>NC_056002.1:81837766-83137251 GCF_018446385.1 Zingiber officinale
AAAGAGAAAAGAAGGAAATGGGGTTCCGAACGGAACTTATTGATGACACCACCCGAGCTATACAAAAGATCCGTCAACGAATAGAAATTGCTCAGAGTCGGCAGAAGAATTACGCCGATAAACGGCGTAGGCCGCTAGAATTCAACATCGGAGACTTGGTATTCCTTAAAGTATCCCCTATGAAAGGGATAATGAGGTTCGGAAAGAGGAGCAAGTTAAGCCCACGATATGTAGGACCATACCGGATTTTAGAGAGAGTGGGCCAAGTCGCATATAGACTGGAACTACCTCCAGACATGGCAGCCATTCACAATGTGTTCCATGTATCGATGCTCAAGAAGTGTACTCTCAGCACAGATCAAGTAATTGAGCCGCAGTCGGTACAGGTTCAGGAGGACTTAAGTTACGAAAGTAAACCCATCCAGATTCTGGACCGAGAAATCAAGAGGTTAAGGAACAAAGAAATACCCTTAGTAAAAGTCTTGTGGCGGAATCAACGATTTGAAGAAGCCACCTGGGAACGCGAGGACGATATGAAACAAAAGTACCCGGAGCTATTTTAAAGTTAGAGGACGAACTTTTTATGAGGTACGGGGTACTGTAATACCCACTAAGCTTGTAAGATAAATATATGAATGTGGGATTTTGCCTTAGAAAAATAATAGGAAGTGAGTTGAACCAAAAAGGAAATAAAAAGAAATAAAAATAGGGAGAGGTCAAGGATTGAACCTTGAACCTCTTATATTATATTTCATAGAATTAATGGGTAATAACCAGTTGGGATAGGAATAATATGTTGATAGCAAAGGAGGGAAACTCATGATAAAGGTAAGAGTAAAAGCTAACCAAAAGGAAACAAGTAAAGAGCAAGAGAAAGGCAACTTGCCTTCCTCCCTTCCTCTCCCTCTTCCTCTTAGATCTTGCCGAAATTTTAAAGAGGAGTTAAGGGGATTCATACCCCCTTATTTCACCATGAATGATGAGGATAAATAAATAAAAAAAAATAAAAATAAAATAGAAAAAAAGGCTAAGGGAGAAGGAAAGCAAAAACTAAGTCTGCTACCTCTTCCCCCTTAACATAAAAGAGAATATATAAAGGGAAAATTCTATTTTCTCTCATTTCTCTCACTCATCCTCTCCCTCACCGAAACCACAGTCCCCTCTCCCCACCTTCAGCCCCAAAGCCAAATTTTTCCCTAAGAAAAGCCTAAGATACAAGGAGGACTTAGCAAAGGAATCAAGGGAAAGGAACTAGAAGAAGAGGCTACTTCTTCTTCACCATACCTTAGATCCACAAGCGAAAAAGGATGTAAGCTTCCCCTCACCTGTGGTACAAGGCTTTTATGTGTTTTTTGGATTTTATGAAGATCTTAAAACCT
Organism: Zingiber officinale; assembly: GCF_018446385.1. Classification (NCBI taxonomy): domain Eukaryota; kingdom Viridiplantae; phylum Streptophyta; class Magnoliopsida; order Zingiberales; family Zingiberaceae; genus Zingiber; species Zingiber officinale. The sequence continues at coordinate 81,839,146 of NC_056002.1, forward strand.
AGAAACAAGTTTGAGAAAATTCGGCTAAGAAGAGCTTTCAAAAAAAAATCTAGTGATGTTTGACTAGTCTTCACTACATGATAGATTTTCTATGCCATGGAAAAGGGTTCTTCTTCATGTTTATATACCTATATGATGCTTGATCAGAGAATTACTTAACCCTAGAATTTCGGCCAAAAATATTTTTAAGAGGCTAGGGAAATTTATTGTTTTACCCAACTAGTACAAGGTTCTTCCTATGAAATATTAAGGATCATGTATTAGTTTTCTTGCTTAGAAGATATTTGAACTAAAAGAAAACCCACTCATATGTTTCGGCCAAGAAAGGGTTTAGGGTTAGGAAGACCCTTAAATTTTAAATAAACATGCTCATGTGATAGAATACAAATATCTTAAAAGAGTTGTATGTTTGAATATTGCTAGAACTTCATGAACTCTTTCTTAGGGTTTTCGGCCATGATGAGATGGATAGCTTAGAAAAGCTTAAACAAAACTTTAATATGCTCAAGACCTCTGTGATGTTTAGATATGAAAGTTGTCTAATGCCCTCATGCTTAATTAGGGTGTAGAAAAATTGGTTATATGGCATATGACATGTATGATCACAAGAGTCCAAGTTTGTTCATGAACCAAATTTATATATATGTTTCTTAGTAAATTTTACCATGAAATTTAGTTAGGTTTTTCATGCTTTAGGCCACTTAAAAACCTAGCTAAAGAATGGTAGGTTTCGGCCATGAGAAAAAAATAAAAGAAAAAGAGAAAAAGAAACCTAGAAAGCCTAAGACACAATTCATATGTATGCTCATTATGCTTGTCTTTACACATGCTATGAAACTTGTATGACTTCATATGTTTTTATGTTACATGAAGCAAGTTTAAACACTGATGAGTTTCTACCAAGTAGGATTTAAATGACCTAGAGGCCCTAGAATTTAAACCAAAGGTGTTAAAATGCTTCTTATGAAAATATGATAACCTATTGATTGTGTCACATGCTTGTATGATTTTTCCATGACCTAAATGGACCATTGTAAGTCTCGGCCATGAAGGTTTAGATGCCCTAGAAACCCTAGGACTTAAATTAAATATGCACATGTCACTCTACATGAAATATGATAAGTAGAAAGCCAAGGTTAGGTTCAATTGCTATATGTTGTTTTATGACCTAAAATGATGCTAGGGTTTGTTTCGGCCATAACTATTGGATGATGCCTTGTATGAATTTATACATAATGTTAGCCCAGGTTCACATGCTTGTATGCTTGTTTGTAGCCCTAATGAGAACTTGTTAAATTTCGGCCATGACATATGTTAAGGGCTTAAAGAACTTAGGAACTAATTCAAATGTGTCAAATGTGTTTACCTTGTTCCTTGGTAAAAATGTTATAAATATGATTTAAAGTTGTCCATGCTTTTATGTCATATGGAACCTTGTTTTACACCTTAAGGTTTTGGCCATATGAAATTAGGGACTTGAGGAACTTAGAAACTAAGTTAATCATGTTTATAATGCTTCCTATGAAAATGTTATGATGATAATTTAGGTGCCACATGCTTGGATGTTGTGTTTAACCTAAATTGAGCTCTAAAGGGTTTTGGCCAAAAGGGTTTAGGAAGCTTAAAACCAAGATAAACATGATACCATGTTTCCTATGATAGGATAATCACAAGATACACCCTTATGCTTAATATGTATGCTTGTGATTTATGACTTATGATATGATATGCATGCTTTTATGATATGATATGCTTTGTGCTTAAATTATGCATGCTTATGTTATTATATGTGATTAAATTATGCATGCTTGATGCTATGTTTAGTGCTTAAAATATGCATGCTTTCATGATATGATATGTGGTTAAATCATGCATGCTTGATGATATGCTTTATGCTTAAGATATGCATGTTTTTATGATCTATGCCTAAGTGATGCATATTGTTATGACATGATGTATGCCTAAGTGATGCATACCTTTATGATATGATGTATGCCTAAGTGATGCATACCTTTATGACATGATGTATGCCTAAGTGATGCATACCTTTATGATATGATGTATGCCTAAGTGATGCATACTTTTATGACATGATGTATGCCTAAGTGATGCATACTTTTATGATATGATGTGTGCCTAAGTGATGCATGCTTTTATGATACATGATATGTATGACATGTATTTTACTTTATATGTGAGTGGCTTGTACCAAGGGTGGGCTCCATAAGCGCCCCGGGGACTAAGGACCTCGTTAGGGATGGGCTCCTAAGTGCCCCTAGGACTAAGGGCCTAGTATGTTTGCCTCGTAGGGTTCAAGACTTGCTACCTTGGACCTACAAGGTTGCGCGCAATATGTAAGTGGTACATAGCTGGGATCCCCCTTATGTTGAGATTATTTTCAAGTATATATGTAAAAGAAAATGGTTTAAAAGATCATGAGACATACACATGTTTTTCGGATACATGTTTTCCAAAATCATATTGCATACACCTTATGATTATGCTATGTTTCATGTTATGCTCTTGATTATGATATGCCATGAAGAGGTATGATTATGTTATGTTCATGCTATACCTTATAGACATGTTTCGGCCATGGATTTGTTAATACTTGATATATAGATTTCGGCCATGGATATGATGATGCCTTGATGTACATGTTTCGGCCATAGTATGATGCTTTGATATACATGTTTCGGCCATGCTTTGATATACCATGATACTTGTTGTTATGCCATGTCTAGCTATGTGTTATGCAATGCACTATGTATATGTTTCGGCCATGGTGATGCTTCATATGCTATGACTAGTTGTGATTATTTTATGATGCATGATATGCTTGAATAGAATGATATGTTATGCCATGATTAGTTGAGTTTATGATTTGTTGATGCATTCTTGATTATGTGCTGATTGTTGGTTTTAGTGAGTAGGAAAGGAACTTACTGAGCCATGAGTGCTCATAGCTTACTTTCCTTGTACCACAGATAAAGGAAAAAAACTGGATGAGTTAGAGGAGCAGCAGGAGGGGCAACGAAGATGTGTGTGGCTGTGGCTAGGCAACCAAATAAATAAGAACCTGCTTAAAGTTTCTTTAAAGAACTATGCATTGGTATTTTATGACTTGTGATACCTAAACATGTGTGGCTTGACATTATGGTTCCACTGGATTTGATGTTATGATTTTGATGCCATGTGATAGTATAGTTCAAAAGAAATTTAAAAGAAAAGTTTTTATTAAAACTATGAAAATTATTTTAAGTCTTCCGCTGTTTTAAAAAGAAAAATTTATACGTAGAGTATCGTAGCCCCGTCCCTTAGGGTAGCAGGGAGGGCGGGCGTTACACTACAAGCGCCGAAACACTTTTGCTTCGCTTCTACGAGAAAATTACCCATAAAAACTATAAAAACATGAATTTACAGAAATTTTACAGATCTATATTTTGTTGGAACCCCAAGGTTGGTTTTGGTGTGACCAACAAGTTAAGTTAGGTCCTGTCTGTTTCTAACCTTGTGTCTAAGTGTGCAGGAGCTTAGGAGCACAGGTACTCGAGCGGAAGACGCAGCTAGTGAGAAGGACGGCACGTGGTGCGTCCGAGGGACGAGGTGCTGCGGAAGAGTACACCGGCGGACGAGAAGGAAGTGCACGCGGTGGTTCTGAGGTACAAAAGCCGGAGCGGAAGATTGCTCGGGGAGCAAGAGACGCAGCTAGCGCGAAGTTCGGCACGGGGTGCGACCGAGGGATGAAGTCTGTGGATGAGTACGCTGGTGGACGAGAAGGGGCACGCAGCAATTCCGAGGGACAAGAAGCCGGAGGGAAGCACGCTCGAGAAGTCAGAAAGATGGGTTCGGGTTAGCCCTATTCCGGATGTCAGAGATCACCCAAGCAAGCGGAGCCGGAGCAGAAAGACCCGGACCAAAGGCGAGCTGAACCGGAGAAGAGAGCACGGACCAAAAGTCAACAGGATTGACTTTTGGCTCCGGGACGCCCGGAACTGTCCGGGGCGCCCGGAAGTGACTTTTTCCCAGGATCGAGCTTTGACTCGATCCAACCGTTGGGGGATAAATTTTATCCCCCCCCCAGGGCGCCCGGAACCCTTCCAGGCGCCCCGACCAAGGCTATAAATATAGCCTTGGTCCAGAAGCTTTTCAACAATCACGATCATTCTATTTCCAAACACTTGTATGCTTTAGTTGTAGTTAAGCTTCTGTTTTCTGTGCCTAAACGCTGTAAGAGGCTTCTCTGCCTAAAGGAGTTTTTGAGCTTAATCTTCCTTGGATTAACAACCACATCGGTTGTAACCAAGTAAACATCTGGTGCCTCGTCTTTTCTTTTATGCTTTTATGTATCTGCTTAATTCATTTTACAAGTGTTAGCTTAATCGTTCGAGGAAGGGTTGTTTGTTTTTAATTGACAGGTTATTTACCAACCTTTCTAGCCGGCCCAACGGTCCTACAAGTGGTATCAGAGTCGAGACGCCTCAGAAGGACTAACCGCCGTCTGAAGCAACAATGGCCGGAGCTAGCGACTACCCACCAGCATTCGAGGGGGAGCTTTCTTCATGGAAGCAACAAATGAAGGTATTTCTTAACTCTGATATTGGTATTTCTCTAATAATGAAAACAGGTTATGAAGCACCGAAAGACACGAACGGAGAGAAAATCGACATACGCCTCTAGAACGAGAAGCAACGTGAAGAGTCCATGGTGAATGCTCGGGCAGAGTTTCACATTCTAAGCGCAATACCAACTAAAGATTTCTACAGAGTCGGAGAGTACAAAAGCACGAAAGAACTTTGGGAAAAGTTCTTAATGCTCTACGAAGAACCGGTTGAAGTCGTCTCCCCAATAAACATCGAGCCGTCATCAGAAGAATCCGAGATGGAAGAAATTACCAAGACATCCCCAACAGCCGAAGTACATCCCGAGATCGATGAAGGGGGAGAATCTTCGGAAGAAATTAATTCAATAGGGGGAGAACCAATGGCCGACGAGGTAAGTAAGGTATGGCCTCTACCCTCTGAACAACTGGTTCAATTAATCAAATTACCTGAAGATTTTTGCGAACCAAAATTTGAATTATCGAAAGAACTTTTCGGATTAGAAAATCTTCGGTCGAATAATTGTTGCAAATTACAAAATATTTTTACGAAAGAATTATGCAACTTAGAAATATTATCGAAAACTTTTTCCGGATCTAAATTTTTTTTCGAATTACAAAATATTTTGACGAAAGATTCTTGTGAATCACAAAGTATTTTTTCAAAAACTTTTCCCGGATCTAAAAGTTTCGAATTACAAATTAATTTACTGAAAAAGTTTTGTGAATTAGAAATTGATTCATCAAACAAAAATTTCAGATTAAGAAATCTATTATTAATAGATTCCTGCAAACTCTTATTGTTAAAAAATTCTTGCAAATTACAAAATATTCCTTCAAACGAATTTTGCACATTGCCGAAAGAATTTTTTATATTGTCGAAAAATTTTATCAAGTTAAAATCTATGCCATCTGAATATTTCTGTGAAATTGAAATTCAAAAAATAATAGAAATTAACATGATACAAATTTCTGCATGTATAATCTTTGTGGCGTTAAATTTAAAAAAGATTGATTTAAGAAATTATGATAAGTTAAAATGGAAATTTAATACTTTCTGATAAATAGAATAAAAACCAAATAAATAAATAAATGCATAGAAATTTTTTAATTATTTAAATTTTCTTTCATAAAAGTCTTTTGGGCTTAGAAAATTTTTTTTAACTTAGAAACTTTTCAAAAAGCTATTGTTGACTTAGAAATATTTTAACAGATAACTTTTCAAAATTTTCTAAATCTTTAAACCCTTAGAATTTTAAACCCCATTTTATTGTGATCAAAGGGGGAGAAGAAGAAGTATAAGTCTAGGGGGAGGTAGAGAAAATTGAAAATTAAAATTTTCTATTGAAATTTAATTTTTTCTATCTTATTGCACTTAATTATTGAAAATTAAAATTTTCTGTTGAAATTTAATTTTGTTCTATCTTATTGCACCTAATTGCAATATAAGTTAGTTTATGTTTTATGTCTATTTTTTTCCCTAGCTTAACTTGGGTTGATCACACCAAAAAGGGGGAGATTGTTGGAACCCCAAGGTTGGTTTTGGTGTGACCAACAAGTTAAGTTAGGTCCTGTCTGTTTCTAACCTTGTGTCTAAGTGTGCAGGAGCTTAGGAGCACAGGTACTCGAGCGGAAGACGTAGCTAGCGAGAAGGACGGCACGCGGTGCATCCGAGGGACGAGGTGCTGCGGAAGAGTACACCGGCGGATGAGAAGGAAGTGTGCGCGGTGGTTCTGAGGTACGAAAGCCGGAGCGGAAGATTGCTCGGGGAGCAAGAGACGCAGCTAGCGCGAAGGTCGGCATGGGGTGCGACCGAGGGACGAAGTCTGGGGATGAGTACACTAGTGGACGAGAAGGGACACGTGGTAATTCCGAGGGACGAGAAGCTGGAGGGAAGCACGCTCGAGAAGACCGGAAGATGGGTTCGGGTGAACCCTATTCCGGATGTCAGAGATCACCCAAGCAAGCGGAGCCGGAGCAGAAAGACCCGGACCAGAGGCAAGCTAAACCGGAGAAGAGAGCACGGACCAAAAGTCAACAGGATTGACTTTTGGCTCCGGGGCGCTCGGAACTGTCCGGGGCGCCCGGAGTTGTCCAGGGCGCCCGGAACTGTCCAGGGCGCCCGGAAGTGACTTTTTCCCAGGATTGAGCTTTGACTCGATCCAACCGTTGAGGGATAAATTTTATCCCCCCCAGGGCACCCGGAACCCTTCCAGGCGCCCCGACCAAGGCTATAAATATAGCCTTGGTCCAGAAGCTTTTCAACAATCACGATCATTCTATTTCCAAACACTTGTATGCTTTAGTTGTAGTTAAGCTTCTATTTTTTGTGCCTAAACGCTGTAAGAGGCTTCTCCGCCTGAAGGAGTTTTTGAGCTTAATCTTCCTTGGATTAACAACCACATCGGTTGTAACCAAGTAAACATCTGGTGCCTCGTCTTTTCTTTTATGCTTTTATGTATCTGCTTAATTCATTTTACAAGTGTTAGCTTAATCGTTCGAGGAAGGGTTGTTTGTTTTTAATTGACAGGTTATTTACCAACCCTTCTAGCCGGCCCAACGGTCCTACATATTTTTCATAAAAATACGAATCTAAACTCGTACTCGCTTCGCACGTGGCTCTGATACTACTGTTGGATTTTTTGGGCCGCGAAAACCGCTTTTTCGCGTCGCGGAAACCCCGAAACCCCCTAGCCATTGGATCGGTGTGAAGAAAGCTTTCGAAAATACGAGTACGAGTTTCGAACTATGATCTACTCCTAGATCTTCATGGATAAAGGGTTATACCTTTGAAAAGAAGCCTTTCGCGTTCCCGCTTGTCCTCGGTTCGCCGGATCTCGAAAGTGTCAAAGTAGACACTTCTCTATGTGTATCCACACAAGCAAGAGATGGAGAATAATCTCTAAGGATGTGCTAGCAACCTTAGAGATCAGTAGGGAGGAGAGGGAGAACAAGAAGAAAAACTCAAGAGGAAGAAGAAGGGAGTTACCACACTTGAATGAAAAAATCAATATTCATTCCCCCTAAAAGTGGCCGGCCACTTCAAGGCATGTAACTCCCATGGAATATCAAGAGTCAAGTCTCTTGATCTCCTCCATGAGGTGGCATTTGGTCAAGTCAAACTTGACCAAATGAAGAATCCTTGATGATGTGGCATTGGTCAAGTCAAAGTCAAGTCAAAACTTGACTCTTCATCTTCCTACTTAAGTCAAGTCAAACTTGACCATTTCTCTCCCTTGGTTGATCTAATCTAACCATTGGTTCAAGTCAATTTTAATTTAATGAATCACCATTCATTGAATTAAATTAATTAAATGAGTCTAAGTCCAAATTAGACTCACTTAACATATGAACCAAATTGAGTCCAACTCAATTAGCCTACTTTGGATTACTCTTAATCCAATTTGGTTCATCATATGAACCTAATCATTTAGGTTCATCAAATGAACCTAATCTCCATCTAATTGCCCTTAGTGTGTGACCCTATAGGTTCTTGTAACGTTGGCAATGCCCCAAAACCCATTTAGGAGCATAAGTAATGAGCGGTATCTAGCAACACATCATTACTACCCAAGTTACAAGAATGTCCAACATCACCTTGTGACTACTAATTGTGACTCCTCACAATATATGACAAGTGTCCCTCTATCCTAGACATCTAGATTGATCAATGTGAGACATAGACCGTGTCATCCTCTGATCAATCTAAATCTTGAACTCCAAGTAGACTCACTAAATCAAATGAGCTCAATATCTTATATTGACTCATTTGGGCATGGCCATGCACTTCGTGGTCTCACTCTATCAAGAATACCGATGTCTCTCCCGTCATATAGGAGGGATAGATCCCATCTACATCACTCACATCCCTCCGCATAATTTGTTACATACCCAGTAATCACCTTTATAGTCCACCCAGTTACGGGTGATGTTTGACGAAACCAAAGTACATAACTCCTTATGTAGGGATCCATGGTGACTTCAGGTCTAAGGACTAGTAGTCATACTAATAGCCACATGAGAAAGTATATGACACTCATATAACGATCCATGATACTTTCTCATGGCGGGTCATTTAGTATACATTCTCCAATGCATACCCATGTGTCAACTTGATATCTCTATATCCATGACTTGTGAGATCAAGTCATCGAGTTGACCTACATGCTAGTCTTATTACATTAACATTGTCCCTGAATGTTAATACTCGACTAGGAATGATTAAGAGTAGTGTTCCCTATATCATCTCACTATCGGTTCAACTAACCGATTGATATAGGTGAGAACCGTCTACTCAAGGATGTTATTATACTTAGTTTATTTGGCACCAATACAAGTAAGTATAATAACCAAAAACCAAATGCCTTTATTTATATAAAATATGATACAACAAGTCCAAAATACAATCATCAAATGATTGGCTCTAGGGCTCTAGCTAACAGTACACATCCTCGAGTAGATTTTCATTCAGAAATATAATTTTGACATCCATCTGCCAGATTTCATAATCATGGTAAGAGTCAATAGCAAGCATGATCCGAATAGACTTAAGCATCACAACTGGTGAAAAGGTTTCATTATAGTCTATACTATGAATCTGCTTGAATCTTTTAGTTACCAATCGCCCCATATAGGTATGTAGATGACCATCCATATCTGTCTTTCTTTTAAAGATCCACTTACACCCAATGGGTTTGATCCCTTCAGGTGGATCAACCAAAATCCATACTTAGTTGGTGTACATGGATTCTATTTCGGATCTCATGGCCTCCAACTATTTCTCAGAATCTAGGCTTATTACAACTTCTTGATAGGATGTAGGTTCATTAAGATCAACAAGCATTACATCACCATTGTTAGATAAGAGAAAGGAATATCTCTCAGGATGATGACGTAATTTATTAGATTTGCATAGCGCTTGTTCTACCCGAATAGGTTGTTGCTCCACAACTACTTATGGTGTAACAGATTCATGATCCATGACACTTTGTGGTGTCTGTTCAATTTCCATTAAGGCCTCAATGCTAGTTTGTGTATCTTGAATTTCTTCAAGATTGATTTTACTCTCATTAGCTCTTCTAGAAATAAAATCTCTTTCTAGAAAAATATCATTTCTAGCAACAAACACTTTACCTTATGTGGGATTATAAAAGTGATATCCCTTCGTTTCCTTGGGATATCATACAAAATATCACTTATTGGATTTGGGTCCTAGTTTCTCTAAAACTTGATGTCGAACGATCTCACAACCCCAAATTTTCATAAAAGACATCTTGGGACTCTTCCCGGTCCATATCATATATGGTATCTTTATGACTACCTTAGATGGAACACGGTTAAGTGTGAAAGCAGTCATCTCTAGAGCATATCCCCAAAATAAAATAGGAAGATTTGCATGACTCATCATTGATCGTACCATATCTAATAAAGTATGATTTCTTCTTTCTGATATACCATTCCACTATGGTTTTCCAAGTGGAGTGAGTTAAGATATGATCTCAAAATCAATGAAATGGTCATAAAACTCTTGGCTAAGGTATTCCCCACCTCGATCTGATTGAAGCATCTTAATACACTTTCCAAGTTGGTTTTGTACTTTATTCTTAAATTCTTTAAACTTTTCAAAGAATTCAAACTTGTGTTTCATGAGATACACATAGAGATATCTACTGAAATCATCAATAAAGGTAATGAAATATTGATAGCCTCTTCTAGTTGCTATATTGAAAGGGCCACATACATCAGTAAGTATAAGTCCTAACAAATCATTAGCTCTTTCATTGTATCCACTAAATGGAGTTTTTGTCATCTTGCCTAGTAGACAAGATTTGCATACCTCATATGATTCAAAATCAAATGAGTCTACAAATCCATCCTTATAAAAGTTCATCCTTATGAAGTTGTGATATATGATTCGCATTTATATGACTCAAGTGACAATGCCAGAGGTATGTTTGGTTTAGATCATTAGATTTGAACCATTTGGTATTTATGTTATAAATTAGATTTTTAAAGTTTAGAATATAGAGTCTATTCATAAGATGTGCACTACAATAGAATATTTCATTGAAATAAATAAAATAACATTTATCCTTTATTACAAATGAAAAAACTTTCTTATCTAAATAAGAAATAAAGATAATATTCTTAGTTAAAGTAGGCACATAGCAATACTCTTCAAGTTATAAAATAAGCCCATTGGGCAAGGATAAGGAATATATTCCTACAGATATAATAGTAACCCTTGTGTCATTGCCTACTCATATGTCCACTTCACCCTTCGTTAATAATCTACTATTTCTTTGCCCCTACACATTCGTACAAATGTGAGATGCACAGTCGATATCTAATACCCATAAAGAATAAATTGATATATTGACTTCTATAAAATTTATACCTGAGGCAGAAGTCTCACTCCTGTTCTTTTTTACTTCCTCTAGGCATAACTTACAATTCCTCTTCCAATGTTTGGTCTCACCATAGTGGAAATAGGTTCCTTTCTTAACCACCCCACCTCTAGGTTTCAATGCATGAGACTTGGTCTTGCCTTTAACACGGGGCTTACCCTTACCTTTGGGCTTTCGTTTGCTTTTTCCCTTTTGCACCATCAAAATGGTACTAGGCTTTTTCTTCTTAAGATTAAATTCAGCAGATCTCAACATGTTTAATATCTCAGGCAATGGTTTTTCAATTTCATTCATGTTATAATTCATAACAAATTGACTGTAACCTTCTGTCAACCATTGCAGAATAAGATCAGTAGCCAATTCTTGGCCTAATGGAAATCCTAATCTTTCAAGATTCTTAACATAATCATTTTGAGTACATGAGTTCCTATGGAACTTCCTTCCTACATCTTGTATTGAAATAAAGCCTTAGATATTTCAAATCTCTTGTGCCTTACTTGTTAGTTAGAGCCCTAGAGCCAATCATTTGATGATTGTATGGACTCATGTATATCATATTTTTGTATATTAATAAAGGCATTGGTTTTTGGTTATTAAGCTTATTTGTATTAGTATCAGATAAAATAAGTATAGTAACGTCCTTGAGTAGAACGTTCATACCTATATCAATCGATTAGTAGAATCGATAGTGAGATGATATAGGGAACACTACTCTAAATCATTCCTAGTCGAGTATTAACATTCAGAGACAATGTTAATACAATAAGACTAGCATGTAGGTCAGCTCGATGACTTGATCTCACAAGTCATGGATATAGAGATATCAAGCTGACACATGGGTATGCATTAGAGAATATATACTGAATGACCCGCCATGAGAAAGTATCATGGATCGTTATATGAGTGTCATATACTTTCTCATGTGGCTATTAGTATGACTATTAGTCCTTAGACCTGAAGTCACCATGGATCCCTACATAAGGAGTTATGTACTTTAGTTTCGTCAAACGTCACCCGTAACTGGGTGGACTATAAAGGCAATTACTGGGTATATAACAAATTATGCAGAGGGATGTGAGTGATGTAGATGGGATCTATCCCTCCTATATGACGGGAGAGACATCGATATTCTTGATAGAGTGAGACCACGAAGTGTATGGCCATACCCAAATGAGTCAATATGAGATATTGAGCTCATTTGATTGAGTGAGTCTACTCGGAGTTCAAGATTTAGATTGGTCAGAGGATGACACGGTCTATGCCTCACATTAATCAATCTAGATGTCTAGGATAGAAGGACACTTGTCACATATTATGAGGAGTCACAATTAGTAGTCACAAGGTGATGTTGGATCTCAACATTTCTTGTAACTTGGGTAGCAATGATGTATTCCTAGATGCCGCTCATTGCTTATGTTTCTAAAAGAGTTTATAACATTGCCAACGTTACAAGAACCTATTGGGTCACACACAAAGAACATGTGCATGGAGATTAGGTTCATATGATGAACCAATAGGATTAGATTCATATGATGAATCAAAGATTGGATTCAAATTAGACTTATTGAGTTAGACTCAATTAGATTCAATTGTTGAATGAGTCTAATTTAAATTTGATTCATGAGTCAATTTATATTAATGAATTGAGATTCATTAAATTAAAATTGACTTGAATCAAAGCTTGGATTTAACTCAACAAGGAAGAGCATTGGTCAAGTTTGACTTGACCAAATAGAGGTTGACACATCAAGTTTTGACTTGATGAATTGCCACATCATGAGGATGACTCATCCTACATGGCATGCCACATCATCCCCTTATATAATGGTGTGCCACCTCATGGAGGTTACACACCATTAATCCTCTTAATGTGGCCGGCCACATTAATGTGGGGGTTACACATGTGGTGGCCGGCCACACTAAGTGATGAGAGGTTTTCATTTGGTGAAATTGAATGGTGTTCAATGCTTCTTCTTCCTTGGGGTGCTTCTCCCTCTCTCTAGCTTGCTGATGGTCGTGGCTTCATGGTGGAGAAGAAGTGAGAGTTGATTCTAAGCAACTAGGTGGTGTGAAGGTCACAAAAGGAGAGTAACTAGAGGAGTGTGTGAGTTCCTTTTCCCTTCTCTCCTTTCTCACCTTTTTAGATCCAATCCGAGAGCCCTAGAAAGTGCTAGCACACTTGTGGGTTCTCCTCTCCATCTTTGAGTGGTAGAAAACCACTCCTTGTTCGTGTGGATACCGCTAGAGGACCGTTCGCTTGACGGTCTCGAGATCCGGCTACCTTTGGACGTTGCGGGATTGCGAAGGGCACGCATCAAGGGTAAATGTTTTTCCCTCGTAGATCTAAGAGTCGATCGTGTTTTAAACTCGTACTCGTATTTTTTGAAAGTTTTACCTTGCACGAGATCCGTGGCTTGGGCGATTCGGGGTTTCCGCGATGCGAAAAGCGGTTTTCGCGGCCCGAATAACCCAACAGTGGTATCCGAGCCACGTGCAAGGCTTGTACGAGTTTGTTTTTATTTTTATGAAAAATAAAAACCTTCTGTGATTTTCTATAAAAATTAGTTTTTTATGATTTTATGGGTAATTTTTCCGTAGAAGCGAAGCACAAGTGTCTTGGCACTTGTAGGCTTTGGCTACCGGAAAGATCTTTCAAAACCGGCTTCGTTTCGCCCCAAATCCGTTTGGGACAGCGGGCTTGGGTGCCATTAGATCGCAAAGGAGCAACTCACGATGGTTAGATCGTGGGTAGGGGTACTGCCCCTAACCCCGCAAGGGGATTTGCTCCGCGATCGCACCCGAAATCGCTTAAAACGAACCCGCCGGGAAGATTTTTCCGAAACGGCAATGTCTCGGCCCAAATCGTTTTGGGACAGCGGGTTTAGGCGCTGTTGGATCGCAAACGAACCCTCGCGATGGTTAGATCGTGAGTAGGGGCGCTGCCCCTGGGCCCCGCAAGGGGATCCGTTCCGCGATTGCGCCCGAAACCGCTAAACGGGACCGCCGGGAAATTTTACTCGTAAAAATTGTAAAAAAAAATTATTTAAAATTATAGAAAATTATGAAAATATATAATTTTGAATTATATATTAATTTTGTGATAGTCATGGCCCAAAAACCCAATATGATTGGATTGCGTTGTAATTCATAATACGGCCTGCGTGCCGTTATGTGTTTGCGCGTGTTGTATGTTTTTATTTTTCCGCGACCTGCGCGTCGTGCCTTTCTCTTATATTCTTGTTGTAAATTAGATTTAGACTCTGATGTAACTCGAGTTTCAAATTGTAATGTACAAATTGGAGCGGTGGAGGGTCCACACGAGACGGAGTTCCGAGGCGGGCACGAGCAACACAAGGTGGTCAAAGGGAGGAGCTTGGAGAAGCTGTTGACCCTAGGTTGACCAATCGGTCTTCTCATTGGCTTGAGAAGATCGTAGTAGGGCCATGACTAAATCACAAATAAGTTAATTAATTGCTTGTGTATGTGATGCATGTTTAATAAGTAATTAATTAATTAGTGCCTTACGATTAGATTAGATCTAAGTCGTGCACATGATGCACCCTTGCGATTAGATTAGATCTAAGTCGTGCACAAGATGCATCCTTTTCGATTAGATTAGATCTCGATCGAACCAACTCTAACTGCCTAACCGTGCCGTGATACCTATCACTACCTCGATCACATGTATTGTTGAATCTGCCAAAGCAGAGCAATACATATTATCTTGGTAGGGTACGGAGGGACAATCTTGGTCCCGCCTATCAACGCATGGGTGAATACAAGCTCAATTAGATTGAGTATTCCTAGTTACTCGGTTGGATCGAGTCAACTATAGGCATTATTCCAACGGTTGGAAAAGATAGATCAAAATCACATCTATATTAACTCTCGGGCGTATTAGCCAAAACTAACTCGAGTTTTAATATAAATGCGGATATTGATTTTATAAACAAGAGTTGCATAGAGATGTAATTGGTAATCGTTACCTACCGATCATACTAAGCCTTGGGCGTATTAGCCAAAGCTAACTCAAGGGTTAGTATGATGTGGATCTTGTCCCACAAGAATTATAGAATTCAGTGGGAGCATCATTTAATTAAAGGCCTAATTAAATGATTTTAAAGAATATGATATTTATTTCAGCAAATTTTCTGTTGTAGATAACCATGACGTCAAATACGAACATTTTCTCTCTGAGATCTGTCCTTGAGAAGGACAAGCTCAACGGAGCAAATTTCCTGGACTGGTACAGGAACCTGAGAATAGTTCTCACCCAAGAACGTAAACTGTACGTTCTGGAGCAGCCTATTCCGGAGGCTCCTCCTGCCACTGCCACGCGAGCAGACCGAGATGCTTACAAGAAGCATCAAGATGACGCATTAGATGTGTCTTGTCTTATGCTCGCAACCATGAACTCTGAGCTTCAGAAGCAACATGAGTTGATGAGCGCTTACGATATGGTTGAACATCTTTGTCACCTATATCAAGGACAAGCAAGGCACTGGAAGAGGAACTCCAAAGAATACCTAGAAGATCTTAAGAAGAAGAGAAATAAGATTTCTACTTCAGGTATAAATGTTATAGAAGTCAACCTCTCTATTTCTTCATCGTGGGTATTAGATACCGGATGTGCTTCGCACATTTGTACTAATGTACAAGCGCTGAGGAATAGCAGGGCATTGACGAAGGGTGAGATAGACCTACGAGTAGGCAATGGAGCACGAGTTGCTGCTATTGCTGTAGGAACTTATCATCTATCTCTTCCCTCTGGGCTTGTACTAGAATTAGATGATTGTTGTTATGTGTCTGCCTTGACTAAGAACATAATTTCCGTTTCTTGTTTGGACAAGAAAGGATTTTCGTTTATAATAAAGAACAAATGTTGTTCCGTCTATTTAAACGATATGTTCTATTGTAGTGCACCTCTGATAAACGGACTCTATATTCTAGACCTTGAGAGCCCTATCTATAACGTAAATACCAAGAGGTTCAAGTCAAATGACATGAACCAAACCTACCTCTAGCACTGTCGCTTAGGTCATATAAATGACAAGCGCTTATCCCAGCTCCATAAGGATGGTTTGTTGGACTCATTTGATTTTGAATCATATGAGATATGCGAGTCATGCCTACGAGGCAAGATGACCAAGACTCCCTTTAGTGGGCACAGCGAGAGAGCAACTGATTTGTTAGGACTCATACATAGTGATGTATGTGGCCCTTTCAATGTTGCTGCTAGAGGCGGTTATAGATACTTCATCACATTTACTGATGACTTCAGTAGATATGGTTATGTGTACTTGATGACACATAAGTCTGAATCCTTTGAAAAGTTCAAAGAATTCAAGAATGAAGTACAGAACCAGCTTGGCAAGAGTATTAAGATACTTCGATTAGATCGAGGTGGTGAATACTTAAGCCATAAGTTTCGTGACTATTTAGCTGAGTGTGGGATTCTATCCCAACTCACTCCTCCTGGAACACCACAGTGGAATGGTGTATCCGAAAGGAGAATCGTACCTTATTAGATATGGTACGGTCTATGATGAGTCACACAGATCTTCCGACATATCTATGGGGATATGCTCTAAACACGGCAGCTTTCATACTCAACCGAGTTCCATCAAAGGCCGTGATAAAGACACCATATAGGATATGGACTGGGAGAGATGCCCAGGTGTCTTTCATGAGGATTTGGGGTTGTGAGGCTTACGTTAGACGTCAAGTCTCAGACAAATTAGGACCCAAATCCGACAAGTGCTATTTCATCGGATATCCCAAGGAAACTAAGGGATATTACTTCTACATTCCCAGTCAGCACAAGGTAGTTGTGGCAAAGACTGGGGTCTTTCTAGAAAGGGACTTTGTTTCTAGAAAGACTAGTGGGAGCGCGTTCGATCTTGAAGAAGTTCAAGATGCGAACAATAGCACTGATGCCTCGATGGAAATTGAACTGGAACCACAAAGTGTTGTGGATGATGTTCCACAAGGAGTTGAGGAACAACAACCAGTTCAAGTAGACATTCCTCTTCGCAGGTCTGATAAGGTGCGTCGTCATCCTGAGAGATACTCATTTCTCTTGTCTGACCATGATGACGTTATGCTCATAGAAGATGAGCCTACCACCTATCAGGAAGCTGTGATGAGACCAGATTCCGAGAAATGGCTAGAGGCCATGAGATCCGAAATGGAATCCATGTACACCAACCAAGTATGGACTTTGGTTGATTCACCTGAAGGGGTAAAACCCATTGGGTGTAAGTCGGTCTTTAAGAGAAAGACTGACATGGATGGACTTATCTATAAGGGTCGCTTAGTAGCTAAAGGTTTTAAGCAGATTCATGGTATTGACTATGATGAAACTTTTTCTCCAGTAGAGATGTTTAAGTCCATTCGGATCATGCTTGCTATTGCAGCCTACCATGACTATGAGATATGGCAGATGGATGTCAAAACCGCATTTCTGAATGGAAACCTACTCGAGGATGTGTACATGACACAACCTGAGGGTTTTGTAGATCCACAACATACTAGTAGAGTATGCAAGCTGCATAGGTCCATTTATGGATTAAAGCAAGCTTCTCGGAGCTGGAATCTTCAATTCGATGATGCGATCAAACAGTTTGGTTTCATCAAGAACGAAGATGAGCCTTGTGACTACAATAAAGTTGTAGGGGACATAGTTGTCTTCCTCATATTGTATGTAGATGACATACTACTCATTGGGAAGGACATCCCTATGCTTCAGTCTGTCAAGACCTGGCTAGGGAGTTGCTTCTCAATGAAGGACTTAGGTGAGGCATCCCGCATTCTAGGGATTCAGATCTATAGAGATAGATCTAAGAGATTGCTTGGCCTAAGTCAGAGTACATACATTGATAAGGTACTCCTTCGGTTTGCCATCAAGAACTCCAAGAAGGGATTTCTGCCGATGTCACATGGCGTGAGTCTTTCGAAGACTCAAAGTCCCTCTTCTAGAGAGGAGAGAGACCGCATGGATCAGATCCCTTATGCCTCAGCCATAGGATCGATCATGTACGCCATGCTATGTACTCGACCTGATGTCTCGTATGCTTTGAGCATGACGAGCAGATACCAGTCTGATCCAGGTGAAAGTCACTAGATAGCGGTCAAGAATATTCTTAAGTACTTACGAAGGACTAAAGAATATTTCTTGATATATGGAGGCAATGATGAGTTAACTGTAAAGGGTTACAGTGATGCTAGCTTCCAGACCGACCTGGATGACTATAGATCGCAGTTGGGGTTCGTATTTTGCATTAATGGTGGTGCTTTCAGTGGAAGAGTTCAAGAGATACGATGGTGATTCTACAACAGATCGAGTACATTCTTGCATCGAGGCAGCAAAGGAGGCGGTTTGGATCCGCAAGTTCATCATCGAACTTGGGGTGGTTCCTAGCATCACCAGTTGAGCTCTATTGTGACAACAATGGAGCTATAACAACGAAGGAACCTCGCTCACACCAGCGAACCAAGCACATACTACGACGCTTCCATCTCATTCGGGAGATTATTGATAGAGGAGATGTGAAGATTTGCAGAGTACCTACAGAGGCTAACATTGCAGATCCCTTGACCAAGGCTTTGGCACAGAGAAAGCATGATGGTCACACTAGGTCATTAGGCCTTAGAGCCTATACTAATTGGCACTAGTGCTAGTGGGAGATTGTTAGTTAGAGCCCTAGAGCCAATCATTTGATGATTGTATGGACTCATGTATATCATATTTTTGTATATTAATAAAGGCATTGGTTTTTGGTTATTATTCTTATTTGTATTAGTGTCAGATAAAATAAGTATAGTAACGTCCTTGAGTAGAACGTTCATACCTATATCAATCGATTAGTTGAATCGATAGTGAGATGATATAGGGAACACTACTCTAAATCATTCCTAGTCGAGTATTAACATTCAGGGACAATGTAAATACAATAAGACTAGCATGTAGGTCAGCTCGATGACTTGATCTCACAAGTCATGGATATAGAGATATCAAGCTGACACATGGGTATGCATTAGAGAATGTATACTGAATGACCCGCCATGAGAAAGTATCATGGATCGTTATATGAGTGTCATATACTTTCTCATATGGCTATTAGTATGACTATTAGTCCTTAGACCTGAAGTCACCATGGATCCCTACATAAGGAGTTATGTACTTTAGTTTCGTCAAACGTCACCCGTAACTGGGTGGACTATAAAGGCGATTACTGGGTATATAACAAATTATGCAAAGGGATGTGAGTGATGTAGATAGGATCTATCCCTCCTATATGACGGGAGAGACATCGATATTCTTGATAGAGTGAGACCACGAAGTGTATGGCCATACCCAAATGAGTCAATATGAGATATTGAGCTCATTTGATTGAGTGAGTCTACTCGGAGTTCAAGATTTAGATTGGTCAGAGGATGACACGGTCTATGCCTCACATTGATCAATCTAGATGTCTAGGATAGAAGGACACTTGTCACATATTGTGAGGAGTCACAATTAGTAGTCACAAGGTGATGTTGGATCTCAACATTTCTTGTAACTTGGGTAGAAATGATGTATTGCTAGATGCCGCTCATTGCTTATGTTTCTAAAAGAGTTTATAACATTGCCAACATTACAAGAACCTATTGGGTCACACACAAAGAACATGTGCATGGAGATTAGGTTCATATGATGAACCAATAGGATTAGATTCATATGATGAATCAAAGATTGGATTCAAATTAGACTTATTGAGTTAGACTCAATTAGATTCAATTGTTGAATGAGTCTAATTTAAATTTGATTCATGAGTCAATTTATATTAATGAATTGAGATTCATTAAATTAAAATTGACTTGAATCAAAGCTTGGATTTAACTCAACAAGGAAGAGCATTGGTCAAGTTTGACTTGACCAAATAGAGGTTGACACATCAAGTTTTGACTTGATGAATTGCCACATCATGAGGATGACTCATCCTACATGGCATGCCACATCATCCCCTTATATAATGGTGTGCCACCTCATGGAGGTTACACACCATTAATCCTCTTAATGTGGCCGGCCACATTAATGTGGGGGTTACACATGTGGTGGCCGGCCACACTAAGTGATGAGAGGTTTTCATTTGGTGAAATTGAATGGTGTTCAATGCTTCTTCTTCCTTGGGGTGCTTCTCCCTCTCTCAAGCTTGCTGATGGTTGTGGCTTCATGGTGGAGAAGAAGTGAGAGTTGATTATAAGCAACTAGGTGGTGTGAAGGTCACAAAAGGAGAGTAACTAGAGGAGTGTGTGAGTTCCTTTTCCCTTCTCTCCTTTCTCACCTTTTTAGATCCAATCCGAGAGCCCTAGAAAGTGCTAGCACACTTGTGGGTTCTCCTCTCCATCTTTGAGTGGTAGAAGACCACGCCTTGTTCGTGTGGATACCACTAGAGGACCGTTCGCTTAACGGTCTCGAGATCCGGCTACCTTTGGACGTTGCGGGATTGCGAAGGGCACGCATCAAGGGTAAATGTTTTTCCCTCGTAGATCTAAGAGTCGATCATGTTTTAAACTCGTACTCGTATTTTTCGAAAGTTTTACCTTGCACGAGATCCGTGGCTTGGGCGATTCGGGGTTTCCGCGACGCGAAAAGCGGTTTCCACGACGCGAAAAGTGATTTTCGCGGCCCGAAAAACCCAACATTACTTAACCCTGATACAATTGTTTAAGATGTGCAACCATATCATAAGTATCTATGTTCTCATGTTGCTTCTAAATCTCAAAGTTCATGATAGCAATCATAAGACATGACATATCTAATACATCATCTTGATGTTTCTTATAAGCATCCTTATCAGCACGAGTGGCAATGGTGGCGGGTGATTTAGGAATAGCTTGCTCTAGGACATGCAGTTTTCTTTCTTGCTTGAGGACAATTCTCAAGTTTCTGTACCAGTCCAAGAAATTAACTCCATTGAGCTTATCCTTATCAAGGATGATGTACTAGACAACATGGTAATCCAAAAAAAAATATAAAAATAAGTATCATATTTCAATCATTTAATTAAGCCTTTAATTAAATGATTCTCCCACTAAATTATTAAGCTTGGTAGGAGCAAGTCATAGATGTGGTTTTACCCACTACTAGTTTAAAATCCAAAAGTAATGACATTCAAGTGGGTCAAGATCCATATTATATCTCATCTTGAATTACCTTTGGCTAATCAACCAATAATTGATAAGTTAGGTAGGCAATTTGTATCAATTGGACAAGATCCATATTATACCTCATCTTGAGTTAGCTTTGGCTAATTACCTAAGACTTGTATAATTTAGGTAGACAATGTTTACCAATTACATCATATGTAACTCTTGTATAGTTAGTTGAATAAGACTATTTGTTTATTTTTCCATCTCATGAAATTGTTGGTGTGGGAAGCATCCGACGATCGAACTCGTGTTTTGATAATGGCAAAGAATTCAAAGTTAAAGTGTCTTGTATTCTAACAAGTCTACTTGAGGATTTCAGGAAAGTCCTAGCTGCGGTTAGGCAAAGGGATAAACCCTAGGGGTGGTAACCCTAGGTCATAGGGGGTGGTAACCCTATGCGGAAAGTCTTGGCAGGTCGATGACTTCAGGCAAAAAGTCCTAGGGGGTGATAACCCTAGGTGGAAAGTCCTGGTGTCGTGAACCAGGTGAAAGACTGGACTAGCCGGGAAGCGGATGTCCAGCAGAAAGTCCGAAAGTATCGAGTGCTGAGCAAAAGTCCAGTCGATCTGGAGGATCGCACTGGCAACAGGTAAATCTCTTGAGTGGAGTAGGTGAGGACGCGTTCCCCGTAGAGGGAACAGTAGGCGTCGGGTCGACCTAGAGTTTCCGGTCGGAAATCCGAAGTCAGACCAGGACAGTCCGGAGACTGTCTTAAACATTCTTTATTATCCATACTGTTATTTTGTGCTAACTTTGTGTTGCAGGATGTTGTTTGGGACTAACATGTCTTGCAGGTACAAAATAATGAAGATTTGCCTCGGATGAACAGTGTCCGAGGCGCCTCGGGTTCAAAATCCTGAGCTGGCGCAAGGAGCAGGCTTAAGGCGCCTTGGATGGGTTGAAGGCGCCTTAGACTGATTGGAGGCGCCTTGAAGAGGTTGAAGGCGCCTTCAAGTCGCGGCAGTCAAAGGGTTATCACAGTGAGCAGATCGGGATAAAACTCTCGTTTAAGGCGCCTTGGAGCTTATTTAAGGCGCCTTGGAGCTTATTTAAGGCGCCTTGAACACTGTTTATAAAGGGGGTTCGACCAGCAGCTCAAACCAACGAATTCCAAGTCTTCTTTCTTCAATGTGCTGCTCCGAAAGACTCACGGAAGTGCTGCTACAAATCTCCGACGACCCAGAGCTCCAAGATTTCTCTTTTCGTCGTCGGTATAGATTTCTTTTATCGCATTTCTTGTAATACTTAGTTTGTAATAATCGAGCTTATAGTTGTTGCCCACCGGAAGCGATCAAGGATCGCGGGCCTTCGAGTAGGAGTCGCCTTAGGCTCCGAACGAAGTAAAAATCCTTCGTGTCTGTGTTTTATTTATTTTATTCCGCTGTATTAACTCTTACGCTTTTTACGATTCTGATACGAACGAAATAGCCGCGAGCGCTATTCACCCCCCTTTAGCGCGTCTTGATCCAACAATTGGTATCAGAGCGGGGTCGCTTTGAACTGGTACAACCACCATTCAAAACAGTTTTTTTTCGTGGTATTTTGTTTCGGAGTCAATTAGAAATTAGCTAATTAGCTAAAGTTCTAATTCTTTTCTAGTCAGTGTTGCTCAAAGTTGGTCAATACCACTTGAGCTCGTTATTTTTTCTTCTTCCATCCGCACTACTAATCCAAGACTTAGTCTTGGAACAGATCTCTTTGTTTTTTTTATTTGTTTAGGTCTAAAATGACTCAACAAGAAGGATATAGCACTGTTCGTCCCCCACTATTTTCCGGAGAAGACTTCGGATATTGGAAGGGGCGAATGGAGATATATCTGAAGATCCAGTTCGACACCTGGATGATAGTCAAGACAGGACTTCAACTTCCAACTGATACAGACGGTAAGCCTACATCCTGTGAGAACTGGGAGCTAGCCTTTATCAAAAAGGTGGAAGCCGACGCCAAAGCTACCTGCACCATCCAGTGCGGTCTTACCAAGGAGGAGCTCAACAGAGTCGGTCCCTTTTCAACCGCAATGGAACTCTGGGAAAAGTTAATCGAACTCCACGAGGGCACCACGGACACAAAAGTAAGTAAAAGATATTTATTATTTAATAAATTGTATAATTTAAAAATGCAGGAAGGTGAGACGGCGAGCCAGCTTCACGCGCGCATCGAGGACATTCTCAACTCTCTTCATGCAATTGGACAGAGAGTCAAAAATCGGGACGTCATAAGGTACGCATTAAATTCGTTTCCAAGGAGTACATTGTGGGCATCAATGGTAGATGCCTACAAGGTCTCCAAAGACTTATCTTCTTTAAAGTTAGACGAGTTATTTTCTGAATTTGAACTTCATGAACAAACTAATGCACAGCCATCCGAGAAGGGTATTGCTTTGGTTGCAAGTATGAGTCGAACACGGGAATCAAGAGTACGGCAAAAAATTGAAATGGAATCAGAAGATGAACCCGACTCAGAAGATTCAGAGGATGAACTAACCAGCGAACTCGTGAATCTTGTGAAGAAGCTCTACAAGAAGAAGAAGGGCTTCAACAAGAAAGATCTGAAGAAGGCAGTTCAATCAAGGGAGGCCCAACCGAACTCAAAGGTAAAGTTCGAAGTCACTTGTTACGGGTGCAACCAGAAGGGGCATATCAAAGCCAACTGTCCCAACCAAAAGGAGGCCAAAAAGCAAAGAAGAAAGAAGGCCCTGAAAGCAACCTGGGACGAATCTTCTTCGGAGGACGACGACGATGAACTCGATCAAACAAGTCTACTCACACTGATGGCCCGGGACCAGATCATCGAGAGCGAGTCAGAAGCCGAGTCCGAGCAAAGCCACGGATCCGCATCCATTTCAGAAGGGCCAGACTCCACTGTAAGTATTCCAAGGCTTAGTAATTTAGTTAATTACTTACTTCGCAAACTAGCTAAGTCAAACCTTAGGATTAAATCACTTCTAAAGGAAGTAGCCATCCTTAAAGAAGTAACAAACACTAATTCTTTACCTGATCAAGTTCAAACTGGAAATTCTACTCAAGTTCAAAAACTTGAGGAAGAAAATTCTAGTTTAAAAAATCAGGTAAAAGATTTAAAAAATACTTTAGAACGGTTTTCTCTGGGATCCAAAAATTTGGACCTAATTCTTGGGACACAAAGAGTCGTCTACAACAAAACTGGGCTGGGATATAAAAGTAAAAAGAAATATAGATCTTATTTATCCTTAATAAACAAACAAAGTAGTAAATCAGTCCAAGCATGGGTCCCCAAGTCCAAATTGATCAATCAAGTTTGACTTGGCCAATACTGGGTTCCGAAGGATCAAATACACTACCTCGATAGACCAGATCGAGACTATGATCCAGGGAAACCTAAAAGGAAAACGATCCTAAAAATTTTAAATTCAAAATTCAAAATCAAAATTAAAAATTCGAAATTAAATTCTAAATTTAAAATTCAAAATCAAAATTAAAAATTCGAAATTAAATTATAAATTATAAATTCAAAATTCAAAATTCAAAATTAAATTAAAAATTAAAAATTAAATTCAAAATTCAAAATTCAAAATTAAATTAAAAATTCGAAATTAAATTATAAATTCAAAATTCAAAAATAGATGGTGGATCCTAACTAGCTGGCACCTCCAACTGAACTACCCGACAGGGTAACTGAACCTAATTTACCCGAAATGGGTAAAACAAGAGTAGATTACCCGACAGGGTAATTAAGGCTAGTTTAAAAACGGGCTAAGTTTAACTTGAACCACAGTACCGGTGAAATTTTTGGATGATAGTACGTTAGGAAAACTTGGGCATCGCATGTCTAGGAAGATATGGCTTCGACCTGGTGCATTTGGCCAAGTGGAACTGACCGAAGTTACCCTTAAATGGATCCTAACTAGTTAGACCAAGAATTAGTATTAAGTTCAATGGGTAGGACTATTTGAAAAACCTCGAAGGCATGGTTACTTTAATGAGCTCCGTGTGACTCACCATAGCCCAGAAGTTTATCCAAAAAATGCTTACTTGTTGAAACCAAGGCTAAACCTGAATCTAACACAAAGTTAAACCAGACCCTTAAATTCAACAATAATTCATCTTACAATAATTATAGGATTCCCTGATTGACAATCTAGATCGGGTAAGATGACTAAGAAATTAAAATTGAGTTAATTAATTTAAAAACTAAATTTCAAAATTAATTTAAAAACTAAATTTCAAAATTAATTTAAAAACTAAATTTCAAAATTATTTTAAAAACTAAATTTCAAAATTTAAAAACTAAATTTCAAAATTATTTTAAAAACTAAATTTCAAAATTTAAAAACTAAATTTCAAAATTATTTTAAAAAACTAAATTTCAAAATTATTTCAAAAAACTAAATTTCAAAATTATTTTAAAAACTAAATTTCAAAATTTAAAAACTAAATTTCAAAATTATTTTAAAAACTAAATTTCAAAATTTAAAAACTAAATTTCAAAATTATTTTAAAAAACTAAATTTCAAAATTATTTTAAAAACTAAATTTCAAAATTATTTTAAAAGCTAAATTTCAAAATTATTTTAAAAAACTAAATTTCAAAATTATTTTAAAAAACTAAATTTCAAAATTATTTTAAAAACTAAATTTCAAAATTATTTTAAAAGCTAAATTTCAAAATTATTTTAAAAAACTAAATTTCAAAATTATTTTATAAACTAAATTTTAAAATTATTTTAAAAAACTAAATTTCAAAATTATTTTAAAAACTAAATTTCAAAATTATTTTAAAAACTAAATTTCAAAATTATTTTAAAAACTAAATTTCAAAATTATTTTAAAAACTAAATTTCAAAATTATTTTAAAAACTAAATTTCAAAATTATTTTAAAAACTAAATTTTAAAATTATTTTAAAAAACTAAATTTCAAAATTATTTTAAAAAAAACTAAATTTCAAAATTATTTTAAAAACTAAATTTCAAAATTATTTTAAAAACTAAATTTCAAAATTATTTTAAAGACTAAATTTCAAAATTATTTTAAAAACTAAATTTCAAAATTATTTTAAAAACTAAATTTCAAAATTATTTTAAAAAACTAAATTTCAAAATTATTTTAAAAAAAACTAAATTTCAAAATTATTTTAAAACCTAAATTTCAAAATTATTTTAAAAACTAAATTTAGAAATCATCTTAAAAACTAAATTTCAAAATTTAAAAACTAAATTTCAAAATTATTTTAAAAAACTAAATTTCAAAATTAATTTAAAAACTAAATTTCAAAATTAATTTAAAAACTAAATTTCAAAATTATTTTAAAAATTAAATTTCAAAATTATTTTTTTTTAAAAATAATAATAAATTACCTTAAAAACGTTAATAACCATAGGCTTAAGTGTTTGCTAAATTACCTTGAATACAATAGATTAAAATAGAAAATCTAAGGACTCTATTTCAATCACGCTATCTTTAAATCCATTAAAAGGAAACCACTTCAACTAATTCATGTGTAGGAATTGGATCAATGGATGTTGGATAGTGGATGCTCCAGACATATGACTGGAGATAAGATGAAGTTTACCAAACTCAAGTACAAAAATCTATGATCAGTTGCATTCGGCAACGACGGTAAACTTAAAGTAATCGGGAAAGGTAATATTGAACCTAGTTCCGATTTCATTATTCGAAATATTTTATTGGTTGAAAATTTTAACTTTAATTTACTAAGTATAAGTCAATTGTGTGACAGCGGATATCTAGTCAATTTTGATAAATCTGGATGTCTAGTTAAAAATATTGAAAACCCGGGAATTAAACTTAAAGGACTTAGAAAGCATAACATCTACACAATTGACTTATCAATATCCTCAATAAAGTGTCTCCTGACACAACAAGAGGAAACCCAACTGTGGCACAGAAGGCTGGGTCACACTCACACTAGACTCATTTCAAAAATGAGTCAAAATGGTCTAGTTAGAGGTTTGCCCAAATTAAAATTTATTGAAAACTCAATCTGTGATGCGTGTCAAAAAGGAAAACAAACCAAGTCAACCCACAAGTCAACCAATCTAGAAAGAACTAACACCATACTTGAGCTCCTTCACCTTGATCTATTTGATTCACATGGAGCCAAATCACTAAGCAAGAACCAATATTGCTTTGTAATAATTGATGACTACTCTAGGTACACATGGGTAAAATTTCTAAAAACAAAAGATGAAACCTATGAAATATTTAGTAATTTTTGCAATTTAAGGGAAAATGAAAAAGATACTAAAATTAAAAGAATAAGAAGTGATCACAGAGGGGAATTTGAAAATCATAGGTTCACCCAATTTTGTAAAATAAATGGATACCAACATGAATTTTCATGTCCTAGAACCCCCCCAACAAAATGGTCTAGTGGAACGTAAAAATAGAACATTACAAGAAGCCGCTAGGATTATGTTAAACGAATATCACTTAAATCATCAATTTTGGGCTGAAGCGATAAATACTGCAAATTATATTCAAAACAGAATTTTAATTAACAAATTTCACAATAAAACACCATATGAACTCTACTATCATAAAATTCCCAATCTAAACTATCTAAAAGTATTTGGGTGTAAAGTTCACATTTTAAATACTAAAGATTACTTAGGAAAATTTACACCCAAGTCTAACCAAGAAATATTCTTAGGATACTCCTCTACTAGTAGGGCCTTTAAAGTATATAATTAAAATATCTTGAAAGTTGAATAAACAACTAATGTAATATTTGATGAAGAAAACAGCTTACCTTATGTAAATGAAAATATTGACATTAATCCAAGAGCTATAGAAGATGATGAAATCCAACCTAATCTTAATGAGTCAGAAGA
This sequence comes from Zingiber officinale, assembly GCF_018446385.1. Taxonomy (NCBI): domain Eukaryota; kingdom Viridiplantae; phylum Streptophyta; class Magnoliopsida; order Zingiberales; family Zingiberaceae; genus Zingiber; species Zingiber officinale. The sequence goes on from NC_056002.1 coordinate 81,867,178, forward strand.
ACCAGTTTCTGACCCACAGATAAGACCACCTAGAGTAAGTACCTCTTACCCACTTGACCAAATTTTGGGTGACCCAAACCTAGGAGTCAGAACTAGATCATCCTATAGAAATCTTAGTCAGATTACACTTATTTCTAAAATTGAACCTAAGACTATAGAAGAAGCCCTGCCTGATCCAGACTGGATCATTGCAATGTAGGAAGAATTAGCACAATTTGAGAGAAACCAAGTCTGGGACCTTGTACCTAAACCCATAGATAAATCAATAATAGACACCAAATGGGTTTTTAGGAACAAGTTGGATGATCACGGTGATATAATACGAAACAAAGCTAGGTTAGTAGCCAAAGGGTTTAGTCAAGTCGAAGGCTTAGACTATGATGAAACCTATGCTCCGGTAGCTAGACTCGAGTCCATTAGGATGTTATTAGCCTATGCAACAAATAAAGGGTTCAAATTGTACCAAATGGACATTAAGTCATCCTTTTTAAATGGTTTTATCAAGTAAGAGGTCTACATAAGCCAACCTCCAGGGTTTGAAGACATAGACTACCCTAACCACGTATTTAAATTAAAAAAGGCATTATATGGACTAAAACAAGCCCCTAGAGCATGGTATGAAAGATTATCTAATTACTTAATATCCAAAGACTTTAACCAAGGACAAATCGATCCGACTTTGTTCGTGAAAACTATAGGAAAAGATATCTTTATAGCCCAAATCTATGTTGACGACATAATCTTTGGCTCAACTAATTCAAAATTCTTAAAAGAATTTATCAAATTAATGGAAAGTGAATTTGAAATGAGTATGGTTGGGGAACTTAATTTCTTCTTAGGCTTACAAATTAAACAAACTAAAGATGGAATCTACATTTATCAAACTAAATACGCTAAGGAGTTAATTAAAAAATTCTGTATGGAAAATTCAAAAATCATAAATACTCCAATGGCAACCAACATAAACATTGACTCTGACCCTGAAGGAAAACCAGTTGACCCAAAATACTATAGGAGTGTCATAGGTAGCCTACTTTACCTAACTGCAAGTCGACCCGACATATTGTTTGCAGTAGGTATGTGCGCAAGATACTAATCCTGTGCAAAAGAGTCACACCTATCATACGTTAAAAGAATACTTAGGTATATTAAAGGAACTCTAAATGTAGGACTTTGGTGTAACACCCACGAATTCTTAAGCTAAGTAGGTGAAGACTTCTTTTAGAATAAAAGAAGATAAGATAGAAATATATATATATATATATATATATATATATATATATATAAAGAATTGGTCAAGGATTGAACCTTGAACCTTCTTAAGCTAAGAATTATAGAATTACCACTAGACCATCATGGGTTATTGTTAAATAGAGAATGGATATTGTAGATAAAGATAAAACCATGATTAAGAGAAGAAAGCAAGAAAACATCAAGTAGCTTTCTTCCTCCTTCTCTTGATTAAGAAGCAAGACAAGTTGTTTTTTTCCTTCCTCACTCTTTTTCATTTTCGTGGATGACAAGAGAGAAGGAGAGGAGAGGAAGTAGGGGGATGAATGAAGACATTTCTTCATCATTAAGAGAATAAAAGATGAGTTAAGAAGAGGGGAAAGCAAAGCCTCTTTTTGCTTCTTACTTCCACCTAGCATAAGAGGGAAAATCAAGAAGGGACTTCATTTTTTTCTTCCCTTCCCTCATCTTGCCGTGACCTAGAGCCTCCTCTCTTCTTTCCCAAAAATCCAACTAAGGTTTTCTCCCTAAGAAAACCAAACCACAAGAAGGAACCCTCAAGATCTACCTCTCACAAGCAAGAAAAAACACAAAGGAGCACTAGGAGGAGGAGCTCTCTTCTTTCTTTTCACCAAAGGGTACCTTCTCTTAGGAAAAGACCAAGCAAGAGGATGTGAGTATCCCCTCACCTGTGGTACAAGTGGTTATATGATTTTTGTTGAGTTTATATGAATTTATAACCTAGAGTTTTCCCATAGAAATTTCGGTTATGATACTTGTAAAGTTTATGGAAGCTTAAAAACCAAAACCAATATGTTTAAGTTTTCCTCATGATATGTTAGGAATATGACTTTGATATTTCATTCTTGCATAAGGCTTAGAGTTAGGTAATACTCTACCTTAGGGTTCGGCCATGAAGAGGCTTAAAAACCTAGGGAAGCTCAATTTAAAAACTAACATGTCTATGATCTCTTCTATGATGTTATGTGAATATTTTCCTTGATGTTATACTTGTATGTTGCTTAGAACTAGTAGGAACCTATCACAAGGTTTTGGCCATGATGGGATTTAATACCTTAAGGAGGCTAAACCTCAAATCTAGCTTGCTTATGTTTTACCTTATGAAAAGATATGAAAAATAACATAAAGCACTTGAGATTCGTGTTGCTTAGGGTTAGGTTTTTACATGGTAAACATTCGGCCACCATGAAATGTAGGGCTTAGGCAAGCCTAAATTCAACCCTAACATGTTTAAGTTCCTCCCCATGATATGCTCTGAAATTCATAAGGTACTCACATGCTTGTAAATTCTAGAAGGGGTATCAAGTATGAAGTTTTCCACTATATGTTATGAATGTTCTCTTGATGTTTCATACTTGTATGTTGCTTAGAACTAGTAGGACCCTATCACAAGGTTTCGGCCATTAAGGGATTCAATACCTTAATGAGGCTCAACCTCAAATCTAGCTTGCTTATGTTTTACCTTATGAAAAGATATGAAGATAACATTATACACTTGAGATTTCATGTTGCTTAGAGTTATGTTTTTTTCACATGTTGAACATTCGGCCACCATGAAATGTAGGGCTTAGGCAACCCTAAATTTAACCCTAACATGTTTATGTTCCTCTCCATGATATGCTATGAAATTTATAGGGTACTCATATGTTTAGAATCCATGCTTTGTAGCATTCGGCCACTTACACTTGGTGAACTTAGGAAGCTTGAACTTTAACCTAATATGCTCATGTCAATGCCTAGGATAAATGCATGGAAAAATTTATTTAGATTCACATGCTTACATGCTATTGTAACCAAGTTTGGACCTTGTATGTTTCGGCCAAGGTGGGGTTAAAACCCTAGGAAGCATAGAACCTAAATCACATATGCTTATGATGTTCCTTATGTTAGATGTATGGAAATGAATGTGGGTTCATATGCTTGTATGATTTCATGAAACCTAAATGAGCCTATGCATGTTTCGGCCACCCTTAGTGGGTTGAGAATTTAGACTAAGTTATGACTCAATATGTACTCCCCTTGCCATGACTTGAATTGGAAGAAGTTAACTTGTGATCCATGCATGATTATGTTTTCTTTTTGTGTTATATTGCTCATTTGAATATGTTTATAAACCATGCATGAGAATGATATCTAAATGGCTATGTGCCAAAATATGATGGCTATGTGCCCAAGACAATTATGATGGCTATGTGCCTAAGACAAGTATGATGGCTATGTGCCCAAGTATGCATGGCTATGTGCCCATTTATGCATACCTTATGAATGACATGAATGATATGAACATGATATGCCATGAATGACATTAATGAAATATGCTATGAATGACATGAATACGATATGCTATGAATGACATGAATATGAATTTCCATGAATGACATGAACATGATATGCTATGATTGACATGAATAAGATATGCTATGAACGACATGAATATGTTATGAAATGATAGAGATATGATATGGCATGTATTTTACTTTGAATGACTTGTACCAAAAGGGTGGGCTCCTCATGCACCCCTAGGTCGAATTACGGGCCTAGTAAAGGGTGGGCTCCTTACGTGCCCCTAGGTCGAGCTACGGGCCTAGTTTCCTAGTAGGTTCAAGACTAGCTACCTTGGGTCTACTTAGGATGCGCGCATTATGTATGTATGTGGTACTAAGCCGGGCCCCTTTCATGTTGAGATTATTTTCAAGTACTATATGATATTGTTTTAAGACATCTCACACATGACATAAATCATGTTTTGAAAGGCATATTGCACATGACATTTACATTTCCCATGTTTTAAAGGACATCTTGCATCCATGCTCATGATATGATGAAAAGTAATGCTTACAAGATATGCTATGATATGATGCCTTGATGGTATGAAAAGAAATGTCATGATGTCTTCACTTATGCTATGATGTACACTTATGTTATGATATGATCTATACCATGATATGATGATTTTCTTATGTTATGATAGTACCTCCATGATATGATAGGATCTATGCCATGATACGATGATTTTCTTATGTCATGATAGTACCTCCATGTTATGATATGATTTATACCATGATATAATGATTTCTTATGTTATGATGTGATTTATGCTATGATAGGATGTTACTTGTACCATGATAAGAATTAGACCATAATATGTTGTTTACTTTACCTTATGTCATTACTGAGATTCATGCCATGATTTGATATATTTTAATTACATGATGATATGAGCATATTACTCTATAATGTATGATATGATGATGTTGCCTGATACGTTGGTTTTTGTGAGTAGGAAAGGATCTCACTAAGCCTTGAGTGCTTACAGATACTTTTCCTTGTACCACAGATAAAGGTAAAGAATGGAGAAACTAGAGGCGCAGCAAGAAGGGGCAAGAGATGTGTGATGGTGACTTGGCTAAAGAAACAAAATAACCTGCTTAAGTGAACTTAGAATAATATGTTATGTTATGTGATGTCTTTTATGATTCTCTATGCATGAGTTAGAAATGAGTACTATGACTATTTAAGTTGAACTATGTTATTTCTTATACATATGCTTACTATGTTACTCTATGCTTAGAAACATAGATATGCTTCCGCTGTATGTATGTATGAATGTTTAAGTTACTAAGTCTAAGGATAAGGAAAGTAACCCCGCCCTCACTAGGTAGGAGTGGTAGTAAAGGGGCGGGCGTTACAGGTTGGTATCAGAGCCAGGTTAGCCATCTCACTACACACATCAAGCCTCCATCCTGCCGCTCCAAGTAAGAATTTTCTATGCTTACTTTATTTTATGTCTGATATGTTTATTTAAATATGCATGCCTATTTTATTGTGATGATTTTTAGTCTAGGGAATATATGATGGTAGGATAGGATTGACGATAACATATGCTAGGTCGTGTTAAGAATGATAACTACCTTATGTTATTCTAGTTGGGAACTATAAACGACTTATGCTAGCATTGTTGTTATTTATGAAGATAATCATGGCTACTAGAAGACGCGGTGGTAGACCTGAGGAGACAGTAACTCCACTAGACCTGACTCAGGTAGTCACAGACCTCCATCGTCAGATCATCGAACAACAACAATTGATTACTACTCTGATGGGTCAGCAGGGAAATCCGGTCACCCCGCCAGCAAATCAAAACACTATGCCCGTTATACCTGCAGCTGCCCCGGTGCCACCGGCAGCCCCTATTCTGTTGGGTTCTTCGGGCCGCGAAAACCGCTTTTTCGCGTCGCGGAAACCCCGAGTCACCCAAAGCCGTAGATCCGTGCAAAGATTCGTAAACAAAAACTTTTTGAAAAAACCTTTTCTTGTACGAGTTTGTAAAACCTTTAGATCTACACTAGATAAGGGTTATACCTTCGAAGCGTGCCTTTCGCGTTCCCGCTTGTCCAAGGTGCCGGATCTCTAGACCGTCAAGTGTACGGTCCTCTAGAAATATCCACACGAACAATCCTTGATGGAGAAGACCAAACAAAGGTGTGCTAGCACCTTGTCTTGTTCGGCCAAGAGAGGAGGAGAGGAAGAAGAGAGAGCTCTAGAGGAAGAAGATGACTTAATCACACTTGAATGAAAAATGAATATTTTTTTCATTCCCCACTAGAGTGGCCGGCCACATCTTGGAGGTGTAACTCCCCACATTTATTCCAATTAATGTGGAGACCATTAAGAGTTGTAACCCCCATGAGATGGCACTCTAGGATGATGTGGATCAACACTATTGGTCCACATCTTGCCACCTCACTCAATGACATGGCAACAAGTGTAACCTCCTCATTTAATGTGGGCCGGCCACATTAAATGCTATGGAGGCTTGTAACCTCCATGAGGTGGCACACATTGATGATGTGGAGCAATCCTATTGGTCCACATCTTGCCAACTCACTAGTGATGTGGCAAAAAGTCAAGTCAAACATGACTTTTTCTCTTCCTCTCAAATCAAGTCATGCTTGATCAAATCTTCTAATGGTTGATCTAATCCAACCATATAATTCAAGCCAACTTAATATAATGAATCTAATTCATTAAATTAAGTTGATTTAATGAGTCATAATCTAAATTAGACTCATTAAATACATGAATCAACTTGAGTCCAACTCAATTAGCCCAATTTGGATTACTCTTAATCCAATATAATTCATCAAATGAATCTAATCCTATTGGTTCATCATATGAACCAAATCTCCATCTAATTGTCCTTAGTGTGTGACCCTATAGGTTCTTGTAACGTTGGCAATGCCCTAAACCCATTTAGGAGCATAAGTAATGAGCGGTATCTAGCAACACATCATTACTACCCAAGTTACAAGAATGTCGAGATCCGACATCACCTTGTGACTACCAATTGTGACTCCTCACAAAATATATGACATTGTCCTTCTATCCTAAACATCTAGATTGATCAATGTGAGGCATAGACCGTGTCATCCTCTAATCAATCTAAATCTTGAACTCCAAGTAGACTCACTCGATCAAATAAGCTCAACATCTAATGTTGACTCATTTGGGCATGGTCATGCACTTAGTGGTCTCACTCTATCAAGAATACCGATGTCGCTCCCGTCATATGGGAGGGATAGATTCCATCTACATCACTCACATCCCTCTGCATAATTTGTTATATACCCAGTAATCGCCTTTATAGTCCACCCAGTTACGGGTGACGTTTGACGAAACTAAAGTACATAACTCCTTATGTAGGGATCCATGGTGACTTCAGGTCTAAGGACTAATAGTCATACTAATAGCCACATGAGAAAGTATATGACACTCATATAACGATCCATGATACTTTCTCATGGCGGGTCATTCAGTATACATTCTCTAATGCATACCCATGTGTCAGCTTGATATCTCTATATCCATGACTTGTGAGATCAAGTCATCGAGCTGACCTACATGCTAGTCTTATTGTATTAACATTGTCCCTGAATGTTAATACTCGACTAGGAATGATTTAGAGTAGTGTTCCCTATATCATCTCACTATCGATTCAACTAATCGATTGATATAGGTATGAACCTTTCTACTCAAGGACGCTATTATACTTAGTCTATTTGGCACTAATATAAATAAGTATAATAACCAAACAAATGCCTTTATTAATATAAAAGAATATGATATACATGAGTCCATACAATCATCAAATGATTGGCTCTAGGGCTCTAACTAACAATCTCCCACTAGCACTAGTGCCAATCAGTATAGGCTCTAAGGCCTAAAGACCTAGTGTGACCATCATGCTTCCTCTGTGCCAAAGCCTTGGTCAAGGGATCTGCAATGTTAGCCTCTGCAGGTACTCTGCAAATCTTCACATCTCCTCTATCGATAATCTCTCGAATGAGATGGAAGCGCCGTAGTATATGCTTGGTCCGCTGGTATGAGCGAGGTTCCTTCGCCTGTGCTATAGCTCCATTGTTGTCACAATAGAGCTCAACTGGGTCAGCGATGCTAGGAACCACCCCAAGTTCAGTGATGAACTTGAGGATCCAAACTGCCTCCTTTGCTGCCTCAGGCGATGTATATACTAAACATTGTAGAATCGACCGTATCCCTTGAACTCTTCGGTGACACCACCATTAATGCAAAATACGAACCAGACTGCGATCGGTAATCATCACGATCGGTCTGGAAGCGGCATCACCGTAACCCTTTACGGTTAGCTCATCATTACCTCCATATATCAAGAAATATTCTTTAGTCCTTCGTAAGTACTTAAGAATATTCTTGACCGCTATCGATGACTTTCACCGGATGACTGGTATCTGCTCGTCATGCTCAAAGCATACGAGACATCGGTCAGTACACAGCATGGCGTACATGATCGATCCTATGGCTGAGGCATAAGGGATCTGATCCATGCGGTCTCTCTCCTCTCTAGAAGAGGGACCTTGAGTCTTCGGAAGACTCACGCCATGTGACATCGGCAGAAATCCCTTCTTGGAGTTCTGCATGGCAAACCGAAGGAGTACCTTGTCAATATATGTACTCTGATTTAGGCCAAGCAATCTCTTAGATCTATCTCTATAGATCTGTATCCCAAGAATGCGGGATGCCTCACCTAAGTCCTTCATTGAGAAGCAACTCCCTAGCCAGGTCTTGACAGACTGAAGCATAGGGATGTCCTTCCCAATGAGTAGTATGTCATCCACATACAATATGAGGAAGACAACTATATCCCCTACAACCTTCTTGTAGACACAAGGCTCATCTTCGTTCTTGATGAAACCAAACTGTTTGATTGCATCATCGAAACGAAGATTCCAGCTCCGAGAAGCTTGCTTTAATCCATAAATGGACTCATGCAGCTTGCATACTCTGCTAGTATGCTCTGGATCTACAAAACCCTCAGGTTGTGTCATGTACACATCCTCGAGTAGGTTTCCATTCAGAAACACGGTTTTGACATCCATCTGCCATATCTCATAGTCATGGTAGGCTGCAATAGCAAGCATGATCCAAATGGACTTAAACATCGCTACTGGAGAAAAAGTTTCATCATAGTCAATACCATGAATCTGCTTGAAACCTTTAGCTACCAAGCGACCCTTATAAATAAGTCCATCCATGTCAGTCTTTCTCTTAAAGACCCACTTACACCCAATGGGTTTTACCCCTTCAGGTGGATCAACCAAAGTCCATACTTGGTTGGTGTACATGGATTTCATTTCGGATCTCATGGCTTCTAGCCATTTCTCGGAATCTAGTCTCATCACAGCTTCCTGATAGGTGGTAGGCTCATCCTCTATGAGCACAATATCATCATAGTCAGACAAGAGAAATGAGTATCTCTCAGGCTGACGACGTACCCTATCAGACCTGCGAAGAGGTATGTCTACTTGAACTGGTTGTTGTTCCTCAACTCCTTGTAGAACAACATCATCCACAACACTTTGTGGTTCCAGTTCAATTTCCATCGAGGCATCAGTGCTATTGTTCGCATCTTGAACTTCTTCAAGATCGAACGTGCTCCCACTAGTCTTTCTAGAAACAAAGTCCCTTTCTAGAAAGACCCCAGTCTTTGCCACAACTATCTTGTGCTGACTGGGAATGTAGAAGTAATATCCCTTAGTTTCCTTGGGATATCCAATGAAATAGCACTTGTCGGATTTGGGTCCTAATTTGTCTGAGACTTGACGTCTAACGTAAGCCTCACAACCCCAAATCCTCATGAAAGACACCTGGGCATCTCTCCCAGTCCATATCCTATATGGTGTCTTTATCACGGCCTTTGATGGAACTCGGTTGAGTATGAAAGCTGCCGTGTCTAGAGCATATCCCCATAGATATGTCGGAAGATCTGTGTGACTCATCATAGATCGTACCATATCTAATAAGGTACGATTCCTCCTTTCGGATACACCATTCCACTGTGGTGTTCCAGGAGGAGTGAGTTGAGATAAAATCCCACACTCAGCTAAGTAGTCACGAAACTCATGGCTAAGGTATTCTCCACCTCGATCAGATCGAAGTATCTTAATACTCTTGCCAAACTGGTTCTGTACTTCATTCTTGAATTCTTTGAACTTTTCAAAGGATTCAGACTTATGTGTCATCAAGTACACATAACCATATCTACTGAAGTCATCAGTAAATGTGATAAAGTATCTATAACCGCCTCTAGCAGCAACATTGAAAGGGCCACATACATCACTATGTATGAGTCCTAACAAATCAGTTGCTCTCTCGCTATGCCCACTAAAGGGGGTCTTGGTCATCTTGCCTCGTAGGCATGACTCGCATATCTCATATGATTCTAAATCAAATGAGTCCAGCAAACCATCCTTATGGAGCTGGGATAAGCGCTTGTCATTTATATGACCTAAGCGACAGTGTCAGAGGTATGTTTGGTTCATGTCATTTGACTTGAACCTCTTGGTACTAATGTTATAGATAGGGCTCTCAAGGTCTAGAATATAGAGTCCGTTTATTAGTGGTGCACTACAATAGAACATATCTTTTAAATAAACAGAACAACATTTGTCTTTTATTATAAAAGAGTATCCTTTCTTGTCTAAACAAGAAACTGAAACTATGTTCTTAGTAAGAGCAGGCACATAACAACAATCATCTAAATCTAGTACAAGCCCAGAGGGCAGAGATAGCTGATAAGTTCCTACAGCAACAGCAGCAACCCGTGCTCCATTGCCTACTCGTAGGTCCACCTCGCCCTTTGCCAATGCTCTGCTATTTCTCAGCGCCTGCACATCAGTACAAATGTGAGAAGCACATCCAGTATCTAATACCCATGATGTAGAAATAGATAGATTGACTTCTATAACATATATACCTGAAGTGGAAGTCTCACTTCGCTTCTTCTTAAAATCCTCCAAGTATACCTTGCAGTTCCTCTTCCAGTGCCCGGTCTGACCGCAGTGGAAGCTGGTAGCATCCTTGGCGACCCCTCCGTTAGGCTTCAGTGCCTTGCCTTTGCCCTTGGTTTGGGACATTCCCTTACCTTTGGGCTTGCCTTTGCCCTTGTGCTTCTGGACCATCAGAATGGGCTTAACCTTCTTAAGGTTAATCTCAGCAGTTCGTAACATACTAAGTAGCTCGGGCAGTGGCTTGTCAATCTCGTTCATGTTATAGTTGAGAACGAATTGACTATAGCTATCCGGCAAGGACTGCAAGATCAAGTCAGTGGCCAGCTCTTGGCCAAGTGGGAACCCCAGTCTTTGTAGGTTCTCTACGTAGCCAATCATCTTGAGTACATAAGGACCTACAGGAGCCCCGTCTGACATCTTGCACTGAAACAGTGCCTTCAAGATCTGAAATCTCTCATGCCTTGCTTGTCCCTGATATAGTTGGCGAAGATGTTCAACCATATCGAAAGCGCCCATCAACTCATGTTGCTTCTGAAGCTCTGAGTTCATGGTCGCGAGCATTAGACAGGACACATCTAATGCGTCGTCTTGATGCTTCTTATAAGCATCTTTGTCTGCTCGCAGGGCATTGACAGGAGGAGCCTCCGGAATGGGCTACTCCAGAACGTACAGTTTACGTTCCTGGGTGAGAACTATTCTTAAATTCCTGTACCAGTCCAGGAAATTCGCTCCGTTGAGCTTGTCCTTCTCAAGGACAGATCGCAGGGAGAAGGAATTCGTGTTTGACGTCATGGTTATCTACAACAGAAAATTTGCAGAAATAAATATCATATTCCTTTTAAAAATCATTTAATTAGGCCTTTAATTAAAAGATGCTCCCACTGAATACTATAATTCATGTGGGACAAGATCCACATCATACTACCCCTTGAGTTAGCTTTGGCTAATACGCCCAAGGCTTAGTATGATAGGTAGGTAACGATTACCAATTACATCTCTATGCAACTCTTATTTATAGAATCAATATCCGCATTTATATTAAAACTCGAGTTAGCTTTGGCTAATACGCCCTAGTGTTAATATAGATGTGATTTTGACCTATCTTTTCCAACCTTTGGAATAATGCCTATAGTTGACTCGATCCAACCGAGTAACTAGGAATACTCAATCTAATTGAGTTTGTATTCACCCATGCGTTGATAGGCGGGACCAAGATTGTCCCTCCGTACCCTACCAAGATAATATGTATTGCTCTGCTTTGGCAGATTCAACAATACATGTGATCGAGGTAGTGATAGGTATCACGGCACGGTTAGGCATTTAGAGTTAGTTCGATCTAGATCTAATCTAATCGAGAAGGATGCATCTTGTGCACGACTTAGATCTAATCTAATCGCAAGGGTGCATCATGTGCACGACTTAGATCTAATCTAATCGTTAAGGCACTAATTAATTAATTAATTATTAAACATGCATCAGATACTTAACAATTAATTAATTAATCTATTTGTGATTTAGTCATGGCCCTACTACGATCTTCTCAAGCCAATGAGAAGATCGAATGGTCAACCTAGGGTCAACAGCTTCTCCAAGCTCCTCCCTTTGACCACCTTGTGTTGCTCGTGCCCGTCTCGGAACTCCGTCTCGTGTGGACCCTCCACCGCTCCAATTTGTACATTACAATTTGAAACTCGAGTTACATTCAAGTCTAAATCTAATTTACAACAAGAATATAAGAGAAGGCACGACGCGCAGGTCGCGAATAAATAAAAACATACAACATGCGCAAACACATAACGGCACGCAGGCCGTATTATGAATTACAACACAACCAATCATATTGGGTTTTTGGGCCATGACTATCACAAATTAATATATAATTCAAAATTATATATTTTTCATAATTTTATATAATTTTAAAATTAATTTTTACAATTTTTATGAGTAAAATTTCCCGGCGGTCCCGTTTAGCGGTTTCGGGCGCAATCGCGGAACGGATCCCCTTGCGGGGCCCAGGGGCAGCACCCCTACCCGCGATCTAACCATCGCGAGGGTTCCTTTGCGATCCAACAGCGCCTAAACCCGCTGTCCCAAAACGATTTGGGTCGAGACATTGCCGTTTCGGAAAAATCTTCCCGGCGGGTTCGTTTTTAGCGATTTCGGGTGCAATCGCGGAGCAAATTCCCTTGCGGGGTTAGGGGCAATGCCCCTACCCACGATCTAACCATCGTGAGTTGCTCCTTTGCGATCTAATGGCACCCGACCCCACTGTCCCAAACAGATTTGGGGCAAAATGAAGCCGTTTAAAAGAAAACTTTCCGGTAGCCGAACCCTACAAGTGCCTAGACACTTGTGCTTCGCTTCTATGGAAAAATTAATCATAAAAACTCTAAAAACTCAATTTTTACAGAAAATCACAAAAGGTATATTTTTCATAAAAATACAAACGAACTCGTACAAGTCTTTGCACGTGGCTCTGATACCACTGTTGGGTTCTTCGGGCCGCGAAAACCGCTTTTTCGCGTCGCGGAAATCCAGAGTCACCCAAAGTCGTAGATCCGTGCAAAGATTCGTAAACAAAAACTTTTCGAAAAAACCTTTTCTTGTACGAGTTTGTAAAACCTTTAGATCTACACTAGATAAGGGTTATACCTTCGAAGCGTGCCTTTCGAGTTCCCGCTCGTCCAAGGTGTCGGATCTCTAGACCGTCAAGTGTACGGTCCTCTAGAAGTATCCACACGAACAATCCTTGATGGAGAAGACCAAACAAAGGTGTGCTAGCACCTTGTCTTGTTCGGCCAAGAGAGGAGGAGAGGGAGAAGAGAGAGCTCTAGAGGAAGAAGATGACTTAATCACACTTGAATGAAAAATGAATATTTTTTTCATTCCCCACTAGAGTGGCCGGCCACATCTTGGAGGTGTAACTCCCCACATTAATTCCAATTAATGTGGAGACCATTAAGAGTTGTAACCCCCATGAGGTGGCACTCTAGGATGATGTGGATCAACACTATTGGTCCACATCTTGCCACCTCACTCAATGACATGGCAACAAGTGTAACCTCCTCATTTAATGTGGGCCGGCCACATTAAATGCTATGGAGGCTTATAACCTCCATGAGGTGGCACACATTGATGATGTGGGGCAATCCTATTGGTCCACATCTTGCCAACTCACTAGTGATGTGGCAAAAAGTCAAGTCAAACATGACTTTTTCTCTTCCTCTCAAATCAAGTCAAACTTGATCAAATCTTCTCATGGTTGATCTAATCCAACCATATAATTCAAGCCAACTTAATATAATGAATCTAATTCATTAAATTAAGTTGATTTAATGAGTCATAATCTAAATTAGACTCATTAAATACATGAATCAACTTGAGTCCAACTCAATTAGCCCAATTTGGATTACTCTTAATCCAATATGATTCATCAAATGAATCTAATCCTCTTGGTTCATCATATGAACCAAATCTCCATCTAATTGTCCTTAGTGTGTGACCCTATAGGTTCTTGTAACGTTGGCAATGCCCTAAACCCATTTAGGAGCATAAGTAATGAGCGGTATCTAGCAACACATCATTACTACCCAAGTTACAAGAATGTTGAGATCCGACATCACCTTGTGACTACCAATTGTGACACCTCACAAAATATATGACATTTTCCTTCTATCCTAAACATCTAGATTGATCAATGTGAGGCATAGACCGTGTCATCCTCTAATCAATCTAAATCTTGAACTCCAAGTAGACTCACTCGATCAAATGAGCTCAACATCTAATGTTGACTCATTTGGGCATGGTCATGCACTTAGTGGTCTCACTCTATCAAGAATACCGATGTCGCTCCCGTCATATGGGAGGGATAGATTCCATCTACGTCACTCACATCCCTCCGCATAATTTGTTACATACCCAGTAATCGCCTTTATAGTCCACCCAGTTACGGGTGACGTTTAACGAAACTAAAGTACATAACTCCTTATGTAGGGATCCATGGTGACTTCAGGTCTAAGGACTAATAGTCATAATAATAGCCACATGAGAAAGTATTTGACACTCATATAACGATCCATGATACTTTCTCATGGCGGGTCATTCAGTATACATTCTCTAATGCATACCCATGTGTCAGCTTGATATCTCTATATCCATGACTTGTGAGATCAAGTCATCGAGCTGACCTACATGCTAGTCTTATTGTATTAACATTGTCCCTGAATGCTAATACTCGGCTAGGAATGATTTAGAGTAGTGTTCCCTATATCATCTCACTATCGATTCAACTAATCGATTGATAGGTATGAACCTTCTACTCAAGGACGCTATTATACTTAGTCTATTTGGCACTAATATAAATAAGTATAATAACCAAACAAATGCTTTTATTAATATACAAGAATATGATATACATGAGTCCATACAATTATCAAATAATTGGCTCTAGGGCTCTAACTAACATGTTCCAGTAGTCCGACAGGAAACTTATCTGATACAGTGGCTGAGATTAAAGCCGGAGAATTTTACGGGTACATGTGAACCATGGGACGCCCAAGCCTGGTTCAAGACGGTGGAAAATATCGTAGACCTGCTAGATTGGCCCGTACCAGAAAAGATAAAGTGCGTGTCTTTCTATTTTTCTGGAGACGCAAGGATGTGGTGGGAAAGAGTTAAGGCCAAGAGACAAGTCAATCTGATGAACTGGGCAGATTTCGAAGCAGAATTTTTGGAGGAATATTTTCATATGCGAGCGACAAATCGGCATTATGACGAGTTCACCGAATTTCGGCAAGGCGATTTATCAGTTAGTGATGTTGTGAAGAGCTTCAATCACCTCGCACGCCTATGTCCAGAGTTGGTCAGCACGGAAAGAGAACGGGTCAGATTAATGTTGAAAATGCTCCGACCTGAAATAGCTTTGAATGTGGCCGGCGGAGTTAATAGACCGCAAACCACGGAAGAGCTAGTCAGCAGTGCTTTGATCACCGAACATTATCAAAAGGCGATGAATGAAAGAAAGAGTCCGGCACAAAGGACAGAAATCGCAGAGTACCAAGACGAACTGGAAAGGGAATTCCGCTGGGAAAAGAAAACAATAGAGCAACAGTAAAAGTGGTCCAGCAAACAAGCAGCCGAGGTACCCTCTGTGTGCCACTTGTGGTAAGCAGCATTCCGGAGTATGCCATCAGGGTACGAGGAAGTGCTACAATTGTGGACAGGAAGGACATATGGTCAGAGATTGCCCTACTCGGTTCCAGGTACCATCTCAGCAGTATGACCAGAATAGGAATACCCCTGCACAGCTACATCAGATGCAAGCAGCTTTAGAAGGGACTCTGATTAGCCAAGGGAGATTAGAAGCCCCACCAGTGACGACGAATGCCAGGGTTTTCTCTCTCACCAAGGAAGACGTGGCAAGTGCTTCTACTGTGGTCACAGGTCAGCTATCTATTTTTAGTCAGTATGCTACTATATTATTTGATACCGGAGCAACCCACTCGTTTGTCTCCATACCCTTCATGGAAAAGTTAGAAGTACCACCACAAATCATAAAAGGCAAATTCTTAACAATCTTACCTTCGGGAGAAGTGATGCCTTCCGATCAGATGCTGCGAGCCGTGCCTATCCGAATCGCAGACAGGGAACTCTACTGCGATCTGATAATACTCGACATGCAGGATTTTGATATTATACTAGGCATGGATTTCCTGAGCAAGTACGACGCTTCAATCGAGTGCCGTAAAAGAAAAGTAGTCTTCCAACCGGAAGTCGAATTGAAGTTCGAGTTTATTGGGGAGCCACGGGGAAAGATGTGTTACGGGATCGGAATCATTGCAGAAAGGCTCTCTACTCTGATGATAGCTCCAACGTTGTTTGACGACATATTAGAGAAGCAAGGTCGCGACCCGAGCATCCAAAGGATCAAGCAAGAGGTGCTAGAAGGGAAGGATAACAGATTCCGTGTCGCTGATAATGGAGTACTCTATCTCCGAGATCGGTTATGCATACCCGATGACCCAGAGTTGCGGAAAAATATATTTGCGGAATCTCATGCAACCCCTTATGCGATGCATCCAGGCTCCACCAAAATGTACCAAGATTTGAAGAAGAAATTCTGGTGGTTCGGCATGAAAAGAGATGTGGCCCAGTATGTCAGTTCTTGTAACGCCCGCCCTCCCTGCTAACCCTAAGGGACGGGGCTACGATACTCTACGTACATATTACAGCGGAAGACTTAAATAATTTTTTCTTAGATTAATAAAACTTTTCTTTTGTTTGCATACCCGAACTACACTAATATGGTTTCCATAACATGATAACAAGATAAATAGAAACATAACATCAAGTCACCCATTTAGTACTACAATTTATGAAACCAAAGCGTAATTCTTAAAAGTTCTTAAAGCAGGTTCTTATGTGGTTGCCTAGCCACAGCCACACACATCTCCTTGCCTCTCCTGCTGCTCCTTTAGCACATCCAGCTTTTTCCTTTATCTGTGGTACAAGGAAAGTAAGCTGTGAGCACTCATGGCTCAGTAAGTTCCTTTCCTACTCACTAAAACTGAAAATCATCATATGATCAAAGAATATCTTAACATAACATAATCTCAACTAGTCATGGCATAACATATCAAACTCTTTAAGCATATCATGCAACATAACAACATCATGACTAGTCATGGCATATCATCTCTTTAAGCATAGCATGGAACATAACATAATCATATCTCATCATGACATATCCTAGTATCATTTTAAGGTAGCATAGCATATCAAGTTCTTAAAGCATAGCATGAAACATAACATAATCATATCTAATCATGGCATGTCATATTATCATCATAAGATCACATAACATATCAAGCTCTTAAAGCATAGCATGAAACATAACATATTCATATTCAATCATGGCATATCATAAATCATAGCATCATCACAACATGATCATAAATTATATGCAATATGATTTTGAAAACATGTATCCGAAAAACATGTGTATGTCTCATGATCTTTAAAATCATTTCTTCTTACATATATACTTGAACGTAATATCAACATATTCAGGGCCCCGACTTAGTACCACATACATACATAATGCGCGCATCCTAAGTAGATCCAAGGTAGCTAGTCTTGAACCTACTAGGAAACTAGGCCCGTAGCTCGACCTAGGGGCACGTAAGGAGCCCACCCTTTACTAGGCCCGTAATTCGACCTAGGGGCGCATAAGGAGCCCACCCTTTTGGTACAAGCCATTCAAAGTAAAATACATGTCATACTTATACATATCATACATCATACTAGCATGCATCACTTAGGCATACATCATATAAAAGTATGCATCACTTAGGCATACATCATGTCATAAAAAGTATGCATCACTTAGGCATACCTCATGTCATAAAAGCATGCATATTTTAGGCACATAACATATCATCAAAGCATGCACATTTCTATCCACATAGCATATCATAAAAAGCATGCATATTCTAAGCATATAGCATATCATCAAGCATGCATATTCTAAGCACATAACATATCATCAAAGCATGCATATTTCTAAACACATATCATATCATAAAACATGCATATTCTAAGCATATAGCATATCATCAAGCATGCATATTCTAAGCACATAACATATCATCAAAGCATGCATATTTCTAAACACATATCATATCATAAAAACATGCATATTCTAAGCATATAGCATATCATCAAGCATGCATATTCTAAGCACATAACATATCATCAAAGCATGCATATTTCTAAACACATATCATATCATAAAAACATGCATATTCTAAGCATATAGCATATCATCAAGCATGCATATTCTAAGCACATAACATATCATCAAAGCATGCATATTTCTAAACACATATCATATCATAAAAAGTATAAATCACAAGCATACATATTTAAGCATAAGGGTGTATCATGTGATTATACTATCATAAGAAACATGGTAACATAGTTAACTTGGGTTCTAAGCTTCCTAATCCCTTGGGTTCTTATCATGGCCGAACCCCCTTAGATCTCAATTTAGGTAGAAATAACCTCCACGCATGTGGGACCTAAACTATCATTACATCAATTTCATAGGGAGCATTATAAGCATGATTTACTTGGTTTCTAAGTTCTCCAAGTCCCTAAACTTCATGTGGCCAAACCCTATCAGGTGTGAAACAAGGTCTCAAATGTCATGAAAGCATGAAAACCTTAAACCACATTTATAGCATTTTTTCCAAGTAACATAGTAAGCATATTGAGCTAGTTCCTAAGTCCTTCAAGCCCTTAACATATGTCATGGTCAAACTTTTAACAAGTGTTCATTAGGGCTAAAAACAAATATACAATCATGTGAACTTGAACTAACATCATGTATAAATTCATAACAAGACATTATACAATATGTATGGCCGAAACTTACCCTACCCTCAATTAGGTCATTAAACAACATATAGCATAGGAACTTTGTCTTTCTACTTATCATATTTCATGTAGAGTGACATAAGCATATTTAATTTTTGTTCTAGGGTTTCTAGGGCATCTATCCCTTCATGGCCGAAACATACAATGGTCCATTTAGGTCATGGAAAAATTGTACAAGCATGTGACACAATCAACACATTATCATATTTCCATAAGAAGCATTTTTAACAACTTTGGTTTCATTTCTAAGGCCTCTAGGTATTTTAAACCCTACTTGGCCGAAACTCAACAGTATATAAACTTGCTTCAAATAGCCTAAAAGCATAAGAAATCATACAAGTTTCATAGCATGTATAAAGACAAGCATAATAAACATACATGTGAATTGTGTCTTAGGCTTCCTAGGTTTCTTTCCCTTTTCCTTTTATTTTTCCTCATGGCCGAAACCTACCAATCTCTAAACTAGGTTTTAAGTGGCCTAAAGCATGGAAAACCTAAGTAAGTTTCATGGCAAAAATTACTAAGAACATCATATACAAAGTGGGTTCATAAACAAGCTAGGACCCTTGTGATCTTACATGTCATATATCATGTAACTAATTTTCTATACTCCAATTAAACATGAGAGCATTAAACAACTTTCATATCATAATATCACAGAGGTATTGAGCATATTAGAATTTTGTTCAAGCTTTTCTATACTATCCATCTTATCATGGCCGAAAATCTAAAATAAGAGTTCATGAATTTCTAGCAATGTTCAACATCCAATTCTTTAAGAGAACTCTATATTCTATCATACAAACATGGTTACTTAAATTTAAAGGTCTTCCTAACCCTAAGCCCTTTTCTTGGCCGAAACATATAAATGGATTTCTTTTGGTTCCAAGTAACTTTCAAGCAAGAAAACCAATAAAAGACCCTTAGTAGTTCATGGAGGGAATCTTGTACTAGTTTGGTTACACAATGTTTTCCCTAACCTCCTTAAAATATTTTTGGACGAAATTCTAGGGTTAGGCACTCCTCTGATCAAGCATCAATTAGGTATAAAAACATGAAGAAAATCCTTTCTACATAGCATAGAAAACATATCATGAAATAAAGACATGTTTAAACCTTCCTAGATTTGCAAACCCTTTCTTTAGCCGAATTTTCTAAAATTCCTTCCTAGGTTTTCTAATCCTCATAAAATCCGAAAATCACATAAAAAGCCTTGTACCACAGGTGAGGGGAAGCTTACATCCTTTTCGCTTGTGGATCTAAGGTATGGTGATGGAAGAAGTAGCCTCTTCTTCTAATTCCTTTCCCTTGATTCCCTTGCTAAGTCCTCCTTGTATCTTAGGCTTTCTTAGGGGAAAAACCTTGGCTTTGGGGCCGAAGATGGAGGAGAGGGGACTGATGGTTTCGGTGAGGGAGAGGAAGAATGAGAGAAAATGAGAGAAAAATAAACTTCTCTTTTCTTGCTCCCTTTTATGTTAAGGGGGAAGAGGTAGCAAAGTTGATTTTTGCTTTCCTTCTCCCTTAGCCTTTTTTTTTCTATTTCCTATTTATTTTATTTATTCATTTATTCTTACCATTCATGATGAAATAAGGGGGATTGAATCCCCTTAATTCTCTCTTTAAATTTTCGGCAAAAGCAAGGAGGAAGAGGGAGAGAAAGGGAGGAAGGCAAGTTGTCTTTCTCTTGCTCTTTTCTTGTCTTCTTTTGGCTAGCTTTTACTCTCACCCTTATCATGAATTTCCCTCCTTTGCTATCAACATCTTCTCTCTATCCCAATTGGTTTCTACTAATTAATTCTATGAATAATATAAGAGGTTCAAGGTTCAATCCTTGACCTTCACTTATTTTTATTTCATTTTATTCCTTTTTGCTTCAACTCACTTCATATTATTTTTCTAAGGCAAAATCTCACATTCATATATTTATCTTACAAGCTTAGTGGGTATTACAGTTCTTGCCTGACTTGCCAGAAGGTCAAAGCAGAACATCAGAGACCCGGAGAGTTACTGCAGCCAATTCAGATTCTCGAATGGAAATGGGAAGACATTTCTATGGACTTTATCTCAGGACTACCCAAGACAACCAATGGGTATGATGCTATATGGGTAATCGTGGACAGATTGACGAAGTCCGCACACTTTTTAGCAATCAAGATGACATATTCAACAGAGCAATTAGCCCAATTATATGTTAAGGAAGTTATCAGATTACATGGGATTCCTAAGACCATTATTTCTGACAGAGATGGTCGCTTTATCTCACATTTTTGGGAATGTGTTCAGAAGGCTCTTGGCACAAGGCTGTTGTTCAGTACTGCCTTCCACCCTCAGACTGATGAACAAACAGAAAGGATGAACCAAGTACTAGAGGACATGTTACGAGCTTGCGCTTTAGACTTCAAGGGAAGTTGGTGCCGATATTTATGTTTGGCGGAATTCGCTTATAATAATAGCTACCAAACTACCATTGGAATGGCGCCTTATGAAGCTCTGTATGGAAGGAAATGTAGGTCACCTATATTCTGGTACGAAGGTGGAGAAAAGAAAGAACTGGGGCTCCGAACGGATTTCATCGATGACACCACCCGAGCTATACAGAATATCCGTCAGAGAATAGAACCTGCTCAGAGCCGACAAAAGAACTATGCCGACAAACGGCGTAGGCCGTTAGAGTTCAGTATCGGAGACTTGGTATTTCTCAAGGTAGCTCCGATGAAAGGAATAATAAGATTTGGGAAGAAGGGCAAGCTAAGTCCATGATATGTGGAACCATATCAGATACTGAAAAGAGTGGGTCAAGTGGCGTACGAACTAGAGCTGCCCCAGGAGATGGCAGCTATTCACAACGTATTTCACGTCTCAATGCTCAAGAAGTGTATTTCCAGTACAGATCAAGTGATTGAGCCTCAGACAGTACAAGTTCAAGAGGACCTAAGTTATGAAAGTAAACCCATCCAAATACTGGATAGAGGAGTCAAAAGGTTAAGAAACAAAGAAGTACCTTTAGTAAAAGTCCTATGGCAAAACCAATGGTTCGAAGAGGCAACATGGGAACGTGAGGACGATATGAAACAAAAGTACCCGGAACTATTCTAAAGTTCGAGGATGAACTTTTTATGAGGTATGGGGTACTGTAACACCCACGAATTCTTAAGCTAAGTAGGTGAAGATTTCTTTTAGAATAAAAGAAGATAAGATAGAAAAATATATATATATATATATAAAAAGAATTGGTCAAGGATTGAACCTTGAACCTTCTTAAGCTAAGAATTATAGAATTACCACTAGACCATCATGGGTTATTGTTAAATAGAGAATGGATATTGTAGATAAAGATAAAACCATGATTAAGAGAAGAAAGCAAGAAAACATCAAGTATCTTTCTTCCTCCTTCTCTTGATTAAGAAGCAAGACAAGTTGTTTTTTTTCTTCCTCACTCTTTTTCATTTTCGTGGATGACAAGAGAGAAGGAGAGGAGAGGAAGTAGGGGGATGAATGAAGACATTTCATCATCATTAAGAGAATAAAAGATGAGTTAAGAAGAGGGGAAAGCAAAGCCTCTTTTTGCTTCTTACTTCCACCTAGCATAAGAGGGAAAATCAAGAAGGGACTTCATTTTTTCTTCCCTTCCCTCATCTTGCCGTGACCTAGAGCCTCCTCTCTTCTTTCCCAAAAATCCAACTAAGGTTTTCTCCCTAAGAAAACCAAACCACAAGAAGGAACCCTCAAGATCTACCTCTCACAAGCAAGAAAAAACACAAAGGAGCACTAGGAGGAGGAGCTCTCTTCTTTCTTTTCACCAAAGGGTACCTTCTCTTAGGAAAAGACCAAGCAAGAGGATGTGAGTATCCCCTCACCTGTGGTACAAGTGGTTATATGATTTTTGTTGAGTTTATATGAATTTATAACCTAGAGTTTTCCCATAGAAATTTCGGTTATGATACTTGTAAAGTTTATGGAAGCTTAAAAACCAAAACCAATATGTTTAAGTTTTCCTCATGATATGTTAGGAATATGACTTTGATATTTCATTCTTGCATAAGGCTTAGAGTTAGGTAATACTCTACCTTAGGGTTCGGCCATGAAGAGGCTTAAAAACCTAGGGAAGCTCAATTTAAAAACTAACATGTCTATGATCTCTTCTATGATGTTATGTGAATATTTTCCTTGATGTTATACTTGTATGTTGCTTAGAACTAGTAGGAACCTATCACAAGGTTTCGGCCATGAAGGGATTTAATACCTTAAGGAGGCTAAACCTCAAATCTAGCTTGCTTATGTTTTACCTTATGAAAAGATATGAAAAATAACATAAAGCACTTGAGATTCATGTTGCTTAGGGTTAGGTTTTTACATGGTAAACATTCAGCCACCATGAAATGTAGGGCTTAGGCAAGCCTAAATTCAACCCTAACATGTTTAAGTTCCTCCCCATGATATGCTCTTAAATTCATAAGGTACTGATGTGCGTAGATTATATACTCTTTTATGCATGTTTTTATGCACATTTACATACTTTGAGCATGCTTGATCTATGTACTTTTATACTTCCAGCTTTCCTTTTAGCATATTTACTCATTTGGTTCGGAGATCTGCTTTTTTGTGCATTTTCTGTACACAGGAGTCGAAATTGGTGAAGATTATGCGTCCTCGGGCAAGCTTGGAAGGAATTGAAGGGAGAGAGCATCAGACCGTGTACCACACACGACCGTGTAGTTTTAACAGGAAGGGAAGAGGACATGGCCGTGTGAATCTCACACGGCCGTGTCTTGATTTGAAGAAATTAGAGCAGATGCCTTACATGGTCGTGTAGATCTACACGGCCGTGTGAGGTTTCCAGAGGCCAAGCAGGTGGTGGTCGTGTGCACCACACGGCCGTGTAGCATTTCCAGAGAACAGAAGGGTCCTGGCCAGGTGAGTCACACGGTCGTGCAGCTTTGGTAGAGAAGGAACTGGACATGGCCGTGTGAATCTCACACGGCCGTGTCATGGGGCCGTGTGGCGCCCGATTTCCTCCTCTATTTAAACCCTCCTTCATGAATTGAAAGGGGATCTCTCCCCCTTTGGGAGAAGGCAAGATTTGGTGGTATCCTCCCATTCTTGGGAGGATTTCTGGGCGATTCGAGGGGAGTTCTTGACGATTTCGACTCCGGAGCGAGGATTGGATCCGAAGACGAGGCTTCTTCGTAGATAAGTTTTCTCTTTCCCCCTTTTCTTGGTTTCTTGGATTGGGGATTTAAGAAATGCTTGTAATCTTTATTTCTTCGGGTATTCTTCCTCGATTCATGGAGTAGATCTTGTATTCTAGGATTAAGGGAGTATTTGTATGATGGATTGATGTAATCTCTTATGGATTTGCCAATTTCTTGCTTCAATGACATTGTCTTGCTTGTATCAATTCGATCTTGAATGATTAATGGTGATTTGTGCTTAATTCTCATTCTTGATTGATTGTTTGGATTTCTTGTGGACTTTGTAAAGATAAACTCTCACTCGATCATCCGAGGGATCCACGTGACAGGTGCAAGCCCGTGTAAGGACGTTTGAGAGATAATCTTGAAGAGGAAATAGGAATATTCAAGAGAGTAGGATGGATCTTGTGATTAGTTTCTTGTATCTTGATAGATTAATAAGTTGTGGGCTTCTATGTTGATATCCGAGGAAGGCATAGTAATAGGTGCGCTTCTGTGTAAGGACAACGTAGGTTCACGTCTAATTGATCATATTTAGATACATTTCTCAGTCCTTAGTCGGTTATCTATTGCAAGAGAGAACCGACAACTTTCTACAAGTGTTTGGCAATTGAGGGATAAGAATTGGTGAACCATTTACATTCAAGAAATCTTACAAAGAAATTGAAACTCCTAGAATCTCCCTTTATTATAACCCAAAACACTAAACTCTTGTTTGTTGATCTTTAATATTAGATTTGTTTACCTTCACTTTGCATTTGAAACAATTGGATAGTTGTTTAGCTAATTCGTATTGAGACATTTCTAGTGCTTATTCCAGTCCCTGTGGATACGATAATCTTTTATATTACTTGCGACATTTCCGTACACTTGCGGAGCGTTACAAGTTTTCGGCGTCGTTGCCGGGGACTGCGCTATAACATTAGGAATTATCAATTGAGTTAGACTAAACATAACATTTGTTTTCCTTTCATATTGCATAGTTGTAACTAATCATTAGATTTCTGTTTTTACTTTCTTGTATAACTTTTACTTCTTGTTAATTCTTTTTGTACAAATTCAATTCTGCATTTTTTATTCTTTTATTTTTCTTTTTCTGTTGAATTGTCATTTGCTATCTTGTTCTTGTGTATGCGAAAATCTAACTTTGCAGGGGAATTCTTTCCTTTTGACCCTGAGATTGACAGAACTTTCCATAAAAGAAGAATTCTGCAAAGGCAAATAGAAGAACAAGAATATCTAAACATGGTGTGCAAGTCACTAGGAGATTATGGAGCTCCGAAGTCTGCAAAACAAATGGGAGCAATTGTTTACCCTAACATACAAGCAAGAAATTTTATACTCAAACCATCTTTTATTTCCATGGTTCAGAAAACTCAGTTTGGAGGATTGGAGATTGAGAACCCTTATTCCCATTTGATGGAGTTTTATAGATATTGTTATACTTTGAAATATGAAGAAGTTTCATCTGATATTGTTCAGCTGCTTGCTTTTCCTTTTAGTCTGAAGGATGTTGCAAAAAGATGGTATAATTCTCTAAAGTCTCAAAGTATCAAAACTTGGGATGAGCTAGAGCAAAAATTCCTTGACCAATATTTCCCTCCAAGGAAAACTACTTATTTGAGAAGTCAAATTTTAAATTTTAAGCAATTGGATGGAGAAAAATTATACCAAGCCTGGGAAAGATATTCTTCTCTTTTGCAGTTATGTCCACATCATGGAATTGAGAAATGGTTAATTATGCATTTATTCTATGTTGGGCTTTCTTTCTCAAATAAGAATAAATTGGATTTAGCATCTGGAGGATCATTTTTGAAAAAAAAAGTCTAGAAGAAACTTTTGAGATAGTTGGCAGAATTACGCAAAATTCCAATGATTGGGCAGAGCAAGATAGCTCATTCTTAACAATGGATATCATTAGAGAAAAGGATGATGTTGAAAAAGGGCTTATCTTGAATCAAAACGATTTCCAAACATTATTTCCTTGGTGCTGTGAATCATTATCAAAAATGTTTGGTGAAAAAGCATTTTCAACAGAAAAGGGGGTATGTCTTGGTGATCATAAGGAGGATGATCTGTCTTTAGATAATGAAGAGTTTTTAGAAGAAAGCTTGGCTATGGAGGAGACTATGTTGATAGAATAAGAGCCAGTTTTACCAGAAATAGTACCACCTCAACTTGAACTTAAACCATTACCACCAAATCTTAAGTATGAATTTCTTGGGCCGAATTCTACTTATCCAGTTATAATTAATGCTCAGTTAAATGAGTTTGAAACAAAGAGACTGTTGGATGAGTTAAGGTTGCATAGAAATGCCATTGGATATACAATTGATGATATAAAAGGGATTAGTCCATCTCTCTGTATGCATAGAATTTTACTTGAAGAGGGGTACAAGAACTCAATTGAGCATCAAAGGAGACTAAATCCAAATTTAAAAGAGGTAGTAAAGAAGGAAGTGATTAAACTTCTTGATGCAGGGATTATTTACCCAATTTCGGATAGTGAATGGGTGAGTCCAGTCCACGTGGTTCCAAATAAAAGAGAAATGACTGTTATCAAGAATGAAGAAGATAAGCTAATTTCAACACGAACAGTGACGGGGTGGCGAATGTGCATTGATTATCGGAAGTTGAATAAAGAAACAAGGAAGGATCATTTCCCTTTACCATTTATTGATGAAATGCTTGAAAGATTAGCTAAACATTCCTACTTTTGTTACTTGGACGAATATTCTGGATTTTTTCAAATTCCAATTCATCCTCAAGACCAGGAGAAGACTACTTTTACTTGTCCTTATGGTACCTTTGCTTATCGTCGGATGTCATTTGGGCTTTGTAATGCTCCATCCACTTTTCAGAGATGCATGATGGCAATTTTTTCAGATTTAATAGAAAAAATTATGGAGGTTTTCATGGATGACTTCTCAGTTTATGGAAATGACTTTGATTCTTGTTTGTCAAATCTTTCTACTGTTCTAAAAAGGTGTGAAGATACAAACCTAGTGTTGAACTGGGAAAAATGTCACTTTATGGTTAAGGAAGGAATAGTTTTGGGGCATAAAATTTCAGAGCATGGTATTGAGGTAGATCAAGCAAAAGTGGAGGTAATAGCCAAATTACCCCCACCCATCAATGTAAAAGGAGTTAGGAGTTTTTTAGGACATGCTGGTTTCTATAGACGTTTTATTAAGGACTTTTCAAAGATTTCCAAGCCATTAACTAATCTGTTGATTAAAGATGTTGAGTTTTGTTTTGATAGCGAATGTATTGAAGCCTTCAATAAAATCAAGAGTGCTCTTACAACAGCTCCAGTCATTCAAGCACCTGATTGGGATCTTCCTTTTGAAATAATGTGTGATGCTAGTGATTTTGCTGTAGGAGCAGTTTTGGGACAACGAAGAAATAAGATTTTACATGCGATCCATTATGCAAGTAAAACACTTGATGCAGCCCAAGTAAACTATTCTACTACAGAAAAAGAATTATTGGCAGTGGTATTTGCTATTGATAAATTTAGATCCTATCTAGTAGGATCAAGAGTAATAGTATATACTGATCATGCAGCTATTCGGTATCTACTTGGAAAGAAAGACGCTAAACCTAGGTTAATCAGGTGGATTTTACTTTTGCAAGAGTTCAACCTTGAGATTAGGGATAAGAAAGGAGCTGAAAATGTAGTAGCGGATCATTTGTCTAGAATATCTCAAAAGTCAGAAAATGAGGTGGATTTTGATTTACCTATTGATGACATATCCCGGATGAACACTTATTAGCTTTATCAAGTGTGAAAACTCCTTGGTACGCAGATTTTGTGAATTTCCTTGCTAGTGGAGTGTTACCTCCGGATTTTTCTCATCAACAAAGGAAAAAGTTTTTTTCAGAAGTTAAGAATTATGTTTGGGATGAACCTCTCCTGTATAAGAAGTGCAATGATGTGATTTATCGAAGATGTATACCTGAAGAAGAAGTTAGAGATATCTTGTTTCATTGCCATTCTTCGTCCTATGGAGGACATTTGGGTAGTTCAAAAACGATTATGAAAATTCTTCAAGCAGGATTTTATTGGCCAACCTTATTCAGGGATGCTAAGTTGTTTGTTCAGTCTTGTGATCAATGTCAGAGAACTGGGAATATAACTAAAAGAAATGAAACGATGTTAAATTACA
Organism: Zingiber officinale; assembly: GCF_018446385.1. NCBI lineage: Eukaryota > Viridiplantae > Streptophyta > Magnoliopsida > Zingiberales > Zingiberaceae > Zingiber > Zingiber officinale. Next base: position 81,895,552 of record NC_056002.1, read on the forward strand.
TTCTTGAGGTTGAGTTATTTGATGTTTGGGGAATTGATTTCATGGGACCTTTCCCTCTTTCATATGGGAATAGGTATATTCTTGTGGCGGTAGATTATGTGTCCAAATGGGTAGAAGCTGTGGCATCTCCTACGTGCGATGCGAAAACAGTTATCAAATTATTTAGGAGTATTATCTTTCCAAGATTTGGGGTGTCAAAGGCAGTCATTAGTGATGGAGGATCACATTTTATAGAGAAACAGTTTGAAAACTTACTTAGAAGATATGGAGTGAAGCATAAAGTAGCAACACCTTATCATCCTCAAACTAATGGGCAAGCTGAGATATCTAACCGGGAAATTAAGTCCATATTGGAAAAGACTGTATCCACTTCAAGAAAGGATTGGGCATTGAAATTAGATGATGCTTTATGGGCATATCGAACTGCTTATAAAACTCCTATTGGGATGACCCCATTTCGATTAGTTTATGGTAAGCCTTGCCATCTTCCAGTTGAACTAGAACATAAGGCTTATTGGGCAATTGCAAATTTGAATATGGATTTAAAGGAAGCAGGGGAGAAAAGGAAGCTTCAGTTGAACGAACTTGATGAATTAAGGATGGATGCATATGAGCATGCTAAATCTTACAAAGAAAGGACGAAGAAATGGCACGATCAGCACATTCTTCGTAAAGACTTTAATGTAGGAGATTTGGTTTTGTTGTTCAATTCAAAATTAAAACTTTTTCCTGGGAAGCTTAAGTCAAGGTGGACGGGTCCATATGAGGTAAAGAAGGTTTATCCTTTTGGAGCTGTAGATATTTGGAATAAAGATTTTGGGATAATTAAGGTAAATGGTCAACGTTTGAAAAAATATATTCATGGTACGAAAATAGAAGAGGTACAAAGGTTGTATTTTTCTGAACCTCGCCCTCCGGATTGAATTCTTTTAGCTAGTATAAATTCATTTTGTTGGTTTATACTTGTTTTTAATTTTTTTTTCAGGTTAAGCCATGACATTCAAGGGAGGTGTTTGGGCCGTGTCATCTAGACACGGCCGTGTAAGATATCCCGAGGAGAAAAAGGTCTAGGCCGTGTCCCAGACACGACCGTGCGAAGAAACCCGTGAAAGAAGAGGTTTAGGTCGTGTCCCAGACACGGCCCGTGTCTGGAATCCAGAGAAGAAAGAGAAGAGGGTCGTGTCACAGACACGGCCGTGCGATGAGAAATGAATATGGCCGTGTGATATCACACGGCCTGATCCACATCTTTTTAGGGAATTAGGGCACGGGGTGTGGGCGGCATACAGCCGTGAGATTTGATTTTCTTCCATGGAAAACGTGATTGAGGAGATTTCGGCCATAAGAAAAGGGAAGGAGAAGGTGGTTGCAAGAAAGGAGAGGAATGTTTGCTTTAAAGGTATTTCTAATGACTTTGGTATTGTTTTCTCTGGTGATGAGCAACGGTATAGATATTCTTCTTTATGTAAACGACCTCTTTTAGGCACTAGGTTTCTTGATGTTGAAACTTTAGAAACTTTGGGGTTTAAGGATGATTTAGTTTGGTTATTTGAAAGGATAGGATGGAGTGGTTTAGTGAACATAAAATATCCTACTTATCCTAGAATTGTTTTTGAATTTTTAAGCTCAATAGAGGTTGATAATGTTCAAGGTGGGGGGAAGGTTAAATTTCGTTTGTTTAATGAAAGTTATGAATGGACGTTGGGAGATTTTAATACTTGTTATGAATTGCCAAAGAATGATGTGTGTGTGATTTTGCCCCAATTTGAGAATTCACATTTTTGGCGACAAATTTCTGAACAACCGCTATTTGATCCTCATAATTCTAGAGTTTTCCAAATTATCAATCCTATTTTTAAATATGCTTACTTATTCATGAAAACACTATATTTGGAAAGGAGGACAAAGAGGGATCAGTAAGACTTATGGATTTGTATTGTTTGTGGGCAATGGTCGAAAATGTTCAAATTAATTCTGGTTATTTCTTTCTTAAACATTTGGCAAAATTAGGGAAATCGAATTCTACCACACCTATTATTTTGGGGGGATTACTTACTCAATTGGCCTTAGTATTAGGATGTGATTTGAGTGAATTAGAGGTGGTGGAGAGTTCTTGTACATTGGATTTGAATTCATGTTTAGCAATGAAAATGATTAAGCATGAAGAGCATGGATTTAGTTTATTCATTAAAAATGGTTTCCCTTTAAAATTGCCCAATCATGATTTCACTACAATTCATAATAAAGAGAATTGGTGTTTAAAGTTAGCTAGGCAACAATCTAGAGCTTTGTCATCTTTTACTCCAAGAAATGTTTCTAAGGGTAACCAAGAGATTCATAGTTTTATGTTTCAAGAACTTAATTCTGCTTTAAAGAATATTCATAGTGATTTAGATTCAACTAATGAATTTCTTGAGAATAAGAAGCTTATGGAGGAGGAACTATTTAAAAAGCTACAAGATTGTTTTAAGAGTGAAAGAGAATTGTGTGATAAGATTTCTAAAATGATGAATGCTTATAAGGCTAAAATGGAATTTCATGAAGATCTTAGAGGTTTTATGAGATTTGTGCAGGATGATATTGATAAATTGTTTGAGTATCATAATTTTTTCAGAAACGAAGTTAAATGGTTTTTTAAAGATTTTGCATTTTTCTTCCCTCATTTTCCACCTCCTCCACCATATTGATTTCATCGGGACGATGAAAAGTTTAAGTCTGGGGGGGTGTCATGTACTGTTTAGTTTTTGTTAGTTTTTCATGTTGGTTCTTATTTTCATTGCTTGTTGCTTTATCTTGCTTGTTTTTGAAATAATCATGGCAAAAAAAAAAAAAATTGAGAACATCAAATCTTCACTTATATGCTTTCTTGGATTCAAGTGAAATGTAGCACGATTATTGTCTTGATTCATGATGTTCGAATGATGCTAGTAGTAAACTTTGTGTAGTTCTTTTTTCTATCTTGGGAAGCATTAATAAGCTAAAAATCTTATGGTGATGAGTTTTAGTTTTGGTTCAACCTTAAGGATTTTATCTTCACTACACTTGTGCTTGATGCTTAAATAGTTGATGTCATTGAAATAGTCATGATTCATCTTGTTTGCTTAGTACTTGGTTTCCATGGTGATTTCTCAACTTTATTTTGGTTACTGGATGAGGCTTAAATCACTAAAGCTCATTTGGAAAAATCAAAATATCCCAACATGTGTGCTAAAAGTATATTTGTGAATAAGTTTTGCACAATGCAAACACTTATAAAAAAAAATTAAGGGATATAAAAAAACAGTTGTCATGAGTGGAATCTAGCAAGTCACCCCTTTGAGACCGAGTTAGGTTACTGGGGAAATGACTGCTTAGCTTCCCTTGAGTTGAGCACACCTTTGAGACCTTGGGTTAGTTGAGAAATATGAACCAAGTGAATGGTGAGTAAGTTCCTATCACTGGTTACTTGTCTTTCACTGGAAACACTAGGAATTCAAATTTGATGACGACTTGACTAGGACATGGATTGAAACTTGAAGGGTGTTGAGTTACTTTTACACTGTGCACAAGATTCTTATGCTTGAACCATACTTTACTTGTTTCCATGATCACGCTTGTTAATGAAACTTTTTGATAGAGTTAGGAAAGTGCACTAGGTTTTATGAATGTGTTGTAGAACATATGAATTTAGACTGCAGCATTTTGCTTGAGGACAAGCAAAGGTTTAAGTCTGGGGGTGTGATGTGCGTAGATTATATACCCTTTTATGCATGTTTTTATGCACATTTACATACTTTGAGCATGCTTGATCTATGCACTTTTATACTTCCAGCTTTCCTTTTAGCATATTTACTCTTTTGGTTCGGAGATCTGCTTTTTGTGCATTTTCTGTACACAGGAGTCGAAATTGGTGAAGATTATGCGTCCTCGGGCAAGCTTGGAAGGAATTGAAGGGAGAGAGCATCAGGCCGTGTACCACACACGGCTGTGTAGTTTTAACAGGAAGGGAAGAGGACATGGTCGTGTGAATCTCACACGATCGTGTCTTGATTTGAAGAAATTAGAGCAGATGCCTTACATGGCCGTGTAGATCTACACGGCCGTGTGAGGTTTCCAGAGGCCAAGCAGGTGGTGGCCGTGTGCACCACACGGCCGTGTAGCATTTCCAGAGAACAGAAGGGTCCTGGCCGTGTGAGTCACACGGCCGTGCAGCTTTGGCAGAGAAGGAACTGGACATGGCCGTGTGAATCTCACACGGCCGTGTCATGGGGCCGTGTGGCACCCGATTTCCTCCTCTATTTAAACCCTCCTTCATGAATTGAAAGGGGATCTCTCCCCCTTTGGGAGAAGGCAAGATTTGGTGGTATCCTCCCATTCTTGGGAGGATTTCTGGGCGATTCGAGGGGAGTTCTTGACGATTTCGACTCCGGAGCGAGGATTGGATCCGAAGACGAGGCTTCTTCATAGATAAGTTTTCTCTTTCCCCCTTTTCTTGGTTTCTTGGATTGGGGATTTAAGAAATGCTTGTAATCTTTATTTCTTCGGGTATTCTTCCTCGATTCATGGAGTAGATCTTGTATTCTAGAATTAAGGGAGTATTTGTATGATGGATTGATGTAATCTCTTATGGATTTGCCAATTTCTTGCTTCAATGACATTGTCTTGCTTGTATCAATTAGATCTTGAATGATTAATGGTGATTTGTGCTTAATTCTCATTATTGATTGATTGTTTGGATTTCTTGTGGACTTTGTAAAGATAAACTCTCACTCGATCATCCGAGGGATCCACGTGACAGGTGCAAGCCCGTGTAAGGACGTTTGAGAGATAATCTTGAAGAGGAAATAGGAATATTCAAGAGAGTAGGATGGATATTGTGATTAGTTTCTTGTATCTTGATAGATTAATAAGTTGTGGGCTTCTATGTTGATATCCGAGGAAGGCATAGTAATAGGTGCGCTTCTGTGTAAGGACAACGTAGGTTCACGTCTAATTGATCATATTTAGATACATTTCTCAGTCCTTAGCCGGTTATCTATTGCAAGAGAGAACCGGCAACTTTCTACAAGTGTTTGGCAATTGAGGGATAAGAATTGGTGAACCATTTACATTCAAGAAATCTTACAAAGAAATCGAAACTCCTAGAATCTCCCTTTATCATAACCCAAAACACTAAACTCTTGTTCGTTGATCTTTAATATTAGATTTGTTTACCTTCACTTTGCATTTGAAACAATTGGATAGTTGTTTAGCTAATTCGCATTGAGACATTTCTAGTGCTTATTCCAGTCCCTGTGGATACGATAATCTTTTATATTACTTGCGACATTTCCGTACACTTGCGGAGCGTAACAGGTACTCACATGCTTGTAAATTCTAGAAGAGGTATCAAGTATGAAGTTTTCCACTATATGTTATGAATGTTCTCTTGATGTTTCATACTTGTATGTTGCTTAGAACTAGTAGGACCCAATCACAAGGTTCGGCCATTAAGGGATTCAATACCTTAATTAGGCTCAACCTCAAATCTAGCTTGCTTATGTTTTACCTTATGAAAAGATATGAAGATAACATTATACACTTGAGATTTCATGTTGCTTAGAGTTATGTTTTTTTCAAATGTTGAACATTCGGCCACCATGAAATGTAGGGCTTAGGCAACCCTAAATTTAACCCTAACATGTTTATGTTCCTCTCCAAGATATGCTATGAAATTTATAGGGTACTCATATGTTTAGAATCCATGCTTTGTAGCATTCGGCCACTTACACTTGGTGAACTTAGGAAGCGTGAACTTTAACCTAATATGCTCATGTGAATGCCTAGGATAAATGCATGGAAAAATTTATTTAGATTCACATGCTTACATGCTATTGTAACCAAGTTTGGACCTTGTATGTTTCGGCCAAGGTGGGTTTAAAACCCTAGGAAGCATAGAACCTAAATCACATATGCTTATGATGTTCCTTATGTTAGATGTATGGAAATGAATGTGGGTTCATATGCTTGTATGATTTCATGAAACCAAAATGAGCCTATGCATGTTTCGGCCACCCTTAGTGGGTTGAGAATTTAGACTAAGTTATGACTCAATATGTACTTCCCTTTCCATGACTTGAATTGGAAAAAGTTAACTTGTGATCCATGCATGATTATGTTTTCTTTTTGTGTTATATTGCTCATTTGAATATGTTTATAAACCATGCATGAGAATGATATCTAAATGGCTATGTGCCAAAATATGATGGCTATGTGCCCAAGACAAGTATGATGGCTATGTGCCTAAGACAAGTATGATGGCTATGTGCCCAAGTATGCATGGCTATGTGCCCATTTATGCATACCTTATGAATGACATGAATGATATGAACATGATATGCCATGAATGACATGAATGAAATATGCTATGAATGACATGAATACGATATGCTATGAATGACATGAATATGAATTTCCATGAATGACATGAACATGATATGCTATGATTGACATGAATAAGATATGCTATGAACGACATGAATATGTTATGAAATGATAGAGATATGATATGGCATGTATTTTACTTTGAATGGCTTGTACCAAAAGGGTGGGCTCCTCATGCGCCCCTAGGTCGAATTACGGGCCTAGTAAAGGGTGGGCTCCTTACGTGCCCCTAGGTCGAGCTACGGGCCTAGTTTCCTAGTAGGATCAAGACTAGCTACCTTGGGTCTACTTAGGATGCGCGCATTATGTATGTATGTGGTACTAAGCCGGGCCCCTTTCATGTTGAGATTATTTTCAAGTACTATATGATATTGTTTTAAGACATCTCACACATGACATAAATCATGTTTTGAAAGGCATATTGCACATGACATTTACATTTCCCATGTTTTGAAGGACATCTTGCATCCATGCTCATGATATGATGAAAAGTAATGCTTACAAGATATGCTATGATATGATGCCTTGATGTTATGAAAAGAAATGTCATGATGTCTTCACTTATGCTATGATGTACACTTATGTTATGATATGATCTATACCATGATATGATGATTTTCTTATGTTATGATATGATCTATACCATGATATGATGATTTTCTTATGTTATGATAGTACCTCCATGGTATGATAGGATCTATGCCATGATACGATGATTTTCTTATGTCATGATAGTACCTCCATGTTATGATATGATTTATACCATGATATAATGATTTCTTATGTTATGATGTGATTTATGCTATGATAGGATGTTACTTGTATCATGATAAGAATTAGACCATAATATGTTATTTACTTTACCTTATGTCATTACTGAGAGTCATGCCATGATTTGATATATTTTAATTACATGATGATATGAGCATCAATTACTCTATAATGTATGATATGATGATGTTGCATGATACGTTGGTTTTTGTGAGTAGGAAAGGATCTCACTAAGCCTTGAGTGCTTACAGATACTTTTCCTTGTACCACAGATAAAGGTAAAGAATGGAGAAACTAGAGGCGCAGCAGGAAGGGGCAAGAGATGTGTGATGGTGACTTGCCTAAAGAAACAAAATAACCTGCTTAAGTGAACTTAGAATAATATGTTATGTTATGTGATGTCTTTTATGATTCTCTATTCATGAGTTAGAAATGAGTACTATGACTATTTAAGTTGAACTATGTTATTTCTTAAACTTATGCTTACTATGTTACTCTATGCTTAGAAACATAGATATGCTTCCGCTGTATGTATGTATGTATGAATGTTTAAGTTACTAAGTCTAAGGATAAGGAAAGTAACCCCGCCCTCACTAGGCAGGAGTGGTAGTAAAGGGGCGGGCGTTACATTTGGTATCCAAGAACTTGCACCTTTGACCTTTATGGCTATTCTGATTCAGGCTATGTCGGGTGCAAGTTAGACAGAAAAAGTACAAGTGGTAGCTGCCAGATTCTAGGTCAGTGCCTAGTAAGTTGGTCAAGCAGAAAGCAACATTGTATTGCTCTATCCACCACAGAAGCTGAATACATAGCTCTAGGAGAATGTGCATCTCAACTGTTGTGGATGATGCATACGTTAAAAGACTATCAACTAGAATATAAAAATACACAAATTTTTATTGACAATATCAGCTAAATTAATCTCATAAAAAATCCTATTCACCACTCCAGGACTAAACACATAGAGGTAAAACACCACTTTGGAAGGGATCATGTAGCTAAAGGTGAAATTGCACTCAACCACGTTGAGTCCAAATCAAACCTAGCTGACATCTTTACAAAACCCTTACCTGAACTTGAGTTCAGTGCACTTAGAAGGCAAATAGGAATGTGTTGGGTAGAGTAGGTGTCTCATTTTGGTGTCTTGTTTTTTAAATTCTAGAAAAAATAATTTTCAAAATTCCCAATTTCCTAGATTTTTCAAAATTTTGGAATTAGCCTAAGCTTTCCTCTAGAAATCATGTTCCCCTAGAATTAAGCCAGAGTATCTCACAAACACCTAGGTTTACCTTTATTGTGTTTGAAAGACATAGAATGGCGTGAGATGCATAGCGTACAGCCTGAACTCAAGAATGCTTATATCTATGCATCGATATGAGTCTGGGCGTTAAATACGCAATATACATTAATCAAGTTGAGTCTTCCAGCTCTAGTCAAATCTAACTGGACCAAATCAACTTGACTTGACTAACCATGTGAAAACTGTTGCTCTATAGGCAGTCAGCAAGTAGCTAAAGGTTAGACAGTTGGTAAAAGGACAGTTTTCTGCTTAAGCATGTTTTAATCTTTAGGGCTCTGATACCTAGTAAGTTAATATATTGAATATAACTCATGCTTGGACTTAAGGACCAACTGAATTTTAATGAATAACCTAAACCAACTTTAAATATTGTTCAAACTTAAGTTTACTATTAACCTAAGTTTTTCAAATTCAATACTTCTAAAAATCTAAGCCAAGTTACAATCTTAATGATCAAATCCTTGCTGAACCTAGCTAACTTTGAAATCTAACATTGTAAATACCTGCAGAGTTCTTTTTATTACCCTCAAAGATTACTTTTCTCCTATCCTTTAAAATCCCTCAAAAAGATACATCTTTTCACTTAACTATAAATAAGAAATGAATGTTAAGTATCTAAGTTATTCAAAAGTCTATTATTTTTGATATATGGCAAAGGGGGAGAGTAGTAAAATTCAAATTTAAATAAAAAGGGAGCATCAGTTAAGGGGGAGCAATAGTTAAGGGGGAGCATATAGTTTAGCAAATTTGCCTGTGTTAAATGGTTATCTATTCGTTTGTTTACTTAACTTTGAATTTGAGTTGCCATAATCAAAAAGGGGGAGATTGTTGGTGCGGGAAGCATCCGACGATCGAACTCGTGTTTTGATAATGGCAAAGAATTCAAAGTTAAGGTGTCTTGTATTCTAACAAGTCTACTTGAGGATTTCAGGAAAGTCCTAGCTGCGGTTAGACAAAGGGATAAACCCTAGAGGGTGGTAACCCTAGGTCATAGGGGGTGGTAACCCTATGCAGAAAGTCTTGGCAGGTCGATGACTTCAGGCAAAAAGTCCTAGGGGTGGTAACCCTAGGTGGAAAGTCCTGGTGTCGCGAACCAGGTGAAAGACTGGACTAGTCGGGAAACGGATGTCCAGCAGAAAGTCTGGAAGTATCGAGTGCTGAGCAAAAGTCCAGTCGATCTGGAGGATCGCACTGGCAACAGGTAAATCTCCTGAGTGGAGTAGGTGAGGACGCGTTCCCCGGAGAGGGAACAGTAGGCGTCAAGTCGACCTAGGGTTTCCGGTCAGAAATCCGAAGTCAGACCCGGACAGTCCGGAGACTGTCTTAAACATTCTTTATTATCCATACTGTTATTTTGTGCTAACTTTGTGTTGCAGGATGTTGTTTGGGACTAACATGTCTTGCAGGTACAAAATAATGAACATTTGCCTCGGATGAACAGTGTCTGAGGCGCCTCCATGGGGCTTGGAGCACCTCGGGTTCAAAATCCTGAGCTGGCGCAAGGAGCAGGCTTAAGGCGCCTTGGATGGGTTGAAGGCGCCTTAGACTGATTGGAAGCACCTTGAAGAGGTTGAAGGCGCCTTCAAGTCGCGGGAGTCAAAGGGTTATCACAGCGAGCAGATCGGGATAAAACTCTCGTTTAAGGCGCCTTGGAGCTTGTTTAAGGCGCCTTGAACACTGTTTATAAAGGGGGTTCGACCAGCAGCTCAAACCAACGAATTCCAAGTCTTCTTTCTTCAACGTGCTGCTCCGAAAGACTCCCGGAAGTGCTGCTACAAGTCTCCGACGACCCAGAGCTCCAAGATTTCTCTTTTCGTCATCGGTATAGATTTCTTTTATCGCATTTCTTGTAATACTTAGTTTGTAATAATCGAGCTTATAGTTGTTGCCCACCGGAAGCGATCAAGGATCGCGAGCCTTCGAGTAGGAGTCGCCTTAAGCTCCGAACGAAGTAAAAATCCTTCGTGTATGTGTTTTATTTATTTTATTCCACTGCATTAACTCTTACGCTTTTTACGATTCCGATACGAACGAAATAGTCGTGAGCGCTATTCCCCCCCCCCCCCCCCCTCTAGCACGTCTCGATCCAACAGAAATCTATATCATAATTCATCTTGAGTTAGCTTTAGCTAATCGCCCAAGACTAATATAATTGAATTACATTGTATAGAATATGCCTCTAAGTTCTCAATCCAATTGAGGTAACTTAGATAAGTCGCACCCAAAGTCCAATAGTCGAACATCATAATTGTCTTGTCACACTCTTCTAAGATAAATCGAGTCACTTTGCTTTGGAAAACCTGACTATAATTGTTCGAGGTAGAGTGAGTACCGAACTTTTGTAGGCATATTAAAAGGACCTAATTATGATTAAACTACACATGCATCACATACAATCATGGTATATCATGACATACATTAACATATATGCTAAATAGAATGTGACATGGTTATGACCCAATCTACTATGATCTTCTCAAGCCAATGAGAAGATCGAAAGGTCAACCTAGGTAAAAGCATCTTCTCCAAGTGCTTCCTTAGTCGTCGTGTGTTGTTGTACTTCTCCCTTTTTTCACCATCTTCCAGTAGACTGGTTCTTTTCTAATTTGTATATTATAAAATGTAAAGAAACCTCGAGTTACATTCAATGTAGTCTAAATTTATAATAAGAAGAATGAAAAAGATAAAGGGCATGATACGCAGGTTGTATTATGAATTACAACATATACACATGCATCCAATCATATTAGGGTAACCATTTTATATAACATTCGCAATAAATCTATGACATATACTTTACTATGATTTCAACAATGAATTATGAGACACAATGCCACGGCGGTCCCGTTAGTCGTTTACCGAGCGAGGGTTAAGGGGCAACACCCCTTGTGGGGTTTTCAGGGGACAGCACCCCTGAAACAAAATTATTTTGCAAACTTATTTGAATGAGTTGCTTCCATACCTAAAACTAGCCATTCTTGAGATCAACAAAATTGTTCATAATAGTTTCTGTGTTTCATACAATCTATTCTCAACATATGCCAACCCGAGACCACCCATAGCCATGTATGTTTTTGTCGAATAAAATCAGACTATAGCATATGTTCATAACACATATGAAGATATTATATCCTTTAGTTCATTCAACACAAAATAAATACTCATAACATGATGCATATCATAATAAAAGCCTCATGCAATTTCTATATTATTGGCTCAGCGTGGCCGGTATAAAGGGTGTGAATTGCCTATGTGAAAATCAAACAAGTCTTTCCCAATCTTTCAACTCGGATTAGTAGTAGTAGCACAATTATAAAAATAAATGAGCAACTTTAAAAGAAAAGAGGCAAAGAGTTATTTGGTTACAACATAGGTGGTTGTTAATCCAAAACAAATAAAAAATACTAAAAAAAGTCTCCTTTGGTGAAGGCGGAGAAGCCTCTTACACTTTTTGAATGCTTAGAAAGTTTCTAGGAAATGAATACTAGAGTTATCATGATTTCCTAGGTCCAGGGTGTAGGCCTCTTGGTGGTCGGCTAGAGGGGGGTGAATAGCCTGCACAATAATAAATGAACCTTTCTCGATCTTTACAGCTTGATTAAACTAACACTTACATAAAAGATTTAATAAGCTAATTAAAGAAAGAAGAGGCACAGTAAGAGTTATTTGAAAGCATCAGATAATTTTATAACAGTTAAACACTTTAACAGTTAGTCAATTAAACATTTATTTCAGTAATTGGCTTCCAAACTGTGACAAGGCACTAGGTCTTCTTGATTATTGGACTGACAACCACTTCTAGACAAAACCTCTTAAAGAAATTAAATATTTAATTTCCTTTTTGAAAGCCCTAGGTCTAACTTTAAAAAAAAATAAAACATGCACAAAAAGATAATTTTAATTTAAACAAGACCTTGGAACTCAAAATAGATTCTTTCCTACCGAATTAATCAAAAACTTTCTAGGAACATACTTCTGTGATATTCTTCTAATTTGGCCCTTATGATACCTGAGATGCTAGTTAAGTCCTGAATTATTTCTAAAATTTGAAGAAAAAGTTGAGCATACAAAATTTTTAAAATTTTTATTTGTTCTTTTAAATTTTTTTTTCTATTTTGAGTTTGTCGAAATCCTCTAATAGTTTCTTATTATAAATTTCTAATTTATAAGATGTTTTAGTCAAAAATTTTATAAATTTAAATAGCTTATCAGGCGATAAGGATTGTACCTGATTTACCTTGTCAATTTCATCATTTGAGACTCCCCCTGCAGAGCTACTCCCTTTAGATGTTGCTCCCCCTTCATTGATGCTCATTACGGAAGAGCTTGCTTCATCCTCTTATTCTTGGTGACTTTCCATTAATGCAAGTCCAGCGTAGACCTCAATTCTGATTCTGATGAAGTTTCGTCGCACGCCGCCTTTAGGTTTTTGTGTCTTTTCTGGGTTGGTCTCTTATCTGTCTTCTTTAGTTTTGAGTAGTTGTCTTTCACATGCCCTTCTTTATTACAATGGTAGTGTTGGTGCGGGAAGCATCTGACGATCGAATCTGAGTTTTGATAATGGCAAAGGATTTAAAGTTAAAATTATTTGTGATCTAATATGGTTGAATGAGTTTGCAGAAAAAGTCCTAAGGTATCGTAGGCAAAAGTCCTAACTATAGTTAGACAGACAGAAAAACCTAGGGGGTGGTAACCCTAGGTCCTAGGGGGTGGTAACCCTAGGTGGAAAGCTTTGGCGGGTCGAGGTCTTCGGGCAAAAGTCCTAGAGTCGGAAACTCTAGGTGAAAATCCCGGTGTCGCGGATCGGGTGGAAAGTCAAGGCGGGTCATGGAGCGAACATCCAGTGGAAAGACCTGAAGACTCGGGCGTTGAGCAAAAGCCCAGTCGATCTGGAGGATAGAACTAGCAACTGATGTACTTTCCTGAGTGGAGTAGGTGAGGACGTGTTCCCCGGAAGAGGGAACAGTAGGTGTTCGTTCGACCTAGGGTTTTCGGTCGGAAATCCGAAGTCAGAATCGATCAGTCTGGTGACTGTCAGATATTCATATTTATGTTATTATTATATGCTAACTTTGTGTTGCAGGGTATGCTTAGTATTTTGGGACTAACATATCTTCTAGGGACAAAATAGCGTGATTTACCTCGAATGAACAGTACCCGAGGCACCTTCCATAGAGCTTGGAGGCGCCTCGGGTGCAAGAGCTGGGGAGTGCGCACAGCAGAGCTGGAGGCACCCTTATGGAGAGCTGAGGCACCTCAGACGACCTTGGAGGCTCATGGTTCCTTTGAGTTTACAACTGCACCGCTATTATCACAATAAATTGTGATGATCATGGGCAAACCAGGAATCACATCTAAGTCCATTAGAAAGTTCCTGAGCCACACAGCTTCTTTGGCTGCTTCAGAAACTGCCATATACTCAGCTTCCATGGTTGAGTCTGAGACACATTTCTGTTTAACACTCCTCCATGCAATGGCTCCACCTCCCAGAGTAAACATATAGCCTGACGTAGACTTACTATTGTCCCTATCTGATTGGAAATCCGAATCCGTGTAACCCATAGGGAGCAAATCGTCTGCTTGGTAGACTAGCATATAATCTCTAGTCCTTCTCAGGTACTTTAATATATGCTTCACAGCAGTCCAATGTCCTTGTCCAGGGTTACTCTAATATCTACTAACCATGCCCATGGTAAAACAGATATCAGGTCTCATGCACAGCATTGCATACATAAGGCTTCCTACAGCCGAAGCATAAGGAACTGCCTTCATGTCCTCTATCTCCTTTGATGTCTTTGGAGACATCTCTTTAGATAAGGCTACTCCATGCCTGAAAGGTAAGAAACCTTTCTTGGAGTTTTGCATGTTAAAACGAGCAAAGATTATATCTATATATAAAACTTGGGATAAGCACAACATTCTTTTCTTGCGATCCCTTATAACTTTGATCCCAAGAATGTGTGCACATTCTCCTAAGTCCTTCATATAAAATTGTTTGAACAACTATACCCTTACGTCTGATAATACCTTGACATTGTTGCCAATTAACAAAATATCATATACATATAATACAATAAATACCACCACGTTTCCGTTACACTTCTTGTATACACAAGACTCATCTGGACACTGAATAAATCCATATGATTGGATTACTTCGTTAAACCGAATGTTCCTGTAACGCCCACCCTTCCACTGCTTACGAAGGACGGGGTTACTTGAAACATACATACATGCATATATGACAGTGGAAGTAAATAAATAAAAACTAATAATCATATTATCATAGAAGCATGTCCGTTATCATAAAGCATATATCAAAAACATGTCATGTCAACAATGTAATCATGTATCATATTAACATGTGAACATGCTAGCATTCATAACTTGATTTAACATCTACTACTTGCTACGTGATACATGATATTTTACTTACTAGAGCATAAAGCATACTAACATGGAACATGAAAACAAAAGTTCATAATGAGTATAAACCATCAAGTATCATCCATCAAAAGCATTATGTAGCAAAATAGGATCACATGCAAAGCTTTAAAACATATAAGCATAAAGCAGATCTATTCCACCATGCCACTGCCACACACATCTTTGTCCTTCCTGCTGCTCCCTTTTAGTTTAACCATTCTTTTCTCTTTTCTGCAGTATAAGGGAAATTAAACTATAAGCACATAGGCTTAGTAAGATCCTTTCCTACTCACAAAAACATAAATCATGCATTTAAACATAAAGTAGTGACATGTTCATTTAACCAACATCTAGATATAAAATTTGCATGCTAGCATAAAGTAGTGTCATACTCATTTAAGCAAATCATAACATAAAATGTGAGAGCATAAACATAAAGTAGTAGCATGATCATCTAGGCATCATAGACATATTTTCAAAAAGCATCTTACTAAAGCATAAAGAAAACCATTTAGCATGAAATAAGTATATGCAAGATGTCCTTTTGAAAACATGTATCATAGTATGAGTATATGCAAGATGTCCTTTTAAAAACATATATCATATAAGTACTTAAACATAATCTTAACATGAGGGCCCAGCTTTGTACCACATACATGAATTTGTGCATCCTAAATAGATCCCAGGTAGCTAATCTCGAACCTATTAGGAACTAGGCCTGTTTCCTTGACCATTGACCTAGGGGCACTTAGGAGCTCATCCCTTACTAGGCCCATTTCTTTGACCATCGACCTAGGGGAAACTTAGGAGCCCATCCCCGGTACAAGCCATACAAAAGTAAAAAAGCATATCATGTTTCTTATCATATCATGCCATATCATGTTTCTTGTCATATCATGGCATATCATGTTCTTATCATATCATGCATATCATGTTCTTGTCATATCATGAAGAGTGCTCTTAATCCCAACTTAAGGGAAGCATCTCTTAGGCTTTTCATCATACATAAGCCTTGCATAAGCATAACATGATGGCATAAAGTGCACATAACATATACTATATCATAAAGAAAACATAACATGATGGCATAAGTGCATATAACATATAGCATATCATAGAGAAAGCATAACATGATGGCATAAATGCACATAACATATAACATGGTGATATAAAATCCATATCACATCATAAAGAGTCATTATCATGCATGGTTGGGGTTTTGAACTTCCTACAAACCCTAAATCATAACTTGGTCGAAACATATAAGCATGAATCATAGATTTTCAAGCAACATAAAAACATGGGATCAATAACCTAAGTTCTCATAATACTTAACATAACATGTGAGACCTTTAGAAACCCTAGGTAGCTCCTTAACCTTATTTTTATTGTCTTGGCTGAAACTTGAGAGCATGAATCTTAAGTTTTCAAGCAACATAAAAACATGGAATCAATAACCTAAGTTCTCATAATACTTAACATAACATGTGAGACCTTTAGAAACCCTAGGTAGCTCCTTAACATCATTTTTCTTGTCTTGGCCGAAACTTGAGAGCATGAATCTTAGGTTTTCAAGCAACATAAAAACATGGAATCAATAACCTAAGTTCTCATAATACTTAACATAACATGTGAGACCTTTAGAAACCCTAGGTAGCTCCTTAACCTAATTCCCTTGTCTTGGCTGAAACATGTAAGCATGATTCTAGTTTTCTTTTAACAACTTAAAGCATGAAACTTTTACACCATACATAGTATAGCAAGTGAGACTCTTAGTAGGCATAAATGAGGTTCTAACCCTAATGTTCAAATCTTGGCCGAAACCTCTAGAAGCATGATTCTAAATTTTAATGCAACATAAGGCATGGAACTTAAACTAACAATATATAGAAGATCATACATCATGAGGAAGCATAAGCAAGCATAGTTTAAGTCTAAAAACTTTCTCTAAACTTTTTCATTTCCTTTGGCCGAAACCTAAAGGTAAGACTCTAGGTTTTTAATGCAACATAAGGCATGGAACTTAAACTAACAATATATAGAAGATCATACATCATGAGGAAGCATAAGCAAGTATAGTTTAAGTCTAACAACTTTCTCTAAACCTTTTCATTTCCTTTGGCCAAAACCTAAATGTAAGACTCTAGGCTTTTAATGCAACATAAGGCATGGAAACTTAAACTAACATTATATAGAAAGTCATACATCATGAGGAAGCATAAGCAAGCATAATTTAGGTCTAAAAACTTTCTCTAAACCTTTTCATTTCTTTTTGGCCAAAACCCTAAAAGCATAGTTCCAAGTTTTTCTTTTCTTTTTTTTCTTTAAACAACATGAAGCATGAAAACTCTTAGTAACCATAGGTAACCTCTTAACTTTATCTTGGCCGAAACTTTACAAGGTATGACCCTAGTTTTTCAAGCAACCTTTAAGCATAAAGCATACGAAAGCTACTTGTACTGCAGGTGAGGGAATACTTTCTTCCTTTCGCTAAGGAAAAGTACCCTTGTTTGAGAAGTTTGCCTAAGAAGAAGATCCCCTTTAGCTTGGTTTCGGCAAATGAAGGAAAATGGTTGGGAATTTCGGTGGAGGAAGAGAGGAGGAAATAGAGAGAAGACAAAATGAAATTTTCCCTTCCTTTCTCTTATTTATGCCAAAATGAAGGAAGAAGGCAAAACCATCTTTTCATTGGGAAGGAAGAAGGAAACTCAAACTTTTCCTTCTAAGTGAAGGGGGCCTTCACTTTCACCACCCTTAACTACAATCTCCCTTCTCTTCCTAACAACACACCCCTGCTGGGGCTACTGATTATCACATACAGCCACCTACCAAGAGGTTCAAGGTTCAAACCTTGGTCATGCCTCTTTTTTTTTTGTTCTTTTTGCTCTTTATTTTGAAAAGTCTACATAAAGCCCATTTTAATCTTGCAATAGTTTATATAAAATTGCTAGGGAACCTATGGGTGTTACAATCCCCCATACCTCTTAAAAGTTGGTCCTCAAACTTAGAATAACTCCGGGTACTTTTGTTTCATATCGTCTTCGCGTTCCCAAGTAGCTTCTTCGAACCGTTGATTCTGCCACAGGACTTTTACTAAGGGCACATCTTTGTTCCTTAGTCTTTTAACTTCTCGATCTAATATCTGGATAGGTCGACTCTCATAACTTAGGTCCTCTTGAACTTGTACTGTCTGTGGCTCGATCACTTGGTCTGCTCGGGTAATGCACTTCTTGAGCATTGAAACATGGAACACATTGTGAATAGCCGACATCTCCGGGGGTAGTTATAATTCATAAGCTACCTTGCCGACTCTTTTCAGAATCTGATATGGTCCCACGTAGCGTGGACTTAGCTTACCCTTCTTTCCGAATCGCATTACTCCTTTCATAGGAGCTACCTTGAGAAATACTGAATCCCCGACACTGAATTCCAATGGCCTACGCCGCTTATCCGCATAGTTATTTTGTCGGCTCTGAGTAGTTTCTATCTTTTGGTGGATGTTCTGTATAGCACAGGTGGCGTTGTCAATGAAATTTGTTCGGAGTCCCAGCTCCTTTTCACCACCTTCGTACCAGCATATAGGGGATCTACATTTTCTCTCGTACAAAGCCTCGTAGGGTGTCATTTCGATAGTAGCTTGGTAGCTATTATCATAGGTGAATTCCGCTAAGCATAGATATCGGCACCAGCTCCCCTTAAAATCTAAGGCGCAAGCTCGTAACATATCTTCCAGTACTGGGTTCACCCTCTCTGTTTGTCCGTCGGTCTGAGGATGGAAGGCAGCACTGAATAGTAGTTTCGTGTTGAGGGCCTTCTGAACACATTCCCAGAAATGTGAAATAAAGCGACCATCTCTATCCGAAATGATGGTCTTTGGAATCCCATGTAATCTGATAACTTCCTTAGCATATAATTGAGCCAGTTGCTCAATCGAATAGGTCATCTTGATTGCTAGGAAGTGGGCGGATTTCGCCAATCGGTCCACAATTACCCATATAGCATCGTAGTCGTTCGTCGTTTTGGGTAGTCCTGAGATGAAATCCATAGAAATGTCCTCCCATTTCCATTCTGGAATCTGAATTGGCTGCAGTACTCCTCCAGGTCTCTAGTGCTCTGCTTTAACTCTCTGGCAAGTCAGGCAGGTACTGACATACTGAGCCACATCCCTTTTCATACCGAACCACCAGAATTTCCTTTTTAGGTCTTGGTACATCTTGGTGGATCCAGGATGCATCGCATAGGGTGTTGCGTGAGCTTCCTCAAATCTACTTTTTTGTAACTCTGGATCATCGGGAATACATAAATGATCCCTAAGGTATAGTACTCCATTGTCAGCGATACGAAATCCCTCATCCTTTCCTTCTAGAACCTCTTGCTTGATCCTTTGGAGGCTTGAGTCACGGGCTTGCTTCTCTAATATATCATCGAACAGCGTCGGTGCTATTGTCAGGGTAGAGAGTCACTCGGACATGATTTTGACCCCATAACCCATACTTTCCATTCGATTTCCAACAAATTCAAACATCAGTTCTACTTCCGGCCGGAAAACCACTTTTCTTTTACGGCACTCGATCGAAGCACCATACTTACTCAGGAAATTCATTCCCAATATAACATCATAATCCTACATGTCGAGCACTATCAGATCAAACAGAGTTCCCTGTCTGCGATTCTGATAGGTGCGGCTCGCAACACATGAGTAGATGGCATCACTTCTCCCGAGGGCAGGGTCGTTAAGAAATTGCAATCTAAAGCTTGCGGTGGCATGTCTATCTTCCTTGTGAAAGGTGTAAAGACGAACGAGTGCGTTGCCCCAGTATCAAATAATATAGTAGCATGCTGACTGAAAATAAATATCTGACCTGTGACAACTGTAGAAGCATTCGCCACATCTTCCTTGGTGAGGGAGAAAATCCTAGCATTCATTGTAACTGGTGGGGCTTCCAATCTCCCTTGGCTTATTGAAATCCCTTCTATAGCAGTCTGCATCTGGCGTAGCTGTGGGGGAGCACCCCTGTTCTGGGCATACTGCTGAGGAGGTGTTTGAACCTGGGTAGGGCAGTCTCTAACTCTATGCCCTTCCAGTCCACAATTGTAGCACCTATTTGTGCCCATACGGCATACTCCAGGATGCTTCTTTCCACATATGGTACACTGAGGGTACATAGGTTGCTTGTTCGCTGGACCACCCTTAGTGTCGTTCCATTGCTTCCTCTTGCCACTGTGGTTTCCTTTCCAGCTGGCTCCGGTGCTTTGAGATTTCTGTCCTCCTGACTGAGCTTGACTCTTGCCCTCGTTCAGCGCCTTCCAGTAGTGTTCGGTGATCAGGGCACTACTGATTAGCTCTTCTGCGGTCTACGGTCTAATCATCTTCAGCATGAGTCTGACCCTTTCTCTTTCTGTACTGACCAGCTCTGGGCATAAGCGAACGAGTCGGTTGAATCTCTTCACGGCTTCATTAACTGATAGGTCACCTTGCCGGAACACAGTGAACTCGTCGTAGTGCTTGTTTGTCACACACATGTGGAAGAATTCTTCGAAAAATTCAGTTTCGAAGTCCGTCCATCTCATTTGATTTACTTGTCTCTTTGCTTTAACTCTGTCCCACCACATTCTGGCATCTCCCGTAAGGCAGAATGATGCACACTTGACTTTCTCATGTTCAGGCCAGTCCAACAGCTCTACTATACTCTCTACAGTCTTGAACCAAGCTTGAGCATCTCATGGTTCACAAGTACCAGAGAAGGCTTCCGACTTCATCCTCTGCCACTGAATCAGGTACGCCTCCTGTCGAACCACTGGGGCAGGGCCCACGGGTGGTACTGGAATAGCTATAGGTACGACTGGCATCGTATTCTGATTCACTGGTGGGGTAGCAGGGTTCCCCTGCTGATTCATCAGACCATTAATCACCTGCTGTTGTTCTGTAACCTGTCGCTGGAGCTCGGTAACTACATGCATCAGATCAGGTGGGGGTACTGTCTCATCAGCTCTGGTATTGCGTCTTCTAGCCATTCTTATCTTCATCAACGACAACAAGGCTAGCATAAGATTACCATTCTAACCTATATTCATGCTGTAACGCCCAAAAATTCTCAAATCAATTTTAGAAACATTCTATGATTTTTCTGAAATTTTAGAATATTTTTATAGAATTTTTAGAGTAGCCGGATTAGCAAAATTAAATTAAAACATAAAATAGCCTAAACGGGAATTGAACCTGTGACCTACCGGACCCTACGACTTTTAGATGATCTTAGTAACCAAGGGGCCCCAGCAGGGGTGTGCTGAAAGAAGAGGAGAGCAATTATATTTAAGGTTTAGTTGGGTGTATTAATCACTTAATATAAATAGGGAATTTAAGAGGGAATTTATGATTCTTAAACGATAACTTTTACTCACCCTCAAACCCTCACCGTCGCCTCTCTCTCTTCCTCTCCCTCTCGGCTCACAAACCCAAGAAGACCTAGGGTTCCATCCCTAGGGTCGTAGGACCACCCTCCGACGACAACTCCGGCACGAGGACGCTCCCCTCCGCGAGAAGAACACGTAGACATAAGAGGATCGCCGAAGAGATCTTCTTCTCCGGAAACCTAGCGATCGGATCGTAAGAAAACTTAGCGCAGGAAGTAAGTAACCCCTCACCTGCA
Organism: Zingiber officinale; assembly: GCF_018446385.1. Classification (NCBI taxonomy): domain Eukaryota; kingdom Viridiplantae; phylum Streptophyta; class Magnoliopsida; order Zingiberales; family Zingiberaceae; genus Zingiber; species Zingiber officinale. Next base: position 81,917,101 of record NC_056002.1, read on the forward strand.
GTATAAGTAGCTAATAGTATGTTTTTATATCCTTAGTTCTCTCTTATGTTCTTAGTGCAGCCATATGCAGAGTTAGAGCACACCAAGTGCTCGATAAAATACCCAGTACAGTTATATGCGATAGTAGGTGTTTTAATAGTTCAGTTAAATGCCATAGATGCATTTTAAATAGTATACTTTGTCTTGTTTCAGTTGATATGGGACTACGGTCCAATGGGTGGACTCTCATAGTCGCCTCTAGGTTCAGATAACCTAGTCAGGACAAGACAAAATAAATTAGATTAAGAAACGGTATTTTACTTTATCAGTGGCACTGTACTGGACTCTCAGTTGTCCTTGGGTTGGGCTCTCATAGTCATCCCTAGGTTTAGATAACCTAGTACCCCTACTAAATTCGGGACTTGCTACCTCGGGCCTAGTTAGGGATGCGCGCATAGCAGGTACAATTGTCGTGCCCATCAGCAGCATGATTATTATGTTTATCTATTTATGAAAATAGTTTTCAAACTTCACAAACCAGAGATGTGAACACAGCTTAACTTCAGTTTAGTTTTCTTATTGTTATAACAAATAGCTTAACTTATGTATCAGTTTAGTTTGCTTGTTGATACAATGAATAGCTTTATGTTCAGTAATTGACGACTTGTATGTCCATAGGTCATGTTTTAGCATTTTTCAGCATGATCATCAACATGTATTTCAAAAAACATCCTTGAAAACATGATTTCTTCGAATGCATGTTTTTGTGAGGTAGATGGTTCTTACTAAGCCCCCAAGCTTATAGTTTCCTTTTTCCTTATACTGCAGATCAAGGTAAAGGGAAGATGGACTAGCGGAGGCTGGAGGGCAATGCGATTAGATGTGTGTGAGAAGGAACCTGGAATAAATATTTTTGGGAACTAGCCAACTTAAAAACTTAGTATTTCCTTATGTTGTTACTTCCCTGCACTTTTAGGATGCTAAGTATCATGAATTGTGAAAGTATGTATTATGCCATGCTTAGACTGCTAATTATCTTGATATTAGTTAGCAAAGTATAAGTAATAACCTGTCTAGTGTTACTGTTTTATGTTTTGGTTGAGTTCTGAAAGTTCTATATGAGTTCGTGAGGGATTTCAGTGAAATCAGAAACTCAATCGATCAATTGATCGATTGAGAAGTCCTCAATCGATCAGCCGATCGATTGGGAGGTGATTCCCCGTGAACAGTGAGCAGCTGAGTCAATCAGCTGATCGATTGAGAAGTCCTCGACTGATCAGCCGATCGATTGAAACATGACCTGTCGCGTACAGAAAGCTGATGAATCGATCAGCTGATCGATTGGGAAGGGATCGATCAGCCGATCGATCGGGAATCCATTCCCACGAACAGAGAGCTTCTGAATCGATTATTGGATCGATTGGCCAGACTGGATCGGTCAGCTGATCGATTCAAAATTGACCCCCATGCACAGTAGCACGTTGAATCGATCAGTGGATCAATCAAATAACTCCAATCGATCCGCCGATCGATTGGAGAGTCTGATTTCAGTTCTTTGATCAGATCGAAAGTTTAGGTTCCCTTCTTTAGCATGTGTATATCAATGGAAGAAAAAAAAGTATGGGGAACATTGAATTACAGATTTTATAACAAATAGTAGAATTTTAAATTTGTTCAGCTTTCCGCATAAAATAGTTTAGCATAATGTAACCCCCGGCCTTACAGCCTAGTCAGTAGAAGGCGGGGCGTTACAGAGTGGTATCAGAGCAAGTTCCATACTTCCTCCACACACACATCAGCATTGAATCTGCAGCTTCCAAGTAAGAATATCTCTCACTTTATTTATGTTTCTTGCTTTCATGTTCATAGATAACTAAAGCATGCTTATATATGATAGCATCTAACATGATAATAATAGTTATGCAAATATGATTTTATTAGTTATGTATGTCCTCTATTTCTCTAGAAAATGTTACGAGGACGCCTAGCTAGAAAGGCACCCGCTACTGAGCCCCAGCATGAGGCAGGCAGCTCAGTGCCTCCCCCAGACCTTACAGAGGTAGTGGCTCAGTTACAGAAGCAACTAGCTGAACACCAACAGGAGATAGCCACCTTAAGGGCTAATCAACAGAACACTCCCACTCCCACTATGGACCCTAACGTAGCCACCCCAAACGTAGCCACCCCAGTAGTTACAGAGGTTCAACCAGTCCAGCCTACAGCACCAGCAGCCCCAGCAGCAGGGGCAAGGAGAGAAGTCTATCTAATCCAGTGGCAGAAGATCAAGCCAGAGAACTTCTCAGGCACCAGTGAACCATGGGATGCCCAAGCCTGGTTCAAAACACTGGAGAGTACGATGGAGCTTCTGGACTGGCCAAAGTATGAAAAGGTGAAATGCGCCTCCTTCTGCCTGACAGGAGACGCATGTATGTGGTGGGAGAGGATTAAAGCGAAGCGCCCAGTGAACCAGATTACATGGGCTGACTTCCAGAGAATTCTTTGAAGAGTTCTTTCACATGTGGGTCACAAACCGCCACTATGATGAGTTCACTGAATTTCACCAGGGCAACTTTTCAGTTGAGGAGGCCGTGAAGAAATTCAACAGACTGGCTCGTCTATACCCCGAATTAGTCAGCACTGAAAGAGAACGAGTCCGGTTGATGCTCAAAATGCTAAGGCCGGAAATAGCCCTGAACGTAGCCAGCGGCGTTCATAGGCCGCAAACTACAGAAGAACTAGTAAGCAGTGCTCTGACCATCGAGCATTACAGAACAACATCAAGCAGCAGAAGCAAGCCTTTTCAGAGTCTAAAGGCCAAGGAGGCTCAGGTACTCAGAAACACCAGGGTCACAGCTCTAACTGGAAAGGGAACTCCATCCACAAACGTAAACCAGGGAGTTACCCAAAAGGAGGACCAGCTAGTAAACAACCTAGCTATCCCAAGTGTTCTACTTGTGGGAAGTTCCACCCAGGAATTTGTCGCAAAGGCACACGAGGATGCTTCGAATGTGGCCAGGAAAGGCATATGGCTAAGCAATGCCCGAACAAAACCAGTTTTCCCCCACCGCAGCTGATTCAGTACGGAGACAAACCAGCTCAGTTGCACCAGATGCAGGCTGCTTTAGATGGTCCACACATCAGCCAAGGCAGACTAGAAGCCCCCTCAGCCACAACGAACACGAGGATCTATTCACTCACCAGAGAGGACGTAGCGAATGCCTCGACAGTTGTTACAGGTCAGATCAGTATTTTACAGAAAAATGCAACTGTCTTATTCGATACTGGGGCAACCCATTCTTATATATCCAGGACATTTGCCAAAAAGCTATAAATATCTCCAGAGGTACTCAGTGGTCAGTTTTTGACAACCCTACCTTTAGGAGAAATCATGGCATCCACGCACTGACTCTGAGCAGTGCCAGTCATTATAGCAGACAGAGAGCTTTTTGGTGATCTGATAGTGTTAGATATGGCTGATTACGATGTCATCTTGGGAATGGACTTTTTGATTAAGTATGGTGCCTCCATAGAGTTGTTAGTTAGAGCCCTAGAGCCAATCATTTGATGATTGTACGGACTCATGTATATCATATTCTTGTATATTAATAAAGGCATTTGTTTGGTTATTATACTTATTTATATTAGTGCCAAATAGACTAAGTATAATAGCGTCCTTGAGTAGAAGGTTCATACCTATATCAATCGATTAGTTGAATCGATAGTGAGATGATATAGGGAACACTACTCTAAATCATTCCTAGTCGAGTATTAGCATTCAGGGACAATGTTAATACAATAAGACTAGCATGTAGGTCAGCTCGATGACTTGATCTCACAAGTCATGGATATAGAGATATCAAGCTGACACCTGGGTATGCATTAGAGAATGTATACTGAATGACCCGCCATGAGAAAGTATCATGGATCGTTATATGAGTGTCATATACTTTCTCATGTGGCTATTAGTATGACTATTAGTCCTTAGACCTGAAGTCACCATGGATCCCTACATAAGGAGTTATATACATTAGTTTCGTCAAACGTCACCCGTAATTGGGTGGACTATAAAGGCGATTACTGGGTATATAATGAATTATGTAGAGGGATGTGAGTGATGTTGATGGAATCTATCCCTCCCATATGACGGGAGCGACATCGGTATTCTTGATAGAGTGAGACCACTAAGTGCATGGCCATGCCCAAATGAGTCAACATTAGATGTTGAGCTCATTTGATCGAGTGAGTCTAACTTGGAGTTCAAGATTTAGATTGATTAGAGGATAACACGGTCTATGTCTCATATTGATCAATCTAGATGTCTAGGATAGAAGGACACTTGTCATTATTTTGTGAGTAGTCACAATTGGTAGTCACAAGGTGATGTCGGATCTCGACATTCTTGTAACTTGGGTAGTAATGATGTGTTGCTAGATACCGCTCATTACTTATGCTCCTAAATGGGTTTAGGGCATTGCCAACGTTACAAGAACCTATAGGGTCACACACTTAGGACAATTAGATGGAGATTAGGTTCATATGATGAACCAAGAGGATTAGATTCATTTGATGAATCAAATTGGATTAAGAGTAATCCTAATTGGGCTAACTTGAGTTCGACTCAAGTTGATTCATGTGTTAAATGAGTCTAATTTAGATTTTGACTCATTGAATCAATTTAATTTAATGAATTAGATTCATTATATTAAGTTGGCTCGAATCAAATGGTTGGATTAGATCCACCATGGTAGAGATTGAGTCAAGTTTGACTTGACTTGAGAAGGAAGACCAAAGGTCAATTTTGACTTGACCTTTTTGCCACCTCATTGGTGAGTTGGCATTAGGTGGACCAATAATGATGTTCCACATCATCATGGGTGCCACCTCATGGAAGTAACAAAGCCACTCTCTTAATGGTTTCATATTAATTGTAATTAATGCAATTAATGTGATTTTATGGTTTCATATTAATTACAATTAATGCAATTAATGTGAATTTTGAAATGTGGCCGGCCACTTGGTTTTTGGGTGAAAAAAATTCATTTTTCATTCACGTGTGTGCATCTTCCTCCTTCTCCCTCTCAAGCTCTCCCTCTCCCTCTCCTCCCTTGGCCGAACCACATAGGTGCTAGCACACCTTGGTTTTTGGTCATCTCCATCTAGTGTGTCCGTGTGGATACTTCTAGAGGACCGGCGCTTGACGGTCTTGAGATCCGGCATCATTTGGACGAGCGGGAACGCGAAGGGCATCGCATCAAGGGTAAACACTTTTTCCTCATAGATCTAAGTAGTAGATCAGTTTTTGAACTCGTACAAGAAATAGTTTTTCGAATTTTTTATACGAATCTTTGCATGGATCTACGGCTTTGGATCCTTCGGGGTTTCCGCGAAGCGAAAAAGCGGTTTTCGCGACGCGAAAAAGTGGTTTTCGCGGCTCGAAGAATCCAACAGTGGTATCAGAGCCATATGCAAAGACTTGTACGAGTTAGTTTTTGGTTTTTGGAAAACAAAAAGCTTCTGTAATTTTCTGTAAAAAATTCAATTTTTATGTTTTTATGGGTAATTTTTCCTTATAGGCGAAGCACAAGTGTCTCGGCACTTGTAGGCTTCGGCAATCGGGAAGAATTTTCCCAAACGGCTTCGTTTCGACCCAAAATCTTTTGGGACAGCGGACTCAGGTGCCTTTAGATCGCAACGGAGCAACTCACGATGGTTAGATCGTGGGTAGGGGCGCTGGCCCTTACCCCGCAAGGGGATTTGCTCCGCGATCGCACCCGAAATCGCTAAAAACAAACCTGTCGGGAAGATTTTTCCGAAACGGTAATGTCTCGGCCCAAATCGTTTTGGGACAGCGGGTTTAGGCGCTGTTGGATCGCAAAGGAACCCTCGCGATGGTTAGATCATGGGTAGGGGCGCTGCCCCTGGGCCCCGCAAGGGGATCCGTTCCGCGATTGCGCCCGAAACCGCTAAACGGGACCGCCGGGAAATTTTACTTGTAAAATTGTAAAAATTAATTTTAAAATTATAGAAAATTATGAAAATATATAATTTTGAATTATATATATTAATTTGTGATAGTCATGGCCCAAAGCCCAATATGATTGGTTGTGTTGTAATTCATAATACGGCCTACGTGTTGTTTTCGAATGTTGTATTTTATTATTCGCGACCTGCGCCTCGTGCCTTCTCTTATTTTCTTGTTGTAAATTAGATTTAGACTCGAATGTAACTCGAGTTTCAAATTGTAATGTACAAATTGGAGCGGTGGAGGGTCCACACGAGACGGAGTTCCGAGGCGGGCACGAGCAACACAAGGTGGTCAAAGGGAGGCGCTTGGAGAAGCTGTTGACCCTAGGTTGACCAATCGATCTTCTCATTGGCTTGAGAAGATCGTAGTAGGGTCATGACTAAATCACAAATAGATTAATTGATTAATTATTATGTATTTGATGCATGTTTAATAATTAATTAATTAATTAGTGCCTTAACGATTAGATTAGATCTAAGTCGTGCACATGATGCACCCTTGCGATTAGATTAGATCTAAGTCGTGCACAAGATGCATTCTTCTCGATTAGATTAGATCTAGATCGAACCAACTCTAAAATGCCTAACCGTGCCGTGATACCTATCACTACCTCGATCACATGTATTGTTGAATCTGCCAAAGCAGAGCAATACATATTATCTTGGTAGGGTACGGAGGGACAATCTTGGTCCCGCCTATTAACGCATGGGTGAATACAAACTCAATTAGATTGAGTATTCATAGTTACTCGGTTGGATCGAGTCAACTATAGGCATTCTTCCAATAGTTGGAAAGATAGGTCAAAATCACATCTATATTAACTCTCGGGCGTATTAGCCAAAGCTAACTCGAGTTTTAATATAAATGCGGATATTGATTCTATAAACAAGAGTTGCATAGAGATGTAATTGGTAATCGTTACCTACCGATCATACTAAGCCTTGGGCGTATTAGCCAAAGCTAACTCAAGGGTTAGTATGATGTGGATCTTGTCCCACAAGAATTATAGAATTCAGTGGGAGCATCATTTAATTAAAGGCCTAATTAAATGATTTTAAAGAATATGATACTTATTTCTGCATTTATTTCTGTTGTAGAATTGTCATGACGTCGAATACGAACATTTTCTCCCTGCGATCTGTCCTTAAGAAGGACAAGCTCAACGGAGCAAATTTCCTGGACTGATACAGGAACCTTAGAATAGTTCTCACTCAGGAACGTAAACTGTACGTTCTGGAGCAGCCCATTCCGGAGGCTCCTCCTGCCACTGCCACGCGAGCTGACCGGGATGCTTACAAGAAGCATCAAGATGACGCATTAGATATGTCCTGTCTTATGCTCGCGACCATAAACTCTGAGCTTCAGAAGCAACATGAGTTGATGGACGCTTACAATATGGTAGAACATCTTTGTCACCTATATCAAGGACAAGCAAGGCACTAGAAGAGGAACTCCAAAGAATACCTGGAAGATCTTAAGAAGAAGAGAAATAAGATTTCTACTTCAGCTATACATGTTATAGAAGTCAACCTCTCTATTTCTTCATCGTGGGTATTAGATACCGGATGTGCTTCGCACATTTGTACTAATGTACAAGCGCTGAGAAATAGCAGGGCATTGACGAAGGGTGAGATAGACCTACGAGTAGGCAATGGAGCACGGGTTGCTCCTATTGCTGTAGGAACTTACCATCTATCTCTGCCCTCTGGGCTTGTACTAGAATTAGATGATTGTTGTTATGTGCCTGCCTTGACTAAGAACATAATATCAGTTTCTTGTTTGGACAAGAAAGGTTTCTCGTTTACTATAAAGAACAAATGTTGTTCCGTCTATTTAAACGATATGTTCTATTGTAGTGCACCTCTGATAAACGGACTCTATATTCTAGACCTTAAGAGCCCTATCTATAACGTAAATACCAAGAGGTTCAAGACTAATGACATGAACCAAACCTACCTTTGGCACTGTCGCTTAGGTCATATAAATGACAAGCGCTTATCCCAGCTCCATAAGGATGGTTTGTTGGACTCATTTGATTTTGAATCATATGAGATATACGAGTCATGCCTACGAGGCAAGATGACCAAGACTCCCTTTAGTGGGCACAGCGAGAGAGCAACTGATTTGTTAGGACTCATACATAGTGATGTATGTGGCCCTTTCAATGTTGCTGCTAAAGGCGGTTATAGGTACTTCATCACATTTACTGATGATTTCAGTAGATATGGTTATGTGTACTTGATGACACATAAGTCTGAATCCTTTGAAAAGTTCAAAGAATTCAAGAATGAAGTACAGAACCAGCTTGGCAAGAGTATTAAGATACTTGATCCGATCGAGGTGGTGAATACTTAAGCCATGAGTTTCGTGACTACTTAGCCGAGTGTGGATTTTATCTCAACTCACTCCTCCCGAACACCACAATGGAATGGTGTATCCGAAAGGAGGAATCGACCTTATTAGATATGGTACGGCCTATGATGAGTCACACAGATCTTCCTACCTACGGGGTTATGCTCTAGACACGGCAGTTTTCATTCTCAACCGAGTTCCATCCAAGGTCGTGATAAAGACACCATATAGGATATGGACCGGGAGAGATCCAGGTATCTTTCATGAGGATTTGGGGTCGTGAGGCTTACGTACGACGCCAAGTCTCACACAAATTAGGACCCAAATCCGACAAGTGTTATTTCATCGGATATCCCAAGGAAACTAAGGGATATTATTTCTACATTCCCAACAGCACAAGGTAGTTGTGGCAAGACCGGGTCTTTCTAGAAAGGGATTTTGTTTCTAGAAAGACTAGTGGGAGTGCGTTCGATCTTGAAGAAGTTCAAGATGCGAACAATAGCACTAATGCCTCGATGGAAATTGAACCGAACCACAAAGTGTTGAGGATGATGTTGTTCCACAAGGAGTTGAGGAACAACAACCGGTTCAAGTAGACATACCTCTTCGCAGTTCCGATAGGGTACGCGTCACCGAGAGATACTCTTTCTCTTGTCGACCATGATGACATTGTGCTCATAGAGGATGAGCCTACCACCCATCGGAAGCTGTGATGAGACCAGATTCAGAAATGGCTAGAGGCCATGAGATCCGAGATGGAATCCATGTACACGAACCAAGTATGGACTTTGGTTGATCCACCGAAGGGGTAAAACCCATTGGGCAAGTGGGTCTTTAAGAGAAAGACCGATATGGATGGACTTATCTATAAGGGTCGCTTGGTAGCTAAAGGTTTCAAGCGATTCATGGTATTGACTATGATGAAACCTTTTCTCCAGAGCGATGTTTAAGTCCATTCGGATCATGCTTGCTATTGCGGCTTACCACGATTACGAGATCTCGCAGATGGACGCCAAAACCGTGTTTCTGAATGGAAACCTACTCGAGGATGTGTACATGACACAACCCGAGGGTTTTGTAGATCCACATACTAGTAGAGTATGCAAGTTGCATAGGTTCATTTATGGACTAAAGCAAGCTTCTCGAGCTGGAATCTTCGATTCGATGATGCGATCAAACAGCTTTGGTTTCATCAAGAATGAAGATGAGTCTTGTGTCTACAAGAAGGTTGTAGGGACATAGTTATCTTCCTCATATTGTATGTGGATGACATACTACTCATTGGGAAGGACATCCCTATGCTTCAGTCTGTCAAGACCTGGCTAGGGAGTTGCTTCTCAATAAAGGACTTAGGTGAGGCATCCCGCATTCTAGGGATACAGATCTATAGAGATAGATCTAAGAGATTGCTTGGCCTAAGTCAGAGTACATATATTGACAAGGTACTCCTTCGGTTTGCCATGCAGAACTCCAAGAAGGGATTTCTGCCGATGTCACATGGCGTGAGTCTTTCGAAGACTCAAGGTCCCTCTTCTAGAGAGGAGAGAGACCGCATGGATCAGATCCCTTATGCCTCAGCCATAGGATCGATCATGTACGCCATGCTATGTACTCGACCTGATGTCTCGTATGCTTTGAGCATGACGAGCAGATACCAGTCAGATCCAGGTGAAAGTCACTGGATAGCGGTCAAGAATATTCTTAAGTACTTAAGAAGGACTAAAGAATATTTCTTGATATATGGAGGCAATGATGAGCTAGCTGTAAAGGGTTACAGTGATGCTAGCTTCCAGACCGATCAGGATGACTATAGATCGCAGTCGGGGTTCGTATTTTGCATTAATGGTGGTGCTGTCAGCTGGAAGAGTTCGAAGCAGGATACAGTAGCTGATTCTACAACAGAAGCCGAGTATATTGCTGCATCAGAGGCAGCAAAGGAGGCTGTTTGGATCCGCAAGTTCATCACTGAACTTGGGGTGGTTCCTAGCATCGCTTACCCAATTGAGCTCTATTGTGACAACAATGGAGCTATAGCACAGGCGAAGGAACCTCGCTCACACCAGCGGACCAAGCACATACTACGGCGCTTCCATCTCATTCGAGAGATTATCGATAGAGGAGATGTGAAGATTTGCAGAGTACCTACAGAGGCTAACATCGCAGATCCCTTGACCAAGGCTTTGGCACAGAGGAAGCATGATGGTCACACTAGGTCTTTAGGCCTTAGAGCCTATACTGATTGGCACTAGTGCTAGTGGGAGATTGTTAGTTAGAGCCCTAGAGCCAATCATTTGATGATTGTACAGACTCATGTATATCATATTCTTGTATATTAATAAAGGCATTTGTTTGGTTATTATACTTATTTATATTAGTGTCAAATAGACTAAGTATAATAGCGTCCTTGAGTAGAAGGTTCATACCTATATCAATCGATTAGTTGAATCGATAGTGAGATGATATAGGGAACACTACTCTAAATCATTCCTAGTCGAGTATTAGCATTCAGGGACAATGTTAATACAATAAGACTAGCATGTAGGTCAGCTCGATGACTTGATCTCACAAGTCATGGATATAGAGATATCAAGCTGACACATGGGTATGCATTAGAGAATGTATACTGAATGACCCGCCATGAGAAAGTATCATGGATCGTTATATGAGTGTCATATACTTTCTCATGTGGCTATTAGTATGACTATTAGTCCTTAGACCTGAAGTCACCATGGATCCCTACATAAGGAGTTATGTACTTTAGTTTCGTCAAACGTCACCCATAACTGGGTGGACTATAAAGGCGATTACTGGGTATATAATGAATTATGTAGAGGGATGTGAGTGATGTAGATGGGATCTATCCCTCCCATATGACGGGAGCGACATCGGTATTCTTGATAGAGTGAGACCACTAAGTGCATGGCCATGCCCAAATGAGTCAACATTAGATGTTGAGCTCATTTGATCGAGTGAGTCTAACTTGGAGTTCAAGATTTAGATTGATTAGAGGATGACACGGTCTATGTCTCATATTGATCAATCTAGATGTCTAGGATAGAAGGACACTTGTCATTATTTTGTGAGTAGTCACAATTGGTAGTCACAAGGTGATGTCGGATCTCGACATTCTTGTAACTTGGGTAGTAATGATGTGTTGCTAGATACCGCTCATTACTTATGCTCCTAAATGGGTTTAGGGCATTGCCAACGTTACAAGAACCTATAGGGTCACACACTTAGGACAATTAGGTGGAGATTAGGTTCATATGATGAATCAAGAGGATTAGATTCATTTGATGAATCAAATTGGATTAAGAGTAATCCTAATTGGGCTAACTTGAGTTCGACTCAAGTTGATTCATGTGTTAAATGAGTCTAATTTAGATTTTGACTCATTGAATCAATTTAATTTAATGAATTAGATTCATTATATTAAGTTGGCTCGAATCAAATGGTTGGATTAGATCCACCATGGTAGAGATTGAGTCAAGTTTGACTTGACTTGAGAAGGAAGACCAAAGGTCAATTTTGACTTGACCTTTTTGCCACCTCATTGGTGAGTTGGCATTAGGTGGACCAATAATGATGTTCCACACATCATGGGTGCCACCTCATGGAAGTAACAAAGTCACTCTCTTAATGGTTTCATATTAATTACAATTAATGCAATTAATGTGATTTTATGGTTTCATATTAATTGCAATTAATGCAATTAATGTGAATTTTGAAATGTGGCCGGCCACTTGGTTTTTGGGTGAAGAAATTCATTTTTCATTCACGTGTGTGCATCTTCCTCCTTCTCCCTCTCAAGCTCTCCCTCTCCCTCTCCTCCCTTGGCCGAACCACATAGGTGCTAGCACACCTTGGTTTTTGGTCATCTCCATCTAGTGTGTCCGTGTGGATACTTCTAGAGGACCGGCGCTTGACGGTCTTGAGATCCGACATCATTTGGACGAGCGGGAACGCGAAGGGCATCGCATCAAGGGTAAACACTTTTTCCTCATAGATCTAAGTAGTAGATCAGTTTTTGAACTCGTACAAGAAATAGTTTTTCGAATTTTTTATACGAATCTTTGCACGGATCTACGGCTTTGGGTCCTTCGGGGTTTCCGCGACGCGAAAAAGCGGTTTTCGTGGCTCGAAGAACCCAACAAGAGTGTCGTAAACAGAGAGTTGTATTCCAACCCGAAGCAGGAGTGCAGTTTGGGTACATCGGAGAACCAAAGAGAAAGGCCAAGAAGTTTCTCTCAGCTCTGAAGGCACGGAAACTACTTGATTCAGGATGTACGGGATTCCTAGCACATGTAGTCAGTACCAGACAGGACAAGGACTGAAAGTTAGAGGAGGTCCGAGTTGTATGTGACTACCCAACAGTCTTCCCTAAGGAGTTACCATTCCTAGAACCAGACAGGGAGATTGAATTCGAGATAGAACTTGTTCCCGGTATAAATCCCATCTCCAAAGCACCCTACCGCATGGCTCCAACAGGACTAAAGGAACTTCAGGAGCAACTACAGGAGCTGCTCGACAAGGGTTTCATACGCTCTAGTCACTCACCATGGGGAGTGCTTGTATTGTTTGTGAAGAAGAAGGACGGGAGCATACGCCTGTGTATAGACTACCGGGCACTAAACCAAGTCACGATTAAGAACAGGTATCCTCTGCCCAGGATAGATGACCTGTTCGATCAGCTAAAGGGAGTAGCAGTATTCTCTAAAATAGACCTCAGATCGGGATATCACTAGGTTAGAGTTAAAGAAGGTGATATACCCAAGACAACTTTCAGGACCAGATACGGACATTATGAGTTCGTAGTCATGCCCTTTGGTGTGACGAATGCTCCAGCTACTTTTATGGACCTCATGAATAGGGTATTTAGAGAATACTTAGATAAGTTTGTTATCGTGTTCATCGACGACATCCTTATCTATTCCGGAACTCAAGAAGAACATGCAGAGCACTTGAAGATAGTACTGCAGACCCTTCAGCAGAACCAGCTGTACGCCAAGTTCACGAAATGTGAATTCTGGCATGATCAAGTATCCTTCCTGGGTCACATCATCTCCAAGGATGGTATCATGGTAGACCCCAGTAAGATAGAGACTGTGAGTAACTGGAAAAGACCTAAGAATGCCATGAAATCAGAAGCTTTCTGGGACTAGCAGGCTATTACAGAAAATTTGTAGAGGATCTCCAAGATAACCTCTCCACTGACAGCTCTCACCAGGAAGAACAGAAAATTTCAATGGACAGAGGACTGTGAGAACAGTTTCATCGAGCTCAAAAGAAGATTGACCAGTGCACCCATTCTAACTCTGCCAGAAAACACAGACAGCTTTGATATTTACAGTGATGCCTCTAAATTGGGACTACGAGCAGTACTGATGCAAAATGACAAGGTGATTGCCTATGCCTCCAGACAACTCAAGGACTATGAGAGGAACTACCCTACTCATGACCTTGAGCTTGCAGTAGTCGTCTTCGCCCTCAAAATGTGGAGATATTACCTGTATGGAGCTCAGTGCAGAGTGTATACAGATCATCAGAGTCTGAAGTACTTCTTCATTCAGAAGGATCTGAATATGTGACAGTGCAGATGGCTCGAGTTGGTCAAAGACTATGACATAGACATCCTCTACCACCCAGGAAAGGCCAATAAGGTGGCAGACGCACTTAGCAGGAAGTCCAATGCCACCTTACTATCCCTAGCAGCCATGTCACCGCCCCTACAAAAGGAGATTACAGATTTTGGTCTCGAACTAATAGTTGGGCAACTCTCTACTATGACATTGGCATCTACCCTGCTTAGTGACATCCAGGCAGCTCAGGATCAGGACACTGAAATTCAGAAGATCAAGCAAGGGTTAGCAGAATCAGAAAGTGGAGAGTTCAGAGTATCTGATAGTGGGGTATTGTATTTTGGTGACAGACTATGTGTTCCGGATCAGGAGGAACTACGGAGGAAGATCCTAGACGAGGCCCATAGGACTCCTTATACGATGCATCCTGGTTCCACCAAGATGTACCAAGACCTAAAGAAATGTTTTTGGTGGCCTGGAATGAAGAGAGATATCGCTAGATATGTCAGTACCTGTCTGACCTGCCAGAGGGTTAAGACAGAACACCAGAGACCAGGAGGAGTTCTGCAGCCTATTCAGATTCCAGAATGGAAGTGGGAGGATATTTCCATGGATTTCATAGTGGGACTACCCAAAACCACGAATGGTTTTGATACCATCTGGGTAATAGTCGACAGATTGACTAAATCAGCCCACTTCTTAGCTATCAGGATATCCTACTCCATGGAACAGTTAGCTCAGTTGTATCTCAAGGAGATTGTCAGACTGCATGGAGTCCCACGGACCATTATATCAGACAGAGACAGTAGATTCACGTCACACTTCTGGGAGTGTATACAGTCAGCATTGGGCACCAGGTTAAAGTTTAGCACAGCTTTCCATCCTCAAACAGATGGTCAGACAGAGTGAGTAAATCAGGTACTCGAAGATATGCTCCGAGCATGTGCCCTAGACTTCAAGGGAAGTTGGTGCAAATATCTGTGTTTAGCAGAATTTGCATACAACTATAGCTATCAGGCCACTATTGGCATGGCACCCTACGAGGCTCTCTATGGGCGGAGGTGTAGATCTCCAATCTGCTGGTATGAAAGTGGTGAACAGAAAGCACTAGAACTTCAGACAGATCTAGTAGCAGATACAACGACAGCTATACAGCAGATCCGCCAGAGGATTGAGACAGCTCAGAGCAGCCAGAAAAGCTATGCTGATACACGGTGCTTCCCCTTAGAGTTTTTAGTTGGGGATACAGTATTCCTCCGAGTAGCTTCCATGAAGGGAGTAATGCGTTTTGGGAAGAAGGGCAAATTAAGTCCCAGATATGTGGGACCATACCTCATCACCAGAAGAGTTGGCAAGGTAGCATATGAGCTAGAGCTACCCCAGGAGATGTCAGCTATCCATAATGTATTTCATGTCTCTATGCTGAAGAAGCATATCCCAGCTGCCACCCAGGTGATTGAGCCTCAGTCGGTACAAGTCCGCGAAGACCTCAGCTATGACAGTCGGCCTATCCAGATAGTAGACCGAGCAGTTAAGAAATTGCGGAACAAGAAAGTACCATTAGTAAAAGTCATATGGCAAAATCACACAGCAGAAGAGGCGACCTGGGAGACAGAAGCTAGTATGAGACAGAAGTACCCAGAGTTATTCTAAGTTTGAGGACGAACTTTTTATAAGGTATGGGGGATTGTAACACCCAAAAATTCTCAAATGAATTTTAGAAATATTCTATGATTTTTCTGGAATTTTAGAATATTTTTATAGAATTTTTAGAATAGCTGAAGTAGCAAAATTAAATAAAAACGTAAAATAGCCTAAGCGGGAATTGAACCCACGACCTACCGGACCCTACGACTTTTAGATGATCTTAGTAACCAAGGGGCCCCAGTAGGGTGTGCTGAAAGAAGAGGAGAGCAATTATATTTAAGGTTTAGTTGGGGTGTATTAATCACTTAATATAAATAGGGAATTTAAGAGGGAATTTATGATTCTTGAACGACAACTTTTACTCACCCTCAAACCCTCACCGTTGCCTCTCTCTCTTCCTCACCCTCTCGGTGCACAAACCCAAGAAGACCTAGGGTTCAATCCCTAGGGTCGTAGGACCACCCTCCGGCGACAACTCCAGCACAAGGACGCTCCCCTCCGCGAGAAGAACACGTAGACATAAGAGGATCGCCGAAGAGATCTTCTTCTCCGGAAACCTAGCGATCGGATTGTAAGAAAACTTAGCGCAGGAAGTAAGTAACCCCTCACCTACAGTATAAGTAGCTAATAGTATGTTTTTATATCCTTAGATCGCTCTTATGTTCTTAGTGCAGCCATATGCAGAGTTAGAGCACACCAGGTGCTCGATAAAATGCCTAGTACAGTTATATGCCACAGTATGCATTTTAATAGTTCAGTTAAATGTCATAGATGCATTTTAAATAGTATACTTAGTCTTGTTTCAATTGATATGGGACTATGGTCCAAAGGGTGGCCTCCCATAGTCGCCTCTAGGTTCAAATAACCTAGTTCTAGGTTCAGATAACCTAGTCAGGACAAGACAAAATAAATTAAATTAAGAATCAGTATTTTACTTTATCAATGGCACTGTACTGGACTCTCAGTTGTCCTTGGGTTGGGCTCCCATAATCATCCCTAGGTTTAGATAACCTAGTACCCCTACTAGATTCAGAACTTGCTACCTCAGGCCTAGTTAGGGATGCACGCATAGCAAGTACAGTTGCTGGGCCCATCAGCAGCATGATTATTATGTTTATCTATTTATGAAAATAGTTTTCAAACTTCACAAACAAGAGATGTGAACACAGCTTAACTTCAGTTTAGTTTTCTTATTGTTATAACAAATAGCTTAGCTTATGTATCGGTTTAGTTTGCTTGTTGATACAATGAATAGCTTTATGTTCAGTAATTGATTAGCACGACTTGTATGTCCATATGCCATGTTTTAGCATTTTTCAGCATGATCATCAGCATGTATTTCAAAAAGCATCCTTGAAAGCATGATTTCTTCGAATGCATGTTTTTGTGAGGTAGATGGTTCTTACTAAGCTCCCAAGCTTATAGTTTTCTTTTTCCTTATACTGCAGATAAAGGTAAAGGGAAGATGGACTAGCGGAGGCTGGAGGGCAATGCGATCAGATGTGTGTGAGAAGGAACCTGAAATAAAGATTTTTGGGAACTGACCAACTTAAAAACTTAGTATTTCCTTATGTTGTTACTTCCCTGCACTTTTAGGATGCTAAGTATCATGAATTGTGAAAGTATGTATTATGTCATGCTTAGACTGCTAATTATCTTGATATTAGTTAGCAAAGTATAAGTAATAACCTGTCTAGTGTTACTGTTTTATGTTTTGGTTGAGTTCTGAAAGTTCTGTATGAGTTCATGGGGGATTTCAGTGAAATCAGAAACCCAATCGATCAGTTGATCGATTGAGAAGTCCTCAATCGATCAGCCGATCGATTGGTAGGTGATTCCCCGCGAACAGTGAGCAGCTGAGTCGATCAGCTGATCGATTGAGAATTCCTCGATCGATCAGCCGATCGATTGAAACGTGACCTGCCGCGTACAGAAAGCTGATGAATCGATCAGCTGATCGATTGGGCAGGGATCAATCAGCCGAATGATAGGGAATCCATTCCTGCGAACAGAGAGCTTCTGAATCGATTATTGGATCAATTGGCCGGACTGGATCGATCAACTGATCGATTCAAAATTGACCCCGGTGCACAGTAGCACGTTGAATCGATCAGTGGATCAATCAAATAACTCCAATGAATCCGCCGATCGATTGGAGAGTCTGATTTCAATTCTTTGATCAGATCGAAAGTTTAGGTTCCCTTCTTTAGCATGTGTATATCAATGGAAGAAAAAAAAAGTATGGGGAACATTGAATTACAGATTTTATAACAAATAGTAGAATTTTAAAATTTGTTCAGCTTTCCGCACAAAATAGTTTAGCATAATGTAACCCCCGGCCTTACAGCCTAGTCAGTAGAAGGCCGGGTGTTACACATGCATACTTAGACTAAAGTATTCCTTATCATAAATAAAAGAATAGAGTAGGCATGCATACTTAGATTAAAGCATTCCTTATCATACATAAAAGAAATAGAGTAGGCATAGAAATTCTTACTTAGAGCGGCAGGATGGAGGCTTGATGTGTGTGTAATGGAAAGGCAAACTTGGCTCTGATACCAAACTGTAACGCCCGCCTTTCCACTACTTACGAAGGACGGGGTTACTTGAAACATACATACATGCATATATGGCAGCGGAAGTAAATAAATAAAAACTAATAATCATATTATCATAGAAGCATGTCCGTTATCATAAAGCATATATCAAAAACATATCATGTGAACAATGTAATCATGTATCATATTAACATGTGAACATGCTAGCATTCATAACTTGATTTAACATCTACTACTTGCTACGTGATACATGATATTTTACTTACTAGAGCATAAAGCATACTAACACGGAACATGAAAACAAAAGTTCATAATGAGTATAAACCATCAAGTATCATCCATCAAAAGCATTATGTAGCAAAATAGGATCACATGCAAAGCTTTAAAACATATAAGCATAAAGTAGATCTATTCCACCATGCCACTGCCACACACATCTTTGCCCTTCCTGCTGCTCCCTTTTAGTTTAACTATTCTTTTTCCTTTTCTGCAGTACAAGGGAAATTAAACTATAAGCACATAGGCTTAGTAAGATCCTTTCCTACTCACAAAAACATAAATCATGCATTTAAACAATAAGTAGTGACATGTTCATTTAACCAACATCTAGATATAAAATTTACATGCTAGCATAAAGTAGTGTCATGCTCATTTAAGCAAATCATAACATAGCATGTGAGAGCATAAACATAAAGTAGTAGCATGATCATCTAGGCATCATAGACATATTTTCAAAAAGCATCTTACTAAAGCATAAAGAAAGCCATTTAGCATGAAATAAGTATATGCAAGATGTCCTTTTGAAAACATGTATCATGGTATGAGTATATGCAAGATGTCCTTTTAAAAATATATATCATATAAGTCATTAAACATAATCTCAACATGAGGGTCCGACTTTGTACCACATACATAAATTTGCGCGCATCCTAAATAGATCCGAGGTAGCTAATCTCGAACCTATTAGGAACTAGGCCCGTTTCCTTGACCATAGACCTAGGGGCACGTAGGAGCCCATCCCTTACTAGGCTCGTTTCTTTGACCATTGACCTAGGGGCAACTTAGGAGCCCATCCCCGGTACAAGCCATACAAAATTAAAATAGCATATCATGTTTCTTATCATATCATGGCATATCATGTTTCTTGTCATATCATGGCATATCATGTTCTTGTCATATCATGGCATATCATGTTTTTGTCATATCATGAAGAGTGCTCTTAATCCCAACTTAAGGTAAGCATCTCTTAGGCTTTTCATCATACATAAGCCTTGCATAAGCATAACATGATGGCATAAAGTGCACATAACATATAGCATATCATAGAGAAAACATAACATGATGGCATAAGTGCACATAACATATAGCATATCATAGAGAAAGCATAACATGATGGCATAAGTGCACATAACATATAGCATATCATAGAGAAAGCATAACATGATGGCATAAATGAACATAACATATAACATGGTGACATAAAATCCATATCACATCATAAAGAGTCATTATCATGCATGGTTGGGGTTTTGAACTTCCTACAAACCCTAAATCATAACTTGGTCGAAACATATAAGCATGAATCATAGATTTTCAAGCAACATAAAAACATGGGATCAATAACTTAAGTTCTCATAATACTTAACATAACATGTGAGACCTTTAGAAACCCTAAGTAGCTCCTTAACCTCATTTTTCTTGTCTTGGCTGAAACTTGAGAGCATGAATCTTTGGTTTTCAAGCAACATAAAAACATGGAATCAATAACCTAAGTTCTCATAATACTTAACATAACATGTGAGACCTTTAGAAATCCTAGGTAGCTCCTTAACCTCATTTTTCTTGTCTTGGCCAAAACTTGACAGCATGAATCTTAGATTTTCAAGCAACATAAAAATATGGAATCAATAACCTAAGTTCTCATAATACTTAACATAACATGTGAGACCTTTAGAAACCCTAGGTAGCTCCTTAACCTAATTCCCTTGTCTTGGCCAAACATGTAAGCATGATTCTAGTTTTCTTTTAACAACTTAAAGCATGAAACTTTTACACCATACATAGTATAGCAAGTGAGACTCTTAGTAGGCATAAATGAGGTTCTAACCCTAATGTTCAAATCTTGGCCGAAACCTCTAGAAGCATGATTCTAAATTTTAATGTGACATAAGGCATGGAACTTAAACTAACAATATATAGAAGATCATACATCATGAGGAAGCATAAGCAAGCATAGTTTAAGTCTAAAAACTTTCTCTAAACTTTTTCATTTCCTTTGGCTGAAACCTAAATGTAAGACTCTAGGTTTTTAATGCAACATAAGGCATGGAACTTAAACTAACAATATATAGAAGATCATACATCATGAGGAAGCATAAGTAAGCATAGTTTAAGTCTAACAACTTTCTCTAAACCTTTTCATTTCCTTTGGCCGAAACCCAAATGTAAGACTCTAGGTTTTTAATGCAACATAAGGCATGGAAACTTAAACTAACACTATATAGAAAGTCATACATCATGAGGAAGCATAAGCAAGCATAATTTAGGTCTAAAAACTTTCTCTAAACCTTTTCATTTCTTTTTGGCGAACCCCTAAAAGCATAGTTCCAAGTTTTTCTTTTTTTTTTTTTTAAACGACATGAAGCATGAAAAGTCTTAGTAACCATAGGTAACCTCTTAACTTTATCTTGGCCGAAACTTTACAAGGTAAGGCCCTAGGATTTTCAAGCATCCTTTAAGCATAAAGCATACGAAAGCTACTTGTACTACAGGTGAGGGAATACTTACTTTCTTTCGCTAAGGAAAAGTACCCTTGTTTGAGAAGTTTGCCTAAGAAGAAGATCCCCTTTAGCTTGGTTTCGGAAAATGAAGGAAAATGGTTGGGAATTTCGGTGGAGGAAGAGAGGAGGAAATAGAGAGAAGACAAAATGAAATTTTCCCTTCCTTTCTCTTATTTATGCCAAAATGAAGGAAGAAAACAAAACCATCTTTTCACTGGGAAGGAAGAAGGAAACTCAAACTTTTCCTTCTAAGTGAAGGGGGCCTTCACTTTCACCACCCTTAACTACAATCTCCCTTCTCTTCCTAACAGCACACCCCTGCTGGGGCTACTGGTTATCACATACAACCACCTACCAAGAGGTTCAAGGTTCAAACCTTGGTCATGCCTCTTTTTTTTTTTGGTTCGTTTTACTCTTTATTTTTGAAAAGTCTACATAAAGCCCATTTTAATCATGCAATAGTTTATATAAAATTTCTAGGGATCCTATGGGTGTTACAGTTCCAAGTTCTTGAAGCTTGCTTCAGTCCATAAATGGACCAATTAAGCTTGCACACTAGATGCTCTTTGCCATTTTCAATGAACCCTTCTGGTTGCTTCATATGGATATTTTTTTCAAGACTTTCATTAAGGAAAGTTGTCTTGACATCCATTTGCCAAATCTCATAATCCATATGAGCTGCAATGGATAAGAGTATCCGGATAGACTTAAGCATGGCTACCGGTGAAAAAGTCTCCTCATAATCGATTCCCTCTTTCTGAGTATACCCTTTCGTAACAAGCCTTGCTTTGAAGGTTTCTACCTTCCCATCTATCCCTCTTTTCCTTTTGTAGATCCACTTGCATCCAATGCCTTTTACACCATCAGGTGATTCTATAAGCTCCCAGACCTTATTAGAATACATAGATTCTATTTCGGAATTCATTGCCTTTTGCCAAGATACTGCATCTATATCTTGGAGTGCTTCGTCATATGTTCGAGGATCAGGTTCATGTTTACCTGGGATCAAGTCCAAAGACTCTCCCAAAAACATGAATATCTCAGGTTGCCTCACAACCCTCCCACTACGACGAGGCACTATCTCTAGCTGTGTATCATGTGTGACATGTGTTGTAGTTTCTTGTGGTACTTCATCTTGTACTGTTGGTACTAAAGTAGATGTGTCCTCTCTAATTTCTTATGGAACTATTTCACTAATGGGCTTATGGTTCATTACATAATCTTCTTCTAAAAATCGAGCATTGGTGCTAACAATGATCTTCTGATCTTTAGGATTATAAAACAAACCACCTTTCGTTCCCTTAGGATATCCCACAAATAAACAAACTTCTGTACATGATTCCAACTTGTCAGTATCTCCCTTCAGCACATGTGTTGGACTATCCCATATCCAAATATGATTCAGACTAGGCTTACGCCCAATCCATAATTCCATGAGAATAGAAGGAACTGTTTTAGAAGGTACCATATTCAGAATGTACACTACTGTTTCTAAAGCATATCCCCAAAATGAATTTAGTAATTCTGAATAACTCATCATTGATCTAACCATTTCGATAAGAGTCCTATTCCTTCGTTCTGCCACATCATTTTGTTGGGGTGTACCAGGTGCAGACAATTGGGATTAAACCCCGACTTCTGATAAGTAACTCCTAAACTCTCCAAAGAGGTATTCGCCACCACGGTCAGACCGTAGTGTCATGATACTTTTACCAAGACGTTTCTCCACATTAACCCTATATTCTTTGAACTTGTCAAAGCATTCAGACTTGCGGCGCATCAGGTAAATGTATCTGTATCTTGAATAATCGTCTATAAAGGAGATGAAATATTCATAACCACCTCTTGCCTGGATAGACATAGGACCACACAAATCAGAATGAACCAGTTCTAATGCATCTTTGGCTCTATACCCCTTGCCCTTAAAAGGTCTCTTGGTCATTTTACCTTCCAAGCAAGATTCACATGTTGGAAAGTTTTCCAACTCTAATGAACCCAAGAGTCCATCGGCTACAAACCTTTGAATCCTACTTAAGTTAATATGACCAAGCCTTAGATGCCAAAGATACGTTTGGTTCATTTCCGAAGGTTCTTTTCTCTTATTAGAGTTAGAAGATGTGTTATTAATTTCCATATTTTGCTTTATGGGAGAAATTAGATTTAAAGTGTATAAATTGCCAACCAATGCATCAGAACAGATAATCACCTTATTTCTCTTTATAACGACATTGTTACTAAAGGAAACAGAATATCCATCCATATACAATTTAGAAACTGAAATTAAATTCTTTCTAAAACTGGGTACATAAAGACAATTTCTTAAAATCAAATTTCTATTCTACCTTAGTAGCATTGCCCATGTAGACAGTTATCTCTCCATCAAATAATCGTCGGGTTTCCTGGAACCCCTACAAAGAATTATAGACATGATCAGTGGCTCCCGTATCTACATACCAGGTGCTGGTAGATAACACCGCTAACCATGTTTCAACTACTAGAGCATGAGACCTTTATTGTTTTGATTCCTACGAGGATAGTCCGCTTTCCGATGTCCAGACTGCTTGCAGATGAAGCACTTGCCCTTCAGCTTCTTCATTCCAGCTTTTTGTCCTGTACTCTGAGGTTTATTCACCTTCTTTGCTGAAAAGACCTATTTCTTCTTCTTCTTCTTGCCTTTCAACTTAGAAGTAGAACCATTTTCAGCATAGTGAATTTGAGAACTGTGACGAAATATTCCTTCTGCTGCCTGTAGTTCTGTCAGAAGTTCCGCCAACGTATACTCTCTTTTGTTCATGTTATAGTTCAGGCGGAACTGCTCAAAACTTCTGGGTAGCGTTTAGATAATTATATCGACCTGGGTTTCCCAATCGATTTCTCCTCCAAGGACTTGTATTTCATTCAGATAAGCCATCATTTTGAGGATATGGTCCCTTACGGGTGTCCCCTCAGACATGGTGGCTGTCATTAGCTTTCTCATTGCCTCTTGCCTAGCAGTCCGACTCTGGTGCCCAAAGAGTTCTTTGAGATTGTTCATTATATCATAAGCTGTTAGTAAATCTTGATGCTGATGTTGCAATACATTTGACATTGATGTCAAAATGTAACACTGCGCCATCTCATCAGCTTTTACCCATTTCTTATGATACTCAATCTCCTCTGGGGTAGAGTCACCGTCAGGTGCATCAGGGCAAGCCTCAGTCAGTACAAACTTATAGCTTTCAGCAGTAAGAACAATGCCCAGGTTTCTTTTCCAATCAATATAGTTGGGATCAGTAAGTTTGTTCTCTTTCAGTATAATGGTCAGTGGGTTGAAAGTCATCCTAAGAATCACAAAAATAAACTTTGGTCAAGACTCTAAATTTAGAATAATATTGATTCCTCAAATAATACTATTTTAAATTAACCAACACCTCAAATCACCGTGAATATTGCATGCCACGTTAGTGTGGACGTATACAAATTCAACATTTGTAAGAGGAGGGTGTGACCCATTAATTTTATTATCTTGTCATCCTAACTTTATGACAAATAAAATTAATAGTTGGTTTCACTTTGGTCACACAATACAATAGCAGTGACTCCGTTGGGGAGGATACTATTGAATGTGTCTAAGTGTATATCATTACTTGATACTAAGTCCATTAAATAGGATTGTGCCCCTTCAGTTGGAGAAGATCACATGATCCTAAATAATTTCCTATAACCATCCATTAAGGAAATTTGATCTAGTGATCCGCAACAAACCCATCCGTTGTGGAGGGAGACACTTAGAGCCAACACACAAGCTTGTTGCATCACTTACAAACCAGTAATGGAGACCATGGGATTTATTAAAATCCCTCTCCCACTTAGTTATTTAAAAATAAGGATTTTAACCTATGCTAGCATACATCACATGCATACACGCACATCACAGTAAATAAAAGCAATAAATATGGAAATTATTTTTCAACTATTATGGCCTTTTTCTGTTACTGTCCTCCATATGCTCCAACCCTAGCTACTGCCATCTTTAGCCACCACCATCGGGTTGAGTCGTCGCATCCATCTTGCTTCTTATTCCGCTGCGCCTCTGGTGCTCCAATACCACCACGCCTCGCAAAGAATCTGATCTGCGACAAATATAGAATTTTACAAATATCGATCCTATATTCTATAAAGGAATGTACATGTATTCTAGATCGAACAAAAAATAAAATTCTAAAAATAATACAGCTCCTGTTGTATTTGATACATACAATCATGCACACAAAATAATGCCCTTGACATATCCAAGGGTCCAATCACACACAACATCTATAAGCCATAATAGTTGGAGCCTGCAACCAAAGAGTTAGCACATCCTACTATTATCCTACCTAAATTATGTATGACATGTGCATAACCTATTTGAATTCTAAACACATAGAGGCAAACCCTAGCTCTAATACCAATTGTTGGTTAGTTCTAGGAAAACGTACCGGTTCCACTGTACAAAAATTTTGTACAAGCGTCGAACCTTTCCTTAAATAACCTATTGTGTTCTTTAGAAGTTAAATTAGGAATCGCAGACGGAACTTAACATCATTGATTCCAAATTTAACTTATCTGTTCTTAATGGTTTAGATTTGAATCGTAGCGGAACTTAACACTATTGATTCAAATTCACCTATGTTATTAATTCCATTAAATATTAATTTTTAAAATTGGCTTCTAGGACTGCATGGCGAGGCACATGGCCTTCTTGGATATGGGAGCAACCACCACCACCTAGACAAAGCCTTTTAAGGAAAGCTAATATTTAATTTCCTTAAATAACTCTATGTTAACCAAAAAGAACAATCGAATCACAAATTGGAAAAAGAAGAAAACACAAACTCGAAAAATAAATTTAAAAAACTAGATTTAATTGCCTCTTGTATTTAGAATTCAAACAAAGAAAAATAACTAGTGTGATGCGGAAGAAAACTACTAGTTATACCTTCTCTTTTTAAGCTAATGACCTCAAGATCTTCTGCCGTATTCCTCACCTCGCCTTGGACGTCGTGTGGGCGACGATCCTCCAAGATGAACACCACCTAAAAGCTTCCTCCTCTTCTTCTAAAATCCGGCCACCACCACCACCAAGGAGAAGAGAGCAAAAGGGAAAAGAGAAGGGAGAGAGGGGTCGGCCACTTGAGATCTCCAAGCAAAAGAATAAGAGTTGTGTCTCATGAAGCCTCCTCACCCCTTCTTTTATATCACTTGCCCAAGGCAAATAAGGGAAGAATTTTTACAAAAATTAAAATCTTCCAAGAGTTTTTACTTTTCCCTTTTAATTTTTCCTTTTCATTCCTCTTGATTGAATCAATCACCAACATTAATTTTGTGATGATTTTTTTTATTTTAATTATGGTCGGCCCCTTGCTTGGGCACCAAGCAAGGTGGCCGGCCACCTCATCAAGAGAAAAGCAAATATATTTTTTAAAAAATTTTACAAGAAGAAATCCTCTTATAAAATTTACAAGTTATCTTTCCTAAAGTAAGAGTTAAAAAAGGAAAGTTCTAAAAATTAAAACCATGTTTTAAAATTTAAAACTTCTCTTATAAAATTTCCTTTTTTAACATGATGATAGAAAATTTAAATTTTAAAACTTCTCTGTTAGTGCGGGAAGCATCCGACGATCGAACTTGTGTTTTGATAATGACAAAGGATTCAAAGTTAAGGTGTCTTTGTGATCTAACAAGTCTGCTTGAGCATTTCAGAAAAGTCCTAGCTGCGGTTAGGCAAAGGAAAAACCCTAGGGGGTGATAACCCTAGGTCATAGGGGGTGGTAACCCTATGCGGAAAGTCTTGGCAGGTCGATGGCTTCAGGCAAAAGTCCTAGGGGGTAACCCTAGGTGGAAAGTCCTGGTGTCGCGAACCAGGTGAAAGACTGGACTAGCCGGGAAGCGGATGTCCAGCAGAAAGTTCGGAAGCGTCGAGTGCTGAGCAAAAGTCCAGTCAATCTGGAGGATCGTACTGGCAACAGGTAAATCTCCTGAGTGGAGTAGGTGAGGACGCGTTCCCCGTAGAGGGAACAATAGGCGTCAGGTCGACCTAGGGTTTCCGGTTGGAAATCCGAAGTCAGACTCGGACAGTCCGGAGACTGTCTTTATTATTTCTTCTATTATGCTTTATGTGCTAACTTTGTGTTGCAGGATATTGTTTGGGACTAACATGTCTTGCAGGTACAAAATAACGAAGCTTTTCCTCGGATGAACAGTGATTGTGGCGCCTCCATGGAGCTTGGAGGCGCCTCGGGTGCAAAAGCTGACCTGGCTGCTAAGCATCAATGGAGGCGCCTTGAAGGGAGTATAAGGCACCTTGGAAAACGTGCTGCTAACAAAACCATTCCGAAGTGCTGCTACAAAATTCCGATGACCCGGAGATCTGCTTTCTTCTTCTTTAAGTGTAACGCCCGCCCCCTTTTTCCCCACTCTTGCCTAGTGAGAGGGGCGGGGTTACTGACTTTCACTTAGACTTAGCAGACATAACATACATACAGCGGAAACATATATATTTTTTCTTAAATCATACTAAGCATATGAACATGAAATAGCATGGTTCAACATAATAGTCATATTATTCATTTCTAACACATGCATAGGGAATCATGAAAGACATCAACATAACATAACATATTATTCATAAGTTCTTTTAAGCAGGTCATTTTATTTCTTTAGCCAAGTCACCATCACACATCTCTTGCCCCTTCTTGCTGCTCCTCTAGTTTATCCATCCTTTACCTTTATCTGTGGTACAAGGAAAAGTATCTGTAAACACTCAAGGCTTAGTGAGATCCTTTCCTACTCACAAAAACCAACATATCATGTAAAATCATCATATCATACATCATGAAATAAATGACGCTCATATCATCATATAATAAAAAAAACATATCATATCATGGCATGAATTTCAATAATATCGTAACATAAAGTAAACAACATATTATGGCATAAATCTTATCATGGTATAAGTAACATCATATCATAGCATAAATCATATCATAGCATAAGTAATCATCATATCATGGTATAATTCATATCATAGCATAAGAAATCATCATATCATGGTGTAGATCATATCACAACATAAGAAATCATCATATCATGGTATACATCACATCATAGTATAAGTGTACATCATAGCATAAGTGAAAACATCATAACATTTCTTTTCATAACAACAAGGCATCATATCATAGCATAACTGTAAGCATTATTTCACATCATATCGTAAGCATGGATGCAAGATGTCCTTTAAAACATGGGTAATGTCATGTGCAGTATGCCTTTCAAAACATATTTTATGTCATGGGTGAGATGTCTTAAAACAATATCATATAGTCCTTGAAAATAATCTCAACATGAAAAGGGCCCGGCTTAGTACCACATACATACATAATGCGCGCATCCTAAGTAGACCCAAGGTAGCTAGTCTTGAACCTACTAGGAAACTAGGCCCGTAGCTCGGCCTAGCGGCACGTAAGGAGCCAACCCTTTACTAGGCCCGTAATTCGACCTAGGGGCGCATAAGGAGCCCACCCTTTTGGTACAAGCCATTCAAAGTAAAATACATGTCATATCATATCTTTATCATTTCATAACATATCCGTGTCATTCTTAGCATATCATATTCATGTCATTCATAGCATATCATGTTCATGTCATTCAGATTATATTACGTTCATGTCATTCATAGTATATCATGTTCATATCATTCATATCATTCATAAGGTATGCATAAATGGGCACATAGCCATGCATACTTGGGCACATAGCCATCATACTTGTCTTGGGCACATAGCCATCATATTTGGGCACATAGCCATTATAGGTATCATTCTCATGCATGGTTCATAAGCATACTTAAACGAGCAATATAATATATCATGGAAGGAAAAAGAAAACATAATCATGCATGGATCACGAGTTAACTTTTCCTAATTCATATCATGGCAAAGGAAAGTACATAATGAGCCATAATTTAGTCTAAATCCTCAACCCACTAAGGGTGGCCGAAACATGCATAGGCTCATTTAGGTTACATGAAATCATACAAGCATATGAACCCAAATTCATTTCTATAACATTTATCATAAGGAACATCATAAGCATATTTGATTTAGGTTCTATGCTTCCTAGGTTTTTAAACCCACCATGGTCGAAACATACAAGGTCCAAAACTTGGTTACAAATAGCATATAAACATGTGAACCTTAAACAATTTCCATGCATTTATCATAGGCAACCACATGAGCATATTAGGTTAAAGTTTCAAGCTTCCTAAGTCCACAAACATAGGTGGCTGAAGGTCATCAATGTGACTCTAAGGTTTTCAACCAAATATAAGCATGTGAGTACCTTACAAATTTCATAGCATATCATAGAGGAGAACATAAACATGTTAGGGTTGAATTTAGGCTTGCCTAAGCCCTACATTTCATGTTGGCCGAAAATTCATCATGTGACAACCTAACCCTAAACAACATGAAATCTCAAGTGCATTATGTTATCTTCATATCTTTTCATAAGGTAAAACATAAGCAAGCAAGCTAGATTTGAGGTTGAGCCTCCTTAAGGTATTTAATCCCTTCATGGCCAAAACCTTAAGGTGAGGTCCTACTAGTTCTAAGCAACCTAAAAGTATAAAACATCAAGAGAACATTCATAATATATTAAGGAAAACTTCATACTTGATACTTCTTCTAGAATTTACAAGCATGTGAGTACCTTATAAATTTCATAGCATATCATAGAGAAGAACATAAACATGTTAGGGTTGAATTTAGGCTTGCCTAAGCCCTACATTTCATGTTGGCCGAAAGTTCATCATATGACAACCTAACCCTAAACAACATGAAATCTCAAGAGCATTATGTTATCTTCATATCTTTTCATAAGGTAAAACATAAGCAAGCTAGATTTGAGGTTGAGCCTCCTTAAGGTATTTAATCCCTTCATGGCCGAAACCTTAAGGTAGGGTCCTACTAGTTCTAAGCAACATACGAGTATAAAACATCAAGAAAATATTCATATCACATCATAGAAGAGATCATAAGCATGGTAGTTTTTAAATTGAGCTTTCCTAGGGTTTTAAGTCTCTTCATGTCCGAACCCTAAGGTAGGGTATTACCTAATTCCAAGCCACATACAAGCATGAAATATCAAGATCATATTCATAGCATATCATGGGGAAAAACTTAAGCATGTTAGTTTTGGTTTTAAGTTTCCATAAACCTTACAAGTGTCATGGCCGAAAGTTCCCATAAGAAACTCTAGGTTGTTAATCCATCTAAACTCAAACAAAAATCATATAACAACTTGTACCACAGGTGAGGGGATACTCACATCCTCTTGCTTGGTCTTTTCCTAAGAGAAGATACCCTTTGTGAAGAGACAGAAGAGAGCTTCTCCTCCTAGTGCTCCTTTTTGCTTCTCTTGCTTGTGAGAGGTAGATCTTGAGGATTTCTTCTTGTGGTTTGGTTTTCTTAGGGAGAAAACCTTAGTTGGATTTTCGGAAAAAGGAGAGGGGATGCTCTAGGTCACGACAAAGGGTGAGGAAAGGGAAGAAAAATGAAATCCCTTCTTAATTTTTCCTCTTATGCTAGGTGGGAGTAAGAAGCAAAAAGAAACTTTGCCTTCCCTTCTTCTTAACTCATCCTTTATTCTCTTAATGATGAAGAAATGTCTTCATTCATCCCCTTTTTGCTCTCCAATTCCCTCATCTTATCATCCCACGAAAATGAAAAAAAGAAGGAGAAGAAGACAATTTGTCTTTTTCTGGTTTTCTTCTTAATCAAGAGAAGGAGGAAGAAAGCTAATTGAATCTTTTTCTTGCTTCCTTCTTTTTATCATGCTCTTAACTTTATCTAGAGTTTCCATTCCTCCATTAACAATAAATTATGATGGTCTAGTGGTAATTCCATAATCCTTAGCTTAAAAAGTTCAAGGTTCAATCCTTGACCAATTCCTTTTCTTTTATATATATATATATTTTTTTCTATCTTATCTTTTTATTCTAAGAGAAAATCTTCACATACTTAGCTTAAGAAATTCGTGGGTGTTACAGTACCCCATACCTCATAGAAAGTTCGTACTCGAACTTTAGAATAGCTCAGGGTACTTTTGTTTCATATCGTCCTCACGTTCCCAGGTTGCCTCTTCGAACCGTTGGTTTTGCCATAGGACTTTTACTAAAGGTACTTCCTTGTTCCTTAACCTTTTGACTCCTCTATCCAGTATCTGGATGGGTTTACTTTCATAACTTAGGTCCTCTTGAACTTGTACTGTCTGTGGCTCAATCACTTGATCTGTACTGGAAATACACTTCTTGAGCATTGAGACGTGAAATACGTTGTGAATAGCTGCCATCTCCTGGGGCAGCTCTAGTTCGTATGCCACTTGACCCACTCTTTTCAGTATCCGATATGGCCCCACATATCGTGGACTTAGCTTGACCTTCTTCCCAAATCTCATTATTCCTTTCATCAGAGCCACCTTGAGAAATACTGAGTCTCCGATACTGAATTCTAACGGCCTACGCCGTTTGTCGGCATAGCTCTTTTGTCGGCTCTGAGCAGTTTCTATTCTCTGACGAATATTCTGTATAGCTCGGGTGGTGTCATCGATGAAATCCGTTCGGAGCCCCATTTCTTTCTTTTCTCCACCTTCGTACCAGCATATAGGTGACCTACATTTCCTTCCATACAGAGCTTCGTAAGGCGCCATTCCAATGGTAGTTTGGTAGCTATTATTCTAAGCGAATTCCGCCATTCATAAATATCGGCACCAACTTCCTTTGAAGTCTAAAGCGCAAGCTCGTAACATGTCCTCTAGCACTTGGTTCACCCTTTCTGTTTGTCCGTCAGTCTGAGGGTGGAAGGCAGTACTGAACAATAGTCTTGTGCCAAGAGCCTTCTGAACGCATTCCCAAAAATGTGAGATAAAGCGACCATCTCTGTCAGAAATAATGGTCTTAGGAATCCCATGTAATCTGATAACTTCCTTAACATATAATTGGGCTAATTGCTCTGTTGAATATGTCATCTTGATTGCTAAAAAGTGTGCGGACTTCGTCAATCTATCCACGATTACCCATATAGCATCATACCCATTTGTTGTCTTGGGTAGTCCCGAGATGAAATCCATAGAAATGTCTTCCCATTTCCATTCAGGAATCTGAATTGGCTGCAGTAACCCTCCAGGTCTCTGATGTTCTGCTTTGACCTTCTGGCAAGTCAGGCAAGACATACTGAGCCACATCTCTTTTCATGCCGAACCACCAGAATTTCTTCTTCAAATCTTGGTACATTTTGGTGGATCCTGATGCATCGCATAAGGGGTTGCATGAGATTCCGCAAATATATTTTTCCGCAACTCTGGGTCATCGGGTATACATAACCGATCTCAGAGATAGAGTACTCCATTATCAGCGATATGAAATCCGTTATCTTTTCCTTCTAGCACCTCTTGCTTGATCCTTTGGGTGCTCGGGTCGCGACCTTGCTTCTCTAATATGTCGTCAAACAGCGTTGGAGCTATCATCAGAGTAGAGAGCCTTTCTGAAAGGATTCCGATCCCGTGACACATCTTTTCCCGTTGCTCCCCAATAAACTCGAACTTCAATTCGGCTTCCGGTTGGAAGACTACTTTTCTTTTCCGGCACTCGATTGAAGCACCGTACTTGCTCAGGAAGTCCATGCCTAGTATAATATCAAAATCCTGCATGTCGAGTATTATCAGATCGCAGTAGAGTTCTCTATCTGCGATTCGGATAGGCACGGCTCGTAGCATCTGATCGGAAGGCATCACTTCTCCCGAAGGCAAGGTTGTTAAGAATTTGCCATTTATGAATTGTGGTGGTACTTCTAACTTTTTCGTGAAGGGTGTGGAGACAAACGAGTGGGTTGCTCCAGTATCAAATAATATAGTAGCATACTGACTGAAAATAGATAGCTGACCTGTGACCACTGTAGAAGCACTCGCCACGTCCTCCTTGGTGAGAGAGAAAACCCTGGCATTCGTCGTCACTGGTGGGGCTTCTAATCTCCCTTGGCTAATCAGAGTCCCTTCTAGAGCCGCTTGCATCTGATGTAACTGTGCGGGTAGGGCAGTCTCTGACCATATGTCCTTCCTGTCCACAATTGTAGCACATCCTCGTACCCTGGTGGCATACTCCGGAATGCTGCTTGCCACAAGTGGCACACAGAGGGTACCTCGGTTGCTTATTTGCTGGACCACTTTTACTGTTGTTCCATTGTTTTCTTTTTCCAGTGGAATTTCCTTTCCAGTTCGTCTTGGTACTCTACGATTTCTGTCCTTCCGTCTGTGCCGGACTCTTTCCTTCGTTCATCGCCTTTTGATAATGTTCAGTGATCAAAGCACTGCTGACTAGCTCTTCCGTAGTTTGCGGTCTATTAACTCCGCCGGTCACATTCAAAGCTATTTCAGGTCGGAGCATTTTCAACATTAACCTGACCCGTTCTCTTTCCGTGCTGACCAACTCTGGACATAGGCGTGCGAGGCAGTTGAAGCACTTCACAGCATCACTAACTGATAAATCGCCTTGCCGAAATTCGGTGAACTCGTCATAATGCCGATTTGTCACTCGCATATGAAAATATTCCTCCAGAAACTCTGCTTCAAAATCTGCCCAGTTCATCAGATTGACTTGTCTCTTGGCCTTAACTCTTTCCCACCACATCCTTGCGTCTCCGGAAAAACAGAAAGACACGCACTTGATCTTTTCCGGTATGGGCCAATCCAGCAGTTCTACGATATTTTCCACTGTCTTGAACCAGGCCTGGGCGTCCCATGGCTCACATGTACCCGTAAAATTCTCCGACTTTAGTCTTAGCCACTGTATCAAATAAGTCTCCTGTCGGACTACTGGAACAGGGGCTACTGGTGGCACTGGGGCAGCTGCAGGTATGACGGGCATAGTGTTTTGATTTGCTGGCGGGGTGACCGGATTTCCTTGCTGACCCATCAGAGTAGTGATCAATTGTTGTTGTTCGGTGATCTGACGCTGGAGGTCTGTGACTACCTGAGTCAGGTCTGGTGGAGTTACTGTCTCATCGGGTCTGCCACCGCGTCTTCTAGTAGCCATGATTATCTTCATAAATAACAATAATGCTAGCGTAAGTCGTTTATAGCTCCCCACTAGAATAACATAAGGTAGTTATCATTCTTAACACGACCTAGCATATGTTATCGTCGATCCTATCCTACCATCATATATCCCTAGACTAAAATCATAACAATAAGATAGGCATGTATACTTAAATAAACATATCAGGCATAAAATAAAGTAAACATAGAAAATTCTTACTTGGAGCGATAGTAGGGAGGCTTGATGTGTGTAGTGAGATGGCTAACTTGGCTCTGATACCAACCTGTAACGCCCGCCCCCTTTTTCCCCACTCCTGCCTAGTGAGAGGGGCGGGGTTACTGACTTTCACTTAGACTTAGCAGACATAACATACATACAGCGGAAGCATATATATTTTTTCTAAAATCATACTAAGCATATGAACATGAAATAGCATGGTTCAACTTAATAGTCATATTATTCATTTCTAACACATGCATAGGGAATCATGAAAGACATCAACATAACATAACATATTATTCATAAGTTCTTTTAAGCAGGTCATTTTATTTCTTTAGCCAAGTCACCATCACACATCTCTTGCCCCTTCCTGCTGCTCCTCTAGTTTATCCATCCTTTACCTTTATCTGTGGTACAAGGAAAAGTATCTGTAAGCACTCAAGGCTTAGTGAGATCCTTTCCTACTCACAAAAACCAACATATCATGTAAAATCATCATATCATACATCATGGAATAAATGACGCTCATATCATCATATAATAAAAAAAACATATCATATCATGGCATGAATTTCAATAATATCGTAACATAAAGTAAACAACATATTATGGCATAAATCTTATCATGGTATAAGTAACATCATATCATAGTATAAATCATATCATAGCATAAGTAATCATCATATCATGGTATAATTCATATCATAGCATAAGAAATCATCATATCATGGTGTAGATCATATCATAACATAAGAAATCATCATATCATGGTATACATCACATCATAGTATAAGTGTACATCATAGCATAAGTGAAAACATCATAACATTTCTTTTCATAACAACAAGGCATCATATCATAGCATAACTGTAAGCATTATTTCACATCATATCGTAAGCATGGATACAAGATGTCCTTTAAAACATGGGTAATGTCTTGTGAAGTATGCCTTTCAAAACATGTTTTATGTCATGGGTGAAATGTCTTAAAACAATATCATATAGTACTTGAAAATAATCTCAACATGAAAAGGGCCCGGCTTAGTACCACATACATACATAATGCGCGCATCCTAAGAAGACCCAAGGTAGCTAGTCTTGAACCTACTAGGAAACTAGGCCCGTAGCTCGGCCTAGGGGCACGTAAGGAGCCCACCCTTTACTAGGCCCGTAATTCGACCTAGGGGCGCATAAGGAGCCCACCCTTTTGGTACAAGTCATTCAAAGTAAAATACATGTCATATCATATCTTTATCATTTCATAACATATCCGTGTCATTCTTAGCATATCATATTCATGTCATTCATACCATATCATGTTCATGTCATTCATAGCATATCATGTTCATGTCATTCATAGCATATTACGTTCATGTCATTCATAGCATATCAAGTTCATATCATTCATATCATTCATAAGGTATGCATAAATGGGCACATAGCCATGCATACTTGGGCACATAGCCATCATACTTGTCTTGGGCACATAGCCATCATATTTGGGCGCATAGCCATTATAGGTATCATTCTCATGCATGGTTCATAAGCATACTTAAACGAGCAATATAATATATCATGGAAGGAAAATGAAAACATAATCATGCATGGATCATGAGTTAACTTTTCCTAATTCATATCATGACAAAGGAAAGTACATAATGAGTCATAATTTAGTCTAAATCCTCAACCCACTAAGGGTGGCCGAAACATGCATAGGCTCATTTAGGTTACATGAAATCATACAAGCATATGAACCCAAATTCATTTCTATAACATTTATCATAAGGAACATCATAAGCATATTTGATTTAGGTTCTATGCTTCCTAGGTTTTTAAACCCACCTTGGCCGAAACATACAAGGTCCAAAACTTGGTTACAAATAGCATATAAACATGTGAACCTTAAACAATTTCCATGCATTTATCATAGGCAACCACATGAGCATATTAGGTTAAAGTTTCAAGCTTCCTAAGTCCACAAACATAGGTGGCCGAAGGTCATCAATGTGACTCTAAGGTTTTCAACCAAATATAAGCATGTGAGTACCTTACAAATTTCATAGCATATCATAGAGGAGAAAATAAACATGTTAGGGTTGAATTTAGGCTTGCCTAAGCCCTACATTTCATGTTGGCCGAAAATTCATCATGTGACAACCTAACCCTAAACAACATGAAATCTCAAGTGCATTATGTTATCTTCATATCTTTTCATAAGGTAAAACATAAGCAAGCTAGATTTGAGGTTGAGCCTCCTTAAGGTATTTAATCCCTTCATGGCCGAAACCTTAAGGTAAGGTCCTACTAGTTCTAAGCAACCTAAAAGTATAAAACATCAAGAGAACATTCATAATATATTAAGGAAAACTTCATACTTGATACTTCTTCTAGAATTTACAAGCATGTGAGTACCTTATAAATTTCATAGCATATCATAGAGAAGAACATAAACATGTTAGGGTTGAATTTAGGCTTGCCTAAGCCCTACATTTCATGTTGGCCGAAAGTTCATCATATGACAACCTAACCCTAAACAACATGAAATCTCAAGAGCATTATGTTATCTTCATATCTTTTCATAAGGTAAAACATAAGCAAGCTAGATTTGAGGTTGAGCCTCCTTAAGGTATTTAATCCCTTCATGGCCGAAACCTTACGGTAGGGTCCTACTAGTTCTAAGCAACATACGAGTATAAAACATCAAGAAAATATTCATATCACATCATAGAAGAGATCATAAGCATGGTAGTTTTTAAATTGAGCTTTCCTAGGGTTTTAAGTCTCTTCATGTCTGAAACCTAAGGTAGGGTATTACCTAATTCCAAGCCACATACAAGCATGAAATATCAAGATCATATTCATAGCATATCGTGGGGAAAAACTTAAGCCTGTTGGTTTTGGTTTTAAGTTTCCATAAACCTTACAAGTGTCATGGCCGAAAGTTCCCATAAGAAACTCTAGGTTGTTAATCCATCTAAACTCAAACAAAAATCATATAACAACTTGTACCACAGGTGAGGGGATACTCACATCCTCTTTATTGGTCTTTTCCTAAGAGAAGATACCCTTTGTGAAGAGAAAGAAGAGAGCTTCTCCTCCTAGTGCTCCTTTTTGCTTCTCTTGCTTGTGAGAGGTAGATCTTGAGGATTTCTTCTTGTGGTTTGGTTTTCTTAGGGAGAAAACCTTAGTTGGATTTTCAGAAAAAGGAGAGGGGATGCTCTAGGTCATGGCAAAGGGTGAGGAAAGGGAAGAAAAATGAAATCCCTTCTTAGTTTTTCCTCTTATGCTAGGTGGGAGTAAGAAGCAAAAAGAAACTTTGCCTTCCCTTCTTTTTAACTCATCCTTTATTCTCTTAATGATGAAGAAATGTCTTCATTCATCCCCTTTTTTCTCTCCAATTCCCTCATCTTATCATCCCACGAAAATGAAAAAAAGAAGGAGAAGAAGACAATTTGTCTTTTTCTTGTTTTCTTCTTAATCAAGAGAAGGAGGAAGAAAGCTAATTGAATCTTTTTCTTGCTTCCTTCTTTTTATCATGCTCTTAACTTTATCTAGAGTTTCCATTCCTCCATTAACAATAAATTATGATGGTCTAGTGGTAATTCCATAATCCTTAGCTTAAAAGGTTCAAGGTTCAATCCTTGACCAATTCCTTTTCTTTTATATATATATATATATATATTTTTTCTATCTTATCTTTTTATTTTAAGAGAAAATCTTCACATACTTAGCTTAAGAAATTCGTGGGTGTTACATTAAGTTGTCGGTATAAAGTTGTTATAATACTTTCATTGTAATTAGTTTGTAATTCTTATCGAGCTTATAGTTGTTGCCCACCGGAAGCGATCAAGGATTGCGGGCCTTCAAGTAGGAGTCGCCTTAGGCTCCGAACGAAGTAAATCCCTGTGTGTCTCTGTGTTAAATTTTATTCCGCTGCGTTTTAATTACTCCGATAGTTTTCCGATAATCGAACGAAATAGCCACGAGCGCTATTCACCCCCCCCCTCTAGCGCTTCTCGATCCAACAATTGGTATCAGAGCGGGGTTGTTTTGAATTGGTGCAACCACTATTCAAAACATTTTTTCGTGGTATTTTTTGTTGTTCTTTCGGAGTCAATTAGAAATTAGCTTAGTAGCTAAAATTCTAATTCTTTTCAAAATCGGTGTTGCTTAAAGTTGGTCAATACCACTTGAGCTCGTTTTTTTTTCTTCCTTCGTCCCACACTACTAATCTAAGACTCAGTCTTGGATTAGATCTTCCTGTTTTTGTTTTTTCCAGATCTAAATGGCTCAACAAGAAGGATATAGCACTGTTCGTCCCCCACTATTCTCCGGAGAAGACTTCGGGTATTGGAAGGGGCGAATGGAGATATATCTTAAAACCCAATTCGACACCTGGATGATAGTCAAGATAGGACTACGATTACCAACGGATGAAGACGGCAAGCCTACATCTTGCGAAAAGTGGGAACCAGCCCTTATCAAAAAGGTAGAAGCCGATGCCAAAGCCACCTGCACCCTCCAGTGCGATCTTACCAAGGAAGAGCTCAACAGAGTCGGTCTGTTCTCTTCCGCAAAGGAGCTGTGGGAGAAACTGATCGAACTTCACGAGGGCACCTCAGAAACTAAGGTAAGTAAGCGTGATTTGTTACTTAATAAACTTTACAATTTAAAAATGCAGGAAGGTGAGACGACGAGTTCACTACACGCAAGAATCCAAGATATCCTTAACTCCCTTCACGGAATTGGACAGAAGGTAGAAAATAGGGATATCATAAGGTATGCTCTTAATTCATTTCCTAGGAGCACATTGTGGGCATCAATGATAGATGCCTACAAAGTCTCCAAGGATTTGTCTTCCTTAAAATTAGATGAATTGTTTAGTGAATTTGAACTTCATGAACAA
Organism: Zingiber officinale; assembly: GCF_018446385.1. NCBI lineage: Eukaryota > Viridiplantae > Streptophyta > Magnoliopsida > Zingiberales > Zingiberaceae > Zingiber > Zingiber officinale. The sequence continues at coordinate 81,956,262 of NC_056002.1, forward strand.
ACTAATGCACAGCCGACCGAGAAGGGTATTGCTTTGGTTGCAGGTACTAGTTGAACTCGGGAACCAAGAGTACGATGAAAAATTGAATTGGAATCAGAAGACGAACCTGACTCAGAAGACTCAGAAGACGAACTGACCAGCGAACTAGTGAACCTCGTGAAGAAGCTCTACAAGAAGAAGAAGGGCTTCAACAAAAAAGACCTGAAGAAGGCAGTACAATCTAAGGAGGCCCAACCGAGCTCGAAGGTAAAGTTTGAAGTTACTTGCTACGGGTGCAACCAGAAGGGGCACATCAAAGCCAACTGCCCCAACCAAAAGGAAGCCAAAAAGCAAAGAAGAAAGAAGGCCCTGAAGGTAACCTGGGACGAATCTTCTTCGGAGGACGACGACGACGAACTCGATCAGACGAGTTTACTCGCACTGATGGCCCGGGACCAGATCGTCGAGAGCGAGAGCAAGTCAGAGGCCGACTCCGAGCAAAGCCACGGATCATCATCCATTTCCGAAGGGCCAGACTCCACTGTAAGTATTCCGAGGCTTAATAACTTAGTCAATTACTTATTACACAAGTTAGCTAAGTCAAACCTTAGGATTAAATCACTTCTAAAGGAAGTAGCTATCCTTAAAGAAGTGACTAACACTAAATCCTTACCTGATCAAGTTTAGACTGGAAATTCAACTCAAGTTCAAAAACTTGAGGAAGAAAATTCTAGTTTGAAAAATCAGGTAACAGATTTAAAAAATACCTTAGAACGGTTTTCTTTGGGCTCCAAGAATTTGGACCTAATTCTTGGGACACAAAAGTCGTTTACAATAGAACTGGGCTAGGATATAAAAGTAAAAAGAAATATAGATCTTATTTATCCTTAATAAACAAATAAAGTAGTAAATCAGTCCAAGCATGGGTCCCCAAGTCCAAATTGATCAATCAAGTTGGACTTGGCCAATACTGGGTTCCGAAGGATCATATACACTACCTCGATAGACCATATCGAGGCCATGATCCAAGGGGAGCAAAAAGAAAAACGATCCTAAAAATTTTAAATTTAAAAATTCAAAATTCAAATTAAAAATTCGAAAATAAATTAAAATTCTAAATTAAAAAATCAAAATCAAATTAAAAATTTGAAAATAAATTAAAATTCAAAATTATAAAATTCAAAATAAAATTTAAAAAATTTGAAAATAAATTAAAAATCAAAATTATAAAATTAAAATCAAATTAAAAATTCGAAATTAAAAATTCGAAATTCAAATTAAAAAATCAAAATTAACTTATAAATTCAAAAATCAAAATCAAATAAAAAATTCGAAATTAAAAATTTGAAATTCAAATTAAAAATTTGAAATTAACTTATAAATTCAAAATCAAATATAGATGGAGAATCCAAGACTAGCTGGCACCCCCAACTGAACTACCCGACAAGGTAACTGAACCTAATCTACCCGAAATGGATAAAATAAGAGTAGATTACCCGGCAGGGTAGTTAAGGTTAGATTAAAACGGGTTAGGTTTAACTTGACCCATAGTACTGGTAAAGTTTTTGGATGATAGTACGTGAGGGAAGCTTGGGCATCGCATGTCTAGGAAGAAATGGCTTCGACCTGGTGCATTTGGCCAAGTGGAACTGACCGAAGCTACCCTTAAATGGATCCTAACTAGTTAGACCAAGGATTAGTATTAAGTTCAATGGGTAGGACTATTTGGGAAACCTCGAAGGCATGATTACTTTAATGAGTTCCTTGTGACTCACCATAGCCCAGAAGTTTATCAAAAGAACGCTTACTTGTTGAACCCAAAGCTAAACCTGAATCTAACGCAAAGTTAAACCAGACCCTTAAATTCAACAATAATTCATCTCACAACAATTATAGGGTTCCCTGATTGACAATTTAGATCGGGTGAGATGCCTAAGAAATTAAATTATGAAAATTGACTTGAACTTAAATCAAGTTAATTAATAATTAAATTACCTTGAATTATTCTCTAATTTCAAAATTATTTTAAAACTCAATTTCAATATTATTTTAAAACTCAATTTCAAAAATTATTTTAAAAAACTCAATTTCAAAATTATTTTAAAACTCAATTTCAAAACTATTTTTAAAACACAAACTCAAAATTATTTTTAAAACTCAATTTTAAAATTATTTTTAAAACTCAATTTCAAAAATTATTTTAAAACTCAATTCCAAAATTATTTTAAAACTCAATTTCAAAATTATTTTTAAAACTAAATTTCAAAAATTATTTTAAAACTCAATTTCAAAATTATTTTAAAACTCAATTTCAAAATTATTTTTAAAACTCAATTTCAAAATTATTTTTAAAACTCAATTTCAAAATTCTTTTAAAACTCAATTTCAAAAGTATTTTAAAACTCAATTTCAAAATTATTTTTTAAAACTCAATTTCAAAATTATTTTTAAAACTAAATTTCAAAATTATTTTAAAACTTAAATTTCAAAATTATTTTAAAACTTAAATTTCAAAACTATTTTAAAACTCAATTTCAAAATTATTTTAAAAATCAAATTTCAAAATTATTTTAAAAATTTAATTTCAAAATTATTTTAAAACTCAATTTCAAAATTATTTTAAAAATCAAATTTCAAAATTATTTTAAAACTCAAATTACAAAATTATTTTAAAACTCAAATTTCAAAATTATTTTAAAACTCAATTTTAAAATTATTTTAAAACTCAATCTCAAAATTATTTTAAAACTCAAATTCAAAATTAATTTAAATTAAACTTATTTCAAATTTAAATTAATTAAAATCTTTTCAAAATTAATTAACTTTAATTAACTTAAAAATCTTTTCAAAATTTAATTAACTTTAAAAGTGTTTTTCAAAATTAACTTAAAATTATTTTTCCTTAAAATTAACTTTAAATAGGATTAATTGTTTGCTTCAAATACAATTGAGTAAGATAGAAAATCTAAGGAGTCTACTTCAATTAAGCTATCTTTAAATCCATTAAAAACCAATTCAAACTACTTCATGTGTAGGAATTGGATCAATGGATGTTGGATAGTGGATGCTCCAAACATATGACTGGAGATAAGTTGAAGTTTACCAAACTCAAGTATAAGAATTTAAGATCAGTTGCATTCGGCAACGACGGTAAACTTAAAGTAATCGGAAAAGGTAATATTGAACTTAGTTCCGACTTCATTATTTGAAATGTTTTATTGGTTGAAAATTTTAACTTTAATTTACTAAGTATAAGTCAATTGTGTGACAGTGGATATCTAGTCAATTTTGATAAATCTGGATGTCTAGTTAAAAACATCGAAAACCCTGAAATTAGACTTAAGGGACTTAGGAAGAATAACATCTACACAATTGACTTATCAAGATCCTCAATAAAGTGTCTCTTGACACAACAAGAGGAAACCCAAATGTGGCACAGAAGACTGGGTCACACGCACACTAGACTCATTTCAAAAATGAGTCAAAATGGTCTAGTTAGAGGTTTGCCCAAATTAAAATTTATTGAAAACTCAATCTGTGATGCGTGTCAAAAAGCAAAACAAACCAAGTCAACCCACAAATTAACCAACCTAGAAAGAACTAACTCCGTACTTGAGCTCCTTCACCTTGACCTATTTGATTCACATGGAGCCAAATCACTAAGTAAGAACCAATATTGCTTAGTAATAATTGATGACTACTCTAGGTATACATGGGTAAAATTCCTAAAAACAAAAGATGAAACCTATGAAATATTTAGTAATTTTTGCAAATTAACGGAAAATGAAAAAGACACTAAAATCAAAAGAATAAGAAGTGATTACGGGGGGGGGGGGAATTTGAAAATCATAGGTTTACCCACCGCTAGGACTATGCTAAACGAATATAATTTGAATCATCAATTTTGGGCTGAAGCAATAAATACTGCAAATATATTCAAAACAGAATTTTAATTAACAAACTTCACAATAAAACACCTTATGAACTTTACTACCATAAAATTCCCAATCTAAACTATCTAAAAGTATTTGGGTGTAAAATTCACATTTTAAATACTAAAGATTACTTAGGAAAATTTACACCCAAGTCTAACCAAGGAATATTTTTAGGATACTCCTCTACCAGTAGGGCCTTTAGAGTATATAATCAAAATACCTTGAAAGTTGAAGAAACAACTAATGTAATATTTGATGAAGAAAATAACCTATCCAATATAAATGAAAATATTGACATCACCCCAAGAGCTATAAAAGATGATGAAATCCAACCTAACCTTAATGAGTCAGAAGAACCAGTTTCTGACCCACAGCTGAGACCAACTAGAGCAAGTACCTCTCACCCACCAGACCAAATTTTGGGTGACCCAAACCTAGGAGTCAGAACTAGATCATCCTATAGAAACCTTAGTCAGATTGCCTTTATTTCTAAAATTGAACCTAAGACTATAGAAGAAGCCCTACCTGACCCAGACTGGATCATTGCAATACAGGAAGAATTAGCACAATTTGAGAGAAACCAAGTCTGGGACCTTGTACCTAAACCCATAGATAAATCAATAATAGACACCAAATGGGTTTTTAGGAACAAGTTGGATGATCACGGTGATATAATAAGAAACAAAGATAGGCTAGTAGCCAAAGGGTTTAGTCAAGTCGAAGGCTTAGACTATGATGAAACCTATGCTCCGGTAGTTAGACTCGAGTCCATTAGGATGGTATTAGCCTATGCAGCAAATAAAGGGTTTAAGTTATATCAAATGGACGTTAAGTCAGCCTTCTTAAATGGGTTTATCAAGGAAGAGGTCTACGTAAGCCAACCTCCAGGATTTGAAGACTTAGACTACCCATACCATGTATTTAAACTAAAAAAGGTGTTATATGGACTAAAACAAGCCCCTAGAGCATGGTATGAAAGATTATCTAATTACTTAATATCCAAAGACTTTAACCAAGGAAAAATAGATCCGACCTTGTTCGTAAAAACTATAGAAAAAGACATCTTTATAGCCCAAATCTATATTGACGACATAATTTTTGGCTCAACTAACTCAAAATTTTTAAAAGAATTTGTTAAATTAATGGAAAGTGAATTTGAAATGAGTATGGTTGGGGAACTCAACTTTTTCTTAGGCTTACAAATAAAACAAACCAAAGATGGAATCTACATTTATCAAACTAAATATGCTAAGGAGTTAATTAAAAAATTCTGCATGGAAAATTCAAAAATTATAAATACTCCAATGGCAACCAACATTAACATTGACTCTGACCCTGAAGGAAAACCAGTAGATCTAAAATACTATAGGAGTGCCATAGGTAGCTTACTTTACCTAACTGTAAGCCGACCCGACATATTGTTTGCAGTAGGTATGTGCGCAAGATACCAATCCTGTGCAAAAGAGTCACAAATAACATATGTTAAAAGAATACTTAGGTATATTAAAGGAACTTTAAATGTAGGACTTTGGTACCCAAGAACTTGCACCTTTGACCTTTATGGCTATTCTGATTCAGACTATGCTGGGTGCAAATTAGATAGAAAAAGTACAAGTGGTAGCTGCCAAATTCTAGGTCAGTGTCTGTAAGTTGGTCAAGCAGAAAGCAACATTGTGTTGCTCTATCCACTACAGAAGCTGAATACATAGCTCTAGGAGAATGTGCATCTCAATTGTTGTGGATGATGCATACATTAAAAGACTATCAACTAGAATATAAAAATACAAAAATCTTTATTGATAATATTAGCTCAATTAATCTCACCAAAAATCCTATTCACCATTCTAGGACTAAACACATAGAAGTAAAATATCATTTTGTAAGGGATCACGTAGCTAAAGGTGACATTGCACTCAACCATGTTGAGTCCAAATCAAACCTAGCTGACATCTTTACAAAACCCTTACCTGAACTTGAGTTCAGTGCACTTAGAAGGCAAATAGGAATGTGTTGGGTAGAGTAGGTATCTCATTTTGTTAACTTGTTTTTTTTCAAAATCTAGGAAAAATTGGTTTCAAAATTCCATTTATTTTAGACTTTTCAAAAGTTGGACTTAGCCTAAGCTTACCCCCTAGAAATCATGTTCCCCTAGACTCAAACCAGAGCATCTCATAAACACCTAGGTATACCTTGATTGTGGTTGAAAAACATAGAACGACGTGAGATGCCTAGGGTACAGCCTGGACTCAAGAATGCTTATATCTGTGCATCGATATGAGTCTGGGCGTTAAATACGCAATATACATCAATCAAGTTAAGTCTTCCAGCTCTAGTCAAATTTATCTGGACCAAATTGACTTAACTTGACTAACCATATGAAAGTTGTTACCCTGTAGGCGATCAGCAAGTAGCTAAAGGTTAGATAGTTGGTGAAGGATACTCAGTTTTCTGGTTAAGCATGTTTTGATCTTTAGGGCTCTGATACCTCTTAAAGTCAATCTATTATACTTGACTCATGCTTGGACTTAAGGACCAACTAACTTCCTAAACCAAATTTTTTTTAGCTACTTTGTTCCCTCGTAGCCATACAATTTTATAAGTATTGTTTAAAATTGAGTACCAATCTTTACTTTCAAAATCTTAAAACTTAGCTCACTTGGAGTTCTAACTTTGTAAATTCCTAAGTAAAGCATAGTTTTACAAAATTTAACTCATTGCTTTCAAAAAAGTAAGAGTTATAATCTTGTTTAATCAGATGTCTATTTTTGCTTATTTTATGATATATGGCAAAGGGGAAGAATAGCAAATTCAAAAGTAGCAAATTCAAAATGACTAAATTCTGCTGTCAAAATACTTAATGAGTATTAAAGGGGAGCAACAGTTAAGGGGGAGCCTATACTTTAAATTCATAGAATTTAATTTAGTAAAATTGCTAAGCGTGTGTTAAATGTGTTAATCTATTGTGTTAATCTATTCGTTTATTATATCTGTTTACTTGACTTTGAATTCGAGTTGCCATAATCAAAAAGGGGGAGATTGTTGGTGCGGGAAGCATCCGACGATCGAACTCATGTTTTGATAATGGCAAAGGATTCAAAGTTAAGGTGTCTTTGTGATCTAACAAGTCTGCTTGAGCATTTCAGGAAAGTCCTAGCTGCGGTTAGGCAAAGGAAAAACCCTATGGGGTGGTAACCCTAGGTCATAGGGGGTGGTAACCCTATGCGGAAAGTCTTGGCAGGTCGATGGCTTCAGGCAAAAGTCCTAAGGGGGGTAACCCTAGGTGGAAAGTCCTGGTGTCGCGAACCAGGTGAACGACTGGACTAGCCGGGAAGCGGATGTCCAGAAGAAAGTCCGGAAGCATCGAGTGCTGAGCAAAAGTCCAGTCAATCTGAAGGATCGTACTGACAACAGGTAAATCTCTTGAGTGGAGTAGGTGAGGACGCGTTCCCCGTAGAGGGAACAATAGGCGTCGGGTTGACCAGGGTTTTCGGTTGGAAATCCGAAGTCAGACTCGGACAGTCCGGAGACTGTCTTTATTATTTCTTCTATTATGCTTTATGTGCTAACTTTGTATTGCAGGATATTGTTTGGGACTAACATGTCTTGCAGGTACAAAATAACGAAACTTTTCCTCGGATGAACAGTGTCCGAGGCGCCTCCATGGAGCTTGGAGGTGCCTCGGGTGCAAAAGCTGACCTAGTTGCGAAGCATCAATGGAGGCGCCTTGAAGGGAGTATAAGGCACCTTGGAAGGTGCCTTGAGTAGGGTTTAAGGCGCCTTAAGCAGATGAAGTTCGACCAGTTCAAGCTTGATCCACGCAGAGGACTTGGCAGCATGGAGGCGCCTTGAACACCCTTTATAAGGGGGTTTCGACCAGCACTTCAAATCATCAAGTTTCAGGCTGTCTTTCTTCAACGTGCTGCTAACAAAACAATTCCGAAGTGCTGCTACAAAATTCCAACGACCCAGAGCTCTACTTTCTTCTTCTTTAAGTTGTCGGTATAAAGTTGTTATAATACTTTCATTGTAATTAGTTTGTAATTCTTATCGAGCTTATAGTTGTTGCCCACCGGAAGCGATCAAGGATCGCGGGCCTCCGAGTAGGAGTCACCTTAGGCTCCGAACGAAGTAAATCCCTGTGTGTCTCTGTGTTAATTTTTATTCCGCTGCGTTTTAATTACTCCGATAGTTTTCCGATAATCGAACGAAATAGCCACGAGCGCTATTCACCCCCCCCCCCCCCTCTAGTGCTTCTCGATCCAACATTCTCTTCCTTTTTTTCTCAACCATGAAGATGGTTAAAAAAGGAAAGTTTTAAAAACTTTTAAATTCTCTTTTAAAACATGTGGCCTAATTCAAATAAGGAAAGTTTTTAAATTTAAAATCTCTCTTTTAAAACTTGTAATTTTCTACAAAGAGAAGATTTTAAAAATTCAAAACAACCCTCCCTTTTTGAATTATTGTGGTCGGCCCCCTCATGCTTGGTCACCAAGCAAAGGGTCGGCCCCTATAGAAGAGGATGTGGCCGGCCCTTGCTTGGTCACCAAGCATTGGACCGGCCCCCTTCTTAGACACCAAGAAGAGCCTCACATTTGGATGGACTTGAGGCTATAATGAGGCTATGACAGGAACCTCGAGGAGAAATTAGTTTTGACCTTCCGATAAGCTTGAGTATCCCGTGCTCACCCCGAACACACAACTCAAGTTCATCGATAATAACTTATTCCACTAGAGAGTTATTATCGCACTACACACCAATCCCAAATTACATTATGGGATCCTTCTTATTATGAGTGTGTAAGTCTCCCTGTGTTTAAGATAACGAATGTCCACTAATTAAGTAAGTTACTGACAACTCACTTAATTAATATCTAGCTCCAAGAGTAGTACCACTCAACTTCATTGTCATGTCGGACTAAGTCCACCTGCAGGGTTTAACATGGCAATCCTTATGAGCTCCTCTTGGGGACATTCTCAACCTAGATAACTAGGACACAGATTCCTCCTATAATCAACAACACACACTATAAGTAATATCATTTCCCAACTTATCGAGCATATTGATTTATCGAGCTAAACCTCACCCTTTGATAAGTCAAAGAAATAAATATTAAATATATGTGCTTATTATTATATTAGGATTAAGAGCACACACTTCCATAATAACTAAGGTCTAGTTCTTTTATTAAGTCAGTACAAAAAGAACTTACCTAAAATGGTCCTACTCAATACACTTAGAGTGTACCAGTGTTAATTTATTAGTCAAGATAAACTAATACTTAATTACACTACAACTATTCTAATGGTTTGTTCCTTTCCATCTTTGTCGCGAGAAACTATTTATAATTTATAAAGAACCGACAACATGATCTTCTGAGTGTGACACCACACTCCATGTTATCTACTATATAAATTAATTGAACAATTACATTTAACAAATAAATGTAGATATTGACCAAATGTGATTCTTTTATTTCAAAAATAAATGTTTACAAAAGCTAGGCTTTTAGTATACACTCTAACAGGAGGCGCCTTCAAGGGCATCGGAGGCACCCTCAGGTGGATAGGCTGCAAAGGAGTCAAAGCTCATCCACGCTGCAAATCCGCCGGTAATGGAGGCGCCGTTAAGGGCCTTGAAGGTGCCCTCAATGGCTTATATAAGCTTGTCTCGACCAGCAGTTTCAAACACACACAGTTTTGGCAATCCTTCTTCAGTGCACTGTTAATGAGATGATCCGGCTGAGCTACAACAAGACCCCTACAACCCAAAGCTACGAAGTTTCAATTCCTTGTTGTCAGTATAGCTTTTTCAGTACAGTTTTGTAATAATCTCTTGTAACCTTTTGCACGATTATAGTTGTTGCCTAAAGTAAATGCTCAATGAGTGTGGGCCTTGGAGTAGGAGTTGCCATAGGTTTTGAACCAAGTTAATCCTTGTGTTTGCTGGTGTCCTTCTATGCATTGTTTCTTTATTATTCCGCTGCGTTATTCGATAAGTTTTAAACTGAAAAGTGAAATCCATAAGCGCTATTCACCCCCCCTTCTACCACGTCTCGATCCAACAATTGGTATCAGAGTGGGGTCATTTCGATTTGATGCAACCACCAATTAAGCATATTTTTCGTGGTGATTTTTTGTTTTTCGGAGTCGATCGGAATCGGTATTATTACCGCCTTCTGATCTAGTTTTTTTTCATAATCAAATTTTTGCTCGAAGTTTGTGCAACACCATTCGAGTTCGTGTGTTATTATTTTTTTCCCCGCACTACTAAATCCAAGGCCTAGTCTTGGAATCTTTGTTGTTTATTTTTCTGTGTGCAAGATTCATTTCTCAAATGGCCCATCAAGAAGGCTATAGTACAGCCCGACCACCGCTCTTCTCTGGGGAAGACTTTGTCTACTAGAAGGGTCGAATGGAGTCTTACCTCTAAACTCAGTTTGAGGTATGGATGATCATCAAGACCGGCATCTCGCTCCCACTTGATGGCACAGGAAAACTCATATCATGCAAAAATTGGGAACCTAGCATAATAAAGAAGGTAGAAGCCAATGCAAAAGCAACGTGGATCCTTCAATGTGGCCTTACAAAGGAAGAGCTGAATCGAGTTGGTCCTTTCTCAAGTGCAAAAGAGTTGTGGCAAAAACTGATCGAGCTACACGAGGGTACATCAGACACAAAGGTAAGCAAGAGGGATCTCATTTTTAACAAATTATATAATATAAAGTTGTAGGAGGGTGAAACGACAAGCCAATTGCATGCCCGTATACAAGATCTGCTCAACGGACTCTAAGCAATCAGACAGAAAGTGGAGAACCGCGACGTCCTAAGGTATGCCCTAAATGCCTTTCCGAGGAATACCTTGTGGACATCCATAGTAGATGCTTACAAGGTATCCAAAGATTTATCTTTAATTAAACTTGATGAATTATTTGCTGAATTTGAATTACATGAACAAATTAACGCTCAATCGTTCGAGAAGGGTATAGCTTTGATTACAGGTACAAGCAGAGCGCGCGAACCAAAAGTAAGACGCAGAACCGAACCGGAGTTAGAAGAAGAACCAGACTCAGACGATGACGACGATGAGAACACAACCGAACTCGTCAACTTGGTAAGAAAGCCTACAAAAATAAGAAGGTCTTCAACAAGAAGGACATCAAGAAGGTGATCCAATCCAAGGAGGTTCAACGAAGTTCAAAGGTGAAGTTCGAAGTATCCTGCTATGGCTACAACCAAAAGGGGCATATCAAAGCCAACTGTCCAAATCAAAAGGATGTAAAGAAGTAAAGAAAGAAGAAAGCTCTGAAGGCAACTTGGGACAAGTCCTCATCAGAAGAGTCCGATGAAGAGCTCGAACAGACTGTTAGAGTATATACTAAAAGCCTAGCTTTTGTATAAACATTTATTTAGAAATAAAGAATCACAATGGTCAAATATCTACATTTATTTGTTAAATATAATTTGTTCAATTAATTTATATAGTAGACAACATGGTGTGTGGTGTCATACATAGAAGATCATGTTATCGATTCTTTATAAATTATAAACAGTTGCTCGCGACTAAAATGAAAAGGAACAAACCGTTGAAGTAGTCGTAGTATAATTAAGTATTAGTTTATCTTAACTAATAAATTACACTAATACACTCCAAGTGTATTGAGTAGGACCATTTTAAGTAAGTTCTTTTTGTACTGACTTTATAAAAGAACTAGACCTTAGTTATTATGGAAGTGTGTGCTCTTAATCCTAATATAATAACAAACACATATATTTAGTATTTATTTCTTTGACTTATCAATGGGTGAGATTTAGCTTGATAAATCAATAAGCTCGATAAGTTGGGAATGATATTACTTATAGTGTGTGTTGTTGATTATAGAAGGAAACTGTGTCCTAGTAATCTAGGTTGAGAATGACCCCAAGAGGAGCTCATAAGGATTGTCATGTTAACCCCTGCAGGTGGACTTAGTCCGACATGATGATAAGGTTGAGTGGTACTACTCTTGGACTAAGATATTAATTAAATGGGCTGTCAGTAACTCATTTAATTAGTGGACATTCATTATCTTAAACACAGGGAGACTAACACACTCATAATAAGAAGAAGCCCAAAATGTAATTTGGAATTGGTGCGGTAGTTCAATAATAGTTGTTTAGTGGAATGAATTATTATTGATGAAATTAAGTTATGTGTTCGGGGCGAACATGGGATGCTTAATTTCATCAGGAGACCAACACCAATTCCTCCTCTTGGTCTCTATCGTAGACTCTTAATTATAGAGTACTATACCCACCTTCTTACCCATCCTATAGGGTGTAACGCCCGCCCCTCCTATAGATACGTAGACTTCCCTAAAGGGACGGGGTTACTTAGACTTACTTGACATATATATGCATATGAACTCATGGCAGCGGAAGACATATGTAGAATTTATTTATTTATTATTTATTTCTTTGTTTCATATGCATCTTACCCTTAACATGGCATGTGAACAACATACTTGCTTTATATCTGCTACTTGAACATGATTCATAATGTCATGAATATACTAACATGAATAAGATAACATAAGTGCACCACATACTAGTTTAAGTTATCATCACAAGTATAAAATCCAAACTTAGTTCACATGAACAACTTAACCAAATATAAGTATTTGAAATGAATTAGATCTATCCACCATGCCACTTCCACACACAATCTTGCCCTTCCTGCTGCTCCCCTTAGTTCATCCATTCCTTTCCTTTTTCTGCAGTACAAGGAAAATAATCTATAAGCCCATAGGCTTAGTGAGTTCCTTTCCTACTCATAAAACCATGAATCATACATACACATAAAGCATATACAAGCATGTGGAAACATAACATAAAACATATTATAGCAGGTGAGAACATAAATATAAACATATCATGACATGTGAGAACATAACATATCATAGTATGGGAGAACATAACATAACCTATCATGGAAGAACATAACATAACATATAACATAATCATATTCTTATTCTCAAGGACATCTTTAATAAGTGTAAGGAAAACATATGGCATAAACATGTAGATGCAAGATGTTCCTTTGAAAACATGCATAATGAAATGAACATATGCAACATGGTTTTTTTTTTTAAACATATCATATACATACTTGAATATAATCTCAACATGAGGGCCCGGCTATGTACCACATAACATGAATGCGCGCAAATCCCTTTAAAAAGACAGGGTAGCTAGCCCCGAACCTACTAGGGAACTAGGTCCGTACTACGACCGTCGACCTAGGGGCGTACTAAGGAGCCCATCCCTTTACTAGACCCGTTTATAGTCCGTCGACCTAGGGGCGCTTATGGAGCCCACCCTTGGTACAAGCCATACAAAGTAAAATAACATGTCATACATATCATGTTTCTTATCATATCATACATATCATGTTCTTGTCATATCATGAAGAGTGCTTTTGATCCAATCTCAAGGGAAGCATCTCTTAGGCTTTTCTTCTTGCATAAGCCTTTCATAAACATATATCATATTATAAAGCATAGCATATCATATCTTGAAGCATAGCATATCATATCATGAAACATAGCATATATTATATCATGAAACATAGCATATATTATATCATGAAACATAGCATACCATATCATGAAACATAGCATATATCATATCATAAAGCATAGCATATCATATCTTGAAGCATAGCATATCATATCATGAAACATAGCATATATTATATCATGAAACATGGGGACTTAAACTAACCATATATCAAAAATCATACATCATGGGAGAACTTAAGCATGCATAGTTAGGTTCAGAACTTTTCCCTAAACCTCTTCATTCAATCTTGGCCGAATCCCTATAGTAGAGTTTTTTTTTTCTTTGACCATTATAAGAAGCATGAAACTCAAGCTAGTCCTAGATAAATAATCATACATCACAAATAAGCATAAACAAACATGGTTAGATTTCAAGACCTTGCTCTAAGCCTCATATTCTTACTTGGTCGAACCCTAGGGTGAAGTTCTAAGGTTCATTTGTACAACATATAGCATGATAACTTCTCTAGCAATATACCAAAAGATCATACATCATGTAAAAGAACATAGCTAAGCATAATTAGTTGCTCTAAGCCTCATATACTTGCTTGGCCGAACCCTAGGGTGAAGTTCTAAGGTTCATTTGTACAACTTGTAGCATGATAACTTATCTAACAATATACCAAAAGAGCATACATCATGTAAGAACATAACTAAGCATAATTAGGTTTCAAAAACTTTGTTCTAGGCTTTACATTCTATGTTGGCCGAAACCTATAAGTAGGGTTCCATTCCCTCTAACACAACATGTAGCATAATGACTTAACCTAACCACATACAAGATATCATACCTCATGAATAAGCACAAACAAGTATGATTAGGTTAAAAATTTCTTCTTGCCCTAAGCTTCACATCCCATCTTGGCCGAAACTTTAGACTAGTGTTTATATAATTTTTTTCCAACACATAGCATGGAAACCTAGGCTATCAACACATGAGAGATCATATATCATGAAGGAGCATAAACAAGCATGTTATCATTTGAAAACTTTGCTCTAAACTTCATTTCTATTCTTGGCCGAAACTTGAGACTAGGGTTCCCTTATATTTTTTTTTATACAACATGGAGCATGAATCTAAGCTATCACATATAAAATCTTTCATCATAAAGGAGCATAAACAAACATGTTTCCTTTTCAAAACTATGCCCTAGACTCTATGATGAATCTTGGCCGAAACATCAAATTAGGGTTTTCATATTTTTATACAACATGGAGCATGGAAAACTAAGCTATTAACACATGAGAGATCCTATATCATGAAGGAGCATAAACAAGCATGTTTGTCATTTAAAAACTTTGCTCTAAACTTTATTTCTATTCTTGGACGAATCTTGAAACTAGGGTTCCCTTATATATTTTTTTTTATACAACATGGAGCATGAATCTAAGCTATCACATATAAAATCTTTCATCATAAAGGAGCATAAACAAGCATGTTATCATTTGAAAACTTTACTCTAGACCCCATTTTTCTACCTTGACCGAAACTTCCAAGGTGAGATTCTAGACTTTTTGGTTACAACATCAAGCATAACTCATAAATTTGCTAACCCTAAGTGACCACAAGTCTTTATCTTGGCCGAAACATGCAAGAAAGTTTTTATGGTTTCAATAACATTTACATACAGCAATCAATAACTACTTGTACTACAGTGAGGGGATACTCACATCCTCTCGCTTAATTTCCTAGAAGAAGAAGTCCTTGGTTGTGAAGCTTTTCCTAGAGAGCTTGCTTTTTGCTTGGTTCAGCAATGGTGAGGGAGAGGAGAGGGGTTTCGGTGGAGAGGAGGAGGAAGAGAGTAAAATGAAGATTTTCATTCATTTTCTCTTTTTATTCCAATTGAAAAGAAGAAGAGAAAATGGGTTTTTCCTTCTCTTTTCTTTAACTCATCCCTTAATGAAAAGAGAAAGCAAGAATCATCTTTTCATTTGAGAGGAAGAAGGCAACTCCAACTTCTC
The DNA here is from genome assembly GCF_018446385.1 of Zingiber officinale. Taxonomy (NCBI): domain Eukaryota; kingdom Viridiplantae; phylum Streptophyta; class Magnoliopsida; order Zingiberales; family Zingiberaceae; genus Zingiber; species Zingiber officinale. The sequence continues at coordinate 81,971,734 of NC_056002.1, forward strand.
CTTCTAAATAAGAGAAACCTTTTCTTACTCTTAACTATATTGTCCCTTCTCTTTCTAACAATATCTCCTCTTGGTCTATTGGTTATCATATACATGTATCTAGTAAGAGGTTCAAGGTTCACGCCTTGATCTTGCCTCTTTTAATTCTATTTTATTTTATTTTTGCTAATATTCACATAAGGCCTATATTTTAACAATGGCAAAAATATATGAAATTGCTAGGAACCCTATGGTTGTTACATAGGGGTCGGCCAAGCTAGCTTGGAGTCCAAGCTAGGGCCGGCCAAAGGCATGGTTCATGGGTTCATGAGGTGGTCGACCCTAGCTTGAACCCAAGCTTAGGTGGCCGGCCCTATTAAAATTAAAAGTAATTTTATTTTTAAATTTTTCTTATGTGGATTCCATGGTTTTAAAAGAGAGTTTAAAATTTAAATCTTTTCTTTTATAACTTTCTACAAAAGATTAAGAAAAGATTTGAAATCTTTCCTTATTTGCAGATTGAAAGGTAGATTTTAATTTTGAGAAAACTTTCCTTTTTTAACCATGTTCATGATTTAAAAGAGAGTTTAAAAATTAAATATTCTCTTTTATAAGTTTCTACAAAAGATTAAGAAAAGATTTGATAACTTTCCTTATTTGTAGATTGAAAGAGATTTTAATTTTTAGAGATAACTTTCTTTTTATCCACATGTTTAAAAGAAAGATTTAATTTATAAAAATTCCTTTTTTATAAACCACCATAAAGGGAAAAATTATTGGAGAATTTTTTTTTAAATTTCCGGAAGCAAATTAGGAAGTTTTAATTCTTGTGTGAATTAAAATTTCCTTGATTGGGGATTAAAAGTGGCCGGCCATTATAATTAAGAAAAGAAAATTGTTTTTAATTAAAATAAATTTTCTTTTTCATGGCAAAGGAATTAAGGAAGTTTTTATTAAAATTTCCTTATTTGCCAAGACCAAGGATTATAAAAGAGGGGGTAGAGGTGCCTTCATGGCTAACGACTCTATTCTTTTTCTTCCTCCCTCTCTTCCTTGGTGGTGTGGCCGCCCCTCTTTTTCTCTCCTCTCCTTATTGTGGCCGAAACTTCTTCATTGGTGGAGTTGCTTTGGTGGCCGGATCAAGCAAGGAGAAGAAGGAGAGAAAGGAAGCCTAGTCTCTAGCATCCCTTGGAGCATTGGTGGTGGCCGAACCTATCCATCAAGAAGGACTCTTGGTGGCCGAAACCTAGAAGGAAGAAGAAGGTGCTTGGTGGTTCTCATCTCAGAAGATCGTTGCCCACACAACGTCCGAGGTTAGAAGAGGAATACGGTAGAAGATCAAGAGGTCATTAAAGTTCACAATGAAAGGTATTACTAGTATTTATTTTCCGCATCATACTAGTTTATTTCTTTGTAAGAATTCCAAACACAAGAGGCAATTAGATCTAGTTTTCGAATTTATTTTCAAGTTTGTGTATTTTTTACTTTGTCGAATTTGTGATTCGATTGTTCTTTTTGGTTAACCTAGAGTTATTTAAGGAAATTAAATATTAGCTTTCCTTAAAAGGCTTTGTCTAGGCGGTAGTGGTTGCTCCCATATCCAAGAAGGCCATGTGCCTCGCCATGCAGTCCTGGAAGCCAATTTTGGAAATTAATATTTAATTGAATTAATAACATAGATGAATTTGAATCAATAGTGTTAAGTTCCGCTTGCGATTTAAATCTCAACCATTAAGAACAGATAAGTTAAATTTGGAATCAATGATGTTAAGTTCCGTCTGCGATTTCTAATTTAACTTCTAAAGAACACAATATGTTATTTAAGGAAAGGTTCGATACTTGTACAAAATTTTTGTACAGTGGAGCCGGTACGGTTTTCCTAGGACTAACCAACAATTGGTATCAGAGCTAGGGTTTACCTTTGTGTGTTTGGTTTTCAAATAGATTATGCACATGTCATACATAATTTAGGCAGGATAATAGTAGGATGTGCTAACTCTTTGGTTGTAGGCTCCAACTATTATGGCATATAGATATTGTGTGTGATTGGCCCCTTGGACATGTCAAGGGCATTATTTTGTGTGCATGATTGTATGTATCAAATACAGCAAGAGCTGTGTTATTTTTAGAATTTTATTTTTGTTCGATCTAGAATACATGTACTTTCCTTTAAGGAATATAGGATCAATATATGTAAAATTCTATATTTGTCGTGGATCGTATCCTTGCGAGGCGTGGTGCTATTAGAGGACCAGAGGCGCAACGGAATAAGAAGCAAGATAGATGCGATAACTCGACCCGATGGCGCTGGCTAAAGATGGCAACAGCTAGGGTTGGAGCACACGGAGGACAGTGATGAAAATGCCATAATAGTTGGAAAATTAATTTCCAAATTAATTTTTTTTATTTACTGTGTGTGTGCATGTGTTATATGCTAGCATAGGTTAAAATCCTCATTTTAAATAACTAAGTGGGAGAGGGATTTCAATAAATCACATGGTCTCCATTACTGGTTTGTAAGTGATGCAACAAGCTTGCGTGTTGGCTCTGAGTGCCTCCCTCCACAACGGATGGGTTTGTTGCGGATCACTAGGTCAAACTTCCTTTATAGATGGTTATAGGAAATTATTTAGGAGCGTGTGATCTTCTCCAACTGAAGGGGTATAATCCTATTTAATAGACTAAGTATCAAGTAATGGTATACACTTAGACGTATTCAATAGTATCCTCCCCAACGGAGTCACTACTATTGTTTTACGGGACCAAAGCAATACCAACTATTAATTTGTCATAAAGTTAGGTAAAACCCCCCCTCTTACAAATGTTTGAATTTGTATACGTCCACACTAACGTGGCATACAAAATTCATGGTGTTTGAAGTAATTTTATTTGTCATAAAGTTAGGTTGACAATATAAAATGCGTAATACCTCTTCTTACAAACAATTGAATTTGTATACGTCCACACTAACGTGGCATACAAAATTCGTGGTGTTTGAGGTAATTTAAGGTTGACAAGATAATTAATGGGTAAGACCCTCCTCTTATGAATGTTGAATTTGTATAAGTCCATACTAACGTGGCATGCATAATTCCCGGTGTTTGAGGTGTTGGTGAATTTAAATAATATTGTTTGAGGAATCAATGTTATTTTAAATTTAAAGTTTTGACCAAATATTTGATCAAAGACAGACCAACTATTAATTTTATTCGTCATAAAGTAAGGTTGACGAGATAATAAAATTAATGTATAAAATCTCCTCTTTGATTTTGTATACGTCCACACTATCGTGGCATATAAAATTCACGTGGATTTTTAAGGAGTTGGTCTTGACCAAATATTTTTGTGATTCTTAGGTTTTCAAATGTTAGTTAATCCCCTAATTGTTATACTATAGAAAAGACTTAGTAGTCCCAATTATAATGATTGGAAATAGGATTTGGACATTAAGGTAGATTATATTCTTAGAACTGAGAACAATATCGGTGTATTTTATTAGTTGTTGAAATATATTTAGTGGTGTTATCTACTGGTATCTGGTGTGTAGATACATGAACCACTGATCATGTCTGCAATTCATTGCAGGGGTTCCACTAACCCGACAACTATATAAATCACCGTCCACATGGGCACTGCTGTAAAAGTAGTAGCTGTTGCAGTGGGAGAGGTTTATTCTCTAATAGGAATAAAATATGGAATATTAGAAATTATCTTTACGTACTAAGTTTAGAAAGAACCTGATTTCAGTTTCTAAACTATTAAAGAATAGATATTGTGTCTATTTTGATAACAAATTTATTATCAAGAAAATAGGAAAGATATCTGTTCTGGTACATTGGTTGGCAATTTATAAATCCAATAACTCCCACAATGTAATAAATGAAAATTAATGACACTTCTTACTTTGATAAGAAAAAGCAACCTTCGAAAATGAACCAATCATATCTTCGGCATCTAAGGCTATGTTATATTAACTTGAGTAGGATTAATTGGTAGCCGATGAACTTTTGGGTTCATTGGTAGTGAAAAACTTTTCAACCTGTGAGTCTTACTTGGAAGTTAAAATGACCAAGAAGCTTTTAAGTCTAAGGGGTTTAGAGCCAAAGATATGTTGAAATTGGTTCATTCTAATTTGTGTAGACCTTTGACTATCCAGGCAAGAGGTTGTTTCGAATATTTCGTCTCTTTTATAGACGACTATTTGAGATAAGGATACATTTACTTGACACACCGCAAGTCTAAGTGCTTTGATTAGTTCAAAGAGTACTAGGTTGATGTGGAGTAATATCAAGGTAAAAGTATCAAGACACTATAGTTAGATCATAGTGGCAAGAACCTCTTAGGAGAGCTTAGGAGTCACTTATCAGAAGACGGGACTCAATCCCAATTAACTGCACCTGGTACACCCCAATAGAATGGTGTTTAAAAAAGAAGGTATAGGACTCTTATGGAAATAAATAGATTGATGATGAGTTATTCAAAAAATTACCAAATTTGTTTTAAAGATATACTCTAAAAATGAAAGTGAACATAGTACCTTCCAAGTCAGAACTCTCTACTCATATAGAATTGCTAAATAGGTGTAAGCCTAGTTTGAAGCATATTCGGATTCGGGTAGTCCAGCACGTATGTTGAAGAGAGACAATGATAAGTTGGACAGGAGTTCACTTATAGGTTATCCTAGATAAACGAAAGTAGGTTTATAGTCTTAAAAATCAGAAGGTCATTGTTAGCATCAATGATCGATTTTTAGAAGATGACTATATAATGAACCACAAGCCCATAAGTAAATTTGTTCTTAAGAAAATAATAAAGGACACGTCTAATCTAGTACCAACTGTACAAGATGAAATATCACAAGAAACTGTAACACGTATCACAAATGATACACAATTGCAGAAAGTGCCTCGTCATAGTGGCAGAGTTGTTAGGCAGCCTCAAAGATTCATGTTTTGGGAGAGTCTTTGGACTTGATCCCTGGTGGACATGAACCTGATCTCTAGACATATGACGTAGCACTCCAAGATAAAGATGCAGCATCTTTGCAAAGAATACAAAATTAGAATATATGTATTCTAATAGAGTCTGGAAGCTTATAAAATCACCAAATAGTGTAAAAGTCATTGGGTGAAAATAAGTCTAAAATAGGAAAAGAGGGATAGACAGGAAAGTAGAAACTTTCAAAGCAAGGCTTGTTGAAAAAGGAAACTTTTTTATCGGTAGCCATGCTTAAGTCTATCTGGATTCTTTTATCTATAAGATTTACCAAGTGGATGTTTAGACAACTTTCCTTAATGGAAATCTTAAAGAAAACATCCATATAAAGCAACCAGAAGGGTTCATTGCAAAGAGCAAAGAGTATCTTGTGTGTAAGCTCAATCAGTCTATGGACTGAAGTAAAGCATCAAGGTCTTGGTACATCTGGTTTAATAAAGTAATCCAAGCCTATGGATTTATTTTATAACCAAATGAGTTTTGTGTATACAAGAAGTGTAATGGAAATATGGTGGTATTTCTTGTACTATACATAGATTACATTTTTGGTGGTTGGAAACAATATCAAAGTGTTGTCAGAAGTAAGGGTATGGTTGTCCAAACAAATCGATATGAAGGACTTGGGAGAATGCATATATTCTTGGGATCAAAGGGATCACAAGAAAAGAATATATTTTACTTATCCCAAGCTTCATATATCGAAACAATCCTTGCTCGTTTTAAGCATGCAAAACTCCAAGAAAGGTTTCTTACCTTTTCAGCATGGAGTAACTTTATCTAAAAGAGATGTCTCTAAAGACATCAAAGCAGATAAAGGACATGAAAGCAAGTTCCTTATGCTTCGGCTATTGGAAAGCCTAATGTATGCTATGCATGAGATCAGATATCTGTTTTGCCTAGTGCATAGTTAGCAGATATCGAAGTAACTCAGGATCGGGACACTAGACTGCCGTAAAGCATATATTGAAGTACCTGAGAAGGACTAGGGATTATATGCTAGATTACTAAGTAGATGATTTGATCCCTGTGGGTTACACGGATTTTTGACCTCCAATCAGATAGGGACAATAGTAAGTCGACCTCGGGGTTTTGTATTTACTTTAGGAGGTAAAGCCATAACTATGGAGGAGTGTTAAGCATAGGTGCTTTTCAGACTCCACTATGAAAGTTGAGTATGTGGCAGCCTCAGAGGCAACCATAGAAGTTGAATGACTCAGTAACCTCAAGATGGACTTAGATATGATTTCTGGTTTGTCCAAAGATTATTACAATTTATTGTAATAATAGTGGTGCAGTAACAAACTTGAAGAAACCATGAGTCCATAAGGCAAGTAAACACAATAGAGCACAAGTACCACCCAATACGAGAAATCGTATAAACGAGAAGTTGTTGCCGCCTAGATTGCATCAGGTGATGACCTATAGATCCTTTCACTAAGGTCCTTAAGGCAAGAGCTTTTGATGGGCATGTTGAAGGATTGGGAATCAGATGTATGGTAGCATTTATGGCAGCATAGTCTTTTAGTATAAGTGGGAGATTATTAGAGTGTATACTAAAATTCTAGCTTTTGTATAAACATTTATTTAGAAATAAAGAATCACAATGGTCAAATATCTACATTTATTTGTTAAATGTAATTTATTCAATTAATTTATATAGTAGACAACATGGTGTGTGGTGTTACACACAGAAGATTATGTTGTCGGTTCTTTATAAATTATAAACAATTGCTCGTGACAAAAATGGAAAGGAACAAACCGTTGAAGTAGTCGTAGTGTAATTAAGTATTGGTTTATCTTAACTAATAAATTACACTAATACACTCCAAGTGTATTGAGTAGGATCATTTTAAGTAAGTTCTTTTTGTACTGACTTTATAAAAGAACTAGACCTTAGTTATTATGGAAATGTGTGCTCTTAATCCTAATATAATAACAAACGCATATATTTAGTATTTATTTCATTGACTTATCAATGGGTGAGATTTAGCTCGATAAATCAATAAGCCCGATAAGTTGGGAAATGATATTACTTATAGTGTGTGTTGTTGATTATAGAAGGAAACTGTGTCCTAGTAATCTAGATTGAGAATGACCCCAAGAGGAGCTCACAAGGATTATCATGTTAAACCCTGCAGGTGGACTTAGTCCGACATGACGATAAGGTTGAGTGGTACTACTCTTGGACTAAGATATTAATTAAGTAAGTTGTCAGTAACTCATTTAATTAGTGGGCATTCATTATCTTAACAAAGGGAGACTAACACACTCATAATAAGAAGGAGCCCAAAATGTAATTTGGGATTGGTGCGGTAGTTCAATGATAGTTCTTTAGTGGAATGAATTATTATTGATGAAATTAAGTTATGTGTTCGGGGTGAACACAGGATGTTTAATTTCATCAGGAGACCAAAACCAATTCCTCCTCTCGGTTCCTATCGTAGCCTCTTAATTATAGAGTACTTTACTCACCTATACCCACCTTCTTACCCATCCTATAAGGGTCGGCCAAGCTAGCTTGGAGTCCAAGCTACGGTTGGCCAAAGGCATGGTTCATGGGTTCATGAAGTGGCCTAGCTTGAACCCAAAGCTTATGTGGTTGGCCCTATTAAAATTAAAAGTAATTTTATTTTTAAAATTTTTCTTATGTGGAATTCATGGTTTTAAAAGAGAGTTTAAAATTTAAATCTTTTCTTTTATAGATTTCTACAAAGATTAAGAAAAGATTTGAAATCTTTCCTTATTTGTAAATTGAAAGGTAGATTTTAATTTTGAGAAAACTTTCCTTTTTTAACCATGTTCATGATTTAAAAGAGAATTTAAAAATTAAATATTCTCTTTTATAAATTTCTACAAAAGATTAAGAAAAGATTTGATATCTTTCCTTATTTGTATATTGAAAGAGATTTTAATTTTTAGAGATAACTTTCTTTTTATCCACATGTTTAAAAGAAAGATATAATTTATAAAAATTCCTTTTTATAAACCACCATGAAGGGAAAATTTATTGGAGAATTTTTTTTTATATTTCTGGAAGCAAATTAGGAAGTTTTAATTCTTGTGTGAATTAAAATTTCCTTGATTGGGGATTAAAAGTGGCCGACCATTATAATTAAGAAAAGAAAATTGTTTTTAATTAAAATAAATTTTCTTTTTCATGGAAAAGGAATTAAGGAAGTTTTTATTAAAATTTCCTTATTTGCCAAGACCAAGGATTATAAAAGAGGGGGTAGAGGTGCCTTCATGGCTAACGACTCTATTCTTTTTCTTCCTCCCTCTCTTCCTTGGTGGTGTGGCCGACCCCTCTTTTTCTCTCCTCTCCTTATTGTGGCCGAAACTTCTTCATTGGTGGAGTTGCTTTGGTGGCTGGATCAAGCAAGGAGAAGAAGGAGAGAAAGGAAGCCTAGTCTCTAGCATCCCTTGGAGCATTGGTGGTGGTCGAACCTATCCATCAAGAAGGACTCTTGGTGGCCGAAACCTAGAAGGAAGAAGAAGGTGCTTGGTGGTTCTCATCTCGGAAGATCGTTGCCCACACAACATTCGAGATTAGAAGAGGAATACGGTAGAAGATCAAGAGGTCATTAAAGTTCACAAAGAAAGGTATTACTAGTATTTATTTTCCGCATCATACTAGTTTATTTCTTTGTAAGAATTTCAAACACAAGAGGCAATTAGACCTAGTTTTCGAGTTTGTGTTTTTTTTACTTTGTCGAATTTGTGATTCGATCGTTCTTTTTGATTAACCTAGAGTTATTTAAGGAAATTAAATATTAATTTTCCTTAAAAGGCTTTGTCTAGGCGGTGGTGGTTGCTCCCATATCCAAGAAGGTCATGTGCCTCGCCATGCAGTCTTGGAAGCCAATTTTGGAAATTAATATTTAATGGAATTAATAACATAGATGGATTTGAATCAATAGTGTTAAGTTCCTCTTGCGATTCAAATCTAATCCATTAAGAACATATAAGTTAAATTTGGAATCAATGATATTAAGTTTCATCTGTGATTCCTAATTTAACTTCTAAAGAACACAATAGGTTATTTAAGGAAAGGTTCGACACTTGTACAAAATTTTTGTACAGTGGAGCTGGTATAGTTTTCCTAGGACTAACCAACAAAGACGAATCTCCTTGCACTGACGGCCCAGGACCAAATCAACGAATCCGAAAGCGAGAATGAATCGGAAGCAGAATCAGAGAGAAGCCACAGATTCGTATCCGTTTCCGAAGGACCTAACCCCGATGTAAGTATTTCTTGGTTGCATAATCTAGTCAATTATCTTATGCATAAATTAGCTAAATCTAATGTTTGGATCAAATCACTTATAAAGGAGGTAACAACTCTTAAAGAAGTGACTAACTCCGAATTCTTAACTGACCCTATTTACACTGAAACCTCAACTCAAGTCCAAAAGCTTGAGGAGGAGAATTCCAACCTGAAAACTCAAGTCAAGGATTTGAAGATCACGTTGGAACAGTTTACACTGGGTTCCAAGAATCTTGATTTGATTCTTGGAAAACAAAAGGTTGTATACAATCGATCTAGACTAGGATTTAGGACAAAAAGTAAATACCATTCATATCTATCTCTTGTTAATAGAACAAACAAGAAACTAGTTCAAGCATGGGTCCCCAAGTCAAACTTGGTTAATCAAGTTGGACTTGGTCAATATTGGATCCCCAAGGATCAAGTCCATTACCTTGATAGACCATATCGAGGCTATGATTCAGGGGAAGCCAATAGAAAGACCATTGTTAGAATTGTTTGATGAATGCTTTGTTTCTTCTGCTTTCATTATATACTTAGATTAGGATATATTAAGGATCCAGACGTAATTTACACTTGATTGGTTAGTCCTAGGAGTTTCAAAAAGGTAAATTAAAAACCCAATTTCTTTGAGCGACTTTGTCTAGAAGTGGAGGATGATCTCATATCCAAGAAGGTCTAGTGCCTCGCCATAGCCTGGAAGCTAATCTTTGAAATGTGTATTTAATTGACCAATTGAAAAACCTGAGTCTAACTCAAATGTAAATTAATCCTTAGATATAACATAAATCAAAGATAAAATTAAACCATCTTACAAAATCCATAAGGATCCCTGATTGATAACTTAGATATGGGTGAGATGGATCTAGGTAAAATTTAGAAGTGAATTAAAAATTTTAAATTAACAAATTAATCAATTGTAACCTAATCAATTTCATTTAAAATAAATAATTAATTAATTTTAACTTAGTTTTTAATTAATTAATTTTAACTTAATTTTCACTTAATTAATTTTAACTTAATTTTCACTTAATTAATTCCAACTTATTTTTTTTAATTTTAACTTAATTTCTAATTAAATATTTTTAACTTAATTTTAAATTAAATACTTTTAACCTAATTTTTAATTAAATAAATTTAATCTAAACTTAACAAAAACAAAAATAAAAAAAACCTCGGCAAGGCGCCTCCAACATAAAGGAGGCGCCCTCGAGAGCGGCAGGAAATTTCCCGCCAACCCGTCTTAGGGCACCTCGACCAAATATGAGGCGTCTCCATTGCAACCCTAAGGGTGCCTTCAAGGGCGGTGAAGGCGCCCTCAACACACAATTTCCAACGAATAGAGTCTTCTCTGTTCGTTGATTTCTCGTTGTTTTCCTCACAAATCAACCACACCGATGCGCCTTCAACTCGAGTTTCTCCCCTCTAACTTCATCAAAGTCTCACAATACCTCCTAGGTATACCCCCAATCCATATTAAATGTTTCTATATGCTTTTGTTGTGCATTCTTGTTGTTATATCTGCGTTTGTTTAAAATTAGGAAACAACGTAATATTGCGTCTACTTCCGGTAGTGGTTCGTCCACCGATCCTAGGTTCCCCACTGAGCGACATAGGATTAAGTTTATTGAGCATACATTTTCTCTAATTAAATGTAGATATTTGAGTAGAACATTTTTTTCTAAATATTGTCAGCATGTGGTCCAGATGGTTGAGCACTTTCAGCTTGATAAGTTGGTTTACTGCAATAATACAGTAAATCAAGACTGGTGTGCTCAGTTCTATAACAACCTTAAGAGGTTGATGACCTGACCTATTCCACCAGAGTTGGTGGAAAGGATCTTCAGTTTACCCCTGCCTTGATACGTACTAGTCTAGGTCTTAGACCACCCGCATGCCCCTTTTTGTGCTACCCTAGTAGGGATCTGTCATTTGGCGAGCCCTACTCCCACATTACATTAGATACACTCTATATGTATTTTTATGGGGAGGAGAGACCACCTGTAGTTTTTGACTTCAGGTCATTCTCTCTTATGATCCAGGACTACATTATGTATCGAGTCCTTACTGCATGCATTTTACCTATCATATCTCAGGATGTCCCGAAGATGCGTCCTTCTCATTCCTTCTTTTTGTATGCCTTATATCAGCATTTAGATATAGATATAACATTACACATGTTTCATAACATCATTCATGTGGCTAGTCTCGTTACGCCCCTTGTAGTCCACATGCCTTCTTACTGTTATGTCCTGACATATATCTTCTCGACTTTAGAGATAGATACGACTCAAGGGACGGTTACCTCCCTTAGACCTTATGACGAGATCAGCCAACATCATCTTAGGTTAGCTTATATAGACATCACCACTCAGGGGGTCCTCGCATGGCGAGGTGGGCCGCCGCCAGCTAATCTAGTCGAGGATGAGGTTGTTGCTCCAGTCGAGGGTGCTGCTCCAACCGAGGGGTTCGTCCTAGCTGGAGATGAGTATTTTTATCCAGCCGAAGGAGAGGAGGTGTTAGGATTCATGCTTACTGTGATGTTAGGGGATCCTCTCTTTCCAGGTACAGCCCACGACATCAGCCCAGCCCTCGAGCTCACTATCTGTCGAAGATTGACTCACTCGACTTGAGGAGTCTTCTGCGCAGATATAGCAGACTGCCACAGATGGCTTTAGCTCCCCCCGAGGAGAGTTGACTGCTTTCCGGAGTGACTTCACGACTTTCAGAGATAGCTTGAGCAGCTGCTCCAGACTTCACGGGCCCCTGAGCGATCTCCACTGCCACCTGAGGATGATTGATTAGACTATGCACTGTATAAGTGGCATATTATAGATATTCTGTATTTGGTACATTTCATCTTTATGCATTATTGCCTAGGACTTCTTTTATACCTCACTTATTCTAGTTTTAAAATAAGAAATGGGGTATGTTGTTTTGCTTAGTTTTTCAAATTCTAGGAAAAATATTTTTCAAAATTCCAATTTTTATTAGTTTTCAAAATTTGGACTTAGCTTAGGAATTTAACCCCTAGAAAGTATGTACCCCTAGTTTTCAGCCAGAGCATCTCACAAGCACACTAGGATTACCTTGCTTGTGTATGAAAATACTTAGAATGGTGTGAGATGCATAGGGTACTGCCTAGACTTTAGAATACTTATATCTGTGCATCATAGTAAGTCTGGGCAATAAATACCAATTTATATTAATCAAGTTAAGTTATCCTATCATAGTCAAATCTAACTGGATCACTGACTTAACTTTACTAACCAAGTGAAAGCTATTGTCTTTTAGGCAAGCAACCAGTAGCTAATGGTTAGACATTTGGCTAAGGAAACTAAGTATTTAGTTTGAATTTTTAATTACTCATGCTTGGACTTTAGGACTTTGGAAAAGAAAACTAAGTTTTTCCTTAACAAAATTCTCTTACTCTTTTTTGTTCTAAGTGAAAGTGAACTTAGCTAAAGTTATACATATTGATACTACTAAAGCTAAGTACTTTTCAAATTTTAACTAAGTAAAATTGCTTTTTGAAAAATTTAGCCAATATTCTTAAATTTTTATTAAATTTTTTTAAAAAAACTCAAATTTAGCTAAGTTACTTTTCAAAGTCAATACACTGTCCCTTAGCTAAACTACTTTCCAAACTTAGTTTTTGAGCAAAACATTTTACGAATTTTTTTTTCTAAAGCTAAGTACTTTTGATAAAGGTTTTCTTTAATCTATTCATTCACTTAGCTAAAAATTCTTACAATGTAGCTAAAGTTTCTTTTCTCACATTTTTAAAAGCTAAGTTCTTATAAGCTAAACTTTTATCATTCTTAAAACTTAGTCTTTATCAATTTGTTGACAAATCAATTTTTTTTTTTTGCAAAGTGTTGTCAAACAACATTTTCTTACTCCTTCCCTCACAAAGTTTTTTGATATATGGCAAAGGGAAAGAGTATAAGAAAATCCAAATCTAAAAGTCTAGTATAAAGAAAAATCTAAAAAGGGGAGCTTTTATTAAGGGGGAGCTTATCACTTAAATTTATTTATGCGTCCGCTGTTATTTAAATTTAGTTATGCTTGCGTTGTTCTTAAAATTCTTTATAGTATTATTCTTTATTCTTTATGTCTTTGTACTTAACTTTGAATTTTTGTTGTCATAATCAAAAAGGGGAGATTGTTGGCGTGGGAAGCATCCGACGATCGAACTTGAGTTTTGATAATGGAAAATGATTCAAAGTTAAGGTTATTTGTGATCTAATGTGGTTGAATGTGTTTGAAGGAAAAGTCCTAAGGTATCTTAGGCAAAAGTCCTAGCTGCAGTTAAGTAGGAAAAAAACCCTAGGGGGTGGTAACCCTAGGTTCTAGGGGGTGGTAACCCTAGACGGAAAGCCTTGGTGGGTCGAGGTCTTCGGGCAAAAGTCCTAGAGTCAGAAACTCTAGGTGAAAATCCCGGTGTCACGGATCGGGTGGAAAGTCTAGGCGGGTTATGGAGCAGACATCCAGCGGAAAGACCTGAAGACTCGGGCGTTGAGAAAAAGCCCAGTCGATCTGGAGGATCAAACTGGCAATAGGTATACTCTCCTGAGTGGAGTAGGTGAGAACGTGTTCCCCGGAAGAGAGAACAGTAGGCGTTGGTTTGACCTAGGATTTCCGGTCAGAAATCCAAAGTCAGAACTGGACAATCTGGTGACCTTCAAATATTCATATTTATGTTATTATCATGTGCTAATTTTGTGTTGTAGGGTATGCTTGATATTTTGGGACTAACATATCTTAAAGGGACAAAATAGTGTGATTTGCCTCGAATGAACAGTACTCGAGGCGCCCTCCATGCAGCTTGGAGGCACCTCGGGTGCAAGAGTTGGGGAGTGCGTGCAGCAGAGCTGGAGGGCGCCCTCATGGAGTGTTGAGGTGCCTTAAACGGCCTTGGAGGCACCTTTAAGGGAATCGGAGTTGCCTTCATGTGGATAGGCTGCGAAGGAGTCAAAGCTCATCCACGTTGTGAATTCGCCGGTAATGGAGGCGCCCTCAAGGGCCTTGATGGTGCCCTCAATGGCTTATACAAGTCTGTCTCGACCAGCAGTTTCAAAACATAGTTTTGGCAATCCTTCTTCAACGCACTACTAACGAGACGATCTAGTTGAGCTACAACAAGACCCCGACAACCCAAAGATGCAAAGTTTCAATTCCTTATTGTCGGTATAGCTTTTTCAATACAGTTTTGTAATAATCTCTTGTAACCTTTTTGCGCGATTATAGTTGTTGGCCAAAGTAAACGCTCAATGAGCGTGGGCCTTAGAGTAGGAGTCGTCACAAGCTCCAAACCAATTAAATCCCTGTGTTTACTAGTGTCCTTCTGTACATTGTTTCTTTATTATTCCTCTGCATTATTCGATAAGTTTTAAACCGAAAAGTGAAAGCCACGAGCACTATTCACCCCCCCCCCCCTAGCGCGTCTCGATCCAAAAGGTAGCACTTTACCTTTCTTTTCTTCCTCTTACCCTACACTTGATTAAACTTATTATATTTAAATAACTTTTTAAATCTCCTTATCATGAACGTTGTTTCATCATCATCAAGTGATGTCTCGAAATCTAATTTGTCTATTTTTTCCTTTAAGCGAATGTTGTGTTGGAATGTATACTGAAAGCCTAAGCTTTGTAAACATTTATTATGAATAAAGAATCACATTTGGTCTAATTGTCTACATTTGTTTGTAGTTGTTCAATTAATTTATATTGTAGATAACATAGTATGTGGTGTCACATACAGAAGATGATGTTATCAGTACCTTATAAATTATAAACAGTAGCTCACGACCAAAATGGAAAAGGAACAAACCATTAGAAGGTCGTAGTGTAATTAGTTATTAGTTTATCTTGACTATATAATTACACTAGTACACTCAGAGTGTATTGAGTAGGACCATTTGAGGTCGTTTCTTTTATACTGACTTTATAAAGGAACAAAGACCTCAGTTATTATGGAAGTGTGTGCTCTTAATCCTAATATAATAACAAGCACATATATTTGATATTTATTTCTTTAATTTATCAATGGGTGAGATTTAGTTCGTTGAATCAATAAACACGATAAGTTGGGAAATGGTATTACTTATAGTGTGTTGTTGATTATAGAAGGAAACTGTGTCCTAGAGATACTAGGTTGATAATGTCCTCAAGAGGAGCTCATAAAGATTGTCATGTTAAACCCTGCAGGTGTACTTAGTCCGACATGACAATAAGGTTGAGTGGTACTACTCTTGGACTTAGATATTAATTAAATGAGTTGTCAGTAACTCACTTAATTAGTGGACATTCGATATCTTAAACACAGGGAGACTAACACACTCAAAATAAGAAGAAAAAAAAATATAATTTGGGATTGGTGCGGTAGTTCAATGATAGTTCTCTAGTGGAATGAATTATCATTGATAAAATTAAGTTGTGTGTTCGGGGCGAACACGGGATGCTTAATTTTATCGGGAGACCAAAACCAATTCCTCCTCTCGGTCCCTATCGTAGTCTCTTATTTATAGAGTTCTATACTCACCTATACCCACCTTCTATACCCACCAATAAGGGGCCGGCCAAGCTAGCTTGGGAACCAAGCTAGGGTTGGCCTAGGTATATTATTGGGTGGCCGGCCCTAGCTTGAACCCAAGCTAGTAGGGCCGGCCAAAATAAATTAAAAAAAAATTTAATTTTAATTTTTATTATAATGTGGAAGATATAATTTAAAGAGAATTAGAATTAAAATATCTCTCTTGTAAAAGATTTACAAAAGATTAAAGAAAGAGATTAGATCTCTTTCCTTATTTGTAGATTGGAGAGATGTTTTATTTTCTCTTTAAAATTATTCACATGTTAATAAAATTAAAATTATAGATATTTCCTTTTATTAACCATGAAGAGATTTTAAAGAGAAATTTTATTTTTTAAAATTTTCGAAAACAAATTAGGAAGTTTTAATTGTTGATTAAAACTTGTCCTCTTTTGTTTTCCAATGATGTGGCCGGCCACTTGAAATTGATTTGGGAAATTTTATTTTATTTCTCTCAATTAAATCAAGTCAAGGAAATTAAGGAAAATTTATTGTAATTAAATTTCCTAATTTGCCTAGGCCAAGGAATATAAAAGAAGGGGTAGGGGTGCCTTCATGGGTGACAACATCTATTGTTTTCTCTCCCTTTTTCCTTGGTGTTGTGGCCGGCCATTACCCTCTCCCTCTCTTCCTCTTGTGGTGGCCGAATACTTCATCTCTCTTGGAGTTCTTGTGGTGGCCGGATACTACTTGGAGAAGAAGAAGAAGAAGGAGAGAAAGTTAGCATCTCTTGGAGCTTGGTTAGTATTTTGATTTTCTTCTTTGGTAAAGTTCTTCCTTTGTGGCCGAACCTTGCTTGGAGGAGAAGAAGGTGGTTGGTGGTTTCTCATCTTGGTAGATCGTTGCCCACACAACGTCCGAGGTTAGAAGAGGAATACGGTAGAAGATCAAGAGGTTTTTCTACAAGGTATAATTAGTAATTTTTATTTCCGCATCATGCTAGTTATTTATGGAAATAATACCAAATACAAGAGGCTTATGATCTAGTATTTCGAATATGTTTTTCGATGTTGTGTTCTTTTGTTTTCTTTCTTTTCCTTGTAATTTGATTGTTCTCTTTGGTTAACCTAAAGTTATTTTAGGAAATTAAATATTAGCTTTCTATTAAAGGTTTTGTCTAGTCGGTGGTGGTTGCTCCCATATCCAAGAAGGTCATGTGCCTCGCCACGTCGGTCTAACCTTTTATGGAAATTAGTATTTAATGGAATTAATAACTTAAGGAGACTTGGGTCGAACGTGTTAAGTTCCGCAGGAGATCCAAGTTAAAACCTAAAAGAACAAATAGATTAAGTTTTGGATCAAACGTGTTAAGTTCCGCAGGCGATCCAAAATTTAATTTAAAAGAACACATGGTAGCTAGGAAAAAGGTTCAGACCTTTGTACAAAATTTTTGTACAGTGGAACCTCTAGGTTTTCCGAGTAGCAACCAACAATTGGTATCAGAGCTAGGGTTTTGCCTCTGTGTATTTGGTATTTAGTTTAATTATGCACATGTCATACATAATTTAGGCAGGATAATAGTAGGATGTGCTAACTTTGTGGATGCAGGATCCAACTATTATGGCTTTTAGTTAATTATGTGTGTGATTGGACCTTTGGACATGTCAAGGGCAATTTATATGTGTGTGCATGATTGTATTAAAATACAGCAGGAGCTGTATTTAGTTTTATTAGGATTTTATTTTTGATCTAGATACATGTACATTCCTTTTATGGAATATAGGATCAAAAATGTAAAATTCTATTTATGTCGCGGATCGAATCTTGCAAAGCGTGGAACCTTCTAAGGACCAGAGGCGCAGCGGAACTAGGAGCAAGATGGATGCGACAGCTAGACCCGGTGGCGGTGGCCAAATATGGCAGCAGCTTGGGATGACAACACACGGAGGACAATTAGAGATAAAAGCCATAATAGTTGAAAATTAAATTTTCTATTTATTGCTTTTATATTGTGCTGTGTGTGCATGTTAGTTTACAAGTTTAAGTAGGCTAGCATAGTTAAAATTCCTCATTTATAAATAACTAAGTGGGAGAGGAATTTTTAAATAAATCCCATGGTCTCCATTACTGGTTTGTAAGTGATGCAAACAAGCTTGCGCGTTGGCTCTGAGTGCCTTCCTCCATAACGGATGAGCTTGTTTGCGGATCACTAGAACAGACTTCCATTTTGGATGACTATAGGAAGTTAATTAAGAGCGTGTGATCTTCCCCAACGGAAGGGCATAATCTTATTAATGGACTTAGTGTCAAGTAATGGTATACACTTAGACACATCTAATAGTATCCTCCCCAACGGAGTCACTGCTATTATTTGTGTGACCAAATGATACCAACTATTATTATTTGTCAAAAGTTAGGTTGACAAGATAATAAAATTAATGGGTTAAAACCCTCCTTTTACAAATGTTGAATTTGTATACGTCCACACTAACGTGGCATACAAAATTCACGGTGTTATGAGGTGTTGGTTAATTTAAAATAGTATTGTTTGAGGAATCAATATTATTCTAAATTTAGAGTTCTGACCAAAAGTTATTTGTGATTCTTAGGATGTCTTTCAACCCATTGTCCATCATACTTCAACAGAATAGACTTACTGGACCAAACTACATAGATTGGAAAAGAAACACGGACATTGTCTTCTTCTTTCGAAAGCTATAAATATGTCTTGACCGTAGTAGTGCTGATGCACCCATCTGGTGAATCTACCAAGAGGAGATTGAATATCATAGGAAATGGGTAAAAGCGGATGAGATGGCGGTGTTACATTTTGGCTTCAATGTCAAATGTATTGCAACATCAGCATCAAGATTTACCAACAGCCTATGATATTATGAACAATCTCAAGGAACTCTTTGGTCATCAGGATAGGGCTTCTAGGCAAGAAGCCATGAGAAAGATAATGACAGCCACCATGCAAGAGGGTACTCCTGTAAGGGATCATATCCTAAAGATGATGGCTTATCTGAACGAGATACAGATCCTTGGAGGAGAAATTGATGGGGAAACCCAGATCGATATGATCCTCCAAACGCTACCTAGAAGTTTTGAGCAGTTTCGCCTGAACTATAATATGAATAAGAGAGTTTATTCATTAGCGGAACTACTGACAGAACTTTAAGCAGCAGAAGGATTATTTCGTCACAATGCTCAAATTCACTATGCTGAAAATAGTTCTACTTCTAAACCGAAAGGAAAGAAGAAGAAGAAACAAGCTGGTTCAACAAAGAAAGTGAATAAATCTCAGAGTACTGGATTTAAAGCTGGAATGAAGAAGCCGAAGGGCAAGTGCTTCATCTGTAAGCAGGCAGGACATTGGAAGGCGGAATGTCCTCGTAGGAACCAAAACAAAGGTATATCTCATACTCTAGTTGTTGAAACATGTTTAGCGGTGTTATCTACCAGCACCTGGTGTATAGATACGGGAGCCACTGATCATGTCTGCAATTCCTTGCAGGGGTTCCAGGAAACCCGACGACTATCTGAAGGAGAAATTACCGTCTACATGGGCAATGCTACTAAGGTGGCAGCTGTTGCAGTGGGAGACGTCTACTTATCTTTTAGTAGAAATAGGAATTTGGTTTTAAGAAATTGTCTTTATGTACCCAGTTTTAGAAAGAATTTAATTTCAGTTTCTAAACTGTTTTTAGATGGATATTCAGTTTCCTTTAGTAACGATGTAGTTATTAAAAGAAATAAAGTGATTATCTATTCTGGTGCATTAGTTGGCAATTTGTATACTTTAAATCCAATTTCTTCCACAAAGCAAAACATGGAAATTTATAACTCATCTTCTAATTCTAATAAGAGAAAAGAACCTTCGGAAATGAACCAAGCATATCTTTGGCATCTAAGGCTTGGTCATATTAACTTAAGTAGGATTCAGAGGCTTATAGCCGATGGACTTTTGAGTTCATTAGAGTTGGAAAATTTTTCAACTTGTGAATCCTGCTTGGAAGGTAAAATGACCAAGAGGCCGTTCAAGGCCAAGGGTATAGAGCCAAAGAAGTGTTAGAGTTGGTTCACTCTGATTTGTGTGGTCCTATGTCTGTCCAGGCAAGAGGAGGTTTTGAATATTTTGTCTCTTTCATAGACGATTATTCAAGATATGGATACATTTACCTAATGCGCCGCAAGTCCGAGTGCTTTGATAAGTTCAAAGAATACAAGGCTGATGTGGAGAAACGACTAGGTAAAAGTATCAAGACACTACGGTCAGATCGTGGTGGCGAATACCTCTTAGGAGAGTTTAGGAATTACTTATCAGAGGCCGGGATTCAATCCCAATTGTCTGCACCTGGAACACCCCAACAGAATGGTGTAGCAGAACGAAGGAATAGGACTCTTATGGAAATGGTTAGATCGATGATGAGTTATTCAGAATTACCAAATTCATTTTGGGGATATGCTGGAAACAGAAGCGTACGTTCCGAACTTAGTACCTTCTAAATCGGTTTCTTCTACTCCCATAGAATTGTGGAATGGCGAAACCCGCCTAAGACATATTCGGTTGGGGTAGTCCGACACATGTCTTTGAAACCGAGATCTTGATAAGTTAGAATCTCGCTGAAGTTCGCGTGTTTGTAGGATATCCCAAAGGAACGAAAGGTGGTTTATTTTATAGTCCTAAAGACCGGAAGGTCATTGTTAGCACCAATGCCCGTTTTAGAAGAAGACTATATAATGGATCACAAGCCCATAGTAAAGTTGTTTTAGAAGAACTTAGAGAGGACATGTCTACTTGTACCAACAATGCAAGATGAAGTACCACAAGAGACTCGCAACACGTGTCACACATGATACACAACCACGGATAGTGTCTCGTCGTGGGAGGGTTGTGAGGCAACTGAAAGATTCATGTTTTGGGAGAGTCTTGGACTTGATCCCTGTAAACATGAACACCGATCATATGATGAAGCACTCCAAGATATAGATCGATCTTGGCAAAAGGCAATGAATTCAAATAGAGTCCATGTACTCTAATAAGGTTTGGGAGCTTGTAGAACCACGATGGTGTAAAAGCCGTTGGATGCAAGTGGATCTACAAAGGAAAAGAGGGATGACGGGAAGGTAGAAACCTTCAAAGCTAGGCTTGTTGCAAAAGGGTATCAATTATGAGGAGACCTTTTCACCGGTAGCCATGCTTAAGTCTATCCGGATACTCTTATCCATTCTTGCTCATATGGATTATGAGATTTGGCAAATGGATGTCAAGACGACTTTCCTTAATGGAAGTCTTGAAGAGAACATCCATATAAAGCAACCGAAGGGTTCATTGAAAAGGCAAAGAGCATCTAGTGTGCAAGCTCAATCGGTCTATGGATGAAGCAAGCTTCAAGGTCTTGGAACATCCGGTTTAATGAAGTAATCCAGTCATATGGATTTATTCAAAGTCCGGATGAGTCTTGTGTATATAAGAAGTGTAATGGAAACGTGGTGGTATTTCTTGTACTATACGTAGATGATATTTTGTTAATTGGCAACAATGTCAAGGTATTATCAGACGTAAGGGTATGGTTGTCCAAACAATTTGATATGAAGGACTTAGGAGAATGTGCACACATTCTTGGGATCAAAGTTATAAGGGATCGTAAGAAAAGAATGTTGTGTCTATCCCAAGCTTCATATATAGATACAATCCTTGCTCGTTTTAGCATGCAGGATTCCAAGAAAGGTTTCTTACCTTTTAGACATGGAGTAGCTCTATCTAAAGAGATGTCTCCAAAGACATCAAAAGAGATAGAGGACATGAAAGCAGTTCCTTATGCTTCGGCTGTAGGAAGCCTAATGTATGCAATGTTATGTACGAGACCAGATATCTGCTTTGCCGTGGGCATGGTCAGCAGATATCGGAGTAACCTGGACAAGGACATTGGATTGCAGTAAAGCATATATTGAAGTACCGAGAAGGACTAGAGATTATATGCTAGTTTACCAAGCAAACGATCCGCTCCCCGTGGGTTACACGGATTCGATTTTCCAATCAGATAGGGATAACAGTAAGTCTACATCGGGCTATGTGTTTACTTTAGGAGGTGGAGTCATTTCATGGAGGAGTGTTAAGCGAAAGCGTTTGGACTCAACCATGGAAGCTGAATATGTAGCCTCCGAGGCGGCTAAAGAAGCAGTATGGCTCAGGAGCTTTCTAATGGACTTAGATGTGATTCTGGTTTACCCAAAATCATCACAATTTATTGTGATAATAGTGAAGCAATTGCAAACTCGAAGGAACCACGAGCTCATAAGGCAAGTAAACATATAGAGTGCAAGTACCACCGATACGAGATATTGTGAAGCGAGGAGAAGTTGTCATCACCAAGATTGCATCACGGATAACCCGAGATCCTTTCACTAAGGCCCTTCCGGCGAAGGCTTTCGATCGGCATGTGGAGGGAATGGGAATCAGATGTATGGTAGAAGATATGGCAGCTTAGTCATTAGTATAAGTGGGAGATTGTTGGAATGTATACTGAAAGCCTAAGCTTTGTAAACATTTATTATGAATAAAGAATCACATTTGGTCTAATTGTCTACATTTGTTTGTAGTTGTTCATTTAATTTATATTGTAGATAACATAGTATGTGGTGTCACATACAGAAGATGATGTTATCAGTACCTTATAAATTATAAACAGTAGCTCACGACCAAAATGGAAAAGGAACAAACCATTAGAAGGTCGTAGTGTAATTAGGTATTAGTTTATCTTGACTATATAATTACACTAGTACACTCAGAGTGTATTGAGTAGGACCATTTGAGGTTGTTTCTTTTATACCGACTTTATAAAGGAACAAAGACCTCAGTTATTATGGAAGTGTGTGCTCTTAATCCTAATATAATAACAAGCACATATATTTGATATTTATTTCTTTAATTTATCAATGGGTGAGATTTAGTTCGTTGAATCAATAAACCCGATAAGTTGGGAAATGGTATTACTTATAGTGTGTTGTTGATTATAGAAGGAAATCGTGTCCTAGAGATCTAGGTTGATAATGTCCTCAAGAGGAGCTCATAAAGATTGTCATGTTAAAACCTGCAGGTGGACTTAGTCCGACATGACAATAAGGTTGAGTGGTACTACTCTTGGACTTAGATATTAATTAAATGAGTTGTCAGTAACTCACTTAATTAGTGGACATTCGATATCTTAAACACAGGGAGACTAACATGCTCATAATAAGAAGGAGCTCAAAAATGTAATTTGGGATTGGTGCGGTAGTTCAATAATAGTTCTCTAGTGGAATGAATTATTATTGATAAAATTAAGTTGTGTGTTCGGGGCGAACACAGGATGCTTAATTTTATCGGGAGACGAAAACCAATTCCTCCTCTCGGTCCCTATCGTAGCCTCTTATTTATAGAGTTCTATACCCACCTATACCCACCTTCTATACCCACCAATAGGGGCCGGCCAAGCTAGCTTGGGAACCAAGCTAGGGCCGGCCTAGGTATTGGGTGGTAGGCCCTAGCTTGAACCCAAGCTAGTAGGGCCGGCCAAAATAAATTAAAAAAGAAATTTAATTTTAATTTTTATTATAATGTGGAAGATATAATTTAAAGAGAATTAGAATTAAAATATCTCTCTTGTAAAAGATTTACAAAAGATTAAAAAAAGAGATTAGATCTCTTTCCTTATTTGTAGATTGGAGAGATGTTTTATTTTCTCTTTAAAATTATTCACATGTTAATAAAATTAAAATTATAGATATTTCCTTTTATTAACCATGAAGAGATTTTAAAGAGAAATTTTATTTTTTAAAATTTCCGAAAACAAATTAGGAAGTTTTAATTGTTGATTAAAACTTGTCCTCTTTTGTTTTCCAATGATGTGGCCGGCCACTTGAAATTGATTTGGGAAATTTTATTTTATTTCTCTCAATTAAATCAAGTCAAGGAAATTAAGGAAAATTTATTGTAATTAAATTTCCTAATTTGCCTAGGCCAAGGAATATAAAAGAAGGGGTAGGGGTGCCTTCATGGGTGACAACCTCTATTGTTTTCTCTCCCTTTTTCCTTGGTGTTGTGGCCGGCCATTACCCTCTCCCTCTCTTCCTCTTGTGGTGGCCGAATACTTCATCTCTCTTGGAGTTCTTGTGGTGGCCGGATACTACTTGGAGAAGAAGAAGAAGAAGGAGAGAAAGTTAGCATCTCTTGGAGCTTGGTTAGTATTTTGATTTTCTTCTTTGGTAAAGTTCTTCCTTTGTGGCCGAACCTTGCTTGGAGGAGAAGAAGGTGGTTGGTGGTTTCTCATCTTGGTAGATCGTTGCCCACACAACGTCCAAGGTTAGAAGAGGAATACGGTAGAAGATCAAGAGGTTTTTCTACAAGGTATAATTAGTAATTTTTATTTCCGCATCATGCTAGTTATTTATGGAAATAATACCAAATACAAGAGGCTTATGATCTAGTATTTCGAATATGTTTTTCGATGTTGTGTTCTTTTGTTTTCTTTCATTTCCTTGTGATTTGATTGTTCTCTTTGGTTAACCTAAAGTTATTTTAGGAAATTAAATATTAGCTTTCTATTAAAGGTTTTGTCTAGTCGGTGGTGGTTGCTCCCATATCCAAGAAGGTCATGTGCCTCGCCACGTCAGTACTGGGAACCTTTTATGGAAATTAGTATTTAATGGAATTAATAACTTAAGGAGACTTGGGTCGAACGTGTTAAGTTCCGCAGGAGATCCAAGTTAAAACCTAAAAGAACAAATAGATTAAGTTTTGGATCAAACGTGTTAAGTTCCGCAGGCGATCCAAAATTTAATTTAAAAGAACACATGGTAGCTAGGAAAAAGGTTCAGACCTTTGTACAAAATTTTTGTACAGTGGAACCTCTAGGTTTTCCGAGTAGCAACCAACATGTTGGGCCTTGATTCCTTCTTTAGACTTGCATGATTCATGAATTTCAAAAGTTGAAAAAAGTTCTTCTAAAGTGCTTACCTCTAGATCCTTAGAGATGTAATATGCATCTACTAAGGATACCCACTCAAAAGTCCTAGGAAATGAGTTAAGCGCATACTTTAGTAAATCTCAGTTTGTTACCTTTTCTCCGAGATTCATGAGTCCATTGATGAGTTCCTTGATTCTTGAATGAAGGTGTGCAACGGTTCGCCTTCTTCTAATCGGGATTGCTGATCTGGTTCTGGAGCGGATCCCGTCTCGTTAGTTTTATGTCCGAGATCCCTTGTGTAGTTCTAGGAATTTCTCCTAGAGCTCCTTGGTTGACTCATAAGCTCCGATCCAATTGACTTCTTAATGTGGTAAAACGCTAAGCAGATGAAACTCTTCTTTGCCATTTGCCATGAAATCGGCTTGCTCCTTTTTCATCCATTGGTATTCTTCTTTGCCCTCTGGTACTACAAAACCAAACTTCATGATTAATAATAAATCAAAATCTATTTTAAAAAATACCTCTATCTTTTTCTTCCAGTTCACGAATCCCCCCTCAAACTTAGGTGGATAGATATTTGGTCAGCCTATCTCTTTTACTTCGATTGGCGGTTAGTCCTCCTAAAGTATCCTTGCTCTGATACCAATTATAGGTCCCTTGGCAGCTAGTTAGAGGGGGTGAATAACCTACAAATAATAAATGAACCTTTCTCAGTCTTTACAACTTGATTAAACTAACACTTGCATAAAAGAATTAATAAGCTAATTAAAGAAAGAAGAGGTACAGTAAGAGTTACTTAGTTTGTAATTAGGGGATTGCTAATCCAAGAAAGTTGAAAGCTCAATAAAATCTCCTCTGAGTGGAGAAGCCTCTTACAGTAGTCAAATCTCATAACTAGAAAGCTAAACTGAATTAGAATTGATTACAAGTGTTATTTTTAGCTTTTGGGATCAGGGTTATGTTTATAGTCCTAATCGAGGCACCTGGAAGGGTTCCAGGTACCTGGAGGTGGATAAAATTTTATCTCTATCATGACGGCTTGTGTCACATCGTGTTTGGCTAACTTTTCAATTTTGGATGTCTGGAAGGGTTCCAGGTGCCTGGTGTTAGAATGTATATTAAAAGTCTAGCTTTTTGTATGAACATTTATTTTGAAATGAGAATCACATTGGTCAAATGTCTGCATTTAGTTAAATGCAGTTGTCCATTTAATTTATATTGTAGATAACATGGTGTGTGGTGTCACATAGAAGATCATGTTATCAGTTTCTTATAAATTATAAATAGTAGCTCACAACCAAGATGAATTGGGACAAACCATTGGAATGGTTGTAGTGTAATTTGGCATTAGTTTATATTGACTATAAAATTACACTAATACACTATGTGTGTATTGAGCAGGACCGTTTGAGGTTGTTCCTTTTATACTGACGATATAAATGAACAGAACCTCTGTTATTATGGATGTGTGTACTCTTAATCCTGATATAATAACAAGCACATGTACTTAGTATTTATTTCTTTAATTTAGCAAAGGGTGAGATTTATTCGTTAAATCAATAGGCCCGATAAGTTGGGAAATAATATTATTTATATGGTGTATTATTGATTATAGAAGGAAACTGTGTCCTATTTATTAGGATGATGATGCCCCCTTGAGGAGCTCATAAGGATTGTCATGTAAACCCTACAGGTGGACTTAGTTCTGACATGACAATGAAGTTGAGTGGTAATACTCTTGGAGCTAGATGTTAATTAAGTGAGTTGTCAGTAACTCATTTAATTAATGGGCATTCGATATCTTAAACACGGGGAGATTAACACACTCATGATAAGAAGGAGCTCATAATGTAATATTGGATTGGTGCGGTAGTTCAATAATAACTCTTTAGTGGTATGAGTTATTATTGATGAACTTGAGTTGGGTGTTCGGGTGGAACACAGGAAGCTCAAGCTCATCAGGAGGCCAAAGCCAATTCCTCCTCTAGGTCCTTGTTGTAGCCTCTATGTATAAAGCCTCGTATCCAACCAAGTCCACTTCTTACCCAAGTAATGGATCGGCCACATCCTTGCTTGGTGCCCAAGCAAGGGTCAGGCAAGCTTTGCTTGGATCCCAAGAGGTGGTCGGTCAAGCCTTGCTTGGTGTCCAAGCAAGGGGCCACCCACAAGGAATTAAAAGAGAGTTTTAATTTTTGAAAATCTTTCCTTTTATAGTCATCCTCCAAGGGATTTAAAAGAGAGATTTTAATTTTAAAATCCTTCCTTTTATTGCCATCCTCCAAGGGATTTAAAAGAGAGCTTTTAATTTTTAAAAAATTTTCCTTTTATAGTCATCCACAAAGGGATTTAAAAGGGATATTTTAATTTTAAAATCTTTCCTTTTTTGTAGTCATCTACAATGGTTTAAAAGAGAGATTTTAATTTAAAATTTTTCCTTAATTGTTGCCTAAATAAGGGCCGGCCACACATAATAGGAATTAAAAGGAATGTTTTAATTTTAAATCTTTCCTTTTTTGCATTCACCTAGGATTATAAAAGAGAGGTAGATGGTGTCTTATGGTATAACACAACCTAAGTCTCTTCTTTTAATCCTTGTTTTGGTCGGCCCTCTTCCCTTTCTATTCTCCCCTTGTTTCCTTTACCAAGGGCCAGCGGCATCAAGAGGCTCCATCTTCTTGTGGTCGGTTACTTGGAGGAGAAGAAGAAGAGAAGGAGGCTCCCTATTCTAGCATTCCTTGGTGGTCGAAAGTCTTGAAGGCAAAGAAGTGGTTCAGGTGATGTTGTCTTAGAAGATCGTCGCCCACACGATATCCAAGAGGAGGAGAGGAATACAGCAGAAGATCAAGAGGTCTTTAAGCTACAAAGAAATGTATAACTAGTTAATTGTTTCCGCTATGTACTTGTTTATTTTTCCTTTGTATGGATCCTGAAGTACCAACACAAGAGGCTAGCGATCTTGTGCTTTGATTGAGGCCTCTGTAGTTTAACCTAAGGTTACTATAAGAAGTTTAAATATTCAATTTCTTTGAAAGGCTTTGACTAGGAAGTGGTGGATGATCTCATACCCAAGAAGGCCGAGTGCATCGCCAATGACCTGGAAGTCAATCCTTGAAATAGATATTTAATCAACTTTTATAATATGGTTTAACTTCTGATGAATACATAGGTTGAACTTGGATTAATAATGTTAAGTTTCATTTGCAATCCAAGTTTAACTTCTGAAAAGCACATGGGTTGATAGGAAAAGTTTTGTGCTTGTACAAATTTTTGTACAGGGGAAACAGAACGAAATTCTGAGTAGCGGCAACACCTGGACTGTGCGTTTCCAACTCCCCTAAGACGAGGCGCCCCCGAGGCTCCCAAGTGATCTGAACACCCAGATTAAAGCACCCGAACTTTGGGCGCTCGGAATACAGTCAATTATAGGTTGACTTTTCCTCGGGGTCTTTCACTCTAGCTCCTCTCAGGTGATTTCGACCACTAGGAATAGGGCTCACCCGAACTCATCTTCCGACCTTCTCGAGAAATCTTCTGCTCTGACTTCTCGTCCCTC
Source organism: Zingiber officinale (assembly GCF_018446385.1). NCBI lineage: Eukaryota > Viridiplantae > Streptophyta > Magnoliopsida > Zingiberales > Zingiberaceae > Zingiber > Zingiber officinale. The sequence goes on from NC_056002.1 coordinate 82,000,010, forward strand.
AGAAATGTCGCGTGCCTCCTTCTCGTCCACTAGTGTACTCTTCCACAGCGCCTCATCCTTCAGATGCTTCGAGCTCATCGACTCTCTCCCATGCCGTCCTTCTCACTAGCTGTGTCTTTCACTCAACCTCCTTCTCGTCTGCTAGTGTACTCTTCCGTTAAACCTCTTGTGTTCCTAAGCTCCTGCACACTTAGACATAAGGGTCAAATACAACAGGGCTTAACTGAACTTGGTTGACCACATCAAAACTGCCCTGAGGTACTAACATATATCACATATTGAAACATTATTACAACTCAGTATATGCCTTCGCAAGCGGCTCTAATACCACTATAGGGATCTTGAGTGCAAAACAACACAAGCGCGGTAGAATAAATAATTTCAAGATCCTTTCTAAAAGATCCATACGAAGGAAACCATATACTAGTTGTGATGAAAGTTATATCTTTGTTGCATAAATATGAACTCCCAACAACAACTTTGTCCTCAGTGGATCTCAATACGATCAAGTGGTCGTGCCTCTACGGTATCCACATGAACACGTTCTGTCCATCTCATGAACTCATAATTTTGAGAAGAACCAACTTTGTGGTGCTAGCCACTTAGAAGGTTCAGCCAAATAGGAAGGAGGAAGAAGACTAGAAGATCAAGAGTCATTTATAAAAATTGAACTCAAAAGGCCTTTTATATCATCAAGGAATACCAAGAGTCTTTGTCTTTTAGTCTTCTTCTAATAATGATACTAATTAATCTACATTATCCTCTTAATGGGTTAGGTTTTAGTATATATTAGATTAACTATTAACCTAATAAGTCATTAATCTAATAAGCCTAATCATCTTATAATTATCTCTTAAGGTTAATATTAAGAACCTGCACACTTGTCAACCTTCATTAGATCACAATAAACCTTAACTTTGACTTTTGCTACTTTCTTATTAGGTTTAGGGTGATTTCCACCGACGCTTTTATTGGAACCCCGTGGTAGTTTTGATATGATCAACCAAGTTAAAATTAAGTCCTGTTGTATTTGATCATTGTGTCTAAGTGTGTAGGAGCATAGGAGCACAAGAAGTCGAGCGGAAAATATAGTTAGCGAGAAGGATGGCACGGGAAGGAAGCTGACGAGCTCGGTGCATTCAAAGGACGAGATGCTGCAGAAGAGTATACCGGTGGATGAGAAGGACATGTGCGACGTTCCGAGGGACGAGAAGTTGGAGCGAAAATCTGCTCAAGGAGAAGGCCAAAAAATGGGTTTGGGTGAATCCTATTTCAATTGACCTAAATCATCTGAGTGAGAGGAGTAGTGAAAGAACAAGAGAAGAAGCTTGGAGCTCGGCAGCTGCTGAAGCCTTCTATTGGAAGGAGCCTTCAAGAACTTGAAGGCGCCTTCAAGCTTTCATGGAAGGCGCCTTCAATCAATTGAAGGCACCTTCAACCCTTCACGGAAGGTGCCTTCGACCAGGCAAATTTTGCCATTGGCAGTGGATAAAGTTTTATCCGATCGTGTTTTGCTAGAGGCGCCTTCAACCATGTTGAAGGCGCCTTCCAACCCCGGATAAGGTTTTCCAAGAGCTATAAAAAGACCTCTGGACCTAGGAAATAGATATCAACTCCTATATTCTTTTTCTAGCACATTTTTGAGTGTTCAATGAGTGTAATAGGCTTCTCCGCCTACACGAAGGAGATCTTTTTAGCGCTTTCTTCTGTTTTGGATTAACAACTACCTAGGTTATAGCCAAATAACTCCTTTGTGTCTTTTACTTATTAGTTGCTTAAGTTTCTATTTATAAGTGTGCTACTAATTTTAGTTGAAAGATCGAGAAGAGTTTTTTATTTTTACTTTTTCATAGCAAATTCACCCCCTCTTGCCAGCTCTGCTGTCCCAACAGATTTCTAGGGCGACAAGGGTGATCACACACCCCTTTCCTTGCGGCGCTAGCCGCCAACGACATCATGTCGTCGATTGTGGATCCCTCCCATTTCCCTCCTCTCTCAATAGCCACATCCAAACCTATTGAGGCCCCTCCCCAAAGCTCTCAAGTGTCGGATCCAGCTCGTCCCTCCTCAAATGTAGTGGTGTTGAGATCGGTGTCTCCCTATGTCTCCAAAAAAATCTTTGAGGATGTCGGGAAGGACTTCAAGCAGCCTTCTATCCATAACAATAAGTCAAGCATTTTCTACACTAAGGAGGAGGCCGCTGGTATGGCTAAAACCTATTGATTCTCTTTAATTGGTAAATTTTCAAGTTTGAGGCCTAGGCAGCCGATTATTCTTCAAGCTTTTAAAAATCTAGGGTTTTTTGGTTTCTATAACATTTGTTTTCTTCATTCGGGCTACATCTTTATGCATTTGTCTTCAAGTGAGGATATAGCAAGGGTGTGGACTCATGGGATCTGGTTTATTGGAGGTGTTCTCCTTCAAATTTTCAAATGGTCTTCGAATTTCTCTTATACGATAGAATACTCAGTTGTTCCTGTATAGAATCAATTTCTAAATTTTCCAATTCATGTGTCCAACAAGAATTCTTTGTTTTCTATTGCCCGAATTGTGGGAAAGTCCATTAAACTTGATGAGGCAATAGTTGATGGGTCAAGATTATCCATGGCTCGAGTGTGTGTTGAAACATATCTTTTGAAGCCTAAGGTGGATGAGTTATGGATTGGTATTGGAGACAAAACAAGATTGCAAATGGTGGTCTTTAAAAAGTACCTGAAATATTGTGTACAATGTTTTCATCTTGGCCATTTTGAGGGAGAATGTTATGCTAATGGAAATAGGTCAAAGCCTCATTGGAAATATAGTAGTGTGGATGTTAAAAATGGTGAGGATTTGAGGGTTATTTTAAATAGAAGAAATGTAGCTGGAAAAGAGGAAGAAACATCTCCTATTGCTTTTGATGAAGGGGAAGGGTTGTCGAACTAGTCAGTGGGAGGAAAACAAGCATGGATAAAGAAGGGGAATCCTAGCAGGCAAGCTATTGCGGACAAGAAGGTGAGTGCACTTGGGAATAGTTTTCAAATTTTATCTACTTTGGAGGAGGAGGGTCAATGTGATCTAGAGGGATTAAATGAACCAACAGTGTATGAAATGTGTCCTGGGGGAGATGGAAGTGTTGAATTCAGGATTGTGCAACCTCAGTTGGAGCCTTTGTGCTCACAGAATTTGGAGGTAGGGAAACAAGTTTTAGATGAAATGGATGCACATTTGGTTACTGTTTTGGCTCCAAATACTGTTGACAGCCAATCCAATTTACTAATTGTTGAAACATGGGGGGATAAGGGAAAATCTGTTGTTGAAATTTCAAATCCGAAGTGCAGTTTCCCAAACAAAGTATGCAGGTCACAAATTAGATTGTGGAACTCCCAAATCAGAATGAGTAGACTTCAGTTTCATATCCACAACAAATTGCATCAAATCTAAATGTGCTAGCATTATCAAAATAGGTTGTGCAGGTTCCAAAACAGCATGTTTAGGTGGTATTAAGTCCAAGGCAAATTGTGCCAGCAAGGGGGTATGCCTCATCATTGCATAGCCAGGCTAGTCCTATTGGACTTGCAGAAATATAGGGAGCTTTGAGGTTGATTGATACTTTATTTTCCTTAGTTGAAGTCCCTATAATTTTAAGTGTGCCAAAACAACAAGTTGCCGCTCCTATAATTTTAGTAGTGGTTGGGGCAATTCCGAATATGAATTTGGGATCTTGTAATCATAATCAAGTACCGGTAGATCCTAGGTAGTAGGTAAGCTCTTCTTGTTTAACTGTACAAGAGGAATCTGAGGGAACTAAGGTATCTAAGCTTTTTATGAAAGAGGATGTATCTAATGATGAAGAAGCTTTGGCTTTACATAGGTCTTCCTCTCTCCCAATGGTTACAAGTAAGGTTTCTAATCCTACGGGTCCTTTATTGAATGCTCATTCTACTAATGCTCCATTTGATGCCACTAAAAGGGTCATAGAAGTAAATCTCAAGCACAAAGGACTTCTTCCTCTTTCATTTTTTAATGTTTGGTATGATATGGAATGTTAGGGGAATAAGAAATAATGTTTCTATTAGAAGAGTGTTATATTTGAAAAGACTACATCATGTCAATTTTATGGGAATTCTTGAGCCTTTTATTTCTCTTGATGAAAATTTTATTACTAGAAGGTTGAGTTTTAATGATGCTATATCAAATTGTTCCAGCAAGATTTGATTTTTATATGATCATAATATAGATTGCACTATGCTAGTGGATCATGATCAATTGGTCTTACCTATAATTGAAGAGGTTAAGCAGATAATATAGGAGATATGCGGAGATAGTACTACTAGGCTGGATGGTTTTTCCGTGGCCTTTTATGTTGCTTGTTGGGAGTTTATCAAAGAAGATGTACATCATGCTATGTTGGATTTCTTTCAAGGTGGTTCCTTTCCAAAGGTATAGCTGCTACCACTATTGTCCTTATTCCTAAACATGATAATGTTCAAAAATGGAAAGGTTTTAGACCTATTAATTTATGCAATATTTTGAATAAAATCATATCCAAATTGTTAGCTAGTAGGTTGAGTAGAATTTTGGAGAAAATTATATCCCCTTCGCAAAGTGGATTTGTGCATGGAAGGTTGATTTTTGATAATATACTTTTAGCCCAAGAACTCTATCATAAGTTGAATTATCATGTTAGAGGTGGGAATTTAATCTTGAAGCTTGATATAGTTAAAGCATATGACAGAATCTAGTGGGATTTCTTGTTTAAAATAATGAGGGCTTTTGGATTTTCTGATTATGTTATTGATATTATGCGACGTATTATGTTATTGATGTTATGTGACGTTGTATTGATGAATGTTGGTTTTCTGGGCATATCAATGGACATTTATTTGACTTTTTCCATTCTAAAAAGTGACTCTGATAAGGTGATAAGGCGATCCAATATCCCCATTATTGTTCATCATTGCAGCTAAATTTTTTTCTAGAGGTTTGGATCGATTGTTTCATAAGTATATATCCTTAGATGTTTTATATCTCTAGTTGTGACTATAAGGTGTTCCATTTAGCTTACGCGATGATGTGACTTATGAATAAATCTATTAATTGTGTGAAAAGGGTGAAAGAATTTCTGGATAATTATATGTTAAGCTTAGGCCAGGCCATTAATGTAATGAAGAGTTCCTTTTATCCATCTAAAAGAATACCTATAACTCGGAAAAAACCGAATAATGTGTGTTACAGGATTCAGGGAAGGGGTTGCCCCTATCATATATTTAGGTGTTTCGATATTTTCTGGTTGGAAGGCAATTTACTTTCAACCTCTTCTGGAAAAGGTGAGGGCGCACCTTGTGTAGTTTCTTTAAAGAGCAATGTTTCTCCTTGTTGTTGCCAGCTCATTAGAATTCAGTGTGGTGGAGAAACATATTGGCTGGAATCTTGGTGCTGGTAAGATCAAGTTTTGGTATGACTCTTGGTTGGATAGTGGTCCTTTATATCTTTCATGTGTGGTGGCTGGTAATCTAGATGCTTTGTTGCTAATTTTTTTGATGTTCGGGGTTGGAATCTCTTTAAACTCCAAAGTGTGGTGTCGGTTGGAATTGCAGTAGAAATTGCTACTAAGCCATTTTCATATTTGGAGTAGGACAAATTAATATGGAAACATTCGAAAAATGGAAAGTTTTTTTTAAAATCTGCTTGGGACTGTGTAAGTAAGTACATCAATTGTCTCAGTTTAGGATGGCTTGTTGGAATAGGTTACTTGTTCCCAAAATTTCTATTTTTGTTTGGAGATTTAGTAAACTTCAGCTCCCTGTGGATGAAGTGTTACAACAAGGTGGGGTGAGCTTAGTGTCTTAAGTGTTAGAAATGTAGGGGTGTGGAATCATGGGGACACTTTTTTTCCATTGTGAAGTTGTTGTATAGGTATGATCTTATTTTATACATTTGTTTTGTGTTTGCAATTTTAATATTTTGGAAAATTGGATGGTTGGAAAGAATTTATTGTGGCAAGGACACATTAGAGAGATTATCCCTTTTTTGATTATTTGGTTTGTATGGGTGACACGTAATGACTCTAAACACTATGCTATTAAGATGTCGGCCTAGAAAATTATTCGTAATGTTATCCATTATGTTTTCTTTGGTATGGATGTTGGTTTGATAAAGGATAGGCATTGGAAAGGATTTTCTCCAATAACTGCAAGTTTTTATTTGCATGTTAGGATGAAAACTGTTAGTACCGTTACTGTGGTTTGGTGGCAAAAACCAGCTATTGGAACCTACAAGCTCAATTCGGATGGATTCTAAAAAGGGAATTCAGGGAGGTCATCTTTTGGGTTTATTATTAGAGATTATGATGGCCAAGTTATTCGGGTGATGCATGGTGTAATTGGTGAGGGCTCAAATATTATAGTTGAGTTGTTTGCAATGTGGAAGGGTTTGGAAATGTGTACAGAGAATGATTTTTTTTCCTATTTGGTTGAAATATGACTTTATGGCTGCATTAAAGATTATTGAGGCGTCTTCTTGTTGGTTGGAACTTTGCCATTTAGTCCTCAAGATCAAGGAGGTTGTTCATACTTTTCATGTTCGATGTACGCATACACATAGAGAGGCTAATGCGGTGGCGAATTATCTTGCAAATAGAGCTTTTGATTTTGCTAGGGATGGAATTTTGTACAATAATACTATTGATAGGGAGTTGTTTGGGATCTGTAAATTGGATAGATTGGGTCTACCGTATATTCATATTTCTTGTAAGCCAGTTTAGATTTATTACGATCAGTATGGAGTTTGGAGTTTGCTAACAAGGTTTCAAGGTTTTTTTGGTGCTTTTTGTCTGCATCAACATTTGGGGGAGTGGTGTTTGAGTTGATTTTGTAGACTTATATGAATAAGCTCAATTGTATGAATGAGCTATAGGCCGAGCATTGAAGTTTCTGGTTTCTTTCTAGATTTCAGCATGATACGATGTGTTTGCTTTCTTTATGGAGTTGGGCTCTTATTGGTGTGTTGTGCAGGTTTGTTATGGTTTTATCATCTTCAAGGAAGTGAAGTTGCAAGAAGGAATTTGGTGGAGCAAGTTTTATAAAGTTGATGGCTATGAGTTTTTGTCTAAATCTCTATGAAATGAAGTGCATGTGCTTTGTAGGATGGTATGGTGCCAGAAGCATATGTCTGTATTTTGTTAACAATATTTGCTTCATGGTGCATTGGGCGTTACAATCAAGTTGTCTAGAATTCTTTATTATTATGAAAAGATTGATGCTTCTCTATAAATGTTCCTCATATTGTGTAGCATTGATGGAAATTTTGCTGTTTTGGTTTAGTATGCTGGTTTTTTCTTGGAGTTAAGTGTCATATTTTGAAGAGCCTGAGATGATGAAGTAATTTTGGGTTTGCCGAACTTGGAATGATGTGGTTTTCCCAAGTTGCAGGGCTTATATTGGAGGTTTGCCTACAGATATTCTTAAAGATATTTTCTTCATGTTCTCTGGGAAAGGTTTTGGGTTACAATGATGCTGATGAAGTGAGTTTAAAATCAACATGATGATTGTATATGGGTGAGCAATGGTTGTTAATTTTTGTTTTTATGTAAAGTTGATAGAGTTTGGTTTTTCCTTATTTTAGAGCTTATTGTAAAGGAGTAAGAGTCTTTTCCCCCTCTTTTAATATGGTGCCTTATTTTCTAAATGATGACATGTTTCATTAATAAAAAAGACCTTTGTCAATCATTAAAATGTAGGTTCAATTATCTGGTGCTTCCTGCACCAACAAAAATAAAGAGACAAAGAGTAATTGAAAAGTTGAGAGCAATTGAATGGTTGAGAGGTAAATTGGCTTGCGGGAACGATTCTAGGACTTAGGTTTTGCTATGATGTTTGTTGACTCCATAAGTATTGTTCACTTTATCATCTCTATGTTTACTTGCATGTATGGTGTTCTATCCCAAATTATCGATATGAAATTAGAAGTATTATACTAGTGTGCCTACCCATACTTGATGTCTCTTAGCAAGGCGATAAGGCTAGAATGTTTGCTTATGTGACTACCCCTGTCACTAAGACTCCACGATACATTTAGATTATCCTCTCTACTTCTTGACATCAAATTGGGACAAACCCATTAAACCCTAAGATAGTTATTCTCTTATGGCAAGTCGATTTACATTCAAGGTAATAATACTAGAAGTTTGCTTTATGGGTCTATCCCTATCACCTCTACGTTGTGACTCACTCCCCAAGTCCTAAGGCATTCATAGTTTACACAATAAAGCAAGAACTAGGAATACACATGTCACTCATTAGAGAAAGAAATAATTACTTAAAACAATTGTCAACAATTACATCGTAACTACTTCCTACTCCTAAAATCCGGAGACCTACTCTAGAGATAATGAGAAACAACTAAAAGGTATAAAATAAAATATTCTACAACTCAAAACACAAAATAAAGATAAGAGAATGCTTATCCAATCAATGTCTATGTCTTCGGATGAATTTCAAGCTCCAATGGTGGATGAATCATTGTGACAACTCATAATATGGCTGCTCTAGACTTTTCTAGAAAGAAGAGAACCCTCCTCCAAGGAAGGAAGTGGAACCCCTAGTCCAGGATAACCTAACAAGGGTTCCCTTCATCCTTTTATATCTTCCCCAAGTCTTCTAGAGCTGTAAGATTTTTTAGGCTCCACCAAAATTGATTTTTCACCACTTAGACCTGGGTTTTACAGGTTCAACTCTGAATCAAACTTGTAGAACTTGAAATTATCTATAATTTGATAGGTTGCAAGCCTAGTGGCTCGAACCAAACCGAAAATTATGTTCGTTCAAAGTTTTATCCGTAGTTTGGGTCGGAGGCTGACACGACAGTGCCTGGGAGGTATGGGCGAGCCGTGTTAACATCGATATTTTTTATAGTTTGACACAACCATGCTTAGGAGGCACAACCTGACCATGTTGGAGGTTGTAGACTTTATTTTAGCATTTTTTTTTGCACTAAATTTTGTCTAGAGGAACACACTCTTATTATGAGATATGGCCAGAGTGTGTTCCTTGATTAAAACTATAATTTGATAGTTTTCGAGTGCCCTTTTTCTTCTCATATGATCCATGGTCATGCACTATGTTGGAAATACATGTTCTAAGATGTTTTTTTCTCTATTTTAGTTCTGAATTCGCGTCCTATAGATAAAAACAAGTAATGAGTAGGTCTCTGAACAAAGAGAGTAAAAGACTAAAACAAGTTAAAAGGAAGATATAAAAATGGGAGTATGCTCATGAAATATAACAGAATGTATGCTAAACAATGCTTAAAAACACATACGAAATACACACATCACCGAGCCACCAAAAATTCATCATATGGTGGGGCGAGGGTGGGCGGGGGGCACCATCCTGATGGATTGGGAAATCCTCATCCCAACTTAAGGCGGATTGCAGGCTAGGCGAGTGATGCAGGAGCATCCAGCAGCACAACCAAGTTATGTCCTCCGATATAGTTATGTTCCCCTTCGAGTTATGATAAGAAGAAACGAGGCTACCAACCTCCCTTTTGGGTCTTGAAGAAGGGCGATTGAGATTACTTATAAGGGAGATGATTAGCTTGCAACCTCTTGACATGGTTGTACTTTATTTAGAGTCCAGACAAGACGAAATCGGCTAACTGGGTCATCAAAACTCTAGATTTAGCTTTTTTTAAAACTTTTTCTTTTATTTATTTTAAAGTTTTAGGATTAATTTCCTTTTTTTAAAAGTTAGTTTAGATTTTATCTCCTTTTTTTAGGATTAATTTCCTTTTTCTTTTTATGATTTTTTCTTATTTCTTAGGCTATTTAAAGATGGGTTAGGACTCTTGTAAAAATGTGCTGAGTTTGATTTTGATTTGAATATAAAAATTATTTTTGTTTAAACTTAGAGGTGGATCGACTCCTCTTTATTTATGAATTATCTTCTTATGTTTTTCTTTGTAAACCTCTAATTTGAACATCACACCTAAAGTTTCTTCCCCCACGTTAGCGGGCCAGACCACGAGCCCGTCAAAAAATAAAAAAAAAATATAGAAAAGGTTGAAATTTTTTAAGTTTGAATTGTGGATTAAGTGGGCCAAGCCCACGAGCCTATTGAGTTTTCCACTTTAGTTTTAAATTTTAGAAGAATATTTTTTTGTCAACGTGCAGGCTAATCAGCGCACACCATGGGCTAACCCATGCAGATCCCAGACCAAGGCAAGTTGGCCCACCTAGATCTATTTTAAAATAAGTTGATAAAATTTTAACTCAATCTATTTAAATTGTTTAATTGGACAATCTACTATGAAAGTGTAGGATCAGTGCGGTCGAGAGAGGGATGAATCTCGACTTGTCACTTTCTTTTTTATTTCATCCATTTTTTCTATCAAAGTCGTTAGAAGCAGCGAAATATAAAATAAAGTACGGGAAAAATAATACTCGAGAGATTTACTTGGTTCCCAACCCCCCAGGGTCAGTACGTCCAAGGCCTACACACTCAAACATGAGTCCACTAGTGGTTTCCTTTTCGGATGTGGAGAAACCCGTCTTACAGTTTATCAAATACAAACATAAAAGAATGAAAGTAAATACAACTTGTAATAAAAGAAATATAAATAAAAACTTTGCTGAGCTGATCCGGAAGTCCTGAATGCAGCGCACCAATCCTAGAGCTTCCTCAGTAGCAAAGCTTCACATTATAGGATTCCTTTTGAGCACACGAAATATGAGTAGTAGAAGAAGTGATGTTTTGAACATAGATTCTTATCTCCTTTTATAGAGTTAGATCAGATTCTTATTTGGATCAACTCTTATCTGGATGAAGTTATATCTAGATGAAACATATCATAAAGATAAACCAGATCTTTTATCACATCATTTTTTATATCAATATTTCACAACTCAGTAATTTGGACCAAGCCCAGTTAATCTACCAAATCGCTGGTTCAGTCTATTGAACTAATTTGAGTCTGGTTTGACTCGAATTAGGTCCGATTCATCCATTGGTGTTTGTCTTCTCTCTATTTTGCTTTCAGCTCCAGATTCCTACAAAACAACCATACAAGCACAAACAAACAACCTAGTCTATATCTGTAAGTCTACCTGACCCACTAGGCCTATCTTTTGCTTGGAGGATCTTCTTCCAAGTCTACCACCTAATGGCCAATCCCTTAGGATTAAGCCACACTCCTGTAAGTCTACCCGACCTACTAGGCTTCATGCTTGGACATCATCCAAGACTTTACCATTACCTAGGATTACCTCCTCTTAAGATTTTGACTCCCTAGCTTCACTCACCAAGACTTCCATCACCTAAGGTTAGTCCCCCTAGGATTTTCACAACCTAACTTCAGTCACTAGGACTTTCACCACCAAAGGTTACCCCCTATGATTTTCACCATCTACCTTTACTCATTAGGACTTCCACCACTTAAGGTTACCTCCTTTTAGGATTTTCACTATCTATCTTCAGTCACTAGTACTTATCTTTGCCTAAGTTATGCTTTTTGCTAGTCATCTAGTCCTGACTAGATTTTTTTATTTCAAATATTAAGTTATGTTTAGATAAATCCTGGATCAAATTGATCAGACTTAAATATATTATTAAATATTAAAACTTTTAAAGCTGATTGCAACAACAAAAGATGTAATCTAAATAGATGATTCAATCTTTAATATTTCTTGCATTGTTATTTATTTATTTTTATTAATATTAACACGTGCATCTTTGATGCATGGTTATTATTTATTTATTTTTAATATTAACACGTTCACTTGATATGTTTATTAATATATCTTATCTTAATAATTTATCTGGTTACTAATAATTTATACTTTAAAAAATGCAAAGTAAAAAAACCATAAAATTCAAAAAGAATACTAATAATAATAATAATAATACTATATATATATATATATATATATATATATATATATATATATATATATACACACGAAGTTGTTATCCTGCGCGACGTCACAGTATGCGACTGTGCGCGTTGCGCATGATATCAACTATTTTTTTTTTATTTTTTTATATTTTTTTAATTTTTTTAATTTATGAATTAAAAAATAATTAAAATATTTTTTTAAAATTTTATTTTTAGGATTCAAGCTTTGGGTTATAGTGTTAAAGGTATTTTCTTTTTTAGATTTTACCTCTAGGGTTCAGATTTCCCAATTAGATTATAGTGTTTGGTTTTAAAAAAAAAATTAAAATAAAATTAATTTAAGTAGTTATTGAGTATTGTAATATGTTGAGGGGATATATTAATGTATTAGAAATTTATATAAGGAAATATTAATTTTTTTAATTAATTTTTTTAATTTAAAATATTAAAAAAATAATAATAAAAACCGAGCGATCTACTGCGCACATGCGAGCGCGCAGGAAATCACATATTATATATATATATATATATATATATATAATTTTGCAACCGAAGATAATATACTTAAACTATATAAATTAATCTTTTTAATTATCTAAATATAATTTGATACACTATTTCTTTATATAATAATTATTATATTTTAAATATGGTTCAAAATTATTATTTTTATTAATGAAAAAATATATAAAATTAATAAAAATTAAAATAAAAAATGATAAAAATTATATAAATACACAAAAATATGTAAAAAATCTAGAAATATAAATTATATAAAAGTATAAAATATTATTAAAAAATAAATATCATACAAGTGTGGTGATAATTATACAAAATGATAAATTTATTAAGATCATAAATGTGATGACAATTATATAAAATGATAAATTTATTAATGACATAAATAATAACTTTTAATTTTAGACCATAAATAAAAAATAGTAATAAGAAAAATATCAAATCCTTGTTTTTAGCTTTTGAATAAAAGTTACATAAATTAAAATAGCAATTGACATTCACAAATATTCAAAAATACTTCCATATTACTAGAATCTAAAAAACGCCCAGTAAAAGCTCTACTAAAAAGTGCTTAGTATTGCTATAATAGTTCTTAAGCAAAATATTATTTATGTTGTTGTTGGTATTATATATATGATGTTATCATTTTTAAGTAAAATATTAAGTCGAACTTGAGAAGCATTTATGGGTTGCAAATAAATTGCTTTGGCCAACAAAAATTGCTGAAAACTAATTTGGTTAATGGCTAGACTGATTTCTACTCGATTTTATTTCCATTAATAGTAAAGTAAATCAAATCATAAATTTCAATTTAACTTGCTTAATAGTATCATATATATTTATCAGTTAAATCTATTTTCAATAATCAAATATTTATAAAGTTTATTTTAAAAAGTACATACACCAAAGAATTATTTTTAAAATTTAAATAAAAAGATAAAAATAAAAAAGATCCCAAATTATGTGAATTATCAAAACGACGTTTTTTTATAAACAAATAATTAAAAAATAACCCTTTAGACATTTTATTTCTAAAATTCCTCCTTTTTAATAGTGTTGTAGTAACTATCAATAGTTTCTATAATGTGTAAAAGGTATTAAGTAGTTGTTATAAATATTTAAAATGCTTTTGGTGAACTTTAAATATTTTTGATCAAATTAATAAAAAAATATTTTAATAAAATAGGATTTAATTTATAATTTGGAGTTTAAAGTTTTAAGATTTAAGATCTAACTATAATTGTACAGTGACTATATAATTATTATAACATGTAAAATTTATATGGTAATTTTTATAATATATAGAAACTATTTGATAACTGTTACCTTAATTATAATTACTACTAGTGTGATCGTGCACACTAGTAGTAATATAATAAATTATATTGCGTGTGTAATATAATAATATATAAATTATTTGAGTCTTTGAAAATTTGAATTGGTTGGATTTTCTAGTGTCACCCTTATAAACCAATAATTAATTATTTGGGTAAGATTCGTCAGACTCATACATAACGGGTTTCTCTATATAAAAAATTATTTTAATTTAATATTATATTTGTCTTAGTAAAAAAAACTAAGAAAAATATATTTTTTAACATCGTCGTCCTAAAATATTTAGAGAAGCTTCTTTAATTATAGTATTGTCAATTCTAAGATATGGGACTAAAAAGAACTATATTTTTTTATATAAAACAACCAGATAAAATTAATAATGAGAAAAATTCATAATAATACGCTGTAGTTGAGTCTCGAACTCTAGATCACTGATTGTTTCGCTTGTGTAATTACTAATAAACTTTGGAATTATTTTTAGTACAAATAGAAAAAAAGGACATTAACGTAAATGTATTTTAGACTTCACCAAAGTTAGTTAGTAAAGGGGAGAGATTTTTAATAAAATAGTAAGATATACAAATTACTATATATCAAAATTCTTCTATACGGTCAAAATTATTTAAACTTAATTAAAGTTATTTTAAATTAATCAAAATTATTTTAAAATATTTATAATTTAATTCTAAAACCTAAATTTTAAATTTTAAAATTACTAAAATAAGTATTTACTAGTTCCTATATGTATAACAGCAGCTGTGGTTAAATAAGGATATTCTATAAATAAAATTTTTAATGGGCCGTTTTTTTTAAATGCTTGATTTACATAATTTGGATGTTCTTTCAGTTTTACCCAATAAAAAATCTACACGTATTTTTTAATATAATTGCAAATTAACTTGTTCTGAAATGTATAAATGCAAATACAACAGATTAAAATCCCTGAAACTTGTTCTTTTATTTGATCTTTCGCGTTCTTGTGGATTAAAGCCCTAAAATGGACGAGGAGGAAGTAGCGGCGATATGTCGAAACCCGGAGGATTTCTCGGCCTCAGCCACAGTCATCCCTTTTGATTCGCCGCTCCCTCTCCTGCGAGGACCTGTTCCGGCTGGCCTCTCAGATGACCCTACCGCCAGCCCCTTCGTCCTCGCTTTCAGAGACGCCGATTCCTGGCGATCTGCCTTCCGCTCTACCGAAGCAAAGATGCTTGTTCAGTGTGAGGTTATCCCATCCCTCCCTTATTCTCTCTCTATCTCTCTCTGACGTTCTTATTCTTCTTGCGATCTTAATACCGTGACTTTCGTTGGGTTCATGGAGGATTGGCGTCTCGATCTCTTAGAAAAACTTGTTTTTCCAGCATTTTTTTTGTTGGTTTTGGTTTATGTACATGTTCTTGAGTTCTGTCGATTTTCTCTTTACAAACGTGATGATCTGTAGGATTCATAATGGTCACAAATAACATTGCCAACTTTCTGTTATTACCAGACAAAATTTTTCTTTTAATTTATTTTGGTGGTTCTATTTGTTTGTGTCGTGAATTAAGTGTTATTGGAGTTCATCCTTTCATTTTCAATAAAAGGAAAAGCTCCCGTTAATCAGTATTTCATTTCATCAAAATGTTCACTTCTCATAGCACTCTAGGTGTCGCCTATCATCATCTGTTCTTAAAGTTTTTTTTCTATCTTGTGGGGTTTTGACTAATGGCGCAGTCCCTTTGTTAATATATTCTCTCCTCCGGCCATCATAATCATACATTTATTATCACTATCAATATTTGCTTATCCAAGCAACATTTATCTGAAGAAAATCCTGCAGTAGACATTCATTGAAATCGTACTCATTTGAGATAGCAGTGAGAAGTTACCTGAAATAGGTACACCTGTTAAGCATGTAATATCCTTCAAGGTCAGGAGATTCTAAATGTTTACTAAAGTTTGAGAATGGGAATTTCAATTTTCAGAGGAAGATCTAACAAATGAAAGATAAAGATTTAATAGGAAACAGAAATTTTGGGCTTATTCATTAGATCACATGAAGGTTCTTTTAAATTTTATCTATTTTTCTCTGAACCCAATGATATTTTTTCCTTGGTTTTTTTTTATAATCAGAATAATTTGGAGTTATTGGGCTAAAATAGTTATGTTTTCTTCCACCGCTATCTGATTTTCTATGGAAGTGGAATAAAATAATGGTAGATAATGAAACGGAGCTGAACCATTTTTTTTTCTGTACATCCTTGATAGATTAATCTCCTATGTTTATCTTTTTATTGTTTAAGGTTTAGTAGCACTATCCAGTTACTAAATTTTTGCAATTGGCCGAGCTGACTGGTTAAAACAGCTGCATAGATAAAAGAGCACAAACCAGCTCCTGGTTGCATACATTTTGTAGCCCAGATTGACAGTTGCTCAACACCAACATATTCTTGTCATAAATTGGGAAAGGAAGTTTCTTCATATCAGACTCATGTTTTTTCTGTGCTAGGTAAAGATTATAACTTGGGTATCCTATCTTTCATGAAGTTGATACATCAGCTAACTTCTAATTTCTTCTCAAGTGTTTATGTGGATACTAACTATTTCCAAGTATGCTAAGGGAGTTGAAGACAGGAATCAATTCAATATGATTTTAGGATTGTGTTTCAGATAGCTGGTGTTTAGATTTTTGTTTTTTTTTATATTAAATTTAACACAAATTAGTCTTTGATATTATACCTACCAAATATACCTATCAAATATTTGGTAATAAACATTACTAAATATTAATAATATTTTTGAGGATGACAAGGTTCTAAAATTTGCTAGGCGCTAGGCAGGGACTATGCGCCACTAGGCGCCGCTTAATGGATTCTTCTGTATTAACATAAATTACATAATAAATTATATTTTATAATTCCAACATACTAACATCAAATTTAAAATGAGTTCAATATTACATAACTAAAAAAATATCACAAATTTATTCTACTTCTTTTTCATAATTTTCAACAACTTGTTCTTCATCTGATACAAACTCAATATCATCATTTTGATCCTTTTCTTCTTCTTTGGATGCAAAATCATCTTTGTGAAGTTCTCTCACTCTAGAGCTTTTTCGGGGTTATAGATTTTCATTTGTTCCAGTTGCTTCATCAACCATTTGTCAAGTGATCTCAGAACCTGGTTCAACTTCATCATCTTCTCCACCATCTATAATCCAATCTTGTGCATTTGAAGTATCTTTTGTGAGGACATCGACATTCCTTTCTTTCTCCCTTTTGTTTGTTCAACAATCTATCATTACATTGGACAAATACTAGATTGTTCAAGCTGTAGACATCTAACCTATTTCTTTTCTTTGTATGAATCTTAAAAAATAAAAAAGTAAATATTGTAGTTAGTAACATGAATATAAACCTTACAAATTAGTACTTTACTTTAATTAAAGATTTAAAGTTTAAGCTTACTCCTTCAAATTCATTCCAATTTCTTTTACACCCAGATGAACTTATAGTTCTTAACAAGTTGGGTATGTGAGCATCGTAGGTACTCCACCATGCACACGGATAAAATATATCATCATTTTTTTCACATATTTTTGCTGTCAATGTTTTCCTAAATAACCAAATCTTGTCTTTATATTTTGCATATTTCTTGTTAATAATTGTATTAGATCAAACTCATCGACATGCAAAATTTCCATATATTCAAAAATCTTTGTCACGACCTCCTTGTAAAGAGCAATAAAACTATCTTTATAGTAAACTTGGGAATTCAACAAAAAAGGTAGTGATATGTATCAAGTCCATCTTTCATTTTTGACTCAATCATCACTGATAATTTGATTTCACGTTATTTAGAGCCACCTTGATATCTTCTTTAGCTTGAAGAAGCTCCCTATATAGAAACCCCATGGATGACTTTCTATCTATGTCTATTAATTGAAGAACTCTTACCAAAGGAGCAAATATTTTCAAACAAAATGTTACACCGTTCTAAAAATTCATACTTAGTAAGTCAATTTTTCTTTGTTTGTTTTTGGCCATTTACATTTCTCCCACATATCACTTATAAATGACCCTTAAACTAGATTTTTTTTCAATCAAACTTTGCAATGTGAGGAAATTTAATACAAACATGGTAACTCTTGGCCGGACTATGTTTCTATTCTTCGTGAAACTTTTTATCGATGATAAAGTCTTATGGTGAGCATAAATGAAAATAGTTAAAGACGAGGCTTGTTCAATGACCTTTTTATATCGTGAAAGGTTCTCAATACTTTTAAGCATGAGATTAACAATGTGAGTTGCACAAGAACTCCAAAAGATCCCAAACCATTTTTCTCTCATCAATTTAACTGCCATCATATTGTTAGTGACATTATTTGATACAATTTGAACAATATTTTGATCACATCAAGTTCAGATGTATGCGCCTCGTATGAAGACTCCTTGGACTTAAAAAATGTAGTACCCTTCTTGTAATTAACACACAAATTTAGGATGCGTCTTCTTTTTCTATCACTCTATGCATATGTCTATATCGAGCACCCATTCTTCTTCATATTTCTTCAACAGTTGCGTTGTTCGTTCAACTTCGGCTTTCAAAAGTGGCTCCTTAAGTTGATATTGAGTTGGAGTCTTGAATCCTGGACCAAACTGACCCACTGTCTCCATTAGCTACTTAAAGCTATCATTATCAACAACATTGAATGAGATTTCATTTTTATAAACCTATCTCCCGATATATTGTTGAACTTGTTCAATTCTTTCTTTGAAAATAACTTCATTTTTTTAGCGAAGCACTTACTCTCACTTGAACTTACATTTTGTGAAGAGATCATCGATGTATATCTATCCATGAGGCCAAGTGGAAGAGGTTTTTTAAATCCATCTATTCCTTCAATTTTATTACCTTCTTTTGCTAGAGGAATATTCACCTCTGCTGAACAACTCTCTTCTTCTATTCTTTTGTTCTTCTTTTTGTTTCTTCCTTTTAAAATAACATGTTTGCACTTATTGTGATCTTCTTGAGATGTTTTTTTGGCAATCAGATATATTTTTAGATATATTTCTAATGTGCTCCTTAATTTTATAAACTCCACCCGACATTATTTTCAAACACAACTTGCATTTAATTTTGTCGAGGTTCTTAGGATCATTCAAAATCCCGAACTCCTATCTAATGCAGTTGACTTTCCCCTAAGAATCTCAGATTCAGGCTAAGTGACGGATGCTGTCAAAGATAGATTGCTTGACATTGTTACCCATTGTTAATCACTTAATTAGTTAATTGTAATAACCCAAAAAGAGATTTAAGAATAAAATCATCAACTTTAGAAGCTATGTGATTTAATCATCTGATTCATCTTATCTACCATTTTCTCGCAATTTTATTGAACCTTCAATATTTAACAAGTAAAAGACTACTGCTCCAACTTCAATTGAATTCATAAATCACTTTCAAATTTATTTTTGTCTCAAGCTCCAATATTATCAGTCAAATAAATAACAGAATAAGAAGCTTAAGCAGAAATATATTTTCTTTTCATTAAGCAAAAAAAAAAAACAGAAATGGCAAATTCACATAGAAATCTAAGTGAAGAGAAATTAAAATTAAAACAAATTATCTTTCAATTTATAAGTATCAAAATTAAAATAAATTATCTTTCAACTTCAATGAATATTGCGAGGGTTGATGAAACGATGTTTCCAACGGATGAGACTTTGGCCAATCTTCAATTCAATCTATTCCAAGTCGCCCAAGAAAGATCAGACAACAATTTTTTTTTCAAATCGATTTCTCAAGCCTTTTAACTCTCTGGCTTCTTCATTCACTTTAATTTTTGTAGCTCTTGTTACTCGGATGAAAATGAAGTTTGGTGATAGCTGATAGGGCAAGTCAACAAATCGATTTTTTTTGTTGGACCAAATTTTAGGGCTTATAAAACTTAAGCCCAACAAAAAAAAAGTTATATTTTTTTTAATTGGTCTTTAAATTTGAAAGCCAAAACTAAAAAAATCATGAAAACCCTGTACTATATTTCTGTGGCGCCTAGACGATTCGACCAATTAGTCGACGCCTAGGGTCGCCTAATCCTGCCAAGGCTGTCTGGGCTGATTGACTAGTATATTTTCGATGTGGCTGGCTGGCTAGGCGACCACCTAGGCCGATTTTTAGAACACTGAATGATGATTAAAATATAATTTTATGATTATTGCAATTTGATATTTTTTTTTCAAACCATTAGTTTATTTGTACATAAAGAAAACAAATATAAATTGTCAATAATATTTGAATAATTAGTAAATCATATTAAAAAATAATAGTATTGCAAAATGCTATTTAATAGATTATATTGTTCATTATTTAATAGTATAAAGATAAATATTTAAAGTAATATTTTGAATAATTAAATAATATCAGAATGTAACGTTTCGGCAAGGACCACTATATCTCCAGAACTCGGGTGTAGTGCTAAATATGCAAGAGTTCGCGTTACAGGGTTCGACTGTAACGTCTCAGCAAGGATCGCTACATCTCCATGAGAACTTGGGTGTAGTGTTAAATAGGCAAGAGTTCTCACACCATAGGTTGGATAAGAACAAATATGATAGGAGAACTAATAATCTAATATTTGGAACATGGAACATAGGAACTCTCACTGGTAAATCAATGGAGGTAGCTGGGTTGTTAAAGGCGCGCCTCAGGCGCGCCTAAGGCGTCAGGCGCACAAGGCGCTGAGGAAAGCGCCTTCGACAGCGCGAGGCGGGCGCTGTTCGCCAGGCGCGCGCCTAGGCGCGCCTGGGCACGCCTAGGGCGCTTTCGCGCCTCACAGAAGGCGCGATCGAAGCGCATCGCGCGATCGTAGGGCATCGCACGATCCTTCCCGTTCACGATTTCTAACCAAAAAACTATTTCAAACATAATTTGGTTTGGAATTAGGGCACGGAGAAGAAAAGGGAAGAAGAAAATAACGGAAGGAGAAGAAGAAACTTTGCAGAAGAGTCGCGCCATCCTCCACTGTCGCCGCCGCTGCTGAGTTGCTTCCGTCGCTGCCCAGGTATGTGTCGTTTCCTTCTTTTTTTTTTTGTTTTTCTATTCTTCACTTCATCTTCTTCTTCTCATCTTCTTCTTTGGTAATCTTCTTCGCTTCTTCGCTTCTTCGCTTCGCTCCTCTTCGTTTTCT
Source organism: Zingiber officinale (assembly GCF_018446385.1). Classification (NCBI taxonomy): domain Eukaryota; kingdom Viridiplantae; phylum Streptophyta; class Magnoliopsida; order Zingiberales; family Zingiberaceae; genus Zingiber; species Zingiber officinale. The sequence goes on from NC_056002.1 coordinate 82,020,906, forward strand.
GATTTTTCTTTTTTTTTTCCTTCTTCTTCTGTTCGCGTTTTCACTGTTCACTTTCATTTCTTCTCTGTTATATCTTCTTCCTCTTATTTCGTTTTTGTTTTTTCCCTTCCCGTTGAAGGCAAGACAGCAGACAGCAGCATTCTTTTTTGTTTTTCCCTTCCCGTTGACAGCAAAGCAGCAACAGTTTTGTTTTTTTGTTTTTTTCCCTTCCCGTTGACAGCTGCTGCTGAGCTGTGATGTTGTCCCATTTCTGCTGCTGCTGTGATGCTGTCCCCCTTTTTTTTTTTATTTTGTTATTTTCTTTTTGTTTTTTTTGTTTTATGTTGCTGGGACTAAAAAATTGTTGCTGCTGTTCCTGTTTACTGGTACTTTTAGCTAATTAAAATAATGTGCAAACAATGTGCTTGTTGGTAATGTGATGTGTAAATATTTTCTCTCCCTTTTTGCATAAGCAATTCAAGCCTGTGATGTTGTCCCTATTTTTTCTTTTTATTTTCCTATTTTTCTATTGCCGGTACCAGACTACCAGTGGTACAGTACTTTTCTATTATTGTTGATACTAGGTACAGACGTACAGTAGTTTACCATTTCATTAATTTTTTTATTTTGTTTTTAATTTTTTAGGTTATTTTCTTGTTCAATTATCATGAAATGTAGTAGTGATACTCCAACATATATATCAAAAGATCCGGCATGGAATTATTTTCAAAAAGTTAATCCGAATAACAAAAATGATTTGATTTGTAACTTTTGTCAAAAAGTTACAAAAGGAGGTATCTATCGTGCAAAACAACATCTTGTTGGAGGGTTTCGAAATACTACGACTTGCAAGAAATGTCCGCCACATGTACGTGAAGAAATAAAAAATTTCATGGAGAAAAAGGCGGAGAAAAGCAATCTTTCTAAACTTGCGACATTAGATTTTGAGGATGTAGACCCTCTTGGTGATGATATTGATATGGATGATATTGGAGCTAAAGCTGTACCGCCTATAAGTACAAGTACAAGTTCTAGATCCGTGAATATGCAAAAAAGGCCAAGACAAATAGGTCCAATGGATACATATTTTACTCCTAATGTGCAAAAAAATGTTGAAAGTAGAAAGGGTAAAAAGAGACAAACTACGATAAATGAGGCATACAAGAAAGAATTGAGGGAATAAACTTGTATGGCTATAACTGAGTGGATGTATGATGCGGCAATTCCTTTTAATGCCGTTAACTATTCAAGCTTCAAAAGGATGTTGGACTTGGTTGGCCAATATGGTGTAGGTCTAAAAGGACCTAGTTATCATGAGGTGCGGGTTCCTTTTCTTAAAAAGGCTGTTGATAATGTGACTAATGATTACATTAAGTCGTGTGAAACAGAATGGGCAAAGTATGGTTGTAATTTGATGGCAGATGGGTGGACAGACAAAAGGCAGAGGACATTGATTAATTTTTTAGTGAATTCTCCTAAAGGTTCAGTTTTCATCGAATCGGTTGATGCTTCTGATTATGCAAAAACTGGAGAGAATATATGTTAAAATTATCTAGTTTTCTAACTTCTTTTATAGGAAAATTATTAGAAGCAAAAAAGCCACACTTGTATTAGACTCCTTGTGCTGCTCACTGCGTCGACTTGATCTTAGAAGATATTGGGAAATTGCCTGATTTTAAAGCAACATTGAAGAAGGCAATGAGTGTGAATGCTTACATTTATGTTCGCCCCGGCATGGTAAATATGTTGAGGCAATTCACAAGACAAAAAGAGCTTTGTCGGGCGGGTGTCACAAGATTTGCTACTGCTTTTCTCACTCTTGAAAGGATGCACCTACAGAAGCAAAATTTAAGAAAAATGTTTATTTCAAAGGATTGGACAGAGAGTAAATGGGCAAAAGAAGCAGCAGGGAAGAAGGTAGCTAAAATCATCATGACACTTAGATTTTGGAACAGTATTGTACATATTTTAAAGATATATGGGCCTTTAGTCCGTGTTCTGAGATTGGTTGATGGCGAAAGAAAACCTACAATGGGCTATATTTATGAGGCTATGGATAGGGCAAAAGAAATAATTATGAAAGCCTTTAAGGAGAAAGAAGAGAAATACAAAGAAGTGTTTGAGATCATTGATAAGAGATGGGAATGCCAACTTCTTCGGCCTCTGCATGCTGCAGGACATTATTTGAATCCAGAATATTTTTATTCATACACAGATTCAAATATATGTGGAGAAGTGGTAAATGGTTTGTTTGAAACTATAGAGAGATTGGTTTCAAACGCTGCCGAGCAAGATAAAATCACTGCCCAGCTCTTTATATATCGAAAGGCAGAAGGGCTATTTGGGAGGAATGTGACAATTAGACATAAAAGAGCATTATCTCCAGCAGAATGGTGGGAATGCTACGGAGCAAATACCCCAGAATTGCAAAAGTTTGCTATTAAAGTGCTTAGCCTCACTTGTAGTGCTTCTGGTTGTGAGCGCAATTGGAGTGTATTTGAGCAGGTATGTAATAAATATAAATGTAATACTATTAGTATGTTACTTTTATAAGTAGAAAATATTTTTTGTTATTTTATTATACTTATTGTGATTTTTGACATTTTGTAGATTCACAGCAAAAAAAGGAATAGGCTAGCTCAGCAGCGCTTAAATGATTTGGTATTTGTGAAATACAATCATGCCTTAAAACTTCGGTATGACGCACGTGATAAGATTGAACCCATCTCTTTGACAGATATTGATGATAGTAATGAATGGTTGATGGGTAGAATGAATGGAGAAAGTGATAATGAAAAATATGAGTTGGTTTTTGAAGGTGATGACTTGACATGGGATGTCGTTGCTAGGGCTAGTGGAGCTGAAGAGCCTGAATATTGTACTAGAGGAAAAAATATTGCATCCATGACCTCTAGTTCACATGTTAGGCCTAAACAAGTCGAGAAGGGAAATACATCTTCCTCTATGAGACACTCATCTCTAAGACTTCGAGATGAAGAAGAAGAAGAAGAAAAAGAAATTGAATTTGAAGAAGATGAAGATGAAGATAAAGAAGAAGAAGAATACAATGAGGATGATCTTGAGCTTGATGATTAATTTGACTTATTACGCTTGTTTTGATAAACTTTATTAGTTTAAATTAGAAAGTTGAAACTTGAAAGTTTGAAACTTTTATTAATTTTATCATGGTGTTGTTTTACTTGTTATATTTGATATTGATGGTGTTGCTTTACTTATTATATTTGATATTGATGGTGTTGCTTTACTTATTATATTTGATATTGATGTGTGTGAAATATTAATAGTTATCATATTTGACATATTTTATAAGTGTGTCAATAGTTTAGTAGTCATCAACCTCATGTTCAAGAGGCGCGCGCCTCAGGTGTGCCTCACGCCTCGGGCTCTATGAGCCCTTTGCGCCTCGGTGCGCCTCGCGCCTCTAACAACACTGGGAGGTAGTAGATATGATGATTAGGAGAAAAATTAGTATTTTGTGTGTACAAGAGACAAAATGGACAAACGAGAAGGCAAAGATGATAGAGAACTCGGGTTTTACGTTATGGTACACTGGAAAGAGTAAAGCAAGAAATGGAGTGGGTATTATTGTAGATAGTTTGTTAAAGCATGAAGTTGTAGGAGTAGTTAGAAAAGGGATAGAATTATAACCCTTAAGATAATAGTGACGAAAGAAACTATGAACATAATTAGCGTATATGCACCACAGGTAGGATTAGATGAAGTTACCAAATCAAGGTTTTGGGAGGACTTAGATGAAATATTATAAAATATTCCACCAAATGAAATGATTTTAATAAGAGGTGATCTAAATTGACATGTCGGAGTGAAAAATGAGGAATATGAGAGAGTACATGGGAGTTATGGGTTTGGAACGAGGAATGAGGAAGGGAAATTATATTAGATTTTGCGATAGCGTATGATCTTATATTAGCTAATACGTTTTTTTAAGAAAAGCGAAGAACACTTAGTCACATTCAAAAGTAGGAATAATAAATCGCAAATTGACTTTCTTATGATTAAAAAGGAAAGGAAAAGATTGTATTCAACTACAAAAGACTTAATGACAACACACACAAAGATAGTATAGTATCCCTAGAATATACTATCATGAAAAGAGTTAAAGGATGAAGCAAAATATATTCAAAGGTAGATCTCATTAGGTGAAATATACGATGACTCTAATATAACATGGGATAAGATGATATCAAAGTTGAAAATAGTGGCTAAGAGTACTCGGCGAGTCAAAGGGACATGCACCACTAAGTAAAGAATCTTGATGGTGGAATGAGAAAGTACAAGAGAAAGTGAAGGAAAAACGAATAACTTATAAGGAATATATATTTGTAAGAACGAGGAAAACTTAAAAAAATATATAATAGCCAAGAAAGAAGCTAAGAAAGTAGTGAGTGAAACAAAAAATAAAACTTTTGAACGATTATATCAAAAATTGGATACAAAAGAAGGGGAAAGCGACATTTATAGAATAGCTAAATGAGAGAAAGGAAAACAAGAGATCTTAGCCAAATAAAATGTATTATAGATGAATGTAATAGGGTATTAGTAAACGATAGAGAAATAAAAGAGCGGTAGAAGAGGTACTTTCATCAACTTTTTAATGAAGGCTTAGGTGACCAACTTAACTTAGGTAGTTTAAGTAGGTCAAATGCGCATAGAAATTTTAATTTTTATCGTAGAATTCAAACTTTAGAAGTAAAACAAACTTTGAATGAGATGCACAATGGAAAAACCGTTGGATCAGACGATATTCCGATAGATGCATGAAAGTGCTTAGGGAAACAAGGTATTGAATGACTTATAAAATTATTTAACATGATATTGAAAATGAAAAAAATACCTGATCAATAGAGGATAAGTACTCTAGTTTCCTTATATAAGAACAAGGGAGACGTACAAAATTATACCAACTATAAAGATATTAAACTAATAAGTCATACTATGAAACTTTGAGAAAAAGTAATAGAAAAAGGATTAAGGAAGGAGACTACAGTGATAGAAAATCAATTTAGGTTCATACCTGGAAGGTCGATAATAGAAGCTATACATCTTCTTAGACAATTAATTGAAAAATATCGGGAGCAACAACAAAATCTACACATGGTATTCATTGACTTAGAAAAAGCTTATGATAGAGTCCCAAGAGAAATTATATGGAGAATTTTAGAAAAGAGAGGTGTTAACGTAACATATATTGAACTAATTAAGGATATGTATAAGAATAAAGAGTTTTTTAATATTCATAAGATTTCAGGAGAATTACATATGGTTATATAGCCACACAACCCTAAGCATCAACTTATTTACAAAAGATAAAAAGACTTATCTACACTTGCTTCTCACAACACTCTAAGTTGAACATATATATGAAAGATGTTTAACTTGCTAAGAGAAGAGTAAAATATAAATTGGGGTATAGCTATTGTAAACATATCAATTCTTAAGATAGGAGTGGACGAGTTGCCCAGAACCGAGAGATTTAAATATTTAGGATTATTTTTGTAAAATGATGAAGGTATTGAGAGAGATGTCTTACATAGAATACAAGCAGGATGTGTGAAATGGAGGGGAGTGTCGAGTGTTTTATGTGATCGTAAAGTACTTCTTAAACTTAAAGGTAAGTTTTATAAGAGCTGAATGTTGGGCTATGGCTCGAGCACATGAGTAGAAGATGAGAGTTGCAGAGATGAGGATGTTAAGGTGGATGTGTGGACATACGAGGATGGACAAAATAAGAAATGAGAGCATTAGAGAGAAAGTCGGAGTTGCATCTATTAAGGAAAAATTCCGAGAGACACGTTTAAGATGGTACGAACATGTATTAGACGACCAATAAATGCTCCAGTTAGGCGATGTGAAACTATGATAAACATGCATATCAAACGAGGAAGATAAAAAAAAACTTAGTTAGCAACAATAAATTAAGATAAAATTTATTTAAATATTGATGATGATATAATAGGAGATAGAGCTGAATGGTGTAAAAGGATTCATACAGTCGACTCCACCTAGTAGGAAAAGGGTTGTTATTGTAAATAATATCAGAATGACTAATTTAATATGTTTCCATTGCAGGATTGGTCTCTTTGTTGCTTTTACCAGCTAAAACTTAAATTTGTAAATCCTAAATTAATCTCGAAGCAGCTATTTGTGATCGTCAATGTGATGAATCTTTGGGCTAGATATTGTTTCAGATTGTAGCCCATGATACCTTAACAGTATTTTACAAAGTTATTTCTGTTTAATAACTACACTTCCTAGTTTCTATTTATATTTTCTTAACAATAGATTTTTCCTATTTTTCTTGCATTATATTTGTTTTTTTCCATGAAAATTATTTTGGAAATAATATACTTTTTTTTTTCCAGTAGTTTTTCAGTTTACGGCAGTTACTTCAGTAGCTGCATTGTTCCCTACGTATCTTTGGTAATTTGTAATATTAACATCTTCCCTAGTGCACATTGGCTGCTACTGGTACTATAACTTCTATTTAATTTTTTTTCTTCTAGGTGTGTCGCTTAGTATATTTGAGGGTTCAACTTGTTATGTTTCAATTATTGTCTTGATGAGGATTGTGGTTTTCTAGGTTGGCGCACGCATTGGATGCTCAATCTCTGCTTCTAACAAGTGCAAACCCCCTTGGTGGAAAGTTCTGTTTGGAATTGCACGAATGGATTATGTAGACAGAGAACAGTGCGAAGAGCGTGAGATGGCTACTTGTCTTGCGGCTGCAAAAGAGGCATGCATTCAGTTTGCCAAGGAGAAATGCTTGCAACCCTTCAGAGATGCAAGAATTGCTTCTGACAGTGTGAATGGAAGCCCTCCGCTTGTTTTCTGGCACCACAAGACTGTCGAAAAAGAATTGTCAGGCAAAAGAAAGGACTCTGAGCCAGCTTGTTTTGTTAAAGAAGTTTCCCATGGTTCATTGAAATCCAACTGTGAAATTTCAGTGACAAATTATAGGGGAAGTGATTTACTGGATGGTGTATTTGGAGAGAACAGCCAAGCAACTGCAGCTGATTAACCCACGAATAAATTGTGATTATAGCATGCTGGATTGCATCAAGCACTAGTGCACTTCACATGTCCATAGCCGACTTAGCTTAGAGAGAGCAGGCCCCTGTACCTTCTTTCCTTAAGAGTGTTGTGTTCTTCAAAGAGGATATGGAAAACGAGAGAAACATGTGGACACCGTATGCCCTGGATATTCTGATGCCATATTGCTTCTTGTGTGTCTTCTGCAGTTTCTGCTACCAGACAATGTACGGCATCTCAATAGCAATGTAATATTGGGGAAGTAATTAGTGCTATCAACTGTTTGATTGTTTATTTCCAGGTGGTGGAGTTGGGGTCGATGAACTGGAGCATGTCATACGAGTGATAATATACCAGGAACACGTTGATGAAGATGCCAAGTGGAACCTGCCACAATTATGGTCATTATGTTCATAATTCATTCTAATTAGTTGCCATCTTTGGATATAATTTTTCCTTCAATAAAAGTTTTATGACGTGGCCACTGGCGCTTTGATCATGCATTGATTATGTAGTTGTAGATTTGTTTTACTTGGATGAATTGGATTGCAGCCGTTGTCTCTGTTCTCTGTAGAAATCCGCCTTAGGCCAAATAATGACATGTTACAGCAATTCTTAGCTACTGGGAGAAGAAAAAGATGGTACTGAGCTAAAAGGGTTGTCGTCCTGAGCACATACGATTTGATTTGGCATATTAGACTGGATTTTAGTTGCAGATAACAATTGTAAGCGGCAGCTTTCGATCTTCTTACGAATGATATCAGTTGTCTTTTTCATTTACATGCCAGGGTTAGTTGTCAATTTTTAATACATCCAAACTACATTTAAAACTTTAAATTCTAAAATAATTTTGATGGTTTGAATGCACGTAATCTAAATATTTTTCTCCCTTTCTCTTTACTCATGATAAATAAATCTCTTTCTTTCATCCGTAGATTTATACAATTCAGTTCACCTTCTTCAAATTCTACCTATATTTTCATGTGATTGTAAATTCATAAAAATTTAAATAATTTAAGTGATTTTAATTAAAATTCACTAATTGATCTCATTTCAAAATATGTGAGTCTCTAAACTACCAAAGAGTCTAAATGGACTCCTTTTCTGTCAAGGGCTTTCCTAATAGTGGCAAGGAGAAAAAAAATATTTAGCTAGAATGTTTGAATCCGGTCTCCTAGATATCTGTATATGTTGGACCAGATTTGAAAGTAGACCAGGACTAAATTGGACAGATTAGGTCTAACTTGGTCCTAGTTTGCTCTCAGATTTGGTCTTGATCTCTAGGAGACTAGGCTCAAGCATTCAAGCTGAAAGTTAGTATAATACTGGAGCACCTTTGGGGAATTTGAAATAAGTAATAGAGGGTACTTTTAGATTCCTTGCAACCTATGAAATTAACATGACCTAAAATTGGTACAATAAGAGCTTTCTAGGTTAAATAGTGGATTTTGACCAAAACCTACTTATGAACCTACGCTATTTGGATTTCTATAAACTTGCACCAATCTAGTAGGGTTAAGTGAGAGTAAGGTAGAACGGTGTCAAACCTTGATTCTGATCTAGGAGCACTATGGGGTTGGTACGGGGAGACTAGACCTAATTTGATCCTTGTCTACTCTCATATCAGGCTCAACGTGGTCCTGGTCTCTAGGAGCATACCATGATTAAGTTGGGTTTAGCGTCCCTACACCAAGCCCATAGTGTTCCTTGATTAGAACTAAGGTTTGGTACCATATTTATCTTCCTCTCACTCAACTTTACTGGATGGGTTCAAGTTTACAAAAATTCAAATAGTCTAGGTCTATTAGTGAGTTCGGTCAAAATTCACTGATCGATCTAGAGAGTTCAGATTCCATTCCTTTCAGATCCTATAAATTTTTGAGGTCGTAAGGAGTCTAAAAGTACCTTCCATTATTTATTTCTGGCATCCATAGGTGCTCCATTTTATGCTAACTTTTAGTTAGAATGCTTGGGTCTGGTCTCCTGGAGACTAGGCCTAAGTGTTCTAGCTAAAGACTTTTTTCTCATTGATACTATTAGGGAAACCCAAAATAAGTAAAGGATGATATATTTGAACTCCTTGGTACTTCAGAAACTCACAGGACTTGTAAATGGTGCAATTGAAGTTCTCTAGGTCGATTAATGAGTTTTGATTGAAATCCACTGATGGAGCTAAACTATTTGAATTTCTACGAATTTACAACCATATGAAAGAGTAGAGTTTAGAGAAAGTATATTTGATGTCAATCTTATTTTTGATTTTAGTAGTTAAATTAAAAAAATTGAGTTGTATAAATCGTCTAGTGAGAGAAAGGGAAAGAGAGATTTGCTTACTACTAGTGGAGAGAGTGGAAAGGAGAGTGAAAAGGAGAGATGTCGAAGTTGCATGTATCCAAACCATAAAAACAATTTTTATATTTAATCTTTTGAATGTAGCTCGAACTTATAGTTGCCAGGAGGGGTATAATGGGAAGACCATCTAAATCAGTGTACTCTTTGATCATTTTAAAAATATGGTACGTGACTTAGAAATTTTCTAAATTTATGCGCGCTCTTTGATAAATTCCCGAATTATCACTATGAGGAATTGAATATGTATGATCATCATTAAACAACTCGATGACTGTTTCTAATAGTTATGTGGATGTAGAGGGAATGGTTATGAAAGATTCAAATTTTATCGGTAGAAAAAATGGTTGATGTATTTGTGGAGGTTGTTTTCTCAATTGATACAAAATTCCAATTTAGGCAACATCTTTTCTTTCTCCTTTTTATTTTTGGTGAGATTAGCCAAACTTATATGATCTTCTATGTGATGTATATTTCTTTGGTTGGGTTCTTTAATCTTTTGTTTGTTTTTTCCCCTGTTAATAGTTTTAAGGGGGTAAGTTGGGCCAACTTATTTGATTGATTTCCTATGTTATGCATGAGTTGGTTGCTTTTTTGGTTAATCTTCCCAGAGAATGTTGCTTACTTTTTTTAGAAGGCGCATTCAATTTGTTTGTATGTCACCTGACCTCGGTTAGATTTAGAAATGGAGATGCTACTCTACATATGACTAGATTTTCTTAGTGTAAGGAACACTAGATAATCAAACATGATTTTAATATTGATAAAAAGTTTAAAGTTAAGTTGTCTTGTAATCTAATAAGGTTGACTAATTGTGTAGATAGCTCAACCAGAAAGACTTAATGGAAACTAGCCAAAGGTAAATGTCATAGTGGAAACTAGGTAAAGGGAAAACCCTAATTGCGGCTAGGTAAGGAAGTTTTAATTGAGGTTAGATATGGAAATTCTGGTAGGTGGAACTGGATAGGAATACTTGGCAAATCGAGTACACCAGGCAGGAAGTTTAAACGGGTTTGGAGGACCGGGCGTCTAACAAGTCGATGGGTTTGGAGGACTGATAAGCCTAATTTTGTCGTGATTTGGGTATCAAATAATTTCACCGAACTCCTTTCTACACTAATGCAGTATAGGATGACTCGGATCGTCTCTCTCAAGGAATGTAAACAGTAGGATGATAGTCTTAGGATCAATTATTGTTGGCTTGGGTTTTCTAGACAAATTGGGATTTAAGAAATGACTTATGAACAAATAGAAGAAATAAGAACCAAAATTTATGCTACATTTGCAAATTCAATTCATGGAAAGTAACAAGAAAAGAATCTACTAATCTAAACTACTGCACTGAAAGAAATAATAACCAAGAATAGCCTATTGCAACCATTAAGCAAACCTAAATTGTTTAGACATCAAGAACAGTACAATAACCGAAGGTTTCAAAGCAATAGTAAGAGAATTTGAATCAACTATGCATTGATCAACTACAACAAACTAAAATACAAACAGAGATAAAGAAATTATCATTTAGAGGATTCACACTAATCAAATTGGAGAAACCCTAGCTTGGGTTCGGTCTACATCAGATGAAGAACTCGGCGTTGAAGACAAACAAAGTAACTCAGTTGGAAATGGATCAAGATCATAGAAAAGGAAGAATCAAACACTTTCGATGGTTCAGATGGGTGCGGAACTTCAGGAAAGGAGGATCGCCAGCCGGAAGACAAAAGAATCTGCTGAAACCACATAATCCTTCACCTTCGCTGCTTCTTCCTTCTCCATGAAGTCGCGGCGATGATTGGAGTCAGATCTGGAAAAGAAGTATGAAGTGGCATCGCCGGTTGCTGATGGATGGATCTCAGTTAGAGGAAGGGATGCCCTTGACCTCTCCTAGCCACCGGCGGTGGAATGGGTTGAGGAAGGAGATCGCCGGAGCAGATCACCCCTCTGTTCTTGACGCGAAGAAACTGTCGAAAATTGACCCCCCACACTGTAGCTTCTCATGTGATTTAAATCAGATCTCAGATCTGTGATGAACGACTGTGATTTCCTCGGATCGATCCAACGGTGAATATTGCTCCAAATCCGATCCAAATCTTCAGATCTTGATCCCTGGTTGTGATCTACTCCCCCATGGCTTGGATGAACCAGATTCTTCATGGATGTCTTAGATCTACTCCGATCTTGGATGAATGGCTGAGATTGTTCCAGAGCTTGATCTCCTTATTTAAGCTCAGATTTGAACTCAATCTGAGTTGATCAAACTAGAGTCCTTGCCCTTTGATGCCTACACAGAATATAACCAAATATTAGCATCAAATACCTCAAATATGATATGATTTGTAATTAAGTCCACAAATGAATGCAATTCATGAAATATGATATAAATGTGGAATTAACACATGAGAAGATCAAATGATATGCTTATATGAATCAAAATATCATTACAAAATGATGGTTATCAAGGACCAGACATCAAGAGAAAATCTTGGATGTCAGAGGATCAGATGTAGAGGAGAAAGTCCAAATAGGTATGGAGAACCGAATGTTTGGCAAGTCATGTAACTTGTCCAGAGAGGAGTAGGTGGGACGTGTTCCCTCGAAAGGAACAATAGACATCTGTCTGACCTAGAGTTTCACACGAAATCCAAAAGTTAAGACCGAACAATCCCAAGACTATCAAATTATTTCATATTATGCTTGTGTACTAACTTTGTTATGCAGATAGATAAAAAATCAAGTGGTATAGAAAATTTTTCAGATGTTGGAAGGTTTTAGGCACCTGAATATGTTCTAGGTGCTTCGAGGTCCAGGCTCTTGGACCTAGTCTAGGCACCCGGACCTGGTCTAGGTGCTTGGATAGACTCGAACCCAGCCACGTGTGAAGTTGAGTTGGCATGCCCGGTTAGCTGGCACATGTCAGGTTCTAAGTGCTCGGGAGGGATCCAAGTAACTAAGAAGGGATAGAGCTTCGCCTTGATGCAACCACATCAATGGTTTAGGCACCCAAGTGTGGTCCATGTACCTGGAGTAGGATAACTCAGCCACGAAGGTGGATCAGATATGTAACACCCACAAAATTATAAGATAGGTATATGGGTGTTAGTTGCTTTAGAGCATAAAGGTTAGAAGAATCAAAAAGAAAAAAAAAAGAAATAAGAGAAATAAAAGAAGAGGTGAAGGTTTGAACCTTGAACCTCTCACAAAGGATAGAAATAAAGTTATGTATGATAACCACTAGGATAATGAATAACATGTGAATGGGAAATGATGGAAATTGTAGTTAAAAGTAAAGATATAATTAAGTGAGGGAACAAGAGAAAATCAAGTAACTTTCTTCCCCTTGTTTACCTCTTGGTTAAGAAAAAGGAGTAGCAAAAGACAAGTTGTCTTTCTTCCTTTTTCTTCTCTATTTTCGTGGAGTTTAAGAGAACAATGAAGAGAAGAGTTAAGGGGAGGGAATGAGGACATATTCTCATTAGAAAGATACATGCATGAATTAAGGAGGAAAGGAAGCAAAGTTCATCTTTGTAACTTCCACCCACTTAGCATAAAAAGGAAAGGAACTAAAGGATTTTATTTTTTTTCCTTCTCCCTCACCCTTGCCGAAACTAGAAGCCTCCTCCCTCATTTCCACAAGCCAAGTTTAGGTTTCTCCCTAAGAGAAAACTAAACTACAAGAAGGAGCCTTCAAGGTGTACCCTTCCAAGCAAGAGAAATCAAAAGGAGTGCTAGAAGAAGAAGCTCCCTTCTTCCTCTTCACCAAGGGTACCAATTCTTTAAAGATTTACAAGTGAACACTAGGTAAGCTTCCCCTCACCTATGGTACAATAGTTTATATAGTTTTCCATGAAGATAGATCGCTTAAAAAAAACCTAGGACTTGCTTTATGAAAAATTCGGCCAAAACAAGAAGAAGAGCCTAAGAAATTTGTAACTAGATATGCTCATTATTTTTCTGGTGACATGTATTTTTATGTAAGAGGTTAATCTAAGGTTTCCACGCTAGAATAAATAATGAAAACTTAGATCCAAAAGCCTTAGACTCTCGGCCAAGCATGAACAAGAAGACTAGGTAAGTTTAAGACTCAAACTAAGCATGTTTCCTTATTCTTGTGTTATGTACCCTATGATAATGAGGTTGTTAACTTTTTCTCTTACTTGTATGTTGTTTGAAACTCCATTTCCATGCTCATGAATATTCGGCCATGGAAGAAGTAAAGGCCTAGGAGAGTTTTAAACCTAAAACTAAGCATGCTAAGATTTCTCCTAAGACAAGACATGAAGCTAAAATGTTATGCCATGATTGTATGTTAGTTATGAATCTTATTTCATGCTTATGAAGATTCGGTTATGATGAGATTTGAAGTCTAGGAAAGTTTAAACCAAGGCTAGGAGGCTCATGACCTTCTTGATAAATGATATGAAACTAGTTGATGTTTTTATGGTTGCTTGTTACATAGAATTTTGGTTACATGTAACTTTCGGCCACACTAATTTTTAAAGCTAGGATGTGTAGATTTTTAACTAAGTTTACTCATGTTGTTCCTTGTTATGATGCCATGAGAATTGGGTAGGGTTTCCATGCTCTTATGCCACTAGAAACTTAGTTTCATGCTTGATAGGTTTCGGCCAATACTAGTGTAAAGGTTTAGAGAAATTTTGAAACCAACTTATATATGTTCATGCTGTTTCTTGTGATAAGTACTATGAAATGTAGTTGTGGTTTCCATGCTCTTATGCCACTAGAAACTTAGTCCCATGCTTGATGTGTTTCGGCCACTACAAGTTTAAAGGCCTAGAGAAAATTTAGAACCCAACTTATATATGCTTATGATGTCTTGTGATGCATGCTATGAAATGTAGTTGTGTTTTCCATGCTCTTATGCCACTAAAAACCTAGTTCCATGATAGGTATGGTTCAGCCACTACAAGTTAATGGGTCTAGGAAGTTTGAAATTTAAAACAAATGTACTTATGTTGTTCCTCATGAAATGTATAAGATATTGGCTTAAGGTTCAACACTTCCATGCTACTTGTAACCTAGAATGAGACATGCTAGGGTTCGGCCATGATAAGATTAGGAGCTTAAGGAACTTAGAACCCAAACTAAATATGCTTAAGTAGTTCCTTATGAAATATGATATGATATGGGTTAGGGTTTACATGTTTGCATGTTGCTTAGAACTTGATTTCTCTTCATGAAAGGTTTCGGCCATGAAAGAATTGGAAACCTAGGAGGGATTAAAAATTTAGGTTAACATGCTTATGACCTTTCTTATGCTAGTATGTGAAGATAACATGAGATTTTTATGTTTGTATGTTGTCTAGAAATCATGCCTCTACTCATGACTTTCGGCCATATGAGTTTAGTGACCTAGATGTACCTCACATGCTATGAATGAATCAAGAGATGTTATTTAATGATTCCATGAATGGTTATGTCTTTTTATGATAAGTTGTAACGACCCAAATTTTCTCATTTTGAGCTCCAAAAATAATTCAAAAATATTTTGAAATGCTATAGAAAAATTCTAGAGATTTTTAGAAATTTTTAGAATATTTTTACGTAATTTTTGGAGTTCGTTTGGTATTTTTACCAATAGGAAGAAGTTTAAAAAAATAAAAAGAAAAGAAAAAAAAATAAGTTTGTAGAAGCTGGGGTTCGAACCCAGCTCCTCGGCCCAAGAAGAAATCGGCCCAACCAGCTGAGCTACACGGTTTTGTTAATTATATATGGAGCGATATATATTTAAGTAGTAGTTAGGAACAGTAAAATAAATTGGAAATAAAAGTGCGCGGCTGAGGAATCGAAGCCGTGACCTGGGATTTGGTTAAAGCCGGGCTGACCAAGTGTGCTAGCGATCATTTCTTATTTAAAAAGGAGAAATATTCTATTTAAGAAGTAGTTAATGAATAGGAAATAAATAGGAAGGAAAAATGGTTGCAGCCAAGTTTCGAACCCATGCGCTAGGCCTTTAGCAGAACGCAGCCCACCAACAGACCAGCCGAACTTTTCTTAATAAAACCCGAATCAAGTTGTATTTAAGCAATAGTTAGTTAACAGAATATTAAAGTTATAAGAAGAGAACTTAGGTTTTCCCCGTGACAAAATCTTCTCCCCTTTCTCTCGGCGACGGCGTTTTCTCTCGGGCGAAAAACGCAGCGAGCTTTAGGGCGTCTCCGGCGGCCGGCGAGCACCCTTCTCCGTGAGTTCTTCATACCTTTGTGATCCTCTCGTCGAGGAGAGCAAGAAGATACCAAGAGATCGTCGAGGAAGCATATATCCGAAGCCCTAGAAGCCTCCTTCTTCTCCGGTTGTAAGTTAAAGTATTCCAAGAAAAGGTGAGTTGCTTCTCACCTGCAGTAGGAGTTGTTCCGAGTTTTAAGTTGATTCCGTGTTTTCGGATTGTATTTTATGGCATTCATGTTGTTGCCGAAGCTTTGCATTCTTTTATTGTTTTCTTGCCGTGGCACAAGATGTGGGAAGTGATGGCTGAAGCATGTTTTTAGGAATTGGAAGCTTGAAGGGAAGTGGATAGATTTAAGATTTTTGATTGCTTTGTTGCTAACCTGTTGAAGTGTGTTTAGAGCTTAGAACAACATGTTTTAAGGAGCTTTTGATTCCAGGTCATGTTTACCCTTTTTGTTGAGGCATATGATTCTTAGATTCTTGGTTACTGCTGTGAGCATGAAGTGGTCTTCATCTATAGTAGCAAGTTTTCTTTAAAGGATTTTATTACCCTAAGTAAATCCTAAAATCTGTGTGCATGTGAAACCTAGGTATTCTGTTAAAACTTGTTGAGGCTTAAGAGCAGTTTTGAGATTTTGATTCTCCTTCTTTACTGTAGTAGTTTGCTATAGAGATTTTGGTTGCTCTATGGAAACCGAATTCCATTAAGTTTAGTTAAGGAGGTTCAATTGCAATTATGTATTGAATAGGTTCTTATTAACAACATGCATGTGTAGAACCTTCCTTATTCAAAGAATATGAACAACCTAGCATTTAGTAAGCATGAACAACCTTAAAATTAGCCTTGCGGATTTAGTTTCCTTGCATATTAATAAGCACTAAACATCCCTTTATTTTGAGTAGATGGTTTTAGAAGTTTGTTAGTTTAACAAGCATGAATAGACTCTTATTATGTTGGTATGAATAACATTTTAGTTAGATGTTCCTTGGAGTTCAAGTTTCTAGTTTTAGACTTCCTTGCTTTAACAAACAGAATTGTTTTGTTTTTTTTTTTAAGCAAATGCAGATTTTAGTTTTGTTCCTTGCTATTTCCAGTAAGCATGAAATGGGTAATCATATTTGGATCCTTAGTATGTTTAGCATTTTTAGTCTTGGATCCCTATGCTCAACGAACATGAACAGCTTAAGCTTAAAGTATGCATAGTTAATTCTTTTTTTTTTAGCAATTCAATATCTATTTCTTGAGCATTTTACAAGTACGAACAACACCTTGTAGCATTTCAGATTTAGTACTTATTGTTGATTTAGTAGCATGAGCAGCCCTGCCATTTTAAAGTATCAGTTTAACATAAGCAGTTTTAGTTTTCATTACTGTTTAGTATTTCCTGATGAAGCATGATATTCTGTTAATTCCATGCAGCAACGATTCCTTTATTTTCTAGATTCTATTGCATGCCTAGTAGTTGAATTTGTTTTATTATCACAGCATGCTTAAGTTGTTCTAGTTTCCTATTTGCTATTGGAATAACATGAGCAGTCCTATTTTTATAGCATGCAGATTTTAGATAAGTTTAGTATGCAGATTTTGATAAGCTTAATATGCAGATTTTTTGTTAAGCTTTGTATACAGATATTTAGTACGTAGGGTGTGTTCTAGTGCACACCAAGTGCTTGATAAAATGCTTAGCTCAATATAATGCTACAGTAGACATTTTAATAGCTCAGTTAATGCAGTAGAAGCATTTAAAATAACTTATTTAGTCTTGCTTCAGCTTATATGGGACTACGGTCCAATGGGTGGGCTCCCACAGTCGCCTCTAGGTTCAGATAACCTAGTTCTAGGTTCAGACAACCTAGTTAAAGCAAGGTAAGAAAATTAGCTATGAAATCAGTATTTTATTTTCAGCAGTGGCACTGTACTGGATTAGATATCCATTGGGTTGGGCTCCCACAGTCGTCCCTAGATAACCTAGTAAACCCTACTAGACGGAACTTGCAAGTACAGTTGCCGGGCCCATCAGCAGCATGATTATTATTTTAATCTATTATGTAAATAGTTTTCAAAGCTTCACAAATTAGTTATGTGAATACAAGTTAGACTCAGTTTAGCATTAATTAGTTTAGCTTAGGTATCAATTCAGTTTCTCGTTGATACACATGATAGTTTTATGATTAGCTTTACATGTTAGCTTTTTAGTTAGTTTCTTCGCTATTTATGAGCATGATTAGCTTTACATGTTTAGTATTTCAGTTAGTTCCTTTGCTATTTATGAGCATGATTAGCTATACATGTTTAGTATTTCAGTTAGCATGATATGATTTCTTTGCTATTCATGAGCATGAGTAGCTATACATGTTAGTTTTCCAGTTAGTTGATTTCTTGGCTATTTATGAGCATGAGTAGCTTTACATGTTAGCATTCAGTTTTAGCATGTTTTTATTTATATACATGCATATCGAGTTTTTGTGAGTAGGATAGCGCTCACTAAGCTTTTAGCTTATAGATACTATTTTCCTCCTACTGCAGATAAAGGAAAAAGCTAAAGTATAAGGAAGAAGGCGACAAGGAGGTGCTGTGACGGTGTGTGATGTGTGGACTATGGAGAGATCCAGAATTAGCTGGCAAAATTGTCAAGACTTTTCTTTTAGTTCTTTTTTTAATGTTATATTGAAATTGAGTTCATTTCCGCATTTGTAGTTTGATACCTCCTATTGTTGGAGTGATATGGTTGTTTGCCATTGCTAGAGTAGTTTCATATTTTTATTGTGCTATTATACTGCGTGGTTGTGAAATTATATGTTCCAGCCGCCTGTGGCTGAGTACAGGGGAGACTCTGCCGAAATTTTTCGGTAGAGTTTCTATGTGATTTTTAATCATACCGGTTAAGTAGAGTTAGTAGTCAAGTAGCGTCCACCTTTAGAGAATAGTAGTAGTGTAGAAAGGTGGGTCGCTACATAAGTGATATGTTCTTTTATGTATGCTTATGATCCATGTATGTGCTATGTGTTCAATCATGCATGCTTTAGGATATGATAAAATGATATGTTCATTATGCAAGCTTATGATTCATGCATGTGCTGTGTGCCCAAATATGCATGCTTTATGATATGATAAGTGATATGTTCATGTTGTATGCTATGATTCATGCATGTGTTGTGTGCCCAAAAAAATGCATGTTTTATGATATGTCAAGAAACATGATATGCATGAAAGAATAAGAACTATGATATGTATGACATGCTACTTTACTTTATGTATGGCTTGTACCAAGGGTGGGCTCCATAAGCGCCCTGGGGTCGATGGACTAAGAAACGGGCCTCGTTAGGGATGAGCTCCTAAGTGCCCCTAGGTCTATGGACTAAGAAACGGGCCTAGTATATATGCCTTGTAGGGTTCAAGACTTGCTACCTTGGACCTACATAGGACGTGCGCATTTATGTATGTGGTATAAGTATGTATTGTATACGTTTTCTAAAGACATGTTGCATATGTTGCATGATATATGTTAGGAGTTTACCATGCTTATACTTTATGATTATGCCATGATAGTTATGATGGTGTTATGCTATGACAGGATACGTTTGATGATTATGTTATGTTTTACCATGATATGCTCTTGACATGATACATTTGTCTTTATGCCTTATGACTTGTGATTTTAATATGGTTTACGGTTTTTGTGAGTAGGAAAGGAACTTACTGAGCCATGAGTGCTCACAGCTTACTTTCTTGTACCACAGATAAAGGCAAGGAATGGATGTACTAGGGGAGCAGGAGGAGGGGCTAGAAGGATGTGTGCTGTAGTGGACTGGCTAAAGGAAAAGACCTGCTTTTGTTTAATAAGAAATATGTCATGTGGATGTTTTCATTTTATGACTCCATGACCTTAAGTATGTGTTTGGGTATTAAGACTCAAAAAAAAAATTATGATAGGTATGTTATGTGGTTCCTTTATGTCTATGGTGATTTTTAAGTAAGAAAAGGTTTTTAAATTCTTTAAGTAAGACTTCCGCTGTGTTAAGTATGTATGTGTCGCAAGTAACCCCCGTCGCCTTAGCAGGAGGGGCGGGGCGTTACAAGATATGCCTTGGTGGAGACGCTTAGAGTTGGTCCAGGCGCCTAGAAAAGGCTATAGAAGGCCCTTTGACCAAGAGCTCAAACAACATCATTCTACACTCAAATAATCTTTGTGCTGCTGAGAAATTCTGCTACGATGTCGAAACACAGCATCGACAACAACGCTATACTTCGGATCTCCTTGTGTTGTCCATATTGTTTATTTCATTAATTGTAATTGCATATTCATTATACTTGATGAATTAATAGTGGATTGTCTAATAAAAGCGATTAATGATCATAGGCCTTAAAGTAACAGCACAAGTTGTGAACCAAGTAGACACAAAGGTGTTAGACTATTAGTATTGTGTGATTTAATTTCTATTTCCACTACATTCTCTCAAGTTTTTAAAAAATGTAAAAAAGAGACACACTATTCACTTCTGTTCTAGTACTTTTTGATCCTATAATTGGTATTAGAGTGGGGTTGCTTTGAATCGGTGCAACCATCGTCAAAGCAGGGTCCCTATTATCCCCCTTTGTCAGTTTGTTTTTGATTTGGGTTAGAATTGATGCAATCACCTCTTTTGATAAACATTTTAATTTTTTTTTGTAATTGTTCGAAATTGGTGCAACACCATTTGAGTTATTTTTCTCCTAAATTTCTTCTCCTATACTACTAATTCAACTCCTAGTCTTGGAACATTTTTTTTCTCTCATTTATTTTCATGTGTGTAACATTTTCTTTGGTGTCCTATCAAGAAGGCTACAGTACCACACACTCATCTCTTTTCTCTGATGAGGACTTTAGTTACTGGAAGGGATGAATGGAGTACCACTTGAAAATCCAAGTGGAGATGTGGATCATAATCCAAACCGGATCCATAATCCCTACTAAAGATGGAGAACCCCTCGCCTGCAACAAATGGGATGCTCCAATGAAGAAGAAGATTGAGGCCGACGCTAAAGCGACTCAAACCCTATAACGTGGCTTGACCAAAGAGGAGATGAACTAAGTCGGACCGCTCAAAAGCACCAAAGTGTTGGTGCAATCGACCTCCAAGGTTTTAATGTCCGACAAATATGTTTAAGTATATTTAATGGAGCTTGATCATGAGAAGTCCTAGTCATGGCTAGGCAATGGTGAGAAGTCTACTGAGTCTTGGAAAGTCCTAGTTGTAGGCTAGGTAAGAGAAATCTCGGTATATCGTGGAAACTAGGTGGATAGGTCTGGAGGACCTGATCCCTATGAAGTCGAATACTGAGGCAAGGAAATCTCGGTATATTGTGGAAGCCAGGTGGATAGGTTTAGAGGACCTGATCCTTGGGTAGCCGAATACTGAGGCAAGGGAAATCTCAGTATATCGTGGAAGCTAGGTGGATAGGTTTGGAGAACCTGATCCCTGGGTAGCCGAATACTGAGTCTTGGTGAGTGAAGCCAGGTGGAGAAAACCCTAGGGGGAGATAACCTTAGGTAACGAGAAGTCTTGGAGGAGTGAACTCCAAGAAAGGTTGATCGGATGGTTTTGGTTTACCATTATATTCTGTATTACTATTATTGTTGTTGGCTAATATAGTATTGCAGGAAAGGTCTTAGTGGATCAGGCAATCAGACACTGAGAAGGCAAAGTCCAAACATGTCTGGAGGATCATGTTTGGTAGGTAAGTTGAGGTAAACAACTGGAGGAGCGAGAGTGAGGCTGGGTTCCTGAAGGCCAACAACCTAAGGTCGCTGATCTAACTGAAGAAACCGGGAAGGTTTCCAAGTTGGGATCAACACAGTTTTACTGTCTAATATTACTCATGCATTATATATATTACTGCACTAACCTTTGTGTTGCAGGGATACTTTGTTGCAGGTTCGGCCGGATCAATCGACCAAACCAAGTTGACTCAGCATAGGCCAGTTCATCAGCATCGATCAGAAGCAAAAGGAAATAGAGCTGATCGATCGACCGAACCCTTGGATCGGTCCACCGAACCAATCAACATTAATGCATAGTAAATGCGAATCTCGACAAATCTCAATGAACAGGGAAGGAGCCTATTCGGTCGATCGAAAAATGGGATCGATCGACCAAACCCTTAACGAGCAATTAATGCCAGAGATTGAGCCAGTGTCAGACTCCAGCCAGGAAGGAAGGGAGCTGGTTCAGTCGACCGAATAAAGGGATCGGTCGACCGAACGTCCATTACACCTATAAAAAGAGGGTCGAGGTTTGAGGCTTATACACCACTTTCTGATCGACTGAAGTTCTCTTCTACAAGATACTCATGCTATAAGTCTTCATCAGCTCTGTAAGTCACTCCGTCCGATAGTGCCGACCAAAGCTTCAACTCTTTTACTTGTCGATATATTTTATTAGCTTGCATTGTAATTAACTTAAGCAAGATAGTAGGTTGTTACTATCTTGCTCATTTTGTACATTTTGCTTCTTTCCGAGGATTTCAGAAAGAAGGGTTATAGTGGATTGCCCATCGGTGCTATCAAGGATCGCGGGCTTTCGAGTAGGAGTCGACCTAGACTCCGAATGAAGTAAACAAGCTTGTCTTTCTTTTTACTTTCCTCTGTGCACGACTCTGCTTTCAAAGAAAAAGAGAAGTTTTAAAAAGATGCGATATTCACCCCCCTTTATCGCACTCATTCGATCTAACAATTGGTATCAGAGCCTTGTAAGCTCTGAAATTACTTAACCATTTTTCAAAGCACCTTTTTAAAACTTCTTCTTTTTATCAATTATTTTAGAATATTTTTTTCTTATTGTTTGTATTTTTCAAGCACTACTAATCCCAAGACGAGAGTCTTGGAAATCTATTTGTTATTCTTTTAAGAATGTCGATGTCATATCAAGAAGGGCGAAGTATCTACGACCCTCCACCGTACGATCAAGTCTACTTCAATTCCTGGAGGAAAATGATGGAATGCTTCGTTGGAAGCAACAATTTCAACAACTGGATTGCGCTAAGACAATCTTCTCGAAACTCAGAGTCGAACACAAAGGTAATAAATATGTTGATAAATATTTTGCCTAATGAAGTCCTGTGTCAATTAGAAGGTTACAATAATGCATTCGAGATGTGGACCAAATTGATCGAGCTTCACGAGACTCCATCGAGGCTAGAAGATCAAGGCGAAAGTAAGTTCGAATCCGAGTCTAGATCCGGAGAGCTATCCTCAGAGCCAGATCTAGAAGAACAAGAACAAGACCAAATCAACTTCATCACACTAGTGGTTGAGGAAGAGGCTGATGGATCCGAACTCGAGTCAGAACATGTGTCCAAACCCGAACCTAAGTCCGACCAAATGCTTGAGCCTGAATCCGAAATGGCAATGGTCAAGGGGGAGAATCATAATGAGGATTTAGAAGGTAAAATTGTCAATTCTAAATTTAAGGTTCATATAACATGTTTTAAGTCTAGTGCAAAAGGACACTATAAAAGTAAATGCCTGATGAATCGATCTACACAACCGGAGGCAAAGGAGGAACCGATGCCTAAAGTTCGGAAAACGAAAGACCACATCGAATGTTTCAAGTGCAAAAAGACGGGACACTACAAATCTCAATGCCCAAAAACAAGATCCAAGGATCCAGGGGGAGCAATTAAGGTAAAACAATTTATGTTACATGAAAAATTGTATGCTTTAGATCCTTCTTGTTTGAATTGTACTATGAAATTAAAAATGCATGAAAATCCTACATTAACATTACTTAACAAAAATAATATAAACTTAATTAATTCAAATAAAACTAAAATTGATCAAATCAACCCAAACCTTAATCAAGACCTACATCTAGTTAATCAAAATTTATTTATTCATGATAATTTGATTTTAAATCAAAATAATAATAATCTAAAATTAACTAACAATAAACATAACTTAACTAAAAATTTAGAAAGCAAAAATAAGAAACTAAACCATAAATTAAATACAAAATCAAATTTTAGAAAACTAGAAAAACTAAATAATGTTTTAAAAAATAAAATTGATAAATTAGAAAATATTATTAATAATTTTATTAACTCACAAAATCTATATTTAAGTTATAAATCAAAACCAAATCTAAAACAAAACTTTCACAAACCTAATTATAATCATGTACCTTTTAATTATGAAACTAATTAATAATAATAAAAATAATAAATAAAATAATAATATTTAAACAACAACAATAATACTAAAACAAAAATATTAAAACAACAATAAAATAATAATAAACAATAATAATAACAACAATAACAACAATAACAATAATAATAACAACAATAACAATAACAATAACAATAACAATAATAAATAATAATAACAAAACAACAACAACTTTAACAAAACAATAATAATCGATAATAATAATAATAATAATAATAATAATAATAATAAATAAAAATAATAATGATAACAATAATAATAATATGACTTGTTTGAATTGTTTGACTTGCCATGATCATGCATACTTATATGTTATATAATATGTCATGCATCTTCTCTTAATTTAAAAAGGTTAGTTAAAAAGGTTTACCAAATCCTAGCAACGTAACATAGCATCAGAATGGATTGGGATGATAGTACGTCAAGAAAACTTTATCGAAGACATGTCTAGGCTAAATCATGTGTATTCTACCTGGTGCACTAGAGTTAGTGGATCTGACCGAAGCTACCCCAATCAAACATGGGCTAGTTAGACCAAGACTTAGTATTAAGTTTTTTGGGCAGGACTATTTTGAAAAGTATTTAGCAAGCAGTCCACCATTGATACACAAGAAGGCCATATGCCTCGTCACTGAACTGAAAACTTATCCTTAGGAAACCTGCTTGATTAATCCAAAGCTAAGTTTGAATCTAACATGAGTTTAATAATCTTTTTCAAATTTAACTAAAAACTTAATTAAAATAATTTTAAAAAACTTTAATTCAAATTTAATTTAAATTTAATTCAAATATTAAACCTAATTATGAAAAACAAATTTAATTTAAATGTAAAATAAAATGTAAAAATATAACTTAAAATCTAAAATTAATTACAACTTTAAATTAATCAAAATTTAATTCAAACTTCTTTAAAACTCAAATTAAATTAATAAAATTAAAATAAACTTAATTTAAACTAAACTTAATTTAAACTAAACTTAAACTTGAATTAACTCAAGTGTATTTTAAAAAGCAAACTAACACAACTTTAAAATAAAACTAAATTAATTATTAATTAATCAATAACTAATTTACCTTAATAGACATAATTAATCTTTAATGACTTTAATTAATCAATAATTAATAACTTTAACTTAATTAAATTAATCATTAACTTTATAGTTTAATTTAATACACTTAATTAATTCTTAATGAATTTCAACTTAAAATCTTAACTTTAATCAACAAATAAAGTACTTTAACCTAAAACAAAATAAAAAAAACTAATTCTAAAATCTTTACCTAATTAATTCCTAAGAAACTAATTAAATTAATTCATAATCAATTAATCCATAACTATTAATTATAAGCAATAAATTATAAATAAAATTTTAATTCTTAATTAATTAAAAGTACATAATCATACTAAATTAAACTCAATTGAGACTACCTTTTAAATTAAGTTTAAATCAATCATTAATCTAACAATCAACCTATAACTATAACTATTAAAAACAATTCTTAACCCAACCAACTTAATTAATCCTTAATTAGATAATTATCTTTAACAAATACTATTAAAATTTCTAAACTAAACATTAATTTATAAATTCAAATAATGTTACTATTAATCTTAATATTTCATTTTAACCCAAAATTAATTTAACATAATCAAAGTTCAACTAAAACTCAATTTTAACTTAATTACAATTAAACTCACAATCAATAAAGTCATCTCACGCAATTATAGGCTTACCATACTTGAAAATTTAGAATGGATGAGATGCTAAGAAAATTAAAATTTAAAATATTTTTAAACATGTTTTGAAAACTTATATATCTATTTTCTTAAGAAATATTTTCAAATTTTGATTGATGATTGATTGAGTGTATTTTATATATAAATTATTGTAGTTCACCACCTAAGTTTGTAGATCTTTAAGTCAACCATGACCCTTAGACACATCTTAGAATATCTTCCTTGTGGGCAACAAGGATATCTAAAAAGAGTGGCTGGTTAAGGGGGAGTGACTTTATTGAAGGACATATTTTTTAAATATTTTTCATGGATTATTCAAAATCTTACTTTTGAAAACACATTTTGAAAAATGTTTCAAAACACTCTTTGAAAAATGCTTGATAAAACTTCTTTACAAATATTTTTGAAAATTATCTTAAAATCTCTTAATCAAATACTTTTTAAAGATTACTTTTACAAAATTATTTTTCAAGCATTATCTTTTCAAAATCATATTTTCCAAACTCACACTTTTTGTAAAATCATAGTTTAAAAAATACTTTGAAAATTCCTTTAAAAACTTTATGTTTCATACTTTGAAAAACTCTTTGCAAATCTTTTTGAAAATTATTTTTATGACATTCTTATTCCTTGACAAATATTTTTAAAAGCTTCATATCTTGGTTGGTATCCAATTTTTTTTAAAAAATTTTAAGCCTTGGAATATCTTAGTAAAATCCTTGAAAATATTTGTCAAATTAGCGTTGAAATATTTTATCTTTATTTTGAAAATAATTTTGAAAACATTTTCAAAATAATTTTTGACACTAAGAATCAATATTTTTCAAAATATAATTGATGCATGTTCAATTTGAAAACCCAATTAGATCTTATCTTTCAAAAAAAGTGAGGGAATACCTTTGGAATATCTTGAGAATGTTTCAGGTTTTTCATCATTGTTGGTGCAAAACTTAGGGATGTTAGCTAGAGCCCTAGAGCCAATCATTTGATGATTGTATTTTGGACTTGTTGTATCATATTCTATATAAATAAAGGCATTTGGATTTTGGTTATTATACTTACTTGTATTGGTGCCAAATAAACTAAGTATAATAATGTCCTTGAGTAGATGGTTCTTACCTATATCAATCGGTTAGTTGAACCGATAGTGAGATGATATAGGGAACACTACTCTTAATCATTCCTAGTCGAGTATTAACATTCAGGGACAATGTTAATGTAATAAGACTAGCATGTAGGTCAACTCGATGACTTGATCTCACAAGTCATGGATATAGAGATATCAAGTTGACACATGGGTATACATTAGAGAATGTATACTGAATGACCCGCCATGAGAAAGTATCATGGATCGTTATATGAGTGTCATATACTTTCTCATGTGGCTATTAGTATGACTACTAGTCCTTAGACCTGAAGTCACCATGGATCCCTACATAAGGAGTTATGTACTTTGGTTTCGTCAAACGTCACCCGTAACTGGGTGGACTATAAAGGCGATTACTGGGTATGTAACGAATTATGCAGAGGGATGTGAGTGATGTAGATGAGATCAATCCCTCCTATATGACGGGAGAGACATCAGTATTCTTGATAGAGTGAGACCTCAAAGTGCATGACCATGCCCAAATGAGTCAATATAGGATATTGAGCTCATTTGATTTAGTGAGTCTACTTGGTGTTCAAGATTTAGATTGATCAGAGGATGACACGGTCTATGCCTCACATTGATCAATCTAGATGTCTAGGATAGAAGGACACTTGTCATATTTTGTGAGGAGTCACAATTAGTAGTCACAAGGTGATGTCGGATCTCGACATTCTTGTAACTTGGGTAGTAATGATGTGTTGCTAGATACCGCTCATTACTTATGCTCCTAAATGGGTTTAGGGCATTGCCAACGTTACAAGAACCTATAGGGTCACACACTTAGGACAATTAGATGGAGATTAGGTTCATATGATGAACCAAGAGGATTAGATTCATTTGATGAATCAAATTGGATTAAGAGTAATCCTAATTGGGCTAACTTGAGTTCGACTCAAGTTGATTCATGTGTTCAATGAGTCTAATTTAGATTTTGATTCATTGAATCAATTTAATTAAATGAATTAGATTCATAATATTAAGTTGGCTTGAATCAAATGGTTGGATTCGATCAACCATGGAAGAGATTTTGTCAAGTTTGACTTGACTTGAGAGGAAGATTAAAAGTCAAGTTTGACTTGACTTTATGCCACTCATTGGTGAGTTGGCATTGATATGGACCAATGATGTTACTCCACATCATCATAGGTGCCACCTCATGGAAGTTACAAATCCATTTTCTTTAATAGCTTCACATTAATTGCACTTAATGCAATTTTGGGAGTTACAAAATGGAGAGTGGCCTGCCACTTTTGGTTTGAATGAGAATTCAATTTTTCATTCAAGTGTGCATTTTTTCCTTCTTCCTCTCTAGCTCTCCCTCTCCTCCTTCCTTGGCCGAACCACATAGGTGCTAGCACACCTTGATTTTTGGTCACCTCCACCTAGTGTGTTCGTGTGGATACGTGTAGAGAGTTGTCTACATTGACAACTTCGAGATCCGGCGTACCGAGGACGAGCGGGATACGCAAAAGGGCACGCAATAAGGGTAAAGATCTTCATCATGTAGATCTAGAAGTTTTGTAACTCGTACTCGTATATTTTCGAGTTTTTCTTCGCACGAGATCCGTTGACTAGGGTGATTCGGGGTTTCCGTGACGCGAAAAAGCGGTTTTCGCGGCCCGAAAAACCCAACAGTGGTATCAGAGCCACGTGCGAAGCTTGTACGAGTTTAATTTGATTTTTATGAAAAATTAAAGCTTCTGTACATTTCTGTAAATTTATAGTTTTTATAGTTTTAAGAGATTTCTCGTTGAAGCGAAGCACAAGTGTTTATACACTTGTAGGCTTCGACTACTGAGAAGTTTTTTCCGAAACGACATCGTTTCGACCCAAATCTTTTTGGGACAGCGGTATAAGGTGCTCTTGGATCGCTTAGGAGCAACTCGCGATGGTTAGATCGCGGGTAGGGGTACTGCCCCTAACCCCGCAAGGGGATTTGCTCCGCGATTGCGCCCGAAATCGCTAATCGGGACCGCCGGGAAAAATTTACTCATAAAATCTGTAAAATTATGAAAAATTACAGAAAAATTATAGAAATATATAATTTTGAATTATATATTAATTTTTGTGATAGTCATGGCCCAAAGACCCAATTCGATTGGACAATTGTGTTGTAATTCATAATACGGCCTGCGTGCCGTTATGTGATGTGCGTGCTTGTATTTTATTTTTTTATTTTTCGTGACCTGCGCGTCGTGCCTTTCTATTATTCTGGTTGTAAATTAGATTTAGACTCGAATGTAACTCGAGTTTCAAAATTGTAATGTACAAAATTGGAGCTGTGGAAGGTCCACTCGAGACGGAGTTACGAGGAAGGCGCGAGCAACACAAGGTGGTCAAAAGGAAGGCGCTTGAGAAGTTGACCTTAGGTTGACCATCCAATCTTCTCATTGGCTTGAGAAGATCGTAGTAGGGCCATGACTAATCACAAAACTTAGTTAATTACTTGTGTATATGATGCATGTTTAATTAAGTAATTAATTAGTGCCTAGCGATTAAGATTAGATCTAAATCGTGCACAAGATGCACCCTTACGATTAAATTAGATCTACATCATGTACAAGATGCACTCTATCGATTAGATTAGATCTATTTCGAGTATATGATACATCATCATTTAGATTAGATCTAAATCATGACAACTCAAAATGCCTACCATGCCGTGATACCCATCACTACCTCGATCGCATGATATTGTTGAACCTGCCAAAGCAGAGCAACGCATACTATCTTGGTAGGGTGCGGAGGGACAATCTAGGTCCCGCCTATCAACGCATGGGCGGGTATAAACTCAATAAGATTGAGTATCCCTAGTTAACTCGGTTGGATCGAGTATAACTATAGGCATTTTTCCAACGGTTGGAAAGATAGGTCAAAATCACATATATATTAACTCTCGGGCGTATTAGCCAAAGGTAACTCAAGTTTTAATATAAATGCGGATCTTGATTCTATAAACAAGAGTTGCATAGAGATGTAATTGGTAATCGTTACCTACCGATCATACTAAGTCTTGGGCGTATTAGCCAAAGCTAACTCAAGGGTTAGTATGATGTGGATCTTATCCCACATGAATTATAGAATTCAGTGGAAGCATCATTTAGTTAAAGGCCTAATTAAATGATTAAGAATATGATATTTATTTCTGCTTTTATTCTGTTGTAGATAACCATGACGTCAAATACGAACACCTTCTCCCTGCGATCTGTCCTTGAGAAGGACAAGCTCAACGGAGCAAACTTCCTGGACTGGTACAGGAACCTGAGAATAGTTCTCACTCAGGAACGTAAATTGTACATTCTGGAGCAGCCCATTCCGGAGGCTCCTCCTGCCAATACCCCGCGAGCTGACAAAGATGCTTACAAGAAGCATCAAGATGACGCATTAGATGTGTCTTGTCTAATGCTCGCAACCATGAACTCTGAGCTTCAGAAGCAACACGAGTTAATGGGCGCTTACGATATGGTTGAACATCTTCGTTAATTGTATCAAGGTCAAGCGAGGCATGAGAGATTTGAGATCTCAAGGGCACTGTTTCAGCGCAAAATGTCAGACGGGGCTCCAGTAGGCCCATATGTACTCAAAATGATTGGGTACATAGAGAACCTACAAAGGTTGGGGTTCCCTCTTGGACAAGAGCTAGCCACTGACCTGATCTTGCAATCCTTGCCAGATAGCTACAGTCAATTCGTTCTAAACTACAATATGAACGAGATTGACAAGCCACTGCCTGAGCTGCTCAGCATGTTAAGAACTGCTGAGCTAAACCTTAAGAAGGCTAAGCCCAACACTGTTATGATGGTTCAGAAACATAAGGGCAAGGGCAAGCCCAAAGGCAAGGGAAAGTCCCAAGCCAAGGGCAAAGGCAAGGCACTGAAGCCGAAAGGAGGGGTCGCCAAGGATACTACCTGCTTCCACTGCGGTCAGACCGGGCACTGGAAGAGGAACTGTAAGGTATACTTGGAGGATATTAAGAAGAAGCGAAGTGAGACTTCCACTTCAGGTATATATGTTATAGAAGTCAATCTATCTATTTCTACATCACGGGTATTAGATACTGGATGTGTTTCTCACATTTGTACTGATATTGTTGGTTGCTACTCGGAAAACCTAGAGGTTCCACTGTACAAAAATTTTGTACAAAGGTCTGAACCTTTTCCTAGCTACCATGTGTTCTTTTAAATTAAATTTTGGATCGCCTGCGGAACTTAACACGTTTGATCCAAAACTTAATCTATTCGTTCTTTTAGGTTTTGACTTGGGTCTCCTGCGGAACTTAACACGTTCGACCCAAATCACCTTAAGTTATTAATTCCATTAAATATTAATTTCCATAATTGGTTCCCAGTACTGACGTGGCGAGGCACATGGCCTTCTTGGATATGGGAGCAACCACCACCGACTAGACAAAACCTTTTATGGAAAGCTAATATTTAATTTCCTAAAATAACTTTAGGTTAACCGAAAAGAACAATCAAATCACAAGGAAAAGAAAAACAAAAGAACACTATATCGAAAACAAATTCGAAACTCTAGAATCGTATGCCTCTTGTATTTGGTATTATTTCCAAAAATAACTAGTATGATGCGGAAAGAAAAATTACTAGTTATACCTTTTAGAAAGACCTCTTGATCTTCTACCGTATTCCTCTTCTAACCTCGGACGTTGTGTGGGCAACGATCTTCCGAGATGAGAACCACCAAGCACCTTCTTCTTCCTTGTAAGTTTCGGCCATCAAAACTTCTCCTAGGATGAAGAGGTTCGGCCACCACCACCATGCTCCAAGGGATGCTAGAAAAGAGGCTTCTTTTCTCTCCTTCTTAGATCCGGCCACCAAAGCTATCTCCACCATGAGAAGGTTTCGGCCACACAAAGGAGAGGAGAGGAAAGAAAGGGCCGGCCACACCCAAGGAAGAAAAGAGGGAGAAAAATAATAGAGTCGTTCGCCTTGAAGCCTCCCTACCCCTCTTTTATAATCCTTGGTCTTGGCAAATAAGAAAAATTTAATAAAAACTTCCTTAATTCTTTTTCCATTGAAAAGGAAAATTTATTTAATTAAAATAATTTTCTCTTTTCAAATTATAATGGCCGGCCACTCTTCTCCCCAAAACAAGGAGAGTTTTAATTAAAACAAAAATTAAAACTTCCTAATTTGTTTCTAGAAATTTATAAAAATTTCTCCAATAATTTTAATCCCTTCATGATTGGTTAATAAAAAGAAATTTTATAAATTAAAATCTTTCTTTTAAACATGTGGATAATTTCCAAAAAGAAAAGTTATCTCTAAAAATTAAAATCTCCTTTCAATCTACAAATAAGGAAAGATATTAAATCTTTTCTTAATCTTTTGTAGAAACTAATAAAAGAGAATTTTTAATTTTTAAACTTTCTTTTAAATCATGAATATAATTAAAAGGAAAGTTTTTACCAAAATTAAAATCAACCTTTTAATCTACAAATAAGGAAAGAGATTTTAACTCTTCTCTTAATCTTTTGTAGAATCTTATAAAAGGAAGGATTTAAATTTTTAAACTCTCTTTTAAAATATATTATCCACATAAGAAAAATTTTAAAATTTAAAATTCCTTTTTATTTAATAGGGGCAGCCACATGAATTCACCCATGAACATACCCATGGCCGGCCCTAGCTTGGTCTCCAAGCTAGCTTGGCCGGCACCTATAGGATGGGTAAGAAGGTGGGTATGCAGTGGGTATAAATCTCTATATACTAGAGGCTACGATAGGGACCGAGAGGAGGAATTGATTTTGGTCTCCCGATGAGATTAAGCATCCCGTGTTCGTCCCGAACACACAACTTAATTTCATCAATAATAATTCATTCTACTAAAGAACTATTATTGAACTACCGCACCAATCCCAAATTACATTTTTGGGCTCCTTCTTATTATGAGTGTGTTAGTCTCCCTGTGTTTAAGATAACAAATGTCCACTAATTAAGTAAGTTACTGACAACTCGCTTAATTAATATCTAGCTCCAAGAGTAGTACCACTCAACTTCATCGTCATGTCGGACTAAGTCCACCTGCAGGGTTTAACATGACAATCCTTATGAGCTCCTCTTGGGGACATTCTCAACCTAGATCACTAGGACACAGTTTCCTTCTATAATCAACAACACACACTATAAGTGATATCATTTCCCAACTTATCGGGCTTATTGATTTATCGAACTAAATCTCACCCATTGATAAATTAAAGAAATAAATATCAAATATATGTGCTTGTTATTATATTAGGATTAAGAGCACACACTTCCATAATAACTGAGGTCTTTGTTCCTTTATAAAATCAGTATAAAAGGAACGACCTCAAATGGTCCTACTCAATACACACTAAGTGTACTAATGTAATTATATAGTTAAGATAAACTAATACCTAATTACACTACGACCTTCCAATGGTTTGTTCCTTTCCATCTTGGTCGTGAGCTACTGTTTATAATTTATAAGAAACCGATAACATGATCTTCTGTATGTGACACCACACACCATGTTATCTACAATATAAATTAATTGAGCAACTATATTTATCATAAATGTAGACATTTGACCAATGTGATTCTTATTTCTAGATAAATATTTATACCAAAAGCTAGGCTTTTAGTATACACTCTAACAATCTCCCACTTATACTAAAAGACTAAGCTGCCATATCTGCTGCCATACATCTGATTCCCATCCTTCAACATGCCCATCAAAAGCTCTTGCCTTAAGGACCTTAGTGAAAGGATCTATAGGTCATCACCTGATGCAATCTAGGCGGCAACAACTTCTCCTCGTTTATACTATTCCTCGTATTGGGTGGTACTTGCGCTCTATTGTGTTTACTTGCCTTATAGACTTATGGTTTCTTCGAGTTTGCTACTGCACCAACATTATTACAATAAATTGTAACAATCTTTGGACAAACCAGAAATCATATCTAAGTCTATCTTGAGGTTATTAAGTCATTCAGCTTTTATGGCTACCTCAGAGGCTTGCCATATACTAAGCTTCTATGGTGGAGTCCAGAAAAACACCTATATTTATCACTCTTCCATAGTTATGACTTTACCTCCTAAAGTAAACACAAAACCCCGAGGTTGACTTATTATTATCCCTATCTGATTGGAAGCCAAAATCCATGCAACCCACTAGGACCAAATTAACTGCCTTGTAAGCTAGCATATAATTTCTAGTGCCTCTAAGGTACTTCAATATATGCTTTACTGCAGTCCACTGTCCTTGTCCAGGGTTACTTTGATATCTGCTAACTATGCCCTTGGAAAAACAGATTTCTGATCTCGTGCATAGCATATATTAGGCTTCAGATAGCCGAAGCATAAAGAACTGCCTTTATTTCCTTTATCTCCTTTGATGTCTACAGAGACATATCTTTAGATAAAGTTACTCCATCCTAAAAAAGTAAGAAACCTTTCTTGGAGTTTTGCATGCTTAAAACAAGCAAGGATTTTTCCGATGTTTGATGTTTGGAATAAGTAAAATATTCTTTTCTTGCGATCCCTTATTACTTTGATCTCAAGAATATATACATTCTCCCAAGTCCTTTATATCGAATTGTTTGGACAACCATACCCTTACTTCTGACAACATTTTGATATTGTTTCCAACTACCAAAAATGTTATCTACGTATAGTACAAGAAATACCACCACGCTTCCATCACACCTTTTGTATACACAAGACTTATCCAGTTACTAAATGAATCCAAAGGTCTGGATTACTTTGATAAACTGGATGTTCCAAGACCTTGAAGCTTTGTATCAGTCCATAGACTGATTGAGCTTGCACACAAGATGCTCTTAGCCCTTTGCAATGAACCCTTCTGGTTGCTTTATATGGATGCTTTCTTCAAGACTTCCATTAAGGAATGCTGTCTTGACATCCACTTGCCAAATAGATAAAAGAATCCGGATAGACTTAAGCATGGCTACCAGTGAAAAAGTTTCCTTTTTCATCTAGCCTTGCTTTGAAAGTTTCTACCTTCCTGTCTATCCCTCTTTTCCTATTATAGACCTTTTTATACCCAAAGGCTTTTACACCATTTGGTGGTTCTACAAGCTTCCAGATTTTATTAGAATACATATATTCTAATTCTGTTATTCATTACTCTTTGCCAAGATATTGCATCTTTATCTTGGAGTGCTTCGTCATATGTCCGGAGATCAGGTTCATGTCCTCCAGGGATCGAGTCCAAAAACTCTCCCAAAACATGAATCTTTTTAGGTTGCCTAACAACCCTCCCACTACGACAAGGCACTTTCTGTAATTGTGTATCATTTGTGATACGTGTTGCAGTTTCCTTGTGGTATCTCATCTTGTACAATTGGTACTAGATTAGACATGTCTTTTATTATTTCCTTAAGAACAAGTTTTCTTATGGGCACATGGTTTATTACATAGTCCTTTTTCTAAAATTGGTCATTGAAGCTAACAATGACCTTCTGATTTTTAAGACTATAAACCTACTTTCATTTCTCTAGGATAACCCACAAACAAGTGAATTCCTGTCCAACTTATCATTGTCTCTCTTCAGCATATGTGCTGGACTACCCGAATCCAAATATGCTTCAAAATAAGCTTACGCCTATTCAGCAATTCTATATGAGTAGAGAGTTCTGACTTTGGAAGGTACTATGTTCACTTCCGTTTTCAAAGTATATCCTTAAAATGAATTTGGTAAAATAACTCATCATCAATCTACTTATTTCCATAAGAGTCCTATACCTTCTTTCTACTACACCA
The DNA here is from genome assembly GCF_018446385.1 of Zingiber officinale. Taxonomy (NCBI): domain Eukaryota; kingdom Viridiplantae; phylum Streptophyta; class Magnoliopsida; order Zingiberales; family Zingiberaceae; genus Zingiber; species Zingiber officinale. The sequence continues at coordinate 82,056,351 of NC_056002.1, forward strand.
TTCTGTAGAGGTGTACCAGGTGCAGTTAGTTTGGATTGAATCCCTACTTCTGATAAGTGACTCCTAAATTCTCCCAAGAGGTACTTGCCACTATGATTTCACCATAGTGTCTTTTTACTTTGTCGTTTCTCCACATCAGCCTAGTACTCTTTGAACTAATCAAAGTACTTAGTCTTGCGGCACATTAAGTAAATTTATTTGTATCTTGAATAGTTGTCTATAAAATAGACGAAATATTCAATACTACCTCTTGTCTGGATAGTCATAGGATCACACAAATCAGAATGAACCAATTTCAACATATCTTTGACTCCATACCCCTTAGACTTGAAAGCTTCTTGGTTATTTTTTCTTCCAAGTAAGACTCGCAGGTTGGAAAGATTTCCACTACTAATGAACCCAAAAGTTCATCAGCTACCAATGAATCATACTCAAGTTAATATAACCTAGCCTTAGATGCCAAAGATATAATTGGTTCATTTCCGAAGGTTACTTTCTCTTAAAGTTAGAAGATGTGTTACTAATTTCCATTTGTTGCATCGTGAGAGTTATTGGATTTATAAATTGCCAACCAACGTACCAGAACAGATAACTTTCCTCTTTTTCTTAATAACAACTTTGTTATTAAAAGAGATAGAATATCAAGTTCTTTGAATAGTTTAAAAACTAAAAACTAGTTCTTTCTAAACTTGGTGCGTAAAGACAATTACTCAAAAATCCATGTTTTATTCTTATCAAAGATAAACATCTCCCACTGCAACAGCTACCATTTTTACAGTAGTGCCCATGTGGACGGTGTTTTAATTTAGTTGCCGGGTTTCCTGGAACCCTGCAATGAATTACGGACATGATTAATGGCATCTGTATCTACACTCCAGGTTCTGGTAGATAACACCACTAAACATGTTTCAACTAATGAATTAAATACACCTATGTTGTTCTTAGTTTTAAGAAGACAGTTTACCTTAATGTCCAAGTCCTATTTCCAATCATTACAATTGGGACTACTAAGCCTTTTCTATAGTATGACTACTAGGGGATTGATAAATATTTAAATCCTATGAATCACAAAAATATTTGGTCAAGATCAACTCCTTAAAAATCCCCATGAATTTTGTATGCCACAATAGTGTGGACGTATACAAAATCGAAGAGGAGATTTTATTCATTAATTTCATTATCTCGTCAACTTTACTTTATGACGAATAAAATTAATAGTTGATCTGTCTTTGATCAAATATTTGGTCAAAAACTTTTGAATTTTAAAAAAATATTGATTCCTCAAACAATATTATTTAAATTCACCAACACCTCAAACACCGTGAATTTTGCATGCCACGTTAGTGTGGACGTATACAAATTCAACATTTGTAAAAGGAGGGTTTTAACCCATTAATTTTATTATCTTGTCAACCTAACTTTTTGACAAATAAAATTAATAGTTGGTATCATTTGGTCACACAAATAATAGCAGTGACTCCGATAGGGAGGATACTATTAGATGTGTCTAAGTGTATACCATTACTTGACACTAAGTCCATTAATAAGATTATGCCCCTTCCGTTGGGGAAGATCACACGCTCTTAATTAACTTCCTATAGTCATCCAAAAATGGAAGTCTGTTCTAGTGATCCACAAACAAGCTCATCCGTTATGGAGGAAGGCACTCAGAGCTAACGCGCAAGCTTGTTTGCATCACTTATAAACCAGTAATGGAGACCATGGGATTTACTTAAAAATCCCTCTCCCACTTAGTTATTTATAAATGAGGAATTTTAACTATGCTAGCCTACTAAATATGTAAACTAACATGCACACACAGCACAATATAAAAGTAATAAATAGAAAATCTAATTTTCAACTATTATGGATTTTATCTCTAGTTGTCATCCGTGTGTTGTCATCCCAAGCTACTGCCATATTTGGCCACTGCCACCGGGTCTAGCTGCTCCTAGTTCCGCTGCGCCTCTGGTCCTTAGAAGGTTCCACGCCTTGCAAGATTCGATCCACGACATAAATAGAATTTTACATTTTGATCCTATATTCCATAAAAGGAATGTACATGTATCTAGATCAAAAATAAAATCCTAATAAAACTAAATACAGTTCCTGCTGTATTTTAATACAATCATGCACACACAGATAAATGCCCTTGACATGTCCAAGGGTCCAATCACACACATAATAACTAAAAGCCATAATAGTTGGATCCTGCATCCACAAAGTTAGCACATCCTACTATTAACCTGCCTAAATTATGTATGACATGTGCATAATTAAACTAATACCAAATACACAGAGGCAAAACCCTAGCTCTGATACCAATTGTTGGTTGCTACTCGGAAAACCTAGAGGTTCCACTGTACAAAAATTTTGTACAAAGGTCTGAACCTTTTCCTAGCTACCATGTGTTCTTTTAAATTAAATTTTGGATCGCCTGCGGAACTTAACACGTTTGATCCAAAACTTAATCTATTTGTTCTTTTAGGTTTTGACTTGGGTCTCCTGCGGAACTTAACACGTTCGACCCAAATCACCTTAAGTTATTAATTCCATTAAATATTAATTTCCATAATTGGTTCCCAGTACTGACGTGGCGAGGCACATGACCTTCTTGGATATGGGAGCAACCACCACCGACTAGACAAAACCTTTTATGGAAAGCTAATATTTAATTTCCTAAAATAACTTTAGGTTAACCGAAAAGAACAATCAAATCACAAGGAAAAGAAAAACAAAAGAACACTATATCGAAAACAAATTCGAAACTCTAGAATCGTATGCCTCTTGTATTTGGTATTATTTCCAAAAATAACTAGTATGATGCGGAAAGAAAAATTACTAGTTATACCTTTTAGAAAGACCTCTTGATCTTCTACCGTATTGTTCTTCTAACCTCGGACGTTGTGTGGGCAACGATCTTCCGAGATGAGAACCACCAAGCACCTTCTTCTTCCTTGCAAGTTTCGGCCATCAAAACTTCTCCTAGGATGAAGAGGTTCGGCCACCACCACCATGCTCCAAGGGATGCTAGAAAAGAGACTTCTTTTCTCTCCTTCTTCTCCTTCTTAGATCCGGCCACCAAAGCTATCTCCACCATGAGAAGGTTTCGGCCACACAAAGGAGAGGAGAGGAAAGAAAGGGCCGGCCACACCCAAGGAAGAAAAGAGGGAGAAAAATAATAGAGTCGTTCGCCTTGAAGCCTCCTCTACCCCCTCTTTTATAATCCTTGGTCTTGGCAAATAAGGAAAATTTAATAAAAACTTCCTTAATTCTTTTTCCATTGAAAAGGAAAATTTATTTAATTAAAATAATTTTCTCTTTTCAAATTATAATGGCCGGCCACTCTTCTCCCCAAAACAAGGAGAGTTTTAATTAAAACAAAAATTAAAACTTCCTAATTTGTTTCTAGAAATTTATAAAAATTTCTCCAATAATTTTAATCCCTTCATGATTGGTTAATAAAAAGAAATTTTATAAATTAAAATCTTTCTTTTAAACATGTGGATAATTTCCAAAAAGAAAAGTTATCTCTAAAAATTAAAATCTCCTTTCAATCTACAAATAAGGAAAGATATTAAATCTTTTCTTAATCTTTTGTAGAAACTAATAAAAGAGAATTTTTAATTTTTAAACTTTCTTTTAAATCATGAATATAATTAAAAGGAAAGTTTTTACCAAAATTAAAATCAACCTTTTAATCTACAAATAAGGAAAGAGATTTTAACTCTTCTCTTAATCTTTTGTAGAATCTTATAAAAGGAAGGATTTAAATTTTTAAACTCTCTTTTAAATTATATTATCCACATAAGAAAAATTTTAAAATTTAAAATTCCTTTTTATTTAATAGGGTCGGCCACAAGAATTCACCCATGAACATACCTATGGCCGGCCCTAGCTTGGTCTCCAAGCTAGCTTGGCCGGCCCCTATAGGATGGGTAAGAAGGTGGGTATGTGGTGGGTATAAATCTCTATATACTAGAGGCTACGATAGGGACCGAGAGGAGGAATTGATTTTGGTCTCCCGATGAAATTAAGCATCCCGTGTTCGCCCCGAACACACAACTTAATTTCATCAATAATAATTCATTCCACTAAAGAACTATTATTGAACTACCGCACCAATCCCAAATTACATTTTTGGGCTCCTTCTTATTATGAGTGTGTTAGTCTCCCTGTGTTTAAGATAACAAATGTCCACTAATTAAGTAAGTTACTGACAACTCGCTTAATTAATATCTAGCTCCAAGAGTAGTACCACTCAACTTCATCGTCATGTCGGACTAAGTCCACCTGCAGGGTTTAACATGACAATCCTTATGAGCTCCTCTTGGGGACATTCTCAACCTAGATCACTAGGACACAGTTTCCTTCTATAATCAACAACACACACTATAAGTGATATCATTTCCCAACTTATCGGGCTTATTGATTTATCGAACTAAATCTCACCCATTGATAAATTAAAGAAATAAATATCAAATATATGTGCTTGTTATTATATTAGGATTAAGAGCACACACTTCCATAATAACTGAGGTCTTTGTTCCTTTATAAAATCAGTATAAAAGGAACGACCTCAAATGGTCCTACTCAATACACACTAAGTGTACTAGTATAATTATATAGTTAAGATAAACTAATACCTAATTACACTACGACCTTCCAATGGTTTGTTCCTTTCCATCTTGGTCGTGAGCTACTGTTTATAATTTATAAGAAACCGATAACATGATCTTCTGTATGTGACACCACACACCATGTTATCTACAATATAAATTAATTGAGCAACTACATTTATCATAAATGTAGATATTTGACCAATGTGATTCTTATTTCTAGATAAATATTTATACTAAAAGCTAGGCTTTTAGTATACACTCTAACAGTGCAGGCGCTGAGAAATAGCAGGGCATTATCAAAGGGCGAGGTGGACCTACGAGTAGGCAATGGAGCACGGGTTGTTGCTGTTGCTGTAGGGACTTACTTTCTATCTCTGCCCTCTGGGCTTGTACTAGAGTTAGTCGATTGTTGTTATGTGCCTGCATTAACTAAGAACATTATATCAGTTTCTTGTTTGGACAAGAAAGGTTTCTCGTTTACTATAAAGAACAAATGTTGTTCCGTCTATTTAAACGATATGTTCTATTGTAGTGCACCTATGATAAACGGACTCTATATTCTAGACCTTGAGAGCTGTTGTTGGGTTTTTCGGGCCGCGAAAACCGCATTTTCGCGTCATGGAAACCCCGAATCACCCTAGCCAACGGATTTTGTGCGAAGAAAAATTCGAAAACATACGAGTACGAGTTACAAAACTTCTAGATCTACATAATGAAGATCTTTACCCTTGTTGCGTGCCCTTTTTGCGTATCCCGCTCGTCCTCGGTACGCCGGATCTCGAAGTTGTCAATGTAGACAACTCTCTACACGTATCCACACGAACACACTAGGTGGAGGTGACCAAAAACCAAGGTGTGCTAGCACCTATGTGGTTCGGCCAAGGAAGGAGGAGAGGGAGAGCTTGAGAGGAAGAAGATGTAAAATTCCACACTTGAATGAATAATGAAAATCAATTCACACACCATTCAAAATGTGGCCGGCCACTTTTCTCATGTGTAACTCCCCTCATTAATGCATTAAGTTGTCATCAAGGAGAGAATGTAACCTCCATGAGGTGACACTCACTAGTAACTCCCATGAGGTGGCAACCACGATGATGATGTGGAGTAACATCATTTGTCCACATCAATGCCAACAACCCAATGAGGTGGCATAAAGTCAAGTCAAACTTGACTTTTAATCTTCCTCTCAAGTCAAGTCAAACTTGACCAAACCTCTTCCATGGTTGATCTAATCTAACCATTTGATTCAAGCCAATTTAATATATAATGAATCTAATTCATTAAATTAAATTGATTCAATGAGTCATAATCTAAATTAGACTCATTGAACACATGAATCAACTTGAGTCCAACTCAAGTTAGCCCAATTAGGATTACTCTTAATCCAATTTGATTCATCAAATGAATCTAATCCTCTTGGTTCATCATATGAACCTAATCTCCATCTAATTGTCCTTAGTGTGTGACCCTATAGGTTCTTGTAACGTTGGCAATGCCCTAAACCCATTTAGGAGCATAAGTAATGAGCGGTATCTAGCAACACATCATTACTACCCAAGTTACAAGAATGTCGAGATCCGACATCACCTTGTGACTACTAATTGTGACTCCTCACAAAATATGACAAGTGTCCTTCTATCCTAGACATCTAGATTGATTAATGTGAGGCATAGACCATGTCATCCTCTGACCAATCTAAATCTTGAACTCCAAGTAGACTCACTAAATCAAATGAGCTCAATATCCTATATTGACTCATTTAGGCAAGGCCATGCACTTCGTGATCTCACTCTATCAAGAATACCGATGTCTCTCCCGTCATATGGGAGGGATAGATCCCATCTACATCACTCACATCCCTCTGCATAATTCGTTATATACCCAGTAATCGCCTTTATAGTCCACCCAGTTACGGGTGATGTTTGACGAAACCAAAGTAGATAACTCCTTATGTAGGGAACCATGGTGACTTTAGGTCTAAGGACTAGTAGTCATACTAATAGCCACATGAGAAAGTATATGACACTCATATAACGATCCATGATACTTTCTCATGGCGGGTCATTCAGTATACATTCTCTAATGTATACCCATGTGTCAACTTGATATCTCTATATCCATGACTTGTGAGATCAAGTCATCGAGTTGACCTACATGCTAGTCTTATTGCATTAACATTGTCCCTGAATGTTAATACTCGACTAGGAATGATTAAGAGTAGTGTTCCCTATATCATCTCACTATCGGTTCAACTAACCGATTGATATAGGTGAGAACCGTCTACTCAAGGACGTTATTATACTTAGTTTATTTGGCACCAATACAAGTAAGTATAATAACCAAAAACCAAATGCCTTTATTTATGTAGAATATGATACAATAAGTCCAATATACAATCATTAAATGATTGGCTCTAGGGCTTTAGCTAACAATCTCCCACTAGCACAGTGCCAATCAGTGTAGGCTCTAAGCCCAAATGACCTAGTGTGACCATCATGCTTCCTCTGTCCCAAAGCCTTGGTCAAGGGATCTGCAATGTTAGCCTCTGTAGGTACTCTGCAAATCTTCACATCTCCTCTCTCGATAATCTCTCGAATGAGATGGAAGCGCCTTAGTATGTGTTTGGTCCGCTGGTGTGAGCGCGGTTCCTTCGCCTGTGCTATAGCTCCATTGTTGTCACAATAGAGCTCAATGGGGTCAGCAATGCTAGGTACTTGCGGATCCAAACTGCCTCCTATGCTGCCTCTGATGCAGTAATGTACTCGGCTTCTGTTGTAGAATCAGCTACTGTATCCTGCTTCAAACTCTTTCAGCTAACAGCACCACCATTAATGCAAAATACGAACCCCGACTGTGATCTATAGTCATCCTGGTCGGTCTGGAAGCTAGCATCACTGTAACCCTTTACAGCTAGCTCGTCATCGCTTCCATATATCAAGAAATATTCTTTAGTCCTTCTTAAGTACTTAAGAATATTCTTGACCGCTATCCAGTGACTTTCACATGGATCTGACTGGTATCTGCTCATCATGCTCAAAGCATAGGAGACATCAGGTCGAGTACATAGCATGGCGTACATGATCGATCCTATGGCTGAGGCATAAGGGATCTGATCCATGTGGTCTCTCTCCTCTCTAGAAGAGGGACCTTGAGTCTTCGAAAGACTCACGCCATGTGATATCGGCAGAAATCCCTTCTTGGAGTTCTGCATGGCAAACCGAAGGAGTACCTTGTCAATGTATGTACTCTGACTTAGGCCAAGCAATCTCTTAGATCTATCTCTATATATCTGTATCCCTAGAATACGGGATGCCTCACCTAAATCCTTCATTGAGAAGCAACTCCCTAGCCAGGTCTTGATAGACTGAAGCATAGGGATGTCCTTCCCAATGAGCAGTATGTCATCCACATACAATATGAGGAAGACAACTATGTCCCCTACAACCTTCTTGTAGACACAAGGTTCATCTTCGTTCTTGATGAAACCAAACTGTTTGATTACATCATCAAATCGAAGATTCCAGCTCCGAGAAGCTTGCTTTAGTCCATAAATGGACCTCTGTAGCTTGCATACTCTGCTAGTATGCTGTGGATCTACAAAACCCTCAGGTTGTGTCATGTACACATCCTCGAGTATGTTTCCATTCAGAAACGCGGTTTTGACATCCATCTGCCATATCTCATAGTCATGGTAGGCTGCAATAGCAAGCATGATCCGAATGGACTTAAACATCGCTACTGGAGAAAAGGTTTCATCATAGTCAATACCATGAATCTGCTTGAAACCTTTAGCTACCAAGCGACCCTTATAGATAAGTCCATCCATGTCAGTCTTTCTCTTAAAGTCCCACTTGCACCCAATGGGTTTTACCCCTTCAGGTGGATCAACCAAAGTCCATACTTGGTTGGTGTACATGGATTCCATTTCGGATCTCATGACCTCTAGCCATTTCTCGAAATCTGGTCTCATCACAGCTTCCTGATAGGTGGTAGGCTCATCCTCTATGAGCACAATGTCATCATGGTCAGACAAGAGAAATGAGTATCTCTCAGGCTGACGACGTACCCTATCAGACCTGCGAAGAGGTATGTCTACTTGAACTGGTTGTTGTTCCTCAACTCCTTGTGGAACAACATCATCCACAACACTTTGTGGTTCCAGTTCAATTTCCATCGAGGTATTAGTGCTATTGTTCGCATCTTGAACTTCTTCAAGATCGAACGCGCTAGAAAGATCCCACTAGTCTTTATAGAAACAAAGTCCCTTTCTAGAAAGATCCCAGTCTTTGCCACAACTACTTTGTGCTGACTGGGAATGTAGAAGTAATATCCCTTAGTTTCCTTGGGATATCCAATAAAATAGTACTTGTCAGATTTGGGTCCTAACTTGTCTGAGACTTGACGTCGAACGTAAGCCTCACAACCCCATATCCTCATGAAAGACACTTGGGCGTCTCTCCCAGTCCATATCCTATATGGTGTCTTTATCACGGCCTTGGATGGAACTCGGTTGAGAATGAAAACTGTCGTGTCTAGAGCATATCCCCATAGATATGTCGGAAGATCTGTGTGACTCATCATAGATCGTACCATATCTAATAAGGTACGATTCCTCCGTTCGGATACACCATTCCACTGTGGTGTTCCAGGAGGAGTGAGTTGGGATAGAATCCCACACTCAGCTAGATAGTCACGGAACTCATGGCTAAGATATTCTCCACCTCGATCGGATCGAAGTATCTTAATACTCTTACCAAGCTGGTTCTGTACTTCATTCTTGAATTTTTTGAACTTCTCAAAGGATTCAGACTTATGTGTCATCAAGTACACATAACCATATCTACTGAAGTCATCAGTTAATGTGATGAAGTACCTATAACCGCCTCTAGCAGCGACATTGAAAGGGCCACATACATTACTATGTATGAGTCCTAACAAATCAGTCGCTCTTTCGCTGTGCCCACTCTAGGGAGTCTTGGTCATCTTGCCTCGTAGGCATGACTCGCATATCTCATATGATTCAAAATCAAATGAGTCCAGCAAACCATCCTTATGGAGCTGGGATAAGCGCTTGTCATTTATATGACCTAAGCGACAGTGCCAGAGATAGCTTTGGTTCAGGTCATTTGACTTGAACCTCTTGGTATTTATGTTATAGATAGGGCTCTCAAGGTCTAGAATATAGAGTCCGTTCATCAGAGGTGCACTACAATAGAACATATCGTTTAAATAGATAGAACAACATTTGTTCTTTATTGTAAACGAAAATCCTTTGTTGCCCAAACAAGAAACTGAAATTATGTTCTTAGTCAAGGCAGGCACATAACAACAATCATCTAATTCTAGTACTAGCCCAGAGGGCAGAGATAGATAGTAAGTTCCTACAGCAATAGCAGCAACCCGTGCTCCATTGCCTACTCGTAGGTCTACCTCACCCTTCGTCAATGCCCTGCTATTTCTCAGCGCTTGTACATTGGTACAAATGTGCGAAGCACATCCGGTATCTAATACCCACGATGAAGAAATAGAGAGGTTGACTTCTATAACATGTATACCTGAAGTAGAAATCTTATTTCTCTTCTTCTTAAGATCTTCCAGGTATTCTTTGGAGTTCCTCTTCCAGTGCCTTGCTTGTCCTTGATATAGGTGACAAAGATGTTCAACCATATCGTAAGCACTCATCAACTCATGTTGCTTCTGAAGCTCAGAGTTCATGGTCACGAGCATAAGACAGGACACATCTAATGCGTCATCTTGATGCTTCTTGTAAGCATCTCGGTCTGCTCGCGTGGCAGTGGCAGGAGGAGCCTCCAGAATGGGCTGTTCCAGAACGTACAGTTTACGTTCTTGGGTGGGAACTATTCTCAGGTTCCTGTACCAGTCCAGGAAATTTGCTCCGTTGAGCTTGTCCTTCTTAAGGACAGATCGCAGAGAGAAGGTGTTCATATTCGACGTCATGGAAATTCTACAACAGAAATAAATGCATAAATAAGTATCATATTCTTAATCATTTAATTAGGCCTTTAACTAAATGATGCTCCCACTGAATTCTATAATTCACGTGGGACAAGATCCACATCATACTAACCCTTGAGTTAGCTTTGGCTAATACGCCCAAGACTTAGTATGATCGGTAGGTAATGATTACCAATTACATCTCTATGCAACTCTTGTTTATAGGATCAAGTGTAACACCCACTAAGCTTTTAAGATAAATAAGAGAATGATGAATTTTGCCTTAGAAAAATAATAAGAAGTGAGTTGAAGCAAAAAGAAATAAAATGAAATAAAAAGAAGAGGAGGTCAAGGATTGAACCTTGAACCTCTTATACTATAATTTATAGAATTAATTAGTAGAAACCAATTGGGATAGAGAGAAGATATTGATAGCAAGGAAAGGGAATGCATGATAAAGATAGGAGTAAAGATCTAAGAAGAGAAAGCAAGAAAAGAGCAAGAGAAAGGCAACTTGCCTTCCTCCCTTCCTCTCTCTTTTCCCTCTCTTGCCGTGACGTTAAATGGAGAATTAAGGGGATTCATTCCCCCTTGTTTCATCATGAATGATGAGAATAAATTAGAAAATAAAATAAATAAAAGAAAATGGAAAAAAAAAGGCTAAGGGAGAAGGAAAGCAAAAACCGATTTTGCTACCTCTTCCCCCTTAACATAAAAGAGAATATGTAAAGGGAAAATTCTATTTTCTCTCATTTTTCTCATTCTCTCCTCTCCCTCACCGAACCCTCAGTCCCCTCTCCTCCATCTTCGGCCCCAAGCCAAGGTTTTCTCCTAAGAAAGCCTAAGATACAAGGAGGACTTAGCAAGGGAATCAAGGAAAGGGAACTAGAAGAAGAGGCTACTTCTTCCATCACCACACCTTAGATCCACAAGCGAAAAGGATGTAAGCTTCCCCTCACCTGTGGTACAAGGCGTTTTATGTGATTTTTGGATTTTATGAGGATTAGAAAACCTAGAATAGAATTTAAGAAAATTCGGCCAAAGAAGAGTTTTCAAATCTAGGAAGGTTTAAACAAGTCCTCATTTCATGATATTTTTCTATGCTATGTAGGAAGGTTTTTCCTTCATGTTTTTATACCTATATGATGCTTGGTCAGAGGAGTACCTAACCCTAGAATTTTGGCCAAAAATATTTTAAAGAGGTTAGGGAAATCATTGTTTAACCAAACTAGTACAAGTTTCCCTCCATGAATCACTAAGGGTCTTTTATTGGTTTTTCTTGCTTGAAAGATGACTTGGAACCAAAAGAAATCCACTCATATGTTTCGGCCAAGAAAAGAGCTTAGGGTTAGGAAGACCTTTAAATTTAAGTAACCATGTTTATATGATAGAATATAGAGTTCTCTTAAAGAATTGCATGTTGAATATTGCTAGAAATTCATGAACTCTTCATTAAGATTTTCGGCCATGATAAGATGGATAGCTTAGAAAAGCTTAAACAAAATTTTAACATGCTCAAGACCTCTGTGATATTAAGATATGAAAGTTGTTTAATGCTCTCATGCTTAATTAGGGTATAGAGAATTTAGTTACATGATATATGACATGTAAGATCACAAGGGTCCTAGCTTGTTTATGAACCAAATTTGTATATGATGTTCTTAGTAATTTTTGCCATGAAACTTACTTAGGTTTTCCATGCTTTAGGCCACTTAAAACCTAGTTTAGAGATTGGTAGGTTTCGGCCATGAGGAAAAATAAAAGAAAAAGGAAAGAAACCTAGGAAGTCTAAGACACAATTCACATGTATGTTTATTATGCTTGTCTTTGTACATGCTATGAAACTTGTATGACTTCCTATGCTTTTAGGCTATTTGAAGCAAATTTAAACACTGATGAGTCTCGGCCAAGTAGGGTTTAAATGACCTAGAGGCCTTAGAATTGAAACCAATTGTGTTAAAAATGCTTCTTATGGAAATATGATAATATGTTGATTGAGTCACATGCTTGTATAATTTTTCCATGACCTAAATAGACCATTGTATGTTTCGGACATGAAGGGATAGATGCCCTAGAAACCCTAGAACAAAAATTAAATATGCTCATGTCACTCTACATGAAATATGATAAGTAGAAAGCCAAAGTTCTCATGCTATATGTTGTTTAATGACCTAAAATGAGGCTAGGGTAAGTTTCGGCCATACCCATTGTATGATGCCTTATTATGAATTTATACATGATGTTAGTTCAAGTTCACATGCTTGTATGCTTGCTTTTAGCCCTAAGGAATACTTGTTAAATTTCGGCCATGAAATATGTTAAGGGCTTGAAGAACTTAGGAACTAGCTCAAATATGCTTACTATGTTACTTGGAAAAAAATGCTATAAATATGGTTTAAGGTTTCCATGCTTTCATGACATTTGGGACCTTGTTTCACACCTGATAGGGTTTGGCCACATGAAGTTTAGGGACTTGGAGAACTTAGGAACCAAGTTAATCATGCTTATAATGCTTCCTATGAAATTGATGTGATGATAATTTAGGTTCCACATGCTTGGAGGTTGTTTTTACCTAAATTGAGATCTAAGGGGGGGTTCGGCCATGATAAGAACCCAAGGGATTAGGAAGCTTAGAACCCAAGGGATTAGGAAGCTTAGAACCCAAGCTAACTATGTTACCATGTTTCTTATGATAGTATAATCACATGATACCCCCTTATGCTTAAACATGTATGCTTGTGATTTATACTTTCCATGATATGATATGTGCTTAAAATAGGCATGCTTTCATGATATGCTATGTGGATAGAAATATGCATGCTTTGATGATATGATATGTGCTTAAAATATGCATGCTTTCATGATATTCTAGGTGGATAGAAATAAGCATGCTTTGATGATATGCTATGTGCTAAAAATATGCATGTTTTCATGATATGCTATGTGGATAGAAATATGCATGCTTTGATGATATGCTATGTGCCTAAAATATGCATGCTCTCATGATATGCTATGTGGTGAAAATATGCATGCTTTTATGACATGATGTATGCCTAAGTGATGCATAATTTTTATGACTTGATGTATGCCTAAGTGATGCATACTTTTTATGACATGATGTATGCCTAAGTGATGCATACTTTTTATGACATGATGTATGCCTAAGTGATGCATACTTTTTATGACATGATGTATGCCTAAGTGATGCATACTTTTATGACATAATGTATGCCTAAGTGATGCATACTTCTATGATATGCTAAGTGATTAAATGATGCATTTTTATACATGCTACTTTACTTTGTAAGGCTTGTACCAAGGGTGGGCTCCTAATCAGCCCCTAGGCCTTTGGCTGTGTGATCCAGGCTAGTAAAAATAAAGGGATGGGCTCCTTAGTATGCCCCTAGGTCTATGGCTGTGTGATCCTGACCTAGTTCCTAGTATGATTCAAGACTTGCTACCTTGGATATACTTAGGAAGCGCGCTTATCTACGTGATTTATCTATGTGTGGTACAAGCCGGGGCCCTGATTATGTTGATATTATGTTCAAGTATATATGTAAGAAGAAATGGTTTTAAAGATCATGAGACATACACATGTTTTTCGGATACATGTTTTTTCAAAATCATATTGCATATACCTTATGATCATGTTGTGATGATGCTATGATTTATGATATGCCATGATTAGATACGATTATGTTATGTTTCATGCTATGCTTTAAGAGCTTGATATGCCATGCCACCTTATGATGATACTATGATATGCCATGATTAGATATGATTATGTTATGTTTCATGCTATGCTTTAAGAGATGATATTGTTAGAGTGTATACTAAAAGCCTAGCTTTTGGTATAAACATTTATCTAGAAATAAGAATCACATTGGTCAAATGTCTACATTTGTGATAAATGTAGTTGTTCAATTAATTTATATTGTAGATAACATGGTGTGTGGTGTCACACACAGAGGATCATGTTATCAGTACCTTATAAATTATAAACAGTAGCTCACGACCAAAATGGAAAGGAACAAACCATTAGAAGGTCGTAGTGTAATTAGGTATCAGTTTATCTTGACTGTATAATTACACTAGTACACTTAGAGTGTATTGAGTAGGACCATTTGAGGTCGTTTCTTTTATACTGATTTTATAAAGAAACAAAGACCTCGGTTATTATGGAAGTGTGTGCTCTTGATCCTGATATAATAACAAGCACATATATTTGATATTTATTTCTTTAATTTATCAATGGGTGAGATTTAGTTCGATGAATCAATAAGCCCGATAAGTTGGGAAATGGTATCACTTATAGTGTGTGTTGTTGATTATAGAAGGAAACTGTGTCCTAGAGATACTAGGTTGAGAATGTCCCCAAGAGGAGCTCATAAGGATTGTCATGTTAAACCCTGCAGGTGAACTTAGTCCGACATGACGATGAAAAGAAAATAAGGGTAATGAGAGTACGAATGAAAAGAAGATGTAAATATTCTATATTAAGATGGATTTAGATGATTAAAACTTTATGAAAGAAAAATAAAGTTGAGAATATAAATCATCTATGCATGATTTAAAATGTATGGAATTAATATGGACAAAAGGAAGAAATATGAGATAATAGATATATGTATGAAATATTTATGCATAATGCATAATATAGTAATATACGAATTATTATGTACAAAAGAAAATAAAATGTTAGAAGAGAGATTGAACCTTGGATCTCTTGTAGGGAACATGTATAGGATACCAAAGGGGATAGGAGAATTATTAGTAAAGAGAGGAAGGATTAAGTAGTTAAGAATAAGAAAGGATTCTTTCTACTTAAAAAGAAAAAGAAGTAAAAAAAGAAATAAAAATATGCATAACCAAGTTTTGAACCTTGGTTCTCTTGTGGATGCATGCATGTGTTAACCAATTGGGATAAGAGAGGATATTGTAAGAGGAGAGATAGAAAATTTTATTAAAGGAGAGAAAAGAGAGAGATTAAGAGAGAACTCACAAGGCATATCTCTAGAATATTCCTATCATAAAGAAGAGGAATAAATGGGGAGGATGAATCAAGTCAAATTTCCTCCCCTCATTTTAGTATAAATAGGCATGGAGGGGTGACTTCAAATTCATCCTCCACTCCTCTCCCTCTCCTCCTCCCTCTTGTGCCGAGACCCCCCTCTCTTCTTCTTCTTGTTGCCATGCAACACAAGAGGAAGGAAGCTCCTCTTCCTCCTCACTCCCTCCCTCTTCTTTCTTCCTTGTTGTTGCCGAGCAACACAAGAGGGAGAAGCTTCTTCTTCCTCCCCTCTCCACCAAAAGACCTAGCCACTCCTTTCCCTCCATTGGTGCCGAACCTAGCAAGCAAGAAGAAAGGTCCAAGCAAGTTCTCAATTCTAGGAAACTTAAGCGAAGAAGGTAAGCTTCCCCTCACCTGTGGTACAAGGCTTTTTATATGTTTTTATGTGAAATTTATGTAATGCCATGATATGTGATAGCATATGAAATGCTATACATAATGAGAAGAATGAAATATATGTAAATGCCATGATATGTGATAGCATATGAAATGCTATACATAATGAGAAGAATGAAATTATGTGAATGCCATGATATGTAATAGCATATGAAATGCTATACATAATGAGAAGAATGAAAAATGAAATGCATGAAAGATTGTTAAGGATATGATATGATAGTTATGCATGATAAATTACTTTGTATGGTTTGTACCAAGGGTGGGCTCCGTAAACGCCCCGGGGTCGATGGAATAAGACTCGGGCCTCGTCAGTAATGGGCTTCTGATGCCCTAGGTCGATGGAGTAAGACTCGGGCCTAGTATGTATGTATGGTAGGGTTCAAGACTTGCTACCTTGGACCTACGTATGATGTATGTGGTACAAACCGGGATCCCCAATGATGATGATATTAATTTCAAGTACTTACAAGTATAAGTTTTCAAATTCATGATGCATTGCCTGCATATGTGCTTGAATTAGCTAATGATTTGATATGATGCCATGATGATATGAATATGATACCTTTGTATGTTATATACTTATGATATTACGCATGATATTAATATACGATGATTTTCGGTTTTAGTGAGTAGGAAAGGAACTTACTGAGCCATGAGTGCTCACAGCTTACTTTCCTTGTACCGCAGATCAAAGAACTGGATGAACTAGAGGAGCAACAGGAGGAGCGGATAAGGATGTGTGTGGTGGTGGCTCGGCAAAGAACGATCCGGACGGATTAATATGATTTCAATATATGCAATTTAATCTGTGATATCATGCTTAATAAATTAAATTCTTTAAAGTTTTTATTCTTCCGCTGCTATAGTATAACCAAAGCATGTACGTAAGTAGTATAAAGAACGTAGCGCCGCCTTTGGTTGGGTAAGAAGGGCGGGCGTTCCAGGTTTATAGTCTTAAAAATCAGAAGGTCATTATTAGCATCAATGATCGTTTTTTAGAAAAGAACTATGTAATAAACCTCATGCCTATAAGAAAATTTGTTCTTAAGGAAATAATAAAAGACATGTCTAATCTAGTACCAACTGTACAAGATGAGATACCACAAGGAAACTGCAACACGTATCACAAATGATACACAATTGAAGAAAGTGTCTCATCGTAGTGGGAGGGTTGTTAGGCAACCTAAAAAGATTTATGTTTTGGGAGAGTTTTTTTTGGACTCGATCCCTGGAGGACATGAATCTGATCTCCGGACATATGACGAAGCACTCCAAGATAAAGATGCAATATCTTGGCAAAGAGTAATGAATAACAGAATTAGAATATATGCATTCTAATAAAATCTGGAAGCTTATAGAACCACCAAATGGTATAAAAGCCTTTGGGTGTAAAAAGGTCTATATTAGGAAAAGAGGGATAGACAGGAAGGTAGAAACTCTCAAAGCAAGGCTAGATGAAAAAGGAAACTTTTCACTGGTAGTCATGCTTAAGTCTATCCGGATTCTTTTATCTATTTGGCAAGTGGATGTCAAGACAACATTCCTTAATGGAAGTCTTGAAGAAAACATCCATATAAAGCAACCAGAAGGGTTCATTGCAAAGGGCTAAGAGCATCTTGTGTGTAAGCTCAATCAGTCTATGGACTGAGGCAAAGCTTCAAGGTCTTGGAACATCCGGTTTATCAAAGTAATCCAGATCTATGGATTTAGTAACCGGATAAGTCTTGTGTATACAACAGATGTGATGAAAACGTGGTGGTATTTCTTGTACTATACTTAGATAACATTTTTGGTAGTTGGAAACAATATCTAAATATTGTCAGAAGTAAGGATATGGTTGTCCAAACAATTCGATATAAAGGACTTGGGAGAATGTATATATTCTTTGGATCAAAGTAATAAGGGATCGCAAGAAAAGAATATTTTACTTATCCCAAGCTTCATACATCGGAAAAATCCTTGCTCGTTTTAAGCATACAAAACTCCAAGAAAGGTTTCTTACCTTTTCAGGATGGAGTAACTTTATCTAAAGATATGTCTCTGTAGACTTCAAAGGAGATAAAGGCAGTTCTTTATGCTACGGGTGTTGGAAGCCTAATGTATGCTATGCACGAGATCAGAAATCTGTTTTGCCAAGGGCATAGTTAGCAGATATCAAAGTAACCCTGGACAAGGACAGTGGACTACAGTAAAGCATATATTGTAGTACCTTAGAGGCACTAGAGATTATATGCTAGCTTACAAGGCAGTTAATTTAGTCCTTGTGGGTTGCATGGATTTTGACTTCCAATCGGATAGGGACAATAATAAGTCAACCTCGGGGTTTTGTGTTTACTTTAGGAGGTAAAGTCATAACTATGGAAGAGTGATAAGCATAGGTGTTTTTCTGGACTCCACCATAGAAGCTTAGTATATGGCAAGCCTCTGAGGTAGCCATAAAAGCTGAATGACTCAATAACCTCAAGATAGACTTAGATATGAATTCTGGTTTGTCCAAAAATTATTACAATTTATTGTAATAATGTTGGTGCAGTAGCAAACTCGAAGAAATCATAAGTCTATAAGGCAAGTAAACACAATAGAGCGCAAGTACCACCCAATACGAGGAATCGTATAAACGAGGAGAAGTTGTTGCCGCCTAGATTGCATCAGGTGATGACCTATAGATCCTTTCACTAAGGTCCTTAAGGCAAGAGCTTTTGATGGGCATGTTGAAGGGATGGGAATCAGATGTATGGCAGCAGATATGGCAGCTTAGTCTTTTAGTATAAGTGGGAGATTGTTAGAGTGTATACTAAAAGCCTAGCTTTTGGTATAAACATTTATCTAGAAATAAGAATCACATTGGTCAAATGTCTACATTTGTGATAAATATAGTTGTTCAATTAATTTATATTGTAGATAACATGGTGTGTGGTGTCACACATAGAGGATCATGTTATCAATACCTTATAAATTATAAACAGTAGCTCACGACCAAAATGGAAAGGAACAAACCATTAGAAGGTCGTAGTGTAATTAGGTATCAGTTTATCTTGACTGTATAATTACACTAGTACACTTAGAGTGTATTGAGTAGGACCATTTGAGGTCGTTTCTTTTATACTGATTGTATAAAGAAACAAAGACCTCGGTTATTATGGAAGTGTGTGCTCTTGATCCTGATATAATAACAAGCACATATATTTGATATTTATTTCTTTAATTTATCAATGGGTGAGATTTAGTTCGATGAATCAATAAGCCCGATAAGTTGGGAAATGGTATCACTTATAGTGTGTGTTGTTGATTATAGAAGGAAACTGTGTCCTAGAGATACTAGGTTGAGAATGTCCCCAAGAGGAGCTCATAAGGATTGTCATGTTAAACCCTGCAGGTGGACTTAGTCCGACATGACGATGAAGTTGAGTGGTACTACTCTTGGAGCTAGATATTAATTAAGTGAGTTGTCAGTAACTTACTTAATTAGTGGACATTTGTTATCTTAAACACAGGGAGACTAACACACTCATAATAAGAAGGAGCCCAAAAATGTAATTTGGGATTGATGCGGTAGTTCAATAATAATTCTCTAGTGGAATGAATTATTATTGATAAAATTAAGTTGTGTGTTCGGGGCGAACACGGGATACTTAATTTTATCGGGAGACCAAAACCAATTCCTCCTCTCGGTCCCTATCGTAGCCTCTTAATTATAGAGTATTATACCCACCTATACCCACCTTCTTACCCATCCTATAGGGGGCCGGCCAAGCTAGCTTGGAGACCAAGCTAGGGCCGGCCATGTTTTGGTTCATGGGTGAATTCATGTGGCCGGCCCTAGCTTGAACTCAAGCTTAGGTGGCCGGCCCTATTAAAATAAAAAGGAATTTTATTTTAAAATTTTTTCTTATGTGGATAACATGATTTAAAAGAGAGTTTAAAAATTTAAATCTTTCCTTTTATAAGATTCTACAAAAGATTAAGAGAAGAGTTAAATTTCTTTCCTTATTTGTAAATTAAAAGGTTGATTTTAATTTTGGTAAAAACTTTCCTTTTAATCATGTTCATAATTTAAAAGAGAGTTTAAAAATTAAATATCTCTTTTATAAAGCTTCTACAAAGATTAAGAAAAGATTAGATATCTTTCCTTATTTGTAGATTGGAAGAGATTTTAATTTTTAAAGATAACTTTCTTTTTATCCACATGTTTAAAAGAAATATTTTAATTTATAAAATTTCCTTTTTATTGACCATCATGAAGGGAAAATTATTAGAGAAATTTTTTATAAAATTTCCGGAAACAAATTAGGAAAGTTTTAATTCTTGATTGAATTAAATTTCCTTTGCTTGGTTTAAAGTGGCCGGCCACATTGTTGATGAGAAAAAATTATTTTTAATTAAATAAATTTTCCTTATCAATGGCAAAAGAATTAAGGAAATTTTTATTTAAATTTCCTTATTTGCCAAGGCCAAGGATTATAAAAGAGAGGGTAGAGGTGCCTTCATGGACAACAACTCTATTATTTTTCCTCTCTCTTTTTCTTCTTTGGTGTGGCCGGCCATCCTCTCCTCCTTTCTTCTCTTTGATGGCTGAACCTCATCCTTCTTGTGGAGACTCATATGGTGGCCGGATCAAGTTTAGAGAAGAAGAAGAAGAAGAAGAGAAAGAAAGCTTTGTTTCTAGCATCCCTTGGAGCATGGTGGTGGTGGCCGAACCTCTTCATCCTAGAAGAAGTTTTGATGGCCGAAACTTGCAAGGAAGAAGAAGGTGCTTGGTGGTTCTCATCTCGGAAGATCGTTGCCCACACAACGTCCGAGGTTAGAAGAGGAATACGGTAGAAGATCAAGAGGTTTTTCTAAAAGGTATAACTAGTAATTTTTCTTTCCGCATCATACTAGTTATTTTTGGAAATAATACTAAATACAAGAGGCATACGATTCTAGAGTTTCGAATTTGTTTTTGATATAGTGTTCTTTTGTTTTTCTTTTCCTTGTGATTTGATTGTTCTTTTCGGTTAACCTAAAGTTATTTTAGAAAATTAAATATTAGCTTTCTATAAAAAGTTTTGTCTAGTCGGTGGTGGTTGCTCCCATATCCAAGAAGGCCATGTGCCTCGCCACATCAGTACTGGGAACCGATTATGGAAATTAATATTTAATGGAATTAATAACTTAAGGTGACTTGGGTCGAACGTGTTAAGTTCCGCAGGAGATCCAAGTCAAAACCTAAAAGAACAAATAGATTAAGTTTTTGATCAAACGTGTTAAGTTCCGCAGGCGATCCAAAATTTAATTTAAAAGAACACATGGTAGCTAGGAAAAGGTTCAGACCTTTGTACAAAATTTTTGTACAGTGGAACCTCTAGGCTTTCCGAGTAGCAACCAACAGATATGCCATGACTAGTCATGATTTTGTTATGTTGCATGATATGCTTAAAGAGTATGATATGTTATGCCATGATTAGTTGAGATCATGTTATGTTGAGACATTCTTTAATCATTGATGATTTTTGGTTTTAGTGAGTAGGAAAGGAACTTACTGAGCCATGAATGCTCATAGCTTACTTTCCTTGTACCACAGATAAAGGAAAAAGCTGGATGAGCTAAAGGAGCAGCAGGAGAGGCAAGGAGATGTGTGTGGCAGTGGCTAGGCAACCAAATAAGAACCTGCTTTAAAAACCTTTAAAGAACTATGCTTTGGTATCATGAATTGTAGTACCGTATGTGTGACTTGATGTTATGTTTCTACTTATTTTGATATCATGTTATTGATGCCATGATAGTGTAGTTCAGATTTGATGAAAAGAAAAACAAAAGAAAAGTTTTATTAAACTAAGAAAATTATTTTAAGTCTTCCGCTATTTTAAAAAGAAAAATTTGTACATGGAGTATCGTAGCCCCGTCCCTTAGGGTTATGAGGGAGGGCGGGCGTTACATCAAGATCCGCATTGATATTAAAACTCGAGTTATCTTTGGCTAATACGCCCGACAGTTAATATAAATGTGATTTTGACCTATCTTTCTAACCGTTGGAAGAATACCTATAGTTATACTCGATCCAACCGAGTTAACTAGGAATACTCAATCTAATTGAGTTGTACTCACCCATGCGTTGATAGGCGGGACCAAGATTGTCCCTCCGTACCCTACCAAGATAGTATGTGTTGCTCTGCTTTGGCAGATTCAACAACTACATGCGATCGAGGTAGTGGTAGGTATCACGGCATGGTAGGCATTACGAGTTGGCGTGATTTAGATCTAATCTAAACGATGATGCGTATTATATACTCGATAGATCTAATCTAATCGAAGGGTGCATCATGTGCACGACTTAGATCTAATCTAATCGTAAGGCACTAATTAATTACTTAATTAACTAGCATGCATCACATACACACAAAACAATTAATTAAATAATTAATCAAATAATTTTGTGATTATGTCATGGCCCTACTACGATCTTCTCAAGCCAATGAGAAGATCGGATGGTCAACCTAAGGTCAACAGCTTCTCAAGCTCCTTCCTTTGACCACCTCGTGTTGCTCGCGCCCTCCTCGTAACTCCGTCTCGAGTGGACCTTCCACAGCTCCAATTTTGTACATTACAATTTTGAAATTCGAGTTACATTCGAGTCTAAATCTAATTTACAACCAGAATATATGAGAAAGGCACGACGCGCAGGTCGCGAAAATAAAATAAAAAAAAATAAAATTACAAGCACGCACATCACATAACGGCACGCAGGCCGTATTATGAATTACAACACATATTGTCCAATCAAATTGGGTTTTTGGGACATGACTATCACAAAATTAATATATAATTCAAAATTATATATTTATGTAATTTTTCATAATTTTACAGATTTTATGAGTAAATTTTTCTCGGCGGTCCCGATTAGCGATTTCGGGCCAATCGCGGAGCAAATCCCCTTGCGGGGTTAGGGGCAGTACCCCTACCCGTGATCTAACCATCGCGAGTTGCTCCTAAGCGATCCAAGAGCACCTTATCCCGCTGTCCCAAAAAGATTTGGGTCGAAACGATGCCGTTTCGGAAAAAACTTCTCGGTAGTTGAAGCCTACAAGTGTATAAACACTTGTGCTTCGCTTCTACGAGAAATATTACTCTTAAAACAATAAAAACCATAAATTTACAGAAATGTACAGAAGCTTTATTTTTTCATAAAAATCAAATTAAACTCGTACAAGCTTCGCACGTGGCCCTGATACCACTGTTGGATTTTTCGGGCCGCGAAAACCGCATTTTTGCGTCGCGAAAACCCCGAATCACCCTAGCCAACGGATCTCGTGCGAAGAAAAATTCGAAAACATACGAGTACGAGTTACAAAACTTCTAGATCTACATGATGAAGATCTTTACCCTTGTTGCGTGCCCTTTTTCCGTATCCCGCTCGTCCTCGGTACGCTGGATCTCGAAGTTGTCAATGTAGACAACTCTCTACACGTATCCACACGAACACACTAGGTGGAGGTGACCAAAAACCAAGGTGTGCTAGCACCTATGTGGTTCGGCCAAGGAAGGAGGAGAGGGAGAGCTTGAGAGGAAGAAGATGTAAAATTCCACACTTGAATGAATAATGAAAATCAATTCACACACCATTCAAAATGTGGCCGGCCACTTTTCTCATGTGTAACTCCCCTCATTAATGCATTAAGTTGTCATCAAGGAGAGAATGTAACCTCCATGAGGTGACACTCACTAGTAACTCCCATGAGGTGGCAACCACGATGATGATGTGGAGTAACATCATTAGTCCACATCAATGCCAACTCACCAATGAGGTGGCATAAAGTCAAGTCAAACTTGACTTTTAATCTTCCTCTCAAGTCAAGTCAAACTTGACCAAACCTCTTCCATGGTTGATCTAATCTAACCATTTGATTCAAGCCAATTTAATATATAATGAATCTAATTCATTAAATTAAATTGATTCAATGAGTCATAATCTAAATTAGACTCATTGAACACATGAATCAACTTGAGTCCAACTCAAGTTAGCCCAATTAGGATTACTCTTAATCCAATTTGATTCATCAAATGAATCTAATCCTCTTGGTTCATCATATGAACCTAATCTCCATCTAATTGTCCTTAGTGTGTGACCCTATAGGTTCTTGTAACGTTGGCAATGCCCTAAACCCATTTAGGAGCATAAGTAATGAGCGGTATCTAGCAACACATCATTACTACCCAAGTTACAAGAATGTCGAGATCCGACATCACCTTGTGACTACTAATTGTGACTCCTCACAAAATATGACAAGTGTCCTTCTATCCTAGACATCTAGATTGATCAATGTGAGGCATAGACCATGTCATCCTCTGACCAATCTAAATCTTGAACTCCAAGTAGACTCACTAAATCAAATGAGCTCAATATCCTATATTGACTCATTTAGGCAAGGCCATGCACTTCGTGGTCTCACTCTATCAAGAATACCGATGTCTCTCCCGTCATATGGGAGGGATAGATCGCATCTACATCACTCACATCCCTCTGCATAATTCGTTATATACCCAGTAATCGCCTTTATAGTCCACCCAGTTACGGGTGATGTTTGACGAAACCAAAGTAGATAACTCCTTATGTAGGGAACCATGGTGACTTCAGGTCTAAGGACTAGTAGTCATACTAATAGCCACATGAGAAAGTATATGACACTCATATAACGATCCATGATACTTTCTCATGGCGGGTCATTCAGTATACATTCTCTAATGTATACCCATGTGTCAACTTGATATCTCTATATCCATGACTTGTGAGATCAAGTCATCGAGTTGACCTACATGCTAGTCTTATTGCATTAACATTGTCCCTGAATGTTAATACTCGACTAGGAATGATTAAGAGTAGTGTTCCCTATATCATCTCACTATCGGTTCAACTAACCGATTGATATAGGTGAGAACCGTCTACTCATGGACGTTATTATACTTAGTTTATTTGGCACCAATACAAGTAAGTATAATAACCAAAAACCAAATGCCTTTATTTATATAGAATATGATACAATAAGTCCAATATACAATCATCAAATGATTGGCTCTAGGGCTTTAGCTAACAATCTCCCACTAGCACTAGTGCCAATCAGTGTAGGCTCTAAGCCCAAATGACCTAGTGTGACCATCATGCTTCCTCTGTGCCAAAGCCTTGGTCAAGGGATCTGCAATGTTAGCCTCTGTAGGTACTCTGCAAATCTTCACATCTCCTCTCTCGATAATCTCTCGAATGAGATGGAAGCGCCGTAGTATGTGTTTGGTCCGCTGGTGTGAGCGAGGTTCCTTCGCCTGTGCTATAGCTCCATTGTTGTCACAATAGAGCTCAATGGGGTCAGCAATGCTAGGAACCACCCCAAGTTCAGTGATGAACTTGCGGATCCAAACTGCCTCCTTTGCTGCCTCTGATGCAGCAATGTACTCGGCTTCTGTTGTAGAATCAGCTACTGTATCCTGCTTCGAACTCTTCCAGCTAACACGAAGAGGGATGTGAGTGATGTAGATGGGATCTATCCATCCTATATGACGGGAGAGACATTAGTATTCTTGATAGAGTGAGACCACGAAGTACATGGCCATGCCCAAATGAGTCAATATAGGATATTGAGCTCATTTGGTTTAGTGAGTCTACTTGGTGTTCAAGATTTAGATTGATCAGAGGATGACACGGTCTATGCCTCACATTGATCAATCTAGATGTGTAGGATAGAAGGACACTTGTCATATTTTGTGAGGAGTCACAATTAGTTGGCACAAGGTGATGTCGGATCTCGACATTCTTGTAACTTTGGTAGTAATGATGTGTTGCTAGATACCGCTCATTACTTATGCTCCTAAATTGGTTTAGGGCATTTCCAACGTTACAAGAACCTATAGGGTCACACACTTAGGACAATTAGATGGAGATTAGGTTCATATGATGAACCAAGAGGATTAGATTCATTTGATGAATCTAATTGGATTAAGAGTAATCCTAATTGGGCTAACTTGAGTTCGACTCAAGTTGATTCATGTCTTCAATGAGTCTAATTTAGATTTTGACTCATTGAATCAATTTAATTAAATGAATTAGATTAATTATATTAAGTTGGCTTGAATCAAATGGTTGGATTCGATCAACCATGGAAGAGATTTGGTCAAGTTTGACTTGACTTGAGAGGAAGATTAAAAGTCAAGTTTGACTTGACTTTATGCCACCTCATTGGTGAGTTGGCATTGATATGGACCAATGATGTTACTCCACATCATCATAGGTGCCACCTCATGGAAGTTACAAAGCCATTTTCTTTAATAGCTTCACATTAATTGCACTTAATGCAATTTTGGGAGTTACACAATGGAGAGTGGCCGACCACTTTTGGTTTGAATGAGAATTCAATTTTTCATTCAGGTGTGCATTTTCTTCCTTCTTCCTCTCTAGCTCTCCCTCTCCTCCTTCCTTGGCCGAACCACATAGGTGCTAGCACACCTTGGTTTTTGGTCACCTCCACCTAGTGTGTTCATGTGGATACGTGTAGAGAGTTGTCTACATTGACAACTTCGAGATCCGGCGTACCGAGGATGAGCGAGATACGCAAAAGGGCACGCAACAAGGGTAAAGATCTTCATCATGTAGATCTAGAAGTTTTGTAACTCGTACTCGTATGTTTTCGAGTTTTTCTTCGCATAAGATCCGTTGGCTAGGGTGATTCGGGGTTTCCGCGACGCGAAAAAGCGGTTTTCGCGGCCCGAAAAACCCAACAAGGGATACCTTAGACATCAATTTATGAAGGATTCTTTTTGATGAATGACAAAAGGGGGAGAAGAAGGTTCTAAGTTAGAAATCTAAATCTTATGAGTAGACCTAACTTAAATATATTTGTCAAACATCAAAAAATGGGAGATTGTTGGTGCAATCGACTTCCAAGGTTTTAATGTCCGACAAATATGTTTAAGTATGTTTAATGGAGCTGGATTATGAGAAGTCCTAGTCATGGCTAGGCAAGGGTGAAAAGTCAACTGATTCTTAGAAAGTCCTAGTTGTAGGCTAGGCAAGGGAAATCTCAGTATATTGTGGAAGCCAGGTGGATAGGTGTCACGCCCCCAAAGGAGTACCTGCCAGACAAAAATCCGACAGCATCTCCCCTGTACCGGTGACAATCTGAAACATCAATACATACAAAATATACATCAGCCACATATGGCTGGAATATATACTCAACCACGCAGTTATAATCACATCCCACATGGCTGGAATGAAACAATCACAACCACGCAGTTATATATAATGCAGCCCACACAGTTGTACTAAAAATACAGCGAAAAAATGAAGGAAAGTCCACACAAACCAAATAAATACAATGCATACTAGCACGGCTTAAACACAAATACAACACCAAAACCATAAGATAGCCACATGGCTACACACAAATACAATGCCAAAAATAATAAAAGAATATACAAAAAGAAAGCAAACATGAGATGAAACCGTCTTCGGATGTGACGTAGGACTCGGCAGACAGGATACTCTAAGCGACACCAACCATCTACAAACTACCTGAAAACATAAATGTATACATGCGGTGGTGAGTATAGATAACTCAGCGGGTAATAGAAAAGACAGTGCACGATCTACAAATAAAACATGGAGATCAAAAGTATACAGTCTCAGTAGGGAATAAAGAAACATGATCATACTATCATAATCAATGCACCTAAATATATCTGACATACCGACATAGCCAACAAATACAACTACTTGTACCAGTCTATCCCACAAGATATAATGATCATAGCTGACATACAACTGCATGGACCACAACTACCATAATGATAAATACATACTGGAATCGACGCAAGGTACAAAGATCAGTAAACTCACTGGATCTGCAACATACATACCCGTGACACCTGTGCAATATAAATATGACTGCATATACATGTAAAATAAATGACATGTATGCAGCATGATAATCATGTGCAACAAGCATATCTCAAACAAGTGCAACAACCACAATCACAAGCAACTAGTATCTACTAGGCATGTATGCAAATATATATCCACAGATGCACCGCGCATCATATGCAAATGTGTATCCATGCTCCATGGTCACCCCCGCCACCTCTCCAGTCACCACGACCCCAGTATGGCTGAGAGACTTGGGTCCGTGACAAACCATACAAGCCTCACGCACGTAACCGCTATAAAGCGACTGAGGCGACAATATACTATGTAGTTATCTAAATACATAGCTAAGGGTCCCTGACCACTCACAACTCAAGCCCCTGACTACTGTACCTTCAAGATCCACTACTCCAGAGTGGTCGAGGCTAATAGAGTAAAAACACTGAGCAGCTGAGTAAGCACGACAGGACATAGCTCCACTCCCAGCTACCACTCTCCATCAGTGGTAGAGTGGACAACTATAAAAGACTGACGACCCTCTCAACCACAAGGGAGGCTAGTCGTCAGATGCAATGAATAATGAACATGATATATATATAATCATGATACAACCACCGTCATCATCCATGCAACCTCTAAACCACATAAGCACTGTACAACAAGAATATAATCGTCATGATACCTCCACATATCCCACCAAACATATGTACACAACTACACATGTATAATCAACCAAAAATCTCCAATAATACCACCAGACACATGTACACAAAAGATAAGTACAATCAACATGTATCTTCCAGTAAAAACACAACAGACATGTGTATATACCCCAAACATACAATCAACACAACTCCTCCAAAAGTATATGACAAATACGTATGTACACACCACATGTAAATGCACGGTCAACAAGATGACTCCTATAACACATACCCATCTATATACAGTCCACATCATATACCCAATCAACATGGTAATACCAACAACCCGACAATTCCTACAAGACATAGTCTACACGTGTAATCACAACAGAGTAGATATCAAAAGTGGAGACTGTATATGAATTAAATAGATCATCACAAGGGTCAAGCATAAGCATCATGCAGGAAAAACAGCAACCGATCATGATATAAGATAAAGCAGCCTAATTCATCCAATAATAACCATGCACTAAGTTTCAAAGAAACTATAAAGAGGTAAAGGAAGAAATACCCGCCTTTATTTGTCGACCGTGTCAGATAGACCAATCCCACATCGAGACACTCGCCTCGAATCAAAGTCCTGCGATCACATAATATATTTAGCTAATTACATAAGTAGCAAATAGCTAAATAAAACTCCCCAATCTAATTAGGGGAAAACCCTAATCAAACATGATTATGGATTAATCCCCTGACATCAACATTTATATTAAATGCTTAATCTAATCCAATACTTAATGTAATAAATCCATAGCACAACTTACCAAATTCCATTGCACTCCACTATTAGCTTGGGGTCGAAGCAACCCACTGTTAGAGACGGTGGCCGAGACCAAGTGAAGTCGCTGCCCTTTACATTCATCATCCCAAAAACAAACATCCTACTATCAACCATATTACCAACTAAAGAATTCAATCACTAAATAACCATCATGAGTCAACCGCATACCCTATAGCCAAGCCTCTCCAACCATGTAGTGACTACCCTTCTTACTACTACTACTTTCTAAGGGTGACCGTTACTTAACTACTAACTCTACTTAACCGGTATGATCGAAACCACGAGGAGTCTCTACCGAAAAATTTCGGCAGCATCTCCCCTATATCGGTGGCCATAAAATGAGATACATACATAGTATACTTCAGCCACAGGCGGCTGGAACATATATCAAACAACCACGCAGTTCATATATAACCAAAATAATCAACTCTCTCAAAGCACGATAAAACGATCCATAGAATAGCATGTACAAGTTCTAAATTCTTTTAACAATTTAACGAAAACAGACTTAATAAATTCTTGGCAAATCCCCAGATCTCTCCATAGTCCAGGCATCACACATCATCGAACACCTCCTTGTCGCATTCCTTTGCTAAAACTTTTCCTTTCCTATATCTGCAGTAAGAGGAAATGCAAACTATAAGCGAATGCTTAGTAAGCGCTGTCTAACTCACAAAAACACGAATGTGCATGTATACGAGAAGAATCTAGAAATTGAATGCTCTAAAATAAAGCATATATAGCTACTCATGTTAATCTAATAGCAATAGAGATTACTCATGCCCAACTAATAGCAAAGCAATAAAATTAGCATACTCGTGACATACAAGAATAAAAACTGCATGCTGGAAGATAAAGCTAATCATGCTAAATAACTAATCAGGAAAAAAATAAAACTAACACTGCATGCTTCGAATTAAAAGAAACTAAACTTGCTGACTCTAAACATAAGTGAAGTTTGTTTCATTTGTTTCAAAACTTATACTTTAATTCTTCAAAATAGTAATAAACTTTTCTTGGGCCCAGGCTTAGTACCAATGCGCGCTCCCTAATAGAGACTATAGTAGCTAGTCATCAGTCCTACGAGGGTAATGTAACACCCACGAATTATTTAAGCTATACATATGGGTATTCTAGTTTAGAATAAAAGAGAAATGGAAATAAGAACCAAAAAGAAATAAAAAGAGAGAGAAGTTAAGGTTTGAACCTTGAACCTCACACAATAGATAAGGCTAAATTGGTGTATGATAACCACTAGAATTATGAATGATATATGAATAACAAGGAATGAGAATTGTAGTTAAAGGTAAGAGTATGATTAAGTAAGGGAGCAAGAGAAAATCAAGTAGCTTTCCTCCTCTTCCTCTTGGTTAAGAGAAGAAGCAAGCAAAAGGACAAATTACCTTTTTCTTCCTCTTACCATTTTCGTGGGAATGGAGAGAGTGAGGGAATAGAGGAGTCAAGGGGATGAATTGAGACATTCTCCTTTATTTTTACTTCCTCATTAAGGATAAATAGGAATAAGAGAAGAGAAGGGAAAGAAATGTTGGCTACTTCTTCCTCCTTCTTCTTCCTCCTCCTTCTTTCTCCTTGTTCCTCGACCGAGACCTAAAGCTCCTCCCTCTCCCATTTTCTAATCCAAGATAAGTTTTCTCCCTAAGAAAACTAATTCACTAGAAGGAGACCTCAAGATCTACTCCTTACAAGCAAGAGAAGAAAAAGGGAGAACTAGGAAGAGAAGCTTCTTCTTCCTCTTCACAAGAGTACTTTCTCTTAACTAAGCGACAAGTTGTGAGTATCCCCTCACCTGTGGTACAAGTTGTTCATATGTTTTCCATGAGTTTAGATTGTGTAAAATAAAAACCTAAGGTTCTTCTTGAAACTTTCGGCCATGGTAAGATTAAAGGCTTAGGAAAGCTTAAAACCAAATCTAATATGCTCATGGTTTTCTTTATGATATGATATGAAGTTCTTATGCTTATATGTTATTAAAAACCTAGACACCTTCACTTAGGGTTTCGGCCATGGTGAGATTAAAGGCTTGGGAAAGCTTAAAACCAAATCTAATATGCTCATGGTTTTCTTTATGATATGATATGAAGTTCTTATGCTCATATGTTGTTAAAACCTAGATAATATGCTCATTGTTTTTCTTTATAATATGATATGAAGTTCTTATACTTACATATTGCTTAAAAACCTAGATGCCCTTCACTTAGGGTTTCGGCCATGATGGAATTTAAGGGCCTAAGAAAGCTTGAAACCAAATCTAACATGCTTATGATTTTCCTTATGATATGATAAGAAGTTAGCTTGGTGTCCTTATACTTGTAGCTTGCTTAGACTTAGTTTCATGCTCCTTAAAGTTTCAGCCACAATCAATTAAAGGACCTAGGAAGCTTAGAACCTAAACTAAATATGCTCATGATGTTCCTTCTGATAATTATTATGAAATTGGTTTAGGGTCTACATGCTTTTATGTTGCTTGTAACCTAGAAACATGCTTAACAAGTTTCGGCCACAATCAATTAAAGGACCTAGGAAGCTTAGAACCTAAACTAAATATGATCATGATGTTCCTTATGATAATTATTATTAAATTGGTTTAGGGTCTACATGCTTCTATGTTGCTTGTAACATAGAAACATGCTTAACAAGTTTCGGCCACAACAAGTTAAAAGACCTAGGAAGCTTAGAACCTAAACTCAATATGCTCATGATGTTCCTTACGATAATTATTATGAAATTGGTTTAGGGTCTACATGCTTCTATGTTGCTTGTAACCTAGAAACATGCTTAACAAGTTTCGGCCACAACAAGTTAAAAGACCTAGGAAGCTTAGAACCTAAACTCAATATGCTCATGATGTTCCTTATGATAATTATTATGAAATTGGTTTAGGGTCTACATGCTTTTATGTTGCTTGTAACCTAGAAACATGCTTAACAAGTTTTGGTCACAACAAGTTAAAAAACCTAGGAAGCTTAGAACCTAAACTCAATATGCTCATGATGTTCCTTATAATAATTATTATGAAATTGGTTTAGGGTCTACATGCTTTTATGTTGCTTGTAACCTAGAAACATGCTTAACAAGTTTCGGCCACAACAAGTTAAAAGACCTAGGAAGCTTAGAACCTAAACTAAATATGCTCATGGTGTTCCTTATGATAATTATTATGAAATTGGTTTAGGGTCTACATGCTTTTATGTTGCTTGTAACCTAGAAACATGCTTAACAAGTTTTGGCCACAACAAGTTAAAAGACCTAGGAAGCTTAGAACCTAAACTAAATATGCTCATGATGTTTCTTATGGTATATGATATGAAATTGGTTTAGGGTTTACATGCTTTTATGTTGCCTATAACCTAGATCCATGCTTGGCAAGTTTTGGCCATAATAGGATTAAAAGACCTAGGAAGTTTAGAACCTAAACTAAACATGCTTATGATGCTCTTATGATAATTATTATGAAGTTGGTTGAGGGTTATATGATTTTATGTTGCTTGTAACCTAGGGAAAACCCTTGCATGTTTCGGCCACTCTATGGAATTAGGGTTAGAGACCCAATTATGATTCACTATGTGTTTCACATGTTATGATATGAATTAAGAGGTGCTAGCCAATGATTGTAACACCCCTAGAAAGCCTAGATAAAGTAAGGGCAATGAGAGTACGAATGTAATGAAAAGAATGTGTAGATAGTCTACGTTGAATGTTACGATGGGAAGGATTTAGATGATTAAAAACTTTATGAAAGAAAATAAAGTTGAGAATATAAAGTTCTATACATGATTTATAATGCAAGGAATTAATGTAAACAAAAGAGATATGAGATATTATATATGCATGTATGAAATATTTATGCATAATGCATATACATAAATTATTTTGTACAAAAATATGTTAGGAGAAGGATTTGATCCTTGGTTCTCTTGTGGATGCATGCATGTGTTAACCAAGTGTGATAGGAGTGAATATTGTAAAAGGAGAGATGGGAATTATAATTAAAGGAAAGAAAGAAGAGAAATTAAGAGAAAGAAAAGAGAGAAACTCAAGAAGCATTTCTCTAGCATATTCTTTCTCATTAAGAGGAGAAGTAAATGAGGAGGATGAATCAAGTCAAGTTTTCCTCCCCTTTACTTTAGTATAAATAGGCATGGAGGGGTGGGGGCTTCATCCTCAACTCACTCTCCTCCTCTCCTCCATTTGTGCCGAGCACTCTCCCTCCCTCTTTCCTCTTGTTGCCGAGAGCAACAACTCTCCCCTTCTTTCTTTCTTTTTGTTGCCGAGCAACACAAGAGGAAGAAGCCTCCTCTTTTTCCTCCTCCTCTCCACCAAAAGACCTAGCCACTTCTTCCTCCATTGGTGCCGAGCAAAGAAAGCAAGGAAGAAAGGTCCACAAGCAAGTTCTCAACTCTAGGAAACTTAAGCAAAGAAGGTAATCTTCCCTCACCTGCGGTACAAGGCTTTCATGTGATTTTCGGATTCTTTTTCTATGCCTTGAAAGAAAGTTTTCCCCTATGTTTGTATACATATATGATGCATGATCAGAGGAGTATGTAACCCTAGAATTTCAATCAAAAATATTGTAAATAGGTTAGGAAAATTATTGTCTAACCAAACTAGTGCAAGTTTCCCTCTATGAAATGCTAAGGACCTTCCTATGGTTTTCTTGCTTGGAAGTTAATTGGAACCAAAAGAACCCCACTCTCATGTTTCGGCCAAGAAAGAATTTAGGGTTAGGAGGACCTTGAATTTAAAATAACTATGCTTATATGACATGATATAAAGTTCTTAAGAGTTGTATACTTGTATGTTGAAAGAAACTCATGAACCTTACTGTTAATATTTCGGCCATGGTAAGGTGATAGTTTAGAGAAGCTTAAACAAAATTCTAATATGCTCAATGACCTCTGTGATATTATGTTATGAAAGATGATTAATGCTCTCATGTTTAATTGGAATGTAGAAAATTAGTTACATGATTTATGACATGTAAGATCACAAGAGTCCTAGCTTGTTTATGATCCAACCTTGTGTATGATGTTCTTAGTAAATCTTGCTATGAAATTACTTAGGTTTCCCATGCTTTAGGCCACTTAAAGGAAGTTTATATTCTATGAATTTCGGCCAAGTAAGGTTTAAAGGACCTAGAGGCCTTGGAAATGAAACCTAAGGGGTTAAAAGTACTTTTTATGAAAACTTGATAATGTGTGAATGTGATACATGTTTGTATGACCTAAATGAATCATTATGTGTTCGGCCATGAAGGGATAGATGCCCTAGAAACCCTAGAACAAAAATTAAATATGTCTATGCCATGCTGTATGAAAATGATATGATAATAAGTTAGAATGCATGATTGCTTTAGTTACGAAATGATATGCATAATGAAGTTATATTATGAAATATGCCATGATGTGTTATAGCATAGAAAATGCTATACATAATGAAAAGAAATGAAGTTATGTTATGATATGTGATAGCATAGAAAATGCTATACATAATGAAAAGAAATGAAAAATAATAAATGCATGAAAGATTGTTAAGGACATGATATGATAGTTATGCATGATAAGTTATTTTTATGGTTTGTACCAAGGGTGGGCTCCGTAAACGCCCCAGGGTCGATGGAGTAAGACTCGGGCCTCGTCAGTAATGGGCCTTTGAGTGCCCTAGGTCGATGGAGTAAGACTCGGGCCTAGTATGTATGCATGGAAGGGCTCAAGACTTGCTACCTTGGACCTACGCATTAAGTATGTGGTACAAAACGGGATCCCAAATGATGATGATATTAATTTCAAGTACTATTAAGTATAAGTTTTCAAATTCACGATGCATTGCCTACATTCATATGTGCTTGAATTATATGATGATATGATATAATGTCATGTGATATTATGATATGAATATGATGCCCTTGTATGTCTCATGCTTGTGATTTATTTGTTTTATGATATGATATTCATGCTTCTATGAAATGATATGTGAATAAGAAATATGCATGATATGTTTGAATAGAATGATATGTTATGTTATGATTAGTTGAGACAATGATATGTTGATCCATTCTTGATATACGATGATTCTCGGTTTTAGTGAGTAGGAAAGGAACTTACTGAGCCATGAGTGCTCATAGCTTACTTTCCTTGTACCGCAGATAAAAGAGAAAGCTGGATGTACAACGGAGCAGCAGGAGGAGCAGATAGTGATGTGTGTGGTGGTGGCTCGGCAAGAACGATTCGGACAAATTAATATTTTTGGTTATAAGTTCAATATATGCACATTTGAACAAATCAGAATATGTGATATTATGCTTAATAAATTAAATTCTTTAAAGTTTTATTCTTCCGCTGTTATAACTAAAGCATGTACGTAAGTAGTATAAGAACGTAGCGCCACCTTTGGTTGGGTAAGTAGGGTGGGCGTTTACAGGTGGTATCAGAGCCAAGTTTTGCCAGCTCACTACACACACATCAAGCTCCTTCCTGTCGCTCCAAGTAAGTATAGTTGCTTAATTTATTTATATGCAAAAATTAGTATGATACTCTAGGATACATGAATAATAGCCTAGGAAGGATACCTTAAGCTATACCCTAGAGAAGGGTGCATGATAAGTATGTGTTAAAAATAGTATGATACTCTAGGATGCATGAATGGTAGCCTAGGAAGGATATCTTAAGTTATACCCTAGAAAATGGTGCATGATGATAAGTAGGTGATATTCTAGGATGTATGAATGGTAGCCTAGATACAAGAACCTTAGGCTATAACATAAGAGGAATAATGAATCTTTAAAATCTTGTAGAAATGGACTATATCCCGTTGGAATACGATCCCGAGGATGTAGAATATTTTGGCGAATACCTCGAGTTCGCGGATGAACCCGATATGCTGGAATACTTCGACAACTATGTGAGCGACTCAGAATCTCCGGAACACGGCGAGTTCGGAGAGGAAGATCTCGAGGAAATCGAGGAAGGGAATTCGGACGATAATGAAGATGAAGATTCAGAAATTATGGAATATTATGAAGGAGAGAACGAGTTTCCTGAGATGGGCGAGGATGAATTTAACCTTGCTGAATACATGGAAATGGGTTTCAACCCCAACGATATAATAGACTTCGAGTGGGGACTGAACAACCTCGAGGGGGAACTAAACGAAGACCCGATGGAACCGGACGAACATGTTGAAGAAGACGAGGGAATGGATAAAGAGACAATAATCGACCCGGAAGAGGCATCGGAGATTCAACCTCCGATAATGCCTGATCCACCCCAGAATGATCTGGGCAAGTCGATACAGGTTGGGTTGATGATGACTACTGCTATCATGTCCTTTATGGCAGGAGTAGTCACAACCTACCTGGCCTTTTAAGAGAAGGAGTTATGAACAAAAAAAAAAATGTAATAAAAGCTTTTGATGAATAAAAAGAGTAGAAATGGTATCAATTTAAGCATGAGTCAAGGGAGATTGGAAGCTCCACCAGTATCTAAGGAATCGGAGCAGAAATTGTTATTCTAAGTTCGGGGACGAACTTTCAATAAGTAGGGGAGTTTGTAACACCCCTAGAAAGCCTAGATAAAGTAAGGGCAATGAGAGTACAAATGTAATGAAAAGAATGTGTAGATAGTCTACGTTGAATGTTATGATGGGAAGGATTTAGATGATTAAAAACTTTATGAAAGAAAATAAAGTTGAGAATATAAAGTTCTATACATGATTTATAATGCAAGGAATTAATGTAAACAAAAGAGATATGAGATATTATATATGCATGTATGAAATATTTATGCATAATGCATATACATGAATTATTTTGTACAAAAATATGTTAGGAGAAGGATTTGATCCTTGGTTCTCTTGTGGATGCATGCATGTGTTAACCAAGTGTGATAGGAGTGAATATTGTAAAAGGAGAGATGGGAATTATAATTAAAGGAAAGAAAGAAGAGAAATTAAGAGAAAGAAAAGAGAGAAACTCAAGAAGCATTTCTCTAGCATATTCTTTCTCATTAAGAGGAGAAGTAAATGAGGAGGATGAATCAAGTCAAGTTTTCCTCCCTCACTTTAGTATAAATAGGCATGGAGGGGGCTTCATCCTCAACTCACTCTCCTCCTCTCCTCCATTTGTGCCGAGCACTCTCCCTCCCTCTTTCCTCTTGTTGCCGAGAGCAACAACTCTCCCCTTCTTTCTTTCTTTTTGTTGCCGAGCAACACAAGAGGAAGAAGCCTCCTCTTTTTCCTCCTCCTCTCCACCAAAAGACCTAGCCACTTCTTCCTCAATTGGTGCCGAGCAAAGCAAGCAAGGAAGAAAGGTCCACAAGCAAGTTCTCAACTCTAGGAAACTTAAGCAAAGAAGGTAAGCTTCCCTCACCTGCGGTACAAGGCTTTCATGTGATTTTCGGATTCTTTTTCTATGCCTTGAAAGAAAGTTTTCCCCTATGTTTGTATACATATATGATGCATGATCAGAGGTGTATGTAACCCTAGAATTTCAATCAAAAATATTGTAAATAGGTTAGGAAAATTATTGTCTAACCAAACTAGTGCAAGTTTCCCTCTATGAAATGCTAAGGACCTTCCTATGGTTTTCTTGCTTGGAAGTTGATTGGAACCAAAAGAACCCCACTCTCATGTTTCGGCCAAGAAAGAATTTAGGGTTAGGAGGACCTTGAATTTAAAATAACTATGCTTATATGACATGATATAAAGTTCTTAAGAGTTGTATACTTGTATGTTGAAAGAAACTCATGAACCTTACTCTTAATATTTCGGCCATGGTAAGGTGATAGTTTAGAGAAGCTTAAACAAAATTCTAATATGCTCAATGACCTCTGTGATATTATGTTATGAAAGATGATTAATGCTCTCATGTTTAATTGGAATGTAGAAAATTAGTTACATGATTTATGACATGTAAGATCACAAGAGTCCTAGCTTGTTTATGATCCAACCTTGTGTATGATGTTCTTAGTAAATCTTGCTATGAAATTACTTAGGTTTCCCATGCTTTAGGCCACTTAAAGGAAGTTTATATTCTATGAATTTCGGCCAAGTAAGGTTTAAAGGACCTAGAGGCCTTGGAAATGAAACCTAAGGGGTTAAAAGTACTTCTTATGAAAACTTGATAATGTGTGAAGGTGATACATGTTTGTATGACCTAAATGAATCATTATGTGTTCGGCCATGAAGGGATAGATGCCCTAGAAACCCTAGAACAAAAATTAAATATGTCTATGCCATGCTGTATGAAAATGATATGATAATAAGTTAGAATGCATGATTGCTTTAGTTACGAAATGATATGCATAATGAAGTTATATTATGAAATATGCTATGATGTGTTATAGCATAGAAAATGCTATACATAATGAAAAGAAATGAAGTTATGTTATGATATGTGATAGCATAGAAAATGCTATACATAATGAAAAGAAATGAAAAGAATAAATGCATGAAAGATTGTTAAGGACATGATATGATAGTTATGCATGATAAGTTATTTTTATGGTTTGTACCAAGGGTGGGCTCCGTAAACGCCCCGGGGTCGATGGAGTAAGACTCGGGCCTCGTCAGTAATGGGCCTTTGAGTGCCCTAGGTCGATGGAGTAAGACTCGGGCCTAGTATGTATGCATGGTAGGGCTCAAGACTTGCTACCTTGGACCTACGCATTAAGTATGTGGTACAAACCGGGATCCCAAATGATGATGATATTAATTTCAAGTACTATTAAGTATAAGTTTTCAAATTCACGATGCATTGCCTACATTCATATGTGCTTGAATTATATGATGATATGATATAATGTCATGTGATATTATGATATGAATATGATGCCCTTGTATGTCTCATGCTTGTGATTTATTTGTTTTATGATATGATATTCATGCTTCTATGAAATGATATGTGAATAAGAAATATGCATGATATGTTTGAATAGAATGATATGTTATGTTATGATTAGTTGAGACAATGATATGTTGATCCAATCTTGATATACGATGATTCTCGGTTTTAGTGAGTAGGAAAGGAACTTACTGAGCCATGAGTGCTCATAGCTTACTTTCCTTGTACCGCAGATAAAAGACGGAAATTCGGAACAACGGAGCAGCAGGAGGAGCAGATAGTGATGTGTGTGGTGGTGGCTCGGCAAGAACGATTCGGACAAATTAATATTTTTGGTTATAAGTTCAATAATGCACATTTGAACAAATCAGAATATGTGATATTATGCTTAATAAATTAAATTCTTTAAAGTTTTTATTCTTCCGCTGTTATAACTAAAGCATGTACGTAAGTAGTATAAGAACGTAGCGCCACCTTTGGTTGGGTAAGAAGGGTGGGCGTTATAGGTTTTGCCAGCTCACTACACACACATCAAGCTCCTTCCTGTCGCTCCAAGTAAGTACAGTTGCTTAATTTATTTATATGCAAAAATTAGTATGATACTCTAGGATACATGAATAATAGCCTAGGAAGGATACCTTAAGCTATACCCTAGAGAAGGGTGCATGATGACAAGTATGTGTTAAAAATAGTATGATACTCTAGGATGCATGAATGGTAGCCTAGGAAGGATACCTTAAGTTATACCCTAGAAAATGGTGCATGATGATAAGTAGGTGATATTCTAGGATGCATGAATGGTAGCCTAGATACAAGAACCTTAGGCTATAACATAAGAGGAATAATGAATCTTTAAAATCTTGTAGAAATGGACTATATCCCGTTCGAATACGATCCCGAGGATGTAGAATATTTTGGCGAATACCTCGAGTTCGCGGATGAACCCGATATGCTGGAATACTTCGACAACTATGTGAGCGACTCGGAATCTCCGGAACACGGCGAGTTCGGAGAGGAAGATCTCGAGGAAATCGAGGAAGGGAATTCGGACGATAATGAAGATGAAGATTCAGAAATTATGGAATATTATGAAGGAGAGAACGAGTTTCCTGAGATGGGCGAGGATGAATTTAACCTTGCTGAATACATGGAAATGGGTTTCAACCCCAACGATATAATAGACTTCGAGTGGGGACTGAACAACCTCGAGGGCGAACTAAATGTAGACCCGATGGAACCGGACGAACATGTTGAAGAAGACGAGGGAATGGATGAAGAGACAATAATCGACCCGGAAGAGGCATCGGAGATTCAACCTCCGATAATGCCTGATCCACCCCAGAATGAT
The DNA here is from genome assembly GCF_018446385.1 of Zingiber officinale. Classification (NCBI taxonomy): domain Eukaryota; kingdom Viridiplantae; phylum Streptophyta; class Magnoliopsida; order Zingiberales; family Zingiberaceae; genus Zingiber; species Zingiber officinale. The sequence continues at coordinate 82,096,980 of NC_056002.1, forward strand.
CTGGGCAAGTCGATACAGGTTGGGTTGATGATGACTACTGCTATCATGTCCTTTATGGCAGGAGTAGTCACAACCTACCTGGCCTTTTAAGAGAAGGAGTTATGAACAAAAAAAAAATGTAATAAAAGCTTTTGATGAATAAAAAGAGTAGAAATGGTATCGATTTAAGCATGAGTCAAGGGAGATTGGAAGCTCCACCAGTATCTAAGGAATCGGAGCAGAAATTGTTATTCTAAGTTCGGGGACGAACTTTCAATAAGTAGGGGAGTTTGTAACACCCCTAGAAAGCCTAGATAAAGTAAGGGCAATGAGAGTACGAATGTAATGAAAAGAATGTGTAGATAGTCTACGTTGAATGTTACGATGGGAAGGATTTAGATGATTAAAAACTTTATGAAAGAAAATAAAGTTGAGAATATAAAGTTCTATACATGATTTATAATGCAAGGAATTAATGTAAACAAAAGAGATATGAGATATTATATATGCATGTATGAAATATTTATGCATAATGCATATACATGAATTATTTTGTACAAAAATATGTTAGGAGAAGGATTTGATCCTTGGTTCTCTTGTGGATGCATGCATGTGTTAACCAAGTGTGATAGGAGTGAATATTGTAAAAGGAGAGATGGGAATTATAATTAAAGGAAAGAAAGAAGAGAAATTAAGAGAAAGAAAAGAGAGAAACTCAAGAAGCATTTCTCTAGCATATTCTTTCTCATTAAGAGGAGAAGTAAATGAGGAGGATGAATCAAGTCAAGTTTTCCTCCCCTCACTTTAGTATAAATAGGCATGGAGGGGGGGGGCTTCATCCTCAACTCACTCTCCTCCTCTCCTCCATTTGTGCCGAGCACTCTCCCTCCCTCTTTCCTCTTGTTGCCGAGAGCAACAACTCTCCCCCTTCTTTCTTTCTTTTTGTTGCCGAGCAACACAAGAGGAAGAAGCCTCCTCTTCTTCCTCCTCCCCTCCACCAAAAGACCTAGCCACTTCTTCCTCCATTGGTGCCGAGCAAAGCAAGCAAGGAAGAAAGGTCCACAAGCAAGTTCTCAACTCTAGGAAACTTAAGCAAAGAATGTAAGCTTCCCCTCACCTGCGGTACAAGGCTTTCATGTGATTTTCGGATTCTTTTTCTATGCCTTGAAAGAAAGTTTTCCCCTATGTTTGTATACATATATGATGCATGATCAGAGGTGTATGTAACCTTAGAATTTCAATCAAAAATATTGTAAATAGGTTAGGAAAATTATTGTCTAACCAAACTAGTGCAAGTTTCCCTCTATGAAATGCTAAGGACCTTCCTATGGTTTTCTTGCTTGGAAGTTGATTGGAACCAAAAGAACCCCACTCTCATGTTTCGGCCAAGAAAGAATTTAGGGTTAGGAGGACCTTGAATTTAAAATAACTATGCTTATATGACATGATATAAAGTTCTTAAGAGTTGTATACTTGTATGTTGAAAGAAACTCATGAACCTTACTCTTAATATTTCGGCCATGGTAAGGTGATAGTTTAGAGAAGCTTAAACAAAATTCTAATATGCTCAATGACCTCTGTGATATTATGTTATGAAAGATGATTAATGCTCTCATGTTTAATTGGAATGAAGAAAATTAGTTACATGATTTATGACATGTAAGATCACAAGAGTCCTAGCTTGTTTATGATCCAACCTTGTGTATGATGTTCTTAGTAAATCTTGCTATGAAATTACTTAGGTTTCCCATGCTTTAGGCCACTTAAAGGAAGTTTATATTCTATGAATTTCGGCCAAGTAAGGTTTAAAGGACCTAGAGGCCTTGGAAATGAAACCTAAGGGGTTAAAAGTACTTCTTATGAAAACTTGATAATGTGTGAATGTGATACATGTTTGTATGACCTAAATGAATCATTATGTGTTCGGCCATGAAGGGATAGATGCCCTAGAAACCCTAGAACAAAAATTAAATATGTCTATGCCATGCTGTATGAAAATGATATGATAATAAGTTAGAATGCATGATTGCTTTAGTTACGAAATGATATGCATAATGAAGTTATATTATGAAATATGCCATGATGTGTTATAGCATAGAAAATGCTATACATAATGAAAAGAAATGAAGTTATGTTATGATATGTGATAGCATAGAAAATGCTATACATAATGAAAAGAAATGAAAAAGAATAAATGCATGAAAGATTGTTAAGGAAATGATATGATAGTTATGCATGATAAGTTATTTTTATGGTTTGTACCAAGGGTGGGCTCCGTAAACGCCCCAGGGTCGATGGAGTAAGACTCGGGCCTCGTCAGTAATGGGCCTTTGAGTGCCCTAGGTCGATGGAGTAAGACTCGGGCCTAGTATGTATGCATGGTAGGGCTCAAGACTTGCTACCTTGGACCTACGCATTAAGTATGTGGTACAAACCGGGATCCCAAATGATGATGATATTAATTTTAAGTACTATTAAGTATAAGTTTTCAAATTCACGATGCATTGCCTACATTCATATGTGCTTGAATTATATGATGATATGATATAATGTCATGTGATATTATGATATGAATATGATGCCCTTGTATGTCTCATGCTTGTGATTTATTTGTTTTATGATATGATATTCATGCTTCTATGAAATGATATGTGAATAAGAAATATGCATGATATGTTTGAATAGAATGATATGTTATGTTATGATTAGTTGAGACGATGATATGTTGATCCATTCTTGTTATACGATGATTCTCGGTTTTAGTGAGTAGGAAAGGAATTTACTGAGCCATGAGTGCTCATAGCATACTTTCCTTGTACCGCAGATAAAAGAGAAAGCTGGATGTACAACGGAGCAGCAGGAGGAGCAGATAGTGATGTGTGTGGTGGTGGCTCGGCAAGAACGATTTGGACAAATTAATATTTTTAGTTATAATTTCAATATATGCACATTTGAACAAATCAGAAGATGTGATATTATGCTTAATAAATTAAATTCTTTAAAGTTTTTATTCTTCCGCTGTTATAACTAAAGCATGTACGTAAGTAGTATAAGAACGTAGCACCACCTTTGGTTGGGTAAGAAGGGTGGGCGTTACAGGTGGTATCAGAGCGAAGTTTTGCCAGCTCACTACACACACATCAAGCTCCTTCCTGTCGCTCCAAGTAAGTACAGTTGCTTAATTTATTTATATGCAAAAATTAGTATGATACTCTAGGATACATGAATAATAGCCTAGGAAGGATACCTTAAGCTATACCCTAGAGAAGGGTGCATGATGACAAGTATGTGTTAAAAATAGTATGATACTCTAGGATGCATGAATGGTAGCCTAGGAAGGATACCTTAAGTTATACCCTAGAAAATGGTGCATGATGATAAGTAGGTGATATTCTAGGATGCATGAATGGTAGCCTAGATACAAGAACCTTAGGCTATAACATAAGAGGAATAATGAATCTTTAAAATCTTGTAGAAATGGACTATATCCCGTTCGAATACGATCCCGAGGATGTAGAATATTTTGGCGAATACCTCGAGTTCGCGGATGAACCCGATATGCTGGAATACTTTGACAACTATGTGAGCGACTCGGAATCTCCGGAACACGGCGAGTTCGGAGAGGAAGATCTCGAGGAAATCGAGGAAGGGAATTCGGACGATAATGAAGATGAAGATTCAGAAATTATGGAATATTATGAAGGAGAGAACGAGTTTCCTGAGATGGGCGAGGATGAATTTAACCTTGCTGAATACATGGAAATGGGTTTCAACCCCAACGATATAATAGACTTCGAGTGGGGACTGAACAACCTCGAGGGGGAACTAAACGAAGACCCGATGGAACCGGACGAACATGTTGAAGAAGACGAGGGAATGGATAAAGAGACAATAATCGACCCGGAAGAGGCATCGGAGATTCAACCTCCGATAATGCCTGATCCACCCCAGAATGATCTGGGCAAGTCGATACAGGTTGGGTTGATGATGACTACTGCTATCATGTCCTTTATGGCAGGAGTAGTCACAACCTACCTGGCCTTTTAAGAGAAGGAGTTATGAACAAAAAAAAAAATGTAATAAAAGCTTTTGATGAATAAAAAGAGTAGAAATGGTATCAATTTAAGCATGAGTCAAGGAAGATTGGAAGCTCCACCAGTATCTAAGGAATCGGAGCAGAAATTGTTATTCTAAGTTCGGGGATGAACTTTCAATAAGTAGGGGAGTTTGTAACACCCCTAGAAAGCCTAGATAAAGTAAGGGCAATGAGAGTACGAATGTAATGAAAAGAATGTGTAGATAGTCTACGTTGAATGTTACGATGGGAAGGATTTAGATGATTAAAAACTTTATGAAAGAAAATAAAGTTGAGAATATAAAGTTCTATACATGATTTATAATGCAAGGAATTAATGTAAACAAAAGAGATATGAGATATTATATATGCATGTATGAAATATTTATGCATAATGCATATACATGAATTATTTTGTACAAAAATATGTTAGGAGAAGTATTTGATCCTTGGTTCTCTTGTGGATGCATGCATGTGTTAACCAAGTGTGATAGGAGTGAATATTGTAAAATGAGAGATGGGAATTATAATTAAAGGAAAGAAAGAAGAGAAATTAAGAGAAAGAAAAGAGAGAAACTCAAGAAGCATTTCTCTAGCATATTCTTTCTCATTAAGAGGAGAAGTAAATGAGGAGGATGAATCAAGTCAAGTTTTCCTCCCCTCACTTTAGTATAAATAGGCATGGAGGGGGGGGGGGCTTCATCCTCAACTCACTCTCCTCCTCTCCTCCATTTGTGCCGAGCACTCTTCCTCCCTCTTTCCTCTTGTTGCCGAGAGCAACAACTCTCCCCCTTCTTTCTTTCTTTTTGTTGCCGAGCAACACAAGAGGAAGAAGCCTCCTCTTTTTCCTCCTCCTCTCCACCAAAAGACCTAGCCACTTCTTCCTCCATTGGTGCCGAGCAAAGCAAGCAAGGAAGAAAGGTCCACAAGCAAGTTCTCAAATCTAGGAAACTTAAGCAAAGAAGGTAAGCTTCCCTCACCGGTACAAGGCTTTCATGTGATTTTCGGATTCTTTTTCTATGCCTTGAAAGAAAGTTTTCCCCTATGTTTGTATACATATATGATGCATGATCAGAGGTGTATGTAACCCTAGAATTTCAATCAAAAATATTGTAAATAGGTTAGGAAAATTATTGTCTAACCAAACTAGTGCAAGTTTCCCTCTATGAAATGCTAAGGACCTTCCTATGGTTTTCTTGCTTGGAAGTTGATTGGAACCAAAAGAACCCCACTCTCATGTTTCGGCCAAGAAAGAATTTAGGGTTAGGAGGACCTTGAATTTAAAATAACTATGCTTATATGACATGATATAAAGTTCTTAAGAGTTGTATACTTGTATGTTGAAAGAAACTCATGAACCTTACTCTTAATATTTCGGCCATGGTAAGGTGATAGTTTAGAGAAGCTTAAACAAAATTCTAATATGCTCAATGACCTCTGTGATATTATGTTATGAAAGATGATTAATGCTCTCATGTTTAATTGGAATGTAGAAAATTAGTTACATGATTTATGACATGTAAGATCACAAGAGTCCTAGCTTGTTTATGATCCAACCTTGTGTATGATGTTCTTAGTAAATCTTGCTATGAAATTACTTAGGTTTCCCATGCTTTAGGCCACTTAAAGGAAGTTTATATTCTATGAATTTCGGCCAAGTAAGGTTTAAAGGACCTAGAGGCCTTGGAAATGAAACCTAAGGGGTTAAAAGTACTTCTTATGAAAACTTGATAATGTGTGAATGTGATACATGTTTGTATGACCTAAATGAATCATTATGTGTTCGGCCATGAAGGGATAGATGCCCTAGAAACCCTAGAACAAAAATTAAATATGTCTATGCCATGCTGTATGAAAATGATATGATAATAAGTTAGAATGCATGATTGCTTTAGTTACAAAATGATATGCATAATGAAGTTATATTATGAAATATGCCATGATGTGTTATAGCATAGAAAATGCTATACATAATGAAAAGAAATGAAGTTATGTTATGATATGTGATAGCATAGAAAATGCTATACATAATGAAAAGAAATGAAAAGAATAAATGCATGAAAGATTGTTAAGGAAATGATATGATAGTTATGCATGATAAGTTATTTTATGGTTTGTACCAAGGGTGGGCTCCGCCGTGGTCGATGGAGTAAGACTCGGGCCTCGTCAGTAATGGGCCTTTGAGTGCCCTAGGTCGATGGAGTAAGACTCGGGCCTAGTATGTATGCATGGTAGGGCTCAAGACTTGCTACCTTGGACCTACGCATTAAGTATGTGGTACAAACCGGGATCCCAAATGATGATGATATTAATTTTAAGTACTATTAAGTATAAGTTTTCAAATTCACGATGCATTGCCTACATTCATATGTGCTTGAATTATATGATGATATGATATAATGTCATGTGATATTATGATATGAATATGATGCCCTTGTATGTCTCATGCTTGTGATTTATTTATTTTATGATATGATATTCATGCTTCTATGAAATGATATGTGAATAAGAAATATGCATGATATGTTTGAATAGAATGATATGCTATGTTATGATTAGTTGAGACAATGATATGTTGATCCATTCTTGATATACGATGATTCTCGGTTTTAGTAAGTAGGAAAGGAACTTACTGAGCCATGAGTGCTCATAGCTTACTTTCCTTGTACCGCAGATAAAAGAGAAAGCTGGATGTACAACGGAGCAGCAGGAGGAGCAGATAGTGATGTGTGTGGTGGTGGCTCGGCAAGAACGATTCGGACAAATTAATATTTTTGGTTATAAGTTCAATATATGCACATTTGAATAAATCAGAATATGTGATATTATGCTTAATAAATTAAATTCTTTAAAGTTTTTATTCTTCCGCTGTTATAACTAAAGCATGTACGTAAGTAGTATAAGAACGTAGCGCCACCTTTGGTTGGGTAAGAAGGGTGGGCGTTTACAGGTGGTATCAGAGCCAAGTTTTGCCAGCTCACTACACACACATCAAGCTCCTTCCTGTCGCTCCAAGTAAGTACAGTTGCTTAATTTATTTATATGCAAAAATTAGTATGATACTCTAGGATACATGAATAATAGCCTAGGAAGGATACCTTAAGCTATACCCTAGAGAAGGGTGCATGATGACAAGTATGTGTTAAAAATAGTATGATACTCTAGGATGCCAATTGTTGGTTGCTACTCGGAAAACCTATAGGTTCCACTGTACAAAAATTTTGTACAAAGGTCTGAACCTTTTCCTAGCTACCATGTGTTCTTTTAAATTAAATTTTGGATCGCCTGCGGAACTTAACATGTTTGATCCAAAACTTAATCTATTTGTTCTTTTAGGTTTTGACTTGGATCTCCTGCGGAACTTTACACGTTCGACCCAAGTCTCCTTAAGTTATTAATTCCATTGAATATTAATTTCCATAATTGGTTCCCAGTACTGACGTGGCGAGGCACATGGCCTTCTTGGATATGGGAGCAACCACCACCGACTAGACAAAACCTTTTATAGAAAGCTAATATTTAATTTCCTAAAATAACTTTAGGTTAACCAAAGAGAACAATCAAATCACAAGGAAAAGAAAAACAAAAGAACACAGCATCAAAAAAAACATATTCGAAATTCTAGAACGTAAGCCTCTTGTATTTGGTATTATTTCCATAAATAACTAGCATGATGCGGAAATAAAAATTACTAGTTATACCTTGTAGAAAAACCTCTTGATCTTCTACCGTATTCCTCTTCTAACCTCGGACGTTGTGTGGGCAACGATCTACCGAGATGAGAAACCACCAACCACCTTCTTCTCCTCCAAGCAAGGTTCGGCCACAAAGGAAGAACTTCACCAAAGAAGAAAACCAAAATACTAACCAAGCTCCAAGAGATGCTAGCTTTCTCTCCTTCTTCTTCTTCTTCTCCGAGTAGTATCCGGCCACCACAAAAGCTCCAATAGAAGAGAAGGGTTCGGCCACCACAAGAGGAAGAGAGGGAGAGGATGGCCGGCCACACCAAGGAACAAAAGAGGGAGAGGAATAATAGATGTTGTATCTCATGAAGGCACCCTCACCCCTTCTTTTATATTCCTTGGCCTAGGAAAATTAGGAAATTTAATTACAATAAAATTTCCTTAATTTTCCTTGACATGAATTAATTGAGAAAAATAAAATAAAATTTCCCAATCAACTTGTGATGGCCGACCACAATCAAAAGAGCAAATTAGGAGAGTTTCAATCAACAAATTAAAACTTCCTAATTTGTTTCCGGAAATTTAAAAAAAATAAAATTTCTCTTTAAAAATCTCTTCATGGTTAATAAAAGGAAATTTCTATAATTTTAATTTTATTATCATGTGAATAATTTTAAAGAGAAAATAAAATATCTCACCAATCTACAAATAAGGAAAGAGATCTAATCTCTTTCTTTAATCTTTTGTAGATCTTTTATAAGAGAGATATTTTAATTTAAATTCTCTTTAATAAATTATTTCTTCCACATAATAAAAATTAAAATTAAAATTCCTTTTTAATTTAATTTGGCCGGCCCCCACTAGCTTGGGTTCAAGCTAGGGCCGGCCACCCACCTAGGCCGGCCCTAGCTTGCTTCCAAGCTAGCTTGGCCGACCCCAATTGGGTGGGTATAGAAGGTGGGTATAGGTGGGTATAGAACTCTATAAATAAGAGGCTACGATAGGGACCGAGAGGAGGAATTGGTTTTGGTCTCCCGATAAAATTAAGCATCCCGTGTTCACCCACTTAATTTTTTCAATAATAATTCATTCCACTAGAGAACTATTATTGAACTACCGCACCAATCCCAAATTACATTTTTGGGCTCCTTCTTATTATGAGCATGTTAGTCTCCCTGTGTTTAAGATATCGAATGTCCACTAATTAAGTGAGTTACTGACAACTCATTTAATTAATATCTAAGTCCAAGAGTAGTACCACTCAACCTTATCATCATGTCGGACTAAGTCCACCTGCAGGGTTTAACATGACAATCCTTATGAGCTCCTCTTGAGGACATTATCAACCTAGTATCTCTAGGACACAATTTCCTTCTATAATCAACAACACACACTATAAGTGATATCATTTCCCAATTTATCGGGCTTATTGATTCATCGAACTAAACCTCACCCATTGATAAATTAAAGAAATAAATATCAAATATATGTGCTTGTTATTATATTAGGATTAAGAGCACATACTTCCATAATAACCGAGGTCTTTGTTTCTTTATAAAGTCAGTACAAAAGAAACGACCTCAAATGGTCCTACTCAATACACTCTGAGTGTACTAGTGTAATTATACAGTCAAGATAAACTGATACCTAATTACACTACGACCTACTAATGGTTTGTTCCTTTCCATTTTGGTCGTGAGCTACTGTTTATAATTTATAAGGTATTGATAACATTATCTTCTGCATATGACACCACATGCTATGTTATCTACAATATAAATTAATTGAACAACTACAAACAAATGTAGACAATTTGACCAAATGTGATTCTTTATTCATAATGAATGTTTACAAAGCTTAGGCTTTCAGTATACACTCCAACAATCTCCCACTTATATTAATGACTAAGCTGTCATATCTTCTACCATACATCTGATTCCCATTCCCTCCACATGCCGATCGAAAGCTTTCGCCGGAAGGGCCTTAGTGAAAGGATCTGCCAGGTTATCCGCTGATGCAATCTTGGCGATGACAACTTCTCCTCGCTTCACGATATCTCGTATCAGGTGGTACTTGCGCTCTATATGTTTACTTGCCTTATGAGCTCGTCGTTCCTTCGAGTTTGCAACTGCACCGCTATTATCACAATAAATTGTGATGATTTTGGGCAAACCAGGAATCACATCTAAGTCCATTAGAAAGTTCCTGAGCCATACTGCTTCTTTAGCTGCCTCAGAGGCTGCTACATACTCAGCTTCCATGGTTGAGTCCGAAACGCATTTCTGCTTAACACTCCTCCATGAAATGGCTCCACCTCCTAAAGTAAACACATAGCCTGATGTAGACTTACTGTTATCCCTATCTGATTGGAAATCTGAATCCGTGTAACCCACATGGAGCAGATCGTCTGCTTGGTAAACTAGCATATAATCTCTAGTCTTTCTCAGGTACTTCAATATATGCTTTACCACAGTCCAATGTCCTTGTCCAGGGTTACTTTGATATCTACTGACCATGCCCACGGCAAAACAGATATCAGGTCTCGTACATAGCATTGCATACATTAGGCTTCCTACAGCCGAAGCATAAGGAACTGCTTTTATGTCTTCTATCTCTTTCGACGTCTTTGGAGACATCTCTTTAGCTAGAGCTACTCCATGTCTAAAAGGTAAGAAACCTTTCTTGGAATCCTGCATGCTAAAACGAGCAAGGATTGTATCTATATATGAAGCTTGGGACAGACACAACATTCTTTTCTTACGATCCCTTATAACTTTGATCCCAAGAATATGTGCACAATCTCCTAAGTCCTTCATATCAAATTGTTTGGACAACCATACCCTTACGTCTGATAATACCTTGACATTGTTGCCAATTAACAAAATATCATCTACGTATAGTACAAGAAATACCACCACGTTTCCGTTACACTTCTTATATACACAAGACTCATCCGGACTTTGAATAAATCCATATGACTGGATTACTTCATTAAACCGGATGTTCCAAGACCTTGAAGCTTGCTTCAGTCCATAAATGGACCGATTGAGCTTGCACACTAGATGCTCTTTGCCTTTTTCAATGAACCCTTCTGGTTGCTTCATATGGATGTTCTCTTCAAGACTTCCATTAAGGAAAGCTGTCTTGACATCCATTTGCCAAATCTCATAATCCATATGAGCAGCAATGGATAAGAGTATCCGGATAGACTTAAGCATGGCTACCGGTGAAAAGGTTTCCTCATAATCGATTCCCTCTTTCTGAGTATACCCTTTCGCAACAAGCCTAGCTTTGAAAGTTTCTACCTTCCCGTCTGTCCCTCTTTTCCTTTTGTAGATCCACTTACATCCAACGGCTTTTACACCATCAGGTGGTTCTACAAGCTCCCAGACCTTATTAGAGTACATAGACTCTATTTCAGAATTCATCGCCTTTTGCCAAGATGCTGCATCTATATCTTGGAGTGCTTCGTCATATGACCGGGGATCAGGTTCATGTTTACCCGGGATCAAGTCCGAAGACTCTCCCAAAAACATGAATCTCTCAGGCTGCCTCCCACTACGACGAGGCACTGTCTGTGGTTGTGTATCATGTGTGACACGTGTTGCAGTCTCTTGTGGTACTTCATCTTGTACTGTTGGTACTAAAGTAGACGTGTCCTCTCTTAGTTCTTCTAAAACAACTTTACTACTGGGCTTGTGATCCATTATATAGTCTTCTTCTAAAAACTGGGCATTGGTGCTAACAATGACCTTCTGGTCTTTAGGACTATAAAATAAACCACCTTTCGTTCCTTTGGGATATCCTACAAACACGCGAACTTCTGTACGGGATTCTAACTTATCAACATCTGGTTTCAGCACATGTGCTGGACTACCCCAAATTCGAATATGTCTTAGACGGGCTTTCGCCCATTCCACAATTCTATGGGAGTAGAAGAACGATTTAGAAGGTACTAAGTTCGGAATGTTCGCTGTTTCGAGCATATCCCCAAAACGAATTTAGTATCTGAATAACTCATCATTGATCTAACCATCTCCATAAGAGTCCTATTCCTTCGCTCGCTACACCATTCTATTGGGTGTTCCAGTGCATCAATTGGGATTGAATCCGGCCTCGATAAGTAATTCCTAAACTCTCCTAAGAGGTATTCGCCACCACGATCGAGTAGTGTCTTGATACTTTTACCTAGTCGTTTCTCCACATCGACCTTGTATTCTTTGAACTTATCAAAGCACTCGGACTTGCGGCGCATTAGGTAAATGTATCCATATCTTGAATAATCGTCTATGAAAGAGACAAAATATTCAAAACCTCCTCTTGCCTGGACAGACATAGGACCACACAAATCAGAGTGAACCAATTCTAACACTTCTTTGGCTCTATACCCCTTAGCCTTGAACGGCATTTTGGTCATTTTACCTTCTAAGCAGGATTCACAAGTTGGAAAATTTTCCAACTCTAATGAACTCAAAAGTCCATCGGCTATAAGCCTCTGAATCCTACTTAAGTTAATATGACCAAGCCTTAGATGCCAAAGATATGCTTGGTTCATTTCCGAAGGTTATTTTCTCTTATTAGAGTTAGAAGATGAGTTATAAATTTCCATGTTTTGCTTTGTGGAAGAAATTGGATTTAAAGTATACAAATTGCCAACTAATGCACCAGAACAGATAATCACTTTATTTCTTTTAATAACTACATCGTTACTGAAAGAAACTGAATATCCATCTAAAAACAGTTTAGAAACTGAAATTAAATTCTTTCTAAAACTGGGTACATAAAGATAATTTCTTAAAATCAAATTTCTATTTCTACTAAAAGATAGGTAGACGTCTCCCACTGCAACAGCTGCCACCTTAGTAGCATTGCCCATGTAGACGGTAATTTCTCCTTCAGATAGTCGTCGGGTTTCCTGGAACCCCTGCAAGGAATTGCAGACATGATCAGTGGCTCCCGTATCTACACACCAGGTGTTGGTAGATAACACCGCTAAACATGTTTCAACAACTAGAGTATGAGATATACCTTTGTTTTGGTTCCTACGAGGACGGTCCGCCTTCCAATGTCCTGCCTGCTTACAGATGAAGCACTTGCCCTTCGGCTTCTTCATTCCAGCTTTAAATCCCGTACTCTGAGATTTATTCACTTTCTTTGCTGAACCAGCTTGTTTCTTCTTCTTCTTTCCTTTCGGTTTAGAAGTAGAACCATTTTCAGCATAGTGAATTTGAGCATTGTGACGAAATAATCCTTCTGCTGCTTGAAGTTCTGTCAATAGTTCCGCTAATGAATAAACCCTCTTATTCATATTATAGTTCAGGCGAAACTGCTCAAAACTTCTAGGTAGCGTTTGGAGGATCATATCGATCTGGGTTTCCCCATCAATTTCTCCTCCAAGGATCTGTATCTCGTTCAGATAAGCCATCATCTTTAGGATATGATCCCTTACAGGAGTACCCTCTTGCATGGTGGCTGTCATTATCTTTCTCATGGCTTCTTGCCTAGAAGCCCTATCCTGATGACCAAAGAGTTCCTTGAGATTGTTCATAATATCATAGGCTGTTGGTAAATCTTGATGCTGATGTTGCAATACATTTGACATTGAAGCCAAAATGTAACACCGCGCCATCTCATCTGCTTTTACCCATTTCCTATGATATTCAATCTCCTCTTGGGTAGATTCACCAGTAGGTGCATCAGGGCACTGCTCAGTCAGTATATATTTATAGCTTTCAGCAGTAAGAACAATGTCCAGGTTTCTTTTCCAATCTATGTAGTTTGGTCCAGTAAGTCTATTCTGTTGAAGTATGATGGACAGTGGGTTGAAAGACATCCTAAGAATCACAAATAACTTTTGGTCAGAACTCTAAATTTAGAATAATATTGATTCCTCAAACAATACTATTTTAAATTAACCAACACCTCATAACACCGTGAATTTTGTATGCCACGTTAGTGTGGACGTATACAAATTCAACATTTGTAAAAGGAGGGTTTTAACCCATTAATTTTATTATCTTGTCAACCTAACTTTTTGACAAATAAAATTAATAGTTGGTATCATTTGGTCACACAAATAATAGCAGTGACTCCGTTGGGGAGGATACTATTAGATGTGTCAAAGTGTATACCATTACTTGACACTAAGTCCATTAATAAGATTATGCCCCTTCCGTTGGGGAAGATCACACGCTCTTAATTAACTTCCTATAGTCATCCAAAAATGGAAGTCTGTTCTAGTGATCCACAAACAAGCTCATCCGTTATGGAGGAAGGCACTCAGAGCCAACGCGCAAGCTTGTTTGCATCACTTACAAACCAATAATAGAGACCATGGATTTATTTAAAATCCCTCTCCCACTTAGTTATTTATAAATGAGGAATTTTAACTATGCTAGCCTACTTTACTTGTAAACTAACATGCACAGCATAATATAAAAGCAATAGAGAAACTAATTTTCAACTATTATGGCTTTTATCTCTAGTTGTCCTCCGTGTGTTGTCATCCCAAGCTGCTGCCATATTTGGCCACCGCCACCGGGTCTAGCTGTCGCATCCATCTTGCTCCTTGTTCCGCTGCGCCTCTGGTCCTTAGAAGGTTCCACGCTTTGCAAGATTCGATCCGCGACATAAATAGAATTTTACATTTTGATCCTATATTCCATAAAAGGAATGTACATGTATCTAGATCAAAAATAAAATCCTAATAAAACTAAATACAGCTCCTGCTGTATTTTGATACAATCATGCACACAGATAAATGCCCTTGACATGTCCAAGGGTCCAATCACACATAATAACTAAAAGCCATAATAGTTGGATCTGCATCCATAAAGTTAGCACATCCTACTATTAACTGCCTAAATTATGTATGACATGTGCATAATTAACCTAATACCAAATACACAGAGGCAAAACCCTAGCTCCGATACCAATTGTTGGTTGCTACTCGGAAAACCTATAGGTTCCACTGTACAAAAATTTTGTACAAAGGTCTGAACCTTTTCCTAGCTACCATGTGTTCTTTTAAATTAAATTTTGGATCGCCTGCGGAACTTAACACGTTTGATCCAAAACTTAATCTATTTGTTCTTTTAGGTTTTGACTTGGATCTCCTGCGGAACTTAACACGTTCGACCCAAGTCTCCTTAAGTTATTAATTCCATTAAATATTAATTTCCATAATTGGTTCCCAAGATCTGGCGTGGCGAGGCACATGGCCTTCTTGGATATGGGAGCAACCACCACCGACTAGACAAAACCTTTTATAGAAAGCTAATATTTAATTTCCTAAAATAACTTTAGGTTAACCAAAGAGAACAATCAAATCACAAGGAAAAGAAAAAACAAAAGAACACAACATCGAAAAAACATATTCGAAATTCTAGAACGTAAGCCTCTTGTATTTGGTATTATTTCCATAAATAACTAGCATGATGCGGAAATAAAAATTACTAGTTATACCTTGTAGAAAAACCTCTTGATCTTCTACCGTATTCCTCTTCTAACCTCGGACGTTGTGTGGGCAACGATCTACCGAGATGAGAAACCACCAACCACCTTCTTCTCCTCCAAGCAAGGTTCGGCCACAAAGGAAGAACTTCACCAAAGAAGAAAACCAAAATACTAACCAAGCTCCAAGAGATGCTAGCTTTCTCTCCTTCTTCTTCTTCTTCTTCGAGTAGTATCCGGCCACCACAAAAGCTCCAATAGAAGAGAAGGGTTCGGCCACCACAAGAGGAAGAGAGGGAGAGGATGGCCGGCCACACCAAGGAACAAAAGAGGGAGAGGAATAATAGATGTTGTATCTCATGAAGGCACCCTCACCCCTTCTTTTATATTCCTTGGCCTAGGAAAATTAGGAAATTTAATTACAATAAAATTTCCTTAATTTTCCTTGACATGAATTAATTGAGAAAAATAAAATAAAATTTCCCAATCAACTTGTGATGGCCGACCACAATCAAAAGAGCAAATTAGGAGAGTTTCAATCAACAAATTAAAACTTCCTAATTTGTTTCCGGAAATTTTAAAAAATAAAATTTCTCTTTAAAAATCTCTTCATGGTTAATAAAAGGAAATTTCTATAATTTTAATTTTATTATCATGTGAATAATTTTAAAGAGAAAATAAAATATCTCACCAATCTACAAATAAGGAAAGAGATCTAATCTCTTTCTTTAATCTTTTGTAGATCTTTTATAAGAGAGATATTTTAATTTAAATTCTCTTTAATAAATTATTTCTTCCACATAATAAAAATTAAAATTAAAATTCCTTTTTAATTTAATTTGGCCGGCCCCCACTAGCTTGGGTTCAAGCTAGGGCCGGCCACCCAAATTCATACCTAGGCCGGCCCTAGCTTGTTCCCAAGCTAGCTTGGCCGGCCCCTATTGGGTGGGTATAGAAGGTGGGTATAGGTGGGTATAGAACTCTATAAATAAGAGGCTACGATAGGGACCGAGAGGAGGAATTGGTTTTGGTCTCCCGATAAAATTAAGCATCCCGTGTTCGCCCCGAACACACAACTTAATTTTATCAATAATAATTCATTCCACTAGAGAACTATTATTGAACTACCGCACCAATCCCAAATTATATTTTTGGGCTCCTTCTTATTATGAGCATGTTAGTCTCCCTGTGTTTAAGATATCGAATGTCCACTAATTAAGTGAGTTACTGACAACTCATTTAATTAATATCTAAGTCCAAGAGTAGTACCACTCAACCTTATCATCATGTCGGACTAAGTCCACCTGCAGGGTTTAACATGACAATCCTTATGAGCTCCTCTTGAGGACATTATCAACCTAGTATCTCTAGGACACAGTTTCCTTCTATAATCAACAACACACACTATAAGTGATATCATTTCCCAATTTATCGGGCTTATTGATTCATCGAACTAAACCTCACCCATTGATAAATTAAAGAAATAAATATCAAATATATGTGCTTGTTATTATATTAGGATTAAGAGCACATACTTCCATAATAACCGAGGTCTTTGTTTCTTTATAAAGTCAGTACAAAAGAAACGACCTCAAATGGTCCTACTCAATACACTCTGAGTGTACTAGTATAATTATACAGTCAAGATAAACTGATACCTAATTACACTACGACCTACTAATGGTTTGTTCCTTTCCATTTTGGTCGTGAGCTACTGTTTATAATTTATAAGGTACTGATAACATTATCTTCTGCATATGACACCACATGCTATGTTATCTACAATATAAATTAATTGAACAACTACAAACAAATGTAGACAATTTGACCAAATGTGATTCTTTATTCATAATGAATGTTTACAAAGCTTAGGCTTTCAGTATACACTCCAATAATTTCTTTATGACATGATATGAAATGATGCTCTTTTATTTTATAAGATGATATAGCATGATGTTTCTTCATGATATGATATGATATGATATGATATGATATGATTCTCCTTTATTTTATGAGATGATATAGCATGATGCTTCTTTATGACATGATATGATATGATGCTATTTTACCTTATGATATGATATGTTAGGATGCTCTTTTTACATGATATGATGTTTAGATGATTATGTTTCCATGCTATATGCTTATGTGATTATGCTATGATATACGGTTTTTGTGAGTAGGAAAGGATCTCACTAAGCCTATGTGCTTATAGTTACTTTCCTTGTACCGCAGATAAAGGCAAAAGATGGGTGAACTAAGGGAGCAGCAGGAGAGGCAAGAGATGTGTGTTGTAGTGACTCGGCTAAGGAAAAGACCTGCTTACATTAATTTATGCATGATATGAACCATGTCTATCTTATGTTAATGATTTGCATGATTACTTGTCACTTGTTCATGTTTATGATAGAAAATTTATTTCATGACTTCATTCACTTAGAGGTATACAAGAATATATAAATAAGTACTTCCGCTGTTTTAGAAAAGAAATTTTAATATGCATGTATGTTCCCCGTACAGTAACCCCGCCCTACTAGCAGGAAGGGCGAGTGTTACAGGTGAAGACCTTGGTCTTACCAGGGCCAAGACCTTGGAATTGGTCTCCTGGATTTGTTTAACGACAACCTTGGAAGTCGGGTACTAGCCTTTCTTTAAAATAAAATACTTGTTATCTTTTAATATTCTTACAATAAAATGCCTTGGCATTTCTTTGAGCACTTGGCGTGCTGCTGATCCCAATTCTTAAACTTAGGGATCCTATTAAGACCTTGGTCTCTCTTTCTTATAACTACTTATAAACCTCTAAGGATTTAATAGAACTCTTATTTTTTTCACTTACATGCAGATCCTAGAATTTTTATAGAGCAACAGGATTCTTTAAGCATATATCAACAGAATAAATCAAAGGAAAACTAAATCTGACTTCTTTAAGTATGCTACAACAGAATTAAATAAAGGAAACCACATCTGAATTCCTTATGCATGCTATGTCAGAATTAAAACCAAGGAAGCAAAACTAAATTCTTTAAGCATGCTTCAAAATAAGAAACAAAGAATCTACACTGCTAAAGGAAATAAACTGCAATGCTACAAAATGCAAAAATCTGCATTACTACAAAAGGTAAAAATCTACACTTAATGGAAAACTGCACTTAAAATTCTGCACTCAATGGAATACTGCAGATTTAAAGGCTGTTCTAAACTCTAAACAGGGCTGTTCATTTCTGCAGCTCACACATTGGATCCAAAACTTCATGTATATAAATTTATCACACAACCGAATTGCTAAGCCGCATGCTAATCTAATTAATTCTTTCATTTTCCCTAGTCTAACAAATTGAATTGTGATACACTGCAGCAAGGAAATTAATTACTGTTATTAAATTGTGTAAACCATTTCTGCCCACAACCCTAATTCATGAACCCAACAACATGCAATTCCTCCTGGAATTGTGGCACGACAGGTGACCAAATGGAGCTAAATGCTCCTCACACTTATCCCTTTTTTTTCCCTCCATATTCTTCCTTTCAACCTCACGACAGAAAACTTTGAACTCATCCCTCCATTAAGCCCATTGAGTTGTATGAGGCTATATTGCTAGTAATATTCACATCAACTGAATTTAATCTCTTTTGGCAACAATTCAACGAGATAGGAATCAGGATTCATCAACACAGATATCAAAAGAGACAAGATAGCAACACAAACCATGGTGCCGTATCAGTAGTCCCCAATTCGTCCTTCAACCATACTAGGATCACAAACAGAATAAAATCCAACAAAATCCGAAGCAAGCAACTCACGCAGCAACCAATACCAATCAAAACCCCTTCTCAACTTCCCATAAAAACTCACGGTAGAGACCCTAAACTAACAATCATCACAGAAAAATTTGAAAACAAAAGGAATAGGAATCCGAAACTATCCTACTGCAGGTGAGTAGCGACTTACAATGGCGTTCTTGGACTTACAACCGAAGCAAAGGCTCTAGGGTTCCGGTGATGTGCTTCCTCAACAATCTCCTTGTATCCACTTGCTCTTCTCGACGAGGGAATCACGAAGATAGGAAGACCTCACGGACAAACACCCTCGTCGGCCGCCGGAAGTGATGCCCTAAGTCTCCTTTCTGCGTTTTCGCCCGAGAGAAGCCGCGCCGCACGTGAGGAGGAGAAGGGAAAAGGTTTCGGGAGAGAAAACTTAATTTCACTCTTTATGACCTAGGTTTTTCTATAAACCAACTACTACTTATATACAATTCACTCTTTCCTTAATTAGCACAGCCCGCTTGCACACTTGGTCAGCGGAATTAACTTATGGTTCTGTTCGAGTCCGAGGTCGCGGGTTCGAATCTCGGCTTAGACATTTTTTTGTCGAAACTTCCTTCGTTTAGTAAAAATACCAAACGACCTCCAAAAATTACATAAAAATACTCTAAAAATTTCTAAATATCTCTAGAATATTTCTAAGGCATTTAAAAATATTTTTAATTTACTTTTAGGAGTCGAAATGAGGAAATTTGGGTTGTTACAATTCCCCATACCTTATAAAAAGTTCATCCTCAAACTTAGAATAACTCTGGATATTTCTATCTCATACTGTCCTCATGCTCCCAAGTGACTTCCTCATGCTTCTGGTTCTTCCAGATGACCTTTACTAGTGGCAGTTCTTTGTTTTTTAGTCTCTTGATTGCTCTGTCCACTATCTGTGTAGGTCTGCTCTCATTGCTTAGATCTTCTTGGATCTGCACTGACTGAGGCTGAATCACTTGGCTAGGGTCATGAAGACACTTCTTTAGCAAAGAGACATGAAATACATTGTGTATTACTGACATGTCTTGTGGCAAGTCCAGCTTGTAAGCTACTTTCCCAATTCTTTCCATGATCAGGTAAGGTCCTACGTAGCGAGGACTTAACTTGCCTTTCTTGCCAAATCTCATCACTCCCTTCATCGAAGCAACCTTGAGAAAAACTGAATCCCCTACTTGGAATTTAAGTGGCCTACGGCGTGTGTCAGCATAACTTTTTTTGTCTACTCTGGGCAGTCTCAATTCTCTGTCTGATTTTCTGGATAGCCTGAGTGGTCTCTTCTATCATCTCAGTCTGAATGCCCAGCTCTACTTCCATTTCCTTTCTTTCACCTGCTTCTTGCCAGTAAATGTGTGATCTGCACTTTTTGCCATACAACTCCTCATAAGGTGCCATCTTGATGGTGGCCTGATAGCTGTTGTTGTAGGAAAACTCAACTAAGCACAGATACTTACACCAACTTCCCTTGAAATCTAGTGCACAAGCTCTGAGCATATCTTCTAAAATCTGATTTACTCGCTCTATCTGTCCATCAGTCTGAGGATGGAAGGTTGTGCTGAACTTGAGTTTGGTGCCTAGTGCATTCTGAACACACTCCCAAAAGTGAGAGGTGAAGCACCCATCTCTATCAGACACAATAGATTTTGGAACTCCATGAAGTCAGATCACTTCCTTAACATACAATTGTGCCAACTGCTCTATAGAATGAGACTCCTTGATGGCTAGAAAATAAGCAGACTTGGTCAATCGGTCCACTATTACCCATATCGCATCATATCCGTTCGTGGTTCTTGGAAGACCTGTTATAAAGTCCATGGATATGTCTTCCCATTTCCATTCTGGTATTGGGAGGGGTTGCATGACTCCTCCTGGTCTCTGGTGCTCTGCTTTGACTCTCTGACACGTCAGGCAGGTACTGACATATTTTGCAACATCTCTTTTGAGTCTAGATCACCAGAACCTCTGTTTCACGTCCTGATACATTTTGATGGAACCAGGATGCATGGAGTATGGTGTGCTATGAGCTTCTTCTAAAATTTTCTTTCTTAACTCTTCATCATTGGGGACACAAAGACGATTCCCCTGATAAAGAACTCCACTGTCTGATACTCGAAACTCTGTATCTTCTTCTTTCTATATCCCTTGCTTGATCTTCTGGATATTTGGATCTTCACTTTGCTTTCTCTGGATATCCTCAAGCAAGGTTGACTCTAAGGTCAATGCGGAGAGTTGCCCATAAATAATTTCCATTCCAAAATCTGACAACTCCTTCTGCAGTGGTAGGGCTAATGATGACAAAGACATCAGGGATGCACTAGATTTTCTGCTTAGTGCATCTGCCACTTTGTTAGCTTTGCCTGGGTGGTAGAGGATTTCACAGTCATAATCTTTAACCAACTCTAGCCACCTGCGCTGTCTCATGTTTAAGTCTTTCTGAGTAAAGAAATACTTTAAACTCTGATGGTCAGTGAAGATTCTGCACTGAACTCCATACAAATAATGTCGCCAGAGTTTTAGTGCAAAGACCACAGCTGCCAGCTCAAGATCATGAGTGGGATAGTTCTTCTCATAGTCTTTGAGTTGTCTAGAAGCATAAGCTATAACTTTTCCTTCTTGCATGAGAACAACTCCTAAACCCATCTTGGAAGCATCACTGTAGATGTCAAAACTCTTGTCACTTTTTGGAACTATCAGAATAGGAGCACTGGTCAATCTCTTTTTTAGCTCTTGGAAACTCTGCTCACATTTGTCTGACCATTCAAACTTCTTGTTCTTCCTAGTGCGGGCTGTTAGTGGAGAGGCTATCCTGAAAAAGTCCTCCACAAATTTTCTATAATATCCAGCTAAACCAAGGAAACTTCTGATCTCTCTAACGTTCTTGGGTCTGCTCTAGTTGTTGACCGTTTCTATCTTGGCAGGATCCACTTGGATGCCTTCTTTAGAAATAATGTGACCTAGAAACACAACTTGATTTAATCAAAACTCGCACTTCGAGAATTTGGCATAAAGCTGTTTCTGCTGTAGGGTTTGCAGGACTATTCTCAAGTGCGTGTCATGCTCCTCTGGGTTCTGGAATAGACAAAAATGGCATCGATGAACACGATGACAAATTTGTCAAGGTATTCTCTGAACACTCTGTTCATTAAGTCCATGAAGACTGCAGGCGCATTAGTCACACCAAAAGGCATGACTACGAACTCATAGTGTCCATATCTGGTCCTGAAAGTTTTCTGGGTATATCACTTTCCTTCACTTTCAACTGATGGTACCCAGAGCGCAGGTCTATCTTAGAGAACAATGTTGCCCCTTTCAATTGATCAAATAAGTCATCGATTCTGGGCAGTGGATACTTGTTCTTGATTGTCACTTGATTCAGAGCCCTATAATCTATGCATATCTGCATAGATCTATCTTTCTTCTTGACAAACAACACAGGAACTCCCCATGGTGAATGATTGGGGCGGATGAAGACTTTGTCAAGCAGCTCCTGAAGTTGTTCTTGTAACTCTTTTAGCTCTGCTGGAGATATTCGGTATGGAGCTTTTGAAATTGGACCGGTACCAGGAACCAATTCAATCTCAAACTCCACTTCTCTGTTGGGAGGTAATCCAGGTAGCTCTTCTGGGAATATCTCTGGGTACTCACAGACTACCCGAACATCTTCCTGCTTGGGTCTTTCTTGTTCTTCTGTACTCACAATGAATGCATGAAGACCAGCACACCCTTTAGCTAACATCTGGTGAGCTGTCAGAGAAGAGAGAAGCTTCTGGGTCCTCCTCCTTGGCACTCCTGTGAATTCAAAGGTAGGTTCACCCTCTAGACTAAAGATCATTTTCCTTCTGCGGCAGTCCACTGAAGCACTGTACTTGCTGAGGAAATCCATACCCAAAATTGTTAGCTAGAGCCCTAGAGCCAATCATTTGATGATTGTATTTTGGACTTGTTGTATCATATTCTATCTATATAAATAAAGGCATTTGGATTTTGGTTATTATACTTACTTATATTGGTGCCAAATAAACTAAGTATAATAATGTCCTAGAGTAGACGGTTCTCACCTATATCAATCGGTTAGTTGAACTGATAGTGAGATGATATAGGGAACACTACTCTTAATCATTCCTAGTCGAGTATTAACATTCAGGGACAATGTTAATGCAATAAGACTAGCATGTAGGTCAACTCGATGACTTGATCTCACAAGTCATGGATATAGAGATATCAAGTTGACACATGGGTATACATTAGAGAATGTATACTGAATGACCCGCCATGAGAAAGTATCATGGATCGTTATATGAGTGTCATATACTTTCTCATGTGGCTATTAGTATGACTACTAGTCCTTAGACCTGAAGTCACCATAGATCCCTACATAAGGAGTTATGTACTTTGGTTTCGTCAAACGTCACCCGTAATTGGGTGGACTATAAAGGCGATTACTGGGTATATAACAAATTATGCAGAGGGATGTGAGTGATGTAGATGGGATCTATCCCTCCTATATGACGGGAGAGACATCGGTATTCTTGATAGAGTGAGACCACGAAGTGTATGGTCATGCCCAAATGAGTCAATATAGGATATTGAGCTCATTTGATTTAGTGAGTCTACTAGGAGTTCAAGATTTAGATTGGTCAGAGGATGACACGGTCTATGCCTCACATTGACCAATCTAGATGTCTAGGATAGAAGGACACTTATCATATTTTGTGAGGAGTCACAATTGGTAGTCACAAGGTGATGTTGGATCTCAACATTCTTGTAACTTGGGTAGTAATGATGTGTTGCTAGATACCGCTCATTACTTATGCTTCTAAATGGGTTTAGGAGCATTGCCAACGTTACAAAAACCTATAGGGTCACACACAAAGGGCAATTAGATGGAGATTAGGTTCATTTGATGAACCTAAAGGATTAGGTTCATTTGATGAACCAAATTGGATTAAGAGTAATCCAAGGTAGGCTAATTGAGTTGGACTCAATTTGGTTCATGTGTTAAGTGAGTCTAATTTGGACTTAGACTCATTTAATTAATTTAATTCAATGAATAGAGATTCATTAAATTAAAATTGACTTGAACCAATGGTTAGATTAGATCAACCAAGGGAGAGAAGTGGTCAAGTTTGACTTGACATAAGTAGGAAGATGAAGAGTCAAGTTTTGACTTGACTTTGACTTGACCAATGCCACATCATCAAGGCTTCTTCATTTGGTCAAGTTTGACTTGACCAAATGCCACCTCATGGGAGTTACCAAGAGTGGTGACTCTTGATATTCCATGGGAGTTACAAGCCAAAAATGTGGCCGGCCACTTTTATTCATGAAAAGGAGTTTCATTTTTCATGTGTAACTCTATCTTCTTCTTCCTTGGTTCTCTTCTCTCCCTCTCCTCCTCCACTACTGATCTCTAAGGTTGCTAGCACATCCTTAGAGGTTTTTCTCCATCTTTTGCTTGTGTGGATACACATAGAGAAGTGTCTACTTTGACACTTTCGAGATCCGGCGAACCGAGGACGAGCGGGATTGCGAAGGGCTTCACTACAAAGGTATAAAAGGTTTATCCTTATGTAGATCTACTGTAGATCAACGTTTAAACTCGTACTCGTATTTTTCAAATGTTTTTCTTCGCACGAGATCCAGTGGCTAGGGGGTTTCGGGGTTTCCGCGACGCGAAAAAGCGATTTTCGTGGCCCGAAAAACCCAACAGTGGTATTAGAGCCACGTGCGAAGCTTGTACGAGTTTAATTTGATTTTTATGAAAAATTAAAGCTTCTGTACATTTCTGTAAATTTATGGTTTTTATAGTTTTCAGAGTAATATTTCTCGTAGAAGTGAAGCACAAGTGTTTATACACTTGTAGGCTTCGATTACCGAGAAGTTTTTTCCGAAACGGCATCGTTTCGACCCAAATATTTTTGGGACAGCGGGATAAGGTGCTCTTGGATTGCTTAGGAGCAACTCGCGATGGTTAGATCGCGGGTAGGGGTATTGCCCCTAACCCCGCAAGGGGATTTACTCCGCGATTGCGCCCGAAATCGCTAATCGGGACCACTGGGAAAAATTTACTCATAAAATCTGTAAAATTATGAAAAATTACAGAAAAATTACAGAAATATATAATTTTGAATTATATATTAATTTTGTGATATTCATGGCCCAAATGACCCAAATTAGATTTGGATATTGTGTTGTAATTCATAATACAGCCTGCGTGCCGTTATGTGTTGTGCGTGCTTGTATTTTTATTTTTATTTTTATTTTTCGCGACCTGCGCGTCGTGCCTTCCTTTTATTCTGGTTGTAATTAGATTTAGACTCGAATGTAATTCGAGTTTCAAAATTGTAATGTAATTTTGAAGCGGTGGAAGGTCCACACTAGACGGAGTAACGAGGAGGGCGCGAGCAACACAAGGTGGTCAAAAGGAAGGCGCTTGAGAAGTTGACCTTAGGTTGACCATCCGATCTTCTCATTGGCTTGAGAAGATCGTAGTAGGGCCATGACTAATCACAAAACTTAGTTAATTACTTGTGTATATGATGCATGTTTAATTAAGTAATTAATTAGTGCCCAGCGATTAAGATTAGATCTAAATCGTGCACAAGATGCACCCTTACGATTAGATTAGATCTACATCGTGTACAAGATGCACTCTATCGATTAGATTAGATCTACTTCGAGTATATGATACAACATCATTTAGATTAGATCTAAATCACGACAACTCAAAATGCCTACCATGCCGTGATACCCATCACTACCTCGATCGCATGATGTTGTTGAATCTGCCAAAGCAGAGCAACGCATACTATCTTGGTAGGGTGCGGAGGGACAATCTTGGTCCCGCCTATCAACGCATGGGCGAGTATAAACTCAATAAGATTGAGTATCCCTAGTTAACTCGGTTGGATCGAGTATAACTATAGGCATTCTTCCAATGGTTGGAAAGGTAGGACAAAATCACGTTTATATTAACTCTCGGGCGTATTAGCCAAAGCTAACTCGAGTTTTAATATAAATGCAGAATTTATCCTATAAACAAGAGTTGCATAGAGATGTAATTGGTAATCGTTACCTACCGATCATACTAAATCTTGGGCGTACTAGCCAAAGCTAACTCAAGGGTTAGTATGATGTGGATCTTGTCCCACATGAATTATAGAATTCAGTGGGGGCATCATTTAGTTAAAGGCCTAATTAAATGATTAAGAATATGATATTTATTTCTGCTTTTATTCTGTTGTAGATAACCATGACGTCAAATACGAACACCTTCTCCCTGCGATCTGTCCTTGAGAAGGACAAGCTCAACGGAGCAAACTTCCTGGACTGGTACAGGAACCTGAGAATAGTTCTCACTCAGGAACGTAAACTGTACGTTCTGGAGCAGCCCATTCCGGAGGCTCCTCCTGCCAATGCCCCGCGAGCTGACAAAGATGCTTACAAGAAGCATCAAGATGACGCATTAGATGTGTCATGTCTAATGCTCGCGACCATGAACTCTGAGCTTCAGAAGCAACACGAGTTGATGGGCGCTTACGATATGGTTGAGCATCTTCGCCAACGTATCAAGGTCAAGCGAGGCATGAGAGATTTGAGATCTCAAGGCCTTTGTTTCAGTGCAAGATGTCGACGGGGCTCCCATATGTACTCAAAATGATTGGGTACATAGAGAACCTACAAAGGTTGGGGTTCCCTCTTGGCCAAGAGCTGGCCACTGACCTGATCTTGCAATCCTTGTCGGATAGGTACAGTCAATTCGTTCTAAACTACAATATGAATGAGATAGACAAGCCACTGCCCGAGCTGCTCAGCATGTTAAGAACAGCTGAGCTAAACCTTAAGAAGGCTAAGCCCAACACTGTTCTGATGGTTCAGAAACATAAGGGCAAGGGCAAGCCCAAAGGCAAGGGAAAGTCCCAAGCCAAGGGCAAAGGCAAGGCACTGAAGCTGAAAGGAGGGGTCGCCAAGGATGCTACATTCAGACCGGGCACTGGAAGAGGAACTGCAAGGTATACTTGGTGGATCTTAAGAAGAAGCGAAGTGAGACTTCCACTTCAGGTATATATGTTATAGAAGTCAATCTATCTATTTCTACATCATGGGTATTAGATACTGGATGTGCTTCTCACATTTGTACTGATGTGCAGGCGCTGAGAAATAGCAGGGCATTGACAAAGGGCGAGGTGGACCTACGAGTAGGCAATGGAGCACGGGTTGCTGCTGTTGCTATAGGGACTTACTTTTTATCTCTTCCCTCTGGACTTGTACTAGAGTTAGACGATTGTTGTTATGTGCCTGCATTAACTAAGAACATTATTTCAGTTTCTTGTTTGGACAAGAAAGGTTTCTCGTTTACTATAAAGAACAAATGTTGTTCCGTTTATTTAAACGATATGTTCTATTCTAGTGCACCTCTATTAAACGGACTCTATATTCTAGACCTTGAGAGCCCTATCTATAACGTAAATACCAAGAGGTTCAAGTCAAATGACATGAACCAAACTTACCTTTGGCACTGTCGCTTAGGTCATATAAATGACAAGCGCTTATCCCAACTCCATAAGGATGGTTTGTTGGACTCATTTGATTTTGAATCATATGAGATATGCGAGTCATGCCTACGAGGCAAGATGACCAAGACTCCCTTTAGTGGGCACAGTGAGAGAGCAACTGATTTGTTAGGACTCATATATAGTGATGTATGTGGCCCTTTCAATGTTGCTGCTAGAGGCGGTTATAGGTACTTCATCACATTTACTGATGATTTCAGTAGATATGGTAATGTGTACTCGATAACACATAAGTCTGAATCCTTTGAAAAGTTTAAAGAATTCAAGAATGAAGTACAGAACCAGCTTGGCAAGAGTATTAAGATACTTCGATCAGATCGAGGTGGAGAATACCTTAGCCATGAGTTTCGTGACTACCTAGCTGAGTGTGGGATTCTATCCCAACTCACTCCTCCTAGAACACCACAGTGGAATGGTGTATCCGAAAGGAGGAATCGTACCCTATTAGATATGGTACGATCTATGATGAGTCACACTGATCTTCCGACATACCTTTGGGGCTATGCTCTAGACACGATAGCTTTTATACTCAACCGAGTTACATCCAAGGCCGTGATAAAGACACCATATAGGATATGGACTGGGAGAGATGCCCAGGTGTCTTTCATGAGGATTTGGGGTTGTGAGGCTTACGTTCGACGTCAAGTCTCAGACAAGTTAGGACCCAAATATGACAAGTGCTATTTTATCGGATATCCCAAGGAAACTAAGGGATTTTACTTCTACATTCCCAGTCAGCACAAGGTAGTTGTGGCAAAGACTGGGGTCTTTCTAGAAAGGGACTTTGTTTCTAGAAAGATTTGTGGGAGCGCGTTCGATCTTGAAGAAGTTCAAGATGCAAACAATAGCACTGATGCCTCGATGGAAATTGAACTGGAACCACAAAGTGTTGTGGATGATGTTGTTCCCCAAGGAGTTGAGGAACAATAACCAGTTCAAGTTGACATACCTCTTCGCAGGCCTGATAGGGTACATCGTCAGCCTGAGAGATACTCATTTCTCTTGTCTGACCATGATGACGTTATGCTCATAGAGGATGAGCCTACCACCTATCAGGAAGCTGTGATGAGACAAGATTCCGAGAAATGGCTAGAGGCCATGAGATCCGAAATGGAATCCATGTACACCAACCAAGTATGGACTTTGGTTGATCCACCTGAAGGGGTAAAACCCATTGGGTGTAAGTGGGTCTTTAAGAGAAAGACTGACATGGATGGACTTATCTATAAGGGTCGCTTGGTAGCTAAAGGTTTCAAGCAGATTCATGGTATTGACTATGATGAAACCTTTTCTCCAGTAGCGATGTTTAAGTCCATTCGGATCATGCTTGCTATTGCAGCATACCATGACTATGAGATATGGCAGATGGATGTCAAAACTGCGTTTCTGAATGGAAACCTGCTCGAGGATGTGTACATGACACAACCTGAGGGTTTTGTAGATCCACAGCATACTAGCAGAGTATGCAAGCTGCATAGGTCCATTTATGGACTAAAGCAAGCTTCTCGGAGCTGGAATCTTTGATTCGATGATGCAATCAAATAGTTTGGTTTCATCAAGAATGAAGATGAACCTTGTGTCTACAAGAAGGTTGTAGGGGACATAGTTGTCTTCCTCATATTGTATGTGGATGACATACTACTCATTGGGAAGGACATCCCTATGCTACAGTCTGTCAAGACTTGGCTAGGGAGTTGCTTCTCAATGAAGGACTTAGGTGAGGCATCCCGCATTCTAGGGATACAGATCTATAGAGATAGATCTAAGAGATTGCTTGGCCTAAGTCAGAGTATATACATTGACAAGGTACTCCTTCGGTTTGCCATGCAGAACTTTAAGAAGGGATTTCTGCCGATGTCACATGGCGTGAGTCTTTCGAAGACTCAAGGTCCGTCTTCTAGAGAGGAGAGACACCGCATGGATCAGATCCCTTATGCCTCAGCCATAGGATCGATCATGTACGCCATGCTATGTACTCGACCTGATGTCTCGTATGCATTGAGCATGACGAGCAGATACTAGTCAGATCCAGGTGAAAGTCACTGGATAGCGGTCAAGAATATTCTTAAGTATTTAAGAAGGACTAAAGAATATTTCTTGATATATGGAGGCGATGATGAGCTAGCTATAAAGGGTTATAGTGATGCTAGCTTCCAGACCGACCAGGATGACTATAGATCGCAGTCGGGGTTCGTATTTTGCATTAATGGTGGTGCTGTTAGCTGAAAGAGTTCGTAGCAGGATACAGTAGCTGATTCTACAACAGAAGCCGAGTACATTGCTACATCAGAGGCAGCAAATGAGGAAGTTTGGATCCGCAAGTTCATCACTGAACTTGGGGTGGTTCCTAGCATTGCTGACCCCATTGAGCTCTATTGTGACAACAATGGAGCTATAGCACAGGCGAAGGAACCTCGCTCACACCAGCGGACCAAACACATACTATGGCGCTTCCATCTCATTCGAGATATCATCGAGAGAGGAGATGTGAAGATTTGCAGAGTACCTACAAAGGCTAACATCGCAGATCCCTTGACCAAGGCTTTGGCACAGAGGAAGCATGATGGTCACACTAGGTCATTTGGGCTTAGAGCCTACACTGATTGGCACTAGTGCTAGTGGGAGATTGTTAGCTAGAGCCCTAGAGCCAATCATTTGATGATTGTATATTGGACTTATTGTATCATATTCTATATAAATAAAGGCATTTGGATTTTGGTTATTATACTTACTTGTATTGGTGCCAAATAAACTAAGTATAATAATGTCCCTGAGTAATCGTTCTCACCTATATCAATCGGTTAGTTAAACCGATAGTGAGATGATATAGGGAACACTACTCTTAATCATTCCTAGTCGAGTATTAACATTCAGGGACAATGTTAATGCAATAAGTCTAGCATGTAGGTCAACTCGATGACTTGATCTCACAAGTCATGGATATAGAGATATCAAGTTGACACATGGGTATACATTGGAGAATGTATATTGAATGACCCGCCATGAGAAAGTATCATGGATTGTTATATGAGTGTCATATACTTTCTCATGTGGCTATTAGTATGACTATTAGTCCTTAGACCTGAACTCACCATGGATCCCTACATAAGGAGTTATGTACTTTACTTTCGTCAAACGTCACCCGTAACTGGGTGGACTATAAAGGCGATTACTGGGTATGTAACGAATTATGCAGAGGGATGTGAGTGATGTAGATGGGATCTATCCCTCCTATATGACGGGAGAGACATCGATATTCTTGATAGAGTGAGACCACGAAGTGTATGGCCATGCCCAAATGAGTCAATATAGGATATTGAGCTCATTTGATTTAGTGAGTCTACTAGGAGTTCAAGATTTAGATTGGTCAGAGGATGACACGGTCTATGCCTCACATTGACCAATCTAGATGTCTAGGATAGAAGGACACTTGTCATATATTGTGAGGAGTCACAATTAGTAGTCACAAGGTGATGTTGGATCTCAACATTCTTGTAACTTGGGTAGTAATGATGTGTTGCTAGATACCGCTCATTACTTATGCTTCTAAATGGGTTTAGGAGCATTGCCAACGTTACAAGAACCTATAGGGTCACACACAAAGGGCAATTAGATGGAGATTAGGTTCATTTGATGAACCTAAAGGATTAGGTTCATTTGATGAACCAAATTGGATTAAGAGTAATCCAAGGTAGGCTAATTGAGTTGGACTCAATTTGGTTCATGTGTTAAGTGAGTCTAATTTGGACTTAGACTCATTTAATTAATTTAATTCAATGAATAGAGATTCATTAAATTAAAATTGACTTGAACCAATGGTTAGATTAGATCAACCAAGGGAGAGAAGTGGTCAAGTTTGACTTGACATAAGTAGGAAGATGAAGAGTCAAGTTTTGACTTGACTTTGACTTGGCCAATGCCACATCATCAAGGCTTCTTCATTTGGTCAAGTTTGACTTGACCAAATGCCACCTCATGGGAGTTACCAAGAGTGGTGACTCTTGATATTCCATGGGCGTTACAAGCCAAAAATGTGGCCGGCCACTTTTATTCATGAAAAGGAGTTTCATTTTTCATGTGTAACTCTATCTTCTTCTTCCTTGGTTCTCTTCTCTCCCTCTCCTCCTCCACTACTGATATCTAAGGTTGCTAGCACATCCTTAGAGGTTTTTCTCCATCTCTTGCTTGTGTGGATACACATAGAGAAGTGTCTACTTTGACACTTTCGAGATCCGGCGAACCGAGGATGAGCGGGATTGCGAAGGGCTTCGCTACAAAGGTATAAAAGGTTTATCCCTATGTAGATCTACTGTAGATCAATGTTTAAACTCGTACTCGTATTTTTCGAATGTTTTTCTTCGCACGAGATCCAGTGGCTAGGGGGTTTCGGGGTTTCCACGACGCGAAAAAGCGATTTTCGTGGCCCGAAAAATCCAACATCAAGTTGATTCATGTGTTCAATGAGTCTAATTTAGATTATGACTCATTGAATCAATTTAGTTAAATGAATTAGATTCATTATATTAAGTTGGCTTGAATCAAATGGTTGGATTCGATCAACCATGGAAGAGATTTGGTCAAGTTTGACTTCACTTGAGAGGAAGAGGAAGAGTCAAGTTTGACTTGACTAATTGCCACATCATTAGTGAGATGGCAAGATGTGGACCAATGATGATGTGCCACATCATCAAAGTGTGCCACCTCATGGGAGTTACAATTCCATTCTCTTTAATGGCTACATTTAATGAGAATGGGGGTTACACCTTGGAGATGTGGCCGGCCACTTATCATTGTGAATGAAATTGATTTTTCATTCAAGGCATATTGATTCCTTCTTCTTCCTTGAGTTCTTCTTGCTCTCTCCCTCTCCTCTTCTTGCCGTGACCTATCAAGGTGCTAGCACACCTTTGTTTAGGTCTTCTCCACCTAAGTTATCCGTGTGGATACTTCTAGAGGACCGTACGCTTGACGGTCTAGAGATCCGGCATTTTGGACGAGCAGGATACGCGAAATGCACGCTTCAAAGTTATAAAAATGTTTTCTTCCTTTGTAGATCTACTGTAGATTGAAGCTTTAAACTCGTACTCATATTTTTGAAAGTTTTCTTCACACGAGATCCAGTGGCATGGGTGATTCGGGGTTTCTGCGACGCGAAAATACGGTTTTCGCGGCCTGATAAACCCAACAAAAATGATATCGACATCCTGCATAGCGAGGACTACCAGATTAACATATAGCTCTCGGTCTGCAATTCTGACTGGTACAGACCGAAGCCACTGGTTGGATTCCATGACTTTCCCAGAAGGTAGGGTTGTCAGGAACTTGGCGTTCATGCTTTCTGTAGGTACCTATAATCCTTTGGCAAAGGGTACTGATATAAAAGAATGGGTCGCCCCAGTATCAAATAGTGTAGTAGCTAAATGCTGAAAAATAACTACTTGACCTGTTACGACCGTGGAGGCACTAGCAGCTTCCTCTTTAGTGAGGGAAAATACTCTGGCACTGGCTAGAATTGGTGGGGCTTCCAACCTTCCTTGACTGTGCTGAGGTCCTTCCAGAGTTGCAGGCATATAATGTAACTGAGGCTTGCCTCCATATTGTATTGGCTGTGGCTGAGGTGCTTTGAGCTTGTTAGGGCATTCTTTAGCCATGTGTCCTTCCTGCCCACACGAATAGCATCCCGTCTTACCCAAAAGACAGGCTCCTGGATGTGTTCTCCCACATTTAGGACAGAGAGGGAACTTGATCTGCTTGTTTGCTGGTCCTCCCTTCTGGTTACCTCCTGAGTTCCACTGCTTTCTCTTGTGACCCTTGCCCTTCCAGTTCTGCTTACTTGACTGGGGTTTCTGGCTCCCCACTGTCTTGTCTTCGATCTTGACTGGCTTGTGTTGCTCTCGTTGTGCCTTGATGTTGTTCAGATAATGCTCAGCAACTAATGCTCTGTTGACCAGCTCTTCGCTAGTCTGGGGCTGGTGAGTTCCACTACTCACATTAAGTGCTATCACTGGTCTCAGCATCCTGAGCATCAGTCTGACTCGTTCCTTCTCCGTGCTTACTAGCTCTGGGCAGAGGCGAGCTAGCCTGTTGAACCTTTTAACTGCTTCTTCCACTGACAGGTCACCTTGTCTGAATTCTATAAACTCTTCATAGTGCTTATTGGTGATCCGCTGGCAAAAGAATTCTTCATAAAACTCTGTCTTGAAGTCAGCCCAGCTCATCTGATTGATTGCTCTCTTGCTCTTCACTCTCTCCCACCACATACGGGCATCTCCAGATAAGTAGAAAGAGGCACACTTGACCTTCTTAACTTCTGGCCAGTCAAGAAGCTCCATGGTGCTCTCTAGTGTCTTGAACTAAGCCTGAGCATCCCAGGGCTCAGTCGTGCTTGAGAAACTTTCTGGCTTCAGCTTCAGCTTCAGCCACTATATCAGGTATGCTTCTTGTCTTCTAGGTGCTGTGGGGACTTCCAGGGCGGCTGGTGGAACCTCAGTCACCACTGGAGTCTCCACATTGATAGTTGGAGGAGTGGGAGGGACTGGCTGCTTATTCGCCATCAGATTGACGATCACTTGTTGCTTCTCCGTCACTTGTCTCTGGAGTTGAGCAACAACTTCAAAGAGATTTGGTTCAGCTGTTCTGGGCTCTTCGTTCTCTTGTGCTCGATCTTCAGTATGAGCGGTACGGGGACGTCCTCTTCTTGACATCTAGTTATGTAAAAAGAGAAAAACTAAAATCGTCCCTACGCTTTCTAGACATATATACATATGTGAACAAAAGAAAACAAGAATTTTCATCTTACTTAAGCATACCTAAGCAAATACTCTATACTGCAAATAATAAGGAAAGCATAAAAGAAAACTTAAATACTTTATTACTTGAAGACGGCAAGGATGATGCTGATGTGTGATGCTGGAGAATGGAACTTGCTCTGATACCAACTGTAGCAACCACCCTTCTTACTACTACCACTTTCTAAGGGTGACCGTTACTTAACTACTAACTCTACTTAATCGGTATGATCGAAACCATGAGGAGTCTCTACTGAAAAATTTCAGAAGCATCTCCCCTGTACCGGTGACCATAAAATGAGATACATACATAGTATACTTCAGCCACAGGCGATTGGAACATATATCAAACAACCACACAATTCATATATAACCAAAATAATCAACTCTCGCAAAGCACGATAAAATGATCCATAGAATAGCATGTACAAGTTCTAAATTCTTTTAACAATTTAACGAAAACAGTCTTAATAAATTCTTTGCAAATCCCCAGATCTCTCCATAGTCTAGGCATCACACATCATCGAACACCTCCTTGTCGCCTTCCTTTGCTAAAACTTTTCCTTTCCTGTATCTGCAGTAAGAGGAAATGCAAACTATAAGCGAATGCTTAGTAAACGCTGTCTAATTCACAAAAACACGAATGTGCATGTATACGAGAAGAAACTAGAAATTGAATGCTCTAAAATAAAGCATATATAGCTACTCATGTTAATCTAATAGCAATAAAGATTACTCACGCCCAACTAATAGAAAAGCAATAAAATTAGCATACTTGTGACATACAAGAATAAAAACTGCATGCTGGAAGATAAAGCTAATCATGCTAAATAACTAATCAGGAAACAAATAAAACTAACACTGCATGCTTCGAATTAAAAGAAACTAAACTCGCTGACTCTAAACATAAGTGAAGCTTGTTTCATTTGTTTCAAAACTTATACTTTAATACTTCAAAATAGTAATAAACTTTTCTTGGGTACAGGCTTAGTACCAATGCGCGCTCCCTAATAGAGACTGTGGTAGCTAGTCATCAGTCCTATGAGGGTAAAGACCTTGGTCTTACCAGGGCCAAGGCCTTGGAATTGGTCACCTGGATTTGTTTAAAGACAACCTTGGAAGTCGGGTACTAGCCTTTCTTTAAAATAAAATACTTGTTATCTTTTAATATTCTTACAATAAAATGCCTTGACATTTCTTTGAGCACTTGGCGTGCTACTGATCCCAATTCTTAAATTTAGGGATCTTATTAAGACCTTGGTCTCCCTTTCTTATAACTACTTATAAACCTCTAAGGATTTAATAGAACTCTTATTTTATTCACTTACATGCATATCCTAGAATTTTTATAAAGCAACAGGATTCTTTAAGCATATATCAACAGAATAAATCAAAGGAAAACTGGATCTGACTTCTTTAAGTATGCTACAACAGAATTAAATAAAGGAAACCTCATCTGAATTCCTTAAGCATGCTATGTCAGAATTAAAACAAAGGAAGCAAAACTAAATTCTTTAAGCATGCTTCAAAATAAGAAACAAAGAATCTACACTGCTAAAGGAAATAAACTGCAATGCTACAAAATGCAAAAATCTGCACTACTACAAAAGGTAAAAATCTGCACTAAATGGAAAACTGCACTTAAAATTCTGCACTCAATGGAATACTGCAGATTTAAAGGCTGTTCTAAACTCTAAACAGGGCTGTTCATTTTTGCAGCTCATACATTGGATCCAAAACTTCATGTATATAAATTTATCACACAACCGAATTGCTAAGCCGCATGCTAATCTAATTAATTCTTTCATTTTCCCCAGTCTAAGAAATTGAATTGTGATACACTACAGCAAGGAAACTAATTACTATTATTAAAATGTGTAAACCATTTCTGCCCACAGCCCTAATTCATGAACCCAACAACATGCAATTCCTCCTAGAATTGTGGCACGACAGGTGACCAAAAGGAGCTAAATGCTCCTCACACTTATCCCTTTTTTATCCCTCCATGTTCTTCCTTTGAACCTCACGGCAGAAAACTTTGAACTCATCCCTCCATTAAGCCCATTGAGTCGTATGAGGCTATATTGCTAGTAATATTCACATCAACTGAATTTAATCTCTTTTGGCAACAATTCAACTAGATAGGAATCAGGATTCATCAACACAGATATCAAAGGAGACAAGATAGCAACACAAACCATGGTGCCCTAACAGTAGTCCCCAATTCGTCCTTCAACCATACTAGGATCACAAACAGAACAGAATCCAACAAAATCCGAAGCAAGCAACTTACGGCAGCAACCAATACCAATCAAAACCCCTTCTCAACTTCCCATAAAAACTCACGGTAGAGACCCTAAACTAACAATCATCATAGAAAAATTCGAAAACAAAAGGAATAGGAATTCGGAACTATCCTACTGCAGGTGAGTAGCGACTTACAATGGCGTTCTTGGACTTACAACCGAAGCAAAGGCTCTAGGGTTCCAGTGATGTGCTTCCTCAACAATCTCCTTGTATCCACTTGTTCTTCTCGACGAGGGAATCACGAACATAAGAAGACCTCACGGAGAAACACCCTCGCCAGCCGCCGAAAGTGATGCCCTAAGTCTCCTTTCTGCGTTTTCACCCGAGAGAAGCCGCACCGCACGCGAGGAGGAGAAGGGAAAAGGTTTCAGGAGAGAAAACTTAATTTCACTCTTTATAACCTAGGTTTTTCTATAAACCAACTACTACTTATATACAATTCACTCTTTCCTTAATTAGCACAGCCCGCTTGCACACTTGGTCAGCGGAATTAACTTAAGGTTCAGTTCGAGTCCGAGGTCGCGGGTTCGAATCTCGGCTTGGACATTTTTTTGTCGAAACTTCCTTCGTTTATTAAAAATACCAAACAACCTCCAAAAATTGCATAAAAATACTCTAAAAATTTCTAAAAATCTCTAGAATATTTCTAAGGTATTTAAAAATACTTTTAATTTACTTTTAGGACTCGAAATGAGGAAATTTGGGTTGTTACAAACTAGCCCCACCTTTCCAGCAGCCACCCAAAACCTAGCAATTAACTAACCAAACCAACAGGTTAATCCAATTGTTATCCCACTTAGTGAAGCAATTAGGTTTTTCATAAATCCTGGAACCTGGAGACAAAGCTTACCCCAATTCCATATCGACAATAGCTGCCTCCTTGAAAAGAAAACCAAATGCAACTGTGAGAGACAGAAGCTGCTGACCTCTATCGAAATTTGGTGGCTCTATCCTACTGTGAATTCGTGGAGTAATCCTCCACACCACAGGGATACCCACAACCAAAGATCTGCAACCTAATACACCCTAATTCAAATTTAACACTTCCACAATAGAGCACAAGATCAAGAACTAACTCTCACCTTTCAGTCACATTGCCGAATCAATACTGCTTGGTCGAAGACTTCATGTCGGACCAGAGATCAGGCATCGGTCTTGGTCATTGGTGATGATCGAGAGGAGAGGGCTATGACAAAGGCAGCTAAGACAATGATCAAGAACAGAGGAGGGGATAGCGATGGCTGGCCACGACGATCAGAGCTAGCAACTGCCGGCATTAGGGCTCAGTAGTCAGCACCAGCGCAAGTAAAGAGAGAGATAGGAGAAGAGGCCCAAGAAACCTACCCTTTTCATGCGCACAACTTCCGGCGAGCACTGGATGTCCGCGACAGGGCTGGCGCTGATCTACCCGACGGGTGGTGGCACACAAAGGGAAATCGAGCGCTCTCACCGGAGGCCGAAGAAGGGCCATTAGTGACCGGATCTGCGCCAATGGGTGCTCCGCTGATCGACGACGAAGGTGTGACGGAGGCATCTCTGCAAGAGGGAGAGGGAGGAGGAAGGCTCGGTCGGTGGTGCATCGAACGGTATCAACGTCGGGGAAGAAAAGCGTCGGCATCGGGGAAGAGGAGGTCGCACGAGAGAGCTCAGGAGAGGAGATCGGGGAAAGGAGCGAAGTCCGGGCGAATTCGGGAAAAAAGAGAAGTAATCGAGGATTTAGGGATTTAGGGCTATTAATTAAATACTTAGGTTAACCCAATTAACCTCTAAGTTAACCACTTAATCAACTCCCACATAATGGGTATTCCAAACATGCTTTCTCCCGGCCCAATAAATCCATCCCTGTAAAACTAGTCATACGACCTCCGTTTAAATCCCGAAAAATTTCTAAAAATTCCCGAAAAATCCAATAAGATTATTTCTCTAATAATGTTATTATTTAATTATTATTTGATTTTGCGGTATCTTACATTCTCCCCACTAATAAAAATTTGGTTCCCAAATTTACTGGTCAACTCAGGGATCCACATCCAAGGGTAACAAGAAAACAACATACTCCTATACCAAAATCTACTATAACCACAATCAAAACCATGATGTGAAATGGCATGATCTCCATCCAATATAACACTCAGAGATACACCATAAGATCCTGTAATCTCTCTAAATTTATAATCCTGCTACCCAATCCAAAAGAATCCGTCCTACACTTCCAGAACTAGGGAGCAAAGTCGTCACCCAACAATGATTACCCAAAGCATCATATCCTCTCCGTGTCCTGGGTAATCCCACCATAAAGTTCATCATAACATGCTCCCCACTCCACTCTAGTATTTGAATCAACAGAGACATTCCGGCTAGTTTCTGATATTCAGCCTCCACTTGCTGACATTCTAGACATCAAGCTACAAAATCCACAATGTCTTTCTTC
Source organism: Zingiber officinale (assembly GCF_018446385.1). Classification (NCBI taxonomy): domain Eukaryota; kingdom Viridiplantae; phylum Streptophyta; class Magnoliopsida; order Zingiberales; family Zingiberaceae; genus Zingiber; species Zingiber officinale. Next base: position 82,136,075 of record NC_056002.1, read on the forward strand.
ATATCGTTCCACAAATAAGAACGCTCCAAGTCTCCATACAACAAGTGTCGCCCGAATGTATCGCAAATCCAGATCAATGTGTTTCCTGCAGTAACTTCTTCCGGATAAGAAATGACTCGGAAACACGCATAATCTCCCATAGAAATCAAAGAATCTAATTCTCATTGCATGAGAATTCTAACTACGGGCACAAGAAGACTACTCCGCCCATGCTACATCAGAACTGCACCAAACCCCAGGTACTGTAACACCCGCCCCTCCTGCTAGTAGGGCAGGGTTACTTGCATAGATGCAAAACATACATGCATATTTAAAATTTCTTTTCTAAAGTAAAACAGCGGAAGAACTTATTTTTTTTATATTCTTTTAATGAACGAGGTCACGATGTTAAATTCTATCATAAACATGAATAAGTATCATGAAATCATGCGAAACATTAACATAAATAAACTTAGTTCATATCAACATAAAATAACATAAGCAGGTCTTTTTCTTTTTCTTAGTCGAGCCACCACCACACACATCTCTTGCCCCTCCTACGGCTCCCCTAGTTTATCCAATCTTTGCCTTTATCTGCGGTATAAGGAAAGTAAGCTATAAGCACACAGGCTTAGTAAGATCCTTTCCTACTCACAAAAACGTATTTCATAGCATAATCATATAAGCAGATAGCAATGGAGACATAATCATCTAAACATCATATCATGTAAACATAGCATCATAACATATCATCTCATAAAGAACCTCATGCTATATCATATTATAAATCATAAAAGCATCATGTCATATAAATCATAAGAGCATATCATATCATAAGGAAACATCATGATATATCATATCATAAATAGAAGAGCATCATGTCATATAAATCATAAGAGCATATCATATCATAAAGAAACATCATGATATATCATATCATAAATAAAAGAGCATCATGTCATATAAATCATAAGAGCATATCATATCGTAACTTATTATATCATGCAAGATGTCTTTTAAAACATGTATCATGTCATGTGCAAGATGTCTTAAAACATATCATATAATACTTGAACATAATATAATCATGAGGGCCCGGCTTGTACCACATACATACATAAATGCGCGCAATCCCTAGGACAGGGAAGCTAGCCCCGAACCTACTAGGGAACTAGGTTCGTACTACGACCGTCGACCTAGGGGCGTACTAAGGAGCCCATCCCTTTTTACTAGACCCGTTCATAGTCCGTCGGCCTAGGGGCGCTTATGGAGCCCACCCTTGGTACAAGCCATACAAAGTAAAATAATATGTCATAGTTACTTATCATATCATGAAGAGTGCTCTTAGTCCCAACTAATAGGGAAGCAACTCTTAGGTCTTTACTTGTCATATCATAAAGAGTGCTCTTAGTCCCACTTAATAGGGAAGCAAATCTTAGGCCTTTACTTATCATGTCATAAAGAGTGCTCTTAGTCCCACTTAATAGGGAAGCAACTCTTAGGCCTTTACTTATCATGTCATAAAGCATGCATACTTGAGCATATAGCACATCATAAGAGTCATCATAATGCATGATTCATAAGCATACATAAATGAGCATATCACTTGTCATATCATAAAGCATGCATACTTGAGCATAAAACACATCATAAGAGTCATTATCATGCATGGTTCATATGCATACATAAATGAGCAGATTACTTGTCATATCATAAAGCATGCATACTTGAACATAAAACACATCATAAGAGTCATTATCATGCATGGTTCATAAGCATACATAAATGAGCATATAGTGCATCATAAGAAACATAATCATACATGGAAAACCTTAACTAGCATCTCTTCATTCATATCGTAGCATGTGAGACACATAGTAAAATCATAATTGGGTCTCTAACCCTAATTCCATGTAGTGGCTGAAAGTTCCAAGCCTAGACCTAGGTTATAAACAACATAAAATCATGTGAGCCCTAAACCAATTTCATATCATAAATCATTAAGAACATAATGAGCATATTTGGTTTAGGTTCTAAGCTCCCTAGGTCCTTGGTCTTGTTATGGCCGAAAGTTACCATGCCTAGTTCTAGGTTATAAACAACATAAAATCATGTGAACCCTAACCCTATTTCATATCATAAATCATTAAGAACATAATGAGCATATTTGGTTTAGGTTCTAAGCTTCCTAGGTCTTTTAACTTGGTTATGGCCGAAACTTAGGAGCATGAAACTAAGTTCTAAACAACATACAAGCATAAGAATATCAAGCTAACTTCATATCATATCATAAGGGAATTCATGAGCATGGTAGATTTAATTTTAAGCTTCCTTGGACCCTAAAACTCATCATGGCCGAAACATAAGGAGACATGTATCTAGATTTCAAGCAACATTCAAACATGATAACCCTAAGTTAGCTTTATATCATGTCATAAGAAGAGTCATGAGCATGTTAGAGTAAATTTTAAGCTCTCCTAGGTCTTAATTCTCATCATGGCCGAAGCCCTAAGGGGCAATACATTGAGGTTCCAAACAACATACAAGCATGAAACCCTAAGAAACCTTCATACCTTTTCATAAGGAAAGTCATGAGCATGATAGCTTAAATTTTAAACACTTCTAGGTCTTCATTTCTATCATGGCCAAAACCCTAATTCCCTAAGGTGGCATGCATTTAGGTTCCAATCAACATACAAGTGTGAAAACACTAAGTATTCTTCATAACATATTAATAAGCAAGTCATGATCATGGTAGACTAATTTTTTAACCTCTCCTAGCCAATTACTTCTATCATGGCCGAACACTTCATGAGCATGAATTTAAGTTTTAAGCAACGTACAAGCATAAGAACACCAAACTAGTCTCTTATCATAGGGTACATATCATAAGGACATAGTGAGCATGTTTAGTTTAGGTCTTAAGCCTTCCTAATCTTTTATTCACACTTTGGCCGAAAGTTTCAAGAGCATGGATCTAAGTTTTAAGTAAGCATACAAGCATAAGAAACATTAACTAACTCCTATACTAGGGTACATATCATAAGAACTTAGTGAGCATGCTTAGTTAGGTCTTAAACCTCTCTAAATCCTTTATTCAAGTCTTGGCCGAAAGTTTCAAGAAATGATCCTAGGTTTTTAAGCATCCTAACCTCATGGAAAACACATAAACAACTTGTACCACAGGTGAGGGGATACTTACATCCTCTTGCTTGTTTTCCCTAAGGAAGATGGTACCCTTGTGAAGAGGAAGAAGAAAGCTTCCCCCTTCTTGTTCTTCCTTTTGTTTTCTCTTGTTTGTAAGGAGTAGACCTTGAGGACTCCTTCTTGTGAATTAGTTTTCTTAGGAAGAAACCTTAGCTTGGATTTCGGAAATGAGAGAGAGGGGACTTTACGTCTTGGTAGAGGAGGAAAGAAGGAGAAAGAAGGAGGAGGAAGAAGAAGGAGGAAGGATTAACCAAACTTTCTTTCCCATCTCTTCTGTCATTCCTATTTATTCCCAATGAGTATTGAAAGTGTCCCAATTCATCCCCTTGCCTTCTCCATCTTCTCACTCTCTTCATTCCCATGAAAATTATTAGCTAGAGCCCTAGAGCCAATCATTTGATGATTGTATTTTGGACTTGTTGTATCATATTCTATATAAATAAAGGAATTTGGTTTTGGTTATTATACTTGTTTGTATTGGTGCCAAATAAACTAAGTATAATAACGTCCTTGAGTAGAAGGTTCTTACCTATATCAATCGATTGGTTGAATCGATAGTGGGATGATATAGGGAACACTACTCTTAATCATTCCTAGTCGAGTATTAACATTCAGGGACAATGTTAATACAATAAGACTAGCATGTAGGTCAAGTCGATGACTTGATTTCACAAGTCATGGATATAGAGATATCAAGTTGACACATGGGTATGCATTGGAGAATGTATACTGAATGACCCGCCATGAGAAAGTATCATGGATCATTATATGAGTGTCATATACTTTCTCATGTGGCTATTAGTATGACTACTAGTCCTTAGACCTAAAGTCACCATGGATCCCTACATAAGGAGTTATGTACTTTGGTTTCGTCAAACGTCACCCGTAACTGGGTGGACTATAAAGGCGATTACTGGGTATGTAACGAATTATGTAGAGGGATGTGAGTGATGTAGATGGGATCTATCCCTCCTATATGATGGGAGTGACATCAATATTCTTGATAGAGGGAGACCACGAAGTGCATGGCCATGCCCAAATGAGTCAATATGAGATATTGAGCTCATTTGATTGAGTGAGTTTACTTGGAGTTCAAGATTTAGATTGGTCAGAGGATGACACGGTCTATGCCTCACATTGATCAATCTAGGTGTCTAGGATAGAAGGACACTTGTCATATATGTTGGGCTTTTCGGGCCGCGAAAACCGCTTTTTCGCGTCGCGGAAACCCCGAATCACCCTAGCCAACGGATCTCGTGCGAAGAAAAATTCGAAAACATACGAGTACGAGTTACAAAACTTCTAGATCTACATGATGAAGATCTTTACCCTTGTTGCGTGCCCTTTTACGTATCCCGCTCATCCTCGGTACGCCGGATCTCGAAGTTGTCAATGTAGACAACTCTCTACACGTATCCACACGAACACACTAGGTGGAGGTGACCAAAAACCAAGGTGTACTAGCACCTATGTGGTTTGGCCAAAGAAGGAGGAGAGGGAGAGCTTGAGAGGAAGAAGATGCAAAATTCCACACTTGAATGAATAATGAAAATCAATTCACACCCCATTCAAAATGTGGCCGGCCACCTTTCTAATGTGTAACTCCCCTCATTAATGCATTAAGTTGTCATTAAGGAGAGAATGTAAGCTCCATGAGGTGGCACTCACTAGTAACTCCCATGAGGTGACAACCATGATGATGTGGAGTAACATCATTAGTCCACATCAATGCCGACTCACCAATGAGGTGGCATAAAGTCAAGTCAAACTAGACTTTTAATCTTCCTCTCAAGTCAAGTCAAACTTGACCAAATCTCTTCCATGGTTGATCTAATCTAACCATTTGATTCAAGCCAATTTAATATATAATGAATCTAATTCATTAAATTAAATTGATTCAATGAGTCATAATCTAAATTAGACTCATTGAACACATGAATCAACTTGAGTCCAACTCAAGTTAGCCCAATTAGGATTTCTCTTAATCCAATTAGATTCATCAAATGAATCTAATCCTCTTGGTTCATCATATGAACCTAATCTCCATCTAATTGTCCTTAGTGTGTGACCCTATAGGTTCTTGTAACGTTGGCAATGCCCTAAACCCATTTAGGAGCATAAGTAATGAGCGGTATCTAGCAACACATCATTACTACCCAAGTTACAAGAATGTCGAGATCCGACATCACCTTGTGACTACTAATTGTGACTCCTCACAAAATATGACAAGTGTCCTTCTATCCTAGACATCTAGATTGATCAATGTGAGGCATAGACCGTGTCATCCTCTGACCAATCTAAATCTTGAACTCCAAGTAGACTCACTAAATCAAATGAGCTCAATATCTTATATTGACTCATTTGGGCATGGCCATGCACTTCGTGGTCTCACTCTATCAAGAATACCGATGTCTCTCCCGTCATATAGGAGGGATAGATCTCATCTACATCACTCACATCCCTCTGCATAATTTGTTATATACCCAGAAATCGCCTTTATAGTCCACCTAGTTACGGGTGACGTTTGACGAAATCAAAGTACATAACTTCTTATGTAGGGATCTATAGTGACTTTAGGTCTAAGGACTAGTAGTCATACTAATAGCCACATGAGAAAGTATATGACACTTAAATAACGATCCATGATACTTTCTCATGGCGGGTCTTTCAGTATACATTCTCTAATGTATACCCATGTGCTAACTTGATATCTCTATATCCATGACTTGTGAGATCAAGTCATCGAGTTGACCTACATGCTAGTCTTATTGCATTAACATTGTCCCTGAATGTTAATACTCGACTAGGAATGATTAAGAGTAGTGTTCCCTATCATCTCACTATCGGTTCAACTAACCGATTGATATAGGTGAGAACCGTCTACTCAAGGACATTATTATACTTAGTTTATTTGGCACCAATAAAAGTAAGTATAATAACCAAAATCCAAATGCCTTTATTTATATAGAATATGATACAATAAGTCCAAAATACAATCATCAAATGATTGGCTCTAGGGCTCTAGCTAACAATCTCCCACTAGCACTAGTGCCAATCAGTGTAGGCTCTAAGCCCAAAAGACCTAATGTGACCATCATGCTTCTTCTGTGCCAAAGCCTTCGTCAAGGGATCTGCGATGTTAGCCTCTGTAGGTACTCTGCAAATCTTCACATCTCCTCTCTCGATGATCTCTCGAATGAGATGGAAGCGCCGTAGTATGTGTTTGGTCCGCTGGTGTGAGTTTGCCTGTGCTATAGCTCTATTGTTGTCACAATAGAGCTCAATAGGTCGCAATGCTAGGAACCACCCCAAGTTCGATGATGAACTTACGAATCAAGCCTCCTTGCGCCTCGATGCGCAATATACTCGGCCTCTGTCGTAGAATATGCTACTGTGTCCTGCTTCGAACTCTTCCAGCTCACAGCACCACCATTAATGCAAAATACGAACCTCGACTGCGATCTATAGTCATCCTGATCGGTCTGGAAGCTAGCATCACTGTAACTCTTTACAGCTAGCTCATCATTGCCTCCATATATCAAGAAATATTCTTTAGTCCTTCTTAAGTACTTAAGAATATTCTTGACCGCTATCTAGTGACTTTCACCTGGATCTGACTGGTATATTCTCGTCATGCTCAAAGCGTACGAGACATCTGGTCGATTACATAGCATGGCGTACATGATCGATCCTATGGCTGAGGCATAAGGGATCTGATCCATGCGGTCTCTCTCCTCTCTAGAAGAGGGACCTTGAGTCTTCGAAAGACTCACGCCATGTGACATCGGCAGAAATTCCTTCTTGGAGTTCTGCATGGCAAACCGAAGGAGTACCTTGTCGATGTATATACTCTGACTTAGGCCAAGCAATCTATTAGATCTATCTCTATAGATCTGTATCCCTAGAATACGGGATGCCTCACCTAAGTCCCTCTAGCCAGGTCTTGATAGACTGACGCATAGGGATGCCTTTCCCAATGAGTAGTATGTCATCCACATACAATATGAGGAAGACAACTATATCCCCTACAACTTTCTTGTAGACACAAGGCTCATCTTCGTTCTTGATGAAACTAATCTATTTGATTGCATCATCGAATCGAAGATTCCAGCTCCGAGAAGCTTGCTTTAGTCCATAAATGGACCTATGCAGCTTGCATACTCTGCTAGTATGCTGCGGATCTACAAAACCCTCAGGTTGTGTCATGTACACATCCTCGAGCAGGTTTCCATTCAGAAACGTGGTTTTGACATCCATCTACCATATCTCATAGTCATGGTAGGCTGCAATAGCAAGCATGATCCGAATGGACTTAAACATCGCTACTGGAGAAAAGGTTTCATCATAGTCAATACCATGAATCTGCTTGAAATCTTTAGCTACCAAGCGACCCTTATAAATAAGTCCATCCATGTCAGTCTTTCTCTTAAAGACCCACTTGCACCCTATTGGTTTTACCCCTTCAGGTGGATCAACCAAAGTCTAAACTTGGTTGGTGTACATGGATTCCATCTCGGATCTCATGGCCTCTAGCCATCTCTCGGAATCTGGTCTCATCACAGCTTCCTGATAGGTGGTAGGCTCATCCTCTATGAGCACAATGTCATCATGGTCAGACAAGAGAAATGAGTATCTCTCAGGCTGACGACGTACCCTATCAGACCTGCGAAGAGGTATGTCTACATGAACTGGTTGTTGTTCCTCAACTCCTTGTGGAACAACATCATCCACAACACTTTGTGGTTCCAGTTCAATTTCCATCGAGGCATCAGTGCTATTGTTCGCATCTTGAACTTCTTCAAGATCGAACGCGCTCCCACTAGTCTTTCTAGAAACAAAGTCCCTTTCTAGAAAGACCCCAGTCTTTGCCACAACTACCTTGTGCTGACTGGGAATGTAGAAGTAATATCCCTTAGTTTCCTTGGGATATCCAATAAAATAGCTCTTGTCGGATTTGGGTCCTAACCTGTCTGAGACTTGATGTCGAACGTAAGCCTCACAACCCCAAATCCTCATGAAAGACACCTGGGCATCTCTCCCAGTCCATATCCTATATGGTGTCTTTATCACGACCTTGGATGGAACTCGGTTGAGTATAAAAGCTGTCGTATCTAGAGCATAGCCCCAAAGTAATGTCGGAAGATCTGTGTGACTCATCATAGACCGTACCATATCTAATAAGGTACGATTCCTCCTTTCGGACACACCATTCCACTGTGGTGTTCCAGGAGGAGTGAGTTGGGATAGAATCCCACACTCAGCTAGGTAGTCACGAAACTCATGGCTAAGGTATTCTTCACCTCGATCTGATCGAAGTATCTTAATACTCTTGCCAAGCTGGTTCTGTACTTCATTCTTGAATTCTTTGAACTTTTCAAAGGATTCAGACTTATGTGTCATCAAGTACACATAACCATATCTACTGAAATCATTAGTAAATGTGATGAAGTACCTATAACCGCCTTTAGCAGCAACATTGAAAGGGCCACATACATCACTATGTATGTGTCCTAACAAATCAGTTGCTCTCTCGCTGTGCCCACAAAAGGGAGTCTTGGTCATCTTGCCTCGTAGGCATGACTCGTATATCTCATATGATTCAAAATCAAATGAGTCCAACAAACCATCCTTATGGAGTTGGGATAAGCGCTTGTCATTTATATGACCTAAGCGACAGTGCCAAATGTAGGTTTGGTTCATTTCATTAGACTTGAACCTCTTGGTATTTACGTTATAGATAGGGCTCTCAAGGTCTAGAATATAGAGTCCATTTATCAGAGGTGCACTACAATAGAACATATCGTTTAAATAGACGAAACAACATTTGTTCTTTATAGTAAACGAGAAACCTTTCTTGTCCAAACAAGAAACTGATATAATGTTCTTAGTTAATGCAGGCATATAACAACAATCATCTAAGGGCAGAGATAGAAAGTAAGTCCCTACAACAACAGCAGCAACCCGTGCTCCATTGCCTACTCGTAGGTCCACCTCGCCCTTTGTCAATGCCCTGCTATTTCTCAGCGCCTGCACATCAGTACAAATGTGAGAAGCACATCCAGTATCTAATACCCATGATGTAGAAATAGATAGATTGACTTCTATAACATATATAACTAAAGTGGAAGTCTCACTTCGCTTCTTCTTAAGATCCTCCAAGTATACCTTGCAGTTCCTCTTCCAGTCCCGGTCTGACCGTAGTCGAAGCAGGTAGCATCCTTGGCGACCCCTCCTTTAGGCTTCATTGCCATGCCTTTGCCCTTGGCTTGGGACTTTCCCTTGCCTTTGGGCTTGCCCTTGCCCTTATGTTTCTGAACCATCAGAACAGTGTTGGTCTTAGCCTTCTTAAGGTTTAGCTCAGCAGTTCTCAACATGCTAAGCAGCTCGGGCAGTGGCTTGTCAATCTCGTTCATATTGTAGTTTAGAACGAATTGACTGTAGCTATCTGGCAAGGATTGCAAGATCAGGTTAGTATCCAGCTCTTGGCCAAGAGGGAACCACAACCTTTGTAGGTTCTCTATGTACCCAATCATTTTGAGTACATATGGGCCTACAGGAGCCCCGTCTGACATCTTGCACTGAAACAGTGCCCTTGAGATCTCAAATCTCTCATGCCTTGCTTGACCTTGATACAGTTGACGAAGATGTTCAACCATATCGTAAGCGCCCATTAACTCGTGTTGCTTCTGAAGCTCAGAGTTCATGGTCGCGAGCATTAGACAAGACACATCTAATGCGTCATCTTGAAGCTTCTTGTAAGCATCTTAGTCAGCTCGCGGGGCATTCGCAGGAGGAGCCTCCGGAATGGGCTACTCCAGAACGTACAGTTTATGTTCCTGAGTGAGAACTATTCTCAAGTTCCTGTACCAGTCCAGGAAGTTTGCTCCGTTGTGCTTGTCCTTCTCAAGGACAGATCGCAGGGAGAAAGTGTTCGTATTCGACGTCATGGTAATCTATAACAGAAATAAAAGAAGAAATAAATATTATATTCTTAATCATTTAATTAGGCCTTTAACTAAATGATGCTCCCACTTAATTCTATAATTCATGTGGGACAAGATCCACATCATACTAACCCTTGAGTTAGCTTTGGCTAATACGCCCAAGACTTAGTATGATCGGTAGGTAACGATTACCAATTACATCTCTATGAAACTCTTGTTTATAGAATCAAAATCCGCATTTATATTAAAACTCGAGTTAGCTTTGGCTAATACGCCCGAGAGTTAATATATATGTGATTTTGACCTAACTTTCCAACCGTTGGAAGAATGCCTATAGTTATACTCGATCCAACCGAGTTAACTAGGAATACTCAATCTAATTGAATTGTACTCACCCATGCGTTGATAGGCAGGACCAAGATTGTCCCTCCGTACCCTACCAAGATAGTATGTGTTGCTCTGCTTTGGCAGATTCAACAACTACATGCGATCGAGGTAGTGGTAGGTATCACGGCATGGTAGGCATTACGAGTTGACGTGATTTAGATCTAATCTAAACGATGATGCGTATCAAATACTTGATTTAGATCTAATCTAATCGTGGGGTGCATCATGTGCACGATTTAGATCTAATCTAATCGCTAGGCACTAATTAATTACTTAATTAAACATGCATCACATACACAAGTAATTAATTAAATTTTTTGTGATTATGTCATGGCCCCTACTACGATCTTCTCAAGCCAATGAGAAGATCGGATGGTCAACCTAAGGTCAACTTCTCAAGCGCCTTCCTTTTGACCACCTTGTGCTGCTCGCGCCTTCCTCGTAACTCCGTCTTGAGTGGACCTTCCACCGCTCCAATTTTGTACGTTACAATTTTTGAAACTCGAATTACATTCGAGTCTAAATCTAATTTACAACAAGAATATAATCAGGGAAGGCACAACGCGTAGGTCACGAATAAAAATAAAATAAAATAAAATACAACACACACATCACATAACGGCACGCAGACCGTATTATGAATTACAACACATTTCCAAATCTAATTTGGGTCGTTTGGGCCATGACTATCACAAAATTAATATATAATTCAAAATTATATATTTCTGTAATTTTTCTGTAATTTTTCATAATTTTACAGATTTTATGAGTAAATTTTTCCCGGCGGTCCCGATTAGCGATTTCGGGCGCAATCGCGGAGCAAATCCCCTTGCGGGGTTAGGGGCAGTACCCCTACTTGCGATCTAACCATCGCGAGTTGCTCCTAAGCGATCCAAGAGCACCTTATCCCGCTGTCCCAAAAAGATTTGGGTCGAAACGATGCCGTTTCGGGAAAAACTTCTCGGTAGTCGAAGCCTACAAGTGTATAAACACTTGTGCTTCGCTTCTATGAGAAAAATTACTCTTAAAACTATAAAAACCATAAATTTACAGAAATGTACAAAAGCTTTAATTTTTCATAAAAATCAAATTAAACTCGTACAAGCTTCGCACGTGACAACTCTCTACACGTATCCACACGAACACACTAGGTGGAGGTGACCAAAAACCAAGGTGTGCTAGCACCTATGTGGTTTGGCCAAAGAAGGAGGAGAGGGAGAGCTTGAGAGGAAGAAGATGCAAAATTCCACACTTGAATGAATAATGAAAATCAATTCACACCCCATTCAAAATGTGGCCGGCCACCTTTCTCATGTGTAACTCCCCTCATTAATGCATTAAGTTGTCATCAAGGAGAGAATGTAACCTCCATGAGGTGGCACTCACTAGTAACTCCCATGAGGTGGCAACCATGATGATGTGGAGTAACATCATTAGTCCACATCAATGCCAACTCACCAATGAGGTGGCATAAAGTCAAGTCAAACTAGACTTTTAATCTTCCTCTCAAGTCAAGTCAAACTTGACCAATTCTCTTCCATGGTTGATCTAATCTAACCATTTGATTCAAGCCAATTTAATATATAATGAATCTAATTCATTAAATTAAATTGATTCAATGAGTCATAATCTAAATTAGACTCATTGAACACATGAATCAACTTGAGTCCAACTCAAGTTAGCCCAATTAGGATTACTCTTAATCCAATTAGATTCATCAAATGAATCTAATCCTCTTGGTTCATCATATGAACCTAATCTCCATCTAATTGTCCTTAGTGTGTGACCCTATAGGTTCTTGTAACGTTGGCAATGCCCTACTAAACCCATTTAGGAGCATAAGTAATGAGCGGTATCTAGCAACACATCATTACTACCCAAGTTACAAGAATGTCGAGATCCGACATCACCTTGTGACTACTAATTGTGACTCCTCACAAAATATGAAAAGTGTCCTTCTATCTTAGACATCTAGATTGATCAATGTGAGGCATAGACCGTGTCATCCTCTGACCAATCTAAATCTTGAACTCCAAGTAGACTCACTAAATCAAATGAGCTCAATATCCTATATTGACTCATTTGGGCATGGTCATGCACTTCGTGGTTTCACTCTATCAAGAATACCGATGTCTCTCCCATCATATAGGAGGGATAGATCCCATCTACATCACTCACATCCCTCTGCATAATTTGTTATATACCCAGTAATCGCCTTTATAGTCCACCCAGTTACGGGTGACGTTTGACGAAACCAAAGTACATAACTCCTTATGTAGGGATCTATGGTGACTTCAGGTCTAAGGACTAGTAGTCATACTAATAGCCACATGAGAAAGTATATGACACTCATATAACGATCCATGATACTTTGTCATGGCGGGTCATTCAGTATACATTCTCTAATGTATACCCATGTGTTAACTTGATATCTCTATATCCATGACTTGTGAGATCAAGTCATCGAGTTGACCTACATGCTAGTCTTATTGCATTAACATTGCCCCTCAATGTTAATACTCGACTAGGAATGATTAAGAGTAGTGTTCCCTATATCATCTCACTATCGGTTCAATTAACCGATTGATATAGGTGAGAACCGTCTACTCAAGGACATTATTATACTTAGTTTATTTGGCACCAATACAAGTAAGTATAATAACCAAAATCCAAATGCCTTTATTTATATAGAATATGATTCAATAAGTCCAAAATACAATCATCAAATGATTGGCTCTAGGGCTCTAGCTAACAATATATTGTGAGGAGTCTCAATTAGTAGTCACAAGGTGATGTTGGATCTCAACATTCTTGTAACTTGGGTAGTAATGATGTGTTGTTAGATACCGCTCATTACTTATGCTCCTAAATGGGTTTAGGGGCATTGCCAACATTACAAGAACCTATAGAGTCTCACACTAAGGACAATTAGATGGAGATTAGGTTCATATGATGAACCAAGAGGATTAGATTCATTTGATGAATCAAATTGGATTAAGAGTAATCCAAATTAGGCTAATTGAGTTGGACTCAAGTTGATTCATGTATTGAATGAGTCTAATTTAGATTATGACTCATTAAATCAACTTAATTTAATGAATTAGATTCATTATATTAAGTTGGCTTGAATCAAATGGTTAGATTATATCAACCATGGAAGAGATTTGGTCAAGTTTGACTTGACTTGAGAGGAAGAGGAAGGGTCAAGTTTGACTTGACTAATTGCCACATCATTAGTGAGATGGCAAGATGTGGACCAATGATGATGCTCCACATCATCAAAGTGTGCCACCTCATGGGAGTTACAATGTCATTCTCTTAATTGGCTACATTTAATGAGAATGGGGGTTACATCTTGGAAATGTGGCCGGCCACTTATGGGAGTGAATGGGATTCATTTTCATTCAAGCCATTTGGAAAACTCCATCTTCTTCCTCTCAAGCTCTCCCTCTCCCTCTTCTCCTCTCTTGCCGTGACCTATCAAGGTGCAAGCACACCTTCATTTAGGTTTTTCTCCACCAAATTAGTTCGTGTGAATACTTCTAGAGGAGTATCTATTTTGATACTCTTGAGATCCGGCACCGTTTGGACGAGCGGGAACGCGAAGGGCTTCGCTTCAAAGGTATAACCATTTTTCATGTAGATCTAGGAGTAGATCTTAGTAGAAACTCGTATTCATAGTTTTCAAAATTTTTCTTTGCACGGATCCATTGGCTTTGGGGCTTTCGGGGTTTCCGCGATGCGAAAACGCGGTTTTCGCGGCCCAAAAAACCCAACAAAAATAGCAAGAGAAGGAAGAAAAAGGCAACTTGTCCTTTGCTTGCTTCTTTTCTTAACCAAGAGAAAGAAGAGGAAAGCCACTTGTCTTTCTCTTGTTCCCTTATTTAATCATACTCTTTACCTTTATCTATAATTTCCATTCTTTGCTATTCATATGTCATTCATGATTCTAGTGATTATTATACACCAATTTAACTTTATCATTTGTGGGAGGTTCAAGGTTCAAACCTTAACCTCTCTTTCTTTTTATTTCTTTTTGGTTCTATTTCCATTTCCCTTTTATTCTAAAAGAAAAATACCCATAGGTATAGCTTATTATTTCGTGGGTGTTACAGTACCCCATACCTCATAGAAAGTTCATCCTCGAACTGAGAATAGCTCCGGATACTTCCGTTTCATATCGTCTTCTCGTTCCCAAGTGGCTTCTTCGAACCGTTGATTTTGCCATAGGACCTTTACTAAAGGTACCTCTTTGTTCCTTAGTCTTTTGATATCTCTATCTAATATTTGAATCGGTCGACTCTCATAACTTAGGTCCTCTTGCACTATCGTTTATGGTCGTTCGATCACTTGGTCCTTAATACATTTCTTTAGCAAGCGTGGAACACGGAACACGCGCCCCTGAGGCAGCTCTATTTCGTAAGCTACCTTGCCAATTCTTTTCAGAACTTGATATGGTCCCACATAGCGCGGGCTTAGCTTTCCCTTCTTACCGAACCTCATTACTCCTTTCATAAGAGCTACCTTGAGGAATACTGAGTCTCCGACACTGAATTCCAATGGCCTTCGTCGCTTATCTGCGTAATTCTTCTGTCGACTCTGAGAAGTTTCTATTCTTTGGTGGATATTCATAGTGAGTACGTGTTGTCAATGAACTCCGTTCAAAACCCATCTCCTTCTTTCTACGTATCAACATATGGGATCTACATTTCCTCGTAAAGCCTTGTAGGGCACCATTCTAATAGTGGCTTGGTAACTATTGTTGTAGACGCTACGCTGCATAGATATCGTCACCAGCTCCCTTGAAGTCTAAAGGCAAGCTCGTAACATATCTTCTAGTACTTGGTTCACCTTTCGCTTGTCTTTGTTCCGGTCGTGAGGGTGGAAGCGATCGAACAATAGCTTTGTGCCAAGGGCCTTCTGAACACATTCCCGAAATGTGAAATAAAGCGACCATCTCTATCAAAATAATGGTCTTAGGAATCCCATGTAGTCTAATGATTTCCTTGATATAATTGAGCCAATTGCTCGAGTAGGTTATCTTAAATTTACATCAGTTAATGCGACTGTCATTAATACCCATATATGGCATCAGCATCATCGTTCCGCTCTTGGGTAATCAGATGAAATCCATAGAGATATCTTCCCATTTCCATTCTCGAATTTAGATTTAGGAATCCTCGGTCTTGGCTGCTCGGTGTTAACTATTGGACTGGAAGTATCGATCAGCTACTAAGCCGCCTATTTCCGGACCACGAAATTCTTTTCAGATCTTGGTACATCTTAGTGTATCCGGGATGCATCGTATAGGGCCTTGTATGGGCTTCCGATTATCTTCCTTGATCAACTCTCGGACCCTCGGAATACATAACCGATCCCCGGTATAATATTCCAACGTGTCGTGATATGGAATCCATCATACTTTCCTTCCACGACCTCTTGTTTAATCCTTTGGAGCTTTGGTCATTGGTTTGCTCATATATTATCCAATAGTGTCGTGCTATAGGAGTAGAGAGTTGTCGGACATGTTTTCGACATGACCATAACGCTCTTGGTTTCCCAATGAATTCGAACATCGGTTCGCCTGTTGGAAGACCACTTTTCTCTTATGGTACTCGATCGAAGTTCAGACTACTCGAAATCCTGCCCAATATACTATCAGCAATGTCACAGCACTATCGGATCACGGTGAGGTTCTCGCCTATGATTACGGGGTGCCAGCTCGTAACATGAGTAGATGGCATTACTTCTCCCGAAGGTAGGGTCGTTAGGAATTTGCCATCTGCTTGTGGTGGTATCCTAACTTCTCCATTAAGGGTGTAGAAACAAACAATGTGTCATCAAGATATCAAATAACACATATCGTGATAGGTAGCTGACTGTGACCATGACAGAGAAGCATCGTCATCATTTGGTAAGAGAGAACACCACAGGGTTTGTCAGCTGGCAGGTCGTCCTTAATCCGCTAATTGGAGTCCTTCAATGGCATCTTGCATCTGTGTGTGAGGGGAATTCTGCTACAGTTATCTACTGGGATGGTGTTTGGGACTAGGAGGGCCCGGCCATGTCCTTCCATGTCCGAGACACTCTCGCACTTGTGACATAGTTCAAATGCTTCTTCCCACAAATGGAGGGTGAGGTACTTAGGTTGCTTATTCGCTGAACATCCTTTAGTGTTGTTCCATTGCTTCCTTTTTCCATTAGAGTTTCCTTTCCAGTTTGCTCTGGTACCTTGAGATTTCTGTCCTTCTGTCTGTGCTTGATTCTTATTCTCGTTCATTGCCTTCTGATAGTCTTCAGTGATCAAAGCACTACTGACCAACTCTTCTGTAGTCTGCGGTCTATTAATTCCGCCGGCCACATTCAAAGCTATCTCGGGTCGGAGCATCTTTAGCATTAGTCTGACCCTTTCTCTTTTCGTTTTGACCAACTCTGGGCAGAGGCGTGCGAGATGGTTGAAGTGCTTCACTGCTTCGTTAACTGATAAGTCACCTTGGTGGAACTCGGTGAACTCATCGTAATGCCGGTTTTGTTGGGTTCTTCGGGCCGCGAAAACCGCTTTTTCACGTCGCGGAAACCCCGAGTCACCCAAAGCCGTAGATCCGTGCAAAGATTCGTAAACAAAAACTTTTCGAAAAACCTTTTCTTGTACGAGTTTGTAAAACCTTTAGATCTACACTAGATAAGGGTTATACCTTCGAAGCGTGCCTTTCGCGTTCCCGCTCGTCCAAGGTGCCGGATCTCTAGACCGTCAAGTGTACGGTCCTCTAGAAGTATCCACACGAACAATCCTTGATGGAGAAGACCAAACAAAGGTGTGCTAGCACCTTCTCTTGTTCGGCCAAGAGAGGAGGAGAGGGAGAAGAGAGAGCTCTAGAGGAAGAAGATGACTTAATCACACTTGAATGAAAAATGAATATTTTTTTCATTCCCCACTAGAGTGGCCGGCCACATCTTGGAGGTGTAACTCCCCACATTAATTCCAATTAATGTGGAGACCATTAAGAGTTGTAACCCCCATGAGGTGGCACTCTAGGATGATGTGGATCAACACTATTGGTCCACATCTTGCCACCTCACTCAATGACATGGCAACAAGTGTAACCTCCTCATTTAATGTGGGCAGGCCACATTAAATGCTATGGAGGCTTGTAACCTCCATGAGGTGGCACACATTGATGATGTGGAGCAATCCTATTGGTCCACATCTTGCCAACTCACTAGTGATGTGGCAAAAAGTCAAGTCAAACATGACTTTTTCTCTTCCTCTCAAATCAAGTCAAACTTGATCAAATCTTCTCATGGTTGATCTAATCCAACCATATAATTCAAGCCAACTTAATATAATGAATCTAATTCATTAAATTAAGTTAATTTAATGAGTCATAATCTAAATTAGACTCATTAAATACATGAATCAACTTGAGTCCAACTCAATTAGCCCAATTTGGATTACTCTTAATCCAATATGATTCATCAAATGAATCTAATCCTCTTGGTTCATCATATGAACCAAATCTCCATCTAATTGTCCTTAGTGTGTGACCCTATAGGTTCTTGTAACGTTGGCAATGCCCTAAACCCATTTAGGAGCATAAGTAATGAGCGGTATCTAGCAACACATCATTACTAACCAAGTTACAAAAATGTCGAGATCCGACATCACCTTGTGACTACCAATTGTGACTCCTCACAAAATATATGACATTGTCCTTCTATCCTAAACATCTAGATTGATCAATGTGAGGCATAGACCGTGTCATCCTCTAATCAATCTAAATCTTGAACTCCAAGTAGACTCACTCGATCAAATGAGCTCAACATCTAATGTTGACTCATTTGGGCATGGCCATGCACTTAGTGGTCTCACTCTATCAAGAATACCGATGTCGCTCCCGTCATATGGGAGGGATAGATTCCATCTACGTCACTCACATCCCTCCGCATAATTTGTTACATACCCAGTAATCGCCTTTATAGTCCACCCAGTTACGGGTGACGTTTGACGAAACTAAAGTACATAACTCCTTATGTAGGGATCCATGGTGACTTCAGGTCTAAGGACTAATAGTCATACTAATAGCCACATGAGAAAGTATATGACACTCATATAACGATCCATGATACTTTCTCATGGCGGGTCATTCAGTATACATTCTCCAATGCATACCCATGTGTCAACTTGATATCTCTATATCCATGACTTGTGAGATCAAGTCATCGAGCTGACCTACATGCTAGTCTTATTGTATTAACATTGTCCCTGAATGCTAATACTCGACTAGGAATGATTTAGAGTAGTGTTCCCTATATCATCTCACTATCGATTCAACTAATCGATTAATATAGCTATGAACCTTCTACTCAAGGACGCTATTATACTTAGTCTATTTGGCACTAATATAAATAAGTATAATAACCAAACAAATGCCTTTATTAATATACAAGAATATGATACAATGAGTCCATACAATCATCAAATGATTGGATCTAGGGCTCTAACTAATAATCTCCCACTAGCACTAGTGCCAATCAGTATAAGCTCTAAGGCCTAATGACCTAGTGTGACCATCATGCTTTCTCTGTGCCAAAGCCTTGGTCAAGGGAGCCTCTATAGGTACTCTGCAAATCTTCACATCTCCTCTATCGATAATCTCTCGAATGAGATGGAAGCGCCATAGTATGTGCTGGTGTGAGCGAGGTTTCTTCGCCTGTGCTATAGCTCCATTGTTGTCACAATAGAGCTCAACTGGGTCAGCGATGCTAGGAACCACCCCAAGTTCAGTAATGAACTTGCGGATCCAAACTGCCTCCTTTGCCTCACGCCATATACTCTACCATTGTAGAATCATTCGTATCATCCGTAGTCTTCCAGGTGCGGTACCACCATTAATGCAAAATCCGAACCACAGCTGCGATCGGTAATCATCCTGATCGGTCTGAAAGCTGGCATCACTGTAACCCTTTACAGTTAGCTCATCATTGCCTCCATATATCAAGAAATATTTTTTAGTCCTTCGTAAGTACTTAAGAATATTCTTGACCGCTATCCAGTGACTTTCACCTGGATCTGACTGGTATCTGCTCGTCATGCTCAAAGCATACGAGACATCAGGTAGAGTACACAGCATGGCGTACATGATCGATCCTATGGCTGAGGCATAAGAGATCTGATCCATGCGGTCTCTCTCCTCTCTAGAAGAGGGACCTTGAGTCTTCGAAAGACTCACGCCATGTGACATCGGCAGAAATCCCTTCTTGGACTTCTGCATGGCAAACCGAAGGAGTACCTTGTCAATATATGTACTCTGATTTAGGCCAAGCAATCTCTTAGATCTATCTCTATAGATCCGTATCCCAAGAATGCGGGATGCCTCACCTAAGTCCTTCATTGAGAAGCAACTCCCTAGCCAGGTTTTGACAGACTGAAGCATAGGGATGTCCTTCCCAATGAGTAGTATGTCATCCACATATAATATGAGGTAGACAACTATATCCCCTACAACCTTCTTGTAGACACAAGGCTCATCTTCGTTCTTGATGAAACCAAACTGTTTGATTGCATCATCAAAATGAAGATTCCAGCTCCGAGAAGCTTGCTTTAATCCATAAATGGACTTATGCAGCTTGCATACTCTGCTAGTATGCTCTAGATATACAAAACCCTCAGGTTGTGTCATGTACACATCCTTGAGTAGGTTTCCATTCAGAAACACGGTTTTGACATCCATCTGCCATATCTCATAGTCATGGTAGGCTGCAGTAGCAAGCATGATCCGAATGGATTTAAACATCGCCACTGGAGAAAAAGTTTCATCATAGTCAATACCATGAATATGCTTGAAACCTTTAGCTACCAAGCAACCCTTATAAATAAGTCCATCCATGTCAGTCTTTCTCTTAAAGACCCACTTACACCCAATGGGTTTTACCCCTTCAGGTGGATCAACCAAAGTCCATACTTGGTTGGTGTACATGGATTTCATTTCGGATCTCATGGCTTCTAGCCATTTCTTGGAATCTGGTCTCATCACAGCTTCCTGATAGGTGGTAGGCTCATCCTCTATGAGCACAATATCATCATGGTCAGATAAGAGAAATGAGTATCTCTCAGGCTGACGACGTACCCTATCAGACTTGCGAAGAGGTATGTCTACTTGAACTGGTTGTTGTTCCTCAACTCCTTGTAGAACAACATCATCCACAACACTTTGTGGTTCCAGTTCAATTTCCATCGAGGCATCAGTGCTATTGTTCGCATCTTGAACTTCTTCAAGATCGAACGCGCTCCCACTAGTCTTTCTAGAAACAAAGTCCCTTTCTAGAAAGACCCCAGTCTTTGCCACAACTATCTTGTGCTGACTGGGAATGTAGAAGTAATATCCCTTAGTTTCCTTGGGATATCCAATGAAATAGCACTTGTCGGATTTGGGTCCTAATTTGTCTGAGACTTGACGTCGTACGTAAGCCTCACAACCCCAAATCCTCATGAAAGACACCTGGGCATCTCTCCCAGTCCATATCCTATATGGTGTTTTTATCACGGCCTTTGATGGAACTCGGTTGAGTATGAAAGCTGCCGTGTCTAGAGCATAGCCCCATAGATATGTCGGAAGATCTGTGTGACTCATCATAGATTGTACCATATCTAATAAGGTACGATTTCTCCTTTCGCATACACCATTCCACTGTGGTGTTCCAGGAGGAGTGAGTTGAGATAAAATCCCACACTCAGCTAAGTAGTCACAAAACTCATGGCTAAGGTATTCTCCACCTCGATCAGATCGAAGTATCTTAATACTCTTGCCAAGCTGGTTCTGTACTTCATTCTTGAATTCTTTGAACTTTTCAAAGGATTCAGACTTATGTGTCATCAAGTACACATAACCATATCTACTGAAGTCATCAGTAAATGTGATGAAGTATCTATAACTGCCTCTAGCAGCAACATTGAAAGGGCCACATACATCACTATGTATGAGTCCTAACAAATCAGTTGCTCTCTCGCTATGCCCACTAAAGGGGGTCTTGGTCATCTTGCCTCGTAGGCATGACTCGCATATCTCATATGATTCTAAATCAAATGAGTCCAGCAAACCATCCTTATGGAGGTGGGATAAGCGCTTGTCATTTATATGACCTAAGCGACAGTGCCAGAGGTATGTTTGGTTCATGTCATTTGACTTGAACCTCTTGGTACTAATGTTATAGATAGGGCTCTCAAGGTCTAGAATATAGAGTTCGTTTATTAGTGGTGCACTACAATAGAACATATCTTTCAAATAAACAGAACAACATTTGTCTTTTATTATAAAAGAGTATCCTTTCTTGTCTAAATAAGAAACTGAAACTATGTTCTTAGTAAGAGCAGGCACATAACACCAATCATCTAAATCTAGTACAAGCCCAGAGGGAAGAGATAGCTGATAAGTTCCTACAGCAACAGCAGCAACCCGTGCTCCATTGCCTACTCGTAGGTCCACCTCGCCCTTTGCCAATGCTTTGCTATTTCTCAGCGCCTGCACATTAGTACAAATGTGAGAAGCACATCCAGTATCTAATACCCATGATGTAGAAATAGATAGATTGACTTCTATAACATATATACCTGAAGTGGAAGTCTCACTTCGCTTCTTCTTAAGATCCTCCAAGTATACCTTGCAGTTCCTCTTCCTCTTCCATCCGTCGACCGCAGTGGAAGCAGGTAGCATCCTTGGCGACCCCTCCTTTAGGCTTCAGTGCCTTGCCTTTGCCCTTGGTTTGGGACTTTCCCTTACCTTTGGGCTTGCCCTTGCCCTTGTGCTTCTGGACCATCAGAATGGGCTTAACCTTCTTAAGGTTAATCTCAGCAGTTCGTAACATACTAAGTAGCTCGGGCAGTGGCTTGTCAATCTCGTTCATGTTATAGTTGAGAACGAATTGACTATAGCTATCCGGCAAGGACTGCAAGATCAAGTCAGTGGCTAGCTCTTGGCCAAGTGGGAACCCCAGTCTTTGTAGGTTCTCTACGTACCCAATCATCTTGAGTACATAAGGACCTACAGGAGCCCCGTCTGACATCTTGCACTGAAACAGTGCCTTCGAGATCTGAAATCTCTCATGCCTTGCTTGACCCTGATATAGTTGGCGAAGATGTTCAACCATATCGAAAGCGCCCATCAACTCATGTTGCTTCTGAAGCTCTGAGTTCATGGTCGCGAGCATTAGACAGGACACATCTAATGCGTCGTCTTGATGCTTCTTATAAGCATCTTTGTCTGCTCGCGGGGCATTGGCAGGAGGAGCCTCCGGAATGGGCTGCTCCAGAACGTACAGTTTACGTTCCTGGGTGAGAACTATTCTCAAATTCCTGTACCAGTCCAGGAAATTCGCTCCGTTGAGCTTGTCCTTCTCAAGGACAGATCGTAGGGAGAAGGAATTCGTGTTTGACGTCATGGTTATCTACAACAGAAAATCTGCAGAAATAAATATCATATTCCTTTTAAAAATCATTTAATTAGGCCTTTAATTAAAAGATGCTCCCACTGAATACTATAATTCATGTGGGACAAGATCCACATCATACTACCCCTTGAGTTAGCTTTGGCTAATACGCCCAAGGCTTAGTATGATCGGTAGGTAACGATTACCAATTACATCTCTATGCAACTCTTGTTTATAGAATCAATATCCGCATTTATATTAAAACTCGAGTTAGCTTTGGCTAATACGCCCGAGTGTTAATATAGATGTGATTTTGACCTATCTTTTCCAACCTTTGGAATAATGCCTATAGTTGACTCGATCCAACCGAGTAACTAGGAATACTCAATCTAATTGAGTTTGTATTCACCCATGCGTTTATAGGCGGGACCAAGATTGTCCCTCCGTACCCTACCAAGATAATATGTATTGCTCTACTTTGGCAGATTCAACAATACATGTGATCGAGGTAGTGATAGGTATCACGGCACGGTTAGGCATTTAGAGTTGGTTCGATCTAGATCTAATCTAATCGAGAAGGATGCATCTTGTGCACGACTTAGATCTAATCTAATCGCATGGGTGCATCATGTGCACGACTTAGATCTAATCTAATCGTTAAGGCACTAATTAATTAATTAATTATTAAACATGCATCAGATACATAACGATTAATTAATTAATCTATTTGTGATTTAGTCATGGCCCTACTACGATCTTCTCAAGCCAATGAGAAGATCGAATGGTCAACCTAGGGTCAACAGCTTCTCCAAGCTCCTCCCTTTGACCACCTTGTGTTGCTTGTGCCCGTCTCGGAACTCCGTCTCATGTGGACCCTCCACCGCTCCAATTTGTACATTACAATTTGAAACTCGAGTTACATTCGAGTCTAAATCTAATTTACAACAAGAATATAAGAGAAGGCACGACGCGCAGGTCGCGAATAAATAAAAACATACAACACGCGCAAACACATAACGGCACGCAGGCCGTATTATTAATTACAACACAACCAATCATATTGAGTTTTTGGGCTATGACGATCACAAATTAATATATAATTCAAAATTATATATTTTTCATAATTTTCTATAATTTTAAAATTAATTTTTACAAATTTTATGAGTAAAATTTCCCGGCGGTCCCGTTTAGCGGTTTCGGGCGCAATCGCGGAACGGATCCCCTTGCGGGGCCCAGGGGCAGTACCCCTACCCGCGATCTAACCATCATGAGGGTTCCTTTGCGATCCAACAGTGCCTAAACCCGCTGTCCCAAAACGATTTGGGTCGAGACATTGCCGTTTCGGAAAAATCTTCCCGGCGGGTTCGTTTTTAGCGATTTCGGGTGCAATCGCGGAGCAAATTCCCTTGCGGGGTTAGGGACAATGCCCCTACCCACGATCTAACCATCGTGAGTTGCTCCTTTGCGATCTAATGGCACCCGACCCCTCTGTCCCAAACGGATTTGGGGCAAAACGAAGCCGTTTAAAAGAAAACTTTCCGGTAGCCGAAGCCTACATGTGCCGAGACACTTGTGCTTCGCTTCTACGGAAAAATTAATCATAAAAACTCTAAAAACTCAATTTTTACAGAAAATCACAGAAGGTATATTTTTCATAAAAATACAAACGAACTCGTACAAGTCTTTGCACGTGGCTCTGATACCACTGTTGGGTTCGTCGGGCCGCGAAAACCGCTTTTTCGCGTCGCGGAAACCCCGAGTCACCCAAAGCCGTAGATCCGTGCAAAGATTCGTAAACAAAACTTTTCGAAAAACCTTTTCTTGTACGAGTTTGTAAAACCTTTAGATCTACACTAGATAAGGGTTATACCTTCGAAGCGTGCCTTTCGCGTTCCCGCTCGTCCAAGGTGCCGGATCTCTAGACCGTCAAGTGTACGGTCCTCTAGAAGTATCCACACGAACAATCCTTGATGGAGAAGACCAAACAAAGGTGTGCTAGCACCTTGTCTTGTTCGGCCAAGAGAGGAGGAGAGGGAGAAGAGAGAGCTCTAGAGGAAGAAGATGACTTAATCACACTTGAATGAAAAATGAATATTTTTCATTCCCCACTAGAGTGGCCGGCCACATCTTGGAGGTGTAACTCCCCACATTAATTCCAATTAATGTGGAGACCATTAAGAGTTGTAACCCCCATGAGGTGGCACTCTAGGATGATGTGGATCAACACTATTGGTCCACATCTTGCCACCTCACTCAATGACATGGCAACAAGTGTAACCTCCTCATTTAATGTGGGCCGGCCACATTAAATGCTATGGAGGCTTGTAACCTCCATGAGAGGGCACACATTGATGATGTGGAGCAATCCTATTGGTCCACATCTTGCCAACTCACTAGTGATGTGGCAAAAAGTCAAGTCAAACATGACTTTTTCTCTTCCTCTCAAATCAAGTCAAACTTGATCAAATCTTCTCATGGTTGATCTAATCCAACCATATAATTCAAGCCAACTTAATATAATGAATCTAATTCATTAAATTAAGTTGATTTAATGAGTCATAATCTAAATTAGACTCATTAAATACATGAATCAACTTGAGTCCAACTCAATTAGCCCAATTTGGATTACTCTTAATCCAATATGATTCATCAAATGAATCTAATCCTCTTGGTTCATCATATGAACCAAATCTCCATCTAATTGTCCTTAGTGTGTGACCCTATAGGTTCTTGTAACGTTGGCAATGCCCTAAACCCATTTAGGAGCATAAGTAATGAGCGGTATCTAGCAACACATCATTACTACCCAAGTTACAAGAATGTCGAGATCCGACATCACCTTGTGACTACCAATTGTGACTCCTCACAAAATATATGACATTGTCCTTCTATCCTAAACATCTAGATTGATCAATGTGAGGCATAGACCGTGTCATCCTCTAATCAATCTAAATCTTGAACTCCAAGTAGACTCACTCGATCAAATGAGCTCAACATCTAATGTTGACTTATTTGGGCATGGCCATGCACTTAGTGGTCTCACTCTATCAAGAATACCGATGTCGCTCCCGTCATATGGGAGGGATAGATTCCATCTACGTCACTCACATCCCTCCGCATAATTTGTTACATACCCAGTAATCGCCTTTATAGTCCACCCAGTTACGGGTGACGTTTGACGAAACTAAAGTACATAACTCCTTATGTAGGGATCCATGGTGACTTTAGGTCTAACGACTAATAGTCATACTAATAGCCACATGAGAAAGTATATGACACTCATATAACGATCCATGATACTTTCTCATAGCGGGTCATTCAGTATACATTCTCTAATGCATACCCATGTGTCAGCTTGATATCTCTATATCCATGACTTGTGAGATCAAGTCATCGAGCTGACCTACATGCTAGTCTTATTGTATTAACATTGTCCCTGAATGCTAATACTCGACTAGGAATGATTTAGAGTAGTGTTCCCTATATCATCTCACTATCGATTCAACTAATCGATTGATATAGGTATGAACCTTCTACTCAAGGACGCTATTATACTTAGTCTATTTGGAACTAATATAATTAAGTATAATAACCAAACAAATGCCTTTATTAATATACAAGAATATGATATACATGAGTCCATACAATCATCAAATGATTGGCTCTAGGGCTCTAACTAACAGGTTTATTACTCACATATGGAAGAATTCCTCGAAGAACTCTACTTCAAAGTCAGTCCAGTTCATCTGATTAACTTGTCTCTTGACCTTAACTCTTTCCCACCACATTCTTGCGTCTCCAGAGAAGCAAAATGATACGCACTTGATCTTTTCTGATACATGCCAGTCCAGCAGTTCCACTATACTTTCCACTATCTTGAACCAGGCCTGGGTGTCCCATGGCTCACAAGTACCCGAGAAGTTCTCCATCATCAGCCTTAGCAACTATATCAAGTAGGTCTCCTGTCGGACCACTGGGGCAGGGGCTACCGGTGGTACTGGTGCAGTTATAGGTATGACGGGCACTGCAGTCTAATTTGCTGGTGGGGTGACAGGATTTCCTTGCTGCCCCATCAAAGTAGTGATCACTTGTTGTTGTTCCGTGATCTGACGCTGGAGGTCTGTGTCCACTTGGGTCAGATCTGGTGGGGTCACTGTCTCCTCGGTCCTGTTACCGCATCTACTAGCAATATCTATTTCCATAAATAACATTAAGGCTAGCATAAGTCTAGGGGCATCCCTACTTATATTCGTGCACATTAAACATCGCTTATCATACATAAAGGCAATCCATATTAGTCATACTTAGGTTCATGCATACTAAAACATTTCTTATCATGTATAAAGAGAATAGTGTAAGTACAGAAATTCTTACTTGGAGCGGTAAGATGAAGGCTTGATGTGTGTGTAGTGGGAAGGCTAACTTGGCTCTGATACGAACTTGTAACGCCCGCCCCTCCTGCTAGTAGGGCGGGGGTTACTTGCATAGATGCAAAACATACATGCACATTTAAAATTTCTTTTCTAAAGTAAAACAGCGGAAGAACTTATTTTTTTATATTCTTTTAATGAACGACGTCACGATGTTAAATTCTATCATAAACATGAATAAGTATCACGAAATCAAGTGAAACATTAACATAAATAATCTTAGTTCATGTCAACATAAAATAACATAAGCAGGTCTTTTTCTTTTTCTTAGCCGAGCCACCACCGCACACATCTCTTGCCCCTCCTATGGCTCCCCTAGTTTATCCATTCTTTGCCTTTATCTGCGGTACAAGGAAAGTAATCTATAAGCACACAGGCTTAGTAAGATCCTTTCCTACTCACAAAAACGTATTTCATAGCATAATCACATAAGCAGATAGCAATGGAGACATAATTATCTAAACATCATATCATGTAAACATAGCATCATAACATATCATCTCATAAAGAACCTCATGCTATATCATATTATAAATCATAAAAGCATCATGTCATATAAATCATAAGAGCATATCATATCATAAAGAAACATCATGATATATCATATCATAAATAGAAGAGCATCATGTCATATAAATCATAAGAGCATATCATATCATAAAGAAACATCATGATATATCATATCATAAATAAAAGAGCATCATGTCATATAAATCATAAGAGCATATCATATCATAACTTATTATATCATGCAAGATGTCTTTTAAAACATGTGTCATGTCATGTGCAAGATGTCTTAAAACATATCATATAATACTTGAACATAATATCATTATGAGGGCCCGGCTTGTACCACATACATACATAAATGCGTGCAATCCCTAGGACAGGGTAGCTAGCCCCGAACCTACTAGGGAACTAGGTCCGCACTACGACCATCGACCTAGGGTCGTACTAAGGAGCTCATCCCTTTTTACTAGATCCGTTCATAGTCCGTCGGCCTATGGCGCTTATGGAGCCCACCCTTGGTACAAGCCATACAAAGTAAAATAACATGTCATAGTTACTTATCATATCATGAAGAGTGCTCTTAGTCCCAACTAATAGGGAAGCAACTCTTAGGTCTTTACTTGTCATATCATAAAGAGTGCTCTTAGTCCCACTTAATAGGGAAGCAACTCTTAGGCATTTACTTATCATATCATAAAGAGTGCTCTTAGTCCCACATAATAGGGAAGCAATTCTTAGGCCTTTACTTATCATGTCATAAAGCATGCATACTTGAGCATATAGCACATCATAAGAGTCATCATAATGCATGATTCATAAGCATACATAAATGAGCATATTACTTGTCATATTATAAAGCATGCATACTTGAGCATAAAACACATCATAAGAGTCATTATCATGCATGGTTCATAAGCATACATAAATGAGCATATTACTTGTCATATCATAAAGCATGCATACTTGAGCATAAAACACATCATAATGACTAGTCATTATCATGCATGGTTCATAAGAATACATAAATGAGCATATAGTTCATCATAAGAAACATAATCATACATGGAAAACCTTAACTAGCATCTCTTCATTCATATCGTAGCATGTGAGACACATAGTAAAATCATAATTGGGTCTCTAACCCTAATTCCATGTAGTGGCCGAAAGTTCCAAGCCTAGCCCTAGGTTATAAACAACATAAAATCATGTGAGCCCTAAACCAATTTCATATCATAAATCATTAAGAACATAATGAGCATATTTGGTTTAGGTTCTAAGCTCCCTAGGTCCTTGGTCTTGTTATGGCCGAAAGTTACCATGCCTAGTTCTAGGTTATAAACAATATAAAAACATGTGAACCCTAATCCAATCTCATATCATAAATCATTAAGAACATAATGAGCATATTTGGTTTAGGTTCTAAGCTTCCTAGGTCTTTTAACTTGGTTATGGCCGAAACTTAGGAGCATGAAACTAAGTTCTAAACAACATACAAGCATAAGAATATCAAGCTAACTTCATATCATATCATAAGGGAATTCATGAGCATGGTAAATTTAATTTTAAGTTTCCTTGGACCCTAAAACTCATCATGGCCGAAACATAAGGAGACATGTATCTAGATTTCAAGCAACATTCAAACATGATAACCCTAAGTTAGCTTTATATCATGTCATAAGAAGAGTCATGAGCATGTTAGAGTAAATTTTTAGCTCTCCTAGGTCTTAATTCTCATCATGGCCGAAGCCCTAAGGGGCAATACATTGAGGTTCCAAACAACATACAAGCATGAAACCCTAAGAAACCTTCATACCTTTTCATAAGGAAAGTCATGAGCATGATAGCTTAAATTTTAAACACTTCTAGGTCTTCATTTCTATCATGGCCGAAACCCTAATTCCCTAAGGTGGCATGCATTTAGGTTCCAATCAACATACAAGTGTGAAAACACTAAGTATTCTTCATAACATATTAATAAGCAAGTCATGATCATGGTAGACTAATTTTTTAACCTCTCCTAGCCAATTACTTCTATCATGGCCGAACACTTCATGAGCATGAATTTAAGTTTTAATCAACATACAAGCATAAGAACACCAAACTAGTCTCTTATCATAGGGTACATATCATGAGGACATAGTGAGCATGTTTAGTTTAGGTCTTAAGCCTTCCTAATCTTTTATTCACACTTTGGCCGAAAGTTTCAAGAGCATGGATCTAAGTTTTAAGTAAGCATACAAGCATAAGAAACATTAACTAACTCCTATACTAGGGTACATATCATAAGAACTTAGTGAGCATGCTTAGTTAGGTCTTAAACCTCTCTAAATCCTTTATTCAAGTCTTGGCCGAAAGTTTCAAGAAATGATCCTAGGTTTTTAAGCATCCTAACCTCATGGAAAACACATAAACAACTTGTACCACAGGTGAGGGGATACTTACATCCTCTTTCTTATTGTCCCTAAGGAAGATGGTACCCTTGTGAAGAGGAAGAAGAAAGCTTCCCCCTTCTTGTTCTTCCTTTTGTTTTCTCTTGTTTGTAATGAGTAGACCTTGAGGACTCCTTGTGAACTAGTTTTCTTAGGAAGAAACCTTAGCTTGGATTTCGGAAATGAGAGAGAGGGGACTTTAGGTCTCGGTAGAGGAGGAAAGAAGGAGAAAGAAGGTGGAGGAAGAAGAAGGAGGAAGGATTAACCAAACTTTCTTTCCCTTCTCTTCTCTCATGCCTATTTATTCCCAATGAGGATGAAAAGTGTCCCAATTCACCCCCTTGCCTTCTCTATCTTCTCACTCTCTTCATTCCCATGAAAATAGCAAGAGAAGGAAGAAAAAGGCAACTTGTCCTTTGCTTGCTTCTTTTCTTAACCAAGAGAAAGAAGAGGAAAGCCACTTGTCTTTCTCTTGTTCCCTTATTTAATCATACTCTTTACCTTTATCTATAATTTCCATTCTTTGCTATTCATATGTCATTTCATGATTCTAGTGGTTATTATACACCAATTTAACTTTATCATTTGTGGGAGGTTCAAGGTTCAAATCTTAACCTCTCTTTCTTTTTATTTCTTTTTGGTTCTATTTCCATTTCCCTTTTATTCTAAAAGAAAAATACCCATAGGTATAGCTTATTATTTCGTGGGTATTACAGGTACGATACATATGTGTAGAGTACAAATTCGTCCACACTAGAAAGCACAACTAGGATATTGTGGTTAACGACTTTTCGTTTCAACTCCTGAAACTGATCTCGTACACATCTTTCCAGGAAAATTCCATACCCTTGGTAGATAGTCCGTGTTGGAGTGTATACTAAAAGCCTAGCTTTTGTATAAACATTTATAAGAATCACATTGGTCAAGTGTCTATATTTATATATACCAAATGTAGATGTTCAATTTATTTATATTGTAGATAACATAGTGTGTGGTGTCACACACAGATGATCGTGTTATCGGTTCTTTATAAATTAAAAATAGTAGCTCACGACCAAGATGGAAAGGAACAAACCATTGGAAGGTCGTAGTGTAATTAGGTATTAGTTTATCTTAACTATATAATTACACTAGTACACTTAAAGTGTATTGAGCAGGACCATTTAGAGGTCGTTTCTTTTATACTGACTTTATAAAGGAACAAAGACCTCAGTTATTATGGAAGTGTGTGCTCTTAATCCTAATATAATAATAAGTACATATATTTGATATTTATTTCTTTAATTTATCAATGGGTGAGATTTAGTTCGATAAATCAATAAGCCCGATAAGTTGGAAAATGATATCACTTATATTGTGTGTTGTTGATTATAGAAGGAAACTGTGTCCTAGTGATCTAGGTTGATAATGTCCCCAAGAGGAGCTCATAAGGATTGTCATGTTAAACCCTGCAGGTGGACTTAGTCCGACATGACGATAAGGTTGAGTGGTACCACTCTTGGACTAAGATATTAATTAAATGAGTTGTCAGTAACTCACTTAATTAGTGGACATTCGACATCTTAAACACAGGGAGATTAACACACTTATAATAAGAAGGAGTCCAAAAATGTAATTTGGGATTAGTGCTGTAGTTCAATAATAGTTCTCTAGTGGAATGAATCATTATTGATGGAATTAAGTTGTGTATTCGGGGCGAACACGGGAAGCTTAATTTCATCGGGAGACCAAAACCAATTCCTCCTCTCGGTCCCTATCGTAGCCTCTTGTATATAGAGATTTATAACCACCACATACCCACCTTCTTACCCAACCTATAGGGGCCGTCCAAGCTAACTTGGAACCCAAGCTAGGGTCGGCCAAGACCCAAAGGTTGAGCCATGTTGGTGGCCGGCCAATGCTTGGAGTCCAAGCATGATGTGGCCGGCCACATCATATTAAAAAGGATTTTATTTATAAATTTTTTCTTATGTGGATTCCATGGTTTTAAAAGAGAGTTTAAAATTTAAATTTTTTCTTTATAGCTTTCTACAAAAGTTTAAGAAAAGATTTAAAATCTTTCCTTATTTGTAGATTAAAAGGTGGATTTTAAATTTTAAAAAAACTTTCCTTTTTAACCATGTTCATGATTTAGAAGAGAGTTTAAAAAATAAATATTCTCTTTTATAAGTTTCTACAAAAGATTAAGAAAAGATTTGATATCTTTCCTTATTTGTAGATTGAAAGAGATTTTAATTTTTAGAGATAACTTTCTGTAATGCCCGAAAATTCTCAAAATAATTTTAGAAATATTCTATTATTTTTTGGGAATTTTAGAATATTTTTATGAAATTTTTAGAATAGCCGAAGTAGCAAAAACAAATAAAAACATAAAACAGCTTAGGCGGGAATCGAACCCGAGACCTATGGACTCCATGGCATATAGGGTGATTCTAGTAACCAAGGGGCCCTAGCAGGGGTGTGTTGAAAGAAGAGGAGAACAATTATATTTAAGGTTTAGTTGGGGTGTATTAATTAGTTAATATAAATAGGGAAATTAAGTGGAGAGTTGTTATTTTGATGGCAATTCTCTTCTCCCTCAAACCCTCACCGCCGAAACCCCTCTTCTCCTCACCCTCTCGGCGCCCAAGCCCTAGAAGCCTAGGGTTCCACCCCTAGGATCGTAGGAGCACTTTCCAACGACAATTCCGGCACGAGGACGTTCCTCTCCGCGAGAAGAACGCGTAGGCGCAAGAAGATCGTCGAAGAGATCCTCTTCTCCGGAAATCTAGCGATCGAATTGTAAGAATATTTAGCGCAGGATGTAAGTAATCCCTCACTTGCAGTATAAGTAGCTAATCACATGTTTTTATGTCTATAGTTCATGATTATATTCATAGTGCAGCCATATGTAGAGTTAGAGCACACCAGGTGCTTGATGAAATGCCTAATACAATTATATGCTACAGTAGGTGTTTTAATAGCTCAGTTAAATGCCCTAGATGCATTTTAAATAGCATATATAGCCTTGCTTTGATTATATGGGACTACGGTCCAATGGGTGGGCTCCCATAGTCGCCTCTAGGTTCAGATAACCTAGCTCTAGGTTCGATAACCTAGTAAAAAGCAAGATATGATAAATTAGTTATAAACAGTATTTTACTTTATCAGTGGCACTATACTGGACTTCAGTTGTCCTTGGGTTGGGCTCCCATAGTCGTCCCTAGGTTTAGATAACCTAGTAACCCTACTAGATTCGGCTACCTTGGGCCAAGTTAGGGATGCGCGCACAACAAGTACAGATGCCGGGCCCATCAGCAGCATGTTTAGTATTTTTACCTATTTACGAAAATAGTTTTTAAAAAAAAAACTTCACAAAACAGATAAGTGAATTCAGCTTAACTTCAGTACAGTTTTCTATTGATATAGCAGACAACTTTATGTTTAGTTCTTGATTGCTATGATTTACATGCTCATGTGCTATGTTTTAGCATTTCTAGTGTGATTCTCATCTTGCATATCAGCATAACATCTTTTAAAAAGCATGACTTCTGTAAATGCATGTTTTTGTGAGGTAGATGGTTTCTTACTAAGCTCTCAAGCTTATAGTTGCATTTTTCCTTATACTGCAGATAAAGGTAAAGGAAAGATGGAATAGCGGAGGCTGGAGGACAATGCGATGTGATGTGTGTGCGAAGGAAGCTGGAATAAAGACCCTTGGGGAGTTGCCCATTTAAAGAATTTGTATTTCTGTTTTTAGATACTTCCTTCACTGTTAGGATGTTAAGTATCATGAATTGTGATTCTATGAATTATGTCATCCGTAGACTGTTAGTTGTCTTGCTGATAGATAGTAGAAGATCTATAAAGTCATGTCTAGTAGTATTGTTTCATAGTTTAGTGATTTCAGAAGGTTCTGAATAAGTTCGGGTGGGTTTCTTCTGAAATCAGAACCCCAATCGATCAGCCGATCGATTGAGGAATCCTCAATTGATTAATCGATCGATTGGGAGAAACTCCCCGTACACAGAATGCTATTGAATCGATCAGCTAATCGATTGAGGAATCCTCGATCGATCAACCGATAGATTGAAACGCGATCTGTCGCGTACAGAGAGCTGATGAGTCGATCAGCTGATCGATCGGCCTTGGATCGATCAGCCGATCGATCGGGAATTTAAATTTCACAAACAGAGAGCCTCTGAATCGATCATCGGATCGACTGATCAGGCTGGATCGATCAGTCGATCGATCCAGAATTGACCCCATGCACAGTAGCACACTGAATCGATGAGTGGATCGATCAGACCTGTCCAATCGATCAGCCGATTGATTGGAATGTCTGATTTCAAAAAAAAAAATGTCTAAGTTCAGCTTTTTGATCAAATAGAAAGTTAGTCTCCCTTCTTTAGCATGTGTACAACTTCAAAAGTGTACTCTAAGAATAATTTCATATTTCATTGTAAATAGCAGGGAGTTTTAAATTAGTTCAGTTCTATTCCGCACAAGAATAGTTAGCATAATGTAACCTCCGACCTTACAGCATAGTCAGTAGGAGGCGGGGCGTTACACTTTCTTTTTATCCACATGTTTAAAAGAAAGTTTTAATTTATAAAATTTCCTTTTTATAATCCACCATGAAGGGAAAAATTATTGGATAATATTTTTATAAAATTTTCGGAAACAAATTAAGAAGTTTTAATTCTTGTGTGAATTAAAATTTTCTTGATTTGGGGATTGTAGGTGGCCGAACATTGATATTAAGAAAAGAAAATTATTTTTAATTAAATAATTTTTTCTTTTTCATGGCAAAGGAATTAAGAAAGTTTTTATTAAAATTTCCTTATTTGCCAAGACCAAGGATTATAAAAGAGGGGGTAGAGGTGCATTCATGGCGAACGACTCTATTCTTTTCTTCCTCTCTTTTCCTCCTTGGTGTGGCCGACCCTAGGGTATCCTCTTCTCCTTCTTTTCTCTTCCTCCTTTGTGGCCGGTGGCATCAACTTAAGGGAAGTCCATGGTGGCCGGTTCTAGCTAGGAGAAGAAGGAGAGAAAAAAGACTTCGTTTCTGGCATCCCTTGGAGCTTGGTGGTGGTGGTCGGATCTTTACTTCTCATGGAGAATTATGGTGGCCGAATCTAGATTGGAGAAGAAGGAGCTTGGTGGTTCTCGTCTCGGAAGATCGTTACCCACACAACGTCTGAGATAAGAAGAAGAATACGGTAGAAGATCAAGAGGTTATTTTTGCTTACAAAGAAAGGTATAACTAGTAATTATTTTCCGCATCATACTAGTTTTCTTTGTATAGTTATTTATGGAAATACCAAACACAAGAGGCATATGATTCTAGAGTTTTCGAAATAGTTTTTTCGAGTTTGTGTTTTCTTCTTTTTCAAATTTGTGATTCGATTGTTCTTTTTGGTTAACCTAGAGTTATTTAAGGAAA
This sequence comes from Zingiber officinale, assembly GCF_018446385.1. NCBI lineage: Eukaryota > Viridiplantae > Streptophyta > Magnoliopsida > Zingiberales > Zingiberaceae > Zingiber > Zingiber officinale. The sequence continues at coordinate 82,171,809 of NC_056002.1, forward strand.
CAAATATTAGCTTTCCTTAAAAGGCTTTGCCTAGGCGGTGGTGGTTGCTCCCATATCCAAGAAGGCCATGTGCCTCACCATACAGTCCTGGAAGCCAATTTTAGAAATTAATATTTATGGAATTAATAACTTAGGTAGATTTGAATCAATAGTGTTAAGTTCCGCTTGCGATTCAAATCTAAACTATTAAGAATAGATAAGTTAAATTTGGAATCAATGATATTAAGTTCCGTCTGTGATTACTAATTTAACTTCTAAAGAACACAATAGGTTATTTAAGGAAAGGTTCGATACTTGTACAAAAAATTTTTGTATAGTGGAACCGATACGTTTTCCTAGGACTAACCAACAATTGGTATCAGAGCTAGGGTTTGCCTCTGTGTGTTTGGTTTTCAAATTAGGTTATGCACATATCATACATAATTTTGGCAGGATAATAGTAGGATGTGCTAACTTTGTGGTTGCAGGCTCTAACTATTATGGCTTATAGATGTTGTGTGTGATTGGACCCTTGGACATGTCAAGGGCATTATTTTGTGTGTGCATGATTGTATGTAACTAATACAGCAGGAGCTGTATTAGCCCTAGGTTTTTTAGAATTTTATTTTCGATCTAGATTACATGTACATCCCCTCGTGGAATATAGGATCGATATATGTAAAATTCTATTTTTGTCGTGGATCGGATTCTTGCGAGGCGTGGTACTTTTGGAGCACCAGAGACGCAACGAAATAAGAAGCAAGATGGATGCGACGATTCAACCCGATGGCGATGGCTAAAGATGGCAGCAGCTAGGGTTGACACACGGTTGACAGTGATAGAAAAGGCCATAATAGTTGGAAAAATAATTTCCATATTTATTGCTTTTATTTACTGTGATGTGTGTGTGCATGTAATGTATGCTAGTATAGGTTAAAATTCCTCACCATAAATAACTAAGTGGGAGAGGGATTAGTATATAAATCCCACGATCTCCATTATTAGTTTATAAGATATGCAACAAGCTTGCGTGTTGGCTCTGAGTGCCTCCCTCCACAACGGATGGGTTTGTTTGCCGATCACTAGATCAAACTTCCTTTATGGATAGTTATAGGAAATTATTTAGGATATGTGTGATCTTCTCCAACTGAAGGGGCACAATTCTATTTAATGGACTAAGTATCAAGTAATGGTATACACTTAGACACATTTAATAGTATCCTCCCCAACGGAGTCACTGCTATTACTTGTGTGACCAAAGGGAAACCAACTATTAATTTGTCATAAAACTAGGGTGACAAGATAATAAAATTAATGGGTTAAAACCCCTCTTACAAATGATTGATTTTGTATACGTCCACACTAACATGGCATACAAAATTAACGGTGTTTGAGATAATTTTATTTTTCATAAAGTTAGGTTGACAAGATAGTTAATGGGTAAAACCCTCCTCTTATAAATGTTGATTTTGTATATGTCCACACTAACGTGGCATGCAAAATTCATGGTGTTTTGAGGTGTTGGTAAATTTAAATAGTATTGTTTGAGAAATCAATATTATTTTAAATTTAGAGTCTTGACCAAATATTTGATCAAAGATAGACCAACTATTAATTTTATTTGTCATAGGTTGACAAGATAATAAAAATTAATGGATAAAATCTCCTTTTAGAATTTGTATACGTCCACACTATCGTCGCATACAAAATTCATGGGGATTTTGAGATGTTGGTCTTGACCAAATATTTTTGTGATTCTTAGGTTTTCAAATGTTAGTCAATCCCCTAGTTGTTATACTATAGAATAGACTTAGTTGTCCCAATTATTATGATTGGAAATAAGACTTGGACATTAAGGTAGACGACCTCTTAGAACTAAGAACAATATAGGTGTATTTGGTTCATTAATTGTTGAAACATGTTTAGTGGTGTTATCTACCGGTACTTGGTGAGTACATACGAGAGCCACTATCATGTCTGCAATTCATTGCAAGGGCTCCAGGAAACCCGACAACTATATGAAGAGAAATCATCATCTATATGGGCACTACTGCAAAAGTAGCAACTGTTGCAGTAGGAGATGTTAATCTTATGATAGGAATAAAATTGAATTTTGAGAAATTGTCTATATATACCATGTTTAGAAAATATTCGATTTCGGTTTCTAAACCATCAAAGAATAGATATTTTGTCTAGTTTGATAACAAACTTGTTATCAAGAAAAATAGAAAAATTATCTGTTCCGGTATATTGGTTGACAATTTATAAATCCAATAACTCCCACGATGCAATAAATAACACATCTTCTAACTTTAAGAGAAAGCAACCTTCGAAAATGAACCAATTATATCTTTGGCATCTAAGGTTAGGTTATATTAACTTGAGTAGGACTCATTGGTAATCAATGAACTCTTGGGTTCATTGGTAGTGGAAATCTTTCCAACCTGAGAGTCTTACATGGATGGAAAAATAACCGAGAAGCTTTTAAGTCTAAGGGATATGAAGCCAAAGATATAATGGAATTGGTTCATTATGATTTGTGTGGTCCTATGACTATCCAGACAAGAGGTAGTTTTGAATGGTTTTTCTATTTTATAGACAACTATTCGAGACACAGATAGATTTACTTGATACACCGCAAGTCTAAGTGCTTTGATTAGTTCAAAGAGTACGAGGCTGATGCGGAGAAATGTCAAAGTAAAAATATCGAGACACTACGATGAGATCGTAGTAGCAAATACCTCTTAGGAGAATTTAGGAGTCACTTATCAGAAGTAGGGATTCAATCCCAACTAACTGCACTTGGTACATCCCAACAGAATGGTGTAGTAGAAAGAAGGTATAAGGCTCTTATGGAATAATTAGAATGATGATGAGTTATTTAGAAAATTACCAAATTTGTTTTAAGGATATACACTGAAAACGGAAGTGAACATAGTACCTTCTAAGTCAGAACTCTCTACTTCCATAAAATTGCAGAATGGGCGTAAGCCTAATCTGAAGCATATTCGGATTTGGGTGGTCTAGCACGTGAGATACACTGAAAAGTTGGACATGAGTTCACTTGTTTGTGAGTTATTCTAGAAAAATGAAAAGAGGTTTGTAGTCTTTAAAATCGGAAGGTCATTGTTGGTACCAATGCCCGATTTTAGAAAAGGACTATAATATGAACCATAAGCCCATAAGTAAATTTGTTCTTAAGAAAATAATAAAGGATATGTCTAATCTAGTACCAACTGTACAAGATGAAATATCACAATAAACTGCAACACGTATCACAATTGATACACAAACAGTGCCTCATCGTAGTGGGAGGGTTGTGAGGCAACTTGAGAGATTCATGTTTTTGGGAGAATCTTCGGACTTGATCCCGAGTAAATATGAACCTGATCCCCAGACATATAACGAAGCACTCCAAGATAAAAATGCAGCATCTTTGCAAAAAGTAATGAATATATAATTAGAATATATGTATTCTAATAAAGTCAGGGAGCTTGTAGAATCACCAAATGGTGTAAAAGCCATTAAGTGAAAATAAGTCTACAATAGGAAAAGAGGTGATAGACAGGAAGATAGAAACTTTCAAAGCAAGGCTTGTTGCAAAAAGGAAACTTTTTACCGGTAGCCATGCTTAAGTCTATCCGGATTCTTTTATCTATTATGAGATTTGGCAAGTGGATGACAAGACAACTTTCCTTTATGGAAGTCTTGAAGAATGCATCCATATAAAGCAACCAGAGAGGTTCATTGCAAAGGGCAAAGAGCATCTAGTATGTAAGCTCAATCAGTCTATGGACTGAAGTAAAGCTTCAAGGTCTTGGAACATTCGATTTAATAAAGTAATCCGGACCTATGGATTTATTTAATAATCGAATGAGTCTTGTGTATACAAGAAGTGTGATGGAAACGTGGTGGTATGTCTTGTACTATACGTAGATAACATTTTTGGTAGTTGGAAACAATATCAAAGTGTTGTCAGAAGTAAGGGTATGGTTGTCCAAACAATTCGATATGAAGAACTTAGGAGAATGTGCACACATTCTTGGGATCAAAGACATAAGGGATTACAAGAAAAGAATGTTGTGCTTATCCCGAGCTTCATACAATCCTTGCTCGTTTAACATGTAGAACTCCAAGAAAGCTTTCTTACCTTTTAGGCGTGGAGTAGCATTATTTAAAGAGATGTCTTCAAAGACATCAAAGGAGATAAAGGACATGAAGGCAGTTCATTATGCTTCGACTGTGGGATGCCTAATGTATGCAATGTTGTGTACGAGACTAGATATCTATTTTACCATGGGCATGGTTAGCAGACATCAAAGTAACCCTAGACAAGGACATTGGTCTGCGGTAAAGCATATATTGAAGTACCTTAGAGGGACTAGAGATTTTATGCTAGCTTACAAGGCAGATAATTTGGTCCCTGTAGGTTGCACGGATTTTGACCTCCAATCAGATAGGGACAATAGTAAGTCGACCTCGGGGTTTTGTATTTACTTTAGGAGGTAAAGTCATAACTATGGAAGAATGATAAGCAAAAGTGCTTTTTCAGACTCAACCATAGAAGTTGAGTAAGTGGCAGCCTCTGAGGCAGTCATAGAAGCTAAATGACTCAGTAACCTCAAGATGGACTTAGATATAATTTCTGGTTTATCCAAAGATTATTATAATTTATTGTAATAATGGTGGTCCAGTAGCAAACTCGAAGAAACCATGAGTCTATAAGGCAAGTAAACACAAAAGAGAGCAAGTACCACCCAATACGAGAAATCATATAAACGAGGAGAAGTTGTTGCCGCCTAGATTGCATCAAATGATGACCTATAGATCCTTTCACTAAGGCCCTTAAGGCAAGAGCTTTTGATGGGCATGTTGAATGGATGGGATTCAGATGTATGTCAGCATTTATGGCAGCATAGTCTTTTAATATAAGTGGGAGATTGTTGGAGTGTATACTAAAAGCCTAGCTTTTGTATAAACATTTATAAGAATCACATTGGTCAAGTGTCTACATTTATATATACCAAATGTAGATGTTCAATTAATTTATATTGTAGATAACATTATGTGTGGTGTCACACACAGAAGATCGTGTTATCGGTTCTTTATAAATTAAAAACAGTAGCTCACGACCAAGATGGAAAGGAACAAACCATTGGAAGGTCGTAGTGTAATTAGGTATTAGTTTATCTTAACTATATAATTACACTAGTACACTTAGAGTGTATTGAGCAGGACCATTTAGAGGTCATTTCTTTTATACTGATTTTATAAAGGAACAAAGACCTCAGTTATTATGGAAGTGTGAGCTCTTAATCCTAATATAATAATAAGCACATATATTTGATATTTATTTCTTTAATTTATCAATGGGTGAGATTTAGTTCGATAAATCAATAAGCCCGATAAGTTGGGAAATGATATCACTTATAGTGTGTGTTGTTGATTATAGAAGGAAACTGTGTCCTAGTGATTTAGGATGATAATGCCCCCAAGAGGAGCTCATAAGGATTGTCATGTTAAACCTTGCAGGTGGACTTAGTCTGACATGACGATAAGGTTGAGTGGTACTACTCTTGGACTAAGATATTAATTAAATGAGTTGTCAGTAACTCACTTAATTAGTGGACATTCAACATCTTAAACATAGGGAGACTAACACACTCATAATAAGAAGGAGCCCAAAAATGTAATTTGGGATTGGTGCGGTAGTTCAATAATAGTTTATTTAGTGGAATGAATTATTATTGATGGAATTAAGTTGTGTATTCGGGGCGAACACGGGAAGCTTAATTTCATCGGGAGATCAAAACCAATTCCTCCTCTCGGTCCCTATCGTAGCCTCTTGTATATAGAGATTTATACCCACCACATACCCACCTTCTTACCCAACCTATAGGGGTCGGCCAAGCTAACTTGGAACCCAAGCTAGGGCCGGCCAAGACCCAAAGGTTGAGCCAAGTTGGTGGCCGGCCAATGCTTGGAGTCCAAGCATGATGTGGCTGGCTACATCATATTAAAAAGGATTTTATTTAGAAATTTTTTCTTATGTGGATTCCATGGTTTTAAAAGAGAGTTTAAAATTTAAATTTTTCCTTTTATAACTTTCTCCAAAAGTTTAAGAAAAGATTTAAAATCTTTCCTTATTTGTAGATTAAAAGGTGGATTTTAAATTTTAAGAAAACTTTCCTTTTTAACCATGTTCATGATTTAAAAGAGAGTTTAAAAATTAAATATTCTCTTTTATAAGTTTCTACAAAAGATTAAGAAAAGATTTCATATCTTTCCTTATTTGTAGATTAAAAGAGATTTTAATTTATAGAGATAACTTACTTTTTATCCATATGTTTAAACGAAAGTTTTAATTTATAAAATTTCCTTTTTATAATCCACCATGAAGGGAAAAATTATTGGAGAAATTTTTTATAAAATTTCCGAAAACAAATTAGGAAGTTTTAATTCTTGTGTGAATTAAAATTTCCTTGATTTGGGGATTGTAGGTGGCCTGCCATTGATATTAAGAAAAGAAAATTATTTTTAGTTAAATAATTTTTTCTTTTTCATGGCAAAGGAATTAAGGAAGTTTTTATTAAAATTTCCTTATTTGCCAAGACCAAGGATTATAAAAGAGGGGGTAGAGGTGCCTTCATGGCGAACGACTCTATTCTTTTCTTCCTCTCTTTTCCTCCTTGGTGTGGCCGACCCTAGGGTCTCCTCTTCTACTTCTTTTCTCTTCCTCCTTTGTGGCCGGCAGCATCAACTTAAGGGAAGTCCATGGTGGCCGGTTCTAGCTAGGAGAAGAAGGAGAGAAAGAAGACTTCGTTTCTAGCATCCCTTGGAGCTTGGTGGTGGTGGTCGTATCTTTACTTCTCATGGAGAATTAATGGTGGCCGAATCTAGATTGGAGAAGAAGAAGCTTGGTGGTTCTCGTCTCAGAAGATCGTTGCCCACATAACGTCCGAGATAAGAAGAGGAATACGTTAGAAGATCAAGAGGTTATTTTTGCTTACAAAGAAAGGTATAACTAGTAATTGTTTTCCGCATCATACTAGTTTTCTTTGTATAGTTATTTATGGAAATACCAAACACAAGAGGCATATGATTCTAGAGTTTTCGAAATAGTTTTTTCGAGTTTGTGTTTTCTTCTTTTTCGAATTTGTGATTCGATTGTTCATTTTAGTTAACCTAGAGTTATTTAAGGAAATAAATATTAGCTTTCCTTAAAAAGCTTTTCCTAGGCGGTGGTGGTTGCTCCCATATCCAAGAAGGCCATGTGCCTCGCCATGCAGTCCTGGAAGCCAATTTTGGAAATTAATATTTATGGAATTAATAACTTAGGTAGATTTGAATCAATAGTGTTAAGTTCTGCTTGCGATTCAAATCTAAACCATTAAGAACAGATAAGTTAAATTTGGAATCAATGATGTTAAGTTCCGTCTGCGATTCCTAATTTAACTTCTAAAGAATACAATAGGTTATTTAAGGAAAGGTTCGACACTTGTACAAAAAATTTTTGTACAGTGGAATCAGTACATTTTCCTAGGACTAACCAACAGTCTGGTCAACTGTATAATGCTGGGGAAACCCTCAATCAAACTCTGGAAATATCCAGCCAGACTAAAGGAACAGCGAGTCTCCGTATAGACTACAACTACTCCAAACTGATAACAGCTTTTATCTCCTGTGGATTCACTAATATACCTCTACTAAAATAATATGTTCCAGAAATCTTACCGAGGCAATCAAAATACGCACTACTGGACATCACATATAGATGTTCCGGCGAAACATCTCTAGAACTATGCGAAGATAGTGTACGTAACCCACCTCGGGTCGGGAACATATCAAATATCGTCAATGAAGACAATGAAAACTGATCCAAATACTCTAGGAATACTAAATACATCAAGTCCATAAAAACATCTAGGGCACTGTAAACCTAAATGGTAACACCAAGGACAACAGGCTCACTCAACCGTAAGATCCCCAACAGATCTGTGATCTGATCACCAACTATAAATCACCAAATCCATAACTATCACACAAGTGCTACTCCTCATGTCTCTATCGACATCAAATACTAAACAATAGATCATCAAATCAAATATCCACTAATAGATCATCAAAAGATAACATATCACCACACCTGATCTCACAATATCCACCAAACTCCAATCATCCTCAACATCAATCAATCATACCAGATAGTCCCCTAAACAAAGATAGAGTAAGAGGAAATCATCCAACCTTCGACACTCACTACCAACAAACTAAATGTATCCAAAAAGTCTGTCAAATCTCATCCTCTCATCTTTTCTGATATCCACGGTAGAGGAATGTCAAATCAAAGTTCAAAGGGTCACTTCACTTCTTGACTAAGAGTCTACCCATCAAGAGGGTATATCCACAACTCTCATACTCATCCTATAATTGTCCCTCGACAGATATCGATAAAAGATCGCATCCTCTGATCCGAGATATGAACTACAAGACCTGGTAACATGATCACATGGTCCAAATCTTGAGCCACCTGATAAGGACAACATTAGCTGAGTGGTCTAACCATTACTTTGTACCCCATTATACTACGATTGCTCCACCCTAAGGTTCAGTAACCTCTAGTATTGAGCAATGCAGACAAAGGTAAAGGAGCGCTATCACCAAATAGGTAGTCGAAATAACTGGCAATTGACGCTCTGCTCCTCAAACCCCCTAATATAATCAAATAATACCACCTTGCTACCGAAAGAGGTAGAGAACTACTCTCTCTCCAAACACCTCAAGGAAATCACTAAGTGATGTCCTGATCTCCAAAAAGCATTGTCCGCTTCTTCCTTCACGTGGTACCAGGTCACGTAAAGGTTAAGCAGCTAACTTCAACTCTCTCACGTCAGTACAAATCATATATCCAAATGTCTTCTCTAACTCATACACCCTAGTAACGATTGTATCTCATAAGTGTTAAGCATGTAGCCTTACACTTTTCCCACATCAGTGGAGGTATCCTATCCGAAGGTACCTTCTAAATTATCCTATCAGGTACAACCAGTCCATGGTCAAAATCCCCATGGAATAGGATACGACAATCCTCTACAGGCTGACCAAGACGACAATGGTATACGACTAATCCAATCCTTTCTACACTGGTACAAGTCATGTACTCAAATGTGTCTCCCAAAATATCTAACCAAGCACGAAATAATCGAAAGATAGGAATCTCTAAAAATAGAGTAAGTTAGTCCCCTACTGGTCAGACTAATAAAATAAATCGATCAACTACTATCTGATCCAACAAAAGTAAATCCACCATCCACTGATAAAACTAAGGTAAATCGATACACAAGCACCTAAGTCAACAAGGGTAAATCGGTCCTCTATAAACGGAACCAAAAAGAATCTAAATTAATCCTCTACTGACCGAACTAACAGGAGCACAAAATCAACCAAGATATATCAAACCCCACTGCCCAAGTTAAACAGGTAAATCAATCCCAAGACTAAACAAACCAATAGGAGTACACCATTACTCTACTAACTGTGTCATCATGAGTATACAGATACCATCCTCAACTTAGTAAAATAATAGAGACTGGTATATGACTCTAACTCTCAACCAACTAGTAGTAATAGGTAGTATGAAATGGCGAATTCCCTGACACTGTAATCCTTGATCTCCAATAGGGTCAACCGTGATCAGTGATTGACCCAACACATGAAATGTATGATACAAACAACTAGACAAGTACTAACAAAAGAGTACTTCCACATATCATAACAACTATCATGGGCAACAATACATGCACCAATAGAAATGTATGATAACAATATGTAAACATACCTCCTATAGCCTGGAGATGTCCTGCTGCTGCCTGGTCCCAAAGCAAGAAAAGTCACATCATGAAAATTGAAACATGAAATCCAAAAACACGAATAACAGGTATCGTACCTGCTCTGATACCAAAAATTGTCACGCCCCCAAAGGAGTACCTGCCAGATAAAAATCTGACAGCATCTCCCCTATACCGGTGTCAATCTGAAACATCAATACATACAAAATATACATCAGCCACATACGGCTGGAATATATACACAACTATGCAGTTATAATCACATCCCACATGGCTGGAATGAAACAATCACAACCACTCAATTATATATAATGCAACCCACACGGTTGTACTAAAAACATAGCGGAAAAATGAAGGAAAGTCCACACAAACCAAATAAATACAATGCATGCCGACACAGCTTAAACACAAATACAACACCAAAACCATAAGATAGCCACATGGCTACACACAAATACAATGCCAAAAATAATAAAAGAATATACAAAAAGAAAGCAAACACAAGATGAAACCGTCTTTAGATGTGATGTAGGACTCGGCAGACAGGATACTCCAAGCGACACCAACCATCTACAAGCTACCTGAAAAGATAAATGTATATATGCGGTGGTGAGTATATATAACTCAGCGGGTAATAGAAAAGACAGTGCACGGTCTACAAATAAAACATGGAGATCAAAAGTATACAGTCTCAGTAGGGAATAAAGAAACATGATCATACTATCATAATCAATACACCTAAATATATCTGACATACCGACATAGCCAACAAATACAACTACCTGTACCAGTCTATCCCACAAGATATAATGATCATAGCTGACATACAACTGCATGGACCACAACTACCATAATGATAAATACATACCCAATCTGGAATCGATGCAAGGTACAAAGATCAGTAAACTCACTGGATCTGCAACAGACATACCCGTGACACCTGTGCAATATAAATACGACTGCATATACATGTAAAATAAATGACATGTATGCAGCATGACAATCATATGCAACAAGCATATCTCAAACAAGTGCAACAACCACAATCACATACAACTAGTATCTACTAGGCATGTATGTAAATATATATCCACAGATGCACCGCGCATCATATGCAAATGTGTATGCATGCTCCGTGGTCACCCCCGCCACCTCTCCAGACACCACGACCCCGGTATGGCCGAGAGGCTTGGGTCTGTGACAAACCGTACAAGCCTCACGCACGTAACCACTATAAAGCGACTGAGGCGACAGTATACTATGTAGTTATCTAACTACATAGCTAAGGGTCCCTAAACACTCACAACTCAATCCCCCTGACTACTGTACCCTCAAGATCCACTACTCCAGAGTGGTCGAGGCTGACAGATTAAAAACACTGAGCAGCTGAGTAAGCGCGACAGGACATAGCTCCACTCCCAGCTACCACTCTCCATCAGTGGTAGAGTGGTGTTACGTTCCGCAAGTGTATGGAAATGTCGCAAGTAATATAAAAGATTATCGTATCCACAGGGACTGGAATAAGCACTAGAATATCTCAAAGCGAATTAGCTAAACAACTAATCAATTGGTTTCAAATGCTAAGGATGAAAAACAAATCTAAAATGAAAGATTAGCAAACAAGAGTTTGGGGGTTGAGTTATGATAAAGGGAGGTTCTAGGAGTTTTGGTTTCTTTGTAAGATCTCTTGAATGTATATGGTTTACCAATTCTTATTCCTCAATTGTCTAATATTTGTAGAAGGTTGCCGGTTCTCTCTTGCAATAGATAACCGACTTAGGACTGAAAATGTACCTAAATGTGATCAATTAGATATGAATCTACGTTGTCCTTACACAGGATGACACCTATTACTATGCTTCCCTCGGATACCAACATAGAAGTTCATAGCTTCTTAACCCATAAAGATACAAGGATTGAATCATAATATCTATCCTACTCTCTTGAATACTCTCATTTCCCCTTCAAGGTTATCCCTCAAATGTCCTTACACGGGCTTGCACCTGTCACGTGGATCCCTCAGAAAATTGAGTGAGAGTTAATCTCTACAAAGTCTATAAGATATCCAAACAATCAATCAAGAATGAGAATTAAGCCCTAATCACAATTAATCATTCAAGATCCAATTGATACAAACTAGGCAACATCATAGAAACAAAGAAATGGCAAATCCACAAGAGTTTACATCAATTTATCTCACAAATACTCCCTCCATCCTAGAACAACAAGATCTACTCCATAAAACGAAGGAAGAGAACCAAAGATAAGAAGATTACAAGCATTCTTCAATCCCAATCCAAGAAGAGGAAAGAAAGAAAACTTATCTACAATATAGCTCCATCTTCGGATCCAATCCTCGGTTTCAGAGTCGAATTCGCCAAGATCTCCCTTTAGATTGCCCAAAAATCCTCCCAAGAATGGGAGGAATCCACCAAATCTTGCTTTCTCCCAAAGGGGAGAAGATCCCCTTTCAAATCTCCAAGGAGACTTTAAATAGATGGAGGCTCTTAGGCGCCACACGGCCCCGAGGCATGGCCGTGTGAGGTTCACACGACCAGAGCCTTTCCCCTCTCTGCCATCTATACACGGCCGTGTGTGGTACACGACCGTGTGTGGTACACGGCCATGGATAACTCCCATCAAAACCTCCAAACACGGCCGTGGAGATCCACACGGCCTGGACTGCCCCAGCTTCTGGAACCCTGGCACGACCGTGTGGTATGCACGGCCAGAACACTTTTAAGCTCTAGGAACCCTGTACGGTCGTGTGATGCACACGGCCAGGGCCTTCTTGGTCTCTGGAAACCTTACATGACCATGTAGATCCACACGGCCATGTAAGGATTGAACTCTGATTTGCTTCAAAACTTGGCACGGCCGTGTGTGGTTCACACGGCCAGGCCTTCTTCCTTTGCTGTTGCTGCCACACGACCTCTGAACTCCACACGGCCAGAGCTCCCTACCACTGCAGGGCCGTGTCTGGTACACGGCCAATTGCCTTCTCGCTTGCTTAGCTCATAAGTTTTGTCCAAGAATGCAGAATCTTCACCGAATTCAACTCCTGTGTACAGAAAATGTACAAAGGCGGATCTCCGAACAAAAAGAGTAAATATGCTAAAAGAAAAATAGGAAGTACAAAAATGCATAGATCAAGCATGCTCAAAGTATGTAAATGTGCATCAAAACATGCATAAAAGTATATAAAATCTACACACATCACACCCCCAGACTTAAACCTTTTCTTATCCTCAAGCAAAGTGCTGCAATATAAATTCATATGTTCTACAACGCCTTCATAAACCCTAATGCACTTTCCTAACTCTATCAAATGGTTCCACTAACAAGCATAATAATGGAAAAAATCAAGTATGCCTCAAGCTTAAATATCCTATGCACAGTGTAAAAGTAACTCAAAAACCCTTCAAGTTTCAATCTATGTCCTAGTCAAGTCGTCATCAAATTTGAATTCCTAATGTTTCCGGTGAAAGACAAGTAACCAGTGATAGGCACTTACTTGCCACTCACTTGGTTCATATTTCTCAATCAACCCAAGGTCTCAAAGGTGTGCTCAATCTCAAGAGAAGCTAAGCAGTCATTTCCCCAATAACCTAACTCGGTCTCAAAGGGGTGACTTGCTAGATTCCACTCACGACAACTATTTTTTATATCCCATATTCACTTTTTTTTTCTCATTACTTTTTTTTCAATTATTTTTCATAAGCATTTGCATTGTGCAAATCTTATTTCACAAGTGTACTTTTAGCACAAATGTTGGGATATTTTGATTTTTCCAAATGAGCTTTCATGAGTTGAGCCTCATCCAGTAACCAAAATGAAGTTTGAAAAATCACCATGGAAACCAAGTACTAATCAAACAAGATGAATCATGACTATTTCAATGATATCAACCATTTAAGCATCAAGTCAAAGTGTAGTGAAAGTAAGATTCTTAAAGTCAGCCAAGACTAAAGCTCATCTCCATATGATTCTTAGCTTATTTCATGCTACCCAAGATAGAGAAAAGAAATACATAAAGCTTACTACTAGCATCATTTACAACATTATGAATCTAGATAATGAACGTACTAACATTTTATCTTGAAGACAAAAAAGCATAAAAGTGAAGATTAATGTTTTCAAGATGTTAGCCAAAATTATTTCAAAACATTCACTCAAGCAAGACAATCAAAACAGAATGCAAAACAAAACTACACATGCAGAAGACAAGAAAACAATCAAAAACTGAAACAAAAAGAAATCATGTTTGCCCCCCCCCCCCCCCCCAGACTTAAACTTTTCATCGTCCCGATGAAATCAATATGGTGGAGGTGGAGGTAGATCAGGAAATTCAGGCAGAATAAAAGGGAAATAATCTATAAACCACCTTACTTCATTTCTAACAAACATATGACATTCGAAAAGTTTGTCAACATCATCTTGGAAAAACCTCATATACCCCCGAAAATCTTCATTAAACTCAAAATGGGTCCTATAGGAATTCATAAATTGAGAAATCTTTTCACACAATTCCCTCTCACTCCTAAAACAATCTTTTAACTTTTTAAATTGTTCCTCTTCCATGTGTTCCTTACTTGTAAGGAATTCATTAGTAGAGTCTAAATCATTATGAATATTGTTCAAAACAAAGTGAAGTTCTTGGAAAATGAAACTACGGACATCTTGACTAGCCTTGGGAACATTCCTTGGGGTAAAAGATGACAATGTTCTGGATTGTTGCCTAGCTAATTTCAAACACCAATTTTCTTTATCATGGATGGTAGTAAAATCATGATTTGGCAATTTCAAAGGAAAACTATTTTTAATAATTAGACTAAATCCATGTTCTTCACGCTTAATCATTTTAATTGCTAAACATGAATCTAAATCCAATCCACAAGAATTTTCAACCACTTTCCAATTCGCTTAAATCACACCCTAATATTAAAGCCACTTGAGTAAGTAATCCTCCTAGAACAATGGGTGTAGTAGAATCCGATTTTCCTAATTTCACCAAATGTTTAAGAAAGAAATACCCAGAATTAATTGATGCACTTTCAACCATTGCCCATAAGCAATACAAATCCATAAGTCTTACCGATCCCTCTTTATCTTCTCTTCCAAATATGGTATTCTTCATGACCAAATAAGCATATTTAAAAATCGGGTTAATAATGTGAAGAGCTCTAGAATTATGAGGGTTAAAATGTGATTGTTCAGAAATGTGTTGCCAAAAATGTGAACTTTTAAACTGAGGTAAAATTGTACACAAATCATTCTGAGGCAACTCATAACAAGTGTTAAAATCACTTAATGTCCATTCATAATCATCATTAAACAGTCGAAAACTTAGTTTACCCCCACCTTGAACATTATCAACCACTATAGAGCTTAAAAATTCAAAAACAATTGTAGGGTAAGTAGGGTATTTCATATTCATTAAACCATTCCAACCTATTCTTTCAAATAACCAATTCAAATCATCCCTAAACCCTAGAGTTTCCAAAGTTTCTTCATCAATAAACTTAGTGCTCACAAGAGGACGTTTACATAAAGAAGTATATCTAAGTTGTTGCTCTTCACTAGAGAAAATGATATCAAAGTTATTAGAGATACCTTTAAAACAAGAGTTCCTCCCTTGTATTGCAACCATCTTCTCTTTTCCTTTTCCCGTGGATGAAGTCTCCTTAATCACATTTGCCATGAAGAAATGATTCAATCTTTTCAAGAAGAATAAGAAAGAAAAGTTAGAAGAAGTAGTTTGAAACCTTAGAAATAGCAAAATGAGAAAAGAGGATAAAGAAGAGGATGTGCGGCGGTACACGGCCATATACCGCCCACACCCTTCTCCCTAACCCTTTTAGAGGGTATAGACTGGGTCGTGTTTCATTACACAACCTTATTCACACCTCATCACACGGCCGTGTCTGGGACACAGCCATACCCATCTTCTTTTTTGGAATTCTTTACACGGTCGTGTCTAGGACACAGCCACAACTTCCTTCTTCTCGGCTTTCCTCACACGGTCGTGTCTGGAACACAGCCTTCTGAGTTCTCTTCTCTGGATTTGGCACATGGCCGTGTTTGGTACACGGCCGATGCAAGCTTTTGCTCTGATTTCTCCACACGGGCGTGTCTGGAACACGACCAAAAAACTTCCTTCTCTGGATTCTTTGCATGGCCGTGTCTGGTACACGACCATGCTCCCTTCCTTATCTGCATACTTCACACGACCGTGTCTGGTAGACACGGCCAGATCCTTTTCCTTCTCTGCATCCTTTGCCTGGCCGTGTACAGTACACGACCATGCCCTATTTTACTCCATTTGATATTTATTCTCCTAATCCACTTCTCCAATACTTCCATGCCCATGAAGAAGTCATGGCCAGCTCATGGAAGTAGATTTCAACCTGAAAACAAAACTAAAACATAGTGAAAACAAACTAAAACACAACAATGAATTTATACTAACTAAAAGAATCAATCTGGAGGACGAGGTTCAGAAAAATACAACCTTTGTACCTCTTCTAATTCCATACCATGAATATATTTTTTCAAGCATTGGCCATTTACCTTAATTATCCCAAGCTCTTTTTTCCAAATATCTACAGCCCCAAAAGGATAAACCTTCTTTACCTCAAATGGACCCATCCATCTTGACTTAAGCTTCCATGGAAAAAGCTTTAATTTTGAGTTAAACAATAAAACTAAATCTCCTACATTAAAATCTTTACAAAGAATGTGCTGATCATGCCATTTCTTCGTCCTTTCCTTGTAAGATTTAGCATGCTCATATGCATCCATCCTTAATTCATCAAGCTCATTTAACTGAAGCTTCCTTTTCTCCCCTGCTTCCTTTAAATCCATGTTCAAATTTGCAATTGCCCAATAAGCCTTATGTTCTAGCTCAATTGGAAGATGGCAAGGCTTTCCATAAACTAACCGGAATGGAGTCATTCCAATGGGAGTTTTATAAGCAGTACGATATGCCCATAAAGCATCATCTAATTTTAGTGCCCAATCCTTTCTTGAGGTGGATACGGTCTTCTCTAATATGGATTTAATCTCCCGGTTAGATATCTCTAATTGACCATTAGTTTGAGGATGATAAGGTGTTGCTACTTTATGCTTCACTCCATATTTTCTGAGTAAATTTTCAAACTATTTTTCTATGAAGTGCGATCCTCCATTACTAATGGCCACCTTAGGCACCCCAAATCGTGGAAAGATTATACTCCTAAATAATTTGATAACTGTTTTCGCATCGCTCATAGGAGAACCTACAGCTTCTACCCATTTGGACACATAATCCTCCACCACAAGAATAAACCTATTCCCATATGAAAGAGGGAAAGGCCCCATGAAATCTATTCCCCATACATCAAATAGCTCAACCTCAAGAATGTAATTCAACATCATTTCATTCCTCTTAGTTATATTCCCAGTTCTCTGACACTGATCTCAAGACTGAACAAACATCTTAGCATCTTTGAATAAGGTTGGCCAATAAAATCCTGCTTGAAGAATTTTTGTAATCATTTTTGAACTACCCAAATGTCCTCCATAAGATGAAGAATGACAATGAAACAAGATATCCCTAACTTCTTCTTCAGGCACACATCTTCGATAAATCACATCATTACACTTCTTATATAGGAGAGGTTCATCCCAAACATAATTCTTAACTTCTGAAAAAAACTTTTTCCTTTGTTGATAAGAGAAATTCGGGGGTAACACTCCACTAGCAAGGAAATTCACAAAATCTGCATACCAAGATGTTTTACACTTGATAAAGCTAATAAGTGTTCATCCGGAAAAAATGTCATCAATAGGTAAATCAAAATCTACTTCTTTTTCTGAATTTTGAGATATTATGGATAAATGATCAGCTACTACATTTTCAGCTCCTTTCTTATACCTAATCTCAAGGTTGAATTCTTGTAGTAATAAAATCCATCTGATGAGCCTAGGTTTAGCATCTTTCTTTCCCAGTAAATACCAGATAGCCGCATGATCAGTATATACAATTACTCTTGAACCCACTAGATAAGATCTAAATTTATCAATAGCGAATACCACCGCTAGGAGTTCTTTCTCTATAGTAGAATAGTTTACTTGGGCTGCGTCAAGTGTTTTACTTGCATAATGGATTGCATGTAAAACCTTATTTCTTCTTTGTCCTAAAACTGCTCCTACAGCAAAGTCACTAGCGTCACACATTATTTCAAAAGGAAAATCCCAATCTGGGGCTTGAATAACTGGAGCTGTTGTAAGAGCACTCTTTATTTTGTTGAAAGCTTCAGTGCATTCACTATCAAAACAAAACTCAACATCTTTAATCAATAGATTAGTTAATGGCTTGGAAATCTTTGAGAAGTCCTTAATAAAACGTCTATAAAAACCAGCACGCCCTAAAAAACTCCTAACTCCTTTTACATTGATGGGTGGGGGTAACTTCTCTATCACTTCCACTTTTGCTTGATCTACTTCAATACCACGCTCTGAAATTTTATGCCCCAAAACTATTCCTTCTTTAACCATGAAATGACATTTTTCCTAGTTTAATACTAGATTTGTATCTTCGCATCTTTGAAGAACAGTAGAAAGGTTTGACAAACAAGAATCAAAGTCATTTCCGTAAACTGAGAAATCATCCATGAATACTTTCATAATTTTTTCTATTAAATCTGAAAAAATTGCCATCATACATCTCTGAAAAGTGGCTGGAGCATTACAAAGCCCAAACGACATCCGACGATAAGCAAAAGTGCCATATGGACAAGTAAAAGTAGTCTTCTCCTGGTCTTGAGGTTGAATTGGAATTTGGAAAAATCCTGAATATCCATCCAAGTAACAAAAGTATGAGTGTTTAGCTAATCTTCAAGCATTTCATCAATAAATGGTAGAGGGAAATGATCCTTCCTAGTTTCTTTATTCAACTTCCGATAATCAATACACATTCGCCACCCTGTCACTGTACGTGTTGAAATAAGCTTATCATCTTCATTCTTGATAACAATCATTCCCCCTTTCTTTGGAACCACATGAACTGGACTTACCCATTCACTATCCGAAATTGGGTAAATGATCCCTGCATCAAGAAGTTTAAGTACTTCCTTCTTTACCACCTCTTTTAAGTTTGGATTTAATCTCCTTTGATGCTCAATTGAATTCTTCTACCCCTCTTCAAGTAAGATTCTGTGCATACAGAGAGAAGGACTAATCCCTTTTATATCATCAATCGTATATCCAATTGCCTTTTTATGCAGCTTTAATTCCTCTATCAGTCTCTTTGTTTCAAATTCATTTAGATGAGCATTAATTATAACTGGATAAGTAGAATTTGGCCCAAGAAATTCATATTTAAGATTTGGTGGTAATGATTTAAGTTCAAGTTGAGGTGGTACTATTTCTGGTAAAGCTGACTCTTGTTCTATCAACTTAATCTCCTCTTTAACCAATCTCTCTTATAAATACTCTTCATTTTCTGAAAATAGATCATCCTCTCTATAATCACAAAGACATTCCTCTTTTTTTGTTGAAAATGTTTTTTCATCAAATATTTTTTATAATGATTCACAGCACCAAGGGAATAATATTTGAAAATCATTTTGATTCAAAATAAGCCCTTTTTCACCATTCTCCTTTTCTCCAATAATATCAACTGTTAGGAATGAGTTATCTTGCTCTGACTAATCATTGGAATTTTGTGTAATTCTGCAAACTATCTCGTAGGCCTCTTCTAAATTCTTTTTCATAAATGATCCTCCAGATGCTATATCTAGTAGATTTTTACTTGAGAAAGAAAGCCCAACATAAAATAAATGCATTATTAACCATTTCTCAATTCCATGATGTGGACATAATTGCAAAAAGGAAGAATATCTTTCCCAAGCTTGATATAATTCTTCTCCATCTAATTGCTTGAAATTCAAAATTTGATTTCTCAAATAAGTAGTCTTCTTTGGAGGGAAATATCTGTCCAGGAATTTTTGCTCTAACTCATCCCATGTTCTAATACTTTGAGATTTTAGAGAATTATACCATCTTTTTGCAGCATCCTTCAAACTAAAAGGAAAAATAAGCAGTTGTATAACATCAGATGGAACCTCTTCATATTTCAGAGTAAAACAATATCTATAAAACTCCAACAAGTGTGAATAAGGGTTCTCAATCTCCAATCCTCCAAACTGAGTTTTCTGAACCATTGAAACAAAAGATGGTTTGAGTATAAAATTTCTTGCTTGTATATTAGGGTAGACAATTGGTCCCAATTCTTTTGCGGACCTTGGAGCTCCATAATCCCCTAATGACCTGCACACCAAGTTTAAGTCGCACAAGAAAAAAAAAATTACGAAGACAAAATTCTAAGGATTATTTTTCAACTATACAAATGAAAAGAAACAGAATTGTTATGTTTAGTCTAACTCAATTGATAATCTCCAATGTTATAGCGCAGTCCCCGGCAACGGCGCCAAAAACTTGTTACGTTCCGCAAGTGTACGGAAATGTCGCAAGTAATATAAAAGATTATCGTATCCACAGGGACTGGAATAAGTACTAGAAAAATCTTAAAGTGAATTAGCTAAACAACTAATCAATTGATTTCAAATGCTAAGGATGAAAAACAAATCTAAAATGAAAGATTAGCAAACAAGAGTTTGGGGGTTGAGTTATGATAAAGAGAGGTTCTAGGAGTTTTGGTTTCTTTATAAGATCTCTTGAATGTATATGGTTTACCAATTCTTATGTTGGGTTTTTCGGGCCGCGAAAACCGCTTTTTCGCGTCGCGGAAATCCCGAAAGCCTCGCCATCGGATCCGTGCGAAGAATAAAACTTCGAAAACATTACGAGTACGAGTTTACAAACTCTAGATCTACATTAGAGTATGAGTTTTACCCTTGATGCGTGCCTTTCGTGAATCCCGCTCCTCCAATGGTGCCGGATCTCAAGATTGTCAAAGTAGACAACCCTTTAGAAGTATCCACATGAACACAAGAAGGAGATCACCAAACTAAAGTGTGTTAGCACTTTAGTAGGGTTCGACAAGATGAGGAGAGGAAGAGCATGAAGAGAGAGCACTAGGAGGAAGAAGATGAGAGTTACACTTGCAAAATGAAACTTCTTCATGCAATTCATGTGGTCGGCCACATTAAGAGGTGTTGTAACCTCCATGGAATGCCAAGAGTCACAACACTTGGTAACTCCCATGAGATGACATCCCACTTAAGCAACCATGATGATGTGGAGCATCATCATTGGCCCAATCAATGCCAACTCACCAATGAGGTGGCATAAAGTCAAGTCAAACTTGACTCTTCGTCTTCCTCTCAAGTCAAGTCAAACTTGACTTAATCTCTCTCATGGTTGATCTAATCTAACCATTTAATTCAAGCCAATTTAATATAATGAATCTAATTCATTTAATTAAATTTATTCAATGAGTCATAATCTAAATTAGACTCATTGAACACATGAATTAACTTGAGTCCAACTCAATTAGCCCAATTAGGATTACTCTTAATCCAATTTAATTCATCAAATGAATCTAATCCTCTTGGCTCATCATATGAACCTAATCTCCATCTTATTGTCCTTAGTGTCTGACCCTATAGGTTCTTGTAACATTGGCAATGCCCCTAAACCCATTTAGGAGCATAAGTAAAGAGCGGTATCTAGCAATACATCATTACTACCCAAGTTACAAGAATGTTGAGATCCAACATCACCTTGTGACTATTAATTGTGACTCCTCACAATATATCACAAGTGTCCTTCTATCCAAGACATTTAGATTGATCAATGTGAGGTATAGACCATGTCATCCTCTAATCAATCTAAATCTTGAACTCCAAGTAGACTCACTAAATCAAATGAGCTCAATATCTCATATTGACTCATTTGGGCATGGCCATGCACTTCGTGGTCTCACTCTATCAAGAATATTGATGTCACTCCCGTCATATAGGAGGGATAGATCCCATCTACATCACTCACATCCCTCTGCATAATTCGTTACATTCCCAGTAATCGCCTTTATAGTCCACCCAGTTACGGGTGACGTTTGACGAAACCAAAGTACATAACTACTTATGTAAGGATCCATGGTGACTTCAGGTTCTAAGGACTAGTAGTCATACTAATAGCCACATGAGAAAGTATATGACACTCATATAACGATCCATGATACTTTCTCATGGCGGGTCATTCAGTATACATTCTCCAATGCACGACCGTGTAGATCCACACGACCTGGACTGCCCCAACTTCTGGAACCCTGGCACGGCCGTGTGGTATGTACGGCCAGAACACTTTTAAGCGCTGGGAACCCTGCACGACCGTGTGATGCACACGGCCAGGGCCTTCTTGGTCTCTGGAAACCTTACACGGCCATGTAGATCCACACGGCCATGTAAGGATTGAACTCTGATTTGCTTCAAAACTTGGCACGACCATGTGAGGTTCACACGGCCAGGCCTTCTTCCTTTGCTGTTGCTGCCACACGGCCTCTGAACTCCACACGGCCAGAGCTCCCTACCAATGCAGGGTCGTGTCTGGTACATGGCCAGGTGCCTTCTCACTTGCTTAGCTCATAAGTTTTGTCCAAGAATGCAGAATCTTCACCGAATTCGACTCCTGTGTATAGAAAATGCACAAAAGCAGATCTCCGAACAAAAAGAGTAAATATGCTAAAAGGAAAACTGGAAGTACAAAAATGCATAGATCAAGCATGCTCAAAGTATGTAAATGTGCATCAAAACATGCATAAAAGTATATAAAATCTATGCACATCAAGTGGACAGCTATAAAAGACTGACGACCCTCTCAACCATAAGGGAGGCTAGTCGTTAGATGCAATGAATGATGAACATGATATATATATAATCATGATACAACCACCGTCATCATCCATGCAACCTCTAAACCACATAAGCACTGTACAACAAGAATATAATCGTCATGATACCTCCACATATCCCACCAAACATATGTACACATCTACACATGTATAATCAACTAAAAATCTCCAATAATCCCACCAGACACATGTACATAAAAGATAAGTACAATCAACATGTATCCTCCAGTAAAAACACAACAGACATGTGTATATACCCCAAACATACAATCAACACAACTCCTCCAAAAGTATATGACAAATACGTATGTACACACCACATGTAAATTCACGGTCAACAAGATGACTCCTATAACACATACCCATCTATGTACAGTCCACATCATATACCCAATCAGCATAGTAATACCAACAACCTGACAATCCCTACAAGACATACTCTACACGTGTAATCACAACAGAGTAGATATCAAAAGTGGAGACTGTATATGAATTAAATAGATCATCACAAGGGTCAAGCATAAGCATCATGCAGGAAAAACAGCAACCGATCATGATATAAGATAAAGCAGCCTAATTCATCCAATAATAACCATGCACTAAGTTTCAAAGAAACTATAAAGAGGCAAAGGAAGAAATACCCACCTTTATTTGTCGACCGTGTCAGATAGACCAATCCCACATCGAGACACTTGCCTCGAATCAAAGTCTTGCGATTACATAATATATTTAGCTAATTACATAAGTAGCAAATAGCAAAATAAAAATCCCCAATCTAATTAGGGGAAAACCCTAATCAAACATGATTATGGATTAATCCCCCGACATCAACATCTATATTAAATGCTTAATCTAATCCAATACTTAATGTAATAAATCCATAGCACAACTTACCTAATTCCATTCCACTCCACTATTAGCTTGGGGTCGAAGCAACCCACTGTTAGAGATGGTGGCCGAGACCAAGTGAAGTCGCTGCCCTTTACATTCATCATCCTAAAAACAAACATCCTACTATCAACCATATTACCAACTAAAGAATTCAATCACTAAATAACCATCATGAGTCAACCACATACCCTATAGCCAAGCCTCTCCAACCAGCCCCACCTTTCCAGTAGCCACCCAAAACCTAGCAATTAACCAACCAAACCAACAGGTTAATCTAACTGTTATCCCACTTAGTGAAGTAATTAGGTTTTTCATAAATCCTGGAACCTAGAGACAAAGCTTACCCCAATTTCATATCGACAATAGCTGCCTCCTTGAAAAGAAAATGCAACTGTGAGAGATAGAAGCTGCTGACCTCTATCGAAATTTAGTGGCTCTATCCTGCTGTGAATTCATGGAGTAATCCTCCACACCACAGGGATCCCCACAGCCAAAGATCTGCAACCTAATACACCCTAATTCAAATTTAACACTTCCACAATAGAGCACAAGATCAAGAACAAACTCTCACCATTCGGTCACATTGCCGAATCAATACTGCTTGGTAGAAGACTTCATGTCGGACCAGAGATCAAGCATCGGTCTTGGTCGTTGGCGATGACCCAGAGGAGAGGGCTACGACAATGGCAGCTAAGACAATGATCAAGAACAGAGGAGGGGATAGCGACGGCTGGCCATGACGATCGGAGCTAGCAACTGCCGACATTAGGGCTCAGTGGTTAGCACCAGCGCAAATAAAGAGAGAGATAGGAGAAGAGGCCCAAGAAACCTACCCTTGTCGCGTGCATAACTTCCGATGAGCACCGAATGTCCGCGACAGGGCTGGCGTTGATCTACCCGTCGAGTGGTGGCGCACAAAGGGAAATCGAGCGCTCTCACCGAAGGGCGAAGAAGGGCCATTAGTGACCGAATCTGCGCCAATGGGTGCACCGCTGATCGACGACGAAGGTGTGACAGAGGCATCTCTGCGAGAGGGAGAGGGAGGAGGAAGGCTCGGTCGGCGGTGCATCGAATGGTATCAACGTCGGGGAAGAAAAGCGTCGGCATCGGGGAAGAGGAGGTCACGCGAGAGAGCTCAGGAGAGGAGATCAGGGAAAGGAGCGAAGTCCGGGCGAATTCGGGAAAAAAGAGAAGTAATCGAGGATTTAGGGCTATTAATTAAATACTTATGTTAACCCAATTAACCTCTAAGTTAACCACTTAATCAACTCCCACATAATGGGTATTCCAAACATGCTTTCTCCCGGTCCAATAAATCCATCCCCGTAAAACTAGTCATACGACCTTCGTTTAAATCCCGAAAAATTTCTAAAAATTTCTGAAAAATCCAATAAGATTATTTCTCTAATAATCTTATTATTTAATTATTATTTGATTTTGCGGTATCTTACAATAGGTCTGGAGGACCTGATCGCTGGGTAGCCGAATACTGAGGCATGGAAAATCTCGGTATATCGTGGAAGATAGGTGGATAGGTCTGGAGGACTTGATCCCTGGGTAGCCGAATACCGAGGCAAGGGAAATCTCGGTATTTCGTGGAAGCCAGGTGGATAGGTTTGGAGGACCTGATCCCTGGGTAGCCGAATACTGAGTCATGGTGAGTGAGGCCAGGTGGAGAAAACCCTAGGGGGAGATAACCTTAGGTAACGAGAAGTCTTGGAGGAGTGAACTCTAACCAAGATTGATCGGATGATTTTCGGTCGACTGCAAGCTGTCAATCGGACCAACGGATCTAGGTAAATCAAGGTTTAGGTTTACCATTATATTCTATATTATTATTATTGTTGTTGGCTAATATAGTATTACAGGAAAGGTCTTAGTGGATCAGGCGATCAAACACTGAGCAGGGAAAGTCCAAACATGTCTAGAGGACCATGTTTGGCAGGTAAGTTGAGGTAAACACCTGGAGGAGCGACAGTGAGGCTGGGTTCCTGAAGGGAACAGCCTAAGGTCACTAATCCAACTGAAGAAATCAGGAAGGTTTCCAAGTTGAGATCAAGACAGTTTTACTATCTAATATTACTCATGCATTATATATATTACTGTGCTAACCTTTGTGTTGTAGGGATACTTTGTTGCAGGTTCGGCCGGATCATTTAATTGAACGTAGGGATCGGTCGACCGAACCAAGTTGACTCAGCATAGGCTAGTTCATCAGCATCGATTAGAAGCAAAAGGAACTGGAGCTGATTGGTCGACCGAACCCTTGGATCGATTGACCGAACCAATCAACATTAATGCACAGTAAATGTGAATCTCAGCAAATCTCGACGAACAGGGAAGGAGTCTGTTCGATCGACCGAAAAATGGGATCGGTCGACTGAACCCTTAATGAGCAATTAATGCCAGAGATCGAGCCAGTGTCAGACTCCAGCCAAGAAGGAAGGGAGCTGCTTCGGTCGTCCGAACAGAGGGATCAGTCGACCGAACATCGATGACACCTATAAAAAGAGGCTCGAGGTTTGAGGCTTATACAACACCTTTTGATCGACTAAAGTTCTCTTCTGCAAGATACTCGTGCTACAAATCTTCATCAGCTTTTCAAGTCACTCCGTCCAATAGTGTCGACCAAAGCTTCAACTCTATTACTTGTCGGTATATTTTATTAGCTTGCATTGTAATTAACTTAAGCAAGATAGCAGGTTGTTACTATCTTGCTCATTTGTATGTTCTACTTCTTTCCAAAGATTTCGGAAAGAAAGGTTATAGTAGATTGCCCATCGGTGTGATCATGGACCGCAGGCCTTCGAGTAGGAGTCGACCTAGACTCCGAATGAAGTAAACAAGCTTGTCTTTCTTTTTTACTTTTCGCTGTGCACGACTCTACTTTCAAAGAAAAAGAGAAGTTTTAAAAAGGCGTGATATTTATCCCCCTCTCTATCGCACCCATTTGATCTAACACAAAGACCTATAGGAGAAGTTAATCAAGCTACATGAAGGGATTTTCGACACCAAGGTATCGAAATGTGATTTAAATATGAATATATTATATAATATAAAAATATAGGAAGAAGAACAAGCAAGCTAGCTCCATATCCGAATCCAAGAACTGCTGAATAACTTTCACGCAATTGGCCAGCAAGTTAGAAATCATGATATAATTAGGTATACTCTTATTGCTTTTCCTAGGAACACCTTATGGGCATCTATGGTAGATGCTTACAAAGTTTCCAAGGATCTTTAAGTTATTAGATTAGATGAGTTATTTTCTGAATTTGAATTAAATAAATAGACTAATACACGTTAGGCCGAGAAAAGTAGTGCTTTGAATGAAAGAGAAATCAAGACAATGGAGCCAGAGCACAAGTCCTGAACCAAGACAGAGTTTGAAGATGAATCAGAATCAGAAGACAATGATGAGATCACCACTAAACTAGTTAATCTAGTTCATAAAATGCTTAAGAAGAAGAAGATGATCCAATCAAAGAAATCAACCAGGTTCGAGTTGGACCAAGAATCCCAAGTCAAAAGTAATATGCTACGGGTGCAATTAGAAAGGACACTGCATGCTAGAATGTCCAAACATAAAGGAAACCAAAAAGCAAAGTGACATGGTCCGAGTCATCGGAAGAGTTGGACGAGGAAGAACAAGTTCAAGCAAGCTTATTAGCACTATTAGCACAAGCTCAAATAGCTGAGACTGAGTTTGAGCCTAAATCTAGATATGAATTTGAAGCTATAAGTCTTAGTCAAGTTATGTATCCGTATTCAATTCAGAAAGTTCAAACCACACTGTAAGTCCTGCTTTAGTTGATAAGCTATATTCATGATTTCTTACTTAAATAGAAAATTGACTAAGTCTAATTTTGGGTCAAGTTACTCCAAAAGAAGATAATAGCCCTTACGGAGGAGACTAACCCAAGTTCTTTGACTTAACAAGTTCAAGGTGGGTGTTCAACTTAAGTCCAATAACTTGAAGAAGAAAATTCATTCACTTTGGATTTTAAATCTCTTGATATAATACTTGGAAAATAAAAGGCTATATACAATCGATCCAGACTAGGATACAAAGCTAAAACTTGATTTAAATCATACTTTTCAATTATGAATCGAACTACTAGAAATCAAGTCCAAGCATGAGTTCCTAAATCAAACTTGATTAATTAAGTTGAACCAAACCAGTATTGGATCCCCAAGGGTCAAATTTATTACCTAGATAGACCTTATCAAGGTTATGATCTAGGGGGACACAATAGAAAAAATATTTTTCTTGTTAGATAAATTTGCATGTTTACTTGATTTACAACTTTCTTTACATGTTTTTTTTTTTTTTTGCTTAACTTAGAATAGTTAGATAAGGACTTAGGCTTGTTTAATACTTGCTCAACCTTTTTCAAGATAAGGAGAGATGATAGTACGCAGAGAAGCTTGGTCTAGAGAGTCAAGTAGGATAAGATGTACCCTGCTTGGTTTACTAAGCTAAGTGAAACTAACTGAAGCTACCTCGCCAAATCCTAAACTAGTTAGATTAGGGTTTTCAAAAATAAAGTTAAGTGTATAATTTCCTTCAAAGTCTTTGTCTAGAAGTGTTCATTGCTTTGATACCCAAGAAAGCCCCTATGCCTCACAACAGTTGGAAGCTAATTTTTAAAATGTGCACTTAACTAATTAAAGGTTAGACTTGAACTTAACTCAAATGCGAATCAAATCCTTAGAATTAAAATTAAATTAATAAATATAAAATTAATAACCATTTCACAAAATCTATTAGCTTCTTTGATTGAAAATTTAGAAATGGGTGAGAAGGACTTAATTAAAAATTAGTAAAACCAATTTAATTCGCTCAATTAATCAATTAAAACTTAACTAATCAAAGTTAACTAATCTAATTAACTTAACTCACTTAATTAATTTAATTAAGTGAAATTAACTAATCTAATTATTTTAACTCACCTAAATAATTTTAATTAGTTAAAATTAATTAAATACCAAAATAAACTTAATTAACTAAACTTAAATAATCCTTAATTAGCTAAAACTTAATTAATTAATCTAACTTAACTTAATCCAATACTATAATTTAACTTAAACTAAAATTTAAATAATTAATTCAACTTTATCCTAAAATTAATAAATTTAACCTCACCTCACCTTTAACTTAACTTAAGTTGAAATTTATTAATAATTAACTAAAACTGTAAGTACTCCAAGATAGATTTAATGTCATCAACCAAGACAGGTTAGGTCCTGTTGGTATTTAACCATTGTGTCCAAGTGTGCAGGAACTTAGGAGCACAGGAAGTCAGACAAAAGACACAGCTAGTGAGAAGGATGGCATGGGAGAAAGTGTTGGTTAGTCCTAGGAAAACATACCGGTTCCACTATACAAAATTTTTTGTACAAGTGTCGAATCTTTCCTTAAATAACCTATTGTGTTCTTTAGAAGTTAAATTAGGAATCGCAGACGAAACTTAACATCATTGATTCCAAATTTAACTTATCTGTTCTTAATGGTTTAGATTTGAATCGCAAGCGAAACTTAACACTATTGATTCAAATCTACCTAAATTATTAATTTCATTAAATATTAATTTCCAAAATTGGCTTCCAGGACTGCATGGCGAGACACATGGCCTTCTTGGATATGGGAGCAACCACCATCGCCTAGGCAAAGCCTTTTAAGGAAAGCTAATATTTAATTTCCTTAAATAACTCTAGGTTAACCAAAAAGAACAATCGAATCACAAATTTGAAAAAGATGAAAACACAAACTCAAAAAATAAATTCGAAAAACTAGGTCTAATTGCCTCTTGTATTTAGAATTCTTACAAAGAAAATAACTAGTATGAGGCGGAAGAAAATTACTAGTTATACCTTCTCTTTGTAAGCTAATGACCTCAAGATCTTCTGCCGTATTCCTCACCTTGCCTTGGACATCGTGTGGGCGACGATCCTCCAAGATGAACACCACCCAAAAGCTTCTTCCTCTTCTTCTAAAATCCGGCCACCACCACCACCAAGGAGAAGAGAGCAAAAGGGAAAAAGAAGGGAGAGGGCCGGCCACACCAAGAGGGTCTCCAAGCAAGAGAATAAGAATTGTGTTTCATGAAGCCCCCTCACCCCTTCTTTTATATTACTTGCCCAAGGCAAATAAGGAAAAACTTTTTACAAAAAATAAAATCATCCTCTAGTTTTTCCTTTTTCCTTTTTCCTTTTTATTTTTCTTTTCTTTCCTCTTGATTGAATCAATCACCAACCTTAATTTTTGTGATTATTTTTTTATTTTTAATTATGGCCGGCCCCTTGCTTGGGCACCAAGCAACGTGGTCGGCCACCTCATCAAGGGAAAAAGGAAATATATATTTTTTTAAAAATTTTACAAGAAGAAATCCTCTTATAAAATTTACAAGCTCTCTTTCCTAAAGTAGGTGTTAAAAAAGGAAAGTTCTAAAAAATTAAAACCATGTTTTAAAATTTAAAACTTCTCTTATAAAATTTCCTTTTTTAACATGATGATAGAAAATTTTAATTTTAAAACTGATCTTCCTTTTTTTTCTTAAACCATGAGGATGGTTAAAAAAGGAAAGTTTTAAAACTTTTAAAACTCTCTATTAAAACATGTGACCTAATTTAAATAAGGAAATTTTTTGAAAAATTAAAATCTCTCTTTTAAAACTTATAGTTTTCTACAAAGAAAAGATTTTAAAAATTCAAAACAACCCTCCCTTTTTGATTTATTGTGGCCGACCCCTTCATGCTTAGTCACCAAGCAACGGGTCGACCCCTATAGAAGAGGATGTGGCCGGCCCTTGCTTGGTCACCAAGCATTGGACCGGCCCACTTCTTGGACACCAAGAAGAGCCTTTCATTTGGATGGACTTGAGGCTATAATGAGGCTACGACAGAGACGTAGAGGAGAAATTGGTTTTGGCCTTCCGATGAGCTTGAGTATCCCGTGCTCGCCCCGAACACACAACTCAAGTTCATCGATAATAACTCATTCCACTAGAGAATTATTATTGCACTACTGCACCAATCCCAAATTACATTATGGGCTCCTTCTTATCATGAGTGTGTTAGTCTCCCTGTGTTTAAGATAACAAATGTCCACTAATTAAGTTACTGACAACTCACTTAATTAATATCTAACTCCAAGAGTAGTACCACTCAACTTCATTGTCATGTCGGACTAAGTCCACCTGCAGGGTTTAACATGGCAATCCTTATGAGCTCCTCTTGGGGACATTTTCAACCTAGATAACTAGGACACAGATTTCTTCTATAATCAACAACACACACTATAAGTAATATCATTTCCCAACTTATCGAACATATTGATTTATCGAGCTAAACCTCACCCTTTGATAAGTCAAAGAAATAAATATTAAATATATATGCTTGTTATTATATTAGGATTAAGAGCACACACTTCCATAATAACTAAGGTCTAGTTCTTTTACTAAGTCAGTACAAAAAGAATTTACCTAAATGATCCTACTCAATACACTTAAAGTGTATCAGTGTAATTTATTAGTCAAGATAAACTAATACTTAATTACACTACGATTATTCTGATAGTTCATTCCTTTCTATCTTAGTCGTGAGCAACTGTTTATAATTTATAGAGAACCGACAACATGATCTTTTAAGTGTGACACCACACTCCATGTTATCTACTATATAAATTAATTGAACAATTACATTTAACAAATAAATGTAGATATTGACCAATGTGATTCTTTTATTTCAACAAATAAATGTTTACAAAAGCTAAGCTTTTAGTATACACTCTAACAATCTCCCACTTATACTGAAAGACTAAGCTGCCATATCTGTTGCCATACATCTGATTCCCATCCCCTCCACATGCCGATCAAAAGCTTTCACTGGAAGGGCCTTAGTGAAAGGACATGCAGGTTATCTACTGATGCAATCTTAGCGACGACAACTTCTCCTCGCTTGACGATGTCTCGTATCAGGTGGTACTTTCGCTCTATATGTTTAGTTGCTTTATGGGCTCGTGGTTACTTCTAGTTTGCAACTGCACCGCTATTATCACAATAAATTGTGATGATCTTGGGCAAACCAGGAATCACATCTAAGTCCATTAGAAAATTCCTGAGCCATACAACTTCTTTGGCTGCCTCAGAGGCTGCCACATACTCAGCTTCCATGGTTGAGTCTGAGACGCATTTCTGCTTAACGCTCCTCCATGCAATGGCTCCACCTCCTAGAGTAAACACATAGCTTGACGTAGACTTACTATTGTCACTATCTGATTGGAAGTCCGAATCCGTGTAACCCACAGGGAGCAAATCGTCTGCTTGGTAAACTAGCATATAGTCTCTAGTCCTTCTCAGATACTTTAATATATGCTTCACAGCAGCCCAATGTCCTTGTCTAGGGTTACTCTGATATCTGCTAACCATGCCCACAGCAAAACAGATATCAGGTCTCATACACAACATTGCATACATAAGGCTTCCTACGGCCGAAGCATAAGGGACCGCCTTCATTTCCTCCATCACCTTTGATGTCTTCAGAGACATCTCTTTAGATAAGGCTACTCCATGCCTAAAAGGTAAGAAACTTTTCTTGGAGTTCTGCATGCTAAAACGAGCAAGGACCGTATCTATATATGAAGCTTGAGATAGGCACAACATTCTTTTCTTGCGATCCCTTATGACTTTGATCCCAAGAATGTGTGCACATTCTCCTAAGTCCTTCATATCAAATTGTTTGGATAACCATACCCTTACGTCTGATAATACCTTGACATTGTTGTCAATTAACAAAATATCATCTACGTATAGTACAAGAAATACTATCACGTTTCCGTTACACTTCTTGTATACACAAGACTCATCCGGACAATGAATAAATCCATATGACTGGATTACTTCATTAAACCAGATGTTCCAAGACCTTGAAGCTTGCTTCAGTCCATAAATGGACCGATTGTGCTTGCACACTAGATGCTCTTTGCCCTTTTCAATGAACCCTTCTGGTTGCTTCATATGGATGTTTTCTTCAAGACTTCCATTAAGGAAAGCTGTCTTGACATCCATTTGCCAAATCTCATAATCCGTATGAGCGACAACGGAAAAGAGTATCCAGATAGACTTAAGCATAGCTACCGGCGAAAAAGTCTCGTCATAATTGATTCCCTCTTTCTAAGTGTACCCTTTCGCAACAAGCCTTGCTTTGAAGGTTTCTACCTTTCTATCTGTCCCTCTTTTCCTTTTGTAGATCCACTTGCATCTAACGGCTTTTACACCATCAGATGGTTCTACAAGCTCCCATACCTTATTAGAGTACATAGACTCTATTTCAGAATTCATTACCTTTTGCTAAGATACTGCATCTATATCTTGGAGTGCTTCATCATATGTCCGGGGATCATGTTCATGTTTACCCGGGATCAAGTCCGAAGACTCTCCCAAAAACATGAATCTCTCATGCTGCCTCACAACCCTCCCACTATGACGAGGCACCGTTTGTAGTTGTGTATCATGTGTGACACGTGTTGCAGTCTCTTGTGGTACTTCATATTGTACTGTTGGTACTGAAGTAGATGTGTCCTCTCTAAGTTCTTCTAGAACAATTTTGCTACTGAACTTGTGATCCACTATATAGTCTTCTTCTAAAAACTGGGCATTGGTGCTAACAATGACCTTCTGGTCTTTAGGACTATAAAATAAACCACCTTTCGTTCCTCTGGGATAACCCACAAACACACGAACTTCTGTACGAGATTCTAACTTATCAGCATCTGGTTTCAGCACATGTGCTGGACTACCCCAAATCTGAATATGTCTTAGACTGGGGTTTCACCCATTCCATAATTCTATGGGAGTAGAAGATACTGATTTAGAAGGTACTAAGTTCAGAATGTGCGCTGCCGTTTCCAGAGCGTATCCCCAAAATGAATTTGGTAATTCTGAATAACTCATCATCGATCTAACCATCTCCATAAGAGTCATATTCCTTCGTTCTTCCACACCATTCTGTTGGGGTGTACCAGGTGCAGACAATTGGGATTGAATCCTGGCCTCTGATAAGTAATTCCTAAACTCTCCTAAGAAGTATTCGCCACCACGATCCGACCGTAGTGTCTTGATACTTTTACCTAGACATTTCTCCACATCAGCCTTGTACTCTTTGAACTTATCAAATCACTCAGACTTGTGGCGCATCAGGTAGATGTATCCATATCTTGAATAATCGTCTATAAAAGAGACAAAATATTCAAAACCACCTCTAGCCTGGATAGACATAGGACCACACAATCAGAATGAACCAATTCTAACGCTTCTTTGGCTCTATACCCCTTGGCCTTAAAAGGCCTTTTGGTCATTTTACCTTCCAAGCAAGATTCACATGTTGGAAAATTTTCCAACTCTAATGAACCCAAGAGTCCATCAGCTATAAGCCTTTGAATCCTACTTAAGTGAATATGACCAAGCCTTAGATGCCAAAGATACACTTGGTTCATCTCCAAAGGTTCTTTTCTCTTATTGGAGTTAGAAGATGTGTTATTAATTTTCATATTTTGCTTTGTGGGAGAAATTGGATTTAAAGTATATAAATTGCCAACCAATGTACCAGAACAGATAATCACCTTATTTCTCTTTATAACCACATTATTACTAAAAGAAACTGAATATCCATCCAAATACAGTTTAGAAACTGAAATTAAATTCTTTCTAAAACTGGGTACATAAAGACAATTTCATAAACCAAATTTCTATTCCTATCAAAAGATAAGTAGACGTCTTCCAATGCAACAGCCGTCACCTTAGTAGCATTTCCCATGTAGATGGTAATCTCTCCTTCAGATAGTTGTTGGGTTTCCTGGAACCCTTGCAAGGAATTGCAGACATGATCAGTGGCTCCCGTATCTACACACCAAGTGCTGGTAGATAACACCGCTAAACATGTTTCAACAACTAGAGCATGAGATATACCTTAATTGTTCTGATTCCTACGAGGATAGTCCGCCTTCCAATGTCCTGTCTGCTTGCAGATGAAGCACTTGCCTTTCGGCTTCTTCATTCCAGCTTTTTGTCCCTGAGGTTTATTCACTCTCTTTGCTGAAAAGACCTGTTTCTTCTTCTTCTTGCCTTTCGGCATAGAAGCAGAACCATTTTCAGCATAGTGAATCTGAGAACTTTGACGAAATATACCTTCTGCTGCGTATAGTTCTGTCAGAAGTTCCTCCAACGTATACTCTCTTTTGTTCATGTTATAGTTCAGGCGGAACTGCTCAAAACTTCTGGGTAGAGTTTGGAGAATTATATCAACCTGGGTTTCCCCATCGATTTCTCCTCCAAGAACTTATATTTTGTTTAGATATGCCATTATTTTGAGGATGTGATCTCTTACGGGTGTCCCCTCAGACATGGTGGATGTCATTAACTTTCTCATAGCCTCTTTCCTAGCAGTCCGACTCTGGTGCCCAAAGAGTTCTTTGAGATTGTTCATTATATTATAAGCTGTTGGTAAATCTTGATGCTGATGTTGCAATACATTTGACATTGATGCCAAAATGTAACACCGCGCCATCTCATCAGCTTTTACCCATTTCTTATGATACTCAATATCCTCTGGGGTAGAGTCACCGTCAGGTGCATCAGGGCAAGCCTCAGTCAGTACAAACTTATAGCTTTCAGCAGTAAGGACAATGTCCAGGTTTCTTTTCTAATCTATGTAGTTAGATCCAGTAAGTTTGTTCTCTTTCAGTATAATGGCCAGTGGGTTGAAAGTCATCCTAAGAATCACAAAAATAACTTTGGTCAGGACTTTAAATATAGAATAATATGGATTCCTCAAACAATACTATTTTAAATTAGCCAACACCTCAAAACACCGTGAATTTTGTATGCCACGATAGTGTGGACGTATACAAATTCAACATTTATAAAAGGAGGGTATAACCCATTAATTTTATTATCTTGTCAAACTAACTTTTTGACAAATAAAATTAATAGTTGGTTTCCTTCGATCACACAAATAATAGCAGTGACTTCGATGGGGAGGATACTATTAGACGTGCCTAAGTGTATACCATTACTTGACACTAAGTCCATTAATAAGATTGTGCCCCTTCCGATGGAGAAGATCACACGCTCTTAATTAATTTCCTATAGTCATCCATAATGGAAGTTTGATCTAGTGGCCCGCAAACAAACTCATCCAATATGGAGGAAGGCACTCAGAGCCAACGCGCAAGTTTGTTTGCATCACTTACAAACCAGTAATGGAGACCGTGGAATTTATTAAAATAAATCCCTCTCTCACTTAGTTATTTAAAGTGAGGAATTTTAAACTATCCTAGCATACATCACATGCATACACACACATCACAGTAAATAAAAGCAATAAATATGGAAATTATTTCCAACTATTCTGATCTTTTTCTTTTACTGTCCTCCATGTGCACCAACCCTAGCTGCTGCCATCTTTAGCCACCGCCATCAGGTCAAGTCGTCGCATCCATCTTGCTTCTTATTCCGCCGCGCCTCTGGTGCTCCAAAAGTACCACGCCTCGCAAGAATCCGATCCGCGACAAAAATAGAATTTTACATATATTGATCCTATATTCCACGAGGGAATGTACACGTAATCTAGATCGAAAATAAAATTCTAAAGTCCAAGGGATAATACAGCTCCTGCTGTATTAGTTACAAACAATCATGCACACACAAAATATTGCCCTTGACATGTCCAAGGGTCCAATCACACACAACATCAATAAGCCATAATAGTTGGAGCCTGCAATCAAAGAGTTAGCACATCTTACTATTATCCATCCTAAATTATGTATGACATGTGCATATCCTATTTGAATTCTAAACACACAGAGGCAAACCCTAGCTCTGATACCAATTGTTGGTTAGTCCTAGGAAAACATACCGGTTCCACTGTACAAAATTTTTTTTGTACAAGTGTCGAACCTTTCCTTAAATAACCTATTGTGTTCGTTAGAAGTTAAATTAGGAATCGTAGACGGAACTTAACATCATTGATTTGAAATTTAACTTATCTGTTCTTAATGGTTTAGATTTTAATCGCAAGCGAAACTTAACACTATTGATTCAAATCTACCTAAGTTATTAATTCCATTAAATATTAATTTCCAAAATTGGCTTCCAGGACTGCATGGTGAGGCACATGACCTTCTTGGATATGTGAGCAACCACCACCGCCTAGGCAAAGCCTTTTAAGAAAAGCTAATATTTAATTTCCTTAAATAACTCTAGGTTAACCAAAAAAAACAATTGAATCACAAATTCGAAAAATAAGAAAACACAAACTCGAAAAATAAATTCGAAAAACTAGATCTAATTGCCTCTTATATTTAGAATTCTTACAAAGAAAATAACTAGTATGATGCGGAAGAAAATTACTAGTTATACCTTCTCTTTGTAAGCTAATGACCTCAAGATCTTCTACCGTATTCCTCGCCTCGCCTTGGATGTCGTGTGGGCGACGATCCTCCAAGATGAACACCACCCAAAAGCTTCTTCCTCTTCTTCTAAAATCCGGCCACCACCACCACCAAGGAGAAGAGAGCAAAAGCGAAAAAAGAAGGGAGAGGGTCGGCCACACCAAGAGGGTCTCCAAGCAAGAGAATAAGAATTGTGTTTCATGAAGCCCCCTCACCCCTTCTTTTATATTACTTGCCCAAGGCAAATAAGGAAAAACTTTTTACAAAAAATAAAATCATCCTCTAGTTTTTCCTTTTTCCTTTTTCCTTTTTATTTTTCTTTTCTTTCCTCTTGATTGAATCAATCACCAACCTTAATTTTTGTGATGATTTTTTATTTTTAATTATGGCCAGCCCCCTGCTTGGGCACCAAGCAAGGTGGCCGACTACCTCATCAAGGGAAACAGGATATATATATATTTTCAAAAATTTTACAAGAAGAAATCCTCTTATAAAATTTACAAGCTCTCTTTCCTAAAGTAGGAGTTAAAAAAGAAAAGTTCTAAAAAATTAAAACCATGTTTTAAAATTTAAAACTTCTCTTATAAAATTTCTTTTTTTAACATGATGATAGAAAATTTTAATTTTAAAACTTATCTTCCTTTTTTTTCTTAAACCATGAGGATGGTTAAAAAAGGAAAGTTTTAAAACTTTTAAAACTCTCTATTAAAACATGTGGCTTAATTCAAATAAGGAAAGTTTTTTAAAAAATTAAAATCTCTCTTTTAAAACTTATAGTTTTCTATGAAGAGAAGATTTTAAAAATTCAAAACAACCCTCCCTTTTTGATTTATTGTGGTCAGCCCCTTCATGCTTGGTCACCAAGAAACATTACGAGTATGAGTTTCTTACACTAGTTCTAAACTAGATCTACAAGGAGAAGGAATTTTACCCATGATGTGAAGCCCTTCGCAATCCCGCTAGTCCTCGGTTCGCCGGATCTCGAAAGTTTCAAAGTAGACACTTCTCTATGTGTATCCACACAAGCAAGAGATGGAGAGGCCAAACAAAAGGTGTGCTACCACCTATGAAGTGTTCGGCCAAGAGAGGAGAGAGAGAAGAAAATTGAGAGCAAGAGGAAGAAGATGGAATGAATGCCTTGAATGAAAAATTCAATCTCATCCACACTAAAGGTGGCCGACCACATAATGGTTTGTAACCCCCATGGAATATCAAGAGTCAAGTCTCTTGATCTCCTCCATGAGGTGGCATTTGGTCAAGTCAAACTTGACCAAATGAAGAAGCCTTGATGATGTGGCATTGGTCAAGTCAAAGTCAAGTCAAAACTTGACTCTTCATCTTCCTACTTAAGTCAAGTCAAACTTGACCACTTCTCTCCCTTAGTTGATCTAATCTAACCATTGGTTCAAGTCAATTTTAATTTAATGAATCTCTATTCATTGAATTAAATTAATTAAATGAGTCTAAGTCCAAATTAGACTCACTTAACACATGAACCAACTTGAGTCCAACTCAATTAGCCTAATTTGGATTACTCTTAATCCAATTTGGTTCATCATATGAACCTAATCATTTAGGTTCATCAAATGAACCTAATCTTCATCTAATTGCCCTTTGTGTGTGACCCTATAGGTTCTTGTTGTAAAATACCGAAAATAGGCGAATATTAATAAGGAAAATTTCTGAAATTTTTGGAAATTTTTCGGGAATTTTTCAGAGCTCGTACGGACGAGTTAACAGGGATAAAATGGGGCCCGGAAAAGTCTGTTTAGGTTACCCCATTTAAGCGAGGAAATATTATTTTCTTAAATTCCGTTTTCTATTTTTCTTTTGCTATTTCTTTTGTTTTTATTCCTCGCCGAAACCACCCTCCCCGCGCGCCCTCTTCTCTTGCGCCCGACGGCTTGCCCTAACCGCCCTCTTCTCCTCCGCCCGAAGCCAGGCCGCCGGCGACGAGAGCCTCCCTTCCGTCTCTTCTCCTCTGCGCGCCGGCACCGACTTCTTTTTCCCTGTGCCCGAGCCGCCAGCCACCGAGACCCCCTTCTTTTCTTCCTCGCCGAGCGACGGCGATTTCTTCCTCTCTGCCGAGGCTGTGTCGCTGCCGTCCACTGCGAAATCATACCCGATGGTGCCGACACCCCCAGGTGCTCTGCCCTAGTGCCGGCAGATGACCTTCCCTCCTCTGCCCGAGCCGATCCTCTTTCCTTGCCCTGTGCCCTAGCCGGATCTTGGCGGTAAGCAGCGTACCGTGAGGATTGTTGAGGTAAACTGGTGGTGGAGTCTTCTTCCGGCAGCAACCAACCATGGTTGAGGGTCATCGGGAAGTGGACTTTGGTGTTCCTCTAGACCATACGGGAGGAAGACTCCAGCAGGGAAGTTTGGTTCCGGTGGTGTTTCTTGCCGGTAGCACTTAAACCAGCATCATCAGTGGTTTGGTTGGGAAGGGACTGCTGATACAAAGGTGGGATAAGCTTCTCCGGATCTTGGTAGTAAGTTCTACAAGATTTGAGCAGTGTTGAGGCATCGGAAAATTTGGGTAAGGATTTTTGTTAATGTCAACAGTGATATGGATTGAGGTATACTACTATAAGGTTTTCTATTTAGTTGGATTTGGAATTTGTTTTCCAATTGGCAGTGAACGGTTTGAAGTTGCTGGATTCCGGTCTTTCCGTTGTGAATCGGGTCCGTTGCCATCACAGACGACTGAAGGAGAGTTAGAGGTAAGGTTTATGGTTTTGATCTTTGTGCTAGATTATTGCTAGTTGTGTTAGCAATAATTATTGATTTAGGTTTTAGTTTAATTGATGAGGTTAGGTTGATTATGATTTAGGGTTCTGCCCTAAATAGTTTCAAGGGTTTTATTTAGCAATTCAATTGAATTTTAACTAAATAAAAATATACCTATTGGAATTTATTTAATGGTATGATTAGGGTTTATCCTAATCTAGAGTTAGAGGTTTTATTTAGCTATTTATGTGAATTTTAGCTAAATAAAATATATTTATGTTGGTGATACAGGACTTTGATGCGAGACGAGTATCTCGACGTTGTATTTGGATCAGATTGGACCTTTTCGATTCGAGGCGGGTACTTTTGACTTATGTCATTTGATATACATAGTAGTGAATTTAACAAGTTGCATTAATTATGTCCTTTATTTGTTTCGGTTAGTCACTACCCAATATCTGATACATGATTGATTGATTGCTTGATTTGCATCCCATCTATACTTTATTTGTTTATACATGCTTATAGGGGGTAGTGATATACCATGCTTCACCATGTTCAGGACCTAGGTTTTTATACCTTCTGTGTACCTTTGATTCGATATGATTCGTTGACCTAGGGTGCACTTTTCTATATATATGGATTAGGTCAGGATGTTTTTATGGTTATTGCCATGCACCATTTGCATGATTGCATGCTGTGCGATAGTCCGCTCCATTATTGTTGAGCACATCGCCAGTTACATGGATCTGCACACACCACCACTCATGGGTTAGTGGTCGATTCAGGCAGAGTGTGTTGCAGCAGGGACTCTGTTAGGCACCGTTGGTCCGCTCATGGGTAGTGTTACACAACGTGTTATCCGGCAGGGATTCCTCCCCATCATCGTGTACCGGGAGTTGAGAGCATTGCGCTCCCCCATTTATGATTTGGGGTAGGAGGATAGGTGTACTCCGACAGCATCCCGTCCACTCGGTCACTCATCAGGAGCAGTGACGACAGAGTGCACAGTTGTCACAGCCCTACCCACTCGACCTCACTATTGTGTGAGATGGTTGACTGGCGTCAGGGGTGACCAGGACGCATCATTGGCATCATATGCATGATGCATTTATTGTTTGTGTTTGTGGTTGCTGTATTTATATGCTGCATATTGTTTGGATACCTATGTTTGACATGCATACAGGATTTCTATATCACTCGGACTGTTTGATCTTATACTCAGGTTCTGGTTAGTACAGTTTCTCTCCTGTTTACCTCAGTTTGGCATTTATCTTTATTTCATCAGGAGACTGTACGCATGATTAGTGCTAGGTGTTATTTCCCAACTTTGTATATCAGTTGTACCTGCTGTGTGTTGGACTCACCCCGCCTCCATTGTTGTTATATTTCAGGATGATGCTGTTAGGAGAGAGTTCCAGTTGCTAGTCCCCTGTAGACCACCAGCTGTAGTTGTCTTTTGGTTTTGTTTTGTTTCTTATTTGACTATGTTTTGGACTTAGTCTTGTGTTGGTTTTACTTATGGATTGTGTATGGATTCTTATCGTTGATGGTTTTGGTATGAGTTGGTTTTATTCTACTACATGCCTGCCTGGACGGCAGAAGAGGTGAGTTCGTCGGATTTGAGCTTTACGAGTGTAGTGGAGTAGGGTTGATTTCGAGTCAGGGTATTATCTTTCTGTTTACTTATATAAACTGCGTGGTGATGGTTTATTTTGTTGTTATTATTCCAGCCGCATGTGGCTGAGGTATTTAGTGCTTGTAGAAAAGTTTCAGATTATCCACCGTACAGGGGAGATGCTGCCGAAATTTTCTCGGACGGGGACTCCTCTGGGGCGTGACAATTTAGTGGTATCAGAGCTTAGGTTTTACGATCTTTGTTTTCGTATTTTGGATAGTTGGTATAACCTGATACCAATTGATATGGTATCAGAGCGCCAAAGTTTGGCAATATTTGTTTGATTTTCGTGTTACGGATTTTCGAGATTTGGCTGATACCAATTTATTGGTATCAGAGTGGGTTATGATACCTGCTTTTGGTATTCTGGATTTTTGGATTAGCCCAAGTTTGCGAGGTAAACTGGATAGTTATTTGAATTGCACGGATTTTCCATTATGTATATATTTTGGACTTCCGTTTCATATTTATATGGATTTCCTGTGATTTTTATGATCGGAAATTTTGAGTTCAAGTTGGGGACTGGACAGTGACGGAACATCTCCGGACGACATATAGGTATGATGTTTAATTTTATAGTTTATGAAAGGTATTAGCATTCTTTATTTAGTACCTGTCTGGTTGCTGTAGCACATATTACTTGTGATGGGTTAACCATTGAGGATGGTTGACCTTAATAGAGATAAAGGATTATAATCTCTGGTGATTTTTCTTATCATACCATCAGTAGTGTTAGCTTCTGTTACTACTTGTAGGAGATGGAGGCACATATCAGCCTCTGCTATTGTTAGCTGGCTAATGGATGATACCTACATATTCCTGTTGACTTAGCCAGTAGAGTTTTTATACTCATATTTTTTGGATATTAAGGTACCCGATACGATGAAAATTGGTCATTGGGGAGTTAGCAAGTTTGATCATTGTTGAGAATGGTTTGAGGTTGAGGGATATTG
Organism: Zingiber officinale; assembly: GCF_018446385.1. NCBI lineage: Eukaryota > Viridiplantae > Streptophyta > Magnoliopsida > Zingiberales > Zingiberaceae > Zingiber > Zingiber officinale. The sequence goes on from NC_056002.1 coordinate 82,214,191, forward strand.
TGAGATCAGATATTGTGATATGTTGATTTCTAATGGTTTGTGAGAGTAAATGTTATGTGGTTGTCTGATGATCTATTACTGGATATTTGTTTTAATGGTGACATAGTGAGTGTCAACTATTTTGATGATCTATTATTTGGGTTATCGTTGATGGTGACATAGTGAGTGTCATGTATGATATTCACAGGTTTGATGATTATAGTTGGTGATCAGATTATAAATCGGGTGCTAGAGAGTTTACGGTTTGGTGTGCCTATGAAATTTTAATAAATCTGGTTAGTTGTGGTTAGTTAACAGGATGATAAAATTGATATTTGCTTCTTCTGATATTGGACTATGTGGATAAATAATGATTTGATGTTGTGAATGCTAACTTGCTCTCATGGGGAGTAGAGATTTGTTCATCTGATAATATGTGGGCTGATATTTTTGAGGATAAAAATGAGGGTGTCTTGATGATCTTGAATTCTGACTTTCTCTTTTGGGTCGTACACATTTATACATATGATATTATGTGGGCTTGCATTTTCTAGTTTGAGTTGAGGTAATTAGTGTTGAATTGACCCATGAACTGATTTAGTTATTTGATAATTTATTTGGGGTCAAGTTGTTATTTGCTCTGGTGTCTATAAGGGTGGATTCCTTCGGATAGTTCTGTATGGATTATGGATAAATGAACTGGTAGGATTTTTGTTGTGCTGCCTTTGGTTGCCATAGTTGAAAATTTTTCTGGGTCGGCTGAGTGGATACATGTATGGAACATGATATCTGGTTGATTATGATTGGATTGGTTGTGAATTCTGGCAAAAAAAATTTTTGATCATATAACTCCATATGAAAGATTAGTAATGGTTTCAGATATTGAGGATTAGTAAGGTTGGATGAAAATGGTTGAGTATTGTGTTGGAGTTGGATAACATAGAAGGTAAAATATGGAATGTCAGGTTGATTGGATTAAATATGCTGATTAGGTGTGTCTATGTGGTGTATACTTGATCAGTTATGATTATTGTGGGTGTCTAGTAGATAATACCTTAGTGGTTAGGCATTCATGTCTGATTGTTTATTGGAGATATTTGTCAGTTAAAAACTATGTTGTGGAATGTGCACATATGTTTGAGTGTTTTATTGGATGTATCTTATCGATTTAATTTGAGTTGTGATATGTGCAGAGGTATTCGGTGTAATATTTGAGGTATCTTATTGATTATATTTGATTTGTGGATGCACTTGTGTCTATTAGGTTTTGTTGGAAGTATTACGTTGATTATACTCTTGGTATAGGTGTATATATGCCGTGTGAGGTTATTTGAGGTGTAATATCGATTATACCTATGTTGATATATGCACACGGGTTCGGTATGCATTGTTGGAGGTAGCACGATGATTTATGCCTATGTTGTGAGTATGTTTGGTGTGTACTAATTAGAGAATTATGTCGATCATACATATGTTGTGTGTGCATGTGTGCCAGGTGTATGGTGGGTAGCATCATGATGATTCTACCTATGTTGAATGTAGAATGCTGAGTGTCTACATTATGTTATTGGTTATATAACCCTGTCAACTAATTCTCCTATTAGTGGGTGACCAACCCACTAGGATGATGATAGAGTTGACTATGGATTTGATTTGTTTACTAGGTTGTTTATACCTTTGGCTGCCCACAGTGATATGTGGTCGAGTGATCTCGTGCAGCCTTTAGTTGGATAATTAGGTGCCTTGGACACTTATGGATTGTTTGTGGTGGAGCGGAGCTCCCACATATACATATTTCGGATTGCTTGTAGCGGAGCATTGCTCCCATATCTATTGCAGATACATGTTATGGATTATTTGTAGTGGAGTGTTACTCCTACATATTGAGGATTTCTTGTGGTAGAGCGTTGCTCCCCCATATGTGGTATTTTCTGTGATGGAGCGTTGCTCTCACACTGGAGGATCTATGCTTAGGTGATTTTTATCGATGGTGATCATATTTCAGACTTATTGTCAGAGATCTTATGGTTAGAAATGTTTGTGATATGGACATTATGTGTCATGATTTTACCATTTGGGTTTAGGAAGCCTTAGATGTTTTCAGAGACTGGATGATTTTGGTATTCCCAGGATGTTTGGATCAGTTTCCATTGTCTTTGTTGACGATATTGTGATTTATTTTAGATCCACGGTGAGTCACAGACATCATCTTTGCATAGTTCTAGAGATGTTTCGATGGAAACGTCTAGATGTGAAGATCAGTAGTGAGTATTTTGATTGTCTTCTGTGAGATGTTTGAGACACACGGTCACCAGTAGGAGTATACCGTGGTTCCACAGGAGATCGAGGTTGTTACCGTTGGAAGTAGATGGAGTCTATAGAAGAGGCTCATAACTTTCTTTGTTTGGCTCGATATTTCCGGAGATACGTTGAGGGTTTCTCACGGATTGCTATGCCACTTACACGCCTGACCATGAAAGGCGTGAAGTTTATTTAGACTGAGGATTTCAAGACCAGCTTCTAGGAGCTAAAGCGGAGATTAGTGTCGGCTCCAGTTTTGATTTTTACCTTCTGGAGAGGACGAATTTGTCCTCTACACCGACGCGTCTCTACAGGGTATGAGTTCTGTTCTGATGCAGCATGGTAGAGTATTCTTATATGCTTCTCGATAGTTGAGGGAGCCTGAGAAGAAAATACTCAGTTCATGATCTGGAGTTGGACGCTATTATTTTTGCCCTTAAGATTTGGCGGCAGTACCTGTATGATATTACATTAAGATTCTCACTGACCATCGGAGTCTCAAATATCTGTTCACTCAGAAGGAACTTAATCTTCGACCGAGGAGATAGATGGAGTTCCTGAAGGATTATGATTGTATCATTAGCTATCACCTGGGAAAAGCTAATGTGGTTGCTGATGCACTTAGCCGGAAGTCCAGAGGGACTTTGGCTTGCCACCGGACTTCAGTCACGGACTTGATTCAGAGTTTCTCTGAGTTAGACATTGAGGAGCAGGGACCGACAGGGCAGGGTATTCTTGTTACCATGGTTGCTCAGTCGTCGATCAGGACGAGGATCAGAGAGGCCCAGGCTGGTGATCAACATTTGCAGTTCATTAGCAGTCAGATAGCTTCTGGGGAGCAGACCGAGTTTACACGAGACGAGGAGGGTATTATATACTTCCGAGGCAGATTGTGCGTACCTCAGTCTCATCCGGTCTTTCAGGAGTTATTTCAGGAAGCTCATCCCTCTCGATTTGCGATCCACCCAGGCGGGACCCGCATGTATCGAGATTTGAGGTGTCCCTACTGGTGAAACGGTATGAAGAAAGACATCACGGAATTTGTAGCTAGATGTCTTGTCTGTCAGCAGGTGAAGGCTGAGCACTAGAGACCTGCCGGATTACTTCAGCGGATTCCTATTCCAGAGTGGAAATGGGAACATATTACTATGAACTTTGTGGTGGGATTGCCGAGGACACGACGAGGCTATGACGCAATTTGGGTTATCGTTGATCGATTAACCAAATCCGCACACTTCTTAGCAATCCGGAGGACTGATCCCTTGGATCGATTGGCAGATCTGTTTTGTCGGGAGATTATCATACTATATGGTGTTCCGTTGAGTATCATTTCGGATAGAGATCCACGGTTCACGTCTCGTTTCTGGCAGAGTCCGCAGCAAGCCTTGGGCACACAGCTCCGTTTTAGTACAGCTTTCCATCCACAGACAGATGGGCAGTCAGAGCGGACCATTCAGACTTTAGAGGATCTGCTGAGGTCATGTGTTATGGATTTCGGAGGCAGTTGGGAGGACCATCTGCCGTTGGTAGAGTTTGCCTACAACAATAGCTTTCATTCAGCTATCCAGATGGCACCGTTTGAGGCGTTGTATGGTAGGCCGTGTCGGACACCCGTTCTCTGGGATGAGGTTGGAGAGGTCCAGTTGTTGGGACCTCATTGAGTTCAGCAGGATGCAGAGTTGGTCCGTACTATCAGACGGAGGATGTCAGAGGCGCAGGATCGCCAGAAGAGTTATGCTGACCGGAGTCGGAGACTCTTAGAGTTCTCTATTTGCGACCATGTATTTCTGCGAGTTTCACCCGCGAAAGGGGTGTAGAGATTTGGCTTCAAAGGTAAGCTAGCTCCGCAATACATTGGACCTTTCCAGATCTCGGAAAGGATTGGAGCAGTAGCTTATCGGTTGGCACTATTGCCGTCCTTGGTAGGCGTTCACACCGTATTCCACGTATCTACGCTGAGGAGATACGTACCCGATCTGATACATGTGTTGATAGATAATCTCAGTTCTCCTTTCAGCCTGACGTCACCTATGAGGAGGTTCCGGTATGGATTCTAGACCGGAAAGAGCGTCAGTTGCGGAACAAGACTATCCAGCTGGTTAAAGTCGGATGGCAGCATCATTCGGACGAGGAGGCTACTTGGGAGCTCGAGGATACGATCCGAGCTCGATATCCCCATTTTTTTTTCATGAGGTATGTGATTTAATTAACCGTTCAGCATTTATACTCGTTACCGGTTATTAGTACTTGCTGATGGTAGATACTGAAATTTGGGGACCAAATTTTTATTAGTGGGGGAGAATGTAAAATACCGAAAATAGGCGAATATTAATAAGGAAATTTTTTGAAATTTTCGGAAATTTTTTGGGAATTTTTCAGAGCTCGTACGGACGAGTTAACAGGGATAAAATTGGGCCCGGAAAAGTCTGTTTAGGTTACCCCATTTAAGCGAGGAAATATTATTTGCTTAAATTCCGTTTTCTATTTTTCCTTTGCTATTTCTTTTGCTTTTATTCCTCGCCGAAACCACCCTCCCCGTGCGCCCTCTTCTCTTGCGCCCGACGGCTTGCCCTAACCGCCCTCTTCTCCTCCGCCCGAAGCCAGGCCGCCGGCGACGAGAGCCTCCCTTCCATCTCTTCTCCTCTGCGCGTCGGCACCGACTTCTTTTTCCTTGTGCCCGAGCCGCCAGCCACCGAGACCCCCTTCTTTTCTTCCTCGCCGAGTGACGGCGATTTCTTCCTCTCTGCCGAGGCTGTGTCGCTGCCGTCCATTGCGGAATCATACCCGATGGTGCCGACACCCCCAGGTGCTCTGCCCTAGCGTCGGCAGACGACCTTCCCTCCTCTGCCCGAGCCGATCCTCTTTCCTTGCCCTGTGCCCTAGCCGGATCTTGGCGGTAAGCAGCGTACCGTGAGGATTGTTGAGGTAAACTGGTGGTGGAGTCTTCTTCCGGCAGCAACCAACCATGGTTGAGGGTCATCGGGAAGTGGACTTTGGTGTTCCTCTAGACCATACGGGAGGAAGACTCCAGCAGGGAAGTTTGGTTCCGGTGGTGTTTCTTGCCGGCAGCACTTAAACCAGCATCATCAGTGGTTTGGTTGGGAAAGGACTACTGATACAAAGGTGGGATAAGCTTCTCCGGATCTTGGCAGTAAGTTCTACAGGATTTGAGCAGTGTTGAGGCATCGGAAAATTTGGGTAAGGATTTTTGTTAATGTCAACAGTGATATGGATTGAGGTATACTACTATAAGGTTTTCTATTTAGTTTTATTTGGAATTTGTTTTCCAATTGGCAGTGAACGGTCTGAAGTTGTTGGATTCCGGTCTTTCCGTTGTGAATCGGGTCCGTTGCCATCACAGACGACTGAAGGTGAGTTAGAGGTAAGGTTTATGGTTTTGATCTTTGTGCTAGATTATTGCTAGTTGTGTTAGCAATAATTATTGATTTAGGTTTTAGTTTAATTGATGAGGTTAGGTTGATTATGATTTAGGGTTTTGCCCTAAATAGTTTCAAGGGTTTTATTTAGCAATTCAATTGAATTTTAGCTAAATAAAAATATACCTATTGGAATTTATTTAATGGTATGATTAGGGTTTATCCTAATCTAGAGTTAGAGGTTTTATTTAGCTATTTATGTGAATTTTAGCTAAATAAAATATATTTATGTTGGTGATACAGGACTTTGACGCGAGACGAGTATCTCGACGTTGTATTTGGATCAGATTAGACCTTTTCGATTGGAGGCGGGTACTTTTGACTTATGCCATTTGATATACATAGTAGTGAATTTAACAAATTACATTAATTATGTCCTTTATTTGTTTCAGTTAGTCACTACCCAATATCTGATACATGATTGATTGATTGCTTGATTTGCATCCCATGTATACTTTATTTGTTTATACATGCTTATAGGGGGTAGTGATATACCATGCTTCGCCATGTTCAGGACCTAGGTTTTTATATCTTCTGTGTACCTTTGATTCGATATGATTCGTTGACCTAGGGTGCATTTTTCTATATATATGGATTAGGTCAGGATGTTTTTATGGTTATTGCCATGCACCATTTGCATGATTGCATGCTGTGCGATAGTCCGCTCCATTATTGTTGAGCACATCGCCAGTTACATGGATCTGCACACACCACCACTCATGGGTTAGTGGTCGATTCAGGCAGAGTGTGTTGCAGCAGGGACTCTGTTAGGCACCGTTGGTTCGCTCATGGGTAGTGTGACACAACGTGTTATCCGGCAGGGATTCCTCCCCGTCATCGTGTACCGGGAGTTGAGAGCATTGTGCTCCCCCATTTATGATTTGGGATAGGTGGATAGGTGTACTCCGACAGCATCCCGTCCACTCGGTCACTCATCAGGAGCAGTGACGACAGAGTGCACGGTTGTCACAGCCCTACCCACTCGACCTCACTATTGTGTGAGATGGTTGACTGGCGTCAGGGGTGACCAGGACGCATCATTGGCATCATATGCATGATGCATTTATTGTTTGTGTTTGTGGTTGCTGCATTTATATGCTGCATATTGTTTGGATACCTATGTTTGACATGCATTCAGGATTTCTATATCACTCGGACTGTTTGATCTTATACTCAGGTCCTGGTTAGTACAGTTTCTCTCCTGTTTACCTCAGTTTGGCATTTATCTTTATTTCATCAGGAGACTGTACACATGATTAGTGCTAGGTGTTATTTCCCTACTTTGTATATCAATTGTACCTGCTGAGTGTTGGACTCACCCCGCCTCCATTGTTGTTATATTTCATGATGATGCTGTCAGGAGAGAGTTCCAGTTGCTAGTCCCCTGCAGACCTCCAGCTGTAGTTGTCTTTTGGTTTTGTTTTGTTTCTTATTTGACTATGTTTTGGACTTAGTCTTGTGTTGGATTTACTTATGGATTGTGTATGGATTCTTATCGTTGATGGTTTTGGTATGAGTTGGTTTTATTCTACTACATGCCTGCCTGGACGGCAGAAGAGGTGAGTTCGTCGGATTTGAGCTTTACGAGTGTAGTGGAGTAGGGTTGATTTCGAGTCAGGGTATTATCTTTCTGTTTACTTATATAAACTGCGTGGTGATGGTTTATTTTGTTGTTATTATTCCAGCCGCATGTGGCTGAGGTATTTAGTGCTTGTAGAAAAGTTTCAGATTGTCCACCGTACAGGGGAGATGCTGCCGAAATTTTCTCGGACGGGGACTCCTCTGGGGCGTGACACTTGTAACGTTGGCAATGCTCCTAAACCCATTTAGAAGCATAAATAATGAGCACCATCTAGCAACACATCATTACTACCCAAGTCACAAGAATGTTGAGATCCAACATCACCTTGTGACTATTAATTGTGACTTTTCACAATATATGAAAAGTGTCCTTCTATCCTAGACATCTAGATTGATCAATATGAGGCATAGACCGTGTCGTCCTCTAATCAATCTAAATCTTGAACTCCAAGTAAGAGTCACTCGATTAAATGAGCTCAATATCTCAAATTGACTCATTTGGGCATGGCCATGCACTTAGTGGTCTCACTCTATCAAGAATATCGATGTCACTCCCGTCATATAGGAGGGATAGATCCCATCTACATCTCTCACATCCCTCTGCATAATTCGTTACATACCCAGTAATCACCTTTATAGTCCACCCAGTTACGGGTGACGTTTGACGAAACCAAAATACGTAACTCCTTATGTAGAGATCCATGGTGACTTCAGGTCCAAGGACTAGTAGTCATACTAATAGCCACATGAGAAAGTATATGACACTCATATAACGATCCATGATACTTTCTTATGGAGGATCATTCAGTATACATTCTCCAATGCATACCCATGTGTCAACTTGATATCTCCATATCCTTGACTTGTGAGATCAAGTCATCGAGTTGACCTACATGCTAGTCTCATAGCATTAACATTGTCCCTGAATGTTAATACTCGACTAGGAATGATTAAGAGTAGTGTTCCCTATATCATCTCACTATCGGTTCAACTAACCGATTGATATAGGTAAGAACCCTCTACTCAAGGACGCTATTATACTTAGTTATTTGACACCAATACGAGTAAGTATAATAACCAAAAACAAATACCTTTATTTATATATATACGAATATGATACAATGAGTCCATACAACAATCATCAAATGATTGACTCTAGGGCTCTAACTAACAATCTCCCACTAGCACTAGTTCCAATCAGTGTAGGCGCTAAGCCCCAATGACCTAGTGTGACCATCATGCTTTCTCTGTGCCAAAGCCTTGGTCAAGGGATTTGCGATGTTAGCCTCTATGGGTACTCTGCAAATCTTCACATCTCCTCTATGGATCTCTCGAATGAGATGGAAGCGCCATAGTATGTGTTTGGTCGGCTGGTGTGAGCGAGGTTCCTTCGCCTGTGCTAAACTTATCAATTTCCTAATTTCTGCTTCCACTTCGCCACTGTTTTTGGTATCAGAGCTTGTCATACTCTAGTTCTTTAAGCTTGTTGGTATTATGCAACCCTGAGAAGAAAAAGGACAGATCCTAACTTGATAAAGAAGTCAAGGGCACATCTGTATGAGATTCTCCGGGAAGGAACTGCCCTCGCCTGAAGAACAAGAGTCTCTGTAACTTCTGATAAGTTTTTATGAGCACCTTTATTACTGCAAGAAATACTATTTCTTATCAAGAAGCTGTTTCAGCCACCGATCCCATAGAAACCCCTTCTATTGGATTTGTTAAACCCAGCGATTTTCAAGGTGTAACGCCTGGAATTGCTACTATTATTAAGCAAAACAACACCAAAATCCCTTTACTTACCCAAATAGCTAAATCCTTAATGGAAATCCAACAAGAACTTCGAAAACAAAACACTCCTCACACTCCTCTTCCACAAGACTTAATTTCTAAACTTCAAAACCTATCTCTTGGCCCTTCTAAACCCAAGGAAAAGCCAGGAAAGTTAAGGGTATTCAAGGATCCATATAAAATCCTAAAATAGGAGCAGGAAAAATTAAAAGGTACATGGCTGCCACCAGAACTGAACAACAGGTAGCTACTACGCCTTTATTTGAAGATCAAATAAGAAACTATAGAAGGAATCAGCGACGCCTTTATAACACTCAACAAGCAGCAAGACGGATTGGGCGTCAACTTACTGGTGGAGGAACCACAAGATATACCCTTGAACAACAACTGGAACCAGAAGCCCAGTTACAACTTTCAATGCAAGAGCGAGCATCCATAGTACCTGGAGAGGTACTATATCATTCCAGAAGAGATGACGCACATCATCGGGTTTATGTGCACAGATCAGAAGAAGCAATACTAGTAACAGATAATCACCAAGTTGATAGAAACTTCATTCAAGAAGAAAGCTTTGCTCATTTACAAAGAAGCCACATGCAATACATCCACCTGGGGGGTGCTCCAGGTACGTATTCAAATCCTACACAGGCAATATGAAGGAACCATGGTGCTGGTAGTCATTAGAGATAACCGATGGCAAGGAGACCAAGCTATCCTAGCAACAATGGAAGTGGATCTAACACGAGGAAGTCAAATGATCTATGTGATCCTAGAAGTTATGATGACTATTGGGGATTTCTACAGAAACATTCAGATTTCCATCCTTACAAGAGGATATGAAGCTTGGCAAAATAGCGAAGCTAATTTGCTAATTACCAGAGGTATGGTAGGAAGGCTTTCTAACACACCTAATGTTGGATTTGCCTATGAAGTGCAGGGAGTTGTGGACTATTTAACCTCTCATGGTGTAAATGCTCTCCCTGGACGAAGATTGCCAACAAGAAGTTTACAAGGGTTAAATTGGGTAATAAACCCAACTCAAATTTCAATACCAATGCAACCCGCGAAGGTAAATAGCCAAACCATGATGGACGGAAGAATTTCACTGAGTTTCAACAACTATATTGCTGCCCCAACACCAGAACAACCAAAATATAATGACAAAGATGAAGAGATACTAGCAGTTTTGATAGAAACAAAACCAGGAGTCTATGTCTATTATGATGGGGAAGCTGATGATTATTATGAGGAGCAAAAATCAAAATATAAGACAGGAAGATGGGATACTCTCGGCCAACCCAGTGGAAAATTTGACTACTATGTCAATTATGATATCCCAGAAATTCCTTCTTTTCCAGAAATCCCTCCTACTGGATGGGATGATGAAGTTGGTGAAACAAATAACTCATAAAAGGAAGAATCTATAGCCGCAAGTGAAAGGTATTCTTCAACAACCGAACCACATATTCTCATAAATAAAATTACTCCAAATGCAGTTACACCTTCAAGGCAATCGGAGGGATCAGCAGGACTAGACATCTCAGCAAGTCATGCAACAATCATAGAACCTTATGGTCGAGATTTAATCCACACCGGCCTAGGAATTGAAATCCCATATGGATACTATGGGAGATTGGCATCAAGATCAGGCCTGGCTTGGAAAACTGGAATTGAAGTTTGGGCTGGAGTCATTGACTCTGATTACAGAGGAGAAGTTCAGGTACTTCTATTCAATCGAACTAACCTCCCAATTTATATTTCTCAGCAGCAGAAGGTAGCACAGCTAATACTTGAAAAAATAGCTATCCCGGAGGTTTATGAAGTTCCTCATCTTAGTCACACAGAAAGAGAAAACAAAGGGTTTGGATCAACTGAAGCCCAAAATCAGGTAACTTTAATCACAGAAAAGGACCAAGCTCTTACTTCACAAGACACACGGTATTTTACTTCACAAGATATATTTGCCCTCTTAATGCCCAAGGAAACAACAGCAGTCCTTGTTCAAGATGATTCATTCCGAAGTAATTTCGAGCAAGACCATGCAGTGGATACAAGCCTAAGGGCCGCTGTACCACGGTCCATGGACCCTACTCTTAATTATCAGGATCTTGATGATTCTTATTTGGACTATATATAATATTTATCCACTCTCAGTGGGTAGCAACCATCACAATGGGATAATTCTCCTGATTCTGAAGACAACTGGACCAACCCATTTGCAAGCGAAGGTGGTGGGAGGCAAGAGGAATTTATTCAATTAAACCCTCAGGAATGCGACAAATTCATAGAACTAGTCGCTGCCAATGTAGAAATGGAGTATCCTTGTTTAAGAAGGCTAGTGGAAGAAGTATCACCAGCCACAGAGAAAATTTATTCTACTAGCACTGTGATATCCCCATATCGCCCTCCTACAGATACAGCTATGGGTCCCCCAGGATACCCCCCCAGCTGATGATTTAACAAGAAATCCTCCGACTTTTTAGCCTATCTATGAGCAGCAGCCACCAAAAGCTAAATTCAAGGGAGGAATGAATAATGAGTTATGGACGCTCCCCTCTGCACAACAGCAAAGTGGTGCATTATTTGTAATTCCGGAACAACTAAATCTTTTTGATGATGCTTTCTCAAGATGGGAGTCTATAACAAAAAACTTTGTGGCATCACAATCATTTTCAGATGCAAAGGAGAAGGTTGAATTTATCGAGAACCTCTTGGGTGAAATAGAAAAAATTACGTGGATCCAATGGCGAATGACATATGCAACAGAATATTATGCTTTGATAACAATTAGTGAAGGCCGAGAAGGAACTCAAAATGTGTTATCCCAAATGAGAAGAGTATTTTTAGCAGAAGACCAAACCAAGGATCTACCGAAATACAAAATTCTGCCTATAGGGATCTTGAAAAACTCTCCTGTGACAATGTGAAGAACATAATTTAGTGCATCAATGATTACATGAGATTAGCTGCTAAAACGGGATGGTTATATGCAGGACCAGAATTATCAGAAAAATTCTGGCTTAAGATGCCTGGAGATCTTGGAAACAGGATTAAAGCATCCTTTGAAGCAAAACACCCTGGCCTTACGGTGGGAGTGCTACCCAGTCATCTTTGCTCACAAGATCCTAGAACAAGAATGTAAGGATGCAGCATTTAAAAGATCATTAAAAGACCTTACGTTCTGTAGCCAGATTCCTATTCCAGGCTATTATCAGAAATCCGGAACAAGGAAGATGGGTGTGCGATAATCCAGAACCTATAAAGGTAAACCCCACAGCTCTCATGCAAGAATTGAAAAAAGAAAGCATTTACTAAGAAACAAAAAATGTAAATGCTACTTATGCGGACAAGAAGGGCACTTCGCAAGAGACTGCCCTAATGAGAAAAGGAATGTAAAAAGAGTAGCAATATTTGAGCAGCTGGATCTTCCAGAAGATTGTGATATACTCTCAGTACAAGAAGGAGAAGCTCAGAGTGATGCTATTTTTAGCCTATCTGAAGGAGAAGATAGTATATACGAGGTACATCAATCCCTTCAAACTCTTCAAATAAACTCCATATATATGCTTGGCCTAGAGGATGGGGGTTATCGACAACAGATTCGGTTATCGGAAGAACAATCAAATTGCTTACATCAATGGAAGCACAACGAAAGGATATTTTCCCCTCAATCTCATATGTGCACATGTTGCAAACGAGCAACTTTACAAAGAGAAATGATACATTGTCCTGAGTGTCTTCTTACAGTATGCAACCTTTGCGGGCCATACTACTTCAAAAAAGAGGTACCAATTACTCCCGCTCCTGCTACACCATTCAACCCTAATAACCTTATATATGAGCAACGAAACTATATTATATGGTGTGAAGAAGAAATAAAAAGGTTGCAGGAAGAGGTCAAATACTATAAGTCTCAACTGGAAGCAATATAGTTGGAACAAAAACTGCAGAAAGATTTCCATGACCTAGAAGAAGAGGAAGAAGAAGAAACAACCAACATGTTAATAGAATAAGTAGTAGCTTCTAATCCAAGCCCCAGGTTAGTAAAAAACATGTTATATAACCTAATGGTTGAAATGGACATTCCAGGGATTTCAAAATTCAAATTGAAAGCAATACTGGACACTGGAGCTACAACTTGTTGCATAGATCAACGATCAGTACCTAAGGATTCTCTGGAATAGAATACATTTATAGTAAGCTTCAGCGGAGTTAATTCTCAACAAACGACAAAAATGAAGATGAAAAATGGCCGAATGATTATCGGTGATAATATTTTCAGAATCCCTTATACTTATAGCTTTCCAATGACTTTGGGTGATAATATACAATTTATCATTGGGTGCAACTTCATAAGAGCCATGCACGGAGGACTCAGAATTGAAGGAAATACGGTAACGTTTTACAAAAATCTTACAACCATTAATACGTTACCCTCTGTAAATACAGCTATTGAAGAATTGGAGCTGGATGAGGAAGAATATATCCAAATAAAGGAAATGGTTCACATCTCAGTTGAGGCAAGAAACCAATCCTTTGAGCAAAAATTTAGTCCTCTTTTACAAAAATTAAAGGATCAAGGGATAATTGGGGAGAACCCCTTGCAACACTGGCAGAAGAATCAAATTATGTGTCAATTGGATATTAAAAATCTAGAATTTATTATAGAAGACCGACCATTGAAACACTTAACCCCTATACAAAAGGAGGCCTTCACAAAGCATGTTAAAGGCCTACTGGATTTGGGGATAATTTGACCTAGTAAGAGCCGACATCGAACGACTGCCATAATCATGAACTCTGGTACAACTATTGACCCTATTACAAAAGAAGAAAAGAAAGGAAAGGAAAGACTGGTATTCAATTACAAGCGTCTTAATGATATCACACATAAAGACCAATACAGTCTACCGGGTATCAATACCATCCTAAAGAAGGTCAGTAACAGTTGTATCTTCTCTAAATTTGATTTAAAGAGCGGTTTTCCACCAGGTTGTCATGCATCCCGATTCAATTGAATGGACTACATTTTGGGTCCCTGATGGGTTATATGAATGGCTGGTCATGCCCTTTGGACTCAAAAACGCACCCGCGGTTTTTCAAAGAAAGATGGGCGCATGCTTTAGAGGTACAGAAGATTTCATTGCTGTTTATATAGATGACATCCTAGTATTTTCTCCAGATGAAAGAAGTCATGAACAACATCTTCAAAGGATGTTGAACATTTGCCAGAAGAATGGATTAATCTTGAGCCCTACGAAGATGAAAATTGCAGTCCCTAAAATTGAGTTCTTAGGGACTATTATTGGAAATTGCAGAATTAAACTTCAACCCCATGTAATTTCAAAGATTGAGGACTTCAATGATAATGAGCTCAAGACAACCAAAGGAATGAGATCATGGCTAGGACTCCTGAATTATGCCAGAAATTACATACCTAACTTAGGTAAACTACTTGGGCCTTTATATGCTAAAATATCCCCAAATGGAGAGAGAAAATTAAATCAGCAAGACTGGGATCTTATTAATCAACTCAAGACCAAGGTACGACAGTTACCAGACCTTGAAATACCCCCACCAGAATGCTATATGATTCTAGAAGTAGACGGATGCATGGATGGTTGGGGCGGTATTTGCAAATGGAAAAAGAAAAAATTTGACCCTGTCTCCTCAGAAAAGATTTGTGCTTATTCTAGCGGCAAGTTTAATCCACCGAAATCTACAATAGATGCTGAGTTATATGCTGTTATGAACACTATGGAAGCACTAAAAATCTATTTCCTGGATAAAGCTGAACTTCTGATTAGAACAGACTACCAGACAATTATAAGTTTTTTTGGGAAAACGACAAATCATAAACCCTCTAGGGTTCGATGGATTTCTTTTACTAATTACATTACGGGAGCTAGACCAATGGTGCAATTCGAACATATAGATGGAAAAAATAATCAGGTAGCTGATTCTCTATCTCGTCTAATTCACGTGTTAATATATTCAGAATGGCCGGAGCAGCACCTAGACCAACTCACTTTACTAGTACCAGCTATAAAGGAAGTCCAAAACTAGCCACATCCACAAGCTCAGGAGTTGCTGAACAAGATGGTCCAAACCCTCTTGATTTCGCTGAGCAATACCAAAGAAAGGTTAACACAAGACATGGGAAACCAATCCCACAAGAAGAGTTCCACCAAAACACAGAAGATCTACACACTATTGAGCAAAGGGCTGCCATCCAAGCCGTCAATGCAATGCAACAGCTCAGAATTATCCATTCCCTCAAAAGGCAAGAATGCAATAAGTGCCGAGGAAAAGATAATTGGTGGAACGACTGATACCCCGCATTAGAACAATGCGACAAACAACTTTCACATGCTGCGTATCTCCTTCAGGATTGTGTAACCAGAATGGGCAACTTTAAAGTGTAAGCATGGTGGACCCAAAGATTCACGCTGCTCTGTATAAAGTAGTGTTGTCCTATCAAATAATGCTATACTTTTCTAAAGTAGATGCTCTACTAGCTGTAAAGTTGAGTCTGCATTACTTTTCTAGTGTTGTCCTGTCAAATAATGCTCTACTTTTCTAAAGTAGATGCTCCACAAGCTGTAAAATGGAGTCTGTACTAAAGATTCCTTCTTATCAGAAAACGTGACGATGGGGCCCAAGGCGCACCCGACGTTTGTTATAAGACTTGGAATTAAACCTCTTGCAAGACATTGAGTATCCACTCAAATCTTACCTGAGGTAGCTTATAGTAGCTTGTAAGGTCCATAAACTTATCAATTTCCTAATTTCCGCTTCCACTTCACCACTCTTTTAGCTCCATTGTTGTCACAATAGAGCTCAATAGGGTCAGCAATGCTAGGAACCACCCCAAGTTCAGTGATGAACTTGCGGATCCAAACTGTCTCTTTTGCTACTTCTGATGCAGCAATATACTCAGCCTCTGTCGTAGAATCAGCTACTGTGTCCTGCATTGAACTCTTCTAGCTCACAACACCACCATTTATGCAAAACACGAACCCTGACTGCGATCTATAATCGTCCTAGTTGTAACACCCATAGGGTACTTAACAAGATTTTAGATATTTTTTTTATCATGAATAAAAATAGGCCTTATATGTAAAATTTCAAAAACAATAAAAATAAGAGAACCAAAAAGAGATGACCAAGGTTTGAACCTTGGATCTCTTAAAGATGCATGTATGTGTTAACAAATAGACCAAGAGAAGATATTGTTAGAAAGAGAAGTGACAACATAGTTAAGAGTAAGAAAAGAGTTTCTTTCATTTAGAAGGAGATGTTAGAGTTGCCTTCTTCCTCTCAAAAGAAAAGAGGATTCTTACCTCCTCTTTTCATTAAAGGAGAAGTAAAGGAAAAGAGAAGGAAAAACCCATTTTTCCTTCTTCTTCTCATATGGAATAAAAGGAGAAATGAAGGAAAATCTTCATTTTTCTCTCTTCCTCCTCCCTCTTTCTCTTCACCGTGACCAAGCTTTCTCCCCACCTCCATTGCCGAAACCCAAACAAAGGAGGACTCATCTTTAGGAAGGCTCCACAATCAAGATTACTTAACTAAGGAAATCAAACACAAGGATGTAAGTATCCCCTCACTTGTGGTACAAGTCGTTTACGAAATTTCCGTAAGGTTAGAATGCTTTAAAATAAAAATAAAAGAAAAGAAAACCATGCTCATGGATCTCCTTATGTTATGATATGAACTTAGTTAAAGATTTATGTTGGAGGTTGTTTAAAGCTTGATCTTCTTCTTTATATGTTTCAGCCATGAATATTCTAGGGCTTTAAGAAGCGTAAAAATCTAACCTAACATGCTTATAGACTCCCTTATGATATGATAAGAACTTGGTTAGGTATTCATGTTTGTATGTTGCTTGGAATTTAATTTCCTTTCCTTGAAGTTTCGGCCATGATGGATCTAGGGTTTCAAGAAGCTCAAAACCTAATTTAACATGCTTATAGACTCCTTTATGATAAGATATGAACTTGACTAAGTATTCATGTTTGTATGTTGCTTGGAATTTAATTTCCTTTCCTTGAAGTTTCGGCCATGATGGATCTAGGGTTTCAAGAAGCTCAAAACCTAAGTTAACATGCTTATAGACTCCTTTATGATAAGATATGAACTTGACTAAGTATTCATGTTTGTATGTTGCTTGGAAATTTTATTTCCTTTATTGTAAAGGTTCGGCCATGATGGATCTAGGGTTTCAAGAAGCTCAAAACCTAAGTTAACATGCTTATAGACTCCTTTATGATAAGATATGAACTTGACTAAGTATTCATGTTTGTATGCTGCTTGGAAATTTTATTTCCTTTATTGTAAAGGTTCGGCCATGATGGATCTAGGGTTTCAAGAAGCTCAAAACCTAATTTAACTTGCTTATAGATTCCTTTATGATATGATAAGAACTTGGCTAGGTATTCATGTTTGTATGTTGCTTGGAATTTAATTTCCTTTCTTTGAAGTTTTGGCCATGATAGGGTATAGGGTTTCAAGAAGCTTAAAACCTAACCTAACATGCTCATAGACTTCTTTATGATATGATATGCACTTGGCTAGGTATTCATGTTTGTATGTTGCTTAGAAGTTTATTTCTTTTCTTGAAGTTTTGGCCATAATAGATTTTAGGGTTTCAAGAAGTTTAAATTTAAAGCCTAGCATGCACATGAATCTTCTCATGATATGATATGAATGCAATTCAATATTCATGCTTGTATGTTGTTAGAGCTTACTTTTCCCTTTCATGAACTTTCGGCCATGACTATATTCTAGGGTTCAAGGAAGTTTAAATTTAAACTTAGAAAGCTCATGGATCCCCTTATGATATGATATGAAGTTAGTTTGGTATTCCTATGCTTGTATATAACTTAGTTCATGTTCTTAAAAGGTTCGGCCACAACTAAGTTAAAAGGCCTAGGAAGCTTAGAACCTAAACTTCTTATGTTCATGATATGTTGTAGTTTATGATCTGAAATTTATCTAAGGTTCACAAGCTTATATGATGTTGTAATCTAGAACCAAGCATGGTGACTTTCGGCCACTATATGGAATTAGGGTTGGAGACCCAATTATGATTTTGCTAGTTGTCTCACATACTAGGATATGAATTAGGAGATGCTAGTAAATGTTTTTCCATGTATGATTATGTTTTCTATGATGCATTATATGCTCATTTAAGTATGCTTATGAACTATGTATGAGGATGACTTTTATGATGTGTTTTATGCTTAAGTATGCATGCTTTATGATAAGACAAGTAACATGCCTATTTATGTTTGCTTATGAACCATGCATGAAATGATTCTTATGATGGCTATGTACCCAAGTATGTATGATTTCAAATATGTTGCATGCTCATTTATGTAAGCTTATGAACCAGGCATGAAAAATGATTTTTTATGATGGCTATGTGCCCAAGTATGCATGCCTTATGATATGATAAGAAAATGGCTAAGAATTGCTTCCCTTAAGTTGGGATTAAGAGCACTCTTCATGTTAAGACAAGAGCATGACATTTATGTTGATATGATATGACAGTTATTATTGTATGATATGCATGACATGTATTTTACTTTATATGGCTTGTACCAAGGGTGGGCTCCATAAGCGCCCTTAGGCCGACGGACTATGAACGGGTCTAGTAAAAAGGGATGGGCTCCATAGTATGCCCCTAGGCCGACGGACTATGAACGGGTCTAGATCCCTAGTAGGTTCGGGGCTAGCTACCCTGTCCTAGGGATTGCGCGCATTTATGTATGTATGTGGTACAAGTCGGGCCCTCATGATGATGATATTATGTTTAAGTATCAAAAGATATGTTTAAAGACATCTTGCACTTGACATAGCATATGTTTTAAAAAGTCATTCTGCATAATGCACCCATTCATGATATGATATGTTTTTTATGAATTATATGACATGATGTTATGCCATACTCTTATGACTTATAGGACATGATGTTATGAGATGTTTTGTTTATGATTCATATGACCTGATGATATGTTATGCTGCTATGATTCACATCACATGATTCCTTTATTTATGATATATTAGAGTATGATGTTTCTTAATAATATGATATGATAGGAGGCTATGTTCACATGATATAATGTTAGATGATTATGTCTCCATTGATTATATGCTTGTATGACTATGCTATGAGATACGATTTTTGTGAGTAGGAAAAGGATCTTACTGAGCCTATGTGCTCATAGCTTACTTTCCTTGTACCACAGATAAAGGCAAGGAATGGATGATCTAAGGGAGCTGCAGGAGAGGCAATGAGGTGTGTGTGGCAGTGGCTCGGCTAAGACAAATAAAGACCTGCTATGTTATTTTTGTTATGTCTGACATGAACCAAGTGTATTATGTTACATTCCAGTATAACTTCATGACATTTCCGCTGCTTTATGTTACTAAAAAGAAATTTAAAATATGCATGTGTATCCTGGAATAGTTAAGTAAGTAAGTAGCCCCGTCCCTTTAGTAGCAGGGAGGGCGGGCGTTACAGTTTGGTATCAGAGCCAAGTTAGTCTTCCACTACACACACATCAAGCCTACATCCTGCCACTCCAAGTAAGAATTTCTATGCTTAGTATATTTTCTTTTTTTATGATGCTTATGCCTAGTTATTTTTTTATTATTTTATTTTATTTATGATGCTTTAGTAGTATGCATGCTTACTTTATTCTTTTAAGTCACAGTTTTAGTTTAGGTTGAGTTTTAGTTTAGGTTGCATGATGGTAGGTTAGGGTTGATAACACAACAAACTTACAAATAGTTAGAAATGATGATAACCTTTCGTTAGCCTGGTTAGAAATGATAATAACTTACGCTAGCTCTATTGTCATTAATGAAGATAAGGATGGCTAGGAGACGTAATACTAGAGCAAATAAGACAGCACCTCCACCTGATCTGATGCATGTAGTTACCAAGCTCCAGCGTCAGGTTACGGAACAGCAGCAGATGATCACTGCTCTGTTGAATCAACAGGGGAATACTGCCACCCCGCCAGGACACCAGAACGTAGTACCAGTAATACCTACAGCTGTACCAGTACCACCGGTACCTGCGCAGAGACTGAAGCCGGAAGCTTTCTCTGGTAACTGTGAACCATGGGACGCACAGGCCTGGTTCAAGACTGTGGAGAGCATAGTGGAGTTACTGGATTGGCTTGAGCACGAGAAAGTCAAATGCACATCGTTCTGCCTTACCGGAGATGCCAGGATGTGGTGGGACAGAGTGAAAGCAAAAAAAGAAATAAATCAGATGGCATGGACAGACTTCGAGACGAAATTTTTCGAAGAATTTTTCCATATGCGAGTCACAAATAAACACTATAATGAGTTCACCGAGTTTCGGCAAGGTGATCTATCGGTCAATGAAGCTGTTAAGAAATTCAACAGCCTAGCGCGTCTATGCCCAGAGTTGGTCAGCACGGAGAGAGAAAGGGTTAGACTTATGCTGAAGATGCTCAGACCTGAGATAGCCCTGAACGTGGCCGGCGGAGTTAATAGACCGCAGACCGTCGAAGAATTAATCAGCAGTGCTCTGATCACGGAACACTATCAAAAGGCGATGAATGAGGGCAAGAATCAAACTCAGTCGGGAGGACAGAAATCTCAAAGTACCCGAACCAGCTGGAAAGGAAATCACAGTGGTAAGAGGAAGCAATGGAACGATTCCAAGAGTGGTCCAGCAAGCAAGCAGCTCACGTTTCCTCAGTGTACCACCTGCGGGAAGAAACACCCGAAAATATGTCGTATAGGTACAAATAGATGCTATAGCTGTGGAATGGAAGGATATATGGCCAAAAACTGTCCTACACAGATCCAGACACTTACCTAGAATGCCCGCAGATAAGCCAAGGGAGACTGGAAGCTCCGCCAGTAGCGACGAATGCCAGAATTTTCTCCGTCACCAAGGAGGATGCGACCAATGCTTCTACGGTCGTCACAGGTCAGATATTTGTTTTCAATCAGTATGCTACTGTACTATTTGACACTGGGCAACACACTCATTTATTTCTACACCTTTCACGGGAAAGATAGACATGCCACCCCAAGCCTTGGAGTGCAAATTTTTAACGACTTTTCCTTCGGGAGATGTGATGCCATCCACCCATATATTGCGAGCCGCACCCGTCAGAATTGTAGACAGAGAGCTCTACTGTAATCTGATAGTGCTTGACATGCAGGATTATGATATTATATTGGGTATGGACTTCCTGAGTAAGTACGGGGCTTCAATAGAGTGTCGAAAAAGAAAAGTAATTTTTCGGCCTGAAGCCGAACCGACCTTTGAATTTATTAGGGAAACCAAGAAAGAAGTTAAAAAGTTTCTATCAGTTTTAAAGGCACGGAAGATGTTAAACAATGGATGCACCGGGTTTCAAGCTCATGTGGTTGATACAAGCCAGACAGAAAAACTGAAGCCGGAAGATGTCAGAATTGTATGCAATTACCCGGAGGTATTTCCGGAAGAATTACCAGGATTAGCACCTGACCGGGATGGCACCGGCTGAATTGGAGGAACTTCAAAAACAGCTACGGGAGTTACTCGACAAGGGACTTATCCGCCCTAGTCACTCACCATGGGGAGCTCCGGTACTGTTTGTTAAAAAGAAAGATGGGTCTATGCGAATGTACATAGACTATCGAGCGCTAAATAAAGTTATAATCAAGAACAGATATCCCTTACCACGGATTGACGATCTGTTCGACCAGTTGAAGGGGGCCACCATTTTCTCTAAGATTGATTTGAGATCTGGCTATCATCAAGTAAAGGTGAAACAAGATGATATACCGAAAACGGCTTTCCGGACAAGATACGAACATTATGAGTTCGTAGTAATGCCCTTCGGAGTGACAAATGCTCCTGCTCTATTCATGGATCTTATGAACCGGGTGTTCTCAACATATCTCGACAAATTTGTGATCGTTTTTATCGATGATATTCTCATTTATTCGAGAACCCAGGAAGAGCATGCCAAACACCTAGAAATAGTATTACAAATCCTTCGGGAAAAGTAATTGTATGCAAAATTCTCCAAATGCGAATTTTGGCTCGACCAAGTATCATTTTTGGGTCATGTTATCTCTAGGGATGGAGTAATGGTAGACCCAATCAAGATTGAAGCCGTCAGTAACTGGAATAGGCCAAGGAATGTCAGCGAAATCAGGAGTTTCCTCGGACTAGCAGGTTATTACCGGAAGTTTGTAGAGGGTTTCTCCAGAATCGCAGCACCGATGACATCCCTCACTCGGAAAAATAAGAAGTACGAATGGACAGATGACTGCGAGAAGAGTTTCACAGAACTAAAAAGGAGACTGACCAGTGCTCCAATTCTTACTCTTCCGGAAGGCAACGAAGGATTTGATATGTACAGAGGACTCGGAGCTGTACTCATGCAGAATGGCAAAGTCATTGCCTATGCCTCAAGGCAACTCAAGGAACACGAGAAAAATTATACCACGCAAGATTTAAAGCTAACAGTTGTGGTCTTTTCTCTTAAGATATGGAGACATTATCTATATGGAGCACAGTGTAAGATTTATACAGATCACCAGAGTCTGAAATGTTGGGTTCTTCGGGCCGCGAAAACCGCTTTTTTCGCTAGATCCGTGCAAAGATTCGTAAACAAAACTTTTTCGAAAAACTTTTTCTTGTACGAGTTTGTAAAACTTTAGATCTACACTAGATGAAAGTTATACCTTCGAAGCGAAGCCCTTCGCGTTCCCGCTCGTCCAAATGATGCCGGATCTCAAGACCGTCAAGTGTCGGTCCTCTAGAAGTATCCACACGGACACACTAGATGGAGGTGACCAAAAACCAAGGTGTGCTAGCACCTATGTGGTTCGGCCAAGGAAGGAGGAGAGGGAAAGGGAGAGCTTGAGAGGAAGAACACAAGGAAGAAGAAGGAGTTACACCACTTGAATGGGAAAATCAATTCACACCCCAAAACCAAGTGGCCGGCCACTTTCAAAACTCACAAATTAATTGCATTAATTGCAATTAATATGAAACCATTAAGAGAGTGGCTTTGTAACTTCCATGAGGTGGCACCCATGATGATGTGGAACATCATTATTGGTCCACCTAATGCCAACTCACCAATGAGGTGGCAAAAGGTCAAGTCAAAATTGACCTTTGGTCTTCCTTCTCAAGTCAAGTCAAACTTGACTCAATCTCTACCATGGTGGATCTAATCCAACCATTTGATTCGAGCCAACTTAATATAATGAATCTAATTCATTAAATTAAATTGATTCAATGAGTCAAAATCTAAATTAGACTCATTTAACACATGAATCAACTTGAGTCGAACTCAAGTTAGCCCAATTAGGATTACTCTTAATCCAATTTGATTCATCAAATGAATCTAATCCTCTTGGTTCATCATATGAACCTAATCCCCATCTAATTGTCCTTAGTGTGTGACCCTATAGGTTCTTGTAACGTTGGCAATGCCCTAAACCCATTTAGGAGCATAAGTAATGAGCGGTATCTAGCAACACATCATTACTACCCAAGTTACAAGAATGTCGAGATCCGACATCACCTTGTGACTACCAATTGTGACTACTCACAAAATAATGACAAGTGTCCTTCTATCCTAGACATCTAGATTGATCAATGTGAGGCATAGACCGTGTCATCCTCTAATCAATCTAAATCTTGAACTCCAAGTAGACTCACTCGATCAAATGAGCTCAACATCTAATATTGACTCATTTGGGCATGGCCATGCACTTAGTGGTCTCACTCTATCAAGAATACCGATGTCACTCCCGTCATATGGGAGGGATAGATCCCATCTACATCACTCACATCCCTCAACATAATTCGTTATATACCCAGTAATCATCTTTATAGTCCACCCAGTTACGGGTGACGTTTGACGAAACCAAAGTACATAACTCCTTATGTAGGGATCCATGGTGACTTCAGGTCTAAGGACTAATAGTCATACTAATAGCCACATGAGAAAGTATATGACACTCATATAACGATCCATGATACTTTCTCATGGCGGGTCATTCAGTATACATTCTCTAATGCATACCCATGTGTCAGCTTGATATCTCTATATCCATGACTTATGAGATCAAGTCATCGAGCTGACCTACATGCTAGTCTTATTGTATTAACATTGTCCCAGAATGCTAATACTCGACTAGGAATGATTTAGAGTAGTGTTCCCTATATCATCTCACTATCGATTCAACTAATCGATTGATATAGGTATGAACCTTCTACTCAAGGACGCTATTATACTTAGTCTATTTGGCACTAATATAAATAAGTATAATAACCAAACAAATGCCTTTATTAATATAAAAGAATATGATATACATGAGTCCATACAATCATCAAATGATTGGCTCTAGGGCTCTAACTAACAATCTCCCACTAGCACTAGTGCCAATGAGTATACGCTCTAAGACCTAAAGACCTAGTGTGACCATCATGCTTTCTCTGTGCCAAAGCCTTGGTCAAGGGATCTGCAATGTTAGCCTCTGTAGGTACTCTGTAAATCATCACATCTCCTCTATCGATAATCTCTCGAATGAGATGGAAGCGCCGTAGTATATGCTTGGTCTGCTGGTGTGAGCGAGGTTCCTTCGCCTGTGCTATAGCCCCATTGTTGTCACAATAGAGCTCAACTGGGTCAGCGATGCTAGGAACCACCCCAAGTTCGATGATGAACTTGTGGATCCAAGCCCTCCTTATCTCGATGCAACAATATACTCAGAATCACTCACGTGTCTGCTTGAACTCTTCGACTCACGGCACCACCATTTAAGCAAAACACGAACCTCGATCGGTAATCATCCTGGTCGGTCTGGAAGCTAGCATCACTGTAATCCTTTACAGCTAGCTCATCATTGCCTCCATATATCAAGAAATATTCTTTAGTCCTTCTTAAGTACTTAAGAATATTCTTGACCGCTATCGAGTGACTTTCACCTAGATCTGACTGGTATCTGCTCGTCATGCTCAAAGCATACGAGACATCAGGTCGAGTACATAACATGGCGTACATGATCGATCCTATGGCTGAGGCATAAGGGATCTGATCCATGCGGTCTCTCTCCTCTCTAGAAGAGGGACCTTGAGTCTTCGAAAGACTCACACCATGTGACATCGGCAGAAATCCCTTCTTGGAGTTCTGCATGGCAAACCGAAGGAGTACCTTGTCAATGTATGTACTCTGACTTAGGCCAAGCAATCTCTTAGATCTATCTCTATAGATCTATATTCCTAGAATGCGGGATGCCTTACCTAAGTCCCGAGCCAGGTCTTGACAGACTGAAGCATAGGGATGTCCTTCCCAATGAGTAGTATGTCATCCACATACAATATGAGGAAGACAAATATGTCCCCTACAACCTTCTTGTAGACACAAGGCTCATCTTCATTCTTGATGAAACCAAACTGTTTGATCGCATCATCAAATCGAAAATTCCAGCTCCGAGAAGCTTGCTTTAGTCCATAAATAGGCCTTGCATACTCTGCTAGTATGCTGTGGATCTACAAAACCCTCGGGTTGTGTCATGTACACATCCTCGAGTAGGTTTCCATTCAAAAACGCGGTTTGACATCCATCCGTCATATCTCATAGTCATGGTAGGTTGCAACAAGCATGATCTGAATGGACTTAAACATCGCTCTTGGAGAAAAGGTTTCATCATAGTCAATACCATGAAATTGCTTACCAAGCGACCCTTATAGATAGGTCCATCCATGTCTTTCTCTTAAAGACCCACTTACACCCAATGGGTTTTAACCCTGGTGGATCAACCAAAGTCCATACTTGGTTGGTGTACATGGATTCCATTTCGGATCTCATGGCTTCTAGCCATTTCTGAATCTGGTCTCATCACAGCATGGGTGGTAGGCTCATCCTCTATGAGCACAATGTCGTCATGGTTAGACAAGAGAAATGAGTATCTCTCGGTGACGACGTATCAGAACTGCGAAGAGGTATGTCTACTTGAACCTTGTTGTTCCTCAACTCCTTGTGGAACAACATCATCAACAACACTTTGTGGTTCCATCAATTTCCATCGAGGCATTAGTGCTATTGTTCATCTTGAACTTCTTCAAGATCGAACATCTCACTAGTCTTTCTAGAAACAAAGTCCCTTTCTAGAAAGACCCCGGTCTTTAACTGGGAATGTAGAAATAATATCCCTTAGTTTCCTTGGGATATCCGGTGAAATAGCACTTGTCGGATTTGGGTCCTAATTTGTCCGAGACGTCGACGTAAGCCTCACAACCCCAAATCCTCATGAAAGACACTGGGCATCTCCCAGTCAATATCCTATATGGTGTCTTTATCACGGCCTTTGATGGAAATCGGTTGAGTATGAAAGCTGTGTCTAGAGCATATCCCCATAGATATGTCGGAAGATCTGCGTGACTCATCATAGATCGTACCATATCTAATAAGGCACGATTCCTCCTTTCGGATACACCATTCCTGGTGTTCCGGGAGGAGTGAGTTGAGATAAAATCCCACACTTCTAAGTAGTCATGAAACTCATGGCTTAAGTATTCACCACCTCGATCTGATCAAGTACCTTAATACTCTTGCCTAGCTGGTTCTATACTTCATTCTTGAATTCTTTGAACTTTTCAAAGGACTTATATGTCATCAAGTACACATAACCGTATCTACCTGAAATCATCAATAAATGTGATGAAGTACCTATAACCGCCTCTAGCACATTGAAAGGGCCACATACATCACTATGTATGAGTCCTAACAAATTAGTTGCTCTCTCGCTATGCCCACTAAAGGGCGTCTTGGTCATCTTGCCTCGTAGGCATGACTCGCATATCTCATATGATTCAAAATCAAATGAGTCCAGCAAACCATCCTTATGGAGTGGGATAAGCGCTTATGACCTAAGCGACAGTGCCAGAGGTAGGTTTGGTTCATGTCATTTGACTTGAACCTCTTGGTACTAATGTTATAGATAGGGCTCTCAAGGTCTAGAATATAGAGTCCGTTTATTAGTGGTGCACTACAATAGAACATATCTTTTAAATAAACAGAACAACATTTGTCTTTTATTATAAAAGAGTATCCTTTCTTGTCTAAACAAGAAACTGAAACTATGTTCTTAGTAAGAGCAGGCACATAACAACAATCATCTAAATCTAGTACAAGCCCAGAGGGCAGAGATAGCTGATAAGTTCCTACAGCAACAGCAGCAACCCGTGCTCCATTGCCTACTCGTAGGTCCAATGCCCTGCTATTTCTCAGCGCTTGCACATCAGTACAAATGTGAGAAGCACATCCAAGATCTAATACCCATGATGTAGAAATAGATAGATTGACTTCTATAACATATATACCTGAAGTGGAAGTCTCACTTCGCTTCTTCTTAAGATCCTCCAAGTATACCTTGCAGTTCCTGACCGCAGTGGAAGCAGGTAGCATCCTTGGCGACCCCTCCTTTAGGCTTCAGTGCCTTGCCTTTGCCCTTGGTTTGGGACTTTCCCTTACCTTTGGGCTTGCCCTTGCCCTTGTGCTTCTGGACCATCAGAATGGGCTTAACCTTCTTAAGGTTAATCTCAGCAGTTCGTAACATGCTAAGTAGCTCGGGCAGTGGCTTGTCAATCTCGTTCATGTTATAGTTGAGAACGAATTGACTATAGCTATCCGGCAAGGACTGCAAGATCAAGTCATGGCCAGCTCTTGGCCAAGTGGGAACCCCAGTCTTTGTAGGTTCTCTATGTACCCAATCATCTTGAGTACATAAGGACCTACAGGAGCCCCGTCGACATCTTGCCTTCGAGATCTCAAATCTCTCATGCCTCGCTTGTCCCTGATATAGTTGGCGAAGATGCTCAACCATATCGAAAGCACCAATCAACTCATGTTGCTTCTGAAGCTCTGAGTTCATGGTCGCGAGCATTAGACAGGACACATCTAATGCGTCGTCTTGATGTTTCTTGTAAGCATCTTTGTCGGCTCGCGGGGCATGGCGGGAGGAGCCTCGAATGGGCTGCTCCAGAACGGCTCTTTGGTGAGAACTATTCTCAAGTTCCTGTACCAGTCCAGGAAATTCGCTCCGTTTAGCTTGTCCTTCTCAAGGACGGATCGCAGGAGAAGGAATTCGTGTTCGACGTCATGGTTATCTACAACAGAAAATTTGCAGAAATAAATATCATATTCTTTAAAATCATTTAATTAGGCCTTTAATTAAATGATGCTCCCACTGAATTCTATAATTCTTGTGGGACAAGATCCACATCATACTAACCCTTGAGTTAGCTTTGGCTAATACGCCCAAGTATGATCGGTAGGTAACGATTACCGATTACATCTCTATGCAACTCTTGTTTATAGAATAAAATCCTCATTTATATTAAAACTCGAGTTAGCTTTGGCTAATATAGATGTGATTTTGACCTATCTTTCCAACTATTGGAAGAATGCCTATAGTTGACTCGATCTAACCGAGCAACTAGGAATACTCAATCTAATTGAGTTTGTATTCACCCATGCGTTGATAGGCGGGACCAAGATTGTCCCTCCGTACCCTACCAAGATAATATGTATTGCTCTGCTTTGGCAGATTCAACAATACATGTGATCGAGGTAGTGATAGGTATCACGCCACGGTTAGACATTTTAGAGTTGGTTCGATCTAGATCTAATCTAATCGAGAAGGATGCATCTTGTGCATGACTTAGATCTAATCTAATCGCAATGGTGCATCATGTGCACGACTTAGATCTAATCTAATCGTTAAGACACTAATTAATTAATTAATTATTAAACATGCATCAAATACATAACAATTAATTAATTAATCTATTTGTGATTTAGTCATGGCCCTACTACGATCTTCTCAAGCCAATGAGAAGATCGAATGGTCAACCTAGGGTCAACAGCTTCTCCAAGCTCCTCCCTTTGACCACCTTGTGTTGCTCGTGCTCGCCTCGGAACTCCGTCTCGTGTGGACCCTCCACCGCTCCAATTTGTACATTACAATTTGAAACTTGAGTTACATTCGAGTCTAAATCTAATTTACAACAAGAATATAAGAGAGAGGCACGACTCGCAGGTCGCGAAAATAAAATAAAATTACAAGCACGCACATCACATAACGGCACGCAGGCCGTATTATGAATTACAACACATTGTCCAATCAAATTGGGTCTTTGGGCCATGACTATCACAAATTTAATATATAATCCAAAATTATATATTTTCATAATTTTCTATAATTTTTAAAAATAATTTTTAAAATTTTTACGAGTAAAATCTCCAGGCGGTCCCGTTTAGCGGTTTTGGGCGCAATCGCGGAACGGATCCCATTGCGGGGCCCAGGGGCAGCGCCCCTACCCGCGATCTAACCATCGCGAGGGTTCCTTTGCGATCCAACAGCGCCTAAACCCGCTGTCCCAAAACGATTTGGGCCGAGACATTGCCGTTTCGACCGGCGGGTTCGTTTTTAGCGATTTCGGGTGCAATCGCGGAGCAAATCCCCTTGCGGGGTTAGGGGCAGTACCCCTACCCACGATCTAACCATCGTGAGTTGCTCCTTTGCGATCTAATGGCACCCGACCCCGCTGTCCCAAACGAATTTGGGGCAAAACGAAGCCGTTTACAAGAAAACTTTCCGATAGCCGAAGCCTACAAGTGCCGAGACACTTGTGCTTCGCTTCTATGGAAAAATTACTCATAAAAACTATAAAAACTCAATTTTTACAGAAAATTACAGAAGGTGTATTTTTCATAAAAATACAAACGAACTCGTACAAGTCTTTGCACGTGGCTCTGATACCACTGTTGGGTTCTTCGGGCCGCGAAAACCCCGAGTCACCCAAAGCCGTAGATCCGTGCAAAGATTCGTAAACAAAACTTTTTCGAAAAACTTTTTCTTGTACGAGTTTGTAAAACTTTAGATCTACACTAGATGAAAGTTATACCTTCGAAGCGAAGCCCTTCGCGTTCCCGCTCGTCCAAATGATGCCGGATCTCAAGACCGTCAAGTGTCGGTCCTCTAGAAGTATCCACACGGACACACTAGATGGAGGTGACCAAAAACCAAGGTGTGCTAGCACCTATGTGGTTCGGCCAAGGAAGGAGGAGAGGGAAAGGGAGAGCTTGAGAGGAAGAACACAAGGAAGAAGAAGGAGTTACACCACTTGAATGGGAAAATCAATTCACACCCCAAAACCAAGTGGCCGGCCACTTTCAAAAACTCACAAATTAATTGCATTAATTGCAATTAATATGAAACCATTAAGAGAGTGGCTTTGTAACTTCCATGAAGTGGCACCCATGATGATGTGGAACATCATTATTGGTCCACCTAATGCCAACTCACCAATGAGGTGGCAAAAGGTCAAGTCAAAATTGACCTTTGGTCTTCCTTCTCAAGTCAAGTCAAACTTGACTCAATCTCTACCATGGTGGATCTAATCCAACCATTTGATTCGAGCCAACTTAATATAATGAATCTAATTCATTAAATAAAATTGATTCAATGAGTCAAAATCTAAATTAGACTCATTTAACACATGAATCAACTTGAGTCGAACTCAAGTTAGCCAAATTAGGATTACTCTTAATCCAATTTGATTCATCAAATGAATCTAATCCTCTTGGTTCATCATATGAACCTAATCCCCATCTAATTGTCCTTAGTGTGTGACCCTATAGGTTCTTGTAACGTTGGCAATGCCCTAAATCCATTTAGGAGCATAAGTAATGAGCGGTATCTAGCAACACATCATTACTACCCAAGTTACAAGAATGTCGAGATCCGACATCACCTTGTGACTACCAATTGTGACTACTCACAAAATAATGACAAGTGTCCTTCTATCCTAGACATCTAGATTGATCAATGTGAGGCATAGACCGTGTCATCCTCTAATCAATCTAAATCTTGAACTCCAAGTAGACTCACTCGATCAAATGAGCTCAACATCTAATATTGACTCATTTGGGTATGGCCATGCACTTAGTGGTCTCACTCTATCAAGAATACCGATGTCGCTCCCGTCATATGGGAGGGATAGATCTCATCTACATCACTCACATCCCTCAACATAATTCGTTATATACCCAGTAATCGTCTTTATAGTCCACCCAGTTACGGGTGACGTTTGACGAAACCAAAGTACATAACTCCTTAAGTAGGGATCCATGGTGACTTCAGATCTAAGGACTAATAGTCATACTAATAGCCACATGAGAAAGTATATGACACTCATATAACGATCCATGATACTTTCTCATGGCGGGTCATTCAGTATACATTCTCTAATGCATACCCATGTGTCAGCTTGATATCTCTATATCCATGACTTATGAGATCAAGTCATCGAGCTGACCTACATGCTAGTCTTATTGTATTAACATTGTCCCAGAATGCTAATACTCGACTAGGAATGATTTAGAGTAGTGTTCCCTATATCATCTCACTATCGATTCAACTAATCGATTGATATAGGTATGAACCTTCTACTCAAGGACGCTATTATACTTAGTCTATTTGGCACTAATATAAATAAGTATAATAACCAAACAAATGCCTTTATTAATATACAAGAATATGATATACATGAGTCCATACAATCATCAAATGATTGGCTCTAGGGCTCTAACTAACATGAAATACTTTTGCAAATAGAAGGACCTGAACATGAGACAACGAAGATGGCTTGAGCTAGTCAAGGACTATAACTGCGAGATCTTTTATCACCCGGGAAGAGCGAACAAAGTGGCTGATGCACTCAGCAGGAAGTCGTCGGCCACCGTAGCACCCATAACTATTTTAAGTTCGAGGATGAACTTTTATGAGGTATGGGGGACTATAACACCCATAGGGTACTTAGCAAGATTTTAGATATTTTTTTTATCATGAATAAAAATAGGCCTTATATGTAAAATTTCAAAAACAATAAAAATAAGAGAACCAAAAAGAGATGACCAAGGTTTGAACCTTGGATCTCTTACTAGATGCATGTATGTGTTAACCAATAGACCAAGACAAGATATTGTTAGCAAGAGAAGTGACAACATAGTTAAGAGTAAGAAAAGCGTTTCTTTCATTTAAAAGGAGAAGTTAGAGTTGCCTTCTTCCTCTCAAAAGAAAAGAGGATTCTTACCTCCTCTTTTCATTAAAGGAGAAGTAAAGGAAAAGAGAAGGAAAAACCCATTTTTCCTTCTTCTTCTCATATGGAATAAAAGGGGAAATGAAGGAAAATCTTCATTTTTCTCTCTTCCTCCTCCCTCTTTCTCTTCACCGTGACCAAGCTTTCTCCCCACCTCCATTGCTGAAACCCAAACAAAGGAGGACTCATCTTTAGGAAGGCTCTACAATCAAGATTACTTACCTAAGGAAATCATACACAAGGATGTAAGTATCCCCTCACCTGTGGTACAAGTCGTTTACGAAATTTCCGTAAGGTTAGAATGCTTTAAAATAAAAATAAAAGAAAAGAAAACCATGCTCATGGATCTCCTTATGTTATGATATGAACTTAGTTAAAGATTTATGTTGGAGGTTGTTTAAAGCTTGATCTTCTTCATTATATGTTTCGGCCATGAATATTCTAGGGCTTTAAGAAGCGTAAAAATCTAACCTAACATGCTTATAGACTCCCTTATGATATGATAAGAACTTGGTTAGGTATTCATGTTTGTATGTTACTTGGAATTTAATTTCCTTTCCTTGAAGTTTCGGCCATGATGGATCTAGGGTTTCAAGAAGCTCAAAACCTAATTTAACATGCTTATAGACTCCTTTATGATAAGATATGAACTTGACTAAGTATTCATGTTTGTATGTTGCTTGGAATTTAATTTCCTTTCCTTGAAGTTTCGGCTATGATGGATCTAGGGTTTCAAGAAGCTCAAAACCTAATTTAACATGCTTATAGACTCCTTTATGATAAGATATGAACTTGACTAAGTATTCATGTTTGTATGTTGCTTGGAATTTAATTTCCTTTCCTTGAAGTTTCAGCCATGATGGATCTAGGGTTTCAAGAAGTTCAAAACCTAATTTAACATGCTTATAGACTCCTTTATGATATGATATGAACTTGACTAAGTATTCATGTTTGTATGTTGCTTGGAAATTTTATTTCCTTTATTGTAAAGGTTCGGCCATGATTGATCTAGGGTTTCAAGAAGCTCAAAACCTAATTTAACTTGCTTTTAGATTCCTTTATGATATGATAAGAACTTGGCTTGGTATTCATGTTTGTATGTTGCTTGGAATTTAATTTCCTTTCTTTGATGTTTCGGCCATGATAGGGTATAGGGTTTCAAGAAGCTTAAAACCTAACCTAACATGCTCATAGACTTCTTTATGATATGATATGCACTTGGCTAGGTATTCATGTTTGTATGTTGCTTAGAAGTTTATTTCTTTTCTTGAAGTTTCGGCCATAATAGATTTTAGGGTTTCAAGAAGTTTAAATTTAAAGCCTAGCATGCACATGAATCTTCTCATGATATGATATGAATGCAATTCAATATTCATGCTTGTATGTTGTTAGAGCTTACTTTTCCCTTTCATGAACTTTCGGCCATGACTATATTCTAGGGTTCAAGGAAGTTTAAATTTAAACTCAGAAAGCTCATGGATCCCCTTATGATATGATATGAAGTTAGTTTGGTATTCTTATGCTTGTATAGAACTTAGTTCATGTTCTTAAAAGGTTCAGCCACAACAAAGTTAAAAGGCCTAGAAGCTTAGAACCTAAACTTCTTATGTTCATGATATGTTGTAGTTTATGATCTGAAATTTATCTATGGTTCACAAGCTTATATGATGTTGTAATTTAGAACCAAGCATGGTGACTTTCGGCCACTATATGGAATTAGGGTTGGAGACACAATTATGATTTTGCTAGTTGTCTCACATACTAGGATATGAATTAGGAGATTCTAGTAAATGTTTTTCCATGTATGATTATGTTTTCTATGATGCATTATATGCTCATTTAAGCATGCTTATGAACTATGTATTAGGATGACTTTTATGATGTGTTTTATGCTTAAGTATGCATGCTTTATGATAAGACAAGTAACATGCCTATTTATGTATGCTTATGAACCATGCATGAAATGATTCTTATGATGGCTATGTACCCAAGTATGTATGATTTCAAATATGTTGCATGCTCATTTATGTAAGCTTATGAACCAGGCATGAAAAATGATTTTTTATGATGGCTATGTGCCCAAGTATGCATGCCTTATGATATGATAAGAAAATGGCTAAGAGTTGCTTCCCTTAAGTTGGGATTAAGAGCACTCTTCATGTTAAGACAAGAGCATGACATTTATGTTGATATGATATGACAGTTATTATGGTATGATATGCATGACATGTATTTTACTTTGTATGGCTTGTACCAAGGGCGGGCTCCATAAGTGCCCCTAGGCCGACGGACTATGAACGGGTCTAGTAAAAAGGGATGGGCTCCTTAGTACGCCCCTAGGCCGACTGACTATGAACGGGTCTAGATCCCTAGTAGGTTCGGGGCTAGCTACCCTGTCCTAGGGATTGCGCGCATTTATGTATGTATGTGGTACAAGTCGGGCCCTCATGATGATGATATTATGTTTAAGTATCAAAAGATATGTTTAAAGACATCTTGCACTTGACATGGCATATGTTTTAAAAAGACATTCTGCATAATGCACCCATTCATGACATGATATGTTTTTTTTATGAATTATATGACATGATGTTATGCCATACTCTTATGACTTATAGGACATGATGTTATGAGATGTTTTGTTTATGATTCATATGACCTGATGATATGTTATGCTGCTATGATTCACATCACATGATTCCTTTATTTATGATATGTTAGAGTATGATGTTTCTTAATAATATGATATGATAGGAGGCTATGTTCACATGATATAATGTTAGATGATTATGTCCCATTGATTATATGCTTATATGACTATGCTATGAGATATGGTTTTTGTGAGTAGGAAAAGGATCTTACTGAGCCTATGTGCTCATAGCTTACTTTCCTTGTACCACAGATAAAGGCAAGTAATGGATGATCTAAGGGAGCTGCAGGAGAGGCAAGGAGGTGTGTGTGGCAGTGGCTCAGCTAAGACAAAAAAGACCTGCTATGTTATTTTTGTTATGTCTGACATGAACCAAGTGTATTATGTTACATTCCAGTATAACTTCATGACATTTCCGCTGCTTTATGTTACTGGAAAGAAATTTTAAAAATGAATGTGTATCCTGGAATAGTTTAGTAAGTAAGTAGCCCCGTCCCTTTAGTAGCACGGAGGGCGGGCGTTACACTAGTCGGTCTGGAAGCTGGCATCACTGTAACCCTTTACAGTTAGCTAGTCATCGCCTCCATATATCAAGAAATATTTTTTAGTCCTTCTCAAGTACTTAAGAATATTCTTGACCGCTATCTAGTGACTTTCACCTGGATCTGACTGGTATCTGCTTGTCTTTCTCAAAGCATATGAGACATCAGGACGAGAACATAGCATGACGTACATGATAGATCTTATGGCTGAGGCATAAGGGATCTGATCCATGCGACCTCTCTCCTCTCTAGAAGAGGGACCTTGAGTCTTCGAAAGACTCACACCATGTAACATCGGCAGAAATCTCTTCTTGGAGTTCTTCATGGCAAACCGAAGGAGTACCTTGTCAATATATGTACTATGACTTAAGCCAAGCAACCTCTTAGATCTATCTCTATAGATCTGTATGTCTAGAATGCGGGATGCTTCACCTAAGTCCTTCATTGAGAAACAAGTCCCTAGCCAAGTCTTGACAGACTGCAGCAAAGGGATGTCTTTCCCAATGAGTAGTATGTCATCCACATACAATATAAGGAAGACAACTGTGTTCTCTACAACCTTCTTATAGACACAAGGCTCATCTTCGTTCTTGATGAAACCAAACTGTTTGATTGCATCATTGAATCAAATATTCCAGCTCCGAGAATCTTGCTTTCCAAATCGCCTACCACCAAAGAATGTAATGCAAAAAGGGGCGCCTCCTTCTTCTTCTTTTCCTCCAAACCGCTGGCCACCTAGGTGCTTCTTCTCTTCTTTTTCTTCTCCTCCAAGCCCCAGCCACCAAAGGGAGAAGGAGCACCAGCCCTAGAGGGAAGAAAGGGATGTGGGGCACCAGCCCTAGAGGAAAGAAAAGGAGAAAAAAGTGGGGTGTCGACCCAAGAGAAAAAGGGAGGGTTGTTTAGTTGTGGAGAAAAATAAAACTTATCACTTATATTTTTATGGCACAACCTCCTCTCCTTTTATAACCCTTGGCGCCAAATAAAAAAAGAAGAAAAATTAACAAATTTTTTTAGAATTCTGTT
This sequence comes from Zingiber officinale, assembly GCF_018446385.1. Classification (NCBI taxonomy): domain Eukaryota; kingdom Viridiplantae; phylum Streptophyta; class Magnoliopsida; order Zingiberales; family Zingiberaceae; genus Zingiber; species Zingiber officinale. Next base: position 82,250,659 of record NC_056002.1, read on the forward strand.
AAGAAAAAATCTCCCTTTTATAACTCCCCTTTTTTTCTTTTATTGTGGTCGCCCCCTTACAAGGGCACAAAGCAAGGCTTGGCCGGCCCCTTGCTTGGCCACCAAGCAAGTCTTGGTTGGCCCCTTACTTGGGCACTAAGCGAGGATGTGGTCGACCCCTTTCTTGGATAGGAAGCAAAAACAAAATGGGTTAATGCGAGGCTTTATAGAGGCTTCAACAGGGACCGAGAGGAGGAATTGATTTTAGCCTCCTAATGGACTTGAGCTTCCTGTGTTCGACCCGAACACCCAACTCAAGTTCATCAATAATAATCCATACCACTAAAGGATCATTATTGAACTACCGCACCAATCCCATATTACAATATAGGCTCCTACGTTAATCTTCCTGTGTTTAAGATATCGTATGTCCGTTAATTAAATGAGTTACTGACAACTCATTTAATTAACATCTAACTCCAAGAGTAGTACCACTCAACTTTATTATCATGTCGAACTAAATCCACCTACAGGGTTTACATGATAATCCTTATGAGCTTCTCAAGGGGACATCATCAATCTAAATAAATAGGGCACAATTACCCTTTATAATCAACAACACACCATATAAATGGTATTATCTCCCAACTTATCGGGCCTATTGATTTAACAAATAAATCTCACCCATTGATTAGTTAAAGAAATAAATACTAAGTATATGTATTTGTTATTATATCGGGATTAAGAGTGTGCACATCCATAATAATAGAGATTATATTCTTTTATATAGTCAGTATAAATCGAACAACCTCAAATGGTCCTGCTCAATACACACATAGTGTACTAGTGTAATTATATAGTCAAGACAAACTAATACTAAATTACACTACAACCATTCCAATTGTTTGTTCCTATCCATCTTGGTTGTGAGTTACTATTTATAATTTATAAGGAACTGATAACATGATCTTCTATGTGGCACCACACACCATGTTATCTACAATATAAATTAAATGGACAACTACATCGACATATATATAAATATAAAATACAGGCATTTGACCAAAGTGATTCTCATTTCAAAATATCTCAAAAATAGATGTTCATACAAAAGCTATGCTTATAGTATGATCCCAACAATCTCCCACTTATACTAAAAGACTATGCTGCCATATATATTGTCATACATCTGATTCCCATCCCCTCAACATGCCCATCAAAAGCTCTCGCCGGAAGGGCCTTAGTGAAATGATCTGCAAGGTTATCTGCTGATGTAATCTTGGTGACAATAACTTTTACTCACTTTACGATGTCTCGTATCAGGTGGTACTTGCGCTCAATATGTTTACTTGCCTTATGGGCTCGTGGTTCCTTCGAATTTTGGGTAAACCAAGAATCACATCTAAGTCCATCAACAAGTTTTTGAGTCATACCTTTGGCTACCTCGGAGGCTGCCACATACTCACCTTCCATGGTGGAGTCCGAAATGCATTTCTGCTTAACACTCCTCCATGTTATGGCTCCACTTCTCAAAGTAAACGCATACCCTGAGGTTAACTTACTATTGTCCCTATCCGATTAGAAGTCAGAATCCGTCTAACCCACAGGGAGCAAATCATCTGCCTGGTAAACTAGTATATAATTTCTAGTCCTTTTCAGGTACTTTAATATATGCTTTACGGCAGTCCAATATATCTATCTTGGGTTACTTTGATATCTGCTAATCATTCCCACGGTAAAACAAATATATGGTCTCGTACATAGCATCACATACATTAGGCTTCCTACAGCCGAAGCATAGGGAACTGCCTTCATCTCCTCTATCTCCTTTGATATCTTAGGACACATCTCTTTAGATAAAGGTACTTCATGCCTAAAAGGTAGAAAAACTTTCTTCGAGTTTTGCATGCTAAAACGAGATAGGATAGTATTGATGTATGAAGCTTGGGGCAAGCACAACAACCTTTTCTTGCGTTCCCTTATTACTTTGTGTAAGGAAATAGGTTGCTAAACACGCAAACGCGAAGTGGAAAAACCTATTTCCTCTAGAAGATCCATGAAACATTTTCATGGTGGGTCATTCAGTATATATTCTCTAATATATACCCATGTGTCAACCTGATATCTCATATCCATGACTTGTGAGATCAAGTCATTCATTGACCTACATGCTAGTCTCAACGCATTAATATTGTCCTTGTATATTAATGCTCGACTAGGAATAGTTAAGAGTAGTGTTCTCTACAATATCTCACTATCAATGCAACCAATTGATATACTATATATAAGAACCTACTACCCAAGGACATTATTATACTTATTCAATTGGCACTGAACTAAAATAAATATAATAACCAACTTTGCCTTTTGTTAATAATGATATATGATACAAAATGAGCCCTTTACAATCATCTCATAATTGGTACTAGGGCTAATACTAACAATCTCCCACTAGCACTAATGTCAATCACTGAGATATCGAATACCCAATGACCTAGTGTGACCATCATGCTTTCTCTGTGCCAAAGCCTTGGTCAAAGGATTCGTAATGTTAGCATCGGTCGATACTCTGCATATCTTCACATATCCTCGATCGATGATCTCTCGAATAAGATGGAATCGTCGTAGTATGTGTTTGGATCTCTAATGAGAGCGAGGTTCCTTAGCCAGCGCAATAGCCCCTTTGTTATCACAATAGAGGTCTATTGGACTCGCTATGCTAGGAACAACACCAAGCTCTGTAATGAACTTCCTGATCCAAACAGCCTCCTTTGCTGTAGCTGAAGTAGCAATGCACTAGGCTTCTGTTGTAGAATCAGCGACTGTGTCCTGCTTCAAACTCTTCCAGCTCACAACACCATCATTTAAGCAAAACACATACCCTGACTGCGATTTGTAATCATCCTTATCTGTTTGGAAGCTAGCATTGATGTAACCCTTAACAACAAACTTTTCATCGCCTCCAAAGATCAAGAAATAATTTTGAGCCCTTCTCTAGTACTTAAGAATATTCTTGACTGTTGTCCAGTGACCTTCACCTGGATCTGACTGGTATCTGCTCGTCATACTGAAAGCATATAAGGCATCTGGGTGAGTATAAAGCATGGCATACATGATAGACCCTATAGCAGATGCATAAGAAATCTAGTCCATGCAGTCCCTTTCTATCTTAGGAGAGGGGCATTGAGTCTTCGAAAAACTCACACCATGAGACATAGGCAAGAATTGTTGGATCGAGACCATGCTAGAGGGGGGGGGTGAATAGCGCTCGTGGCTTTCACTTTTTCGTATTAGGAAAACATTCGAGTTAAAGCAGCGGAGATGATAAATGAAATAAGCACAAACACAGAAAGACACCAAGAGTTTACTTGGATCGGAGCCTAGGGCGACTCCTACTCCAAGGCCCACGATCGTTGATCGCTTTAGGTGGACAACTATTAGTTAGAGCCCTAGAGCCAATCATTTGAAGATTGAATGGACTCATGTATATCATATTTTTGTATATATATTAAGGCATTTGTTTTTTTGGTTATTATGCTTATTTGTATTAGTGCCAGATAAAATAAATATAGTAACGTCCTTGAGTAGAAGGTTCTTACCTATATCAATCGATTGGTTGAATCGATAGTGAGATGATATAGGGAACACTACTCTAAATCATTCCTAGTCGAGTATTAACATTCAGGGACAATGTTAATACAATAAGATTAGCATGTAGGTCAGCTCGATGACTTGATCTCACAAGTCATGGATATAGAGATATCAAGCTGACACATGGGTATGCATTAGAGAATGTATACTGAATGACCCGCCATGAGAAAGTATCATGGATCGTTATATGAGTGTCATATACTTTCTCATGTGGCTATTAGTATGACTATTAGTCCTTTGACCTGAAGTCACCATGGATCCCTACATAAGGAGTTATGTACTTTGGTTTCGTCAAACGTCACCCGTAACAGGGTGGACTATAAAGGCGATTACTGGGTATGTAACAAATTATGCAGAGGGATGTGAGTGATGTAGATGGGATCTATCCCTCCCATATGACGGGAGCGACATCAATATTCTTGATAGAGTTAGACCACGAAGTGCATGGCCATGCCCAAATGAGTCAACATTAGATGTTGAGTTCATTTGATCGAGTGAGTCTACTTGGAGTTCAAGATTTAGATTGATTAGACGATGACACGGTCTATGCCTAACATTGATCAATCTAGATGTCTAGGATAGAAGGACAATGTCACATATTGTGAGGAGTCACAATTAGTAGTCACAAGGTGATGTTGGATCTCGACATTTCTTGTAACTTGGGTAGTAATGATGTGTTGCTAGATACCGCTCATTACTTATGCTCCTAAATGGGTTTAGGGCATTGCCAACATTACAAGAACCTATAGGGTCACACACTTAGGACATTTAGATGGAGATTTGGTTCATAAGATGAACCAAGAGGATTAGATTCATTTGATGAATCAAATTGGATTAAGAGTAATCCAAATTGGGCTAATTGAGTTAGACTCAAGTTGATTCATGTATTTAATGAGTCTAATTTAGATTATGACACATTAGATCAATTTAATTTATTGAATTAGATTCATTATATTAAGTTGGCTTGAATCAAATGGTTAGATTAGATCAACCATGAGAGAGATTGAGTCAAGTTTGACTTGACTAGAGAGGAAGAGGAAGAGTCAAGTTTGACTTGACTCTTTGCCACATCATGAGTGAGGTGGCAAGATGTGGACCAATAGTGTTGTTCCACATCATCTTGTTTTGCCACCTCATGGAGGTTACAAGCCTCCATTGCATTTAATGTGGGTTGGCCACATTAAATGAGTGGAGGTTACTCATTTGCCACATCATTGTGAGGTGGCAAGATGTGGACCAATGGTAATGGTCCACATCTTCATGATGTGCCACATCATAGGAGTTACACAACACCTCTTAATGGCTTCACATTAATTGTGATTAATGTGGAATGGGAGTTACACTCCATGGAGTGGCCGGCCACACAAAAGTGGTGAATGAAATTTGATTTTCATTCAAGGCATTACTTCTTCTTCTTCTTCCTCAAGAGAGCTCTCTCCCTTTCCTCCTCTTGCCATGACCACACAAGGTGCTAGCACACCTTTTGTGTGTTTTCTCCACCTACGTGTTTGTGTGGATACTTCTAGAGGAGTATCTATTTTGATACTCTAGAGATCCGACAATTCCTTGGACGAGCGGGAACGCGAAAGGGCACGCTTCGAAGGTATAACTCTCATCTAGTGTAGATCTAGAGTCTTTGAAACTCGTACTCATAATTTTTCGTTCGGTTTTCTTGCACGGATCTACGGCTTTGGGTGATTCGGGGTTTCCGCGACGCGAAAAGCGGTTTTCGCGGCCCCAAAAACCCAACAGTGGTATCAGAGCCACGTGCAAGGCGAGTACAAGTTTGTTTTTTTGGTTTTATGAAAACTAAATTTTCTGTAATTTTCTGTAAAATTATGATTTTTGGGTTTTTATGAGTATTTTTCTCGAGTAATAGAAGCACAAGTGTTTAGTCGTTTGTAGGCTTCGGCTACCTGAAAGATTTTTCCAAAACGGCTTCGTTTCACCCCAAAATATTTTTGGGAAAGCGAGCTTGGGTGCCATTAGATCGCTTAGGAGCAACTCGCGATGGTTAGATCGTGGGTAGGGGTACTGCCCCTAACCCCGCAAGGGGATTTGCTCTGCGATTGCACCCGAAATCGCTAAAAACGAACCCGCCGGGAAGATTTTTTCGAAACGGCAATGTCTCGGCCCAAATCGTTTTGGGACAGCGGGTTTAGGCGCTGTTGGATCGCAAAGGAACCCTCGCGATGGTTAGATCGTGGGTAGGGGCGCTGCCCCTGGCCCCGCAAGGGGATCCGTTCCGCGATTACGCCCGAAGCCACTAAACGGGTCCGCCGGAAAATTTTACTCGTAAAAATTGTTAAAATTAATTTTAAAATTACAAAAAATTATGAAAATATATAATTTTGAATTATATATTAATTTTGTGATAGTCATGGCCCAAAAACCCGATATGATTGGATTGTGTTGTAATTCATAATACGGCCTGCGTGCCGTTATGTGTTTGCGAGTGTTGTATTATATTCGCGACCTGCGCGTCGTGCCTTCTCTTATATTCTTGTTGTAAATTAGTTAGACTCGAATGTAACTCGAGTTTCAAATTGTAATGTACAAATTGGAGCGGTGGAGGGTCCACACGAGACGGAGTTCCGAGGCGGGCACGAGCAACACAAGGTGGTCAAAGGGAGGAGCTTGGAGAAGATGTTGACCCTAGGTTGACCATTCGATCTTCTCATTGGCTTGAGAAGATCGTAGTAGGGCCATGACTAAATCACAAATAGATTAATTAGTTAATTGCTTATGTATATGATGCATATTTAATAAGTAGTTAATTAATTAGTGCCTTACGATTAGATTAGATCTAAGTCGTGCACATGATGCACCCTTGCGATTAGATTAGATCTAAGTCGTGCACAAGATGCATCCTTTTCGATTAGATTAGATCTCGATCGAACCAACTCTAAATGCCTAACCGTGCCGTGATACCTATCACTACCTCGATCACATGTATTGTTGAATCTGCCAAAGCATAGCAATACATATTATCTTGGTAGGGTACGGAGGGACAATCTTGGTCCCGCCTATCAACGCATGGGTGAATACAAAATCAATTAGATTGAGTATTCCTAGTTACTCGGTTGGATTGAGTCAACTATAGGCATTATTCCAACGGTTGGAAAAGATAGGTCAAAATCACATCTATATTAACTCTCAGGCGTATTAGCCAAATCTAACTCGAGTTTTAATATAAATGCAGATATTGATTCTATAAACAAGAGTTGCATAGAGATGTAATTGGTAATCGTTACCTACCGATCATGCTAAGCCTTGGGCGTATTAGGCAAAGCTAACTCAAGGATTAGTATGATGTGAATCTTGTCCCACAAGAATTATAGAATTCAGTGGGAGCATCATTTAATTAAAGGCCTAATTAAATGATTTTAAGAATATGATATTTATTTCTGCAAATTTTTTTGTTGTAGATAACTATGACGTCGAACACGAATTCCGTCTCCCTGCGATCTGTCCTTGAGAAGGACAAGCTCAACGGAGCGAATTTCCTGGACTGGTACAGGAACTTGAGAATAGTTCTCACCCAAGAACGTAAACTGTACGTTCTGGAGCAGCCAATTCCGGAGGCTCCTCCTGCCACTGCCACGCGAGCTGACCGGGATGCTTACAAGAAGCATCAAGATGACGCATTAGATGTGTCCTGTCTAATGCTCGCAACCATGAACTCTTAGCTTCAGAAGCAACATGAGTTGATGTGTGCTTACGATATGGTTGAACATCTTCATCAACTATATCAAGGACAAACAGGGCACTGGAAGAGGAACTTCACAGGATACCTGGAAGTTCTTAACAAAAAAGAGAAATAAGATTTCTACTTCAGGTATAAATGTTATAGAAGTCAACGTCTCTATTTCTTCGTCGTGGGTATTAGATACCGGATGTGCTTCGCACATTTGTACTAATGTACAAGCACTGAGAAATAGCAGAGCATTGACAAAGGGCGAGATAGACCTACGAGTAGGCAATGGAGCACGGGTTGCTGCTGTTGCTGTAGGGACTTATTTTCTATCTCTTCCCTCTGGGCTTATACTAGAGTTAGACGATTGTTGTTATGTGCCTGCATTGACTAAGAACATTATATCAGTTTCTTGTTTGGACAAGAAAGGATTCTCGTTTATAATAAAGAACAAATGTTGTTCTGTCTATTTAAACGATATGTTCTATTGTAGTGCACCTCTGATAAACGGATTCTATATTCTAGACCTCGAGAGCCCTATCTATAACGTAAATAGCAAGAGGTTCAAGTCTAATGACATGAACCAAACCTATCTCTGGCACTGTCGCTTAAGTCATATAAATGACAAGTGCTTATCCCAGCTCCATAAGGATGGTTTGCTGGACTCATTTGATTTTGAATCATATGAGATATGCGAGTCATGCCTACGAGGCAAGATGACCAAGACTCCCTTTAGTGGGCACAGCGAGAGAGCGACTGATTTGTTAGGACTCATACATAGTGATGTATGTGGCCTTTTCAATGTCGCTGCTAGAGGCGGTTATAGATACTTCATCTCATTTACTGATGACTTCAGTAGATATGGTTATGTGTACTTGATGACACATAAGTCCGAATCCTTTGAAAAGTTCAAAGAATTCAAGAATGAAGTACAGAACCAACTTGGCAAGAGTATTAAGATACTTTGATCAGATCGAGGTGGTGGATACTTAAGCCATGAGTTTCGTGACTATTTAGCTGAGTGTGGGATTCTATCCCAACTCACTCCTCCTGGAACACCACAGAAGAATGGTGTATCCGAAAGGAGGAATCGTACCTTATTAGATATGGTACGATCTATGATGAGTCACACAGATCTTCCGACATACCTTTGGGGCTATGCTCTAGACACGGCAGCTTTTATACTCAACCGAGTTCCATCCAAGGTCGTGATAAAGACACCATATAGGATATGGACTGGGAGAGATGCCCAGGTGTCTTTCATGAGGATTTGGGGTTGTGAGGCTTACGTTCGACGTCAAGTCTCAGACAAATTAGGACCCAAATCCGACAAGTGCTATTTCATCGGATATCCCAAGGAAACTAAGGGATATTACTTTTACATTCTCAGTCAGCACAAGGTAGTTGTGGCAAAGACTGGGGTCTTTCTAGAAAGGGACTTTGTTTCTAGAAAGACTAGTGGGAGCACGTTCGATCTTGGAGAAGTTCAAGATGCGAATACTAGCACTGAAGCCTCGATGGAAATTGAACTGGAACCACAAAGTGTTGTCGATGAAGTTGTTCCACAAGGAGTTGAGGAACAACAACCAGTTCAAGTAGACATACCTCTTCGCAGGTCTGATAGGGTACGTCGTCATCCTGAGAGATACTCATTTCTCTTGTCTGACCATGATGACATTGTGCTCATAGAGGATGAGCCTACCACCTATCAGGAAGCTGTGATGAGACCAGATTCCGAGAAATGGCTAGAGGCCATAAGATCCGAGATGGAATCCATGTACACCAACCAAGTATGGACTTTGGTTGATCCACCTGAAGGGGTAAAACCCATTGGGTGTAAGTGGGTCTTTAAGAGAAAGATTAACATGGATGGACTTATCTATGAGGGTTTTGTAGATCCATAGCATACTAGCAGAGTATGCAAGCTGCATAGGTCCATTTATGGACTAAAGCAAGCTTCTCGGAGATGGAATCTTCGATTCGATGATGCAATCAAATAGTTTGGTTTTATCAAGAATGAAGATGAGCCTTGTGTCTACAAGAAGGTTGTAGAGAACGCAGTTGTCTTCCTCATATTGTATGTGGATGACATACTACTCATTGGGAAGGACATCCCTATGCTTCAGTCTGTCAAGACCTGGCTAGGGAGTTGCTTCTCAATGAAGGACTTAGGTGAGGCATCCCGCATTCTAGGGAAACAGATCTATAGAGATAGATCTAAGAGATTGCTTGGCCTAAGTCAGAGTACATATATTGACAAGGTACTCCTTCGGTTTGCCATGCAGAACTTCAAGAAGGGATTTCTGCCGATGTCACATGGCGTGAGTCTTTCGAAGACTCAAGGTCTCTCTTCTAGAGAGGAGAGAGACCGCATGGATCAGATCCCTTATGCCTCAGCCATAGGGTCTATCATGTACACCATGCTATGTACTCGACCTGATGTCTCGTATGCTTTGAGCATGACGAGCATATACCAGTCAGATCCAGGTGAAAGTCACTGGATAGCGGTCAAGAATATTCTTAAATACTTATCAAGGACTAAAGAATATTTCTTGATATATGGAGGCAATGATGATCTAACTGTAAAGGGTTACAGTGATGCCAGCTTCCAGACCGATCAGGATAATTAAAGATCACAGTCGAGGTTCGTGTTTTGCTTGAATGGTAGTGCTATGAGCTGGCAGAGTTCACAGCAGTTCTACAACGTTTCCATCTCATTCGAGAGATTATCGATAGAGGAGATGTGAAGATTTGCAGAGTACCTACAGAGGCTAACATCGCAGATCCCTTGACCAAGGCTTTGGCACAGAGAAAGCATGATGGTCACACTAGGTCATTAGGCCTTAGAGCCTATACTGATTGGCACTAGTGCTAGTGGAAGATTGTTAGTTAGAGCCCTAGAGCCAATCATTTGAAGATTGAATGGACTCATGTATATCATATTTTTGTATATATATTAAGGCATTTGTTTTTTTGGTTATTATGCTTATTTGTATTAGTGCCAGATAAAATAAATATAGTAACGTCCTTGAGTAGAAGGTTCTTACCTATATCAATCGATTGGTTGAATCGATAGTGAGATGATATAGGGAACACTACTCTAAATCATTCCTAGTCGAGTATTAACATTCAGGGACAATGTTAATACAATAAGATTAGCATGTAGGTCAGCTCGATGACTTGATCTCACAAGTCATGGATATAGAGATATCAAGCTGACACATGGGTATGCATTAGAGAATGTATACTGAATGACCCGCCATGAGAAAGTATCATGGATCGTTATATGAGTGTCATATACTTTCTCATGTGGCTATTAGTATGACTATTAGTCCTTTGACCTGAAGTCACCATGGATCCCTACATAAGGAGTTATGTACTTTGGTTTCGTCAAACGTCACCCGTAACAGGGTGGACTATAAAGGCGATTACTGGGTATGTAATAAATTATGCAGAGGGATGTGAGTGATGTAGATGGGATCTATCCCTCCCATATGACGGGAGCGACATCAATATTCTTGATAGAGTTAGACCACGAAGTGCATGGCCATGCCCAAATGAGTCAACATTAGATGTTGAGCTCATTTGATCGAGTGAGTCTACTTGGAGTTCAAGATTTAGATTGATTAGAGGATGACACGGTCTATGCCTCACATTGATCAATCTAGATGTCTAGGATAGAAGGACAATGTCACATATTGTGAGGAGTCACAATTAGTAGTCACAAGGTGATGTTGGATCTCGACATTTCTTGTAACTTGGGTAGTAATGATGTGTTGCTAGATACCGCTCATTACTTATACTCCTAAATGGGTTTAGGGCATTGCCAACGTTACAAGAACCTATAGGGTCACACACTTAGGACATTTAGATGGAGATTTGGTTCATATGATGAACCAAGAGGATTAGATTCATTTGATGAATCAAATTGGATTAAGAGTAATCCAAATTGGGCTAATTGAGTTAGACTCAAGTTGATTCATGTATTTAATGAGTCTAATTTAGATTATGACTCATTAGATCAATTTAATTTAATGAATTAGATTCATTATATTAAGTTGGCTTGAATCAAATGGTTAGATTAGATCAACCATGAGAGAGATTGAGTCAAGTTTGACTTGACTAGAGAGGAAGAGGAAGAGTCAAGTTTGACTTGACTCTTTGCCACATCATGAGTGAGGTGGCAAGATGTGGACCAATAGTGTTGTTCCACATCATCTTGTTTTGCCACCTCATGGAGGTTACAAGCCTCCATTGCATTTAATGTGGGTTGGCCACATTAAATGAGTGGAGGTTACTCATTTGCCACATTATTGTGAGGTGGCAAGATGTGGACCAATGGTAATGGTCCACATCTTCATGATGTGCCACATCATAGGAGTTACACAACACCTCTTAATGGCTTCACATTAATTGTGATTAATGTGGAATGGGAGTTACACTCCATGGAGTGGCCGGCCACACAAAAGTGGTGAATGAAATTTGATTTTCATTCAAGGCATTACTTCTTCTTCTTCTTCCTCAAGAGAGCTCTCTCCCTTTCCTCCTCTTGCCGTGACCACATAAGGTGCTAGCACACCTTTTGTGTGTTTTCTCCACCTACGTGTTCGTGTGGATACTTCTAGAGGAGTATCTATTTTTATACTCTAGAGATCCGGCAATTCCTTGGACGAGCGGGAACGCGAAAGGGCACGCTTCGAAGGTATAACTCTCATCTAGTGTAGATCTAGAGTCTTTGAAACTCGTACTCGTAATTTTTCGTTCGGTTTTCTTGCACGGATCTACGGCTTTGGGTGATTCGGGATTTTCGCGGCCCGAAAAACCCAACAGCAACAACTATAATGGCGCAAAATGGTTACAAGTGTGTATTACAATAAGTGTAAATAAAAAGTTACACCGACTCCAAGGAATCTCGAAGCCCCGGGTCATCGGTGACTTGTAACAGCACTTTAGGGCGTCTCTTGAGCAGTGAACAATGACTAGATCACTTGTGTATTGTTATCTTAAGGCTGTTGTTCGACTCCCCATATATAGCCTGCTTGAGGCTCCTCAAACCCCATTCAAGACGCCTCCAAGTTGTCGAGTCAGCCGCGTGGATCAGCACTGAAATCTTCTGCTCTTATCCTGCTTAAGTCGCCTCCATGGTTACTCCAAGGCGCCTCCAAGCCCAAGGTGCCTCCAAGCCCTGGTCCGAGGCGCCTCCAGCTCCTCTTAACAGACAACTTCTGCTTTACACCGGAGACGCCTCCAATCTCCATGGAGGCGCCTCGGACACTGTTCATTCGAGACTTAGTTTGTTCCTTTTGTACCTGCAAGACACGTTACTCCCAAAATAACAATATACCCTGCAAGACAAAGTTAGAACAGAATAAAGATAATAAAATGTTTCATAGCCTTTGAGCTATCCGGTTCTGACTTCAGATTTCCTACCGAAAACCCTAGGTCGAACTGACGCCTACTGTTCCCTCTTCCGGGGAGCACGCCCTGACCTACTCCACTCAGGAGAGTTTACCTTTTGCCAGTTCGGTCCTCCAGACCGACTGGACTTTTGCTCAGCGTCCGATGCTTCCAGTCTTCATGCTGGACGTCCAATCTACGACCCGTCCAGACTTCTACCCGGTTCGCGACACCAAGATTTTAACCTAGGGTTTCCACCCCCTAGGATTTTTGCCTGAAGCTCCGACCCGCCAAGGCTTTCCTGTTGGTTGCTACTCGGAAAACCCAATGGCTCTACTGTACAAAAATTTTGTACGTGATCTGAACCTTTCCTAGCTACCACGTGTTCTTTTAAGTTAAACTTGAATCTCCTGCGGACCTTAACACGTTTGATTCCAAGTTTAACTTATATGTTCTTTTAGATTTAGATTTGGATCTCCTGCGGAATTTAACACGTTTGATCCAAATCACCTAGGTTATAAATTCAATTAAATATTAGTTTCCAAAATTGGCTTCCAGTACTGCATGGCGAGGCACTTGGCCTTCTTAGATATAGGCGCAACCACCACCGACTAGACAAAGCCTTTTAAGGAAAGTTAATATTTAATTTCCTTATATAACTCTAGGTTAACCAAAAGGAACAATCAAATCACAAGGAAAAAAGAAAAAGAACACAACATCGAAATTAAATTCGAAAAATAAGAATCGAATGCCTCTTGTATTTGGTATTTATACAAAGAAAAATTAACTAGTATGATGCGGAAATTAAATACTAGTTATACCTCTTCCTTGTATGCTAAAAACCTCGAGATCTTCTGCCGTATCCCTCGCCTCCTCTTAGACGTCGTGTGGGCAACGATCCTCCAAGACGAACACCACCCGGAAAGCTTCTCCTCCTTCTCTAGAATTCGGCCACCACCACCACAAAGGAGCAAAAGAGAGCAAAGGGAAGAGAGGGAGAGGGGCCGACCACTTGATGATCTCCAACAACACAATATCAATTGTTATATTTTTCAAGGCCTCCCCTCCCCCCTTTTTTATATTAGTTTCCCAACGGAAAATTATGGAAAGAGTTTTATAAAAAATTAGACTCATTCCTATTTTATTTTAATTTTTTCTTTTTCTTTCCTTTTAATTAATCAATCCAAGATTGATTTATTAATTAAACAACTATTTGTTGATATTTAATTATTTGACCGGCCCCTTGCTTGGGCACCAAGCAAGGTGGTCAGCCACTTATTAAAAGGGAAAGAAAGAAAAAAAATTTATAAAATTTTAAAGAAGAAAACTTCTAATAAAATTTTACAAACTCTCTTGTTTTTCTAATGTGGATATTAAAAGGAAAGTTTTAAAATTTAAAACCAAGTTTTAAAATTTAAAACATCTCTAATAATATTTCTTTTTAAAAGAAAGATTTATAAATTTTACAACTCTCTTTTAAAACCTTGTGGCCTAATTTAAATTAGGAAAATTTTATAAATTTTTAAAATCTCTCTTTTTACAAATTGTAAATATCTGAGGAAATTTAAAAATTCAAAAACAACCTTCCTAATTTAAATATTGCGGCCGACCCCCTTGCCCAAGGCAAGGGCCGACCACTTCTAGAGAATATGTGGTCGGCCATTGCTTGGTCACCAAGCAATGGACCGACCCCTTCTTGGACACCAAGATAGGATTTTCTTTGGATGGACTTGTAGCTTTATTGATGCTACAACAGGGACCTAGAGGAGAAATTGGTTTTGGCCTTTCGATGAGCTCGAGTATCCCGTGCTCGCCCCGAACACACAACTCAAGTTCATCGATAATAACTCATTCCACTAGAGAGTTATTACCGCACTACCGCACCAATCCTAAATTACATTATGGGCTCCTTCTTATCATGAGTGTGTTAGTCTCCCTGTGTTTAAGATTACGAATGTCCACTAATTAAGTGAGTTATTGACAACTCATTTAATTAATATCTAGCTCCAAGAGTAGTACCACCCAACTTTATTGTCATGTTGGACTAGGTCCACCTGCAGGGTTTAACATGGCAATCCTTATGAGCTCCTCTTGGAGTCATTCTCAACCTAGATAACTAGGACACAGATTCCTTCTATAATCAACAACACATACAATAAGTAATATCATTTCCCAACTTATCGGACATATTGATTTATCGAGCTAAACCTCACCCTTTGATAAGTCAAAGAAATAAATATTAAATATACATGCTTGTTATTATATTAGGATTAAGAGCACACACTTCCATAATAACTAAGGTCTAGTTCTTTTACTAAGTCAGTACAAAAAGAACTTACATACACTTAAAGTGTATTAGTGTAATTTATTAGTGAAGATAAACTAATACTTAATTACACTACGTCTATTCTGATGGTTTGTTCCTTTCCATCTTAGTCATGAGCAACTGTTTATAATTTATAGAGAACCGACAACATGATCTTCTAAGTGTGACTCCACACTCCATGTTATATACTATATAAATTAATTGAACAATTACATTTAACAAATAAATGTAAACATTTGACCAATGTGATTCTTTATTTCAAAATAAATGTGTACAAAAGCTAAACTTTTAAGTATACACTCCAACATTTCCACATAGGGTTACCACCCCCTATGACCTAGGGTTACTGCCCCCTAGGGTTTTTCATTTGCCTAACCGCAGCTAGGACTTTTCCTGCAAAGCTCATTCAACACATCAGAAAACAAAACACCCTAACTTTGATCCCTTTGACATAATCAAAACATAGGTTCGATCGTCGGATGCTTCCCGCACCAACAATCTCCCCCTTTTTGATTATGGCAACACAGTTCAAATTTAAGTAAAACTATGACAGAAAAATAAAGAATTTTAAGCATAGAAGAAATGCAAAGAAAATAATTCCTTATATTCCCCCTTAATTTCCCCTTAACTTTGACCTCTCTCCCCCTTTGACATAAATCAAAAAGATGATAATTAGGGAGAATGGCGATATATCCTAGGTAATTTTTGTTGAGAATTTCGGGCCGCAAAAATTGCTTTTTCGCGTTGCAGAAACCCCGATTCCTATGCCACGGATCCATGTGAAGTAAAATTTTCAAAAACATTACGAGTACGAATTTCTTATGCTAGTTCTAAACTAGATCTACAAAGAGAATGAATTTACCCTCGTTGCAATGCCCTTCGTAATCCCTCTCGTCCAACGATTCGCCGGATCTCAAGATCGTCAAGCGTACGATCCTCTAGAAGTATCCACACGAACAAACTAGGTGGAGAGGCCAAACAAAAGGTGTGCTAGCACCTATGAAGTGTTCGGCCAAGAGAGGAGAGGGAGAAGAAAATTGAGAGCAAGGAAGAAGATGAGTTGAATGCCTTGAATTGCATTCACTTGCAATTCAAATGTGGCCAGCCACAATTGTAACCCCCATTCATTTAATTTGGCCGACCATTAAAGAGAGGACTTGTAACCTCCATGAGATGGCACACACATGTGCTAACTATGATGATGTGGCGCATCATCATTAGTCCTCCTAATGCCAACTCACAAATGAGGTGGCACCAAATCTCTCTCAAGGTTGATCTAATCTAACCATTTGATTCAAACCAACTTAATATAATGAATCTAATTCATTTAATTAAATTGATTCAATGAATCATAATCTAAATTAGACTCATTGAACACATGAATCAACTTGAGTGCAACTCAATTAGCCCAATTAGGATTACTCTTAATCCAATTTGATCCATCACATGAATCTAATCCTCTTTGTTCATCATATGAACCTAATCTCCATCTAATTGTCCTTTGTGTGTGACCCTATAGGTTCTTATAACGTTGGCAATGCTCCTAAACCCATTTAGAAGCATAAGTAATGAGCGATATCTAGCAACATGTCATTACTACCCAAGTTATAAGAATGTTGAAATCCAACATCACCTTGTGACTACGAATTGTGACTCCTCACAATATATGACATTGTCCTTCTATCCTAGACATCTAGATTGATCAATGTGAGGCATAGACCGTGTCATCCTCTAATCAATCTAAATCTTGAACTCCAAGTAGACTCACTCAATCAAATGAGCTCAATATCTCATATTGACTCATTTGGGCATGGCCATGCACTTCGTGGTCTTACTCTATCAAGAATATCGATGTCGCACCTGTCATATAGGAGGGATAGATCCCATCTACATCACTCACATCCCTCTGCATAATTTGTTTCATACCCAGTAATCGCCTTTATAGTCCACCCAGTTACGGGTGACGTTTGACAAAACCAAAGTACATAACTCCTTATGGTGACTTCAGGTCCAAGGACTAATAGTCATACTAATAGCCATATGAGAAAGTATATGACACTCATATAAGGATCCATGATACTTTCTCATGGCGGGTCATTCAGTATACATTCTCCAATGCATACCCATGTGTTAACTTGATATCTCTATATCCATGACTTGTGAGATCAAGTCATCGAGTTGACCTACATGCTAGTCTCATCGCATTAACATTATCCCTAAATGTTAATAATCGATTAGGAATGATTAAGAGTAGTGGTCCCTATATCATCTCACTATCGATTCAACCAATCGATTGATATAGGTAAGAACCTTCTACTCAAGGACGCTATTATACTTAGTTTATTTGGCACCAATACAAGTAAGCATAATAACCAAAACCAAATGCCTTTATATATATACAAGAATAAGATACAATGAGTCCATACAACAATCATCAAATGATTGGCTCTAGGGCTCTAACTAACAATCTCCCACTAGCACTAGTGCCAATCAGTGTAGGATCTAAGCCCTATGACCTAGTGTGACCATCATATTTTCTCTGTGCCAAAGCCTTGGTCAAGGGATCTGCGATGTTAGCCTCTGTAGGTACTCTACAAATCTTCACATCTCCTCTGTCGATAATCTCTCGAATGAGATGAAAGCGCCGTAGTATGTGTTTAGTCCGCTGGTGTGAGTGAGGTTCCTTCGCTTGTGCTATAGCTCCATTGTTGTCACAATAGAGCTCAATAGGGTCAGCAATGCTAGGAACCACCCCAAGTTCAGTGATGAACATATGGATCCAAACTGCCTCCTTTGTTGCTTCTGATGCAGCAATATACTCGGCCTCTGTCGTAGAATCAGCTACTGTGTCCTGCTTCGAACTCTTCCAGCTCACAACACCACCATTTATGCAAAACATGAACCCTTACTGCGATCGATAATCATCCTGATCGGTCTGGAAGCTAGCATCACTATAACCCTTTACAACTAGCTCGTCATCACCTCCATATATCAAGAAATATTCTTTAGTCCTTCTCAAGTACATAAGAATATTCTTGACCGCTATCCAGTAACTTTCACCTGGATCTGACTAGTATCTGCTCGTCATGCTCAACGCATACGAGACATCAGGATGAGTACATAGCATGGCGTACATGATAGATCCTATGGCTGAAGCATAAGGGATCTGATCCATGCGGTCTCTCTCCTCTCTAGAAGAGGGACCTTGAATCTTCGAAAGACTCACGCCATGTGACATAGGCAGAAATCAATTCTTGGAGTTCTACATGGCAAACCGAAGGAGTATCTTGTCAATATATGTACTCTGACTTAGGCCAAGCATCCTTTTAGATCTATCTCTATAGATCTATATGCCAAGAATGTGGGATGCTTCACCTAAGTCCTTCATTGAGAAACAAGTCCCTAGCCAAGTCTTGACAGACTGTAGCAAAGGGATGTCTTTCCCAATGAGTAGTATGTCATCCACATACATTATGAGGAAGACAACTATATCCCCAACTACCTTCTTGTAAGGCTCATCTTCGTTCTTGATGAAACCAAATTGTTTGATTTCATCATCAAATCGAAGATTCCAGCTTCGAGAAGCTTGCTTTAGTCCATAAATGGACCTATGCAGCTTGCATACTCTGCTAGTATGCTGTGGATGTACAAAACCCTCAGGTTGTGTCATGTACACATCCTCGAGCAGGTTTCCATTCAGAAACGCGGTTTTGACATCCATCTGCCATATTTCATAGTCATGGTATGCTGCAATAGCAAGCATGATCCGAATGGACTTAAACATCGCTACTGGAGAAAAGGTTTTATCAAAGTCAATACCATGAATTTGCTTGAAACCTTTAGCTACCAAGCGACCCTTATAAATAAGTCCATCCATGTCAGTCTTTCTCTTAAAGACCCACTTACACCCAATGGGTTTGACCCCTTCAGGTGGATCAAACAAAGTCCATACTTGGTTAGTGTACATGGATTCCATCTCAGATCTCATGGCTTCTAGCCATTTCTCGAAATCTGGTCTCATCACAGCTTCCTGATAGGAGGTGGGCTCATCCTCTATGAGCACAACGTCATCATACAAGAGAAATGAGTATCTCTCAGGCTGACGACGTACCCTATCAGACCTGCGAAGAGATATGTCTACTTGAACTGGTTGTTGTTCCTCAACTCTTTGTGGAACAACATCATCCACAACATTTTATGGTTCCAGTTCAACTTCCATCGAGGCTTCAGTGCTATGGTCTTTGCCACAACTACCTTGTGCTGACTGGGAATGTAGAAGTAATATCCCTTAGTTTCCTTGGGATATCCAATAAAGTAGCACTTATCATATTTGGGTCCTAATTTGTCTGAGACTTGACGTCGAACGTAAGCCTCGCAACCCTAAATCCTCATGAAAGACACCTGGGCATCTCTCCCAGTCCATATCCTATATGGTGTCTTTATCACGGCCTTGGATGGAACTCGGTTGAGTATAAAAGCTACCGTGTCTAGAGCATAGCCCCAACTAAATGTAGGAAGATCTGTGTGACTCATCATAGACCGTACTATATCTAATAGGGTACGGTTCCTCCTTTCGGATACACCATTCCACTATGGTGTTCCAAGAGGAGTGAGTTGGGATAGAATCCCACACTTAGCTAGATAGTCATGAAACTCATGGCTAAGGTATTCTCCACCTCGATCTGATCGAAATATCTTAATACTCTTGCTAAGCTGGTTTTGTACTTCATTCTTGAATTCTTTGAACTTTTCAAAGGATTCAGACTTATGTGTCATCAAGTACACATAACCATATCTACTGAAGTCATCAATAAATGTAATGAAGTACCTATAACCACCTCTAGCAGCGACATTGAAAGGGCCACATACATCACTATGTATAAGACCTAACAAGTCAGTCGCTCTCTCACTGTGTCCACTAAAGGGAGTCTTGGTCATCTTGCCTAGTAGGCATGACTCGCATGTCTCATATGATTCAAAATCAAATGAGTCTAGCAAATTATCTTTATGGAGCTGGGATAAGTGCTTGTCATTTATATGACCTAAGCGACAGTGCCAGAGATAGGTTGGGTTCATGTCATTTGACTTGAACCTCTTGGTACTTATGTTATAGATAGGGCTCTCAAGGTCTAGAATATAGAGTCTGTTCATCAGAGGTGCATTACAATAGAACATTTCATTTAAATAAATTGAACAACATTTGTTCTTTATAATAAATGAAAAACCTTTCTTGTCCAAACAAGAAACTGAAATTATGTTCTTAGTTAAAGCAGACACATAATAACAATCATCTAACTCTAGTACAAGCCCAGAGGGCAGAGATAGAAAATAAGTCCCTACAGCAACAACAGCAACCCATGCTCCATTGCCTACGCGTAGGTCCACCTCGCCCTTCGTCAATGCCCTGCTATTTCTCAGCGCCTGCACATTAGTACAAATGTAAAAAGCACATCCGGTATCTAATACCCATGATGAAGAAATAGATAGATTAACTTCTATAACATATATACCTGAAGTGGAAGTCTCACTTCTCTTCTTCTTAAGATCTTCCAAGTATGCCTTGCAGTTCCTCTTCCAGTGCCCGGTCTGACCGTAGTGGAAGCAGGTAGCATCCTTGGCGACCCCTCCTTTAGGCTTTAGTGCCTTGCCTTTGCCCTTGGCTTGGGACTTTCCCTTGCCTTTAGGCTTGCCCTTACCCTTGTGTTTCTGAACCATCAGAATAGAATTGGGCTTAACCTTCTTAAGGTTGAGCTCAGCAGTTCATAACATACTAAGCAGTTCGGGCAGTGGCTTGTCAATTTCGTTTATGTTGTAGTTCATGACAAATTGACTATAGCTCTCTGGCAAAGACTGCAAGATCAGGTCAGTGGCCAGCTCTTGGCCAAGTGGGAATCCCAACCTCTGTAGATTCTCTATGTACCCAATCATCTTGAGTACATATGGACCTACGGGAGCCCAATCTGACATCTTGCACTGAAATAGTGCCCTTGAGATCTCAAATCTCTCGTGTCGCGCTTGTCCTTGATATAGTTGACGAAGATGTTCAACCATATCATAAGCACCCATTAACTCATGTTGCTTCTGAAGCTCAGAGTTCATGGTCGCGAGCATTAGACATGACACATCTAATGCGTCATCTTGATGCTTCTTGTAAGCATCTTTGTCTACTCGCGTGGCATTGGCAGGAGGAGCCTCCGGAATGGGCTGCTCTAGAACGTACAGTTTACGTTCTTGGGTGAGAACTATTCTCAGATTCCTGTACCAGTCCATAAAATTCGCTCCGTTGAGCTTGTCCTTGTCAAGGACAGAATGCAGAGAGAAGCTGTTCGTGTTTGACGTCATGGTAATCTACAACAGAAAAATACAGAAAATAAATAAACATCATATTCTAGTAATCATATAATTAGGCCTTTTAATTAAATGATGCTCCCACTGAATTCTATAATTCATGTGGGACAAGATCCACATCATACTACGCCTTGAGTTAACTTTGGCTAATACGCCCAAGACTTAGTATGATCGGTAGATAACTAATTTACCAATTACATCTCTATACAACTCTTGTTTATAGGATCAAGATCCACATTTATATTAAAACTCGAGTTAGCTTTGGCTAATACGCCCAAGAGTTAATATAAACGTGATTTTGTCCTATCTTCCAACTATTGGATAAATGCCTACAGTTAAACTTGATTTAACTAGTTATACTCAATCTAATTGAGTTTTACTCACCCATGCGTTGATAGGAGGGACCAAGATTGCCCCTCCGTACCCTACCAAGATAATATGTGTTGCTCTGCTTTGGCAGATTCAACAACTACATGTGATCGAGGTAGTGATAGGTATCACGGCATGGTAGGCATTACGAGTTGTCACGATTAAGATCTAATATAATCGACGAGGTGTATCATATACTCGATTTAGATCTAATCTAATCGTTAGGGTGCATCATGTATGCGATTGATCGAATCGAATCGTTAAGGTGCTAATTAACTACTTTACTAGCATGCATCAAATACACACACAAAAGCAATTAATTATACTATTTGTGATTAGTCATGGCCCTACTACGATCTTCTCAAGCCAATGAGAAGATCGGATGGTCAACCTAGGGTCAACAGCTTCTTCAAGCTCCTCCCTTTGACCACCTTGTGTTGCTCGTGCCCTCCTCGTAGCTCCGTCTCGAGTGGACCATCCACCGGCTCATTTTGTACATTACAAAAGGATGAAACTCGAGTTACATTCGAGTCTAAACTATTTATAACAACAATATAAATGAAGGAAGGCACGACGCGTAGGTCACGAATCAAATACAACACGCACAATCACATGACGGCACGTAGGCCGTATTATGAATTACAACACAAATATTCTAATAAAATTGAGTCTTTTTGGGCCATGACCATCACAAATTATACATAATTCTAAATTATGTAATTTCCATAATTTTCTGTAATTTTAATACTATTTTACAGTTTTTATGAGTAAATAATTCCCGGCGGTCCCGATTAGTGGTTTTCGGGCGTAATCGCGGAATGAATCCCCTTGCGGGGTTAGGGGCAGTACCCCTACCCACGATATAACCATCGCGAGTGTTTCTTAGCGATCCTACAGTGCCTTAGTCCACTGTCCCAAAATATTTTGGGGTGAAACCTTGCCGTTTCGGAAAAATCTTCTCGGTAGTCGAAGCCTACAAGTGTCTAAACACTTGTGCTTCGCTTCTACGAGAAAATTACCCATAAAAGCTATAAAATTTTAAAATTCACAGAAACTTATAGATCTGCTATTTTTCATAAAAATATAAATTAAACTCGTACAAGACTTCGCACGTAGCTCTGATACCACTGTTGGGATTTTCGAGCCGTAAAAACCGCTTTTTGCGTTGCGGAAACCCCGAAACCCCAGCCACCGGATCCGTGAAAAGATTAAAATTTCGAAAAACATTACGAGTACGAGTTTCTTACACTAGTTCTAAACTAGATCTACAAGGAGAAGGAATTTTACCCTTGATGCGAAGCCCTTCGCAATCCCGCTAGTCCTTGGTTCGCCGGATCTCGAAAGTGTCAAAGTAGACACTTCTCTATGTGTATCCACACAAGAAAGAGATGGAGAGGCTAAACAAAAGGTGTGCTAGCACCTATGAAGTGTTCAGCCAAGAGAGGAGAGGGAGAAGAAAATTGAAAGCAAGAGGAAGAAGATGGAATGAATGCCTTGAATGAAAAATTCAATCTCATCCACACTAAAGGTGGCCGACCACATAATGGTTTGTAACCCCCATGGAATATCAAGAGTCAAGTCTCTTGATCTCCTCCATGAGGTGGCATTTGGTCAAGTCAAACTTGACCAAATGAAGAAGCCTTGATGATGTGGCATTGGTCAAGTCAAAACTTGACTCTTCATCTTCCTACTTAAGTCAAGTCAAACTTGACCACTTCTCTCCCTTTGTTGATCTAATCGAACCATTGGTTCAAGTCAATTTTAATTTAATGAATCTCTATTCATTGAATTAAATTAATTAAATGAGTCTAAGTCCAAATTAGACTCACTTAACACATGAACCAACTTGAGTCCAGCTCAATTAGCCTAATTTGGATTACTCTTAATCCAATTTGGTTCATCATATGAACCTAATCATTTAGGTTCATCAAATGAACCTAATCTCCATCTAATTGCCCTTTGTGTGTGACCCTATAGGTTCTTGTAACGTTGGCAATGCTCCTAAACCCATTTAGAAGCATAAATAATGAGCGCCATCTAGCAACACATCATTACTACCCAAGTTACAAGAATGTTGAGATCCAACATCACCTTGTGACTGTTGGTTGCTACTCGGAAAACCTATAGGTTCTACTGTACAAAAATTTTGTACAAAGGTCTGAACCTTTTCCTAGCTACCATGTGTTCTTTTAAATTAAATTTTGGATCGCCTGCGGAACTTAACACGTTTGATCCAAAACATAATCTATTTGTTCTTTTAGGTTTTGACTTGGATCTCCTGCGAAACTTTACACGTTCGACCCAAGTCTCCTTAAGTTATTAATTCCATTAAATATTAATTTCCATAATTGGTTCCTAGTACTGACGTGGCGAGGCACATGGCCTTCTTGGATATGGGAGCAACCACCACCGACTAGACAAAACCTTTTATAGAAAGCTAATATTTAATTTCCTAAAATAACTTTAGGTTAACCAAAGAGAACAATCAAATCACAAGGAAAATAAAAAACAAAAGAACACAACATCGAAAAAAACATATTCGAAATTCTAGAACGTAAGCCTCTTGTATTTGGTATTATTTCCATAAATAACTAGCATGATGCGGAAATAAAAATTACTAGTTATACCTTGTAGAAAAACCTCTTGATCTTCTACCGTATTCCTCTTCTAACCTCGGACGTTGTGTGGGCAACGATCTACCGAGATGAGAAACCACCAACCACCTTCTTCTCCTCCAAGCAAGGTTCGGCCACAAAGGAAAACTTCACCAAGGAGAAAAACCAAAATACTAACCAAGCTCCAAGAGATGCTAGCTTTCTCCTTCTTCTTCTTCTTCTCCAAGTAGTATCCGCCACCACAAGAGCTCCAAGGAAGGAGAGAGGTTCGGCCACCACAAGAGGAAGAGAGGGAGAGGATGGCCGGCCACACCAAGGAACAAAAGAGGGAGAGAAAATAATAGAGGTTGTGTCTCATGAAGGCACCCTCACCCCTTCTTTTATATTCCTTGGCCTAGGCAAATTAGGAAATTTAATTACAATAAAATTTCCTCAATTTCCTTGACATGATTTAATTTGAGAAAAATAAAATAAAATTTCCCAAATAAACCAATGGCCGGCCACATCAATGAAGGAAAAAATTAGACAAGTTTTAATCAACAATTAAAACTTCCTAATTTGTTTCCGGAAATTTTAAAAAATAAAATTTCTCTTTAAAATCTCTTCATGGTTGATAATAGGAAATTTCTATAATTTTAATTTTATCAACATGTGAATAATTTTTAAAGAGAAAATAAAACATCTCTCCAATCTACAAATAAGGAAAGAGATCTAATCTCTTTCTTTAATTTTTTGTAGATTTTTTACAAGAGAGATATTTTAATTTTAATTGTCTTTAAATTATATCGTCCACATAATAATAAAAATTAAAATTAAATTTCTTTTTTAATTTAATTTGGCCGACCCCCACTAGCTTGGGTTCAAGCTAGGGCTGGCCACCCAAATTCATACCTAGGCCGGCCCTAGCTTGTTCCCAAGCTAGCTTGGCCGACCCCAATTGGGTGGGTATAGAAGGTGGGTATAGGTGGGTATAGAACTCTATAAATAAGAGGCTACGATAGGGACCGAGAGGAGGAATTGGTTTTGGTCTCCCGATAAAATTAAGCATCCCGTGTTCGCCCCGAACACACAACTTAATTTTATCAATGATAATTCATTCCACTAGAGAACGATCATTGAACTACCGCACCAATCCCAAATTACATTTTTGGGCTCCTTCTTATTATGAGTGTGTCAGTCTCCCTGTGTTTAAGATATCGAATGCCCACTAATTAAGTGAGTTACTGACAACTCATTTAATTAATATCTTAGTCCAAGAGTAGTACCACTCAACCTTATCGTCATGTCGGACTAAGTCCACCTGCAGGGTTTAACATGACAATCCTTATGAGCTCCTCTTGGGGACATTCTCAACCTAGTATCTCTAGGACACAGTTTCCTTCTATAATCAACAACACACACTATAAGTGATACCATTTCCCAACTTATCGGGCTTATTGATTCATCGAACTAAATCTCACCCATTGATAAATTAAAGAAATAAAAATCAAATATATGTGCTTGTTATTATATTAGGATTAAGAGCACACACTTCCTTAATAATCGAGGTCTTTGTTTCTTTATAAAATCAGTATAAAAGAAACGACCTCAAATGGTCCTACTCAATACACTCTAAGTGTACTAGTGTAATTATACAGTCAAGATAAACTGATACCTAATTACACTACGACCTTCTAATGGTTTGTTCCTTTCCATTTTGGTCGTGAGCTACTGTTTATAATTTATAAGGTACTGATAACATTATCTTCTACATATGACACCACATGCTATGTTATCTACAATATAAATTATTTGAACAACTACAAACAAATGTAGACAATTTGACCAAATGTGATTCTTTATTCATAATAAATGTTTACAAAACTTAGGCTTTCAGTATACACTCCAAGAGTGACTACTAATTGTGACTCCTCACAATATATGACAAGTTTCCTTCTATCCTAGACATCTAGATTGATCAATATGAGGCATAGACCGTGTCATCCTCTAATCAATCTAAATCTTGAACTCCAAGTAAGACTCACTCGATCAAATGAGCTTAATATCTCAAATTGACTCATTTGGGCATGACCATGCACTTAGTGGTCTCACTCTATCAAGAATATCGATGTCACTCCCGTCATATAGGAGGGATAGATCCCATCTACATCACTCACATCCTTCTGCATAATTCGTTACATACCCAGTAATCACCTTTATAGTCCACCCAGTTACGGGTGACGTTTGACGAAACCAAAGTACGTAACTCCTTATGTAGGGATCCATGGTGACTTCAGGTCCAAGGACTAGTAGTTATACTAATAGCCACATGAGAAAGTATATGACACTCATATAATGATCCATGATACTTTCTCATGGCGGGTCATTCAGTATTCATTCTCCAATGCATATCCATGTGTCAACTTGATATCTCCATATCCTTGACTTATGAGATCAGGTCATCGAGTTGACCTACATGCTAGTCTCATCGCATTAACATTGTCCCTGAATGTTAATACTAGACTAGAAATGATTAAGAGTAGTGTTCCCTATATCATCTCACTATCGGTTCAACTAACCGATTGATATAGGTAAGAACCCTCTACTCAAGGATGCTATTATACTTAGTTATTTGGCACCAATACGAGTAAGTATAATAACCAAAAACAAATGCCTTTATTTATATATACACGAATATGATACAATGTGTCCATACAACAATCATCAAATGATTGGCTCTAGGGCTCTAACTAACAATTTTCAACCTAGATAACTAGGACACAGATTCCTTGTATAATCAACAACATACACTATAAGTAATATCATTTCCCAACTTATCGGGCATATTGATTTATCGAGCTAAACCTCACCCTTTGATAAGTCAAAGAAATAAATATTAAATATATATGCTTGTTATTATATTAGGATTAAGATCACACACTTCCGTAATAACTAAGGTCTAGTTCTTTTACTAAGTCAGTACAAAAAAAGAACTTACCTAAATGGTCCTAGTCAATACACTTAAAGTGTATCAGTGTAATTTATTAGTCAAGATAAACAAATACTTAATTACACTATGACTATTCTGATAGTTCGTTCCATTCTATCTTAGTCGTGAGCAACTGTTTATAATTTATAGAGAACCGACAACATGATCTTCTGAGTGTGACACCACACTCCATGTTATCTACTATATAAATTAATTGAATAATTATATTTAACAAATAAATATAGATATTGACCAATGTGATTCTTTTATTTCTTTAACAAATAAATATTTACAAAAGCTAGGCTTTTAGTATACACTCTAACAGAAAGCTGATGGAGTGGAAGACTAGGACTGAAAATCAACAAAAAGTTAATTTTTCAGTCCGGGGCACCTCGACCAAGTCTGGGGCACTTGTACCTGTCCATGGTCCAGACACCCGGACTCTGGCGCCCGGAATCCTTCCGGGTGCCTGGATCGAAAAATTAATTTTTATCCCCTTAGAGGCACCTGGAATCCTTCCAGATGCCCCGACCAGGGCTATAAATATAACCCTGGTTCCAGAAGGTCAGAACAATACTTGTGATTGATTCCTATTCAGTTCTGTTCTGTAATCTAGTGCTTTAATTACTATAAAGAGGCTTATCCACCTGAAGGAGAGTTTACTGAGTGTTCAACTTTCTTGGGTTAACAACCTCCCTGGTTGTAACCAAGTAAATCATTGTGCCTCTTCCTTTCTTTATTTAAGTCTCTTATTTCTTTTATACAAGTGTTGATTATTATTAAGCTTTAAAGTGCAAGGAAGGTTCAAATTTCTTTGTAGGGCTATTCACCCCCTGTAGCTGGCCGCCAAGGGTCCAACAAGTGGTATTAGAGCGGGTTCACTTCAGGAGGACTAACCGCCAAACGAAGAACGCGAGATGGCCGAACCGAGCATCAACCCACCAAAGTTCGAGGGGAAATTTACAAGTTGGAAGAAAAAGATGGAGGTATTTTTTAAAATAAATTTTAATTATTAATAATTATGAAATATGGTTTTGTAGCTTCAAAAGATAAAGAAGAATATCAATGGATGAAGAAGAAGCAAGCCGACTTCATGGCAAACGACAAAGTAGAATTCTATCTACTGAGCATCTTACTACCACAAGAAGTCAAACAGATTGGAGCGTACGAGTCAGCTAAGGAGCTCTGGGAGAAATGCCTAGAACTAAATGAAGGGACCTCGGAGGCAAAAAACTAGCGAGATGGGACTTGCTCCAGAACCAGATAAACAACCTCGAGTTAGAAGAAGGTGAAACTATCGCACACCTCCACTCAAGAATCAAGGAGCTCATCACCAAACTCATAAATCTCAAAAAAAAGGTACCAATCGAGATTCGCTAAGGTATGCACTTAACGTATTTCCTAGGACATCGGAATGGTTGACCTTAGTAGATGTGTATTTCATCTCTAAGGATTTAGACGTAAGCACTTTAGAAGAATTTTTTTTTCAACTTTTGAAATTCATGAGTCAAGATGTGCAGGTCTAAAGAAGGAATCAAGGCAAAACATTGCCTTAAAAGCTAAAATGGGTGAACCAGATTCTGAGACATCACTTGATGATGACGAAACGATGTTAATGGTAAGAAAATCTAAAAAATTATTTAAATCTAATAAATTTAATCAAATGCAGGGTACAACAAGAAAAAGAAAAGTAAGATGCTATCACTATAATAAAGAAGGACATATAAAAGGTAACTGCCCAAAATTGAAGAGCAAAGATAAGGACAAGGAAAAAAACAAGAAGCCAGCTCTACCCAAGTATAATCTAAAGGCGATGTGGGACGACAAATCATCCGAATCGGAGATAGAATCCCTCATCGGATTGTACTAGTAGCAAGTCCCCAAGAAGAGAAAGACGAAGCAAGCTTGTTCGAAATGAGCATCGAGAACATCGATGAAGGGGAGCGACATCGGAAGAAAGTAGTACTTCAGGGGGAGCTTTAGATTATGGGATTGATAAGGTAAGTCAGGTACAGTCTCTTCGTCCTAAAAAATTTTAGTTTATAAAACTATTATCAAAAAATTATTGTAAGTTAGAAAAAGAAAATAAGGAGTTAAAATCAACCTTAGCTGTTTCTTGTCGATTAGAATATTTCGACAAAGTAAAAACAGAAAATGAAAAATTAAAAAAGGAAATAGAGAATTTGAAAAGTCATGCATGCTCAACTTTTATTACATCTAATTTTAGAAATTTGTTAGGACTTAACTGGTATATTAAATATCATAAGGGTCAAATTAGGAAAGTATCACAGAAATATATTCCTAAAATTTTTTTGATTAATCCTGCAGGAAGGAATCTATTTTGGGTTCCAAAATCATATTTAGATTGATTATTTTTTTTAACTAAGGGTTGTCGGTGCGGAAAGCATCAGACGATCGAGCCCAAGTTTTGATAATGGCAAAGGGTTCAAGTTAAGTCATCTTGTGATCTAATAGTTTGAATGAACTTGTAGGAAAAGTCCTAAGTGTACTTAGGCAAAAGTCCTAGCTGTGGTTAGGCAGGTGGAAAACCCTAGGGGGTGGTAACCCTATGTCATAAGGGGTGGTAACCCTATGCGGAAAGTCTTGGCGGGTCAAGAGCTTCAGGCAAAAGTCCTAGGGGTGGTAACCCTAGGTGGAAAGTCCTGGTGTCGTGAACCAGGTGGAAAACTGGACGGGTCGGGAAGCGGGAGTCCAGCAGAAAGTCCGGAAGCATCGAACACTGAGAAAAAGTCCAGTTGATCTGGAGGATCGCGCTGACAACAGGTAAATCTCCTGAGTGGAGAAGGTGAGGACGCGTTCCCCGTAGAGGGAACAGTAAGCGTCGGGTCGACCTTGGGTTTCCGGTTGGAAATCCGAAATCAGACCCGAACAATCCGATGACTGTCAACTATCATTTGTTATATCGTTTCTTTGCTAACTTTGTTTTACAAGGTTTGTGTTTGGGACTAACACATTTTGTAGGAACAAAGAAGCTGTAAAATACTGAAAAATGGCGAATAAAGATAAGAGAATTTTCCAGAATTTTTGAAAATTTTTCAGGAATTTTTCGGAGCTCGTATGGACGGGTTAACGAGAATAAAAACGGGGCCCGGGAAAGCTTGTTTAGGCTACCCCATTTTAACGAGGAAAAGTTTTCTTTTCCTTTTTATTTCTTTTTCTTCTTTTCTTTATTTGTTTTTCTCCTTCCCCGTGCGCGTGGCCGACACTTATCCACGCCGAAGCCTCTCGTGCCCTAACCGCACGAGCGGTTCCCTCCTCTCCCGATCTCTTCTCTTCCTCCTCTTGTCTCTGCCCTAGCCACAGCCGACGCTGCTCTCTTCCCTCTTGCGCCGAGTGGCCGACTCCTCCTTGCACTCACGAGACACCGCCGGTCACTGGAAACCAGCACCGTCGCCGTGCCCTAGCCAGTCCGACGCCATTTCCTTGCCTCTACTGTTGCCTCGTCGCCGCAGAGATCTCAGACACCACCCGCACGGCCGCTGGCCGAGTCCTTCCTCCTATTATTCTCCTCCCCTACCGGTGCTCTAGGGTTTTTCGCTCTGCCCTAGGACCTCTCACCGCCGTTGTGACCACTGCGTCGTTGCTTTACTCCGAGCCGGCATCCCTTTACTTACATCAGATTCACCCTTTTTGCTGGTTGTGACCACCCTAAAGAGTTAGTCGTCAACTATAGTGAGTGTCACCTCCTGATCAACTTGATTCGTCGCTGCCTTTCTTTGTGCGAGATTAAATTTGGGATGTTGCAGCCACTAGAGAAGGATGTATGGGTATCGAATCTTTTAACCTAAACTTGTTGATAACCTTAGATATGAATTTCAATCACCAAAGGTTGCTTTCCATTTACAGAGAATGGCTTATTCAATCAGTAGCATTACTGCCCTGCTGCCATATTAGAGATATAGCTGTTTCTGTGAAGCTGGAATCGTGAACAGAGTTAACAAGAACAATTATTTAAGGTAAGG
The DNA here is from genome assembly GCF_018446385.1 of Zingiber officinale. Taxonomy (NCBI): domain Eukaryota; kingdom Viridiplantae; phylum Streptophyta; class Magnoliopsida; order Zingiberales; family Zingiberaceae; genus Zingiber; species Zingiber officinale. The sequence goes on from NC_056002.1 coordinate 82,281,989, forward strand.
ATTAGGTGTATTTGAAATACTTGTTGTATATTATGTTTCGAATTGGAGGATTTGGATAGATAATCATGTGGATCTAGGTAAGGAACATGATTATGATACATGTTGATTAGGGTTTTACCCTAATTTAGGGTTAGAGATTTTATTTAGCTATTTATGAGAATTGTAGCTAAATAAAATATATTTACATTGGTATTACAGGACTGATTCGAGACGAGCGTCTTGACGTTGGATTTGACTGGATTGTACCTGCTATTGGAGGCGGGTACCTCTTGACTTATCTTTTATGATATTGTCATTTGGATATGCATAGTATTTTATAGCTACAAGCAATGATCATGTTTGCCTTTGGTATGCCACGGTTTGATACCCATAGCATGTTCTGTTTTTGTTGTTTGTTATGTATCCATGTTTATGCCTCATGATTATTTCCATGGTTACCTTAATTTCTAGAGTAAGTGACATACCATGCTCTACTGATGTAGGACTAGATTCTGGATTTTTATTATCTAGAGTGTGTACCTATATTTTTATACCATATCTGATATGTATACCTAGACCCTTTTGTTTTGATCCATGTACATTGTTGGTACATATTTTATGGAGGTGGATATGTTCCGGACCTAGGTTGTTATACCATAGAGGACCTGTATACCCTACATCTGTGGATTTGACTTACTTGTACTAGGGTACACATTTATATATATGGATTGGTTCAGGATGTTGTCATGCTTAGTGTCATGCACCATTCGCATGATTGCATGCTGCGTGATAGGCTGCTCCATTGTTGTAGAGCATATCGCTAGTTTCATCACTGTTCGGTGCTCCGTTGGCCCGCTCATGGGTAGCGTGACGCAGCGTGGTAGCTCGACAGTTTGCTCAGTTCGGTGCTCCGTTGGTCCGCTCATGGGTAGTGTGACGCAGCGTGGTAGCACATCAGGGATCCCTCCTCGTCATGGTGTACCGGGAGATGAGAGAATTACGCTCCCCCATTTATGATTTGGGGTAGGAGTATGTGTGTACTCCGACAGCATCCCGTCCACTCGGTCACTCATCAGGAGTAGTGACGTCAGAGTGCATGGTTGTCACAGCCCTACCCACTCAGTCTCACTATTTTGTGTGAGATGACTGACTGGCCTCAGGGGTGACCATGTCATTTGCACCATATGCATTTATTGCATTTATTTGCTTGTGTTTGCTGCACTTATATGCTGTATTTTGGTGGATGCATTTGTTTGACATGCATACAGGAGGCATATTATGTATCTAGTTTGACTACCCTTTTGTTCTGGATAGGAGTTCCTGGTGAGTATAGCTTCCTCAGTTACCTTTCAGTTTTACATATTTCCTATATATGATTAGAAAGTTGTATTCCATGTTTATTGCTGTTAGATATATCTTATTAGGCATGTCTATTGGTATTCGCTGAGTTGTTGAACTCACCCCCGTGGACACTATCTTTTTTCAGATACCAGGTTGTTATGATGTCGCTTGGAGTATCCTATCTGCTGGTCCCCACGTCACCTCAGAAGATCTATCGATTTCATTTATGTTTTGTTTGTTTTATGTGTCAGTGTGTTTAGTTTATGCTCCGGTTTTGTTCTGGAGTGTTGAAGTTGTTATGTGATATTTGGTATTGGTTGTTGGTTGTGTAAGCCTAGCCGTCTAGAAGTTTTGTGTTTGGTTTGTATTTGGTTTCTGTCATTTTCCGTTGTGTTTTAGTTTTGATACAGCCGAGTGGGCTGCTTTACATATAACTGTGTGGTTGTGTGTATATTCCAGCCGCTTGTGGCTGATGTATATTATGTCTGTAGAAATGCTTCAGATTGTCACTCGTACAGGGGAGATGTAGCCGAAATTTCTTCAGACAGGGACTCCCTCGGGGCGTGACAATTTTGTGGTATCAGGGCCAAGTTATGATATTTGCTATGTGTTCTGGATTTTCGAGATTTATCTGATACCAATTTATTTGGTATCAGAGATCGGCTTGCGAATCTTATTTTCCCTGTGTTTCGGATTTCATGTTTTGGTCTTCTTGATGTGACTTTTCGGGTTTTGGGACCTGGCAGCAGCAGGACATCTCCAAGCTATAGGAGGTTTGTTGGTATTACTGTTATCCTACATTTTTGTTAGTATATGTACCGTTGACTATTACAGTTTTATGACATGTAATAGCACTTTGTATCTGGTATCTGTCTGATGTTGTAGCCATATTACATGTGATGGGTTAGCCACTGATGATGATAGACCTTAATAGAGGTTAAGGGTTATAATCTCTGGTGATTTTTCCATATCATATTGCCAGTAGTTTACCTTCCGTTACTACTAGTTGGTTAGGAGATTGAGGCACATACCAGCCTCTATTATTATTAGTTGGGTAGTGGATAATATCTACATATTCATGTTAACTTAGCCAGTAGAATACCTTGTTATCTTAGTTAATTTCGTCAGTAAATAATTGATTCACTCTTATTAGATCGGTCAGTAGAAGTCTGATTTACACTTGTTGATTTGGGTAGTCATGGATTGATTACCTTAGTTGCTTGTAGAGGATTAGTGTATTCTTGATTAGTTAGTAGATGACCGATTTAGTTATGTTGGTCCGATCAGTAGGGTACTGTCATACTCTATTTTTAGAGGTTCGAATCTTGGGATTATTTGTGCTTAGTTAGGTATCTAGAGCACATTTGAGTACATGACTCGTACTGACGTGGAAAAAACTGAATTGACCGTATACCATTGTCGATTTGGGTCAGTCTATAGAGGATCGATGTATCCTATTCCATGTGAACTTTAATTTTAGACTGTATGTACCTAGTTGGATTGGCTATGATTGCGTTTTCTGGTATGATCTTTATGTTAGATTTTATTTAGTTATACCCCTAAACCATGAGAGTAGGTAGCCTAGGGTTTGTGTGGTAGATTGGATTAAATATGCTGATTATACATACCTGTGTAGTTTATACACTTGATTATTATGTGATGTAGGAGTTTTATGATGGACGGTCTAATTGCATGTAGTGGGTGTATACTTTTCTAGTTATGATTGTTGTGGATTTCTAGTAGATTATACCCGAGTGGTCTGATTGGTTTATTGGAGGTATTTTGTCGATTAAATCTATGTTGTGAAATGTGCACATGTGCTTGAGTGTTTTATTGGAAGTATCTTATCGATTTAATCTGAGTTGTGATATGTGCAGATGTGTTCGGTGTAATATTCGAGGTATCTTGTTCATTATATGATTGTTCTGTGTGTACACTCATGTCAATTATGATTTATTAGAAGTTTTACGTTGATTATACTCTTGACATAGGTGTATATATGTCATGTGAGTGTTGATTGAGGTGTATTATCGATTATACCTATATTGATATGTGCACACGGGTTCGGTATGCATTGTTGGAGGTATCACGATGGTTTATACCTTTGTTGTGAGTATGTTTTGTGTGAACTAATTGGAGGATTATGTCGATCATACATATATTGTGTGTGTATGTGTGTCAAGTGTGTGGTTGGTAGCATCATGATGATTCTACCTATGTTGAATGTAGAATGTTAAGTGTCTATATTATGGTATTGGTTGTATTACCCTGTCAACTAAATTCTCCTATTGGTGGGTGAGCGACCCACTACGATGTTGGGAGAGTTGACAATGGATTTGATTTGCTTACTAGGTTGTTATACCTTTAGCTGCCTATAGTGATATGTGGTTGAGTGAACTCGTGCAGTCTCTAGCTAGATAGTTAGGTGCCTTGGGCACTTATGGATCGTTTGTGGTGGAGCGTAGCTCCCACATATTATTGTTGGTTTATGGTAGAGCGTTGCTCTTACATGTTTTGGATTGATGTGGTGGAGCGTTGCTCCCACATATTCCAGATTGTTTGTGGTGGAGCGTTGCTCCCACATATTATGGATTGTTTGTGGTAGAGCGTTGCTTCCACATATGTGGTATTTCTTGTGATGGAGCGTTGCTCTCACGCTGAAGGATTTATTCTTTGGTGATTTATGTTGTTGGTGATCAGATTTTTGACTTATTATCGGAGATCTTATGATTAGGAATGTCTGTGATACAGACATTATGTGTCTTGGTGTTACCATTAGGGCTTGCGGAGCCTTAGATGTTTTCATGGACTCGATGATTAGGGTATCCCTAGGATATTGGATCAGAATTCGTTATCGTTATTGACGACGTGGTGTTTTATTCCTGATCTGAGGTGTATCACGTACACCATCTTCGCATAGTTCTAGAGATGTTTCGACGGAAACGTCTATATGTGAAGATCAGTAGTGCGTATTTTGATTGTCTTCTGTGAGATGATTGAGACACATGGTCACCAGTAGGGGTATATAGGGGATCCACAGGAGATAGAGGTTGTTACCAGTTGGGAGTTACCATAGTCTATACATGAGACTCGCAACTCCCTTTGTCGAGCTAGGAATTACCGGAGGCTCGTTGGGGGTTTTTCCACACGTTGCAATGCCACTGACACACCAGACCAGGAAAGGTGTGAAGTTCACTTGGACTGAGGATTGCAAGACCAGCTTCTAGGAGCTGAAGCGGAGACTAGTGTTAGCTCCGTTTTTGGTTTTACCTTCTGGAGAGGACGGATATGTCCTCTACACCGACGCATCTATTCAGGGTTTGAGCACTGTTCTGATGCAGCACGATAGAGTAGTCTCCTATGCATCTCATCGGTTGAAGGAGCATGAGAAGAACTACCCTGTACATGATCTGGAGCTAGTCGCCATTATTTTTACCATGAAGATTTGGCGACATTATTTATATGGCGTTACATTTGAGATTCTCACTGACCATAAGAGTCTCAAATATCTGTTTACTTAGAAGGAACTTAATCTCTAACAGAGGAGATGGATGGAGTCCTGAAGGAGTATGATTGTACCATTAGCTATCACCCGGAGAGAGCTAATGTGCTTGCCGATGCACTTAGCAAGAAGTCCAGAGGGACTTTAGCTTGCCACCGAGTTGTGGTCACAGACTTGATTCAAGGTTTCTCCGATTTGGGCCTTGAGGGGTAAGGACAGATAGAGCAGGGTACTCTAGTTACCATGGTTGCTCAGTCATCGATTAGGACGAGGATCCGAGAGCCCTAGTCTGCTGATCAGTATTTGCAGTTTATTTGAAGCCAGATAGCTTCTGGGCTGCAGACCGAGTTCACACGAGACGAGGAGGGTGTTATACACTTCCGAGGCAGATTATGCGTACTTCAGTCTCATCCGATCTTATAGTAGTTACTTCCGGAGGCTCATCGCTCATGATTTGCTATCCACCCAGGCAGTACCCGTGTATACCAAGATTTGAGGTGTTTCTATTGGTGGAACGACATGAAGGAAGACATCGCAGATTTTGTACCTAGATGTCTTATCTGTCAGCAAGTGAAGATCGAGCACCAGAGACCTGCCGGCTTACTTCAGCAAATTCTATTCCTGAGTGGAAATGAGAACACATTACTATGGACTTTGTGGTGGGTTTGCCGAGGACACGACGAGGCCATGACGTGATTTGGGTAATCGTTGATCGATTAACCAAATCCGCGCACTCGTTAGCGATCCGGAAGACTGATTTCCTGGATCGATTGGTAGATCTGTTTTGCTAGGAGATCATCAGATCACATGGTGTCCCGTTGTCTATTATTTTGGATAGAGACCCCCGGTTCACGTCTCGTTTTTTTGACAGAGTCTGCAGCAGGCCTTGGGCACACAGCTCTGTTTCAGTACAACTTTCCATCCGCAGACAGATGGACAATAGAGCGGACCATTCAGACTCTAGAGGACTTGTTGAGGTCTTGTGTATTGTATTTTAGGGGCAGTTGGGAGGACCATTTTCCATTGGTAGAGTTAGTCTACAACAACGGTTTGCATTCGGCTATCCAAATGCCACCGTTGAAGCGTTGTTTGGTAGGCCTTGTCGGACACCCACCCTCTGGATGAGGTTGGGGAGGCCCAGTTGTTGGGACCTCATAGAGCTCAGCATGAGGCAGAGTTGGTCCGTACTATTAGACGGAGAGTGTCAGAGGCACAGGACTGCCAGAAGAGTTATGCTGACCAGAGTCGGAGACTCTTAGCGTTCTCCATTTGCGACCATGTATTTATGCGAGTTTCACCCACGAAAGGGGTGAAGAGATTGGCCTCAGAGGTAAGCCAGCTCCGCGATACATTGGACCTTTTCAGATCTTGGAGAGGATTGGAGCGGTTGCTTACTGGCTAGCACTACCACCGTCCTTGGTAGGCGTGTACGATGTGTTCTACGTGTCTATGTTGAGGAGATACCTATCCGACACGACGCATGTGCTGACAGATATCTTAGTTTCCATTCAGCTTGACGTCACTTGTGAGGAGATTCTGGTATGGATTTTGGATCGGAAGGAGCGTCAGTTGCGGAACAAGACTATCTGACTGGTTAAGTCGGATGGCATCATCATACAAACGAAGAGGCTACCTAGGAGCTCGAGGATACTATCCGAGCTCGATACCCCCATCTTTTCACTTGAGGTATGTGATTTAATTTACCGTTCAACATTTTATACTCTTTACCTGTTATTAGTATTTGCTGATGGTAGATAACGAAATTTGGGGATCAAATTTTATTAGTGGGGGAGAATGTAAAATATTTAAAAATGGCGAATAAAGATAAGAGAATTTATCGGAATTTTTGAAAATTTTTCAGGAATTTTTCGAAGCTCGTATGGACGGGTTAATAGGGATAAAAACGAGACCCAGGAAAGCCTGTTTAGGCTACCCCACTTAACGAGGAAAAGTTTTCTTTCCCTTTTTATTTCTTTTTCTTCTTTTCTTTATTTGTTTTTCTCCTTCCCCGTGCATGTGGCCGACGCTGATCCTCGCCGAAGCCTCTCGTGCCCTAATCGCACGAGCGGTTACCTCCTCTCCCGATCTCTTCTCTTCCTCCTCTCATCTCTGCCCTAGCCACAGCCGACGTTGCTCTCTTCCCTCTTGCACCGAGTGGCCGACTCCTCATTGCGCTCACGAGACACCGCCGGTCACTGGAAACCAGCACCGTCGTCGTGCCCTAGCCAGCTCGACGCCATTTCCTTGCCTCTGTTGTTGCCTCGTCGCCGCAGAGATCTCAGACACCACCCGCACGGCCGCTGGCCGAGTCCTTCCTCCTATTATTCTCCTCCCCTACTGGTGCTCTAGGGTTTTCCCCTCTGCCCTAGGACCTCTCACCGTCGTTGTGATCACTGCGCCGTTGCTTTACTCCGAGCTGGCATCCCTTTGCTTGCATTAGATTCACCCTTTGTCTTGGTTGTGACCACCCCAAAGAGTTAGCCGTCAGCTATGGTGAGCGTCACCTCCTGATCAACTTGATTCGTCACTGCCTTTCTTTGTGCAAGATTAAATTTGGGATGTTGCAGCCACTGGAGAAGGATGTATGGGTAACGAATCTTTTAACCTAAACTTGTTGATAACCTTAGATATGAATTTCAGTCACCAAAGGTTGCTTTCCATTTACAGAGAATGGCTTATTCAATCAGTAGAATTACTGCCCTACTGCCATATTAGAGATATAGCTGTTTCTGTGAAGCTGGAATCGTGAACATAGTTAACAAGAACAGTTATTTAAGGTAACGATTAGGTGTATTTGAAATACTTGCTGTAGATTATGTTTCGAATTGGAGGATTTGGATAGATAATCATGTGGATCTAGGTAAGGAACATGATTATGATACATGTTGATTAGGGTTTTACCCTAATTTAGGGTTAGAGATTTGATTTAGCTATTTATGATAATTATAGCTAAATAAAATATATTTACATTGGTATTACATGACTGATTCGAGACGAGCGTCTTGACGTTGGATTTGACTGGATTGGACCTGCTATTGGAGGCGGGTACCTCTTCACTTATCTTTTATGATATTGTCATTTGGATATGCATAGTATTTTATAGCTACAAGCAATGATCATGTTTGCCTTTGGTTTGCCACGGTTTGATACTCATAGCATGTTCTGTTTTTGTCGTTTGTTATGTATCCTTGTTTATGCCTCATGATTATTGCCATGGTTACTTTAATTCCTAGAGTAAGTGGCATACCATGCTCTACTGATGTAGGACTAGATTCTGGATTTTATTATCTGGCGTGTGTACCTATATTTTTATACCATATATGATCTGTATACCTAGACCCTTTTGTTTTTATCCATGTACATTGTTGGTACATATTTTATCGAGGTGGATATGTTTCGGACCTAGGTTGTTATACCATAGAGGACCTGTATACCCTAGATCTGTGGATTTGACTTACTTGTACTAGGGTATGTTAGCTAGAGTCCTTGAGCCAATCATTTGATGATTGTATTTTGGACTTGTTGTATCATATTCTATATAAATAAAGGCAATTGGTTTTTGGTTATTATACTTACTTGTATTGGTGCCAAATAAACTTAGTATAATAACGTCCTTGAGTAGACGGTTCTCACCAATATCAATCGGTTAGTTGAATCGATAGTGAGATGATATAGGGAACACTACTCTTAATCATTCCTAGTCGAGTATTAATATTCAGGGACAATGTTAATGCAATAAGACTAGCATGTAGGTCAACTCGATGACTTGATCTCACAAGTCATGGATATAGAGATATCAAGTTGACACATGGGTATGCATTGGAGAATGTATACTGAATGACCCGCCATGAGAAAGTATCATGGATCGTTATATGAGTGTCATATACTTTCTCATGTGGCTATTAGTATGACTACTAGTCCTTAGACCTGAAGTCACCATGGATCCCTACATAAGGAGTTATGTACTTTGGTTTCGTCAAACGTCACCCGTAACTGGGTGGACTATAAAGGCGATTACTGGGTATGTAACGAATTATGCAGAGGGATGTGAGTGATGTAGATGGGATCTATCCCTCCTATATGACGGGAGCGACATCGATATTCTTGATAGAGTGAGACCACAAAGTGCATGGTCATGCCCAAATGAGTCAATATAGGATATTGAGCTCATTTGATTGAGTGAGTCTACTTGGAGTTCAAGATTTAGATTGATTAGAGGATGACATGGTCTATGCCTCACATTGATCAATCTAGATGTCTAGGATAGAAGGACACTTGTCATATTTTGTGAGGAGTCACAATTAGTAGTCACAAGGTGATGTTGGATCTCAACATTCTTGTAACTTGGGTAGTAATGATGTGTTGCTAGATACCGCTCATTTCGTATGCTCCTAAATGGGTTTAGGGGCATTGCCAACGTTACAAGAACCTATAGGGTCACACACTAAGGGCAATTAGATGGAGATTAGGTTCATTAGATGAACCTAAATGATTACGTTCATATGATGAACCAAATTGGATTAAGAGTAATCCAAAGTTGGCTAATTGAGTTGGACTCAATTTGGTTCATGTGTTAAGTGGGTCTAATTTGGACTTAGACTCATTTAATTAATTTAATTCAATGAATAGAGATTCATTAAATTAAAATTGACTTGAACCAATGGTTAGATTAGATCAACCAAGGGAGAGAAATGGTCAAGTTTGACTTGACTTAAGTAGGAAGATGAAGAGTCAAGTTTTGACTTGACTTTGACTTGACCAATGCCACATCATCAAGGCTTTTTCATTTGGTCAAGTTTGACTTGACCAAATGCCACCTCATAGAGGAGATCAAGAGACTTGACTCTTGATATTCCATGGGGGTTACATGCCTTGAAGTGATCGGCCACTTTTAGGTGGAATGAAAAAATTGATTTTTCATTCAAGTGGTAGTAACTCCATCTTCTTCTTCCTCTTGAGTTTTCTTCTTGCTCTCCCTCTCCTCCCTACTGATCTCTAAGGTTGCTAGCACATCCTTAGAGAATTTTCTCCATCTCTTGCTTGTGTGGATACACATAGAGAAGTGTCTACTTTGACACTTTCGAGATCCGGCGAACCGAGGACAAGCGGGATTGCGAAGGGCTTCGCATCAAAGGTATATTCTTTCTACATGTATATCTAAGTTGTAAACTCATACTCGTAAATTTTGTTCTATACTCTTCGCACGGATCCGTTGGCTAGGTTGATTCGGGGTTTCCGTGACGCGAAAACGTAGTTTTCACGGCCCGAAAAACCCAACAGGGTACACATTTATATATATATATATATATTGGTTCAGGATGTTGTCATGCTTAGTGTCATGCACCATTCACATGATTGCATGCTGCGTGATAGGCTGCTCCATTGTTGTAGAGCATATCGCTAGTTTCATCACTGTTCGGTGCTCCGTTGGTCCGCTCATGGGTAGCGTGACGCAGCGTGGTAGCTCGACAGTTTGCTCAGTTCGGTGCTCCGTTGGTCCGCTCATGAGTAGTGTGACGCAGCGTGGTAGCACATCAGGGATCCCTCCTCGTCATGGTGTACCGGGAGATGAGAGCATTGCGCTCCCCCATTTATGATTTGGGGTAGGAGTATGTGTGTACTCCAACAGCATCCCATCCACTCGGTCACTCATCAGGAGTAGTGACGTCAGAGTGCACGGTTGTCACAGCCCTACCCACTCAGTCTCACTATTTTGTATGAGATGACTGACTGGCGTCAGGGGTGACCATGTCATTGGCACCATATGCATTTATTGCATTTATTTGCTTGTGTTTGCTGCACTTATATGCTACATTTTGGTGGATGCATTTGTTTGACATGCATACAGGAGGCATATTGTGTATCTAGTTTGACGACCCTTTTGTTCTGGATAGGAGTTCCTGGTGAGTACAGCTTCCTCAGTTATCTTTCAATTTTGCATATTTCCTATATATGATTAGGAAGTTGTATTCCATGTTTATTGTTGTTAGATATATCTTACTAGGCATGTCTATTGGTATTCGCTGAGTTGTTGAACTCACCCCCATGGACACTATCTTTTTTCAGGTACTAGGTTGTTTATGATGTCGCTTGGAGTATCTTGTCTGCTGGTCCCCACGTCACCTCAGAAGATCTATCAGTTTCATTTATGTTTTGTTTGTTTTATGTGTCAGTGTGTTTAGTTTATGCTCAGGTTTTGTTCTAGAGTGTTGAAGTTGTTATGTGATATTTGGTATTGGTTGTTGGTTGTGTAAGCCTAGCCGGCTAGCAGTTTTGTGTTTGGTTTGTATTTAGTTTCTGTCATTTTTCGTTGTGTTTTAGTTTTAATACAGCCGAGTGGCTGCTTTACATATTACAGCGTGGTTGTGTATATATTCCAGCCGCCTGTGGCTGATGAATATTATGTTTGTAGAAATGCTTCAGATTGTCACCCGTATAGGGGTGGTGCTATCGAAATTTCTTCGGACAGGGACTCCCCCGGGGCGTGACAGAAGCAACTTTGGTCTCGGATGAACAGTGTCTGAGGCGCCTCCATGGGGCTTGGAGGCGCCTCGAGTGCGAGCCAGCAGAAGTCTGCGCAGAAGACTTGGAGGTGCCTCGGACGGCGCTGGAGGTGCCTTGGACCAAGCGTTGGAGGTGCCTTGGAGCAGCTTGGAGGCACCTTCTAAGGGATAAGGCACGACCGGATCAACGCTTATCACCGCGGCGGACTCAGGGCTTGGAGGCGCCTCGGATAGGCTTGGAGGCGCCTCCAGCATAGCATAAAAGAGGGGTCGAGGTAGCAGCTCAGAACAACAATTTCTAAGTGATCAAGCTACAACGTGCTGCTTCAAAAACACCCTGAAGTGCTGCTATAAGTTCCCGACGACCCGGAGATCCGAAATAACTATTTTGTCATCAGTATAATTGTTTTTTAATTACTACATTGATTGTAATTCTGTTGGGCTTTTCAGGCCGCGAAAACCGCTTTTCGCGTCGCGGAAACCCCGAATCACCCAAAGTCGTAGATCCGTGCAAGGAAAAACCGAATGAAATACAAGTACGAGTTTCAAAACTTTAGATCTACTCCTAGATCTACATGTTAAGAATTTTACCCTTGAAGCTTGCCCTCGCAAATCCCGCTCGTCCAACGGTACGCCGGATCTCGAGAGTGTCAACGTAGACACTCCTCTAATGATATCCACACGAACAAGGAGTGTCTCTCACACTCAAAGGATGGAGAAAAGATCCCCCAAGTGTGCTAGCACTTTCTAGAGCTCTCGAATGGGATTGGAAAGGAAGAAAAAAAGGATGCAAAAAGAAATGTCATACACTCAAGATGTAGTATCCCTCCTTTGTGACCTTCACTCTTCCTTTGCTCTTGGAATTCATTCAACCACCTTTTCCTCCCTTGGAAGCTCACGGCAATAGCAGCAAAACAAAGAGGAAAAGACCAAGGAAGAAGATGGAATGAATGCACACATTATTGCCCCAAAATCAAAACCCCTCCTCACATTTGTGTGGCCGACCACACAATGTAACCCCCTCATTTAATGTGGTCGGCCACATTAAGTGGTATGGGTGTGAAACCTCCATGAGGTGGCACACCATTATGAGGTGGTGATGATGTGGCAAGGATGTGTCATGCCATGTAGGATGAGTCAACCTACATGATGTGGCAATGCATCAAGTCAAACTTGATGTTTCAACTTCCATTTGGTCAAGTCAAAATTGACCAATTTCTTCCTTATTGAGTTAAATCCAACCTTTGATTCAAGTCAATTTCAATTTAATGAATCTCAATTCATTAATATAAATTGACTCAATGAATCAAATTTAAATTAGACTCATTCAACAATTGAATCTAATTGAGTCTAACTCAATAAGTCTAATTTAAATCAATCCGAATCCAATTGGTTCATCATATGAACCTAATCCAATTGGTTTATCCTATGAACCTAATCTCCATCCACTTGTTCTTTGTGTGTGACCCAATAGGTTCTTGTAACGTTGGCAATGTTTCTAAACTCCTTTAGAAACATAAGCAATGAGCGGCATCTAGCAATACATCATTGCTACCCAAGTTACAAGAATGTTGAGATCCAACATCACCTTGTGACTATTAATCGTGACTCCTCACAATATATGACAAGTGTCCTTCTATCCTAGACATCTAGATTGATCAATGTGAGGCATAGACCGTGTCATCCTCTGACCAATCTAAATTTGAACTCCAAGTAGACTCACTCAATCAAATGAGCTCAATATCTCATATTGACTCATTTGGGTATGGCCATACACTTCGTGGTCTTACTCTATCAAGAATATCGATGTCACTCCCGTCATATAGGAGGGATAGATCCCATCTACATCACTCACATCCCTCTGCATAATTCGTTACATACCCAGTAATCGCCTTTATAGTCCACCCAGTTACGGGTGACGTTTGACGAAACCAAAGTACATAACTCCTTATGTAGGATCCATGGTGACTTCAGGTCTAAGGACTAATAGTCATACTAATAGCCACATGAGAAAGTATATGACACTCATATAACGATCCATGATACTTTATCATGGCGGGTCATTCAGTATACATTCTCCAATGCATACTCATGTGTCAACTTGATATCTCCATATCCATGACTTGTGAGATCAAGTCATCGAGTTGACCTACATGCTAGTCTTTTTGCATTAACATTGTTCCTGAACGTTAATACTCGACTAGGAATGATTTAGAGTAGTGTTCCCTATATCATCTCACTATCGGTTCAACTAACCGATTGATATAGGTGAGAACCATCTACTCAAGGACATTATTATACTTAGTTTATTTGGCACCAATACAAGTAAGTATAATAACCAAACAAATGCCTTTATTAATATACAAGAATATGATACAATGAGTCCATACAATCATCAAATGATTGGCTCTAGGGCTCTAGCTAACAAATTCATTTGTAACCTTTTACCGAGCTTATAGTTGTTGCCCACTTAAAGCAATCAACGATCGCGGGCCTTAGAGTAGGAGTTGCCACAGGCTCCGAACCAAGTAAACATCCTGTGTTTGTGTGTGTTTTTGTTTTCTCTTTTATTTCTGCTACATTTAATTACTCGTATTTTATGATTCCGAAACGAAATAGCCTTGTTTTGTGTTCTTGTTTTGTAATTCATTATATTTGTTGTGGCTGCTGCTGTTTACATATACTGTTATTGCTTACTAATGCTGTTGTGTAATATTTATGCTACCGTTGCTTCTTGCTGTTGTTCACTTATGCTGATAGGTTGCCTTATGTTGAGATATGCCTTCGTTGTAGGTGTTTAGACTTTGGTTTATTTATTGAAGATGTTTATATACTTTACATATTACCTCTGTAGTTATGAGCGGTACCGTAGTAGGTTAGTACTACTTCTGACCTTCTATTACTAATCTAGGATATGGTTTCAAGTATGAGTATATATATTGATTTTGATTTATTTTAGTATCTGCTATCCCCTTTATGAGACTATATACTGTTGGCTTATTCTCTATTTGTATATTATGTTCATGCACTATCTTCCCTTACCCGCTGAGTTCCAATACGCACCACCCACAAAATGATTTTTCTTTCGCCAGGTAGCAGTAGATGATTCATGGATGCTTGGAGAGATGTCGGCTGCCAGTCCTGGGACCTGCGCTACATCGGTTTTGTTTCTGTGCTCTTATGGTGTTGTAAGCCTAAATGGCTAGTAAACTTTGATCGTGGATTGTGGGTTTTCTCTTCGTCTTTTCGCTGCGTTTTTGATACACCCATGTGGGCTGATGATATAAACTGCGTGGTTGTTATGAATTTAATGTCCGGAGTATATTAAACTTCGATGATGAATTTTCTATTGTGTGTATTGTAATACCCACTAAGCTTGTAAGATAAATATATGAATGTGGGATTTAACCTTAGAAAATAATAGGAAATGAGTTGAACCAAAAAGGAAATAAAAAGAAATAAAATTAGGGAGAGGTCAAAGATTGAACCTTGAACCTCTTATATTATATTTCATAGAATTAATGGGTAATAACCAGTTGGGATAGGAATAATATATTGATAGCAAAGGAGGGAAACTGATAAAGATGAGAGTAAAAGCTAGCCAAAAGGAAACAAGAAAAGAGCAAGAGAAAGGCAACTTGCCTTCCTCCCTTCCTCTCCCTCTTCCTCTTTGATTTTGTCGAAATGTTTAAAGAGGAATTAAGGGGATTCATTCCCCCTTATTTCACCATGAATGATGAGGATAAATAAATAAATAAAAATAAAAATAAAATAGAAAAAAAAGGGCTAAGGGAGAAGGAAAGCAAAAAACTAAGTTTGCTACCTCTTCCCCCTTAACATAAAAGAGAATATGTAAAGGGAAAATTCTATTTTCTCTCATTTTTCTCATTCTCTCCTCTCCCTCACCGAAACCTCAGTTCCCCTCTCCTCCATTTTCAGCCCCAAGCCAAGGTTTTCTCCTAAGAAAACCTAAGATACAAGGAGGACTTAGCAAGGGAATCAAGGGAAAGGAATTAGAAGAAGAGGCTACTTCTTCTTCACCATACCTTAGATCCACAAGCGAAAAGGATGTAAGCTTTCCCCTCACCTGTGGTACAAGGCTTTTATGTGCTTTTCGGATTTTATGAAGATTTTAAAACCTAGAAACAAGTTTGAGAAAATTCGGCCAAGAAGAGCTTTCAAAATCTAATGGTGTTTAAACTAGTCTTCACTATATGATAGATTTTTCTATGCTATGTAAAGGGGTTCTTCTTCATGCTTTTATACCTATATGATGCTTGATCAGAGGAGTAATGAACCCAAGAATTTCGGCCAAAAATATTCTCAAGAGGCTAGGGAAATTTATTGTTTTACCCAACTAGTACAAGGGTCTCCCTATGAAATATTAAGTATCATGTATTAGTTTTCTTCCTTAGAAGATATTTGAAACTAAAAGAAAACCCACTCATATGATTCGGTCAAGAAAGGGTTTAGGGTTAGGAAGACCTTTAAACTTAAATAACCATGCTCATGTGATAGAATACAAAGATCTTAAAGGATTTGTATGCTTGAATATTGCTAGAATTTCATGAACTTCTTCTTAGGGTTTTTTTTTTCGGCCATGATGAGATGGATAGCTTAGAAAATCTTAAACAAAATTTTAATATGCTCAAGACCTCTGTGCTATTTAGATATGGAAGTTGTTTAATGCCCTCATGCTTAATTAGGGTGTAGAAAAATTAGTTGCATGACATATAATATGTATGACCACAAGGGGTCTTAGCTTATTCATGAACCAAATTGTATATATGTTTCTTAGTAACTTTTGCCATGAAACTTACATAGGTTTTTCATGATTTAGGCCACTTAAGAACCTAGCTAAGGAATGGTAGGTCTCGGCCATGAGAAAAAAATAAAAGAAAAAGAGAAAAAGAAACCTAGAAAGCCTAAGACACAATCCATATGTATACTCATTATGCTTGTTCTTATATATGCTATGAAACTTGTATAAATTCTCAAGCTTTTAGGCTATTTGAAGCAAGTTTATATTCTGTGAGTTTCGGCCAAGTAGGGTTTAAAAGACCTAGAGGCTTTAGAAATGAAACCAAATGTGTTAAAAGTACTTCTTACGAAAATAGGATAATGTGTTGGTTGTTTCACATGCTTGTATGATTTTTCCATGACCTAAATGAATCCTTGAATGTTTCGGTCATGAAGGAATAGATGCCCTAGAAACCCTAGGACTTAAATTAAATATGCTCATGTCACTCTACATGAAATATGATAAGTAGAAAGCCAAGGTTCAATTGCTATATGTTGGTTTATGACCTAAAATGATGCTAGGGTATGTTTCGGCCATAACTAGTATATAATGCCTTGTATGAATTTATACATAATGTTAGTCCAAGTTCACATGCTTGTATGCTTGTTTGTAGCCCTAATGAGAACTTGTTAAATTTCGGCCATGACATATGTTAAGGGCTTAAAGAACTTAGGAACTAATTCAAATGTGTCAAATGTGTTTACCTTGTTCCTTGGTAAAAATGTTATAAATATGATTTAAAGTTGTCCATACCTTTATGTCATATGGAACCTTGTTTCACACCTTAAGGTTTCGGCCATATGGAATTAAGGACTTGAGGAACTTAGAAACTAAGTTAATCATGTTTATAATGCTTCCTATGAAAATGTTATGATGATAATTTAGGTGCCACATGCTTGGATATTGTGTTTAACCTAAATTGAGCTCTAAAGGGGTTCGGCCACAAGGGTTTAGGAAGCTTAAAACCAAGACAAATATGATACCATGTTTCCTATGATAGGATAATCACAAGATACACCCTTATGCTTAAAATGTATGCTTGTGATTTATGACTTATGATATGATATGCATGCTTTTATGATATGATATGCTTTGTGCTTAAAATATGCATTCTTATGTTATGATATGTGGTTGAATTATGCATGCTTTGATGCCATGGTTAGTGCTTAAAATATGCATGCTTTCATGATATGCTATGTGGTTAAATCATGCATGCTTGATGATATGCTTTATGCTTAAGATATGCATGCTTTTATGATCTATGCCTAAGTGATGCATATTGTTATGACATGATGTATGCCTAAGTGATGCATGCCTTATGATGAGAAGTATGCCTAAGTGATGCATACCTTTATGACATGATGTATGCCTAAGTGATGCATACCTTTATGATATGATGTATGCCTAAGTGATGCATACTTTTATGACATGATGTATGCCTAAGTGATGCATACTTTTACGATATGATGTGTGCCTAAGTGATGCATGCTTTTATGATACATGATATGTATGACATGTATTTTACTTTATATGTGAGTGACTTGTACCAAGGGTGGGCTCCATAAGCGGCCCGGGGACTAAGGACCTCGTTAGGGATGGGCTCCTAAGTGCCCCTAGAACTAAGGGCCTAGTATGTTTGCCTCGTAGGGTTCAAGACTTGCTACCTTGAACCTACAAGGTTGCGCGCAATATGTAAGTGGTACATAGCCGGGATCCCCCTTATGTTGAGATTACTTTCAAGTATATGTGTAAAAGAAAATGGTTTTAAAGATCATGAGACATACACATGTTTTTCGGATACATGTTTTCCAAAATCATATTGCATACACCTTATGATTATGCTATGTTTCATGTTATGCTCTTGATTATGATATGCCATGATAAGGTATGATTATGTTATGTTCATGCTATACCTTATAGACATGTTCGGCCATGGAATTGTTGATGCTTGATATATAGATTTCGGCCATAGATATGATGATGCCTTGATGTACATGTTTCGGCCATGGAATGATGCTTTGATATACATGTTTCGGCCATGCTTTGATATACCATAATACTTGTTTGTTATGCCATGTCTAGCTATGTTTTATGCAATGCACTATGTATATGTTTCGGCCATGGTGATGCTTGATATGCTATGACTAGTTGTGATTATATTATGATGCATGATATGCTTGAATAGAATGCTATGTTATGCCATGATTAGTTGAGATTATGACTTGTTGATGCATTCTTGATTATGTGCTGATTGTTGGTTTTAGTGAGTAGGAAAGGAACTTACTGAGCCATGAGTGCTCATAGCTTACTTTCCTTGTACCACAGATAAAGGAAAAAGCTGGATGAGTTAGAGGAGCAGTAGGAGGGGCAATGAAGATGTGTGTGGCAGTGGCTAGGCAACCAAATAAATAAGAACCTGCTTAAAGTTTCTTTAAAGAACTATGCATTGGTATTTTATGACTTGTGATACCTAAACATGTGTGGCTTGACATTATGATTCTACTAGATTTGATGTTATGATTTTGATGCCATGTGATAGTGTAGTTCAAAAGAAATTTAAAAGAAAAGTTTTTTTTTATTAAAACTATGAAAATTATTTTAAGTCTTCCGCTGTTTTAAAAAGAAAAATTTATACGTAGAGTATCGTAGCCCCGTCCCTTAGGGTAGCAGGGAGGGTGGGCGTTACATGTATATGTTCCAACCGCATGTGGCTGATGTATATTTTGTATGTAGAAATGCTTTAGATTGCCACCCGTACAGGGGAGATGCTGCCGGATTTTTGTCTTGTAAGAATTCCTCTGGGGCGTGACAATTTAGTGGTATCAGAGCGACAGGTTTATGAGACCTGTTATCGTGTTTTATATTTCATGATTTGGTTTTTTCGATGTGACTTTTTCGATTTTTGGGACCAGGTAGCGGCAGGACACCTCCAAGTTATAGGATGTAAGTTTCATCAGTATAATCATATGTTATCGGTAGTACTTATTAGTTATTTATATCAGTTATGAGACATCGTCGATCAGCTGCTAGTTACTATTGTGGTCCGGGACGACCACGGAAACGACCTAATGAGACAGAGGGACCAGAATCGGTTGCTCAAGAGGTGGATTCTTCCAAGGGTCCTACTGAGGTTGAGACTATTAGCCGAGGGCAGACCCATCAAACTCCCGGCAGAGATCAGGGACATCAGCCCCAGGGGATTCCTCCTGTGGCACCACCGGTGGTGGATCAGGGATTTCAGCCTCAGAGAATTTCTTCTGCGATACCACCTGTGGTACCAACACCTACTACTACCAAGTGGGTGATGGATCAAGCTCGTATACCATTATTGGCGAGGTCTGTAAAGGACAGATTTACTCTATTCCAGGGAGGTGCGGATCCTTGGGTTGCTCATAGTTGGTTGAAGAATTTGGAGAGCACATTTGGGTACATGAATTGTACGGATGAGGAGAAAGTGGAACTGGCGGCATATCACCTCAGGGATCAGGCTGTTACTTGGTGGGACATGCAGAAAATGATTTTTGGGGAGCGGCACGCCACTTGGTCGATGTTTCGAGATGCTTTCGAGAGGTAATATTTTCCTACTACATTTTGTTTAGCTCGATGTCAGGAATTTCTGAACCTCAAGCAGGGTGATCGTTCAGTGATGGAGTACAACGCAGAATTTAGTAGACTGGCTGAATTTTGTCCTCATTTGGTGGCTCAGGATTATGATCGGATGCAGCAGTTTACTCAGGGCCT
Source organism: Zingiber officinale (assembly GCF_018446385.1). Taxonomy (NCBI): domain Eukaryota; kingdom Viridiplantae; phylum Streptophyta; class Magnoliopsida; order Zingiberales; family Zingiberaceae; genus Zingiber; species Zingiber officinale. The sequence goes on from NC_056002.1 coordinate 82,301,856, forward strand.
TGCGGCATATATACGGATTAGGATGTCAGGATTTCCAGGTAGTTCGTACCGTGAGGTATTGGATCGGGCATTACTCATCGAGATGACTCAGTGACAAGTGACTCAGGAGAAGAGTAATGATAAGCAGCTGTCGCAGAAGAGAGGGAATAAGAGTCAAGACTTGCAGGTTACTTCCTGAGGGCCTTCTCAGCCTCAGAAAACAAGGCTAGTAGTGGATGGGTCTGCTTGTCCCCCTTCGTGAGACCAGAAGAGTGACATTAGTGAAACTAGGTGTTTTCAGTGCGGCTCGAAAAGTCATCTCAAACCCAATTGTCCCTTGGATCACTCTATATGCTTCTATTGTAAGCTTTCGGGTCATGAGAGTCGGGATTGTACGCTGAAGGCTCAATTGGAGACTACTAAAGTTACATCTCAGGGAGATCGACCCACTCAGCCATGGCAGCAGAGAGGACCTCAGAGGACTCGGAGTGACTCACGTCAACAGCGACCGCCAAGCTCCCAAGGGCAGATATATTATATCCAGAGCCAGGAGGATCCAGTGATACCAGCGGCCATGCAGTACTCTGCCGCAGAGTCTCCTCGTCAGGCATATCCTATGCAGCACGACCTTTCCCCTCCATTTCAGCCTTACCCAGCATTGCAGCCCCAGCATCAGTTTCAGTACCAGCATCAGCAGTCGGTTATCGCACCTCCAAATCCACCACAGACTATTCCAGCGATGCCACCACCAAGCTCAGATGTGGGGCATGCTTATGCAGTCACACGGGAAAAGGGGCAGTGGGCCGAGGGATCGGTCTTCCGAGGTAAGGTCTCAGTTTATAATTTTATTGCACCCTTATTGATAGGTACGGGTAGTTCTTATCCAGTTATATTTATTGTAACGACTCAAATTTCCTCATTCCAAGTCCTAATAGCATTTAAAGATATTTAGAAATGCTTTAGAAATATTCTAGAGATTTTTAGACATTTTTAGAATATTTTTATGCAATTTTTGGAGTTCGTTTGGTATTTTTACTAAACGAAAGAAGTTTCGACAAAAATAAAGTCCAAGCCGAGATTCGAACCGGAGACCTCCAACCGAGCCAACTCTTAAGCGAATCTGGCTGACCAAGTGGCCAAGCAGGCATTGCTGATTAAAAGGAGAACAAAATTTATTTAAGCAGTAGTTAGGAAATAGAAAATAAATGGGAATAAAAGGTTCGGATGAGGAATTGAACCCGCGACCTCTGACCCGGTCAGAGGTTTCGGTGAAACGCGGCTAGCGAAGTGTTCAAGCGGGCATTGCTAATTAAAAGAGGAGTGAAAATTATTTAAGTGGTAGTTAATAAATAGAAAATAAATTGGAATAAAAGGGTTGCGACCGAGATTCGAACTCGCGACCTCCTACCCGAACCGAACCTTAAGTGAATCTGGCTGATCAAGTGCCCAAGCGGGCGGTTCTGTTTAGAAAATGTAGCAAAATTTATTTAAGAAGTTAACAGAATATTGGAGATTATAAAAGGGATAAGTTAGCAGAGGGTTTTATTTCCTGTGACCTAGAAACCTTTCTCCTCTCCTTTCTTCTGCACGCGGCGACGACGATTTCTCGGGCGAAAATAAGCCGGAGCTAGGCTTCTCTCCGGCAGCCGGCGAAGGGCAAATCCCGAGAGTTCTTCACCTCCTTAAGATCCTCTCGTCGAAGAGAAGCCGTGGGCACGATGAAGAGCCAAAATCTCAAGCTCTCCGAAAACCCTAGAAGCTTAATTCGGATTGTATGACCAAGAAACCAAGGTAAGTGCTTCCTCACCTACAGTAGAGTAGTTTCGGATTCATGTGTTCTTGATTTCCGACGCATGCCACAAAGATTGATGATTTTGAAGATTTCCTGCCGTGAGTTTCATAAAGAAGATGAGAAGAGGTTTTAATTAATTTGAATATGTGGTTTAGTTTATTCCTTATTGTTTGATTGGTGATGCTGCCATGAAACTAAATTTAGTTCATTTAGATTTGGAAAGGAGTAAATTGTTTTATTATGCAGTGTGCATGAGACAGATATCATATTGATTAATTTATGGGAAGAGAATGCATAAATTTAAGGGAATATTAGATTCAGAAAAGATGATGATCAAATGTTGATGACGTAAATTAAGGATGGAAACTTTACTTTCAGATTTTTGATGGTTTAGCATTGGAAGATCCAATTAGATCTATAGTAGCTTAATTAGATTTACATATTTTAATTAAGCATATAGTGCAGATTTTAATTAAACTTATAGTACAGATTTTAATTAAGCTTATAATGCAGATTTTTATGTAAGCTTATAGTGCAGATTTTAATTAAGCTTATAGTGCAGACTTTTAATTAAGCTTATAGTGCAGATTTTAATTAAGCTTATAATACAGATTTTTATGTAAGCGTAGAGTGCATATTTTAATTAAGCATGTAGTGCAGATTTTAATTATGCTTATAATGCAGATTTTTATGTATGCTTATAGTGCAAATTTTAATTAAGCTTATAGTGTAGATTTTAATTAAGTTTATAGTGCAGATTTTTGGTAGAACTTGTAGTGCAGATTTTTGGTGGAATTTATATTTCATATTTTAATTAAGTCTATATTGCAGATTTTAATTAAGCTTATAGTGCAGATTTTTATGTAAGCTTATAGTCCAAATTTTAATTAAGATTATAGTGCAGATTTTAATTAAGTTTATAGTGCAGATTTGGGTGGAATTTATAGTGTAGATTTTAATTAAGCATATAGTGCAGATTTTAATTAAGCTTACAGTGCAGATTTTTATGTAAGCTTATAGTGCAGATTTTAATTTAGCTTATAGTGCAAATTTTAATTAAGTTTATAATGCAAATTTTTGGTGGAACTTGTAGTGTAGATTTTTGGTAGAATTTATAGTGCAGATTTTTGATGGAACTTGTAGTGCAGATTTTTGGTGAAACTTATAGTGCAGTTTTTTTTAAAAAAAAAAAAATTATAGTGCAGTTTGGTTAAGTATTATAGTACAAAATTTATGTTTGCATAGCATGCAGAAATAGTGTAGCATAGAATGCAGAATCTTGATTAGTATGTATGCAGAATTTTGATTAGCATAGTATGCAAATTTTTGTTTATGCATTTCAAAGTTAGAATTTGTTTAAACATTTTAGTTTTTAAAGAAGCATTCTTTTATTAGAGGTATTAACAAGTATTAGAAAGATCAAGAAAAGAAAGAAAAAGGCCAAGGCCTTAAGTAGATCCCAAAGTCAAGACTTTAGGGATTTTGGAACAAAAGGTGCTCGTTAAAATGCCAAGGCATTTAAAGAAGAAGTAATTAAGATAAATCAGCTTATCAATCAGTATTTTACTTTTATTAGTGGCACTGTGCTGGACTCTTAGTTGTCCTTGGGTTGGGCTCCCATATTCGTCCCTAGGTTTAGATAACCTAGTAAACCCTACTAGATTCGGGACTAGCTACCTCGGGTCTAGTTAGGGATGCGCGCATAGCAAGTACAGTTGTCGGGCCCATCAGCAGGATGATTATTATTTTTATCTATTATGAAAATAGTTTTCAAAACTTCACAAATCAGTTACATGAATACATTTCAGATTCAGCATTAGCCTAGCATTAGTTTAGCTCAGCTTATGTATCAGTTCAGTTAAACTTATTATTCTGAAGTATAAAAGTATAAGTTTTGAACAAGTGAAATAAGCTTTACATGTTTTGCATTTCAGCATGTCTTGTTTCTTTTACTATTAGATGAGCATATGTAGTATTTCCTCTAAAGCATTCAGTTTTAGATTTATTTTATTCACATGCATATTCGAGTTTTGTGAGTTAGATTGCGCTTACTAAGCAAATTTTCTTATAGTTGCATTTCCTCTTACTGCAGATAAAGGAAAGGAAAAGTTATAGTAAAGGAAGGAGACAAGGAGGTGCGGATGGATGTGTGATGCCTAGACTATAGAAGCCTTGGGATTTAGAATAAGAATTTATTAAGATTGCCATGTATTTAGAATTCTTTCATTTAAATTGTTCTGCACATTAGACCTATTATCTGAGTTGTATAATGGTTGCATTGTAACGACCCACCTTCTACACTACTACTACTCTCTAAAGGTGGACACTACTTAACTACTGACTCTACTTAACCGGTGTGATTAAAAATCACATGGAAACCCTACCGAAAAATTTCGGCATAGTCTCCCCCGTACCGGTGACCATATTCAACAATACATGCAATATATATACTCAGCCACAAGCAGCTGGAACACATAACATTCAACCACGCAGTATAATAATTTTAACTCAGCAACAATAAAGGAAAACTAATCCATAACCACAACTGAATAGCAAATATAGTATTAAGTGTCCTTATAAACAGTTATCAACTTTCCTTAACACATAAAGACTTAATTAACCTAAAGAAATCAATCATAATTCATTTTATTCGCAAGGATCCCTAGGACTTTCATAGTGCAGACATCACACACCCCTCTTGCATCTCCTTGCCGCCTTCCTTCATATTAGCTTTCCTTTTTCTTTATCTGCAGTAGGAGGAAATGCATACTATAAGCAAAATGCTTAGTGAGCACTATCTAACTCACAAAATCTCGATATGCATGTATATAAATAAAAGAAACATGCTAAAACTGAATGCTAACATGTAAAGCTACTCATACTCATAAATAGCAAAGAAATCAACTAACTGAAAAGCTAACATATAAAGCTAAACATGCTCATCAAATAGCAAATAAATAACATGTAAGAAACTAAACATGTAAAAGCTGCTAGCATAAAAGAAAGCTAAACTTGCTGATCTTTAAAACAAAGTGAAACTTACTTCATTTACTCTAATCTTATTCTTTTATTTCACTTGTTTAAAATTTATACTTTAATACTTGAAAATAATAATCAACTTCTCTTGGGCCCAGGCTTAGTACCATTTTATGCGCGTTCCCTAATAGGTTGGGGTAGAGAGCCGTCAATCCTAAAAGAGCAGACCTTGGAATTGGACACCTGGATTTGTTTAACGACAACCTTGGAAGTCGGGTACTAGCCTCTTCTTAAAAGTAAAATACTTATTATCTTGATTACTTTTTCTTTAAATGCCTTGGCATTTTAATAGCATCTTGTGTGCCAAAATCCCTAAAGTCTTGACCTTGGGATTTACTTAAGGCCTTGGCCTTTTCTTTCTTTTCTTTTTCTTTCTTTTTACTTGTTAATGCTTCTAAAAGAATTTGATAAAACTCTTATTTTCCCACAAGAATACATGGTTGTTCATGCTTATTAAAATAGCAAACAAAAACTAAAGAAACTGCTCATGTGTATCTAGTAATAAAGAAAACTGATCATGCTCAACTCATAGCAATTAAAAACTGCACATGCTCAATAATAGCAAATGAAAACTAGAAAATCTGCATATAAGACTAATACAAATCTGCGCTGTGAATGTTACAAAATTCTGCACTATAATGCCTAACAAGATTTTGTTCTACAATGCTTAATCATTCTTTTCATTCTGTATACATTCCTACCTCGAGAGGGAACTATTGAGGCATATATGCACCTAAGAAAACTAGGCTGAATTCTATACCAAAATCATGCCTAATGAGCTAGAGAAAAATGGATATTGCTTCTACTTAAACTCGATGTTCACTAACTACTCAGCTAGATCCCTAGCAACCATTCTGCACAATAAATTGCAACATAAAGGAATCAAGCTTGCTGAATTCTTGCAACAGAACACTTGGAACAGGATACTAGCAACATCAACTACGGTTTCATTCCAACATCAATAGGATACTTGGAACAAGATACTTATTCTAGCTGCCACAAAATTTAAAAGAAAGAAAACCAAGAATGCATGCTACTAAACTTCAATTAAACAGAGCCCAAATAAAAAAGGTAACAACATGGCAGCAACCAACACAAGCAACCCGAAACTACAACTCTTCCCCTGTTCAATGTCAACTGCCCTATATCTAAAGGAACAAAAATGCCTAGTTCATACAATTATTTCCCTTCTTTGAAGTACACGGCAGCAAACACACAAGCGATTTCACAGCTTGCTTCAAAAATCAAACTCACGGCAATAGCATAAAACCAAAATCCTTAAATCATGGCAGCAAAGAAAACAAATCTCGGAGCTATCCTACTGCAGGTGAGTAGCAACTCACCGTGATTTGCTTGGACTTACAACCAATCGGGACGAACTCTAGGGCTTCAGAAAGATGAAGTTCTCGGCTTCCTCTTGTGCTCACGCGTGCTCCTCTCTGTCGGGATGACCACCACGGATGAGGTTGGCCGGAAAATAGCTTCGCCGGCGTCGGAGGGAACCCTAGGAGACGTCGCGGTTTCGCCCGTGGATTTGTCGCCATCACGCAACCGAGAAGAGAAGAGATTTTTTGAGAAAATGTTGATTTTCCGAAAAGAAACCTAAATTCCTTTTCTTATACTAGGGTTTAAAAAAAACTATACCTTAAGTCTATTGATTCCCATATCTAGTTAACAAAACGAGCGTAGCTTGATTGGTCGGGCCGGTTTTGCTTAGGTCCGAGGAGCAGGGTTCGAAACCTAGCTTCTACAATTTTTTTTTTTTTTATCTTTCTCCTCTCGGTAAAAATACCAAACGAACTCCAAAAATTACATAAAAATACTCTAAAAATTCCTAAAAATCTCTGGAATATTTTAAAAGCATTTCCAAATATTTTTATGGACATTTGGAACTCGAAATAGGGAAAATTGGGTCGTTACAACTCCCCATACCTTATAAAAAGTTCGTCCTCGAACTTAGAATAGCTCTGGATACTTCTGTCTCATAATGTCCTGCCGCACCCAAGTGACTTCCTCATGCTTCTGGTTCTGCCAGATAACCTTCACTAGTGGCACTTCTTTATTTCTTAGTCTCTTGACTGCTTTGTCCACTATCTGTGTAGGTCTGCTCTCATAACTAAGATCCTCTTGGATCTGCACTGACTGAGGCTGAATCACTTGGCTAGGGCCGTGGAGACACTTCTTTAGCAGAGAGACATGAAATACATTATGTATTGCTGACATGTCCTGTGGTAAATCCAGCTTGTAAGCTACTTTCCCAATTCTTTCTGTGATCAGGTAAGGTCCTACATAACGAGGACTTAATTTGTCCTTCTTGCCAAATCTCATCACTCCCTTCATAGGAGCGACCTTGAGGAAAATTGAATCTCCTACTTGAAATTCCAATGGCCTACGGCGTGTGTCAGCATAATTCTTCTGTCTGCTCTGGGCAGTCTCAATTCTCTGTCTGATCTTCTGGATCACCTGAGTGGTCTCGTCTATCAGCTCTGTCTGAATGCCCAGCTCTACTTCCATCTCTTTTCTCTCTCCTGCTTCTTGCCAGCATATGGGTGATCTGCATTTCCTGCCATATAGTGCCTCATAAGGTGTCATCTTGATGGTGGCCTGATAGCTATTGTTGTAGGCAAATTCAGCTAAGCATAGATACTTGCACCAACTTCCTTTGAAATCTAGTGCACAAGCTCTGAGCATATCTTCTAGAATCTGATTTACTCGCTCTGTCTGTCCATCAGTCTGAGGATGGAAGGCTGTGCTGAACTTGAGTTTGGTGCCTAGTGCAGTCTGAACACACTCCCAAAAGTGAGAGGTGAAGCACCCATCTCTATCAGAAACAATAGATTTAGGAACTCCGTGAAGTCTGATCACCTCTTTAACATAGAGTTGTGCCAACTGCTCTATAGAGTGAGACACCCTGATGGCTAGAAAATGAGCAGACTTGGTCAATCTGTCCACTATCACCCATATCGCATCATATCCATTTGTGGTTCTTGGGAGACCTGTTATGAAGTCCATGGATATGTCTTCCCACTTCCACTCTGGTATAGGAAGAGGCTGCAGAACTCCTCCTGGTCTCTGGTGTTCTGCTTTGACCCTCTGATATGTCAGGCAGCTACTGACATATTTAGCTACATCTCTTTTGAGTCCAGACCACCAGAATCTTTGTTTCACGTCTTGATACATCTTGGTAGAACCAGGATGCATGGAGTAGGGTGTACTATGAGCTTCTTCTAAAATTTTCTTTCTCAGCTCTTCATCATTGGGAACACAAAGGCGACTCCCCTGATAAAGAATTCCACTGTCTGATACTCGAAACTCCGAATTTCCTTCTTCCTGTATCCCTTGCTTGATCTTTTAGATATCAGGATCTTCACTTTGCTTTCTCTGTATATCCTCAAGTAGGGTTGACTCTAAGGTCAATGCAGAGAATTGCCCATAAATAATTTCCATACCAAAATCTGACTACTCCTTCTGCAGTGGTAGGGCTAATGATGACAAAGACATCAGGAATGCATTGGATTTTCTGCTTAGTGCATCTGCCACTTTATTAGCTTTGCCTGGATGGTAGAGGATTTCACAGTCATAATCTTTGACCAACTCTAGCCACCTACGCTGTCTTATGTTTAAGTCCTTCTGAGTGAAGAAGTACTTAAGACTCTGATGGTCTGTGAAGATTCTGCACTAGACTCCATACAGATAATGTCGCCAGAGTTTCAGTGCAAAGACCACAGCTGCCAGCTCAAGATCTTGAGTGGGGTAATTCTTCTCGTAGTCTTTGAGTTGCCTGGAAGCATAAGCTATAACTTTTCCTTCTTGCATGAGTACAGCTCCTAGGCCTATCATGGAAGCATCACTGTAGATGTCAAAACTCCTGTCACTTTCTGGAACAGTCAGAATAGGAGCACTGGTCAGTCTCTTCTTGAGCTCTTGGAAACTCTGCTCACATTTATCTGACCATTCAAACTTCTTATTCTTTCTGGTGAGGGTTGTTAATGGAGAGGCTATCCTGGAAAAGTCCTCCACAAATTTCCTGTAGTACCCAGCTAAACCAAGGAAGCTTCTGATCTCCCTAGCGTTCTTGGGTCTACTCCAGTTGTTGACTACTTCTATTTTGGCTGGATCCACTTGAATGCCTTCTTTAGAAATTATGTGATCTAAAAATGCCACCTGATCTAACCAGAACTCGCACTTTGAGAACTTAGCGTAAAGCTGCTTTTGCTGAAGAGTCTGCAGAACTATTCTCAAGTGCGTGTCATGCTCCTCTGGGGTCCTTGAATAGATTAAAATGTCGTCGATGAACACAATGACAAATTTGTCAAGGTATTCTCTGAACACTTTGTTCATCAGGTCCATGAAAACTGCAGGTGCATTAGTCACACCAAAAGGCATGACTACGAACTCGTAGTGTCCGTATCTGGTCTTGAAAGCCGTTCTGGGTATATCCTTTTCCTTCACTTTCAACTGATGGTACCCTGAGCGCAGGTCTATCTTGGAGAACACTGTTGCCCCTCTCAACTGATCAAATAAGTCGTTGATTCTGGGCAGTGGATACTTGTTCTTGATGGTCACTTGATTCAGAGCCCTATAATCTATTCACATCCGCATAGATCCATCCTTCTTCTTGACAAACAACACAGGAGCTCCCCAAGGTGAGTGACTAGGGCGGATGAAGCCTTTGTCAAGTAGCTCCTGAAGTTGCTCTTGTAACTCTTTTAGCTCTGCTGGAGACATGCGGTATGGAGCTTTTGAAATTGGACCGGTACCAGGAACCAGTTCAATCTCAAACTCCACTTCTCTGGAAATACCTCTGGATACTCACAGACTACCCGAACTTCCTCCTGCTTAGGTCTTTCTTCTTCTTCTGTACTCACAATGAATGCAAGAAAACCAGCACACCCTTTAGCTAGCATCTGGTGAGCTGTGAGGGAGGAGAGGAATTTCTGGGTCTTCCTCTTTGGCACTCCTATAAATTCAAAGGATGGTTCACCTTCTAGACTAAAGATCACTTTCCTTCTGCGGCAGTCCACTGAAGCACTGTACTTGCAAAGGAAATCCATACCCAAAATGATATCGAAATCCTGCATGGCGAGGACTACCAGATTTACACATAGCTCACGGTCTGAAATTCTGACTGGTACAGACCGAAACCACTGACTAGATTCCATGACTTCCCCAGAAGGTAGGGTTGTCAGGAACTTGGAATTCATGCTTTCTGTAGGTACCTGTAATTCTTTGGCAAAAGGTATGGATACAAAGGAATGGGTCGCTCCAGTATCAAATAGTGCAGTAGCTAAATGCTGAAAAATAACTACTTGACCTGTTACGACCGTCGAGGCACTAGCAGCTTCTTCTTTGGTGAGGGAGAATACTCTGGCATTGGCTGGAACTAGTGGGGCTTCCAACCTTCCTTGACTGATCTGAGGTCCTTCCAAAGTTGCAGGCATATAATGTAGCTGAGGTTTGCCTCCATATTGTATTGGCTGTGGCTGAGGTGCTTTGAGCTTGTTAGACATTCTTTAGCCATGTGTCCTTCCTGCCCACATGCATAGCATCCAGGCTTACCCAAAAGACAGGCTCCTGGATGTGTTCTCCCACATTTAGGACAGAGAGGGATCTTGGTCTGCTTATTTGCTGGTCCTCCTTTCTGGTTACCTCCTGAGTTCCACTGCTTTCTTTTGTTACCCTTGCCTTTCCAGTTCTGCTTATTTGCCTGAGGTTTCTGACTCTCAGCTGTCTTGTCTTCGATCTTGACTGGCTTATGTTGCGCTCGTTGTGCCCTGATGCTGTCCAGATAGTGCTCAGCAACTAATGCTCTACTGACCAGCTCTTCGCCAGTCTGAGGCTGATGAGCTCCACTACTCACATTAAGTGCTATCACTGGCCTCAGCATCCTGAGCATCAGTCTGACTCGTTCCTTCTCCGTGCTTACTAGCTCTGGGCAGAGACGAGCTAGCCTATTGAATTTCTTTACTGCTTCTTCCACTGACAGGTCACCTTATCTGAATTCTATGAACTCCTCATAATGCTTATTGGTGATCCGCTGACGGAAGAATTCTTCATAAAACTCTGCTTCAAAGTCAGCCCAGCTCATCTGATTAACTGCTTTCTTGCTTTTAACTCTCTCCCACCACATACGAGCATCTCCAGATAGGCAGAATGAGGCACACTTGACTTTCTCGACTTCTGGCCAGTCAAGAAGCTCCATGGTGCTTTCCAGTGTCTTGAACCAAGCCTGAGCATCCCAGGGCTCAGTCGTGCCTGAGAAACTCTCTGGCTTTAGTTTCAGCCACTGTATCAGATATGCTTCTTGTCTTCTAGGTACTGTGGGGACTTCCAGGGCAGCTGGTGGAACCTCAGTCACTACTGGAGTCTCCACATTAATGGTTGGAGGAGTGGGAGGGACTGGCTGCTGATTCGCCATTAGATTGACGATCACTTGCTGCTGCTCTGCTACTTGTCTCTGGAGTTTAGCAACAACTTCAGAGAGATTTGGTTCAGCTGCTCTGGGCTCTTCGTTCTCCTGAGCCTGATCCTCAGTACGAGCGGTACGGGGGCGTCCTCTTCTTGACATCTAATTATGCAAAGAAAAGAAAGACTTAATATATTCTTTATCCTTTCTAACCAACTTAGGTATATGAATAAGAGGGAAACAAACTTCTATCTTACTAAAGCACATACAAGCAATTACTCTATACTGCAAGGAATAAAGAAAGCATAAGAAAGAAAACTTAAATACTTTCTTACTTGAAGACGGCAAGGATGATGCTGATGTGTGATGCTGGAGAATGGAAACTGCTCTGATACCAACTGTAACGACGCACCTTCAACACTACTACTACTCTCTAAAGGTGGACGCTACTTAACTACTGACTCTACATAACCCGTGTGATTAAAAACCACATGGAAACCCTACCGAAAAATTTCGGCAGAGTCTCCCCTGTACCGGTGACCATATTCAACAATACATGCAATATATATACTCAGCCACAAGCGGCTGGAACACATAACATTCAACCACGCAGTATAATAATTTTAACTCAGCAACAATAAAGGACAACTAATCCATAACCACAACTGAATAGCAAATATAGTATTAAGTGTCCTTATAAACAGTTATCAAATTTCCTTAACACATAAAGACTTAATTAACTCAAAGAAACCAATCATAATTCATTTTATTCGCAAGGATCCCTAGGACTTCCATAGTGCAGACATCACACACCCCTCTTGCATCTCCTTGTCGCCTTCCTTCATATTAGCTTTCCTTTTTCTTTATCTGCAGTAGGAGGAAATGCATACTATAAGCAAAATGCTTAGTGAGCGCTATCTAACTCACAAAATCTCGATATGCATGTATATAAAAGAAACATGCTAAAACTGAATGCTAACATGTAAAGCTACTCATACTCATAAATAACAAAGAAATCAACTAACTGAAAAGCTAACATATAAAGCTAAACATGCTCATCAACTAGCAAATAAATAACATGTAAGAAACTAAACATGTAAAAGCTGCTAGCATAAAAGAAAGCTAAACTTGCTGATCTTTAAAATAAAGTGAAACTTACTTCATTTACTCTAATCTTATTCTTTTATTTCACTTGTTTAAAATTTATACTTTAATACTTGAAAATAATAATCAACTTCTCTTGGGCCCAAGCTTAGTACCATTTTATGCGCGTTCCCTAATAGGTTGGGGTAGCGAGCCGCCAATCCTAAAAGAGCAGACCTTGGTCTACCAGGGCCAAGACCTTGAATTTGACACCTGGATTTGTTTAACGACAACCTTGGAAGTCGGGTACTAGCCTTTTCTTAAAAGTAAAATACTTATTATCTTGATAACTTCTTTTTTAAATGCCTTGGCATTTTAATAGCATCTTGTGTGCCAAAATCCCTAAAGTCTTGACCTTGGGATTTACTTAAGGCATTGGCCTTTTCTTTCTTTTCTTTTTCTTTCTTTTTACTTGTTAATGCTTCTAAAAGAATTTGATAAAACTCTTATTTTCCCACTAGAATACATGGTTGTTCATGCTTATTAAAATAGCAAACAAAAATTAAAGAAACTGCTCATGTGTATCTAGTAATAAAGAAAACTGATCATGCTCAACTCATAGCAATTAAAAACTGCACATGCTCAATAATAGCAAATGAAAACTAGAAAATCTGCATATAAGACTAATACAAATCTGCGCTGTGAATGTTACAAAATTCTGCACTACAATGCCTAACAAGATTTTGTTCTACATTGCTTAATCATTCTTTTCATTCTGTAAACATTCCTACCTCGAGAGGGAACTATTGAGGCATATATGCACCTAAGAAAACTAGGCTGAATTCTATACCAAAATCATGCCTAATGAGCTAGAGAAAAATGGATATTGCTTCTACTTAAACTCGATGTTCACTAACTACTCAGCTAGATCCCTAGCAACCATTCTGCACAATAAATTGCAACATAAAGGAATCAAGCTTGCTGAATTCTTGCAACAGAACACTTGGAACAGGATACTAGCAACATCAACTACGGTTTCATTCCAACATCAATAGGATACTTGGAACAGGATACTTATTCTAGCTGCCACAGAATTTAAAAGAAAGAAAACCAAGAATGCATGCTACTAAACTTCAATTAAACAGAGCCCTAATCAAAAAGGTAACAACATGGAAGCAACCAACACAAGCAACCCGAAACTACAACTCTTCCCCTGTTCAATGTCAACTGCCCTATATCTAAAGGAACAAAAATTCCTAGTTCATACAATTATTTCCCTTCTTTGAAGTTCACGGCAGCAAACACACAAGCGATTTCACAGCTTGCTTCAAAAATCAAACTCACGGCAATAGCATAAAACCAAAATCCTTAAATCACGGCAGCAAGGAAAACAAATCTCGGAGCTATCCTACTGCAGGTGAGTAGCAACTCACCGTGATTTGCTTGGACTTACAACCAATTGGGACGAACTCTAGGGCTTCGGAAAGATGAAGTTCTCGGCTTCCTCTTGTGCTCACGCGTGCTCCTCTCTGTCTGGATGACCACCACGGATGAGGTTGGCCGGAAAATAGCTTCGCCAGTGCCGGGGGGAACCCTAGGAGACGTCGCGGTTTCGCCCGTGGATTTGTCACCGTCACGCAGCCGAGAAGAGAAGAGATTTTTTGAGAAAATGTTGATTTTCCGAAAAGAAACCTAAATTCCTTTTCTTATACTAGGGTTTAAACAAAACTATACCTTAAGTCTATTGATTCCCATATCTGGTTAACAAAACGAGCGTAGCTCGATTGGTCGGGCCGGTTTTGCTTGGGTCCGAGGAGCTGGGTTCGAAACCTAGCTTCTATAATTTTTTTTTTTTTAACTTTCTCCTCTCGGTAAAAATACCAAACGAACTCCAAAAATTACATAAAAATACTCTAAAAATTCCTAAAAATCTCTAGAATATTTTAAAAGCATTTCCAAATATTTTATGGACATTTGGAACTCGAAATAGGGAAAATTGGGTCGTTACATGCATGCATGTTCAGATTAATACATATATTTCAGCATGATTAGATTGATGTATAGATTTAGTTGTGAACATAAGTCTGAGTAGTATGTATAGATGAGTTATTTAGTCTTCCACTGCCAGTTAATTGCATGTTTTGAGTGTTTAGAGAGTTTTAAGTATAGATAATTACATGTGTGCAATGTTAGTTAAGATAAGTTAGTAATCCAGTAGCGCTCCGCCCTCACAGATTAGTAGTGAGGAGGGTGGAGTCTTACAAGTTGGTATTAGAGCAATTCCTATTCTCCAGCATCACACATCAGCACCAACCTTGTTGTCTTCAAGTAAGAAAGTATTTAAATTCTTTTATTAGTATGTTTTTCCTTATTAATTGTAGCATAGAGAAACCCTTAGAAATATTTGTTTATAAGTTCTTAAGTGAGATAAAAGTTTTTGAGCGCTGAGCAAAGTAACAATTAAGGACAAGTACCCTCTTCCCAGAATAGATGATCTATTTGATCAGTTAAAGGGGGCAATAGTGTATCAGTTAAAGGGGGCAATAGTGTTCTCTAAAATAGACGTGCGCTCTGGATACCATCAGTTGAAAGTGAAAGGAAGTGATACACCCAAAACAGCTTCCAGAACCAGATATGGACACTACGAATTCGTAGTCATGCCATTTGGGGTGACTAATACACCAACGGCCACCAGGGACTTTATAGCAGGTCTTCCAAGGACCACTAATGGGTATGATGTGATATAAGTGATAGTGGACTGAGAAGTTAAGAAGACTAAGGGACAAAGAAGTACCACTAGTAAAGGTCATCTGGCAGAACTAGAAGCACGAAGAAATTACTTGGGAGCATGAGGAGAGCATGAGGCAGAAATATCCAGAACTATTCTAAGTTCGAGGACGAACTTTTTATAAGGTATGGGGGATTGTAACGACCCAAATTTCCTCATTCCAAGTCCTAATAGCATTTAAAAATATTTAGAAATGCTTTAGAAATATTTTAGAGATTTTTAGAAATTTTTAGAGTATTTTTATGTAATTTTTGGTGTTCGTTTGGTATTTTTACTAAACAAAAGAAGTTTCGACAAAAATAAAGTCCAAGCCGAGATTCGAACCGGAGACCTTTGGCCAAGCCAACTCTTACGCGAATCCGGCTGACCAAGTGGCCAAGCGGGCGTTGCTGATTAAAAGGAGAACAAAATTTATTTAAGCAGTAGTTAGGAAATAGAAAATAAATGGGAATAAAAGGTTCGGATGAGGAATCGAACCCGCGACCTCTGACCCAGTCACAGGTTTCGGCGAAACGCGGCTAGCCAAGTGTTCAAGCGGGTTTTGCTAATTAAAGGAGGAGTGAAAATTATATAAGTGGTAGTTAATAAACAGAAAATAAATTGGAATAAAAGGGTTGCGGCCGAGATTCGAACCCGCGACCTCCGACCCGAACCGAACCTTAAGCGAATCCGGATGACCAAGTGCCCAAGCGGGTGGTTCTGTTTAGAAAAGGTAGCAAAATTTATTTAAGAAGTTAACAGAATATTGGAGATTATAAAAGGGATAAGTTAGGAGAGGGTTTTATTTATCGTGACCTAGAAACCTTTCTCCTCACCTTTCTTCTGCGCGCGGCGACGGTGATTTCTCGGGCGGAAACAAGCCGGAGCTAGGCTTCTCTCCAGCGGCCGGCGAAGGGCAAATCCCGAGAGTTCTTCACCTCCTTAAGATCCTCTCGTCGAAGAGAAGCCGTGGGCACGAAGAAGAGACAAAATCTCAAGCTCTCTGAAAACCCTAGAAGCTTAATTCGGATTGTAAGACCAAGAAACCAAGGTAAGTGCTTCCTCACCTGCAGTAGAGAAGTTTCGGATTCATGTGTTCTTGATTTCCGATGCATGCCGCAAAGATTGATGATTTTGAAGATTTCCTGCCGTGAGTATCATAAAGAAGATGAGAAGAGGTTTTAATTAATTTGAATATGCGGTTTAGTTTATTCCTTATTGTTTGATTGGTACTGCTGCCATGAAACTAAATTTAGTTCATTTAGATTTGGAAAGGAGTAAATTGTTTTATTATGCAGTGAGCATGAGACAGATATCATATTGATTAATTTATGGGAAGAGAATGCATAAATTTAAGGGAATATTAGATTCAGAAAAGATGATGATCAAATGTTGATGACGTAAATTAAGGATGGAAACTTTACTTTTAGATTTTTGATGGTTTAGCATTGGAAGATCCAGTTAGATCTCTAGTAGCTTAATTAGATTTGCAGATTTTAATTAAGCATATAGTGCAGATTTTAATTAAGCTTATAATGCAGATTTTTATATAAGCTTAGAGTGCAGATTTTAATTAAGCTTATAATGCATATTTTAATTAAGTTTATAATGCAGATTTTTATGTAAGCTTATAGTGCAGATTTTAATTAAGCTTGTAGTGCAGATTTTAATTAAGCTTATAGTGCAGATTTTTATGTAAGCTTATAGTGCAAATTTTAATTAAGCTTATAGTGTAGATTTTAATTAAGTTTATAGTGTAGATTTTTTGTGGAACTTGTAGTGCAGATTTTCGGTGGAATTTATAGTGCAGATTTTAATTAAGCCTATAGTGCAGATTTTAATTAAGCTTATAGTGCAGATTTTTATGTAAGCTTATAGTGCAGATTTTAATTAAGCTTATAGTGCAGATTTTAATTAAGTTTATAGTGCAGATTTTTGGTGGAATTTATAGTGCAGATTTTAATTAAGCCTATAGTGCAGATTTTAATTAAGCTTATAGTGCAGATTTTGATGTAAGCTTATAGTGCAGATTTTAATTAAGCTTATAGTGCAGATTTTAATTAAGTTTATAATGCAGATTTTTGGTGGAACTTGTAGTGCAGATTTTTGGTAGAATTTATAGTGCAGATTTTTGGTGGAACTTGTAGTGCAGATTTTTGATAGAATTTATAGTGCAGTTATTTTAAAAAAAAAGATTATAATGTAATTTGGTTAAGTATTATAGTGCAGAATTTATGTTTGCATAGTATGCAGAAATAGTGTAGCATAGAATGCAGAATCTTGATTAGTATAGTATGCAGAATTTTGATTAGCATAGTATGCAGATTTTTATTTATGCATTTCAATGTTAGGATTTGTTTAAACATTTCAGTTTTTAAAGAAGCATTCTTTTATTAGAGGTATTAACAAGTATAAGAAAGATAAAGAAAAGAAAGAAAAAGGCCAAGGCCTTAAGTAGATCTCAAAGTCAAGACTTTAGGGATTTTGGCACACAAAGTGCTCGTTAAAATACTAAGGCATTTAAAGAAGGCGTAATTAAGATAAATCAGCTTATGAATCAGTATTTTACTTTTATCAGTGGAATTGTGTTGGACTCTTAGTTGTCCTTGGGTTGGGCTCCCATAGTCGTCCCTAGGTTTAGATAACCTAGTAAATCCTACTAGATTCGGGACTAGCTACCTTGGGTCTAGTTAGCGATGCGCGCATAGCAAGTACAGTTACCGGGCCCATCAGCAGCATGATTATTATTTTTATCTATTATGAAAATAGTTTTCAAAACTTCACAAATCAGTTACGTGAATACAGTTCAGATTCAGCATTAGCCTAGCATCAGTTTAGCTCAACTTATGTATCAGTTCAGTTAAACTTATTATTCTGAAGTATAAAAGTATAAGTTTTGAACAAGTGAAATAAGCTTTATATGTTTAGTATTTCAGCATGTCTTGTTTCTTTTGTTATTAGATGAGCATGTGTAGTATTTCCTCTAAAGCATTCAGTTTTAGATTTATTTTATTCACATGCATATTCAAGTTTTGTGAGTTAGATAGCGCTTACTAAGTAATTTTTCTTATAGTTGCATTTCCTCTTACTACAGATAAAGGAAAGGAAAAGTTATAGTAAAGGAAGGCGACAAGGAGGTGCGGATGGATGTGTGATGCCTAGACTATAGAAGCCTTGGGATTTAGCATAAGAATTTATTAAGATTTCCATGTATTTAGAATTCTTTCATTTAAATTGTTATGCACATTAGACCTATTATCTGAGTTGTATAATGGTTGCATGCATGTTCAGATTAATACATATATTTCAGCATGATTAGATTGATGTATAGATTTAGTTGTGAACATAAGTCTGAGTAGTATGTATAGATGAGTCATTTAGTCTTCCGCTGCCAGTTAATTGTATGTTTTGAGTGTTTAGAGAGTTTTAAGTATAGATAATTACATGTGTGTAATGTTAGTTAAGATAAGTTAGTAATCTAGTAGTGCTCCGCCCTCACAGACTAGTAGTGAGGGTGGGGTGTTACATTTATAGTATGTTTGAGTAGAATCGATAGACTACCTGTGCACCGAACACATGGATTAGTAGTGTCCTTACCATTCATGATACTTGGTTAGGGTAGTATATAAGTGTGTTGCTTGGTTGTTATCCTTGGATGAGGATCCTTGAGTCGAATAATAAATTTGGGGATCAAATTTTTATTACTGGGGGAGAATGTAAAATACGGTACCAAATCATAACTAAATAATAAGATTATTTTAGAAATAATTTTAACAGAATTTTTAGGAATTTTTAGGAATTTTCAGGGATTTAATCGGAGTTCGTATGGCGTTTTTTGAGGGGATAAAATTATAGGCTTTGGAAAAGGTCGGTTCGGAATGCCTAAATTTGGGAGTTGATTTATTCTATTAACCTAAGGTATAAAACCAATATCTAAGTTTCGATTTTTCCTAGTTCCTTTTTCCTCTTCTTCTCTCGCCGATCCCACTCTTCCCAAACCGCGTCGAATCCTCTTCCTCGAACCCACGCGGCGCCGAGCTTCTTCCTCGAGCCCCCCCACTTCGATGAGCAACACCGAGCCTCTTCCTCATCCTTGTTGGGCTCTCGACGTCGATGCCCTTGCTTCCGATCCGCCGTCGATCGATCACCATCCCGGTCGCATCACCGGTTGCTTCTTCCACGCGACGCCAACCCTCGGGCTCACTCCAGACTTCACCGAGTGGTGTCGGCAGCCGGCCAATCTCCTCTGCCCTAGAGACAGTGGCTCGGTTCCTTTTCACCTCTGGCCAACCTTTCATTCTGCCCTAGCTCAGGTAACCCTCTTCCTCTCGTGCCCTAGTTTTTGGGTGCTTGCTGTTCTGAAGATTCTATAAGTTAAATTGATGAATTCCAATTTCAGGATCATGGATTTTGTCAATGATTGAGTTATGTTCCCTATCCCTCTCTCAACTGGTAACCCTAGTTTCGCCCACGATTTTCAGTAGGTTCAATGGGGTATCTGGTTCAGTTTTCACTTGTGTGTTCTGAGTTGATTGAGTATGTCGTGCTTGCATGATCTATTTGGTTCTTGTGTATCCGGTGTAGAATTTGAGATGGGTTCCAGAAGTGTGTGTATTCTTTTCTTCCTCGTTGTTCAATGCTGTTATGGATTTCTAGTGGAAATTATTGTTTGTTCTTCATTAAATTTGGAGAGAGTTTTGTTTTAGGTTATCTGTCAACTCCAATTACATTGTTTCTTCTTCTATATGTATGTAGTTACATGTTCTGTTTGGGTAGAAGGATTGAGTAAGGAAGAGGTAAGGTGCATAAGTTTGTTTTGGTATTAGGTTGTGGAATTGGTGTGTTGATTTCGTGATCTCCTTGATCTGATACGTGAGGTGGTTTCCAGCAGGTGTGGTTTTGTTCTTTGAATGAAACTATGCTTGCTGTAGATCATGGAATTACTTGATGATAGGTTCATATTTGGGAGAATTAAAATTTGATTTAGATTTTGATTTTAATCTAATTGATTAGTGGAACGGTTAGGGTTTAACGAAGTTAACCTTAGTTGAACAGTGAATTAGATTTAGTTGGGGATTTGTTTTAGCTAATTAATTTATGTTATTAGCTAAATCTGTATATCATGTGTTACAGGACTTTGATTCGAGACGAGCGTCTCGACGTCGGATTTGGTTCGATTCGATCTTCTTTTTGAGGCGGGTACATCTTACTTTGTCTCTTTAGTTCTTTGAACTTGGTGCATGAACTATTTTTGGATAAGGATTGTCTTACCTTGACTCCACTCTTATTTTTCCTATGCTTGATACTTCCACTCAAAAACTTTGAGGCATTCGTTTTTATATCTATACAGTCTCTTGTTGCTAACAATGATATTTAGTAGATACTAGATACCAACCGTGTATGTTTTGTTTGTTGTTTACTGATGTACTGTATTGAGCATGCCGGCTTCATGTAGTACCTTATACCTAATTTTAGCCTATGTTTATATGATGACTCCTGCATTTTACGCATCATGTCATTGCATGCATGCAGGCAACCACTTCTTCTTTGTGGGGAAGTGAGTCGTCGGGCCGCGCCACACACTCGGCCACTCATGGGTAGTGGTAGCTGGAGGAGATGTCGCTTGTCCTGTCGTGCCGCACCCGGCCACTCATGGATAGTGGTAGCTGGAGTTGTGAGCAGCAGGGACCCTCTCGCTTGGTAGCTAGATAGTTACTTAGCACCTGTCCATCCGGTCACTCGATAGTAGTGGCGGCTTTTGAGTGGTACCGTTTGTCATTGATCTGGCCTCTCGACCATACAGGGGTCATGGTGCAGAGAGGTGGGCGGGGTGACTATCCGTGCATGCGTTGTTATTATATTTGCTGTGGCTGCTGCTGTTTACATATGCTGTTATTGCTTACTAATGCTGTTGTGGTATATTTATGCTACCGTTGCTTCTTGCTGTGGTTCACTTATGTTGATAGGTTGCCTTATGTTGAGATGTGCCTTCGTTGTAGGTGTTTAGACTTTGGTTTATTTATTGAAGATGTTTATATACTTTACATATTACCTCTGTAGTTATGAGCGGTACCGTAGCAGGCTAGTACTACTTCTGACCTTCTATTGCTACTCTAGGATATGGTTTTAGGTATGAGTATATATATTGATTTTGATTTATTTTAGTATTTGTTATGCCCTTTCTGAGACTGTATACTGTTGGCTTATTCTTTATTTGTATATTTTGTTCATGCACTATCTTCCCTTACCCGCTGAGTTCCAATACTCACCACCCACAAAATGATTTTTCTTTCGCCAGGTAGCAGTAGATGATTCATGGATGCTTGGAGAGATGCCGGCTGCCAGTCCTGGGTCCTGCGCTACATCAGTTTTGTTTCCGTGCTCTTATGGTGTTGTAAGCCTAAATGGCTAGTAAACTTTGATCGTGGATTATGGGTTTTCTCTTCGTCTTTCAGCTGTGTTTTTGATACAGCCGTGTGGGCTGATGATATAAACTGCGTGGTTGTGTTTTAGTTATTTTATGTCCAGTCGGGTAAGCTGCGTTTATTAACTGTGTGGTTATGTTATTTTCTATTGTGTGTATATGTTCCAGCCGTATGTGGCTGATGTATATTTTGTATGTAGAAATGCTTTAGATTGTCACCCGTACAGGGGAGATGCTGTCGGATTTTTGTCTGGCAAGGACTCCTCTGGGGCGTGACAGTACCACTCAACTTCATTATCATGTCGGACTAAGTCCACCTGTAGGGTTTACATGGCAATCCTTATGAGCTCCTCTTGGGGACATCTTCAACCTAGATTACTAGGACACAGTTTCCTTCTATAATCAACAACACACACTATAAATAATATCATTTCCCAACTTATCGACCTCTTGATTTATCGAACTAAATCTCACCCATTGATAAGTCACAGAAATAAATACTAGATATATGTGTTTGTTATTATATCAGGATTAAGAGCACACACTTCCATAATAATAAAGGTCTTGTTCTTTTATTCAGTCAGTATATAAAGAACTTACTTTAAATGGTCCAGCTCAATACACTCAGAGTGTACTAGTGTAATTTTATAGTTAAGATAAACTAATATTAAATTACACTATGACTACTCCAATGGTTTGTTCCTTTCCATCTTAGTCGTGAGCTACTGTTTATAATTTATAAGGAATTGATAACATGATCTTCTATGTGTGACACCACACACCATGTTATTTACAATATAAATTAATTGAACAACTACACTTAACATATAAATATAGACATTTGACCAGTGTGATTCTTATATGTTTATACAAAAAGCTAGACTTTTAGTATACACTCTAACTGGAGCAATCCATTGCTCACCAGAAGGAAGGCAATGATAGTGGCAATGACATGGAGAAGAGGTACTAACGGTGGACCTCACTATGGCAGCACACAACAACGCACTACAAGAAAAAAGCCTAACAACAATGATTTTTCACCGTTGTCATAGGCCCTTTCGGACTGTTGTTAAATGCCGTGTTGTTAAAGAGGATGCCCAAAGACAACAGTTTTTAACCGTTGTCTTTGAAGACAAAGACAACAATTTTACAATGATAAAAAACCGTTATCTTTTTATTCAACGACAACAGTTGTTCACCGTTGTCTTTGAGTGTATTCCTTTAATAATATGCTCTTCAACAACAGTTTTGAACTGTCTACAACAACGGTTAAAAATCGTTGTCTTTTTAGCCAATGACAACGGTTAAAAACCATTGTCTTTTTAGCCATCAATGTTATTTAACATCAGTTTGACAATGATTTTTCACCGTTGTCTTTTAATGCCATTGACAACAGTTTCACATATTTAAACTGATGTCTTTGGGTACAATATACAACATTTTGATAATAAATAAAAAACTGAATCTTTTCCATCATTTTATAACCATTATTTTATTTAAATAATATATCTACAAAATATCATTGATCAAAAACCTACAATCCAAACATCATCATCCAGTGTAAATTTCATTAAAGTACCAAACATCATCATCCAAACATCATTAAACTACCAAACATCAACATCCAAATATCATTAAAGTACCAAACATCAACATCCAAACATCAAAAAAGTTTACAAAACTAAATAGTACCCATAACAATATATCACACATATATATGAAGTCCAAAATATCTTGTTTTGTTGGATCAAATCTTCTCTACCTGTGCATCTTCTAAACACCATGTGCATCTTCTAAACACCATATCGAGAACTGCAGCCTTTTCTGCTTTCTCCTCCCTCATAGCTTTTCTTTTCTTCTCCTTTCTAGGTATGGTCATTATCTTTTCCCTGAGGTAAATAGCATATGATTGCAAGTTAAGTCATTTCCCAGGAGTAAATGGCATAAAGATGATGATGACAATGACGCTGTACACAATTGAATATGATAACAATACTTCTTTCTAGGCACAAACTAAAATTACTGCATACCTCAATTTCAGTTCAAGTTATCTACAAAATATCATTGATCAAGAACCTACAATCCAAACATCATTAAAGTACCAAAGATCAACATCCAAACATCAAAGTTTACAAAACTAAATAGTACTCATAACAATATATCACACATATATATGCCAAAGTATCTTGTTTTGTTGGATCAAATCTTCTCTACTTGTGTATCTTCTAAACACCCTTTTACTTCCTGTGAAAATAAAAATCATATGATTTTAATCCAATTCAACAACAACAAGTCTAGCTAGTCTCCAGTAATATAGAGCTTTAGAGTTTGCAAAGTATATAACAAAAACTGGCTAACAAGGTTTGTTATTTTTTTCATTGTGATATACTCTAAATTAAAAGAAACATTAAAAATCTACTTGGCATAACATTTTTAGTTGTCCCCACAATTCTATTTGTTGGCAGTCAGTACCTTATGGTGACCACTTGTTGCAATGAACTTTGTAAATAAAGCAATGTTTACTCCTAAGCAACATCGTGGATTACAAATACATGACATTAAGTTATTGTAATATCAACAAAAATTAGTATTAGATTATTGACCTCACTTGCCATTAGGAATATATATAGACATGGTACTTTACTGCACCACATAGAAACATCAAAGGTTGACACAAAAAAAGGTACACATAAGGTAGAAAATATGCTTGAAAGAAAATACAAGATTCTTACTGCACCAATATTTGCTAAAATCTAAATGAATCCATATATATATTATTTTTCCAGGCAATGAATAGAGGAACCAACATGTAGATAAAGTATCAATTAATACTGAATGTTGTTGAAAGCTAAGGACATACCTCTCCTCTTCCAAGCACTGATGAATTGCATGAGCACAGCGAAGGCTTCCAGAATAAACCTAAATCATGAGTTCCAAAAAGAAGATATCATGTTTCTATACCTGGCATACATCATTTGTATAATTTCTTGTAGTATTAAAAGAAGTAATTAAGAAACCAAACTTATCATGTGTGCTCCTTTAATCAATGGAAAATATTTTGAATTGCAAAAACTTACTTGTATGAGCGAAGGCTTTGATTTCCCGACAATAGAAATGAACTTTGGTCATATCACTCGGCATACCTAATTGCAATCATAAAAGTTGCTAATCAATTCTTCTACATATCATATCACTCAGCATACCTAACTGCAATCATAAAAGTTGCTAATCAATTCTTCTACATAAAGGCTTACACACCTCATATGCACATGCTGACATTTTTGCATCAGTAGAACAATGAACATACCAAGTGAAGATGAATTAATAATTGGGAGTTCGATCTCTAAGAAATGGATGAATTATTGCTGACATGCTAAAGACAACGACGGGATACTTGTCAACAACATATCATTCTATATTGAGTAAAAAAAAACATACCATACTAGTAACTAAAACTTGAAATTCTCCAACAAGAAAGGATTCAGAGTGTTCATCAATGCCAAAAAGGTCATAATCTCTCTTCCATAAAGCATTTGTCAAAAGTTCAAATGCATAACGAATCTATAAAAGGAAAATATACATAACCATGATAGCAAGGTACTAGACGGATTAAAGAACATGATAACACCTTCCATCCATGCATGTGTTGATACATGACTTTCAAAAATCCAATTATGAAACATTTTGCTGTTTAGAAATTGAATAACTGAGAAGCAAAATAACATTGTATTTGAATCTTAACACACACCAACAATCTCATTTGTGGATTTAATGTAGAATCAGATTAGGCTGGGATATAAGGATAACAATAGTGTAGGTTAAGTAAGAAGAACTATTAGCCACTTCCCTATCTTGTGCTATATATATATATATATATATATATATATATATATATATATATATATGAAAAAATAGTCTAAATGAGGCAAAAATTGTAAATACATTATATTTCACTAAATCTATAACAATGAGTAGCACAAACCAAGATGAAGCCAAGTGAGGCATAAAATTCTTCTCATTCACATTCCACATCACTTGTGGATGATGTTTGCCATCCCTATGAATGGAATCAAATGCTTTATGGAAGAAAAGTCATATATCAGCCATCAAAGTGAGGAGAAAAAATCTCAAAAGAATAACCAATGAATTCTAAAAATGAATCTAGTTGTATTTTAAAGAAATTGAAAGTTTATTTGGATAGAACAAAGCAAACACTAGACAATATGGCTTGGATAAATACCATATCAATGCATTCTAAGACCAATGCATTATCGTCTAAAAAGTCATTCCTCAAACATCATTCAACTATAATTTGCAAATATAAGTGAAAGTGTATATGTTGGTGAACCTAGATATATTAGTAAGTATCAAAATTCAAAATATAAGTAAGAATACAAAATGATGAATCATTGTCATTGAAACAAATCTACTTTAAGGTCATTCAGAGAAGGTCATGTTCATATGACCCTAAGAATAAGAAATATGGATAAGAAAACAAACCTTAATGAGTTTGTTCGTAATTGGAAGATCTGATTCTACAAACCTAAAATGGTCACTATGGCAACAGACCCCTGCCACAGCTGGATCCTAACTTGCAACCGATGGAATCTCCAATAAAGATGCAGATCTTAAAGCTTACCATTGATTTGATATACACTAACAGTTGAAGAATTGGATGATGATGATGATGATGATGATGAGTGGGCGGAGGAGTGGCGGAGGAGGCTAGGTGTGGGCGGTGGGAGAAGTGGCTGAGGAAGCTAGGTCACGGGTGGTGCGAAGGAGTGGCAGAGGAGGCAAGGTGCGAGCAGCATTCTAGTTAGCAGAGAACAAGTCGTGTAAGTGCAAGGTGGCCATGAGCGACCTCGAGGATCTTTCTGTGGATTGCTGCAACGAGAGGAAGAAAGGGTTACCTCGCCGTTCAAGTAGCCGCTCGCGAACCGCCTATAAGCGAAGCGAGGCAACGGCTGCTTCGTGCTGGTGACTGAGCCTCAGTAGCCACCTCTCGAGCAGTCGGCACCCAACCTTGTCGCCTGCCTCCTCGTCAGCGGCCTCCTTGTCGGCGATGGAAGAAGATCGTGTTGTGCTGCAGAGAGGAAATGCGATCGCTGCGGGAAGGGAAAGTTTTAGGTTAGCAAAAAAATGAAAGGGAAAAGATCGTGATGAGAGATGAGTGGTGTGGATCTAGTTTCCTTCTTGCTTCGATCCAATGGTCCATGTAGCTTCAAATCTAGATGGAGGGTTGGATGACTTAGATCTGAATGAAGGAAGAAGATTTCTCTTGATCAGGATCAACAACTCATATTAATTCTGCTTGATCTCCATCATTTGACCTCCAAATAAAGTCAAATTTGGAGGAGGAGCGTCTTTCGCGGAGGAGTTGTGAAGGAGGAGTCGGAGATAGGTTTTTATTTGTTTGAAGAGTCACAGAGAAGTGGGTTTTAGGTTTTTCATGAAGTTAAAAAAACTGTTGTGTTTTTAGGATTCAACAACATTCAATAGACAACAATTTAATAAAACTGTTGTATATTATCACATAAGCAACACTAAAAGACAATAGTTTTTTAAAACCGTTGTCTTTGACACACATTAGACAACAGTTTTTTGAATGTTGGGTTCTTCGGGCCGCGAAAACCACTTTTCGCGTCGCGGAAACCCCGAATCACCCAAGGCCAACGGATCCGTGCAAGGAAAACCGAATGAAAATTACGAGTACGAGTTTGAAAAACCTTTTAGATCTACTCCTAGATCTACATGTTAAGAACTTTACCCTTGTTGCGTGCCTTTCGCTTATCCCGCTCGTCCAAGGTGTTGCCGGATCTCTAGACCGTCAAGTGTCGGTCCTCTAGAAGTATCTACACGGACACGTAGGTGGAGAAAAACCTCACACAAAGGTGTGCTAGCACCTTAGTGAGATTCGGCCAAGCAAAGAGGAGAGGGAGGGGGAGAGCTCGAGGAAGAAGGAAGAAAAATACACTTGAATGAATGAATGGAAAAATTCAATTCACCTTCAAAAGTGGCCGGCCACTTCTCCTTTGTGTAACTCCCCATTAAATGCAATTAATGTGAAGTTATTAAGAAAATGGCTTTGTAACTTCCATGAGGTGGCACCCATGATGATGTGGAGTAACATCATTGGTCCACTTCAATGCCAACTCACCAATGAGGTGGCATAAAGTCAAGTCAAACTTGACTTTTAATCTTCCTCTCAAGTCAAGTCAAAATTGACCAAATCTCTTCCATGGTTGATCGAATCCAACCATTTGATTCAAGCCAACTTAATATAATGAATCTAATTCATTTAATTAAATTGATTCAATGAGCCAAAAACTAAATTAGACTCATTGAACACATGAATCAACTTGAGTCAATGTAACGCCCACCCTTCTTACCCAACCAAAGGTGGCGCTACGTTCTTATACTACTTACGTACATGCTTTAGTTATAACAGCGGAAGTATAAAAACTTTAAAGAATTTAATTTATTAAGCATAATATCACATATTCTGATTTGTTCAAATGTGCATATATTGAACTTATAACTAAAAATATTAATTTGTCCGAATCGTCCTAGCCGAGCCACCACCACACACATCATTATCTGCTCCTCCTGCTGCTCCGTTGTACATCCAGCTTTCTCTTTTATCTGCGGTACAAGGAAAGTAAGCTATGAGCACTCATGGCTCAGTAAGTTCCTTTCCTACTCACTAAAACCGAGAATCATCGTATATCAAGAATGGATCAACATATCATCGTCTCAACTAATCATAACATAACATATCATTCTATTCAAACATATCATGCATATTTCTTATTCACATATCATTTCATAGAAGCATGAATATCATATCATAAAACAAATAAATCACAAGCATGAGACATACAAGGCATCATATTCATATCATAATATCACATGACATTATATCATATCATCATATAATTCAAGCACATATGAATGTAGGCAATGCATCGTGAATTTGAAAACTTATACTTAATAGTACTTGAAATTAATATCATCATCATTTGGGATCCCGATTTGTACCACATACTTAATGTGTAGGTCCAAGGTAGCAAGTCTTGAGCCCTACCATGCATACATACTAGGCCCGAGTCTTACTCCATCGACCTAGGGCACTCAAAGGCCCATTACTAACGAGGCCCGAGTCTTACTCCATCGACCCCGGGGCATTTACGGAGCCCACCCTTGGTACAAACCATAAAAATAACTTATCATGCATAACTATCATATCATGTCCTTAACAATCTTTCATGCATTTATTCTTTTTCATTTCTTTTCATTATGTATAGCATTTTCTATGCTATCACATATCATAACATAACTTCATTTCTTTTCATTATGTATAGCATTTTCTATGCTATCACATATCATAACATAACTTCATTTCTTTTCATTATGTATAGCATTTTCTATGCTATAACACATCATGGCATATTTCATAATATAACTTCATTATGCATATCATTTCGTAACTAAAGCAATCATGCATTCTAACTTATTATCATATCATTTTCATACAGCATGGCATAGACATATTTAATTTTTGTTCTAGGGTTTCTAGGGAATCTATCCCTTCATGGCCGAACACAAAATGATTCATTTAGGTCATACAAACATGTATCACATTCACACATTATCAAGTTTTCATAAGAAGTACTTTTAACCCCTTAGGTTTCATTTCCAAGGCCTCTAGGTCCTTTAAACCTTACTTGGCCGAAATTCATAGAATATAAACTTCCTTTAAGTGGCCTAAAGCATGGGAAACCTAAGTAAATTTCATAGCAAGATTTACTAAGAACATCATACACAAGGTTGGATCATAAACAAGCTAGGACTCTTGTGATCTTACATGTCATAAATCATGTAACTAATTTTCTACATTCCAATTAAACATGAGAGCATTAATCATCTTTCATAACATAATATCACAGAGGTCATTGAGCATATTAGAATTTTGTTTAAGCTTCTCTAAACCATCACCTTACCATGGCCGAAATATTAAGAGTAAGGTTCATGAGTTTCTTTCAACATACAAGCATACAACTCTTAAGAACTTTATATCATGTCATATAAGCATAGTTATTTTAAATTCAAGGTCCTCCTAACCCTAAATTCTTTCTTGGCCGAAACATGAGAGTGGGGTTCTTTTGGTTCCAATCAACTTCCAAGCAAGAAAACCATAGGAAGGTCCTTAGCATTTCATAGAGGGAAACTTGCACTAGTTTGGTTAGACAATAATTTTCCTAACCTATTTACAATATTTTTGATTGAAATTCTAGGGTTACATACACCTCTGATCATGCATCATATATGTATACAAACATAGGGGAAAACTTTCTTTCAAGGCATAGAAAAAGAATCCGAAAATCACATGAAAGCCTTGTACCGCAGGTGAGGGGAAGCTTACCTTCTTTGCTTAAGTTTCCTAGAGTTGAGAACTTGCTTGTGGACCTTTCTTCCTTGCTTGCTTTGCTCGGCACCAATGGAGGAAGCTAGGTCTTTTGGTGGAGAGGGGGAGGAAGAAGAGGTTTCTTCCTCTTGTGTTGCTCGGCAACAAGAAGAAGAAAAGAGGGAGAGAGTGAGTTCTCGGCACCAATGGAGGAGAGGAGGAGAATGAGTTGAGGATGAAGTTGAAGTCACCCTCCATGCCTATTTATACTAAAATGAGGGGAGGAAAACTTGACTTGATTCATCCTCCTCATTTACTTCTCCTCTTAATGAGAAAGAATATGCTAGAGAAATGCTTCTTGAGTTTCTCTCTTTTCTTTCTCTTAATTTCTCTCCTTTCTTTCCTTTAATTATAATTCTCATCTCTCCTTTTACAATATTCACTCCTATCACACTTGGTTAACACATGCATGCATCCACAAGAGAACCAAGGATCAAATCCTTCTCCTAACATATTTTTGTACAAAATAATTCATGTATATGCATTATGCATAAATATTTCATACATGCATATATAATATCTCATATCTCTTTTGTTTACATTAATTCCTTGCATTATAAATCATGTATAGAACTTTATATTCTCAACTTTATTTTCTTTCATAAAGTTTTTAATCATCTAAATCCTTCCTATCGTAACATTCAACGTAGACTATCTACACATTCTTTTCATTACATTCGTACTCTCATTGCCCTTACTTTATCTAGGCTTTCTAGGGGTGTTACAGTCAAACTCAAGTTAGCCCAATTAGGATTACTCTTAATCCAATTTGATTCATCAAATGAATCTAATCCTCTTGGTTCATCATTTGAACCTAATCTCCATTTAATTGTCCTAAGTGTGTGACCCTATAGGTTCTTGTAACGTTGGCAATGCCCTAAACCCATTTAGGAGCATAAGTAATGAGCGGTATCTAGCAACACATCATTACTACCCAAGTTAAAAGAATGTCGAGATCCGACATCACCTTGTGACTACTAATTGTGACTCCTCACAATATGTGACATTGTCCTTCTATCCTAGACATCTAGATTGATCAATATGAGGCATAGACCGTGTCATCCTCTAATCAATCTAAATCTTGAACTCCAAGTAGACTCACTCGATCAAATGAGCTCAACATCTAATGTTGACTCATTTGGGCATGGCCATGCATTTAGTGGTCTCACTCTATCAAGAATACCGATGTCGCTCCCGTCATATGGGAGGGATAGATCCCATCTACATCACTCACATCCCTCTACATAATTCGTTATATACCTAGTAATCGCCTTTATAGTCCACCCTGTTACAGGTGACGTTTGACGAAACCTGTAACGACCCAAATTTCCTCATTTTTAGCCCAAAAATAATTCAAAAATATTTATAAATGCTATATAAAAATTCTAGAGATTTTTAGAAATTTTTAGAGTATTTTTATGCAATTTTTGGAGTTCGTTTGGTATTTTTACCAAGGAGAATAAGTTTTAAAAATAAACTAAAAAAAGCAAAACCGGCCCAACCAACCGAGCTGCGCTCGATTTGTTAATCATATATGGAGCGATATATATTTAAGTAGTAGTTAGGAACAGTAAAATAAATTGGAAATAAAAGTGTGCGGCTGAGGAATCGAAGCCGAGATCTCTGAATTGGTTAAAACCTGGCTAACCAAGTGTGCTGCGGGCGGTTTTGTTAAGAATAGATAGTAAAAATTATTTAAGGTATAGTTGATAACAGAAATAACCCTAGGTTATAAAAAGGGATAAGTTAAGAGAGAAATTAATTTTCTCCCGAAACCCTTTCTCTCCTCTCTCGCGACGGCGATTCTTCTCGGGCGAAATCGTGGCAGGGAGCGATCCTGTCTCCGGCGGCCGGCGAGGTTGTTCTCCGAGGGATTTTCTTCACTTCTCGTCAAGGAGAAGCTTTGAGCACGAAGAAGAGCCGAGATTTGAAGCTTTACCCGAACCCTAGATCTCCTCCTTTTCGGTTGTAAGTCCAAGAACAAGAAGTAAGTGCTTCTCACCTGCAGTAGGAGTAGTTCCGAATTTTCGTTCTTCTTGTTTTCGAGTTTTATTCTCGATTTCGAAGCGTGCGGTGAAGATTGGTGTATTAAAACTTGCTGCCGTGAGTCTTATGAAGAAAAAAGGGAATTGTTTAAATGGGCTAGAATTGTTGTGGTTCTGGGTGGGTTCAGTGGATTGCAGTGCTTCATCTAGACCTGACGTTCTTTTTTATTGGTCAATCTGCTGTTAGAATCTTGTGTGGTTGGTCCTGTACATACGGTTTTAGATCCATTGATAGTGTAGATTAGTATTTAAATTTTGAGATTCCTTTATTAAATCTGAGCATGAAACCAATGGAAGGATTGTTAACCTACTATCATGCACAAATAGATTTTATGCTCTAGATATCACAGGCCATAGATGAATGTAGTTAGTGAAAGAATCGGATAGTAGATTTGATATTCTATTCCACTTGTTAGTTGTAGATTCTGAAGTTTATATTGTATTTATCTGCTGTTAGATGTACAGCTTTCGGTTTCTATTAGTTGAACAGTTTTAGTTTCATTGCTATCAGTTGAGCATGTGTAGCAAATTTAGTTTATATGGATACTCATGAGCAGTAGCAAATTTAGTTCGTATAGAATAGCATGAGCATGATTCACTTGCAGTAGTTGATCTTGTAATTGAATTTAATTTCCAAGATGTATTAGTTCTTAATTCTTTAGTTTTCAGCCTTTAGTTATTTACCATTTCAGATTTCATTAAAGCATTTAGCTTTAGTTTTCTCTATATATGCAGAATTTTGTTAGCTTGATATGCAGAATTTTGATTAGTATAGTTAGCATTTCAGATTTGATGTATTTTAGCATGAAGAATTGATATACATGTGTTGGTTAGCTTTTAATAGTTCTCTAATCTAAAGCATACCGTTAGATGTCTTTGCTATTTCAATGAACCTGAACAACCATTAACTTAAGCATGCACGGTTTAGCTTTCCTTGCTACTTAATGAGCATGCACAATTTGGTACCTGGCATGTTTGGTTAGATCTTTTATGCTATGCATAGGGCAAGAACAGCCCTCATTTTTAAAGTATGCAATTTAGATTTAAGTTTCTTTACTACCTCATTTAGAATGAACTGATCTACTTTTGGATTTAGTTATGATTCTCTACTGAATTACCAAAAGATAAGTAAAAGAAAGATAAAGAAAAGAAAGGAAAAAGGCTAAGGCCTTAAGTAAAATCCTGAAGTCAAGACTTTAGGGCTTTTGGCACACAAGGTGCTTATTAAATGCCAAGGCATTTTATTATAAGAAGTATTTAAAGATAAAAAGTATTTTACTTTTAAAGGGCATGTACCGGACACAAGGTCCAAGGGATGGGCTCCAAGATGCCCCTAGGCATAAGGCCTAGAAGTACCTTAGTAGTTTCGGGATTAGCTACCTCGACTCTTATTAAGGATGCGCGCAAATTGGTAAAATACCAAAGTGGTACAATGCCGGGCCCAAGAGAAGTTGATTATTATTTTGAAGTATAAAAGTAAAAGTTTTTGGAAACAAATGAAACAAACATCAAATATGTTTAGAATTAGAAAGTTTAGCTTCTTGTTATTTGAAGCATGTAGTATCAGTTTTCATTTGCTTCCTTATGAGTTTATTTGAGCATGACTATATGTCTTATCATTTAGTTGATTTCTTGCTATTAGATTATTTATCATGATTAGCTTTATTTGCTTTTCAGCATGCAGTTATAGTTTTATTCTTGTATAGCATGAGTAGCTTTACATGTTAGCTTTTCAGTTAATATGATTTCTATGCTATTTATGAGCATGATTACATGTTTAGTATTTCAGTTAATCTGATTTATTTACTAGTAGATGAGCATGAGTAGCTTTCTTTTAAGCATTCAGATTTAGCATGTTTTTCGTTATATACATGCATATCGAGTTTTTGTGAGTAGGCAAGCACTTACTAAGCTTTTAGCTTATAAATACTACTTTCCTCCTACTGCAGATAAAGGAAAAGCTAAAGTATGAAAGGAAGGCGACAAGGTGGTGGTGATGAAGGTGGGTGATGGCTGGACTATGGAGAGATCATGAGTTTGCTAAGGAAACTGTCAAGACTCCTTCTTTGGAGTTTTCTTTCAGTTATTAAATTGATAGAGATTGTTTTAGTAGTTTCCCTTTGTCTATGTTAAGTTTATTCCGCATTGTAGTTGAGTTATTTCCAATTGTTGGAGTTCTTTTGTTTACTATTGCTAGGATAGTTTATTTTTAGTTATATATAAACTGCGTGGTAATGTTATTGCTTTGTATATGTATGTACTTATGATTATTGTCACCGGTACAGGGGAGACTCTGCCGAAATTTTTCGGTAGGGTTTTCCTAGAGATTT
The DNA here is from genome assembly GCF_018446385.1 of Zingiber officinale. Taxonomy (NCBI): domain Eukaryota; kingdom Viridiplantae; phylum Streptophyta; class Magnoliopsida; order Zingiberales; family Zingiberaceae; genus Zingiber; species Zingiber officinale. The sequence continues at coordinate 82,336,185 of NC_056002.1, forward strand.
TTAATAAACCGGTTAAGTAGAGTAGTAGATAAGTAACGGTCACTTTTAGAGAGTAGTAGTAGTAGTAAGAAGGGTGGTCGTTACAGTTGGTATCAGAGCAGTTCCTATTCTCCAGCATCACACACACATCAGCATCATCCTTGCCGTCTCCAAGTAAGAAAGTATTTAAATTCTTTCTTTATTCTGCTTTCCTAATTATTAACTGCAGTACAGAGAAATTGCTTATGAGTACTTAAGTAAGATAGAAGTTATTGTTTCTCCTTTCTTGATCCATATATATGTATGTTTAGGAAGGATAGAGAAGATAGCAAGTCTCTTTCTTTGCATAATTAGATGGCAAGAAGAGAACAACCCCGTACTGTTCATACTGAGGACCGAGTTCAGGAGAACGAAGAGCCCAGAACCCCTGGGCCTATTCTCTCTGAAGTTGTTGCTCAACTTCAGAGACAAGTAGCGAGCAGCAGCAAGTGATTGCCAATCTAATGGCCAATCAAAAGCTAGCTCCTCCCACTCCCCCAACCATTAATGTGGAGACCCCAGTGGTGACTGAAGTCCCATCAGCTGCCTTGGAAGTCGCCACAACATCTAAAAGACAAGAAGCATATCTCATCCAATGGCTGAAGCTGAAACCAGAAAGCTTCTCAGGAACGACTGAGCCCTGGGATGCCCAGGCTTGGTTCAAGACATTTGAGAGCACAATGGAGCTTCTTGACTGACCAGAAGTCGAAAAGGTTGATACCATTAAGTGTGCCTCTTTCTGCCTATCTGGAGAATTCTTGTATGTAGTGGGAGCGAGTTAAGAGTAAGAGAGCAGTCAACCAGATGAATTGGGTTGACTTTGAGATAGAGTTTTACTAAGAGTTCTTCCGCCAACGGATCACCAATAAACATTATGAGGAGTTTATAAAATTTAGACCAGGTGACCTACCAGTAGAAGAAGCGGTTAAAAGGTTTAACAGGCTAGCTCACCTTTGCTTAGAGTTAGTAAGTACAGTGAAAGAACGAGTCAGACTGATGCTCCTAATGCTGAGACCAGAACTGACACCTAATGTGAGTAGTGAAACTCACCGACCATAGATTGGCGAAGAGCTGGTCAGCAGGGCATTAGTGAGCACTGTCTGAACAGCAACAAGGCTCAACAAATGCAACACAAGCCAGTCAAGATAGAAGACAAGACAGTGGGGAAACAGAGAACCCAGTCAAGTAATCAGAATTGGAAGGACAAAGATAACAAGAAAAACCCCAAGCAGGAAGATGTTCGGGTAGTCTGTGAGTATCCAAAGGTATTTCCAGAAGGACTACCTGGACTACCTCCCAACAGAGAAGTGGAGTCAATTTCAAAAGCTCCGTACCGAATGTCTCCAGCAGAGCTGAAAGAACTACAAGAACAATTTCAGGAGTTACTTGACAAGGGTTTCATCCGCCCTAGTCATTCACCCCGGGAAACTCCAGAGTTGTTCGTTAAGAAGAAAGACGGATCCATGCTAATGTGCATAGACTTTAGAGCGCTGAGCAAAGTAGCAGTTAGGGACATGTACCCTTATTCCAGAATAGATGATCTATATGATCAGCTAAAAAGGGCAATAGTGTTCTCTAAAATAGACCTGTGCTCTGGGTATCATCAGTTGGAAGTGAAAGAAAGTGATACACCCTGAACGGTTTCAGGACCAGATCTGGACACTACGAGTTTGTAGACATGCCTTTTGGTGTGACTAATGCACCAGCGGTTTTCATGGACCTGATGAACAGAGTGTTCAGAGAATACCTTGACAAATTTGTCATTGTGTTCATCGACGACATTCTAGTCTATTCCAGAACTTCAGAGGAGCATGACACGCACTTGAGAATAGTCCTGCAGACCCTTCAGCAAAAGCAGCTCTATGCTAAATTCTCGAAGTGCGAGTTCTGGTTGGAGCAGGTGGCGTTTCTAGGTCACGTCGTCTCTAAAGAAGGCATTCAAGTGGATCCAGCCAAAGTAGAAGCGGTCAGCAACTGGAAGAGACCCAAGAATGCCAGGGAAATCAGAAGCTTCCTTGGTTTAGCTGGGTACTACAGGAAATTCGTGGAAGACTTTTCCCGAATAGCCTCTCCACTTACAGCCCTCACCAGGAAGAACAAGAAGTTTGAATGGTCAGATAAATGTGAGCAGAGTTTCCATGAGCTAAAGAAGAGACTGACCAGTGCTCCGATCCTGATAGTTCCAGAAAATGACAAGAGTTTTGACATCTACAGTGATGCTTCCAAGATGGGCATAGGAGTTATACTCATGCAAGAAGGAAAAGTTATAGCTTATGCTTCCAGACAACTCAAAGACTACGAGAAGAACTATCCCACTCATGATCTTGAGCTGGCAACTGTGGTCTTTGCAAACTTGTATGGAGTCCAGTGCAGAATCTTCACAGACCACCAGAGTCTTAAGTACTTCTTCACTCAGAAGGACTTAAACATGAGACAGCGCAGGTGGCTAGAGTTGGTCAAAGATTATGACTGTGAAATCCTCTACCACCCAGGTAAAGCTAATAAAGTGGCAGATGCACTAAGCAGAAAATCCAGTGCATCCCTGATGTCCCTGTCATCATTAGCCCTGCCACTACAGAAGGAGTTATCAGATTTCGGACTTGAAATTATTTATGGGCAATTCTCTGCATTGACCTTAGAGTCAACCCTACTCGAGGATATACAGAGAAAGCAAAGTGAAGATCCTGATATCCAAAAGATCAAGCAAGGGATACAGGAAGAAGGAAATTCGGAGTTTCGAGTATCAGACAGTGGAATTCTTTATCAGGGGAGTCGCCTTTGTGTTCCCAATGATGAAGAGCTGAGAAAGAAAATTTTGGAAGAAGCTCATAGTACACCTTATTCCATGCATCCTGGTTCTACCAAGATGTACCAAGACGTGAAACAGAAGTTCTGGTGGTCTGGACTCAAAAGAGATGTAGCTAAATATGTCAGTACCTGCCTGACATGTCAGAGGGTCAAAGCAGAACACCAGAGACCAGGAGGAGTTCTACAACCTCTTCCAATACCAGAGTGGAAGTGGGAAGACATATCCATGGACTTTATAGTAGGTCTCCCAAGAACCACAAATGGATATGATGCGATATGGGTGATAGTGGACAGATTGACCAAGTCTGCTCATTTTCTAGCCATCAGGGTGTCTCACTCTATAGAGCAGTTGACATAGTAAAGAGGTGATCCGACTTCACGGAGTTCCTAAATCTATTGTTTCGATAGAGATGGGCGCTTCACCTCTCACTTTTGGGAGTGTGTTCGAATGCACTAGGCACCAAACTCAAGTTCAGAACAGCCTTCATGGATGGACAGAGCGAGTAAATCAGATTCTAGAAGATATGCTCGAGCTTGTGCACTAGATTTCAAGGGAAGTTGGTGCTTTAGCTGAATTTGCCTACAACAATAGCTATCGGGCCACCATCAAAATGGCACCATATGAGGTACTGTATGGGCGGAGTTTCTGGCAAGAAGCGGGTGAAAGAAGAGAGATGGAAGTGGAACTGGGCATACAGATAGAGACTGCCCATAGTAGACAGAAGAGTTATGCTGACACACGCCGTAGGCCACTTGAATTCCAAGTAGGGGATTCAGTCTTTCTCAAGGTTGCTCCTATGAGGGGAGTGATGAGATTTGGCAAGAAGGGCAAATTAAGTCCTCGTTATGTAGGACCTTACCTGATCACAGAAAGGATTGGGAAAGTAGCTTACAAGCTGGATCTACCACAAGACATGTCAGCAATACACAATGTGTTTCATGTCTCCATGTTAAAGAAGTGCCTCCACGACCCTAGCCAAGTGATTGAGCCTCAGTCAGTGCAGATCCAAGAAGATCTTAGTTATGAGAGTAGACCTACACAGATAGTGGACAGAGCAGTCAAGAGACTAAGAAGTAAAGAAGTACCACTAGTGAAGGTCGTCTGGCAGAACCAGAAGCACGAGGAAGTCACTTGGGAGCGGGAGGACAGTATGAGACAGAAATATCCAGAACTATTCTAAGTTCGAGGACGAACTTTTTATAAGGTATGGGGAATTGTAACGACCCAAATTTCCTCATTTTGAGCCCAAAAATAATTCAAAAATATTTAGAAATGCTATAGAAAAATTCTAAAGATTTTTAGAAATTTTTAGAGTATTTTTATGCAATTTTTGGAGTTCGTTTGGTATTTTTACCAAGGAGAATAAGTTTTAAAAATAAACTAAAAAAAAAAAAGGGTTGTAGAAACTGGGTTTCGAACCCAGCACCCCGGACCCTAGCAAAACCGGCCCAACCAACCGAGCTGCGCTCGATTTGTTAATCATATATGGAGCGATATATATTTAAGTAGTAGTTAGGAACAGTAAAATAAATTGGAAATAAAAGTGTGCGGCTGAGGAATCGAAGCCGAGATCTCTGAATTGGTTAAAACCTGGCTAACCAAGTGTGCTGCGGGCGGTTTTGTTAAGAATAGATAGTAAAAATTATTTAAGGTATAGTTGATAACAGAAATAACCCTAGGTTATAAAAAGGGATAAGTTAAGAGAGAAATTAATTTTCTCCCGAAACCCTTTCTCTCCTCTCTCGCGACGGCGATTCTTCTCGGGCGAAATCGTGGCAGGGAGCGATCCTGTCTCCGGCGGCCGGCGAGGTTGTTCTCCGAGGGGTTTTCTTCACTTCTCGTCAAGGAGAAGCTTTGAGCACGAAGAAGAGCCGAGATTTGAAGCTTTACCCGAACCCTAGATCTCCTCCTTTTCGGTTGTAAGTCCAAGAACAAGAAGTAAGTGCTTCTCACCTGCAGTAGGAGTAGTTCCGAATTTTCATTCTTCTTGTTTTCGAGTTTTCTTCTCGATTTCGAAGCGTGCGGTGAAGATTGGTGTATTAAAACTTGCTGCCGTGAGTCTTATGAAGAAAAAGGGAATTGTTTAAATGGGCTAGAATTGTTGTGGTTCTGGGAGGGTTCAGTGGATTGCAGTGCTTCATCTAGACCTGACGTTTTTTTTATTGGTCAACCTGCTGTTAGAATCTTGTGTGGTTGGTCCTGTACATACGGTTTTAGATCCATTGATAGTGTAGATTAGTATTTAAATTTTGAGATTCCTTTATTAAATCTGAGCATGAAACCAATAGAAAGATTGTTAACCTACTATCATGCACAAATAGATTTTATGCTCTAGATATCACAGGCCATAGATGAATGTAGTTAGTGAAAGAATCGGATAGTAGATTTGATATTCTATTCCACTTGTTAGTTGTAGATTCTGAAGTTTAGATTGTATTTATCTGCTGTTAGATGTACAGCTTTCGGTTTCTATTAGTTGAACAGTTTTAGTTTCATTGCTATCAGTTGAGCATGTGTAGCAAATTTAGTTTATATGGATACTCATGAGCAGTAGCAAATTTAGTTCGTATAGAATAGCATGAGCATGATTCACTTGCAGTAGTTGATCTTGTAATTGAATTTAATTTCCAAGATGTATTAGTTCTTAATTCTTTAGTTTTCAGCCTTTAGTTATTTACAGTTTCAGATTTCATTAAAGCATTTAGCTTTAGTTTTCTCTATATATGCAGAATTTTGTTAGCTTGATATGCAGAATTTTGATTAGTATAGTTAGCATTTCAGATTTGATGTATTTTAGCATGAAGAATTGATATACATGTGTTGGTTAGCTTTTAATAGTTCTCTAATCTAAAGCATACCGTTAGATGTCTTTGCTATTTCAATGAACCTGAACAACCATTAACTTAAGCATGCACGGTTTAGCTTTCCTTGCTACTTAATGAGCATGCACAATTTGGTACCTGGCATGTTTGGTTAGATCTTTTATGCTATGCATAGGGCAAGAACAACCCTCATTTTTAAAGTATGCAATTTAGATTTAAGTTTCTTTACTACCTCATTTAGCATGAACAGATCTACTTTTGGATTTAGTTATGATTCTCTACTGAATTACCAAAAGATAAGTAAAAGAAAGATAAAGAAAAGAAAGGAAAAAGGCTAAGGCCTTAAGTAAAATCCCGAAGTCAAGACTTTAGGGATTTTGGCACACAAGGTGCTTATTAAATGCCAAGGCATTTTATTATAAGAAGTATTTAAAGATAAAAAGTATTTTACTTTTAAAGGGCATGTACCGGACACAAGGTCCAAGGGATGGGCTCCAAGATGCCCCTAGGCACAAGGCCTAGAAGTACCTTAGTAGTTTCGGGATTAGCTACCTCGACTCTTATTAAGGATGCGCGCAAATTGGTAAAATACCAAAGTGGTACAATGACGAGTTGATTATTATTTTGAAGTATAAAAGTAAAAGTTTTTGGAAACAAATGAAACAAACATCAAATATGTTTAGAATTAGAAAGTTTAGCTTCTTGTTATTTGAAGCATGCAGTATCAGTTTTCATTTGCTTCCTTATGAGTTTATTTGAGCATGACTATATGTCTTATCATTTAGTTGATTTCTTGCTATTAGATTATTTATCATGATTAGCTTTATTTGCTTTTCAGCATGCAGTTATAGTTTTATTCTTGTATAGCATGAGTAGCTTTACATGTTAGCTTTTCAGTTAATATGATTTCTATGCTATTTATGAGCATGATTACATGTTTAGTATTTCAGTTAATCTGATTTATTTACTAGTAGATGAGCATGAGTAGCTTTCTTTTAAGCATTCAGATTTAGCATGTTTTTCGTTATATACATGCATATCGAGTTTTTGTGAGTAGGCAAGCACTTACTAAGCTTTTAGCTTATAAATACTACTTTCCTCCTACTGCAGATAAAGGAAAAGCTAAAGTATGAAAGGAAGGCGACAAGGTGGTGGTGATGAAGGTGGGTGATGGCTGGACTATGGAGAGATCATGAGTTTGCTAAGGAAACTGTCAAGACTCCTTCTTTGGAGTTTTCTTTCAGTTATTAAATTGATAGAGATTGTTTTAGTAGTTTCCCTTTGTCTATGTTAAGTTTATTCTGCATTGTAGTTGAGTTATTTCCTATTGTTGGAGTTCTTTTGTTTACTATTGCTAGGATAGTTTATTTTTAGTTATATATAAACTGCGTGGTGATGTTATTGCTTTGTATATGTATGTACTTATGATTATTGTCACCGGTACAGGGGAGACTCTGCCGAAATTTTTCGGTAGGGTTTTCCTAGAGATTTTTAATAAACCGGTTAAGTAGAGTAGTAGATAAGTAACGGTCACTCTTAGAGAGTAGTAGTAGTAGTAAGAAGGGTGGTCGTTACAAAACCAAAGTACATAACTCCTTATGTAGGGATCCATGGTGACTTCAGGTCTAAGGACTAATAGTCATACTAATAGCCACATGAGAAAGTATATGACACTCATATAACGATTCATGATACTTTCTCATGGCGGGTCATTCAGTATACATTCTCCAATGTATACTCATGTGTCAGCTTGATATCTCTATATCCATGACTTGTGAGATCAAGTCATCGAACTGACCTACATGCTAGTCTTATTGCATTAACATTGTCCCTGAATGTTAATACTCGACTAGGAATGATTTAGAGTAGTGTTCCCTATATCATCTCACTATCGATTCAACTAATCGATTGATATAGGTATGAACCTTCTACTCAAGGACGCTATTATACTTAGTCTATTTGACACTAATACAAATAAGTATAATAACAAAACAAATGCCTTTATTAATATACAAGAATATGATACAATGAATTCATACAATCATCAAATGATTGGCTCTAGGGCTCTAACTAACATTGAAAAATTGTTGTTATTTAAAAAATATTATGGTGAAAAACAACAGTTTTCAATAAAACTTTTGTTAAATGGAAAAAAGATAACAATTTCTTGAAAAACTGTTGTCTATTAGGTGTGGTTAAATCCAAAAATTCTTGTAGTGACGGTTGTTCACAGAGGTGGTTGCGTCTGGCCAGTGAGAATGTAGGCAATGCTGATTAGAGCTAGGGCACAACTCATGGTCGAATGAAATCAGAAGAGTAAGTAGCTGATCTACGCTGACGAGGTAAAGATACTGCAAATCCGATGAAGAGGAGGCAATGGACCTCACCATCATTGCTCTGCTCAGATCCGCAAGCAAGGGGAAGAGTTTACCCTTAGCCCCTTTGTCAACTCAACCCTCCCAGCGACGGTGACGATGATGCCAAGCAGTGGATGCTTTCTTCTGCGCGGATCATGTGAGAGGAGAGAACTCGGGGAAAATGGGGAGAGCTTGGGCAGCTGGTGGCCGGCGAGCGACTGATGCCTAGCTGTAGCGTCAGGTTGTGGCATGAGGAAGTAAGAGGAGAAAGGGGGAGGAGTCGATGGAGATTGGATCGGGAGAGATGGAAAGGAGAGAAATAAAGGAATTAAGTAAACTTAGGTTTACTTTATATAATTAAGTTTAAGTTAATCAACTTAGGTTAATCAAGTTAATCAACTCCCACTTAAGTGATATTCTAAACAGATTTTATCTAAGCCTAATCAATTCATCCCCTCAAATTGTTGGTTAGTCCTAGGAAAACGAACCGGTTCCACTGTATAAAATTTTTTTGTACAAGTGTCGAACCTTTCCTTAAATAACCTATTGCGTTCTTTAGAAGTTAAATTAGGAATCACAGACAGAACTTAACATCATTGATTCCAAATTTAACTTATCTGTTCTTAATGGTTTAGATTTGAATCGCAAGCGGAACTTAACACTATTGATTCAAATATACCTAGGTTATTAATTCCATAAATATAAATTTCTAAAATTGGCTTCCAGGATTGCATGGCGAGGCACATGGCCTTCTTGGATATGGGAGCAACCACCATCGCCTAGGCAAAGCCTTTTAAGGAAAGCTAATATTTATTTTCTTAAATAACTCTAGGTTAACCAAAAAGAACAATCGAATCACAAATTCAAAAAAGAAGAAAACACAAAATTGAAAAATAAATTCGATAAACTAGATCTAATTGCCTCTTGTATTTAGAATTCTTACAAAGAAAATAACTAGTATGATGCGGAAGAAAACTACTAGTTATACCTTCTCTTTGTAAGCTAATAACCTCGAGATCTTCTACCGTATTCCTCGCCTCGCCTTGGACGTCGTGTGGGCGACGATCCTCCAAGATGAACACCACCCAAAAGAGTCCTTCCTCTTCCTCTAGAATTCGGCCACCACCACCACCAAGGAGAAGAGAGCAAAGGGAAAGGGAGAGGGTCGGCCACCAAGAGATCTCCAAGCAAGAGAATATAGTTGTGTCTCATGAAGCCCCTTACCCCTTCTTTTATATTACTTGCCTAAGGTAAATAAGGAAAAACTTTTTACAAAATTAAAATCATCCAAGAGTTTTTTCTTTTCCTTTTTTATTTTTCCTTTTCTTTCCTTTTGATTGAATCAATCACCAATCAATGGTTGTGATCAATCCTATTTGGTTTAGGATTGTGTTTTGGCCGGCCCCTTGCTTGGGCACTAAGCAAGGTGGCTGACCACCATATTTAGGAAAAAAAAATATTTTTTTTATAAAATTTTACAAGAAGAAAAAACTCTTATAAAATTTTACATGCTCTCTTTCCTAGAGTTAAAAAAGGAAAGTTCTAAAAATTAAAACCATGCTTTAAAATTTAAAACTTCTCTAATAAAATTTCCTTTTTTAACATGATTATAGAAAATTTTAATTTTTAAACTTATCTCCCTTTTCTTAAACCATGAGGATGATTAAAAAGGAAAGTTTTAAAACTTTTAAAACACTCTATTAAAAAATGTGGTCTAAGTCAAATAAGGATAATTTTAAAATATTAAAATCTCTCTTTTAAAACTTATAGTTTTCTATAAAGAGAAGATTATAAAAATTCAAAATACCCCTCCTATTTGAAATAATTGTGGCCGGCCCCTCATGCTTGGTCACCAAGCAAAGGGTCGACCCCTATAAAGAGGATGTGGCTGGCCCTTGCTTGGTCACCAAGCATTGGACCGACCCACTTCTTGGACACCAAGAAGAGCCTTACATTTGGATGGACTTGAGGCTATAATGAGGCTACAACAGGGACCTAGAGGAGAAATTGGTTTTGGCCTTCCGATGAACTTGAGTATCTCGTGCTCGCCCCGAACTCACAACTTAAGTTCATCGATAATAACTCATTCCACTAGAGAGTTATTACCGCACTACCGCACCAATCCCAAATTACATTATGGGCTCCTTCTTATTATGAGTGTGTTAGTCTCCATGTGTTTAAGATTACAAATGCCCACCAATTAAGTAAATTACTGACAACTCACTTAATTAATATCTAGCTCCAAGAGTAGTACCACTCAATTTCATTGTCATGTCGGACTAAGTGCACCTGCAGGGTTTAACATGGCAATCCTTATGAGCTCCTCTTGAGGGCATTCTCAACCTAGATAACAGGACACAGATTCCTTCTATAATCAACAACACACACTATTAGTAATATCATTTCCCAACTTATCGGCCATATTGATTTATCGAGCTAAACCTCACCCTTTGATAAGTCAAAGAAATAAATATTAAATATATGTGCTTGTTATTATATTAGGATTAAGAGCACACACTTCCATAATAACCAAGGTTTATTTCTTTTACTAAGTCAGTACAAAAAGAACATACATAAATGGTCCTACTCAATACACTTAAAGTGTATCAGTGTAATTTATTAGTCAAGATAAACTAATACTTAATTACACTATGACTATTCTGATAGTTTGTTCCTTTCTATCTTAGTCGCGAGCAACTGTTTATAATGTATAGAGAACCGACAACATAATCTTCTGAGTGTGACACCACACTCCATGTTGTCTACTATATAAATTAATTGAATAATTATATTTAATAAATAAATACAGATATTGACCATTGTGATTCTTTTATTTCAACAATTAAATGTTTGCAAAAGCTAGGGTTTTAGTATACACTCTAACAATCTCCCACTTATACTAAAAGACTAAGCTGCCATATATGTTGCCTTACATCTGATTCTCATCCCCTCCACATGCTGATCAAAATCTTTCGCCGGAAGGGCCTTAGTGAAAGGATCTGCAGGTTATCTACTGATGCAATCTTAGCGACGACAACTTCTCCTCGCTTGACGATGTCTCATATCAGGTGGTACTTGCGCTCTATATGTTTACTTGCCTTATGAGCTCGTGGTTCCTTCGAGTTTGCAACTGCACCGCTATTATCACAATAAATTGTGATGATCTTAGGCAAACCAGGAATCACATCTAAGTCCATTAGAAAGTTCCTAAGCCATACAGATTCTTTAGCTACCTCAGAGGCTGCAACATACTCAGCTTCCATGGTTGAGTCGGCCGCATTACATTCGCAACACCTCCATGCAATGGCTCCACCTCCTAGAGTAAACACAGCCGATGTTGACTTACTATTGTCCCTATCTCGATTGGAAGTCCGAATCCATAAGGAGCAAATCGTCTGCCTGGTAAACTATCATATAATCTCTAGTCCTTCTCAAGTACTTCAATATATGCTTTGCCCCAATGTCCTTGTCCGAGGTTACTCGATATCTTCCGACCAAGCCCGGTAGCAGATATCGTGTCGTGCTCTGACATTGCATATATAAGGCTTCCTGTACGGCATAAGGGCCGCTTCATTTCCTCCATCTCCTTTGATGTCTTCGGAGACATCTTTTTAGATAAGGCTACTCCATGCCTAAAAGGTAAGAAACCTTTCTTGGAGTTCTGCATGCTAAAACAAGCAAGGACCGTATCTATATATGAAGCTTGAGATAGACACAACATTCTTTTCTTGTGATCCCTTATAACTATGATCCCAAGAATGTGTGCACATTCTCCTAAGTCCTTCATATCAAATTATTTGGACAACCATACCCTTACGTCCGATAATACCTTGACATTGTTGCCAATTAACAAAATATCATCTACGTATAGTACAAGAAATACCACCACGTTTCCGTTACACTTCTTTATACACAAGACTCATCTGGACACTGAATAAATCCATATGATTGGATTACTTCATTAAACTGGATGTTCCAAGATCTTGAAGCTTGCTTCAGTCCATAAATGGACTGATTGAGCTTACACACTAGATGCTCTTTGCCTTTTTCAATAAATCCCTCTGGTTGCTTCATATGGATGTTTTCTTCAAGACTTCCGTTAAGGAAAGCTGTCTTGACATCCATTTGCCAAATTTCATAATCCATATGAGTGACAATGAACAAGAGTATCCGGATAGACTTAAGCATGGCTACCGGCGAAAAAGTCTCCTCATAATCGATTCCCTCTTTCTGGGTATACCCTTTCGCAACAAGCCTTACTTTGAAGGTTTCTACCTTCCCATCTATCCCTCTTTTCCTTTTGTAGATCCACTTGCATCCAACGGCTTTTACACCATCGGGTGGTTCCCAGATTTTATTAGAGTACATAGACTCTATTTCGTTCATTGTCTTTTGCCAAGATACTGCATCTATATCTTGGAGTGCTTCATCATATGTCAGGGATCAGGTTCATGTTTGCCGGGATCAAGTCTGAAGACTCTCCCAAAACATGAATCTCTCGGATGCCTTTACAACCTCCCTCCACTACTGAGGCACCATCGTGATTGTGTATCATATGACATGTTGCGTCTCTTGTGGTACTTCATCTTGTACGCTGAAATAGATGTGTCCTCTCTAAGTTCTTCTAGAACAATTTTGCTACCGGGCTTGTGATCCATTATAATCTTCTTCTAAAAACTGGGGCTAATAATGACCTTCTGGTCTTTAGGACTATAAAATAAACCACCTTTCGTTCTTTTGGGATAACCCACACAAACTTCTGTATGAGATTCTAACTTATCAACATCTAGTTTCAGACATGTGTGGACTACCCCAAATCGAATATGTCTTGGCTGGTTTCCGCCCATTCCACAATTCCTGGAGTAGAAGATCTTGATTTAGAAGGTACTAAGTTCAAATATGCAAGTTCGTTTCCAGTGTATCCCAAAATGAATTTAATTGCTGAATAACTCATCATCGATCTAACCATCTCCATAAAGTCATATTCCTTCGCTTACGCCACATCATTCCGCTGGGGTGTACAGTACAATTGGGATTGAATCGCCTACTCGATAAATTTCTAAACTCTCCTAAGAGGTATTCGCCACCACCGACCGTAGTGTCTTGATACTTTTACCTAGACGTTTCTCCACATCAACTTTGTATTCTTTGAACTTATCAAAACACTTAGACTTGCGGCACATCAGGTAAATGTATCCATATCTTGAATAATCGTCTATAAAAGAGATAAAATATTCAAAACCACCTCTAGCCTGGATAGACATAGGACCACACAAATTAACGCTTCTTTGGCTCTATACCCCTTGGCCTTAAAAGGTCTTCCCTCCAAGCAGGATTCACATGTTGGAAAGTTTTCCAACTCTAATGGACTTAAGAGTCCATCGGCTACAAGCCTTTGAATCCTACATAAGTTAATATGACCAAGCCTTAGATGCCAAAGATGCGTTTGGTTCATTTCCGAAGGTTCTTTTTGTTGGTTGCTACTCGGAAAACCTATAGGTTCCACTGTACAAAAATTTTGTACAAAGGTCTGAACCTTTTCCTAGCTACCATGTGTTCCTTTAAATTAAATTTTAGATCGCCTGCGGAACTTAACACGTTTGATCCAAAACTTAATCTATTTGTTCTTTTAGGTTTTGACTTGGATCTCCTGCGGAACTTAACACGTTCGACCCAAGTCTCCTTAAGTTATTAATTCCATTAAATATTAATTTCCATAATTGGTTCCCAGTTGGCGAGGCACATGGCCTTCTTGGATATGGGAGCAACCACCACCGACTAGACAAAACCTTTTATAGAAAGCTAATATTTAATTTCCTAAAATAACTTTAGGTTAACCAAAGAGAACAATCAAATCACAAGGAAAAGAAAATACAAAAGAACACAACATCGAAAAACATATTCGAAATTCTAGAACGTAAGCCTCTTGTATTTGGTATTATTTCCATAAATAACTAGCATGATGCGGAAAGAAAAATTACTAGTTATACCTTGTAGAAAAACCTCTTGATCTTCTACCGTATTCCTCTTCTAACCTCGAACGTTGTGTGGGCAACGATCTTCCGAGATGAGAAACCACCAACCACCTTCTTCTCCTCCAAGCAAGGTTCACAAAGGAAAAACTTCACCAAGGAGAAAACCAAAATACTAACCAAGCTCCAAGAGATGCTAGCTTTCTCCTTCTTCTTCTTCTTCTGAGTAGTATCCGCCACCACAAGAGCTCCAATGGAAGAGGGTTCGGCTACCACAAGAGGAAGAGGAGAGGATGGCGACACACCAAGCAACAAAAGAGGGAGAGGAATAATAGATGTTGTGTCTCATGAAGGCACCCACCCCTTCTTTTATATTCCTTGGCCTAGGCAAATTAGGAAATTTAATTACAATAAAATTTTCTCAATTTCTGACATGATTTAATTGAGAAAAATAAAATCAAATTTCCCAAATTACAATCTCATGGTCGGCCACATCATTGGAGAACAAATTGGACAAGTTTTAATCAACAATTAAAACTTCCTAATTTGTTTCGGAAATTTTAAAAAATAATATTTCTCTTAAAATCTCTTCATGGTTGATAAAGGAAATTTCTATAATTTTAATTTTATCAACATGTGAATAATTTTAAAGAAAATAAAACATCTCTCCAATCTACAAATAGGAAAGAGATCTAATCTCTTTCTTTAATCTTTTGTATTTACAAGAGAGATATTTTAATTTAATTCTCTTTAAATCATATCTTCCACATAATAAAATTAAAATTAAATTTCTTTTAATTTAATTTGGCCGGCCCCACTAGCTTGGGTTCAAGCTAGGACCCTAATATATACCTAGTAGGCCCTTAGCTTGGTTCCCAAGCTAGCGGCCCTTGAGTGGTATAGAAGGTGGGTATAGGTGGGTATAGAACTCTATAAATAAGAGGCCGATAGGGACGAGAGGAGGAATTGGTTTTGGTCTCCATAAAATTACATCCGTGTTCGCCTTACACACACCTAATTTTATCAATGATAATTCATTCCACTAGAGAACTATCATTGAACTACCGCACCAAATTACATTTTGGGCTCCTTCTTATTATGAGTGTGTTAGTCTCCGTTTAAGATATCGAATGTCCACTAATTAAGTGATTCTTGACAACTCATTTAATTAATATCTAAGTGCAAGAGTAGTACCACTCAACCTTATCGTCATGTCGGACTAAGGTTTAACATGACAATCCTTATGAGCTCCTCTTGGGGACATTATCAACCTAGTATCTCTAGGACACAGTTTCCTTCTATAATCAACAACACACACTATAAGTGATACCATTTCCCAACTTATCGGGTTTATTGATTCATCGAACTAAATCTCACCCATTGATAAATTAAAGAAATAAATATCAAATATATGTGCTTGTTATTATATTAGGATTAAGAGCACACACTTCCATAATGAGGTCTTTGTTCCTTTATAAAGTCGGTATAAAGGCGACCTCAAATGGTCCTCAATACACTGGTGTACTAGTGTAATTATCCAACCAACTGATACCTAATTACACCACGACCTTCCAATGGTTTGTTCCTTTCCATTGTGTAATTGATACATTTATAATTTATAAGATCACATGATCCTCCTGTGGCACCACATGTTATCTACAATATAAATTAATTGAACAACTACATTTATCATAAATGTAGACATTTGACCAATGTGATTTTTCTTGATAAATGTTTATACCAAAAGCTAGGCTTTTAGTATACACTCTAACAATCTCCCACTTATACTAAAAGACTAAGTCGCTATATCTGCTGCCATACATCTGATTCCTAACCCTTCAACATGTCCATCAAAAGCTCTTGCCTTAAGGACCTCGGTGGAAGGATCTATAGGTCATCACCGATGCAATCTAGGCGCAACAACTTCTCCTCGTTTATACGATTTCTCGTATTGCGTTACGCTCTATTGTGTTTTCTTGCCTTTATAGACTTATGGTTTCTTGAGTTTGCTACTGCACCAATATTATTACAATAAATTGTAATAATCTTTGGACAAACCCGAAATCATATCTAAGTCTATCTTGAGATTATTGAGTCATTCACTTTTATAGCTGCTTGCCATACTAAGCTTCTATGGTGGCGTCGAAAAACACCTATGTTTATCACTCTTCCATAGTTATGACTTTAGTAAACACAAAACCCGAGGTTAACCAATTGCAAATCCAAACCCACAAGGACCAAATTAATCGCTGTAAGTAGCATATAATCTCTAGCCTCTAAGGTACTTCAATATATGCTTCTTATGTCCACGTCCTTGTCGAGTTATTTTGATATTTATCGCCAACTATGCCTTGCCTAAATGTTTATTTATTGCATTTAGCATTTAGTTAGGCTTCCAAGAAGCATAAAGAAGCGCCTTTATTTCCTTTATCTCCTTTGATGTCTCAAGACATATCTTTAGATAAAGTTACTCCATCCTGAAAAGGTAAGAAACCTTTTGGAGTTTTGCATGCTTAAAGCGAGCAAGGATTTTCCGATGTATGAAGCTTGGGATAAGTAAAATATTTTTCTTCGATCCTTATTACTTGATCTCAAGAATATATTCATTCTCCCAAGTCCTTTATATCGAATTGTTTGGACAACCATACCCTTATTTCGCAACATTTTGATATTGTTTCCAACTATCTCAAAATGTTATCTACGTATAGTACAAGAAATACCACCACACTTCATCATCACACCTATTGTACACAAGACTTGGTTACTAAATAAATCCATAGGTCTGAATTACTTGATAAACCGGATGTTCCAAGACCTGAAGCTTTGCCTCGGTCCATGAGATCGATTGAGCTTTACACAAGATGCTCTTAGCCTTTGCAATGAACCCTTCGTTGCTTTATATGGATGCTTTCCTCAAGACTTCCATTAAGGAATCTGTCTTGACATCCAAATAGATAAAAGAACCGGATAGACTTAAGCATGGCTACGAGTGAAAAAGTTCCTTTTCATCTAACCCTTTGAAAGTTTCTACATCTGGCTATCCTCTTTTCCTATTATAGACCTTTTATACCCAAAGGCTTTACACCATTTGGTGGTTCTACAAGCTCAGATTTTATTAGAATACATATATTCTAATTCATTATTCATTACTCTTTGCCAAGATATTGCATCTTTATCTTGGAGTGCTTGGAGATCAGGTTCATGTCCTCCGGGATCGAGTCAAAACTCTCCCAAAACATGAATCTTTTAGGTTGCCTAACAACCTCCCACTATGACAAGGCACTTTCGCAATCATTTGTGATACGGTTGTGGTATCTCATCTTATCATTGGTACACTAGGTTAGACATGTCCTTTATTATTTCCTTAAGAACAAATTTACTTATGAGCACGTGGTTCATTCTTTTCTAAAAATCGTTCATTGATGCTAACAATGACCTTGATTTTAAGACTATAAACCTACTTTTGTTTATCTAGGATATCTTACAAACAAGTGAACTCCTATCCAACTTATCATTGTCTCTCTATATGTGCTGGATTTCTGAATCCGAATATGCTTCAAAATAGGCAATTCTAGTAGAGAGTTCTAACTTGGAAGGTACTATGTTCACTTTCGCTTCCGTAGTTTATCCTTAAAATAAATTTGGTAATTTTCTGAATAACTCATCATCTATCTAATTATTCCATAAGAGTCCTTTACCTTCTTTCTACTGCACCATTCAGTTGGGGTGTACCAGATGCAGTTAAGATTGAACTCGTTACTACGATTTCTCCATAGTGTCTTAACTTTTACTTTAACATTTCTCCGCATCAACCTTGTACTCTTTGAACTAATCAAAGTACTTAGTCTTGCGGTACATTAAGTAAATTTATTTGTATCTTGAATAGTTGTCTATAGACAAAATATTCAATACTACCTCTTGTCCGGATAGGATCACACAAATCAGAATGAACCGTTTTCAACATATCTTTGACTCCTTACCCCTCGGACTTAAAAGCTTCTTGGTTATTTTCCTTCCAAGTAAGACTCGCAGGTTGGAAAGATTTCCACTAATAATGAACCCAAAGTTCATCACTACCAATGAATCCTACTTAAGTTAATATAACCTAGCCTTAGATATAATTGGTTCATTTTCAAGGTTGCTTTCTCTTAAGTTAGAAGATGTGTTATTAATTTCCATTTGTTGCATCATGGGAGTTATTGGATTATAAATTGTCAACCAACAGATAACTTGCCTATTTTTCTTGATAACTTTGTTATCAAAATAGACACAATATCTATTATATAATAGTTTAGAAACCGAAATCGTTCTTTCTAAACTTAGTATGTAAAGACAATTCTTAATAATCAAATTTTATTCCTATTAGAGAATAAACCTCTCTCAACCGGTGCTTGCACTTAGAGTGCCCATGTTTATGGTGTTTTATTTTCATTTAGTTGTCGGGTTTCCTGGAACCCTGCAATGAATTGCAAACATGATCTACACACTAGGTACCGGTAGATAACTCCACTAAACATGTATCAACTAATGAATAAAATACACCTATATTGTTCTTAGTTCTAAGAGGACAGTCTACCTTAATGTCCAAATTCTATTTCCAATCAATTATAATTGGGACCACTAAGTCTATCCTAAAATATATCAGCTAGGGATTGACCATCTTCCTAAGAATCACAAAAATATTTGGTTAAGACCAACTCCTTAAAAATCCCCATGAATTTTGTATGCCACGTTAGTGTGGACGTATACAAATTCAAAGAGGAAATTTTATCATTTAATTTTATTATATCGTCAACCTTACTTTATGACAAATAAAATTAATAGTTGGTATATCTTTAATCAAATATTTGGTCAAGACTCTAAATTCAAAATAATATTGATTCCTCTAACAATACTATTTAAATTTACCAACACCTCAAAACACCGTGAATTTTGCATGCCACGTTAGTGTGGACGTATACAAAATCAACATTTGTAAGAGGAGGATTTTACCCATTAACTATCTTGTCAGAATAAAATTATCTCAAACACCGTTAATTTTGTATGTCACGTTAGTGTGGACGTATACAAAATCAATCATTTGTAAGAGGGGCTTTAACCCTTTAATTTTATTATCTTGTCAACCTAGTTTTATGACAAATTAATAGTTGGTTTCATTTGGTCACACAAATAATAGCAGTGACTCCGATGGGGATACTATTAGATGTGTCTAAGTGTATACCATTACTTGACACTAAGTCCATTAATAAGATTATGCCCTTCCGTTGGGGAAGATCACACTCTTAATTAACTTCCTAGTCATCCAAATGGAAGTACATTCTAGTGATCCGCAAAACAAGCTCATCCGTTATGGAGGAAGGCACTCAGAGCAACGCAAAGCTTGTTTGCATCACTTACAAACCAGTAATGGAGACCATGGGATTTACAAATCCCTCTCCCACTTAGTTATTTATAAATGAGGAATTTTAACTATGCTAGCCTACTAAACTTGTAAACTAACATGCACACCACACAATATAAAAGCAATAAATGAAAAATCTAATTTTCAACTATTATGCTTTTAAGATCTAAAGTCGCCGCCATAAGCCATAGTATCTGTGATCCATCTTGCTCCTAGTTCAGCGCGCGGTCCTTAGAAGGTTCCACGCTTTGGAAGATTCGATCCATGACATAAATAGAATTTTACATTTTGATCCTATATTCCATAAAAGGAATGTACATGTATCTAGATCAAAAAAATAAAATTCATCTACTGCTGTATTTTAATACAATCATGCACATACGGATAAATGCCCTTGACATGTCCAAGGGTCCAATCACACACATAATAACTAAAGCCATAATAGTTGGATCATGCATCCACAAAGTTAGCACATCCTACGTATGACATGTATGCATAATTAAACTAATACCAAATACGCAGAGGCAAAACCCTAGCTCGATACCAATTGTTGGTTGCTACTCGGAAAACCTATAGGTTCCACTGCAAAAATTTTGTACAAGTGTCTAGCTACCATGTTTCTTTTAAATTAAATTTTGGATCCTGCGGAACTTAACACGTTTGATCCAAAACTTAATCTATTTGTTCTTTAGGTTTTGACTTGGATCTCCTGCATGAACTCAAATCACCTCAAGTTATTAATTCCATTAAATATTAATTTCTAATTGGTTCGAAGACGACGTGGCGAGGCACATGGCCTTCTGATATGGGAGCAACCACCACCGACTAGACAAAACCTTTTATAGAAAGCTAATATTTAATTTCCTAAAATAACTTTAGGTTAACCAAAGAGAACAATCAAATCACAAGGAAAAGAAAATACGAAAGAACACAACATCGAAAAACATATTCGAAATTCTAGAACGTAAGTCTCTTGTATTTGGTATTATTTCCATAAATAACTAGCATGCGGAAAGAAAAATTACTAGTTATACCTTGTAGAAAAACCTCTTGATCTTCTACCGTATTCCTCTTCTAATCTCGA
Organism: Zingiber officinale; assembly: GCF_018446385.1. Taxonomy (NCBI): domain Eukaryota; kingdom Viridiplantae; phylum Streptophyta; class Magnoliopsida; order Zingiberales; family Zingiberaceae; genus Zingiber; species Zingiber officinale. The sequence continues at coordinate 82,356,648 of NC_056002.1, forward strand.
ACGTTGTGGGCAGCGATCTTCGAGATGAGAAACCACCAACCACCTTCTTCTCTCCAAGCAAGGTTCGGCCAAAGGAAAATCTTCACCAAGGGAAAACCAAAATAACCAAGCTCCAAGAGATGCTAGCTTTCTCTCCTTCTTCTTCTTCTTCTCTAGAGTAGTATCCGGCCACCACAAGAGGCTCCACAAGAAGGAAGAGGATGGCCACCACACCAAGCAAAAGAGGGAGGAATAATAGATGTTGTGTCTCATGGCACCCCTACCCTTCTTTTATATTCCTTGGCCTAGGAAATTTAAATAAAATTTCCTCAATTTCCTTGACATGATTTAATTGAGAAAAATAAAATAAAATTTCCCAAATTACAATCTCATGGCCACATCATTGGAGAACAAATTGGACAAGTTTTAATCAACAATTAAAACTTCCTAATTTGTTTTTTAAAAAAAATTTCTCTTTAAAATCTCTTCATGGTTGATAAAAGAAATTTCTATAATTTTAATTTTATCAACATGTGAATAATAAGAGAAAATAAAACATCTCTCCAATCTATAAATAAGGAAAGAGATCTAATCTCTTTCTTTAATCTGTAGATCTTTTACAAGAGAGATATTTTAATTTTAATTCTCTTTAAATCATATCTTCCACATAATAATAAAATTAAAATTAAATTTCTTTTTAATTTAATTTGGCACCCTAGCCTGTTAGTCAAGTTAGCCAAGCTTAATACTGAAGCCGCCAAGGCCCTAGCTTGGTTCCGGTACTCGGGTGTGAGGTGGGTATAGAAGGTGGGTATGGGTGGTATAGAACTCTATAAATAAGAGGCTACGATAGGGACCGAGAGGAGGGTTTTGGTCTCCCGATAAAATTAAGCATCCCGTGTTCGCCCCAGAACACACAACTTAATTTTATCAATGATAATTCATTCCACTAGAGAACTATCATTGAACTACGCACTAATCCCAAATTACATTTTGGGCTCCTTCTTATTATGAGTGTGTTAGTCTCCCTGTGTTTAAGATATCGAATGTCCACTAATTAAGTTACCGACAACTCATTTAATTAATATCTAATGCAAGAGTAGTACCACTCAACCTTATCGTCATGTGGGACTAAGTCCACCGCAGGTTTAACATGACAATCCTGAGCTCCTCTTGGGGACATTATCAACCTAGTATCTCTAGGACATTTCTTCTATAATCAACAACACGCACTATAAGTGATATCATTTCCCAACTTATCGGGTTTATTGATTCATCGAACTAAATCTCACCCATTGATAAATTAAAGAAATAAATATCAAATATATGTGCTTGTTATTATATTAGGATTAAGAGCACACACTTCCATAATAACTGAGGTCTTTGTTCCTTTATAAAGTCAGTATAAAAGGAACGACCTCAAATGGTCCTACTCAATACACTCTGAGTGTACTAGTGTAATTATACAGCCAAGATAAACTGATACCTAATTACACTACGACCTTCCAATGGTTTGTTCCTTTCCATTATGGTCGTGAGCTACTGTTTATAATTTATAAGATACTGATAACATGATCCTCTGTGTGTGGCACCACACACCATGTTATCTACAATATAAATTAATTGAACAACTACATTTATCATAAATGTAGACATTTGACCAATGTGATTCTTATTTCTTGATAAATGTTTATACCAAAAGCTAGGCTTTTATTATACACTCTAACACTTTTCTCTTATTAGAGTTAGAAGATGTGTTATTAATTTCCATATTTTTCTTTGTGGGAGAAATTGGATTTAAAGTATATAAATTGCCAACCAATGCACCAGAATAGATAATCACCTTATTTCTCTTTATAACCACATTGTTACTAAAAGAAACTGAATATCCATCCAAATATAGTTTAGAAATTGAAATTAAATTCTTTCTAAAACTGGGTACATATAGAAAATTTCTTAAAACCAAATTTCTATTCCTATTAAAAGATAAGTAGACATCTCCCAATGCAACAGCCGCCACCTTAGTAGCATTGCCCATGTAGACGGTAATCTCTCCTTCAGTTAGTCGTCAGGTTTCCTAGAACCCCTGCAAGGAATTGTCGGTGGCTCCGTATCTACACACCAGGTGCTGGTAAATAACACCACTAAACATGTTTCAACAACTAGAGTATGAGATATACCTTTATTGTTCTGATTCCTAAGAGGCGATGCGCCTTCCAATGCCTCGTCGCTTGCAAATGAAGCACTTGCCTTTCGGCTTCTTCATTCCGACTTTTGTCCACGAGGTTTATTCTCACTCTCTTCATCGAAAAGACCTTTCTTCTTCTTGCCTTTCCGCAGAAGTAGAACCATTTTAGCATAGTGAATTGAGAATATTAACCTATAGTTCTGTTCGAAGTTCCGCCAACGTATACTCTCTTTTGTTCATGTTATAGTTCAGGTGGGCCCTCGAACTTCGGATAGCGTTTGGAGAATTATATCGACCTGGGTTTCCGATTTCTCCTCTAAGGACTTGTATTTCATTCGGATAAGCCATCATTTTGAGGATATGATCCCTCACGGTGTCCCCGATATGGTGGCTATCATTAGCTTTCTCATTGCCTCTTGCCTAGAGTCCACACGGTGCCCAAAGAGTTCTTTGAGATTGTTCATTATATTATAAGTCGTTGGTAAATCTTGATGTTGATGTTGCAATACATTTTACATAGATGCGAAATGTAACACCGCGCCATCTCGTCAGCTTTTACCTATTTCTTATGATACTCAATCTCCTCTGGTAGTCCACGCAAGCCTCGGTCAGTCATAAAACCTATAGCCAAATGATAAGGACAATGTCCGTTTTCTTTCCAATCAATATAGTTGGGACGATAAATTTGTTCTCTTCGAAGATAATGGCGGCCAGTGGATTGAAAGTCATCCGAAGAATCACAAAAATAACTTTGGTCAGGACTCTAAATTTAGAATAATATTGATTCCTCAAACAATACTATTTTAAATTAACCAACACCTCAAAACACCGTGAATTTTGTATGCCACGATAGTGTGGACGTATACAAATTCATCATTTGTAAAAGGAGGGTGTAACCCATTAATTCTATTATCTTGTCAACCTAACTTTTTGATAAATAAAATTAATAGTTGGTTTCCTTCAGTCACACAAATAATAGCAGCGACTCCGATGGGGAGGATACTACTAGACGTGCCTAAGTGTATACCATTACTTGACACTAAGTCCATTAAAAAGATTGTGCCCCTTCTGATGGGGAAGATCACACGCTCTTAATTAATTTCCTATAGTCATCCTAAATGGAAGTTTGATCTAGTGATCCGCAAACAAACTCATCCGATATGGAGGAAGGCACTCAGAGCTAACGTGCAAGTTTGCTTGCATCACTTACAAATCAGTAATGGAGACAGTGGAATTTATTAAAATAAATCCCTCTCCCACTTAGTTATTTAAAATGAGGAATTTAAAACTATCCTAGCATATATCACATGTATATAAACATCACAGTAAATAAAAGCAATAAATTTAGAAATTAATTTTCCAACTATTATGCCCTTTTCCATCATTGTCTTCTATATGCTCCGACCCTAGCTGTTGTCATCTTTAGCCACCGCCATCGGGTCGAGTTGTCGCATTCATCTTACTTCTTATTCCGCTGTAACTCTGGTGCTCCAAAAGTACCATGCCTCGCAAGAATCTGATCCGCAACAAAAATAGAATTTTACATATATCGATACTATATTCCACGAGGGAATGTACATGTATTCTAGATCAAAAAAATAAAATTCTAAAAATAATACAGCTCTTGTGTTAGAATGTATACTAAAAGCCTAGCTTTTGGTATAAATATTTATCTAGAAATAAGAATCACATTGGTCAAATGTCTACATTTATGATAAATGTAGTTGTTCAATTAATTTATATTGTAGATAACATGGTGTGTGTGTTGGTACGGGAAGCATCCGATGATCGAACCTTAGTTTTGATAATGGCAAAGGATTCAAAGTTAAGTTAGTGTGTGATCTATCATATTTAAATGAGTGTATTCAGGAGGGTATTTGAGGTTAGGTTTCTTTTATACTGACTTTATAAAGAAACAAAGACCTCGGTTATTATGGAAGTGTGTGCTCTTAATCCTAATATAATAACAAGCACATATATTTGATATTTATTTCTTTAATTTATCAATGGGTGAGATTTAGTTCGATGAATCAATAAGCTCGATAAGTTGGGAAATGGTATCACTTATAGTGTGTGTCGTTGATTATAGGAAACCGTGTCCTAGAGATACTAGGTTGATAATGTCCTCAAGAGGCTCATAAGGATTGTCATGTTAAACCTGCAGTGGACCTAGTCCACATGATGATAAGGTTGAGTGGTACTACTCTTGACAAAGATATTAATTAAATGAGTTGTCGGTAACTCACTTAATTAGTGAACATTCGATATCTTAAACACGGAGACTAACACACTCATAATAAGAAGGAGCCCAAAATGTAATTTGGGATTTGGTGCGGTAATAGTTCTCTAGTGGAATGAATTATTATTGATAAAATTAAGTTGTGTGTTCGAAGCACGGGATGCTTAATTTTATCGGAGACCAAAACTAATTCCTCCTCTCGGTCCCTATCGTAGCTTCTTATTTATAGAATACTATACCCACCTACACACCTTACCCACCTAAAGAGTAGCTTGGGAACCATGCTAGCTAACATAAGCTAAATTGGTAGGCCCAGCTTGAACCCAAGCTAGACGACCAATTAAATTAAAAAAAGAATTTTAATTTTAATTTTTATTATGTGGAAGATATAATTTATTAAAGAGAATTAAAATTAAATTATCTCTCTTGAAAAAGATCTACAAAAGATTAAAGAAAGAGATTAGATCTCTTTCCTTATTTGTAGATTGGTGAGATATTTTATTTTCTCTTTAAAAATTATTCACATGTTGTAAAATTAAAATTATGGAAATTTCTTTTTATCAACCATGAAGAGATTTTGAAGAGAAATTTTAATTATAAAATTTCTGGAAACAAATTAGGAAGTTTTAATTGTTGATTGAAACTTGTCTAATTTGATTTCATGATGTGGCCGTCCATTAGAATTTAATTGGGGAAATTTTATTTTATTTTTCTCAATTAATTCATGTCAAGGAAATTAAGGAAATTTTATTGTAATTAAATTTCCTAATTTGGAATATAAAAGAAGGGGTGAGGGTGCCTTCATGAGACACAACCTCTATTATTTCTCTCCTCTTTTGTTCCTTGTTGTGCGACCATCATCATCATCCTCTCCCTCTCTTCCTCTTGTGGTGGCCGAATCTCTCTACTACTTGGAGAAGAAGAAGAAGAAGGAGAGAAAGCTAGCATCTCTTGGAGCTTGGTTGGTGTTTTGATCTTCTTCCTTGGTGAAGCTTCCTTATTGTTGGCGAACCTAGCTAGGAGGAGAAGAAGGTGGTTGGTGGTTTCTCATCTCGGAAGATCGTTGCCCACCTGCGTCAGAGGTTAGAAGAGGAATCGTTGAAGATCAAGAGGTCTTTCTAGAAGGTATAACTAGTAATTTTCCTTTCCATCATGCTTGTTATTTATGGAAAATACCAAATACAAGAGGTTCGTTCAAGTATTTGAATATATTTTTGAAGTTGTGTTCTTTTGTTTTTGTTCAGATTTGATTGTTCTTTTGGTTAACCTAAAGTTATTTTGGGAAATTAAATATTAGATTTCTATAAAGGTTTTGTCTAGTCGGTGGTGGTTGCTCCCATATCCAAGATGTGCCTCGCACGTCGATCTTGGGAACCAATTATGGAAATTAATATTTAATGGAATTAATAACAAGGTGATTTAGTCGAGCGTGTTAATCGATGAGGCCAAGTCAAACCTAAAGAACAAATAGATTAAGATTAGGAATCAAGCGTGTTAAGTTCATGAGATCAAAATTTAATTGGTAGCTGAAAAGGTAAAGTAACAATGGAACTAGCTAAGAGTAGTTCACCATTGTATTGTTTTTATCTGACAATGACTTCCAATTCCGTGAGCAAAAAATTTTTTCTGAGTGGGACACCTGCAAAGTCCTACTACCATGTTCTTCAAGTAAATTAAATCGTCTCTTGAACTAACACGTTTGATCAAACAATCTGTTTGCTTTGGGTTTAACGGATCTCTGTGGAACTACGTGTTTGTAATTGTAATATATTAAATATAATTGTTCCATAATTGTTTCGAGGCGTCTTTACATGAGACCACTGAGAACTGAAAGCTAATATTTCTAAAACAGGTTAACGGCAATCATCTGAAGAAACAAACGCTATATCGAAAAATTCGAACTCTAGAATCGTGCTCTTTGTTTAGTATTATTTCCAAAATAACTAGTGTCTTGGAAAAAAATACTGGTTATGCTGAAAACCTCTTGATCTTCTCTGTGTTCTCTTCTAACCTCGGGCGTTAAACGATCTTGAGATGGCTCCAAACCAAAGCCTTCTCCTTTCTTCAATTCGGCCAAGCACAAACTTCAGATGAAGATCTTTCCACCAACCAAGCTCAAAGATGTAGGCTTTCTCCTTCTTCTCCTCAGATCCGGCCACCAATTAAAACTCCATAAGCAAGAGGTTCGCCACAAGGAAAGAAGAAGAAGAAGGAAGGGCCGGCCACACCACCAAGGAAAAGAGGAAGAAAAAGAGAATAGAGTTATTCACCTTGAAGCCTCCTCTTTTATAATCCTTGGTCTTGGCAAATAAGGAAAATTTAATAAAAATTCCCTTAATTCTTTTTCCATTGAAAATAAAAATTATTTAATTAAAAATAATTTTCTTTTTCAAATACAATGGTCGGCCACATCAAGCCCCAAATCAAGGAAAGTTTTAATTAAAACAAGAATTAAAACTTCCTAATTAGTTTCCGGAAATTTATAAAAATTTCTCCAATAATTTAATCGCTTCATGATTGGTTTATAAAAAGGAAATTTAATAAATTAAAATCTTTCTTTTTAAACATGTGGATAAAAAGGAAGTTATCTCTAAAAATTAAAATCTCTTTTAATCTATAAATAAGGAAAGATATCAAGTCTTTTCTTAATCTTTTTTAGAAACTAATAAAAGAGAATTATTAATTTTTAAACTTTCTTTTAAATCATGAACATGGTTAAAAAGGAAAGTTTTCTTAAAATTTAAAATCCTCCTTTAATCAACAAATAAGGAAAGATTTTAAATTTTAAACTCTCTTTTAAACATGTAGATGATTTACAAATAAGGAAAGTTTTTACCAAAAATTAAAACCATCCTTTTAAACTACAAATAAGGAAAGAGATTAATCTCTTCTTAATCTTTGTAGAAAGCTATAAAGGAAATTTTTAATTTTTAAACTCTCTTTAAAATCATGATATCCACATAAATAATTTTAATAAAATCCTTTTAATATTCTAGTGGTGGCCACAAGCTTGGGACCCAAGCTTTGGCCGGATCTACATCGCTCATCCACTTGGTCTTGGGGCCCTAGCTTGGGTTCCAATCTGGCTTGGCGGCCCCATTGGGTAAGAAGGTGGGTATCGGTGGGTATAATTCTCTATATACTAGAGGCTACGATAGGGACCGAGAGGAGAATTGGTTTGGTCTCCGATAAAATTAAGCATCCGTGCTCGCCACACAAACAATTTTATCAATAATAATTCATTCCACTAGAACTATTATTGATCAATCCTAAATTACATTTGGGCTCCTTCTTATTATGAGTGTGTTAGTCTCCCTGTTTAAGATAACAAATGTCCACTAATTAAGTAAGTTCTGACAACTCACTTAATTAATATCTAGCTCAAGGTAGTACCACCAACTTCATTGTGACTAAGTCCACCCTGTTTAATATGACAATCCTTGTGTATGACCCAATATTCCTCATTAGGAGTTCTAAAGTTCTTAAAATATTTAGAAATATTCTAGAGATTTTAGAAATTTTTAGAAATTTTATGTAATTTTTGAGGTTGTTTGGTATTTTTACTAAGCGAAGGAAGTTTCGACAAAAAATGTCCAAGCGAGAATTGAACCCACGACCTTTGACTGGTCAAAACCAAACCACGTGGGCAAACAAATTTTCTATTTAGAAAAGGTAGCAATTTATTTAAGATAGTTAACGAATATTGGATTATAAAGGGATAAGTTGATCTTGGATTTGCCTTTTATAGCGAATTTATTTAAGATAGTTAACAGAATATTATAAAAGGGATAAGTTGATGTTGGATTTATCTGTTTAGAAAAGGTGGCGAATTTATTTAAGATAGTTAGTAGAATATTGGATTATAAAAGGGATAAGTTGATGTTGGTTTTGTCTGTTTAGAAAGGTAGCGAATTTATTTAAGGAGTTACGAAATAAAGTTATAAAAGGGATAAGTTGATGCTCTGTTTTCCGTGACTTAAACCATTCTCTCCTTCTCTTCTATATGATGGGCGAGCTCGAGGGAAAGCGAACGAAGGGAGTTAGGGTATCATGTCCGGCCAGGTCCTAAAAGCCCTTTTATATGTTGTGAGTCCAAGAATCAAGGTAAGTGCTTCTCACTTGCGGTAGAGTAGTTTCTGCACCTTTGTTCTTCTTGAATTGAAGCATAAAGCGCTTTATAGTGCCTATAGTTTTAATTAAGCCTATAGTGCAGATTTTAATGAGTCAAATTAACTTAGCATGGATTTGTTACTGGGAAAACATATATTTTTAGTCGAAGAATTGAGATATATGACAGTTTAATATTTTTAGTAAATTGGCTATGTTAGCCCATGCCCAAATGCCACCCATAATGTCAGATGCCTACTAGCGCCATGGTGTTTGAGCCTAGCAGGCTTAGATGTCGCCTAGTGGCACAAAAATTCCAATTGTGTTTGAACAAAATTCATGAATTACTCATGAACATTATTTATGGAAAAATATTCTAAACTGTTTATGACTAATTCACTTGGAAAATTTTGTTTATACACGAGTTTATAGATTTTGTGGAAGTATCTAATACAAATAATATTCTTCAAGCCCTAAATTTTAATTTGATATGTGTATAATTTTGATATTCTTGAAGTTTGATTGGGTCATGATTTAACTTGTTCTGTTAACAAGTTTGATTTTAAGTATTTTGGACTCTAGATTCCTATGTATCTTGCATTTGGAAGCAAAGTTTAATTAGAACAATACTATTTTGGTATGATGCTGATATTTCAATATATGATGTTGGTGGTAAATTGGAAGAATGAGATAAAGAAGAAAAAGGCCAAGGCCTTAAGTAGATCCCAAAGTCAAGACTTTAGGATTTTGACACAAGGTGCTCGTTAAAATGTCAAGGCATTTAAAGAAGAAGTAATTAAGATAAATCACTTATAAATCAAGATTTTACTTTTATGTTGGCACTACTCTTAGTTGTCCTTGGGTTGGGCTCCATAGTCGTCCCTAGGTTTAGATAACCTAATAAACCCTACTAGATTCGGACCACTATCTCTCGTCTAGTTAGGATGCTACAAGTATAATTGCGGTTCGCTCATCAACAGTTTGATTATTATTTTTATCTATTATGAAAATTGTTTTCAAAACTTTACAAATCAGTTTTAGATTTATTTTATTCACATGCATATTCGAGTTTTGTGAGTTAGATAGCGCTTACTAAGCAATTTTGCTTATAGATGCATTTTCCTCTTACTGCAGATAAAGGAAAGGAAAAGTTATAGCAAAGGAAGGCGACAAGGAGGTGCGGATGGATGTGTGATGCCTGGACTATAGAAGCCTTGGGACCTAGCATAAGAATTTATTAAGATTGTCATTTATTAAGAATGTATTAGATGAGTCATTTAGTCTGTTAATTGTATGTTTTGAGTTCTCCAAGAGTTTTAGGAATTTCTATCAACATGTGAACAAGGATAGTTAAGTAAAGTTAGTAGTCCAGTAGCGCTCGCCCTCGCAAACTAGTAGTGAGAAGGGTGGGGTGTTACATTATGAGCTCCTCTTGGGGACATTCTCAACCTAGATTAGTAGGACACAGTTTCCTTCTATAATCAACAACACACACTATAAGTGATATCATTTCCCAACTTATCGGGCTTATTGATTTATCGAACTAAATCTCACCCATTGATAAATTAAAGAAATAAATATCATATATATGTGCTTGTTATTATATTAGGATTTAAACACACACTTCCAATAATCGAGGTCTTTGTTCCTTCATAAAGTCGAGTAAAAGGAAAGCGACCTCAAATAGTCCTACTCAATACACTCTAAGTGTACTAGTGTAATTATATAGTTAAGATAAACTAATACCTAATTACTCTAATGGTTTGTTCCTTTCCATCTTGATCGTGAGCTACTGTTTATAATTTATAAGGCACCGATAACATGATCTTCTGTGACACCACACACCATGTTATCTACAATATAAATTAATTGAACAACTACATTTATCACAAATGTAGACATTTGACCAATGTGATTCTTATTTCTAGATAAATGTTTTATACAAAAGCTAGGCTTTTAGTATACATTCTAACAATCTCCCATACTATATCTGCTGCCATACATCTGATTCCCATGCCTTTTAAAAGCTCTTGCCTTGGACCTTGGTTATCATCGATGCAATCTAGGCGGCAACAACTTCTCCTCGTTATACAATTTCTCGTATTGGGTAGTACTTGCGCTTACTTGCCTTATAGACTCATGGTTTCTTCGAGTTTACTCTGCACCATTATTATTACAATAAATTGTAATAATCTTTGGACAAACTAGAAATCATATCTAAGTCTATCTTGAGGTTATTAAGTCATTCAACTTTTATGGCTACCTCAGAGGCTTGCCAATGGTGGAGTCCAGAAAAACACCTATGCTTATCACTCTTCCATAGTTATGACTTTCCTAAAGTAAACACAAAACCCGAGGTTGACTTATTATTGTTCCTATCCGATTGAAGTCAAATACATGCAACCCACAAGAACCAAATTAATCGTGTGAGCTAGCATATAATCTCTAGTGCCTCTAAGGTACTTCAATATATTTTACTACAGTTCACCGTCCTTGAGGTTACTTTGATATCCTGCTTATGCCTTGGCAAAACAGATTTATTCGATGTGATACATTAGGCTCCGACACCAAGCATAAATAATCGCCTTTATTTCTATCTCCTTTGATGTCTCAGAGACATATCTTTAGATAAAGCTACTCCCTGAAAGGTAAGAAACCTTTCTTGGGTTTTGCATGCTTAAAACGAGCAAGGATTTTTCCGATGTATAAGCTTGGGATAAGTATTATATTTTTTCTTGCGATCCTTATTACTTTGATCTCAAAAATATATACATTCTCCCAAGTCCTTTATATCGAATTATTTGGACAACAATACCCTTACTTCTGACAACATTTTGATATTGTTTCTAACTACCAAAAATGTTATCTACGTATAGTACAAGAAACACCACCACGTTTCCATCACACCTTTTGTATACACAAGACTTATCCGTTTACTCAATAAATCCATAGGTTTGGATTACTTTGATAAATTGGTTGTTCCAAGACCTTGAAGCTTTGCCTCAGTCCATAGACTGATTGAGCTTGCACACAAGATGCTCTTAGCCCTTTACAATGAACCCTTCTTGTTGCTCTATATGGATGCTTTCTTCAAGACTTCCATTAAGGAATGTTGTCTTGACATCCACTTGCCAAATAGATAAAAGAATCCGGATAGACTTAAGCATGGCTACCAGTGAAAAAATTTCCTTTTTCATCTAGCCTTGTTTTTGAAAGTTTCTACCTTCCTGTCTATCCCTCTTTTCCTATTATAGACCTTTTTACACCCAAAGGCTTTTACACCATTTGGTGTTTCTACAAGCTTCCAGATTTTATTAGAATACATATATTCTAATTCTATTATTCATTACTCTTTGCCAAGATGTTGCATCTTTATCTTGGAGTGCTTCGTCATATGTCAGAGTTCATGTCCTCTAGGGATCGAGTCCAAAAACTCTCCCAAAACATGAACTTTTAGGTTGCCTAACAACCCTCTCACTACGACAAGGCACTTTCGCAATTGTGTATCATTTGTGATCGTGTTGCAGTTTCTTGTGGTATCTCATCTTGTACAGTTGGTACTAGATTAGACATGTCTTTTATTATTTCCTTAAGAACAAATTTTCTTATGGGCACATGGTTTATTACATAGTCCTTTTCTAAAAATCGTTCATGCTAACAATGACCTTCTGATTTTAAGACTATAAACCTACTTTCATTTCACTAGGATAACCCACAAACAAGTGAATTCTGTCCAACTTATCATTGTCTCTCATATGTGGACTACCTAAATCCGAATATGCTTGAAATGAGCTTCGCCTATTCAATTTCTATATGAGAGAGAGTTCGACTTTAGAAGGTACTATATTCACTCCCGTTTCAGTATATCCTTAAAATGATTTTGATAATATTCTTAATAACTTATCAATCTACTTATTTCCATAAGAGTCCTATACCTTCCTTCCACCATTCCGTTAGTGTACCAGTGCGGTCGATTAGTTGGATTGAATCCTACTGTAAATGACTAAATTCTCCTAAGAGGTTGCCTACTCGCATCTCAGTAATGTCTTGATACTTTTGTCGGTTCCTCCACAGCCTACTCTTTGAACTAATCAAAGCACTTAGTCTTACGGCACATCAAGTAAATATATCCGTATCTCAAATAGTTGTCTATAAAATAGATGAAATATTTGAAACAACCTCTTGCCTGGATGCTCATAGGATCACACAAATCAGAATGAACTAATTCCAATATATCTTTGACTCCATACCCCTTAGACTTAAAAGCTTCTTGGTTATTTTTTCTTCCAAGTAAGACTCGTAGGTTGGAAAGATTTCCACTACTAATGAACCCAAAAGTTCATCAGCTACCAATGAATCCTACTCAAGTTAATATAACCTAGCGTTCATTTCGAAGGTTACTTTCTCTTAAAGTTAGAAGATGTGTTACTAATTTCCATTTGTTGCATCGTGAGAGTTATTGGATTTATAAATTGCCAACCAACGTGCCGAACAGATAACTTCCCTCTTTCCTTAATAACAACAGAATATCAAGTTCTTTAGAAACTGAAAACTAGTTCTTTCTAAACTTGGTGCGTAAAGACAATTACTCAAAAATTCATGTTTTATTCTTATCAAATAAACATCTCCCACTGCCATAGCTACCATTTTTACAGTAGTGCCCATGTAGATGGTGTTTTAATTTTCATTTAGTTGTCGGGTTTACTGGAACCCTGCAATGAATTACGGACATGATTAATGGCATCTGTATCTACACTCCAGGTTCTGGTAGATAACACCACTAAACATGTTTCAACTAATAAATTAAATACACCTATATTGTTCTTAGTTCTAAGAAGACAGTCTACCTTAATGTCCAAGTCCTATTTCCAATCATTACAATTGGGATTACTAAGTCTTTTCTATAGTATGACTACTAGGGAATTGACAAACATTTTAAATCCTAAGAATCACAAAAATATTTGGTCAAGATCAACTCCTTAAAAATCCCCATGAATTTTGTATGCCACGATAGTGTGGACGTATACAAAATCAAAGAAGAGATTTTATTCATTAATTTTATTATCTCGTCAACTTTATTTTATGACGAAATAAAATTAATAGTTGATCTGTCTTTGATCAAATATTTAGTCAAAAACTTTTGAATAAAAAAATATTGATTCCACAAACAATATTATTTAAATTCTCCAACACCTCAAACACCGTGAATTTTGCATGTCACGTTAGTGTGGACGTATACAAATTCAACATTTGTAAAAGGAGGGTTTTAACCCATTAATTTTATTATCTTGTCAACCTAACATTTTGACAAATAAAATTAATAGTTGGTATCATTTGGTCACACAAATAATAGCAGTGACTCCGATGGGGAGGATACTATTAGATGTGTCTAAGTGTATACCATTACTTGACACTAAGTCCATTAATAAGATTATGCCCCTTCCGTTGGGGAAGATCACACGCTCTTAATTAACTTCCTATAGTCATCCAAAAATGGAAGTCTGTTCTAGTGATCCACAAACAAGCTCATCCGTTATGGAGGAAGGCACTCAGAGCCAACGCGCAAGCTTGTTTGCATCACTTACAAACCAGTAATGGAGACCATGGTGTTGGTGCAATTTCCAGTAGGTCAAGGTTGACCTAGTTGACCAAGCGTAAACCTTGGTCATGGTTTCGATGTTTGACAATACAGAAAGACATGTAGACATGGACAATGCAGGTGCAGTTGTCCATACGGAGATCATCTGATCGGTGCGATCAGGTTGGATGAAGAACACAAGTAGGTCAAGGTTGGGATACTTGATTGGAAGTCTAACCGGATGTTAGGAAGTTCGAAAGTCCTGGTGAGTGAAACCGTGCGTTCGAAAAGTCCAGTGAAGCCAGCGCAGTCAGAAAGTCCGTGGGTGAAGCGTGCATCGAAAATCTGGTGAGTGAAGCGGTGAAAATCCTAGTGAGTGAAGCTAGGTGAAAGCGAAAAGTCCTGAGTGAAGCTTAGCGGTTGGAAAGTCACTGTAGTGAAGAGGAAATCGGTGAGTGAAGCGTGAAAATCCTAGTGAGTGAAGCTAGGTGAAAGTGAAAGTCCAGTGAGTGAAGCCAGGTTGGTGAAAGTCCGGTGAGTGAAGCCAGGAGAAAGTCCGGTGAGTGAAGCTTGGGAAAGACCTGGTGAGTGAAGCCGGCAGGGAAAGACCTAGTGAGTGAAGCTAGGAAGTTTAGAAGTCCTGGTGAGTGAAGCCGTGCAGGAAATCCGGATGGGTCAAGGTTGACCAGGCATCAGTGAAAAGTCCAAGCAGGAACTTGGCACGGGAAAAGTCCAAGTATGGAGACTTGGCACGGAGAAGTCCAAGTATGGAAACTTGGCATGGGAAGTCGGAGAGGCCTCGGTAGCTCGTTCTGCGGACGGACCAGTCGGAGAGGGCTCGCGTAGCTCGCTTCCCTGACTAGGTCGAGAGGGAGGGCTGTTTGCTCGTTCTGGACCGGACGTGGAAGTCGGAGAGGGCTCGGTGGCTCGTTCTCCGACTAGGTCGGAGAGCTCGTAGCTCCTTCTCTAGACCAGGCGTTAGGGTTTAGAGTCGGAAGCTCTAACTAGCCATTGGATTGGTCGGCTGCCGATCCGATATTGTGGTTTCTTGATCGGTCCGAGACCGACGAAAAGGCGATCGATGGCTGTGTCCAGGAGCGATGGACGGTCGCCGGGGCGATCGATGGCAGGCTGATCGGTCCCCGGACCGATCGAGATGCGCATGCAGAGTTGGGCAACTCTCTGTGAAGCATTCTGATCGGTCTAGGGACCGATCAGCATAGAGCCTGATCGGTCCCCATGACCGATCAGCAGCACCCTGGATCGATCAGGGTGGAGCCTGATCGGTCCAGGACTAGCCGTTGTGACTCAACGGCTAGGTTATTTCGGGCTTCTATGTTCTGGCCTTTTTGCTTGCAGGTTCGCAGGTTGGCTCAGGATATCAGAGGTTATAAAAGGAGATCGAGGGCTGCTACTTCTTTCTGCTTCTTCTCCGAAGCTTCTGCTTCTTCTTGATCTTCTTCTTGCTTCTGCAAGTTATTGCTTCTGCAAGTTATTGTTTCTGCTGTTCTAGAGCTTTGTTAAGCTCACTTCCGAAGCTTCGCGTGAGCTTCCTCGACTTCTTCGACTGGTTTCAGCTGCTGCTGTGATTCTGTGAAGTTGGTGCTTCATCTACAGATTTCAGTCGACGACGAGAAGGCAAGCAAGAGTTGTTACATTCATCTTTATATTTGTATCTTGCTGTGCTTCTTGTACTTGTACTCTGATCTTGCTGTTACAAGAGTTTGTGGTGAGGTTTCTCCACCCAGAAGGAGTTCTTATTAGCCGATTTTCCGGGGACTCATCCACCGACGGATTGATAGGCTTCGTCCACCTTACGGACACGCCGAGGAGTAGGAGTTTCATCTCCGAACCTCGTTACATCGTCGAGTTCAAGTTTGAGGTTTGATCTTTCCTTTTTGCGTTTCTATTTAGTTATTTTCGCTGCGCTAACCCTAATCGTAGGAAGAAACGAGCAATTTGGGGTCGGCTATTCACACCCCCCTCTCTAGCCGAGTACGACGATCCAAACAAGTGGTATCAGAGCAAGGTTGCTCTTCGACGGATTAACACCCGAGGGAGCACAAGCTAGAGATGGATCAACTCGGAGAAGACATCACCATTCCACCTTTCTATGACCGAGACGACTTCGCGTATTGGAAGGTAAGAATGAGGTATTTTCTTATGACTAACCTTGAAAATTGGAGTTGTGTTCAATTAGGTTTCAAGCCTCCAATGGATAAGGAAGGAAAACCACTCGAGAAGAAGAAGTGGACAAGGGAACAAATCCACCATTCCACAATCAACGATGAGGTAATGAAAGTATTTGAATTCTCATTACCTAATAACATTCTATGTAAGATAGGTGGATACAACAATGCCAAGGAATTGTGGAACAACTTGGCTAAGTTCCATGAGGGGAACTCCACTTCAAGCCATGAAGAGGAGTCAAGTGAGCCAAGGAGTTCACATCATGGAGGGATGGATTTAGAAGTTGAGGGCTACTCAACATCTAAAGAAGAAGAGGAGGAGAGTTCCTCTTTAAGTTCGGAGCAAGGAGAAGAAGCTTCTACCCCCGGAAGGGATGAAAGAGAGAGCTTACATCCCACCTCAACCCTAGGTAACTCAAGCAATTTAAGTTCTAGTAAATTGCATATATTATGCTTTGAGTGTAGGGAACTTGGGCATTACAAGAGTAAATGTCCAAAGAGGGTTAGGAAGACTCCACCAGCGCCAAAGATCAAGGAAGTCGGAGTCCCGATACGCAAGAGCAAGGAGCACGTGGTGTGCTTCCAATGCAAGTGAAGGGGACATTATCGGAGACAATGTCCGAGGGGGAGGCAACCTCACAAGGACAAGAAGACAAGCACATCGATAGGGGGAGCTAAGGCAAACCCTAAGGTAATCTCTAAGGCACATTATTGCAATAATAATAAGACACATGCTAGTAGCCTTATTGCCATTGTTAATAATGGTAAGCATGATAACATTAGAAATCGATACACATGCTTAGGTGCCAAACATGTGAGCCTAGATAAGGATAACACTAGGAAAGTCAACCCTAGAATTAACCCATCTAAGTCTAAGGAAAACCTAGGTAGGAATCCCAAATCAACTCGACACATGCCTAGGAATGCCTCAAAGAAAAATGACAAATCAAGTCTTGAGGTATTAAAGAAGGAAAATCAAGTCTTGAGGTCAAGACTTGACATGTTAGAAAAGACCCTTAAAAATTTGGAAAAGTCAAATATAGGGTCTAAGGGGCAAAAACCAAAGCCCAAGGACATGAAAGGTTTGGGTCACAAACCTAAGTCCCAAGTGGTCAAGCCCACTTATCACAATGTTCCATTAGATTATGGAACAAAATCTAGGGCAAGGAAGACCATCACCAAGGTCACAAGGGGAGTCACCCCTAGAGTTGATCTTGATGAGTCCCAAATGATCAAGGCTTCAAAGCCTAGGAGGGTCATTAGAAGGGTTGCTAGGGAAGTCATCCCTAGTGAATAATTAGTGAACCCAATGAGCTCCAATAGGTATTGGGTTCCTAGGAGCGTGATTTCATCACGCTAGATTAGTTAGGGTGTGCCAACCTTACTTGAATAGGTAGTTAACCTAATCATGGCAAAAGGTGGCACTTTAGGATTTTTCAAGGTATAATCAAGCCTTGAAAATGAAATTAAGAATTATTCCTAAGGTGATTAGAATGTGCCAATCAAATTTGAGGAGTTTTCTAGAGTCAATCTAATTGGCACATAGTGATCTAAAAATCTTTGGTATAAGATGCTAGGTCTATTACACTTAGGAATATAGAACCTATGGCAAAATGATCAAGATTATCAAAAATGGCAACTAAGGCTAGAATTAGGTATTTTCTATACCTTTATGTGCTATTTGCCATATATTGTTTGCCATATGCCATGTCATGACATCATATTTATTTTATGATCATTTAAAATGTCATGATAATGCTTAGGTTAGTTAAATGTCATGCTTTATTTAAGTTTCATACTTTATGCCATGACATCATGACATTGGCACATGTTTCCATTTATGATACAATTATATGCCATGTCATCATCTTGTGCATTAATGATCAATGAAATTGATTTAAGGACTAAAACACAATTTGATATGGAGATCAAATTGTTATTTAGAAAAATGCATGAGAACTTAGATTAAGCTAACCTAAACCCATATCTCATATCAAAATTGACTTGGATGTGTTTGATACACCTTAGATGTGTGTGAGATATTAGGATTGTGAGTTAGGATCAAGGTGCATAGTTCTTGTACCTAGATGAGCCTAATTCTAATTGGGGATCATAGGGAAAGCTTGTGTACAAGTCATGTACATTTAGCCCTAAGATTGTGGTCCTAAATTAAAGGGTTTAAAATCATTTTAAAATTGATTTGAAAAACCTTGATGAAGCTTTTCTAGTGATAGCATTCATCATTGAGTAAGTTGATACAAAGATTGATTAACTTTGAGTTATTTCAAAATCTTTTGAACTTTGTATCAAGATTTGAAAATGGAACTTATCTTCATAGAAAACTATTTTTCCATGATAGTATATGTTATGAGGAATGTATCCTCAAAATTTTACAATTTTTGGAATTTTCTGTGATTTTTTTTTAGGTTTCTGAATTTCAGGAGGAAGAAATTCAAAAATCAGAAATCAGAGTTGTGGACCGATCAGAGAGGATTCTGATCGGTCCAGGGAGGCCTGGATCAGTCACCAAGACCGATCCAATGAATGTCTGATCGGTCTGGTGACTGATCAGGACGTGCCAAATGCTGATTTTCGACTGTTTTGTCTGAAATTTCAGCTGGGAGTTGGTGTTTTTGGATTTCTAAAGGCTTGAAACTCTCCAAGACATTGTTGGTGCAATGGTCAAGGGGGAGTTGACCTTTAGGGGGAGTTTTTACTCGTCGAAATTTTTGAGGATGAGTGATATGGGATTATCACTAAGTTGATTGTTGAATTTAGTTTCAAGGGGGAAATTAAGGGTTTCAATGAAAGGTATGGGACTTTCATTAGGAAGAAACTCTTGACCTTGATTCACTCCTTTTGATGTGTATCAAAAAGGGGGAGAGAATGTCTAGAAAATATTCAAGGAAGAACATTGGAGTTAGTGGGAGAGTTTGTTGATCACAACAAATGAAGTTGTGAACAACGATAACTTACTCTTCAGGGGGAGAGTTTGTTGATGTGTGGGAGGGTTTAAGTTAGGCCTTCATTATCTAAGAAGGAGGTTGCCATCTTAGAAGGAGAATGTAAGGTTGTAACTTATGTTTCATTACCTAGTGGCATGAAGAAAGTTGAGGCTATTGGATTAGTCTAACTTAAAGGTATTGTCAAACATCAAAAAGGGGAGATTGTTGGTGCATTCCGGTGAGGTCAGTCGATGACCTAGTTGACCAAGCGTAAACCTTGGTCATGGTTTCGATGTTTGACATACAGAGAAGACATGTAGACATGGACAATACAGGTGGTTGTCCATAGGAGATCCGTCTGATCAGTCGATTGGAAAGATAGTGAGGTCAAGTACAAGGTTGACTTGATGTGGGAAGTCCTAACTGGATGTTAGGTAGTTCGGAAAGTCCTGTGAGTGAAACCAGGCGAAAAGTCCGGTGAGTGAAGCCAGTGCGTGAAAGTCTGGTGAGTGAAGCCAGCAGTGAAAATCCTGGTGAGTGAAGCCGGGGGAAAAGCCTAGGGAGGGGAGCTAGGTGAAAGTGAAAAGTCCTGGTGAGAGAAGCCAGGCAGTTCGGAAAGTCCTGGTGAGTGAAGCCAGGCAGTCAGGAAATCCTGGTGAGTAAAGCCAGGTGAAAATCCTAGTGAGTTAAGCTAGGTGAAAGTGAAAGTCCTGGTGAGTGAAGCCAGGCAGTTGGTGAAAGTCCGGGTGAGTGAAGCCAGGCAGTTAGAGAAAGTCCTGGTGAGTGAAGCTAGGCAGTTGGGAAAGACCTGGTGAGTGAAGCCAGGCAGGGGAAAGACCTAGTGAGTGAAGCTAGGCAGTTTAGAAGTCCTGGTGAGTGAAGCCAGGCAAGGGAAATCCAGATGGGTCAAGGTTGACCAGACATCTGGTGAAAAGTCCAAGCAGAGAACTTGGCACGGGAAAAGTCCAAGTGTGGAGACTTGGCACGGAGAAGTCCAAGTATGGAAACTTGGCATGGGAAGTCGGAGAGAGCTCGGTAGCTCGTTCTCTGGACCGGACGGAGTCGGAGAGGGCTCGGTAGCTCGTTCTCCGGACTAGGTCAGAGAGGGCTCGATAGCTCATTCTCTGGACCGGACGTGGAAGTCGGAGAGGGCTCGGTAGCTCGTTCTCTGGACTAGGTCAGAGAGAGCTCAGTAGCTCGTTCTTTAGACCAGGCGTTAGGGTTTAGAGCTGGGAAGCTCTAACCTAGCCATTGGATCGGTCGGCAGACCGATCCAAAGGATATGGTTTCCGATCGGTCCGAGACCGATCGTAAAGCGATCGATGTGCCTCAGGAGCTACTCGATCGCCTAGGGACCGATCAGAAGCCTGATCGGTCCCCGGACCGATCAGGTAACTCTTAACTTTCTGTGAAGCATTCTGATCGGTCTAGGGACCGATCAGCATAGAGCCCGATCGTCCCCATGAGACCGATCAGAGCCTGACCGATCAGGGTGGAGCCTGATCGGTCCAGACTAGCCTGAACGTTAGGTTATTTCGGGCTTCTATGTTCTGTCCTTTTTGCTTGCAGGTTCGCAGGTTGGCTCAGGATATCAGAGGTTATAAAAGGAGATCGAGGGCTGCTACTTCTTTCTGCTTCTTCTCCGAAGCTTCTGCTTCTTCTTGATCTTCTTCTTGCTTCGGCAAGTTATTGCTTCTGCAAGTTATTGCTTCTGCTGTTCTTGAGCTTTGTTAAGCTCGCTTCCGAAGCTTCGCGTGAGCTTCCTCGACTTCTTCGACTGGTTTCAGCTGCTGCTGTGATTCTGTGAAGTTGGTGCTTCATCTACAGATTTCAATCGACGACGAGAAGGCAAGCAAGAGTTGTTACATTCATCTTTATATGTGTATCTTGCTGTGCTTCTTGTAGATTTCAGTCGACGACGAGAAGGCAAGCAAGAGTTGTTACATTCATCTTTATATTTGTATCTTGCTGTGCTTCTTGTACTTGTACTCTGATCTTGCTGTTGCAAGAGTTTGTGGTGAGGTTTCTCCACCCAGAAGGAGTTCTTATTAGCCGGTTTTCCGGGGACTCATCCACTGACGGATTGATAGGCTTCGTCCACCTTACGGACACGCCAAGGAGTAGGAGTTTCATCTCCGAACCTCGTTACATCGTCGAGTTCGAGTTTGAGGTTTGATCTTTCCTTTTTGCGTTTCTATTTAGTTATTTCCGCTGCGCTAACCCTAATCGTAGGAAGAAACGAGCAATTTGGGGTCGGCTATTCACACCCCCCTCTCTAGCCGAGTACGACGATCCAAACACATGGGATTTACTTAAAAATACCTCTCCCACTTAGTTATTTATATATGAGGAATTTTAACTATGCTAGCCTACTAAATATGTAAACTAACATGCACACACAGCACAATATAAAAGCAATAAATAGAAAATCTAATTTTCAACTATTATGGCTTTTATCTCTAGTTGTCCTCCGTGTGTTGTCATCCTAAGCTACTGCCATATTTAGCCACTGCCACTGGGTCTAGCTGTCACATCCATCTTGCTATAGTTCCGCTGCGCCTCTGGTCCTTAGAAGGTTCCACGCTTTGCAAGATTCGATCCGCGACATAAATAGAATTTTACATTTTGATCCTATATTCCTTGAAAGAATGTACATGTAAACTAGATCGAACATAAAATAAAATTTACATCCATCGATCCTATATTCCATAAAAGGAATGTACATGTAACTAGATCAAAAAATAAAATCCTAATAAAACTAAATACAGCTCCTGCTGTATTTTATAATATAATCATGCACACACAATAAAATGCCCTTGACATGTCCAAGGGTCCAATCACACACATAATAACTATAAGCCATAATAGTTGGATCCTGCATCCACAAAGTTAGCACATCCTACTATTAACCTGCCTAAATTATGTATGACATGTGCATAATTAAACTAATACCAAATACACAGAGGCAAACCTAGCTCGATACCAATTGTTGGTTGCTACTCGAAAACCTAGAGGTTCCACTGCACAAAAATTTTTATACAAAGGTCGAACCTTTCCTAGCTACCATGTGTTCTTTTAAATTAAATTTTGGATCGCCTACGAAACGTTTGATCCAAAAATTATTCTATTTGTTCTTTTAGGTTTTGACTTGGATCTCCTGCGGAACTTAACACATTCGACCCAAGTCACCTTAAGTTATTAATTCCATTAAATATTAATTTCCATAATTGGTTCCCAGTACTGACGTGGCGAGGCACATGGCCTTCTTGGATATGGGAGCAACCACCACCGACTAGACAAAACCTTTTATGGAAAGCTAATATTTAATTTCCTAAAATAACTTTAGGTTAACCGAAAAGAACAATCAAATCACAAGGAAAAGAAAAACAAAAGAACACTATATCGAAAACAAATTCGAAACTCTAGAATCGTATGCCTCTTGTATTTAGTATTATTTCCAAAAATAACTTGTATGATGCGGAAAGAAAAAATACTAGTTATACCTTTTAGAAAAACCTCTTGATCTTCTACCGTATTCCTCTTCTAACCTCAGACGTTGTGTGGGCAACGATCTTCCGAGATGAGAAACCACCAAAGCACCTTCTCCTTCTTCAAATTTTGGCCAAGCACAAAGCTTCCAAAAGATGAAGATCTTTTCCACCAACCAAGCTCTAAGGGATGTAGGCTTTCTCTCCTTCTTCCTCAAGCTAGATCCGGCCACCAATTAAAACTCCATAAGCATGAAGAGGTTCAGCCACAAAGAGAAGAAGAAGAGAAGAAGGAAGGGCCGGCCACACCACCAAGGAAAAGAGGAAGAAAAATAGAATAGAGTCGTTCACCTTGAAGCCTCCTCTACCCCCTCTTTTATAATCCTTGGTCTTGGCAAATAAGGAAAATTTAATAAAAATTTCCTTAATTCTTTTTCCATTGAAAAGAAAAATTATTTAATTAAAAATAATTTTCTTTTTCAAATCTAATGGTCGGCCACCTCAAGCCCCAAATCAAGGAAAGTTTTAATTAAAACAAGAATTAAAACTTCCTAATTTGTTTCCGGAAATTTATAAAAATTTCTCCAATAATTTAATCCCTTCATGATTGGTTTATAAAAAGGAAATTTAATAAATTAAAATCTTTCTTTTAAACATGTGGATAAAAAGAAAGTTATCTCTAAAAATTAAAATCTCTTTTAATCTACAAATAAGGAAAGATATCAAGTCTTTTCTTAATCTTTTGTAGAAACTAATAAAAGAGAATTATTAATTTTTAAACTTTCTTTTAAAAAGGAAAGTTTTCTTAAATTTAAAATCCTCCTTTAATCAACAAATAAGGAAAGATTTCAAATTTTAAACTCTCTTTTAAACATGTAGATGATTTACAAATAAGGAA
Organism: Zingiber officinale; assembly: GCF_018446385.1. NCBI lineage: Eukaryota > Viridiplantae > Streptophyta > Magnoliopsida > Zingiberales > Zingiberaceae > Zingiber > Zingiber officinale. The sequence continues at coordinate 82,380,259 of NC_056002.1, forward strand.
AGTTTTTACCAAAAATTAAAATCATCCTTTTAAACTACAAATAAGGAAAGAGATTAATCTCTTCTCTTAATCTTTTGTAGAAAGCTATAAAAGGAAATTTTTAATTTTTAAACTCTCTTTTAAAATCATGATATCCACATAAGAAATAATTTTAATAAAAATCCTTTTTAATATTCTAGTGGCCGGCCACCTAAGCTTGGGACCCAAGCTTTGGCCGGCCACCTACATGGCTTTCCAAGCTAGCTTGGCCGGCCCCATTGGATGGGTAAGAAGGTGGGTATGCGGTGGGTATAAATCTCTATATACTAGAGGCTACGATAGGGACCGAGAGGAGGAATTGGTTTTGGTCTCCCGATAAAATTAAGCATCCCGTGCTCGCCCCAAACACACAACTTAATTTTATCAATAATAATTCATTCCACTAGAGAACTATTATTGATCTACCGCACCAATTCCAAATTACATTTTGGGCTCCTTCTTATTATGAGTGTGTTAGTCTCCCTATGTTTAAGATAACAAATGTCCACTAATTAAGTAAGTTACTGACAACTCACTTAATTAATATCTAGCTCCAAGAGTAGTACCACTCAACTTCATTGTCATGTCGGACTAAGTCCACCTGCAGGGTTTAACATGACAATCCTTATGAGCTCCTCTTGGGGACATTCTCAACCTAGATACTAGGACACAGTTTCCTTCTATAATCAACAACACACACTATAAGTGATATCATTTCCTAACTTATCGGGCTTATTGATTTATCGAACTAAATCTCACCCATTGATAAATTAAAGAAATAAATATCAAATATATGTGCTTGTTATTATATTAGGATTAAGAGCACACACTTCCATAATAACTGAGGTCTTTGTTCCTTCATAAAGTCAGTATAAAAGGAACGACCTCAAATGGTCCTACTCAATACACTCTAAGTGTACTAGTGTAATTATATAGTTAAGATAAACTAATACCTAATTACACTACGACCTTCCAATGGTTTGTTCCTTTCCATCTTGATCGTGAGCTACTGTTTATAATTTATACGGTACTGATAATATGATCTTCTGTGTGTGACACCACACACCATGTTATCTACAATATAAATTAATTGAACAACTACATTTATCACAAATGTAGACATTTGACCAATGTGATTCTTATTTCTAGATAAATGTTTTATACCAAAAGCTAGGCTTTTAGTATACATTCTAACATTTTATACATACAATCATGCACACAAATAATGCCCTTGACATGTCCAAGGGTCCAATCACACACAATATCAATAAGACATAATAGTTGGAACCTGCAACCAAAGAGTTAGCACATCCTACTATTTTCCTGCCTAAATTATGTATGACATGTGCATAACCTATTTGAATTCTAAACACACAGAGGTAAACCCTAGCTCTGATACCAATTGTTGGTTAGTCCTAGGAAAATGTACCGGTTCCACTGTACAAAAATTTTTTGTACAAGTGTCAAACCTTTCCTTAAATAACTTATTGTGTTCTTTAGAAGTTAAATTAGGAATCACAGATGGAACTTAACATCATTGATTCCAAATTTAACTTATCTGTTCTTAATGGTTTAGATTTGAATCGCAAGCGGAACTTAACACTATTGATTCAAATCTACCTAGGTTATTAATTCCATAAATATTAATTTTCAAAATTGGCTTCCAGGACTGCATGGCGAGGCACATGGCCTTCTTGGATATGGGAGCATCCACCACCGCCAAGGTAAAGCCTTTTAAGGAAAGCTAATATTTATTTCCTTAAATAACTCTAGGTTAACCAAAAAGAACAATCGAATCACAAATTTGAAAAATAAATTTGATAAACTAGATCTAATTGCCTCTTATATTTAGAATTCTTACAAAGAAAATAACTAGTATGATGCGGAAGAAAACTACTAGTTATACCTTCTCTTTGTTAGCTAATAACCTAAAGATCTTCTGCCATATTCCTCGCCTCGCCTTGGACGTCGTGTGGGCGACAATCTTCCAAGATGAACACCACCCAAAAGAGTCCTTCCTCTTCCTCTAGAATTCGGCCACCACCACCACCAAGGAGAAGAGAGCAAAGGGAAAGGGAGAAGGGAGAGGGTCGGCCACCAAGAGATCTCCAAGCAAGAGAATAAGAGTTGTGTCTCATGAAACCCTCTCACCCTGTAACAACCACCCTTCTTACAACTACTACTCTCTAAGGATGACCGTTACTTAACTACTAACTCTACTTAATCGGTATGATTAAAAAATTTCGGCAGAGTCTCCCCTGTACCTGTGACCATATTCAACAATACATGCAATATATACCCAGCCACAAGCGGCTGGAACACATATCAATCAACCACGCAGTATAATAAATCCAAAATAAAGAAAACAACACCAGAAATCATCACACAAGATTACAATTCTACTACTATGTCCTAATCATATCAAAATAACAAATACTATCTCAAATACTCCTAACATAGCAAAAGACAATTGAAGCTAAAATAAAACTTCTTTCCTAGTCCCAAGGCTTCCATAGTCCTGGCATCACACATCCTTCGAACACCTCCTTATCGCCTTCCTTTCTATATCTTTTCCTTTCCTATATCTGCAATAAGAGGAAGTGCAATCTATAAGCAAAATTTGCTTAGTAAGCGTTATCTAACTCACAAAATCACGAATGTGCATGTATACGAAAAGAACTAGAAACTATATGCTCTAAAAAGAAATAAGGCATAAACATAACTGCTCATGTCAAACTAATAGCAAAGAAAAGCTAAGGAATCTACTCATGTAATTCTAATAGCTAATCATGCTGCTCATTTAATAGGTAAACATGAAAACTACTCATCCACTAGATAAACATGACAGAATAAAGAACTAAACTTACTGATTTTTAGAACTATATGAAACTTATTTCATTTGTTCTAACTTAATCTTTAATACTTTATGTTTATGTAAAACTCGTTTTACTTGTTCAAAAACTTATACTTATAATACTTCAAAATAATAATCAACTTCTTCTTGGGCCCGGCAACTGTACTTGCTATGCACGCATCCCTAACTAGACCCGAGATAGCTGGTCCCGAATCTAGTAGGGTTTACTAGGTTATCTAAACCTAGGGACCGACTATGGGAGCCCAGCCCAAGGACTACTGAGAGTCCTGCATACTAGGTTATCTAAACCTAGGGACGACTATGAGAGCCCAACCCAAGGATATCTGAGAGTCCAGTACAGTGCCACTGATAAAAGTAAAATACTTGTTATCTTTTAATACTTCTAATATATAATGCCTCGGCACTTTCTTTAGCACCTTGTGTGCCAAAATCCCTAAAGTCTTGACTTCGGGATCTACTTAAAGCCTTGGCCTTTTCTTTCTTTTCTTTATCTTTCTTATACTTGTTAATACTTCTAAAAGAATACTTCTTTAAAAAGAAACTGAAATGTTTAAGCGAATTCTAACTTTGAAATGCTTAGATAAACTGAAATTCCACACTTAAACATACTAAGAGTGAATGCTTAAACAAACTGAAAGGGAATACTTAAACAAACTAAGATTGGATGCTATAACAACTGAAACTGCTGTACTTGAGAAGTTCTAAAACTGTAGTTTAAACAGAAATAAATCTACATGCCATCTTAATAAAATAATTTGCATACTAAGCTAATCAAAATGCTGCATACCATAAGCTTTAACAAAATCTGCATGTCAAACTTAATAAAATCTACGCTTGTAAGCTCGATAAAAATCTGTGTTAGAATATTAACTAAAAATCTACACTTGTAGCTCTAAAGGGGTTGTTCATGCTTAGTTATTCAACACAAAACTAAACCTATTTAAAGTCACAAGCAATCAGAGAAACAAAATGCTACAACATAGCTATTCAAGACAAAGAAACCTGTTAACGCTTGATACCCTTGAAAAAAAACTTATACTTTTATGGAGCAGTAGAGATCTTTAAACATGTTACAACATGATCTAAACCGGTTTACTAAACTGTAAGCTCAAACCGGAAACGAGAAGCTAACATGAATCCGAAACTACTCTACTGCAGGTGAGGAAGCACTTACCTTGCTTCTTGGACTCACAACCGAATAAAAAGGGCTTCTAGGACTTTGGCCGGCCGCCGGAGATGATGCCCTAACTCCCTTTCATTTTCTGCCCGAGCTCCACCATCGTACGCAGAAGAGAAGGAGAGAATGGTTTAAGTCACGGGAAAACAGAGCATCAACTTATCCCTTTTTATAACTTAATATTTCTGTTAACTCCTTAAATAAATTCGTTATCTTTTCTAAACAGACAAATCCAATATCAACTTATCCCTTTTATAATCCAATATTCTGTTAATTATCTTAAATAAATTCTCTACTTTTTCTAAACAGACAAATCCAACATCAACTTATCCCTTTTATAATATTCTGTTAACTATCTTAAATAAATTCGCTACCTTTTCTAAACAGACAAATCTAAGATCAACTTATCCCTTTTATAATCCAATATTCTGTTAACTATCTTAAATAAATTCGCTATCTTTTCTAAACAGAAAAATCCGTTTGCACACCTGTTCAGCCGGGTTTTGACCGAGTCAAAGGTCATGGGTTCAATTCTCGGTTTCGACATTTTTTTGTCGAAACTTCCTTCATTTAGTAAAAATACCAAACGACCTCCAAAAATTACATAAAAATACTCTAAAAATTCCTAAAAATCTCTAAAATATTTCTAAGGTATTTCTAAATATTTTTTAAGTACTATTAGGACACAAAATGAGGAAATTTGGGTTGTTACACACTCCTTCTTTTATATTACTTGCCCAAGGCAAATAAGGAAAAACTTTTTACAAAATTAAAATCATCCAAGAGTTTTTTCTTTTCCTTTTTTATTTTTCCTTTTCTTTCCTTTTAATTGAATCAATCACCAATCAATGGTTGTGATCTATTCTATTTGGTTTAGGATTGTGTTTTGGTCGGCCCTTGCTTGGGCACCAAGCAAGGTGGCCGACCACCAAATTTAGGAAAGAAAAATATTTTTTTTTTATAAAATTTTACAAGAAGAAAAAACTCTTATAAAATTTTACATGCTCTCTTTCCTAGAGTTAAAAAAGGAAAGTTCTAAAAATTAAAACCATGTTTTAAAATTTAAAACTTCTCTAATAAAATTTCCTTTTTTAACATGATGATAGAAAATTTTAATTTTAAAACTTATCGCCCTTTTCTTAAACCATGAGGATGGTTAAAAAGGAAAGTTTTAAAACTTTTAAAACTCTCTATTAAAACATGTGGCCTAATTCAAATAAGGATAGTTTTAAAAAAATTAAAATCTCTCTTTTAAAACTTATAGTTTTCAACAAAGAGAAGATTTTAAAAATTTAAAACACCCCTCCTATTTGAAATAATTGTGGTCGGCCCCTCATGCTTGGTCACCAAGCAAAGGGCCGGCCCCTATAAAGAGGATGTGGCCGGCCGTTGCTTGGTCACCAAGCATTGGACCGGCCCACTTCTTGGACACCAAGAAGAGCCTTATATTTGGATGGACTTGAGGCTATAATGAGGCTACGACAGGGACCTAGAGGAGAAATTAGTTTTGGCCTTCCGATGAGCTTGAGTATCTTGTGCTCGCCCCGAAAACCAAACTCAAGTTCATCGATAATAACTAATTCCACTAGAGAGTTATTACCGCACTACCGCACTACCGCACCATTCCCAAATTACATTATGAGCTCCTTCTTATTATGAGTGTGTTAGTTTCCCTGTGTTTAAGATTACGAATGTCCACCAATTAAGTAAATTACTGACAACTCACTTAATTAATATCTAGCTCCAAGAGTAGTACCACTCAACTTCATTGTCATGTCGGACTAAGTGCACCTGCAGGGTTTAACATGACAATTCTTATGAGCTCCTCTTGGGGGCATTCTCAACCTAGATAACAGGACAGATTCCTTCTATAATCAACAATAAACACTATAAGTAATATCATTTCCCAACTTATCGAGCATATTGATTTATCGAGCTAAACCTCACCCTTTGATAAGTCAAAGAAATAAATATTAAATATATGTGCTTGTTATTATATTAGGATTAACAGCACACACTTCCATAATAACCAAGGTTTAGTTCTTTTACTAAGTCAGTACAAAAAGAACATACCTAAATGGTCCTACTCAATACACTTAAAATGTATCAGTGTAATTTATTAGTCAAGATAAACTAATACTTAATTACACTACGAATATTCTGATAGTTTGTTCCTTTCTATCTTAATCACGAGCAACTGCTTATAATTTATAGAGAACCGACAACATGATCTTCTGAGTGTGACACCACACTCCATGTTGTCTACTATATAAATTAATTGAACAATTACATTTAATAAATAAATGCAGATATTGACCAATATGATTCTTTTATTTCAACAAATAAATGTTTACAAAAGCTAGGCTTTTAGTATACACTCTAATACAAATATATCATACGAACTTCATTTAAATTCTAAAAAATTTCTAAAATTCCTAAAAAATATAATAAGGTTATTTCTCTAATAACACTTATTATTTGATTGTCGAATCTTACACACTAAGGTGCCTCCATGCTTCTAGCACAGAGGCTTCGGTCAACTACTTCAAGGCACCGCCAAACCAATCCAAGGCACCTTTGGTGAATAGTATTCGAGGCTTCTTTTGCTTCCAACTCCTGAAGAGACATATTACTACACAGAAAATAATAGAATCTGCAAAATAGAGTTAGCACAATTATAAGCATTATTAATTATATCTTATTCTCTAGACCAAGACCTAGTCTTAGTCTCAGCTTAGACTTCTAAAATGGATGTAAGCTGGACCAGTGCCTAAAGTCCCTAATTAGGACTCATCCTCACTAGATCACTCTTTTCTAATGACTTACCTTACTTATCATGCAGAATCGCTTGGCCCTCCTTTGACCCACCAAGTCTTTCCACTAATTGTTAGGTCCATAGAATCAATTGGACTTCGACTAGCTGCGTAGATCCAGCCAGACTTCTCGCCAGATATCGGGTCACTCCTTGACCTATTTGGACTTCCCACCAGCTATTAGGTCTATCAGCCTTAGCTAGATTTCAGCCTGGTGTCAGGTCCTCTAGATCCATCAAGTCTTGCACACTTGGTAAAAGTATTAGACAACACAACATCTAACTTTAATCCATTTCTCATTTATCAAAACCTAAGTTTGATCATTGGTGCTTACTGAACCAACATATATATCCTGTCAACTAAGTCTCCTATGAGTGGGTATGATGTTGAGAGAGTTGACAGTAACCAATATATTCTATCAACTAAGTCTCCTACGAGTGAGTAACTCACTACAATGTTGAGAGAGTTGATAATGACCATTAGATCCTATCAACTGAGTCTCCTACGAGTGGTTAACGATTATGTCTTCACTACAATGTTGAGAGAGTTGATAGTGATTAGCATATCCTGTCAACTAAGTCTCTTACGAGTGATTGATGATTGTGTCTCCACTATGATATTAAGATAGTTGACAGTGATTGTGATATTCTTACTTTATTATTGTCCTTGGGTTGTTATACCCGGGCTATCTACAATGATCTATGATAGAGTGATATCCCGCAACCTATACCTAGATAACTATGTCCTATCTGTTCATAGTGATATGTGGTAGAGTGATATCCTGTAGATATGGACCCTGACATTTTGGACTACCCACAGTAATTTGTGGTAGAGTGATCTCTCGTAGTTCATAGCTAGATGTCTTGGTCATTTATTTTGCTTATGGTGGAGCATTGCTCCCATATATGATGAATTGCTTATTATGGATCGTTTCTCCCACATTTGATGGATTTCTTGTGGTGGAATATTGCTGTCACATATGATGGATTGCTTGTGATAGAGCATTGCTTCCATGTATGATGTATTGCTTGTGGTGGAGCATTACTCCCACATATGATGGATTGCATGTGGTGGAGCATTGCTCCCACATATGATGTATTATTTATGGTGGAGCATTGCTCTCACATGTGATAGAGCGTTGCTCTCATATATGATGATCTATTACTATTATATATACTGGCACAGGTTTAGGCTTTGTAGTACCATGTTGATCACTATTTAGATCTACTCATCATTACATTATTTATAGTTGAGTAGGTTGCTTATGTTATTGATGCATGTTGCATATATTTGAGATCTTCCCATGATTCATATATGTTCATTTATCATACATGTTTGTTCATTTATTATACATGTATATGATACCATATGTATTAGACTGGTACTGGTATGTGTATTTATTATGTCATATATGATCATGTTTTTATTTTCCTATTGAGACTGTATGTTTTGATCTCTATATTCTATGTTGACCATGTACTATTATGTCTATTAATCGCTATTCACCTGGACTCTCTACCCCTTGATATATTTTTTAAAATGTAGATGTTGCGGAGTTGCTTGGAGTATCATCTTTATGGGTCCCACGTCATATCTAAGGACAACTTTTATTGTGTCATTTTGCTTTCCTTGCATCTCCTTGGATTTTTTATGGATTCAGAAATTATAATAATTTTGTCTTGATCTTGGTGTTTATCCGTGTAGCTAACTTTACTATTTTTGGTGCTTATTGTAATTAAGTCGAGCCGGCTCGCAGTCTATCATGTTGGTTTGGGTGTCCTACGTCATATCTTCCACTGTATTTTTGTTTTAGCTATGTGAGTTGCTTATTATCTTGCATGGCTATGTATATTTCCATCCATGTGGGTTGTAGTTATTATACTTGTATAGCAGTGTGGTTATATATTCAGGTTTCATAAATTGTCCTGTGGGGGGGGGGGGGGGGGGGATGTTCACTATTTGTCGGACAGGGATTCCTTTGGGGCATGACAAATTGCATTGATATTGTTGTGTCTAAATCCTTTAAGTCTAATATTGGGATTTTTTATGTGCTTAATCAAACAGTCAGATGATAAAAATTTAACCTTATAATTGATATCACATAATTGACTAATACTAAGCAAATTAGATACAAAGTTTTCAACAAGTAGTACTTTTCTAATAACAAAATTAGTCTGATGTTCGATGCTACATTTCCCAATTATCTTAAATTTGTAGTTGTTTCTAAAGGAAACTGTTTCTAGTCTCTGTTGGACCCCGTGGTAGTTTTGATGTGATCAACCAAGTTGGTTAGGTCCTATTGTGTTTGATCCCTGTGTCTGAGTGTGCAGGAGCTTAGGAACACAGGAAGTCGAGCGGAAGACGCAGCTAGCGAGAAGGACAGCACGGGAAGGGAGCTGACGGGCTCTGTGCGTCCCAAGGATGAGAGAGCTGCGGAAGAGTACTCCAGTGGGCGTGAAGAGCGTGTGCGGCGTTCGAGGGACGTTAAGCCGGACGGAAGGCTGCTCGAGGAGAAGGCCGGGAATTGGGTTCGGGTGAGCCCTATTCCGGTTGGTCGCAATCACCCAAAAGAACGGAGCGTCGGAAGCTGGAAAAACCAAGCTGAAAATGCCCTTGAAGGCGCCCTCAACATGTCAGTTTTGACCGTTTGCGTGCGGATAAAGTTTTATCCGCTGACCGAGCTGGAGGCGCCTTGAACCTTGTTAGAGGCGCTTTGGACCCTCGGGATATACTTTCCAGGAGCTATAAAAAGGCCCCTGGAGCTAGGAATTCAACAACAACTCAAGCAATCAATCTGTAAGCAATTCCTAGCAGTAGTTCTGAGCAATTAGAGTGTAAAAGGCTTCTCCGCCTTCAGAGAAGGAGAATTTTCTTAGTGCGCTTTTCACTGCCCTAGATTAACAACCTCCTTGGTTGTAACCAAGTTAAATTCCTTTTTCTGTTTTTAATCTTCTGTCTTTATTATTTTACTACTGCATTTATTCTGAGTTGAAATCCGAGGATGGTATTTTTATTTTTGTTTTCAGCAATTCACCCCCCTCTTGCCGGTCTCCGCTGCACCAACAAGTGGTATCAGAGCCTGATCGCCTCAGAAGGACTAATCGCCAACTGAAGCACTACGATCAAGATGATGGTCGGAGCGAACATCCATCCCCCGAAGTTCGACGGAGACTTCGCCACATGGAAGCACAAAATGGAGGTATTTTTTAAAACCAAATTTCACATTCTTTTAATAATGAAATATGGCTATGCAGTTCTGAAAGACAAGGAGGAAAATACCTGGATGAAAAAGGAGCAAGCAGACTTCGTCGCTAACGGAAAGAATGAGTTCCACCTACTCAGCATTCTACCGCCGCAGGAGGTAAATCGGATCGGAAGCTACGACTCCGCAAAAGATCTCTGGGAAAAATTCCTAGAGCTTCACGAAGGTACTTCCGAAGCGAAGCTAGTGAAGCGCGATATCCTCCGGAACCAGTTAACGAACCTCCGGATGAACCAAGGCGAGAAGGTAGCGCAACTCCAAGCGAGAATCAAGGAGCTGATAACATAACTAACGAACCTTGGAGAAGAGGTAACCAACCGGGATTCCATCCGATACGCGCTCAATGCCTTCCCAAGAACTTCAGAGTGGGCCTCCTTAGTATATGCGTATTACATCTCTAAGGACCTCGAGGTAAGTACTTTAGAATAATTATTTTCCACTTTTAAACTCCACGAATCTCGAGTTTCAGAACCCAACGAAGCAGAGAAGACAAGTCAGAACATTGCCTTAAAGGCAAAGATGAACAGTTCTGACTCCGAAGCCTCAGTCGACGAATCTGAAGCGGCACTACTGGTAAGACGCTTCAATAAATTTTTTAGTACTAACAAATTTAAATCGCAGAGGCATCATCGAAAGAAGAGGACGGTCCATTGCTACAACTGCAATGAAGAGGGGCACATCAAAGATGACTGCCCAAAGCTAAAGAGAAAGGAGAAAGAAAGGGTAAAGTACAAGAAGCCAGAACCCTCCAAACACAAGAACCTAAAGGCCACGTGGGATGATTCGTCATCCTCCGAATCGGAAGTCAAAGAATTCTCGGGACTAGCACTGATGGCCAACTATCAGCTAGAAGAAATGTCCAGCTCAGAGATGAGCATCAACGAAGGGGGAGGAACGTCAAAAGAAAGCTGTATTGAAGGGGGAGCATCACCAAATCAGGTAAGTAAGGTACGCAATCTAACCCCGAATCAATCTTTTAGATTTATTAAAGCTCTTTCTAGAGAATTAGATAAATTAGAAAAAGAAAATGAAAATTTGAAATTAGAAAATGAAATTTTAAAATTAGAAATTGAAAAATTAAAAAATGATGCATGCTTAAAGAAATTTCCAAAGTCAAAAATGAGAATTTATGGTAAATTAAATTGGTATATAAGGAAGCATCAAGGTCAACTTAGGAAAATACCAAGAAATTATGTACCCCCTAGATTTTTGAATAATCCTGTAGGAAGGAACCTCTATTGGGTTCCAAAATCTGTTCTTAATTAATTTTTCAAAAATTAAAAAGCTTACAGTGAGAAAATTAAACATTAAAATTCTTTATGGAAGCTTTGTCTAAGGAAGTGGTTGTTGCTCCAATAACCAAGAAGGCCTAATGCCTCTCCACGACCTGGAAGCTAAAATATTGAAAAAAAATGTTTAATTAACTTTCTGAAAAAGCATTAAACAAGAATTAAATAATGCTTTGAAAGTTTATCAAATATTTGTTAAAATAAACAAAAATTTCTTAATTTTTTTTTAAATTCTAACTTAGAAATTATTTTATTCTTAGAAATTTTTCAGTTTAGACTTAGAAATTTGTTTTAATTCAATTTAACTTATTTTTTTAAAAAAAAATCATTTTTACTTAGAAATTGTTTAATGATTTAATCTTACTTGAAAATATTTTACTTAAGACCTCATTTTTGCTGTGATCAAAGGGGGAGAGAAAAGTACAAATTGAGGGGGAGTTAGAAAATTTTAAAATTTCTTTTATTATTTTTATAAATGTTTAAGGGGGAGTTAGAAATTTTTAAAATTTTCTGTTATTATTTTTATAAGTGTTGCAATTTTACTAATTGCAAAAATTATTCTTAACTTGTTAGTTTAGTAATGTTTTCTTTAAAATTACTGTTTATGTCTATTTGACCCTAACTTGAACTTGGGTTGATGCATATCAAAAAGGGGGAGATTGTTGGACCCCGTGGTAGTTTTGATGTGATCAACCAAGTTGGTTAGGTCCTGTTGTGTTTGATCCCTGTGTCTGAGTGTGCAGGAGCTTAGAAACATAAGATGTCGAGCGGAAGACGCAGCTAGCGAGAAGGACGGCACGGGAAGGGAGCCGACGGGCTCGGTGCGTCCGAAGGACGAGAGAGCTGCGGAAGAGTACTCCAGTGGGCGTGAAGAGCGTGCGCAGTGGGCAGAAGGTTGCTCGAGAAAGGGTTGTTTTGAGCTGCTGGTCGACCACGCTCAAACAGCGTTCAAGGCGCCTTAAACAAGAATTGTATCCCGGTTTGCTCGCTGCGATAACCCTTTGAGGTGCCGCGACCTGAAGGCGCCTTCAACCTCTTGAAGGCGCCTCCAATCAGTCTAAGGCGCCTTAAGTTTTATCCTTGAGCCAGCTAACCTTGTTGGAGGCGCCTTGGACCCTCGGGATAGATTTTCCAGGAGCTATAAAAAGGCCCCTGGAGCTAGGAATTCAACAACAACTCAAGCAATCAATCTGTAAGCAATTCCTAGCAGTAGTTCTGAGTAATTAGAGTATAAAAGGCTTCTCCGCCTTCAGAGAAGGAGAATTTTCTTAGTGCGCTTTTCACTGCCCTGGATTAACAACCTCCTTGGTTGTAATCAGGTTAAATTCCTGTTTCTGTTTTTAATCTTCTGTCTTTATTATTTTACTACTGCATTTATTCTGAGTTGAAATCCGAGGAGGGTGTTTTTATTTTTATTTTCAGTAATTCACCCCCCTCTTGCCGGTCTTCGCTGCACCAACAGTCTCTTGAGTATTAGTTTAGTGAATTTTGTGTGATCTCCAGTCATGTGTCTAGAGAAAGCCAACCACTATCCAATATCTACTCAGATTCCTACAAAATGTAGGAATTAAGATTAAGCTTTGGTTTATTTAAGTTTAACAAGGTCTAATTAATTTTTTAAGTTTTATTGATAATTTTAATTTAATTTAAATTTAATTTAATTTATTTTAATTTAATTTTAACTTTTATTTTAATTTAATTTTAATTTAACTTAATTTAATTTAAATTTAATACTAATTTAATATTTATTTAATTTTAATTTCATTTAAATTAAATTATATTATATTTTATTTTATTTTATTTTTAATTTAATTTACCTTAATCTTCTCACCCAGTATAGTTGTTCAACCAAGGTATCTTATAGTTTTGTAAGATAAATTAATTACGTTTTGAAGATAATTTGACTTTATGTTAGGTTTAGGTTTAATCATCAGTTAATTAAAAACACATTTCAGAAATTAGCTCCAGGCAATGGCGAGGCACAGGAGCCTTCTTAGGTATCGGAGTAACAACCACTTTCTAAGACAAAGCCTTTTAATGAAATTATTCATTTAATCAACTTATTGAGAAATCCTGATCTACCTAGTCTAGGATATGACGAGGTAGCTTCGGTTAGTTTCACTTAGCTAAGTAGACCAAGAATGGTATGTATTACCCCATTTGACTCTCTAGACCAAGCTTCCCTAACATACTATTATCTTGCCCCACCTTGGTACTAGGTTGGATAAGAGTCAAATTATCTTTTTAGTCTAGTCTTAATTATGCAATTGGGTAGACTATGTTTTAGAGGTGTCAACTAATTTGGTGCCTCCCCTTGAATCATTGAACTTATGTTTAATGTTAGGTTTATATCGATTTATTTTATAGTTAAAGTATTGTATCTTTGTTTGTGTGATTTAAGTTTTTAACTTGATTTGGACTTGTAGCTTGAGTTTTGATTAATTGATTGTTTTGGTTTTTTAGTTTTATTTAAGGAATTATCTTGTTTTGTTTTTATATAGTGAATTTCATATTTAGGTACATAAAATTTGTTTAGTCCTATTTACTTGGTTAGACAAGCTTTTAGAACCCATGCTATAGTTGATTTCTATTTTGAGTTATTAGTGAAATAAATATTTTGTTTGTCAAGCTGGACTTTTATCCGAGTTCAGATTTGTTATAAACTGCTCTTTGAGATCTAAGTATCATATCTAAATACTTGGATCTCATTATAAACTTTTCTAAAAGTTCTCTAAATTTGATATCTTCACCTTTTAATTTAGGATTTTCTTCTTTAAGTTTTGCAAATTGAGTTGGATTTTCATATTAAATTTGTTCTGTTGTTGGGTTTGTTTTAAGCTATTCCTTAAGGTCTTGATTTTCCTCAAGGAGCATTTTAATTTTATTTTTAGATTTAATTAATTTCTTATTCATGTATGCAATAATTTTAAAAAATTAAGCATTTAAGTTAAAAGTTAGCTCATTGGAACCTTCAAAAATGAGTACAGACTCATGGCTTGACTCATACTCAGACTTGCTTCTTAATTGGAATCACTTTCCATCTTGGTTCGGTTCCAAGAGTGTGAGGTGGTTCAATTGCTTTGGTTCTTTAGCATCCAATTCTTCGGAGGAGGATTCATCTCGAGTTGCTTTTAGTGCCCTTTTTCTTCTGGTTGTCTTGGGTTTGTCCTCCTATAGCTTTGGGCACTCATTCTTGAAATGTCCTTTCTTTTGGCATCCATTGCAAGTGATGATTGCCTACGAGTTGGTGGATGAAGGGATGACCATTTTTTGGAGGTCTGAAGCTCCTCTTTCTTTTAGTGAATATCTTTCTTACCAGGTTCACTAATTGCTCTTCTATATCGGATTCTAAGTCTGATTCATCCTTCGGCTCATGTTTGGTTCTGGTCTTTAGCTTTGCTTCCTTCATAGTACCTAAAAGAAAAACTATACCTTTCTCGGTTTGTTTTGAATTAGTTTGATCATGTAGTTCTAGTTCACAAAATAACTCGTCTAACTTTAACTTTGAAAGATTCTTTGAAACTTTATAAGCATCTACTATAGATGCTCACAGTCATTTCAAGGTAAGGAGTTGAGAGCGTACCTTATCACATTGTGGTTCTCAAGTTGATGCCCGATCAAGTGAAGACCGTTGAGATTGTTCTTTATTCTAGTGTGGAGCTGACTTGCAGTTTCACCATCCTACATTTTAATATTAAATAAATTATTTAAAAGTAAGTATCTCTTGGTTATCTATGAGTCGTTTGTGCCCTCATGTAGTTCAACCAGCTTGTCCCACAGCTCCTTCACCGTGTCAAATGATCCGACTGAGTTTAGTTCCTTCTTTGTTAGTCTACATTGAATAGTGTTAAAGGCCTTGTTGTCAGTTTATGCATTCTTCTTTATTTCTATATTCCAATTTTCAGGGAGGATGATTACATTGTTATTATCCTTTAAAGCCATGTATCCTTGTCAAATTTAGAACCACTGTTTGATGTTGGTTTTCAAAAAAACCTACATCCTCTTCTTCTCATAGGGGAAATCATCTCCATTGAATAGCGGTGGACCCACGGTGTTGTAACCCTCGCTTTGGTAGAGCTCGTGTGTTAGTATCAGTCTACTAGCAGCGGTTGGAAATCGTTGAGTAGTAGCATGGTAGTAGCACGAAGTAGTAGCAGCGAAATGATCATAAGAGCTTGTATATGAGTTACTTTTTGTGGTTGGCCGAATACTACTTATAAGGAGCATTGAGGGCGCCTTCAACCTCATCCAAGGAGCCTCCAACTGCAAATTTGATCGCATAATCTTTGGCCACTTATCAGCTCCAATGCCTATGGTTTCTATCTACTCGAGGGCGCCTCCAAAAGCTTTGAGGTACTTCCAATGCACCTCCAGTTGAGATATGCCCGATGCGATGTGTGCTAAAAGCATGTTTTGTAAACATGCACAACGGAAGAGTTAACAATTAAATAAACTATTTTATTACATCACACGCATGCAGGATATAATCATATAAACAAGATTATTAAACAAAAATGAAAAATGAATAATAATTATTCTATGTATACCTTACAGATGAGCTGTAACAAGAAGGGCATCAACAGTAGCGACGTTGTCAAACCTCGGCCTATTCATCACCACGCTAAGCTCCCCAAGACAACTCCATGAGAACAAGCCTCACTTTTGGAAGATACTAGCCACGAGCGAAGGAGAAGGATCAAGAGGAAGAAGAAGTAAAACAAGGAAGAGTTTCTTCCTTGTTTTTTGTTTTGTCACGGCAACATGAGGGTGTTCCTCTTGTTGCTGGTGGTGGGAGAGAGAGGAAGAGAGAAGAGGAGATGAAGATTAGGTTTCTCAAAACCCAATCGACCAAATAATGAATTAATGTGTTTAATTCTCTCTCAACCATATCAATATATAACCATCATTAATGAGTTAGATTTGAAAGTCCAAATCCAACCCATTATCTCTTAACTAAAAATTAGTTCATTAGCCCCTTGATTTGGTTCACAACTAAACCAAGTTAGATCATGACTAAGTCAATTTGGTTTATGACTAAACCAAATAGGAACTAACTCTTCCATAAAAGATGTGGCCCATCCATGATTCCGTTCTAACAAATATTTTCATATTTATTTTATGTATGGTCCAACCAAACATTTATCTCCTGATTTAAGAATCCTATTCTCTAACTTATTTTACGTCTTTTAGAGACTCGTAATGCATGTGGCCCAATAGGTTTTCAATTTATCTTGATCACCCATAATTAACTACTTAATTAAGGAATAATCATTAGTAACACCTAGTAGTACATCATGATCCCCAATTGGTCGAAAAATTATAGTTGATCTAAGAATTAATTCTAAACCCTTCAGCAGCTATAGTAAGTCATGCCTCGTTCTTTTCACTCATCTTATATCCACTTAGTTCAGGACATGGTCTATGTGTCTATCTCCACTAGACTGACTATGTCACACATAGCCCAAGTAATACTTCTTCATTCTACAGATTTAAATTACTTGCACATATGTACAAGAGTCCCGTACTCTTAACATGTGATACTTTGGCCAAAAACTTTGAGTAATAATCTTAATGAGTGACCATAGCATATACATCTCCTTGCAACGAATGGTGAATCCTCTGTGGGCTATCCAAACACCTTCAGGTACTTTGACTTATACCCAATCATCCTGCGTCCATAGCTTGATGAGATGCTTACTTAAGATATCAAAGTATAAATCTCCATGGCTAAGATGACTTGTATACCTCAAGTCAAAAGAAAACTTACACTCGAGCTGCAATAAGAACCTCACAGACATATCTATATGTAGATAACCATATGAAGTCTTAAAATAAGTCACTCCAATGAACTAGTTGTCATAACAGTCATTCATATTTAACTCTTGGCATCCCAATGTCTCCATCTAGTATAAAATAGCTGTTTGACTGAACCAAGAAGTATAACCCATGCTACTCTTATAGAATTGATGATGTTTGAATGCACTAATTCGACGATTGGGGAAATTCCAATACATTCATAATTGCACATTTAGAGATAATCATAAGTTATAATCCAATCACAAATTTTATCATGTTATGAATCATATTATAGACATTCAGTAAATGATTTTATGACTATTCATGTTAGAGTGTATACTAAAAGCCTAGCTTTTGTATGAATATTTATTTAGAAATAAGAATCACATTGGTCAAGTATCTACATTTATATATACTGAGTGTAGTCGTTCAATTAATTTATATTGTAGATAACACGGTGTGTGGTGTCACACACAAGAGATCATGTTATCGGTTCTTTATAAATTATAAATAGTAGCTCACGACTAAGATGGAAAGGAACAAACCATTGGAATAGTCGTAGTGTAATTAGGTATTAGTTTATCTTGACTAATAAATTACACTAGTACACTCTAAGTGTATTGAGCAGGACCATTTAAGGAAAGTTCTTTTAATACTGACTTAATAAAAGAACAAGTCCTTAGTTATTATGGAAGTATGTGCTCTTAATCTTAATATAATAACAAGCACATATATTTAGTATTCATTTCTTTAACTTATCAAAGGGTGAGATTTAGCTCGATAAATCAAAAGGCTCGATAAGTTAAGAAATGATATTACTTATAGTGTGTGTTGTTGATTATAGAAGGAAACTGTGTCCTAGTAATCTAGGTTGATAATGTCCCCAAGAGGAGCTCATAAGGATTGTCATGTTAAACCCTGCAGGTGGACTTAGTCCAACATGACGATAAGGTTGAGTGGTACTACTCTTGGACTAAGAAATTAATTAAAGAGAGTTGTTGGTAACTCATTAATTAGTGGACATTCGATATCTTAAACACAGGGAGACTAACACACGCATAATAAGAAGGAGCCCAAAATGTAATTTGGAATTGGTGCGGTAGTTCAATAATAATTCTTTAGTGATATGAATTATTATTGATAAAATTAAGTTGGATGTTCGGGGCGAACACGGGAAGCTTAATTTCATCAGGAGACCAAAACCAATTCCTCCTCTCGGTCTCTATCGTAGCCTCTTGTATATAGAGAATTTTACCCACCTATACCCACCTTCTTACCCACTCTTTAGTGGTCGGTCAAGCTAGCTTGGAGCCCAAGCTAGGGCCGGCCAAGACCCAAAGTGTAAAATACCGAAAAATGGAGAATAATAATAAGGGAATTTTTGAAAATTTTTCGAGAATTTTTTGAATCTCGTACGGACGAGTTAACGGGGATAAAAACGAGGCCCGGAAAAGCCTATTTAGGCTACCCCATTTTAACGAGGAAAAATTTTCTTTTCCTTTTTATTTCTTTTTCTTCTTTTCTTTATTCCTTTTCTTTTTCCCTCCCGTGAGCCCGTGTCGTGCCCTAAACCCTTTGACGCTGTCTCCTCCTCCTAACCGGCGCCCGACGCCTGCCCTAACCGCCCACGGCGAATCCTCCTCTCCCATGCGTGCATAAGCTCAGGACCAAGAGAAGTCGGCATTTCTTTTCTCCCTCTCCGCGGCCGAGCGACCTTCCTTGTGCCCAAGCGAGCCGCGAGCCGATTCTCCTCTTGTGTGCCGACGCCGCCTCCCTTATTCCTCCCTGTCTCAAGCACCGGCGATGCGCGAGCACAGCCGAGCAGAGCCCTACTCTTTGCTTTAGCGCCGTCTTCCTTCCTTCCCGTCTCTGCCCGACGACGCCACCCGAGCTCTCATGGCGAAATTGCCAAGTCGACATTGTGCCCTAGCTTGAAGCCGACGGCTACGGTTTGATCTCTCCGACGACCATTTTTGGTTGCTGTCCTTGCTATATCCTAGCGCCGGCAGCCGACCACTGTGCCCAGATTCCTTCTCGCCGCAACCCACAGTGCGCCTCCGACCGACGCCGGCCATCAGGTTCTGCTGAGCCCTAGATTTCCACTGCCAGATTCTTTCTTCATCCATCGCAGCAACCATTTCAGCTTTGGGTAAGATTGATCTATATAAGAGTTAATTTGAGTATATGGCTTGGAGGTCAATTGTTTCTTACTGCACAACTTCGGCAGTGGGTTTCCTGGATCGCGTGCAACAGTAGAGTGCTGCTGGTTAGATACAAGAATTGCCAAAGAGGAAGCGATTGACACCGATTTAGATAAGACGTGGTTGATATCAGATTTGGTAGGGATTGGAGTTGTGTTTATGTATATGGGTGCATTGATCATTTAGTAGTAAATTTTAAATATGGATTTGTGATTTTGTTGATTCATGTAGGTTGGATAATTGTAGCATGCCAGTGTAGAAGGGATACAAATTGACTAAGTGTGAATTAGGTTTATGTTCATGTGTTAATTAGGGTTTTACCCTAATTCAGGGTTAGAGATTTTTATTTAGCTATTTATTAGAATTGTAGCTAAATAAAAACGTATGTTTAATATCACAGGACTTTGACCCGAGACGAGTATCTCGACGTCAGATTGGACTGTATTGGACCTTTCTTATTGGAGGCGGGTACTTTGACTTATGTCTTTTGATATGCATAATAATGTTTTTAACATATATAGCAATGATTAGGTTTCTCATTTGCTTCGGTTGATCACTACCCGATCTATTGCATGCTTGTTTGTTTGTTTTTATGCGCATCATGTTAGTATATATCTGATTATGCCTATTTATAGAGGTAGTGACACAACCATGTTATTTATCATGTTCAGGACCTAGGGTTTTTGATACCTTATCTGGTCTGTGTACTTTGATTTGATTCACTTCCCGATGGTACACATTTTACATGTATATGGATTATTGCTATGTTGCTCAGTATTTTTGCCATGCTTAGTATCATACACCATTCGCATGATTGCATATTGTGCGATAGTCTGCTCCAATATTGTCAAGCACATCGCCAGTTACATGTATCCGTACACACCACCACTCATGGGTTAGTGGTAGATCAGACAGGTGTGTGACAGTTCTGTTGTTTGGCTCCGTTGGTTTGGTGATTCAGCGTAGTAGCCGGCAGACAGTTCTGCTCTGTTTGGCTCCACTGGTTTAGTGTAGCAGCGTGGTAGCCGGCAGGCGGTTGGACTCTGTTTGGCTCCATTGGTCCACTCATGGGTAGTGTGACGCAGCGTGGTAGTCGGCAGAGATACCTCCCCGTCATCGTGTACTGGGGTAGGAGGATAGGCGTACTCCGACAGCATCCCGTCCACTCGGTCACTCATCAGTGGTAGTGATGTCAGAGTGCACAGTTGTCACAGCCCTACCCACTCAGTCTCACCATTGTGTGTGAGATGGCTGACTGGCGTCAGGGGTGACCATGACATTTGCATCATATGCATGATGCATTTATTACTTGTGTTTGCTGCATTTACTTGCTGCATTTATATGGATGCATATGATTGACATGCATACAGGATTTATGACACTCTCGGTCTAATGACCTGTTGTACTTACACCTTGGTCCTGGTTAGTACAGTTTTCTCCTGTATTCCTCAGTTGCATTTATCTTTCTTGTATCAGGAGACTGTACGCATGATTAGTGCTAGTTGTTATATTCTTTATTATGTATATCAGTTGTTACCCACTGAGTGTTGGACTCGCACCCTCCTCCGTTGCTATTTCAGGTTGATGCTGTCAGGAGAGAGTTCCAGTCGCTAGTCCCCTGCAGACCACGAGGGCATTATTGATCTTTTGGTTTTCTTCTTTATTGGATCATGTTTAGACTTGTTTTGTTTTGATACTTGGAGCTTGTATGGATTGTACTTGTCGATGGATTTTAATTCGATATGTTTTACTATATACCTGCCTAGACGGCAGAAGAGGTAAGTTGATCTTATCTCGGATTTGAGCTTTATGGGTGTAGTTGAGTAGGGTTGCTTTCGAGTCTGCATATCATTGTTCAGTTTGTTTACTATTAAATTGCGTGGTTGTGTCAGCCAGAGGCTGAAATTGATATAAACTGCGTGGATGTCTGTGTTATTGTTTGTTTATTATTGTTATTATTCCAGTTGCTTGTGGCTGAGATATATGGTGATGTATTAAAGTTTCAGATTGTCCGCCGTACAGGGGAGATGCTGCCGAAATTTCTTCGGACAAGGACTCCTCCGGGGCGTGACAATTAAGTGGTATCAGAGCGCAGTTTTACGATCTTTATTTTCGTATTTTGGATATTTGAGATAACCTGATACCAATTTATATGGTATCAGAGCGCCAAGGTTTGACGATACATGTTTTGATTTTCGTGTTGCGGATTTTGAGATTTATCTGATACCAATTTATTAGAATTAGTATCAGAGCAGGGTGTGATACCTGCTTTTGGTATTCTGGATATTTTTGTGTTAACCCAGGTTTGCGAGTCAAACTGGGTATTTGTTTCAGATTTTTGTGTGGATTTTCGATGATTTTCTCGTTCTGAATTTTGAGGTAAATTGGGGACTGACAGCGACGGAACATCTCCAGACAGCAATTAGGTATGATGTTATTTTGTAATTGTTTATACTTGTAGTAATATCTGTGATATAACTTAATAGATATGAGGAGATCTACATGTATTGCTGCGAGACGTGGTGCTGGACGGCCACGTACGAGGACCGTGGGATCTTTGGACATGCCAGAGATACCTATTGTTGTTGAGCCTGTCAGTCAGGGACAGACTCAAGATACTGCGGGTGCGTCGGGCTCTCAGACTCCGATAGCTCCCTTAGAGGTACCTACCTCGGCTGCACCGACTGTATCCACCCCTACCGTATTTACGGTACCACCAGGGGTACCATTGGCATACCCGACACCTGCTCCATACCAGCCTACGGCGTACTCGACACCACCGCCACCTGGACCTACTGTGTACCCGACACCAGTGGCATCTGTGCCCCCAGTACCTATGGTGTACCCAGCAGCACCTGCATCAGCGATACCGGCTGCTCCACATCCGGTACCATTACCTACTGTACCTCCAGTCGTGACCACCTATATTCACCCTACAGTGCCATCGACGACATATGCTCTAGTTTATACAACGGCACCGGGAGTACCTCCTCCGATTTATTCAGCGGTACCACCTGTAGCACCAGCTCCAGTGGTTCCGCCAATTCCGACAGCCGTTCCGACACACCTCACTGACATTGTCGCGGCACGAGCCAGGATTCCAGCGTTGGCAGAGTCGATGAAGAGTCGATTTACCCTCTTCCGAGGAGACCGTGATCCGAGTGTGTCCCTATCTTGGATTGAGACTATGGAGCGGATCTTCTTCTATATGGCTTGCTCTGTGTGGGAGAAAGCAGAGCTGGCTGCTTTTCACTTATGGGACGCGGACGACACTTGGTGGATTACTCAGCGTTTCATCATCGGCGAGCAGAACATCACTTGGGCCAGATTTAGAGAGGCTTTTGAGAGCCGCTTCCTTCCACGAGCTTATTAGATAGCTCGTCGGTAGGATTTCCTGAGTATACGACAGAACAACCGGATGATGACAGACTATAATGCAGAGTTTGATAGATTGTCCAGATTTTGTCCAGAGCTTGTTGCTGAGAACAGTTCACGTATGCAGCAGTTCATACAGGGGTTGGATGGACATTTGCAAGTAAGGCTTGCCGGTCTTGGTACCACAACTTATTTGGAGACTTTAGACAGAGCCCTCATGATTGAGTCAGCTCAGCAGAGAGCATTTTCGGACAGGAAAAGGAAGCAGCCGGGTCAGACGTCTGGACAGATCCAGCAGCCACCGACTACACAGCAGTAGAACCAGAAACAAACCGCCAGCGACATTCGCTGTTTCAGATGTGGGTCCAAAGATCACATCACCCCAGCCTGCTCCCTAGGACAGTCAGTTTGCTTCCATTGCAAACTGCCTGGGCACCAGAGCCGAGATTGTCCGCAGAAGACTCAGCATATGACTTCCAGAGGGTCTGGTCATGGAGGATAGATCAGTCAGTCTGGAACTTATCGAGGAGGGTGAAGAGCCCAACCTTCGCATGGCCAGCAGCGGATTGCTCCCCCTGCAGCTGTTGCATTTGGCATGCTCGGACAGGAGTACCCCAGTACTCCCATAGTACCCCAGAGCTCTGTTCCGGGACCTCATTATTTGACTCAGGGGCAGGCCCAGCCACAGGCCTAGTATCAGACGCAGTCCCAGCCATCGGTACAGTATCAATCGCCGTCCTCTCAGACTTCTCTGGCGCAGTATCCAGTACCACCTCAGTGGCAGGCTCCTGCCCAGACGCAGCAGTCGCAGGCAGCGTTACCACCTCTTCCTCTGCCAGAGATTGGGCGTATTTATGCGGTCACCAGAGAGGATGCGCAGCGTGCCGACGGATCCATTTTCCGCGGTATGATTTCTATATGCATTATCTGCTGATATGCTGATAGATACTGGTAGCTTGCATTCTTTAATATCTCATACTTTTATGCGGGAGATTGGTAGATTACCCACTTGCAGACCCCAGCGATTGACTGTCTCTCTACCGTCCGGTGATACTTTGGGCGTCACTCAGGAGGTCAGAGTTGCCCGTTAGATTTTGGCAACCTGATACTTACGGTAGATCTTTTAGTATTGGAAATGGTCGATTTTGATATTATACTTGGCATGGACAATTTGTTAGCATATCATGCCACAGTTGATTGCCAGACGAGGGTGGTCACATTCCGGCCATTATGAGTTTTTGGTAATGTCATTTGGGCTTACCAATGCTCTAGCGGTATTTATGGATGGTTGTGGTGGAGCGTTGCTCCCACATATTGAGGATTTCTTGTGGTAGAGCGTTGCTCCCACCTATGTGGTATTTCCTGTGATGGAGCGTTGCTCTCACACTGGAGGATTTATTCTTTGGTGATTTATATTGTTGGTGATTAGATTCCAGACTTGTTGTCGGAGATCTTATAGTTGAGTATGTCTATTGTACGGGCATTATGAGTTCTAGGTTTTACTATTTAGGCTTACAAAGCCCTAGATGTTTTCATGGACTCGATGATTTCGGTATTCTTAGGTTGTTGTTGACAATGTTGTAATCTATTTTTTTTATCCGAGCTCGATACCCCCCCATCTTTTCACTTGAGGTATGTGATTTAATTTACCGTTCAGCATTTTGTACTCTTTATCTGTTGTTAGTACTTGCTGATGGTAGATAATGAAATTTGGGGACTAAATTTTTATTAGTGGGGGAGAATGTAAAATACCGGAAAATGGAGAATAATAATAAGGGAATTTTCTAGAATTTTCGGAAAATTTTCGGAGCTCATACGGACGAGTTAACGAGGATAAAAATGGGGCATGGAAAAGCCTATTTAGGCCACCCCATTTTAACGAGGACAAGTTTTCTTTTCCTTTTTATTTTTTTTTCTTCTTTTTTCTTTTCTTCTTTTTTTCCCCCGTGTCCTCTTCGATGCCGTCTCCCCTACCTTCGCCCGACGCCTGCCCTAACCGCCCACGGCGAATCCTCCTCTCCCATGCGTGCATAAGCTCAGGACCAAGAGAAGTCGGCATTTCTTTTCTCCCTCTCCGCGGCCGAGCGACCTTCCTTGTGCCCAAGCGAGCTGCGAGCCGATTCTCCTCTTGTGTGCCGACGCCGCCTCCCTTATTCCTCCCTGTCTCAAGCACCGGCGATGCGCGAGCACAGCCGAGCAGAGCCCTACTCTTTGCTTTAGCGGCGTCTTCCTTCCTTCCCGTCTCTGCCCGACGACGCCACCCGAGCTCTCATGGCGAAATTGCCAAGTCGACATTGTGCCCTAGCTTGAAGCCGACGGCTACGGTTTGATCTCTCCGACGACCATTTTTGGTTGCTATCCTTGCTATATCCTAGCGCCGGCAGCCGACCACTGTGCCCAGATTCCTTCTCGCCGCAACCCACAGTGCGCCTCCGACCAACGCCGGCCATCAGGTTCTGCTGAGCCCTAGATTTCCACTGCCGGGTTCTTTCTTCATCCATCGCAACAACCATTTCAGCTTTGGGTAAGATTGATCTATATAAGAGTTAATTTGAGTATATGGCTTGGAGGTCAATTGTTTCTTACTGCACAACTTCGGTAGTGGGTTTCCCGGATCACGTGCAATAGTAGAGTGCTGCTGGTCAGATACAAGAATCGCTAAAGAGGAAGAGATTGACACCGATTTAGGTAAGACGTGGTTGATATCAGATTTGGTAGGGATTGGAGTTGTGTTTATGTATATGGGTGCATTGATCATTTAGTAGTAACTTTTAAATATGGATTTGTGATTTTGCTGATTCATGTAGGTTGGATAATTGTTGCATGCCAGTGTAGAAGGGATACAAATTGACTAAGTGTGAATTAGGTTTATGTTCATGTGTTAATTAGGGTTTTGCCCTAATTCAGGGTTAGAGATTTTTATTTAGCTATTTATTAGAATTGTAGCTAAATAAAAACGTATGTTTGATATCACAGGACTTTGACGCGAGACGAGTATCTCGACGTCAGATTGGACTGTATTGGACCTTTCTTATTGGAGGCGGGTACTTTGACTTATATCTTTTGATATGCATAATAATGTTTTTAACATATAGCAATGATTATGTTTCTCATTTGCTTCGGTTGATCACTACCCGATCTATTGCATGCTTGTTTGTTTGTTTTTATGCACATCATGTTAGTATATATCTGATTATGCCTATTTATAGAGGTAGTGACACAACCATGTTATTTATCATGTTCAGGACCTAGGGTTTTTGATACCTTATCTGGTCTGTGGACTTTGATTTGATTTACTTCCCGATGGTACACATTTTATATGTATATGGATTATTGCTATGCTGCTCAGTATTTTTGCCATGTTTAGTATCATGCACCATTCGCATGATTGCATACTGTGTGATAGTCTGCTCCATTATTGTCAAGCACATCGCCAGTTACATGTATCCGTACACACCACCACTCATGGGTTAGTGGTAGATCAGACAGGTGTGTGACAGTTCTGCTGTTTGGCTCCGTTGGTCTAGTGACTCAGCGTGGTAGCCGGCAGACAGTTCTGCTCTGTTTGGCTCCGCTGGTTTTGTGTAGCAACGTGGTAGCCGGCAGGTGGTTGGACTCTGTTTGGCTCCGTTGGTCCGCTCATGGGTAGTGTGACGCAGCGTGGTAGCCGGCAGAGATACCTCCCCGTCATCTTGTACCGGGGAGATGAGAGCATTGCGCTCCCCCACTTATGATTTGGGGTAGGAGGATAGGCGTACTCCGACAGCATCCAGTCCACTCGGTCACTCATCAGGGGTAGTGATGTTAGAGTGCACGGTTGTTACAGCCCTACCCACTCGGTCTCACCATTGTGTGTGAGATGGCTGACTGGCGTCAGGGGTGACCATGACATTTGCATCATATGCATGATGCATTTATTGCTTGTGTTTGCTGCATTACTTGCTGCATTTATATGGATGCATATGATTGACATGCATGCAGGATTTATGACACTCTCGGTCTGACAACCTGTTGTACTTATACCTTGGTCCTGGTTAGTACAGTTTTCTCCTGTATTCCTCAGTTGCATTTATCTTTCTTGTATGAGGAGATTGTACGCATGATTAGTGCTAGTTGTTATATTCTTTATTATGCATATCAGTTGTTACCCGCTGAGTGTTGGACTCACACCCTCCTCCGTTGTTATTTCAGGTTGATGCTGTTAGGAGAGAGTTCTAGTCACTAGTCCCCTGCAGACCACGAGGGCATTATTGATCTTTTGGTTTTCTTCTTTATTGGATCATGTTTAGACTTGTTTTGTTTTGATACTGGGAGCTTGTATGGATTGTACTTGTCGATAGATTTTTATTCGATATGTTTTACTATATACCTGCCTAGACGGCAGAAGAGGTAAGTTGATCTTATCGTCGGATTTGAGGTTTATGGGTGTAGTTGAGTAGGGTTGCTTTCAAGTCTACTTATCACTGTTTAGTTTGTTTACTATTAAACTGCCTGGTTGTGTCAGCCAGAGGCTGAAATTGATATAAACTGCGTGGATGTCTGTGTTATTGTTTGTTTATTATTGTTATTATTCCAGCTGCTTGTGGCTGAGGTATATGGTGATGTATTAAAGTTTCAGATTATCCGCCGTACAGGGGAGATGCTGTCGAAATTTCTTTGGACAGGGACTCCTCCGGGGCGTGACACAAAGATTGAGCCAAGATTAGTGGTCGGCCCTAGCTTGGAGTCCAAGCTAGGTGTGGCCGACCACATATAAAATAAAAGGGATTTTATTTAAAAATTTTCTTATGTGGATTCCATGGTTTTAAAAGAGAGTTTAAAATTAAATCTTTCTTTTTATAGCTTTCTACAAAAGATTAAGAAAAGACTTGAAATCTTTCCTTATTTGTAGATTAAAAGGTAGATTTTAATTTTGAGAAAACTTTCCTTTTTTGTAACCATGTTCATGATTTAAAATTGAGTTTAAAAAAATTAAATATTCCCTTTTATAAGTTTCTACAAAAGATTAAGAAAAGATTTGATATCTTTCCTTATTTGTAGATTGAAAGGAGATTTTAATTTTAGAAATAACTTTCCTTTTTGGAAATCATCCACGTGTTTTAAAAGAGAGATTTTAATTTAAAGAAATTTCCGTTTATAACCAATCATGAAGGGATAAATTATTAAAGAAAATTTATTTTTAAAATTTCCGGAAACAAATAAGGGAGTTTTAATTTTGTTTAAAACTTACCTAGTTTTGGAAGCTCTTAAGGTGGCCGGCCATATGATTTTAAGAAAAGGAATTTGATTTTAATTAATTAAAATTTTATTTTTCATGGAAAAGTAATAAGTAAGTTTTTTATTTAAATTTTCCTTATTCGCCAAGACCAAGGATTATAAAAGAGGGGGTAGGGTGCCTTCATGGCTAATAACTCTATTCTATTTCTCCTCCCTCTCTTCCTTTGGTGGTGGCCGACCCTAGAGTTTCTTCCTCTCCTCTTCTCTTCTTCCTTAGTGGCCGGTTTTCATCTCCCTTGGAGCACTTGTTGGTGGTCGGTTCTAGCTAGGAGAAGAAGGAGAGAAAGGAGGTTTTGTTTCTTGCATCTCTTGGAGCTTGGTGGTGGTGGCCGAACCTCTACATCTCTTGGAGACTTGATGGTGGCCGAAACTTACTTGAAGAAGAAGGGCTTGGGTAGTTCTCATCTCGGTAGATCGTTGCCCACACAACGTTCGAGATAAGAAGAGGAATATGATAGAAGATCAAGAGGTTATTTGCTTACAAAGAAAGGTATAACTAGTAATTATTTTCCGCATCATACTAGTTTTTCTTTGTACGAATTCCAAACACAAGAGGCATATTATTCTAAAGTTTTGGATTTGTTTCGAAGTTGTGTTTTTTGTTTGTTTTTCGAATTTGTGATTCGATTGTTCCTTTTAGTTAAACCTAATGTTATTTTAGGAAATTAAATATTTAATTTCGTTAAGAGGTTTTGTCGAGGCAGTGGTGGATGCTCCCATACCCGAGAAGGCCTTGTGCCTCACCATGTTTGTCCTGGGAACCGATTTCCGAAATAGATATTTAATTGAATTTGTAACATAAGTTGATTTGGATCAATAGTGTTAAGTTTTGCTTGTGATCCAAATCTAAACCATTAAGAACAGATAAGTTAAATTTGGAATCAATAATGTTATGTTCCGTTTGTGATTCCTAATTTAATTTCTAAAGAACACAATAGGTTGTTTAGGAAAGGTTTGACACTTGTACAAAATTTTTATACAGTGGAACCGGTACGATCTTCCTAGGACCAAACAACAATTCAAACATATAATATGCACTTAAACAATAAATTTATATTTATCAAATAAATAGTAAAAATCATAAGTCGATTGCCTTAAGACATCCCTCAAAATCTAACACTCTCACTTGGCCTAATGATAATCACCACAATGTCGTAAATCGTAGCCATGGAGATGACTCTCAAACTTGCTTTATGGTAGAGTCTTTGTCAAAGGATCCGGTAGATTCCTTTAAGTGGAAAATTTTTCGAGCTGCATTTCTTTCCTACTAATGATCTCCTTGATAAGATAATAGCAATGAAGTGTGTGTTTTAATTGTTGATGAGACCTAGGTTCCTTTTCTTGCACAATGGCTCTAGTGTTGTCAAAGTAAATAGGTAATGCTTCAACAATGGATGGAACCACACCAAGTTCCATAATGAACTTCTTGATCCAAATTGCTTCCTTTGCTATTTTCGAAGCTGTAATGTATTCCGGCTCACAGGTAGAATATGCAATAGTATCTTGCTTGGAACTTTTCCAACTAACTGCGCCTCCATTTAATATGAATATGAATCTAGACTGGGAATTGGAGTCATCCTTGTATGTCTTGAAACTTGCATCTGTATACCCTCGTATAATCATATCACCATCTCCATATACCGAGAACATATCCTTAGTTCTTCTTAAGTACTTAAGGATCATCTTGACAACCACCCAATAATACATTCCTGGATTAAATTGGTATCTGCTCATAACACTCAAAGCATATAATACATCGGGCCTAGTACATAACATAGCATACATGATAGATCTTATCGCGGATGCATAAGGTATCTTATTGATGCAAATCCTCTTATCTTCTATTCTTGGGCACATAGACTTCAAAAGGTGAATTCCATGTCGCATAGGTATGAAAACCTTCTTCGATTCAGACATGCTAAACCATTTTAGCACTCTGTCTATATATGTCGACTGTGAAAGACCAAGCAACCTTCTCGATCTATCTCTATAGATTTTCATCCTGAGGATATAAGTTGCTTCTCCTATGTTTTTCATGGAGAACATCTTGGATAACCAAACTTTAACTGACTACAGAACTATTACATTGTTTCCTATAAGTAATATGTCATCAACATATAATATTAGGAATACAACCACATTCCCACTAATATTTTCATACACACAAGGTTCATATGGATTTTGTAGTAAATCAATTCTTTGATCGCCTCATCAAAATGGATATTCCAACTCCTAGATACTTGCTTTAGTCCATAAATGGATCATTGAAGCTTGCATACTTTATTTTTGTTAACAGATATGAAACCTTCAAGCTATATCATATACACATCCTCGAGTAAATTTCCATTAAGCAAAGTTATTTTCATATCCATCTGCCATATCTCATAATCATGTTGAGCTAATATAGCCAGGAGTATCTGAATGGATTTAAGCATGGTTGCAGGTGAGAAGCTTTCGTCATAGTCAATGCGTTACCTTTGACGATAGTCTTTCGCCACCAACCTTACCTTGTAGATAATTGCATTAGCATCCATGTTAGTTTTCTTCCTGAAACCCCACTTGCACCTTATAGGCGTAATGCCTTCAGTTGTGTCCACTAAATTTTAAACTTGCTTTTTCATATATGGAATCTATTTCTGACTTCATGGGTGTAAGTCACTTGTCCTTCTCTGAACTATTCAAAGCCTTTTCGTAATCAGTAGGTTCTTCATCCTCAATGAGTAACACGTCATTTGATTCTCTTACAAGAGATTCATATCTCTCAGGAATATTATGTATCCTACCTGATTTATGAGGAGGTTATGTCATAATCGGTTATGGTTCTTGACAAGGCATCTCATTAGTGACTATTGGTGTCTCTTGAACTTCATTAAGTTCAACTATACTCCCACTTACTTCCTACTAGAGAAATTCTTTCTCTAGGAATGTAGCATGCCTTGAAACAAACACTTTTTGTTCCAAGGGATGATAGAATTGGTAACCCTTAGTTTCTTAGGATATCCAATAAATAATTATCAAACTTAGCATCCAACTTGTTTGATATAGTCCTCTTCACATAAGTAGCACATCCCTGTATCTTCAAATAAGATATGAGGGGTTTCTTACTAGTCCATATTGTTGGGTTTTTCGGGCCGCGAAAACCGCTTTTCGCGTCGCGGAAACCCCGAATCACCCAAGGCCAACGGATCCGTGCAAGGAAAGCCGAACGAAAAATTACGAGTACGAGTTTGAAAAACCTTGTAGATCTACTCCTAGATCTATGTGTTAAGAATATACCTTGAAGCGTGCCCTTTCGCGTTCCCGCTCGTCCAAGGAGTTGCCGGATCTCTAGATCGTCAAGCGTCGGTCCTCTAGAAGTATCCACATGAACAATTCTTGATGGAGAAAACCTAAACAAAGGTGTGCTAGCACCTAGATAGGTCACGGCAAGGAAGAGGAGGGAGAACAAGGAGAGAACCCAAGGAAGAAGAAGGAGTAAATGAGGAGTTGAATGAAAAATGAATTTCATTCCCACCTCTAAAGTGGCCGGCCACATTTTGTTGTGTAACCCCATTTCCACTTAATTACAATTAAGTGGAGGTCATTAAGAGGTGTTGTGTAACTCCTATGATGTGGCACATCTTGCCACCTCACAATGATGTGGCAAAGGAGTAACCTCCACTCATTTAATGTGGCCAACCCACATTAAATGTAATGGAGGCTTGTAACCTCCATGAGGTGGCAAAGCAAGATGATGTGGAACAACACTATTGGTCCACATCTTGCCACCTCACTCATGATGTGGCAAAGAGTCAAGTCAAACTTGACTCTTCCTCTTCCTCTCTAGTCAAGTCAAACTTGACTCAATCTCTCTCATGGTTGATCTAATCAAACCATTTGATTCAAGCCAACTTAATATAATGAATCTAATTCATTAAATTAAATCGATCTAATGAGTCATAATCTAAATTAGACTCATTAAATACATGAATCAATTTGAGTCTAACTCAATTAGCCCAATTTGGATTACTCTTAATCCAATTTGATTCATCAAATGAATCTAATCCTCTTGGTTCATCGTATGAACCAAATCTCCATCTAATTGTCCTTAGTGTGTGACCCTATAGGTTCTTGTAACGTTGGCAATGCCCTAAACCCATTTAGGAGCATAAGTAATGAGTAGTATCTAGCAACACATCATTACTACCCAAGTTACAAGAATGTCGAGATCCAACATCACCTTGTGACTATTAATTGTGACTCCTCACAATATATGACAAGTGTCCTTCTATCCTAGACATCTAGATTGATCAATGTGAGTCATAGACCGTGTCATCCTCTAATCAATCTAAATCTTAAACTCCAAGTAGACTCACTCGATCAAATGAGCTCAACATCTAATGTTGACTCATTTGGGCATGGCCATGCACTTCGTGGTCTCACTCTATCAAGAATACCGATGTCGCTCCCGTCATATGGGAGGGATAGATCCCATCTACATCACTCACATCCCTCTACATAATTCGTTATATACCCAGTAATCGCCTTTATAGTCCACCCAGTTACGGGTGACGTTTGACGAAACCAAAGCACATAACTCCTTATGTAGGGATCCATGGTGACTTCAGGTCTAAGGACTAATAGTCATACTAATAGCCACATGAGAAAGTATATGACACTCATATAACGATCCATGATACTTTCTCATGGCGGGTCATTCAAGATACATTCTCCAATGTATACCCATGTGTCACTGATATCTCTATATCCATGACTTGTGAGATCAAGTCATCGAACTACATGCTAGTCTTATTGCATTAACATTGTCCCTGAATGTTAATACTCGACTAGGAATGATTTAGAGTAGTGTTCCCTATATCATCTCACTATCGATTCAACTAATCGATTGATATAGGTATGAACCTTCTACTCAAGAACGCTATTATACTTAGTCTATTTGGCACTAATACAAATAAGTATAATAACCAAACAAATGCCTTTATTAATATACAAGAATATTATACAATGATTCCATACAATCATCAAATGATTGGCTCTAGGGCTCTAACTAACAATCTTCCACTAGCACTAGTGCCAATCAGTATAGGCTCTAAGGCCTAATGACCTAGTGTGACCATCATGCTTCCTCTGTGCCAAAGCCTTGGTCAAGGGATCTGCGATGTTAGCCTCTGTAGGTACTCTGCAAATCTTCACATCTCCTCTATCGATAATCTCTCGAATGAGATGGAAGCGCCGTAGTATGTGCTTGGTCCGCTGGTGTGAGCGAGGTTCCTTCGCTTGTGCTATAGCTCCATTGTTGTCACAATAGAGCTCAACTGGGTCAGCGATGCTAGGAACCACCCCAAGTTCAGTGATGAACTTGCGGATCCAAACTGCCTCCTTTGCTGCCTCTGATGCAGCAATATACTCGGCCTCTGTTGTAGAATCAGCTACTGTGTCCTGCTTCGAACTCTTCCAGCTCACAACACCACCATTTAAGCAAAACACGAACCCTGACTGCGATCTATAGTCATCCTGATCGGTCTGGAAGCTAGCGTCACTGTAACCCTTTACAGCTAGCTCATCATTGCCTCCATATATCAAGAAATATTCTTTAGTCCTTCTTAAGTACTTAAGAATATTCTTGACCGCTATCCAGTGACTTTCACCTGGATTTGACTGGTATCTGCTCGTCATGCTCAAAGCATACGAGACATCAGGTCGAGTACATAGCATGGCGTACATGATCGATCCTATGGCTGAGGCATAAGGGATCTGATCCATGCGGTCTCTCTCCTCTCTAGAAGAGGGACCTTGAGTCTTCGAAAGACTCACGCCATGTGACATCGGCAGAAATCCCTTCTTGGAGTTCTGCATGGCAAACCGAAGGAGTACCTTGTCAATGTATGTACTCTGACTTAGCCAAGCAATCTCTTAGATCTATCTCTATAGATCTGTATCCCTAGAATGCGGGATGCCTCACCTAAGTCCTTCATTGAGAAGCAACTCCCTAGCCAGGTCTTGACAGACTGAAGCATAGGGATGTCCTTCCCAATGAGTAGTATGTCATCCACATATAATATGAGGAAGACAACTATATCCCCTACAACCTTCTTGTAGACACAAGGCTCATCTTCATTCTTGATGAAACCAAACTGTTTGATTGCATCATCGAATCGAAGATTCCAGCTCCGAGAAGCTTGCTTTAGTCCATAAATGGACCTATGCAGCTTGCATACTCTGCTAGTATGATGTGGATCTACAAAACCCTCAGGTTGTGTCATGTACACATCCTCGAGTAGGTTTCCATTCAGAAACGCGGTTTTGACATCCATCTGCCATATCTCATAGTCATGGTAGGCTGCAATAGCAAGCATGATCCGAATGGACTTAAACATCGCTACTGGAGAAAAGGTTTCATCATAGTCAATACCATGAATCTGCTTGAAACCTTTAGCTACCAAGCGACCCTTATAGATAAGTCCATCCATGTCGGTCTTTCTCTTAAAGACCCACTTACACCCAATGAGTTTTACCCTTCGTGGATCAACCAAAGTCCATACTTGGTTGGTGTACATGGATTCCATTTCAGATCTCATGGCCTCTAGCCATTTCTCAGAATCTGGTCTCATCACAGCTTCCTGATAGGTTGTAGGCTCATCATCTATGAGCACAACGTCATCATGGTCAGACAAGAGAAATGAGTATCGCTCAGGCAGACGACGTATCCTATCAGACCTGCGAAGAGGTATGTCTACTTGAACTGGTTGTTGTTCCTCAACTCCTTGTGGAACAACATCATCCACAACACTTTGTGGTTCCAGTTCAACTTCCATCGAGGCTTCAGTGCTATTGTTCGCATCTTGAATTTCTTCAAGATCGAACGTGCTCCCACTAGTCTTTCTAGAAACAAAGTCTCTTTCTAGACCCCACTTCTTCTTAACTACCTTGGTCTATTTGTATATCCAATATCCCTTAATTTTTATATGCTCCGATGAAATAGCACCCATATACTTGTCTTATAATTTCGTGGGTGTTACTCACAGCCCCAAATCCTCATGAAAGACACCTGGGCATCTCTCCCAGTCCATATCCTATATGGTGTCTTTATCACGGCCTTGGATGGAACTCGGTTGAGAATGAAAGCTGTCGTGTCTAGAGCATTGCCCCAAAGGTATGTCGGAAGATCTGTGTGACTCATCATAGATCGTATCATATCTAATAGGGTACGATTCCTCCTTTCGGATACACCATTTCACTGTGGTGTTCCAGGAGGAGTGAGTTGGGATAGAATCCCACACTCAGCTAAATAGTCACGAAACTCATGGCTTAAGTATTCACCACCTCGATCTGATCGAAGTATTTTAATACTCTTGCCAAGATGGTTCTGTACTTCATTCTTGAATTCTTTGAACTTTTCAAAGGATTCGGACTTATGTGTCATCAAGTACACATAACCATATCTACTGAAGTCATCAGTAAATGTGATGAAGCATCTATAACCGCCTCTAGCAGCGACATTGAAAGGGTTACATACATCACTATGTATGAGTCCTAACAAATTAGTCGCTCTCTCGCTGTGCCCACTAAAGGGAGTCTTGGTCATCTTGCCTCTTAGGCATGACTCGCATATCTCATATGATTCAAAATCAAATGAGTCCAGCAAACCATCCTTATGGAGCTGGGATAAGCGCTTGTCATTTATATGACCTAAGCGACAGTGCCAGAGTTAGGTTTGGTTCATGTCATTTGACTTGAACCGCTTGGTATTTATGTTATAGATAGGGCTCTCAAGGTCTAGAATATAGAGTCCGTTTATTAGAGGTGCACTACAATAGAACATATCGTTTAAATAGACAGAACAACATTTGTTCTTTATTATAAACGAAAATCCTTTCTTGTCCAAACAAGAAAATGAAATTATGTTCTTAGTCAAGGCAGGCACATAACAACAATCATCTAATTCTAGTACAAGCCCAGAAGGCAGAGATAGATGGTAAGTTCCTACAGCAATAGCAGCAACCCGTGCTCCATTGCCTACTCGTAGGTCTATCTCACCCTTCGTCAATGCCCTGCTATTTCTCAGCGCTTGTACATTAGTACAAATGTGCGAAGCACATCCGGTATCTAATACCCACGATGAAGAAATAGAGAGGTTGACTTCTATAACATGTACACCTGAAGTAGAAATCTTATTTCTTTTCTTCGTAAGATCTTCCAGGTATCCTGTGAAGTTCCTCTTCCAGTGCCCTGCTTGTCCTTGATATAGTTGACGAAGATGTTCAACCATATCGTAAGCACACATCAACTCATGTTGCTTCTGAAGCTCAGAGTTCATGGTTGCGAGCATTAGACAGGACACATCTAATGCGTCATCTTGATGCTTCTTGTAAGCATCCCGGTCAGCTCGCGTGGCAGGAGGAGCCTCCGGAATGGGCTGCTCCAGAACGTACAGTTTACGTTCCTGAGTGAGAACTATTCTCAGGTTCCTGTACCAGTCCAGGAAATTTGCTCCGTTGAGCTTGTCCTTCTTAAGGACAGAACGCAGGGAGAAAGAGTTCGTATTCGACGTCATGGTTATCTACAACAAAAAATTTGCAGAAATAAATATCATATTCTTTTAAAATCATTTAATTAGGCCTTTAATTAAATGATGCTCCCACTGAATTCTATAATTCTTGTGGGACAAGATCCACATCATACTAACCCTTGAGTTAGCTTTGGCTAATACGCCCAAGGCTTAGTATGATCGGTAGGTAACGATTACCAATTGCATCTCTATGCAACTCTTGTTTATAGGATCAAGATCCATATTTATATTAAAACTCGAGTTAGCTTTGGCTAATACGCCCGAGAGTTAATATAAACGTGATTTTGTCCTACCTTTCCAACTATTGGAAGAATGCCTATAGTTGACTCGATCCAACCGAGTAACTAGAAATACTCGATCTAATTGAGTTTGTATTCACCCATGCGTTGATAGGCGGGACCAAGATTGTCCCTCCGTACCCTACCAAGATAATATGTATTGCTCTGCTTTGGCAGATTCAACAATACATGTGATCGAGGTAGTGATAGGTATCACGGCACGGTTAGGCATTTAGAGTTGGTTCGATCGAGATCTAATCTAATCGAAAAGGATGCATCTTGTGCACGACTTAGATCTAATCTAATCGCAAGGGTGCATCATGTGCACGACTTAGATCTAATCTAATCGTAAGGCACTAATTAATTAACTACTTATTAAATATGCATCACATACACAAGCAATTAATTAATCTATTTGTGATTTAGTCATGGCCCTACTACGATCTTCTCAAGCCAATGAGAAGATCGATTGGTCAACCTAGGGTCAACAGCTTCTCCAAGCTCCTCCCTTTGACCACCTTGTGTTGCTCGTGCCCGCCTCGGAACTCCGTCTCGTGTGGACCCTCCACCGCGCCAATTTGTACATTACAATTTGAAACTCGAGTTACATTCGAGTCTAAATCTAATTTACAACAAGAATATAAGAGAAGGCACGACGCGAAGGTCGCGAATATAATACAACACTCGCAAACACATAACGGCACGCAGGCCGTATTATGAATTACAACACAATCCAATCACATTGGGGTTTTGGTCCATGACTATCACAAAATTAATATATAATTCAAAATTATATATTTTCTTAATTTTCTGTAATTTGAAAATTAATTTTGACAATTTTTACGAGTAAAATTTCCCGGCGGACCCGTTTAGCGGTTTCGGGCGCAATCGCGGAACGGATCCCCTTGCGGGGCCAGGGGCAGCGCCCCTACCCGCGATCTAACCATCGCGAGGGTTCCTTTGCGATCCAACAGCACCTAAACCCGCTGTCCCAAAACGATTTGGGCCGAGACATTGTCGTTTCGGAAAAATCTTCCCGGCGGGTTCGTTTTTAGCGATTTCAGGTGCAATCGCGGAGCAAATCCCCTTGCGAGGTTAGGGGCAGTACCCCTACCCGCGATCTAACCATCGCGAGTTGCTCCTAAGCGATCTAATGGCACCCAAGCCCGCTGTCCCAAAAAATTTTGGGGCGAAACGAAGCCGTTTTGGAAAAATCTTTCCGGTAGCCGAAGCCTACAAGCGACTAAACACTTGTGCTTCGATTACTCGAGAAAAATACTCATAAAAACCCAAAAATCATAATTTTACAGAAAATTACAGAAACTTTAGTTTTCATAAAACCAAAAAACAAACTCGTACTCGCCTTGCACGTGGCTCTGATACCACTGTTGGATTTTTCGGGCCGCAAAAACCGCTTTTCACGTCGCGGAAACCCCGAATCACCCAAGGCCAACGGATCCGTGCAAGGAAAGCCGAACGAAAAATTACGAGTACGAGTTTGAAAAACCTTTTAGATCTACTCCTAGATCTATGTGTTAAGAATATACCTTGAAGCGTGCCCTTTCGCGTTCCCGCTAGTCCAAGGAGTTGCCTGATCTCTAGACCGTCAAGCGTCGATCCTCTAGAAGTATCCACACGAACAATTCTTGATGGAGAAAACCAAAACAAAGGTGTGCTAGCACCTTGATAGGTCACGGCAAGGAAGAGGAGGGAGAACAAGGAGAGAACCCAAGGAAGAAGAAGGAGTAAATGAGGAGTTGAATGAAAAATAAATTTCATTCCCACCTCTAAAGTGGCCGGCCACATTTTGTTGTGTAACCCCATTTCCACTTAATTACAATTAAGTGGAGGCCATTAAGAGGTGTTGTGTAACTCCTATGATGTGGCACATCATGAAGATGTGGACCATTGCCATTGGTCCACATCTTGCCACCTCACAATGATGTGGCAAAGGAGTAACCTCCACTCATTTAATGTGGCCAACCCACATTAAATGCAATGGAGGATTGTAACCTCCATGAGGTGGCAAAGCAAGATGATGTGGAACAACACTATTGGTCCACATCTTGCCACCTCACTCATGATGTGGCAAAGAGTCAAGTCAAACTTGACTCTTCCTCTTCCTCTCTAGTCAAGTCAAACTTGACTCAATCTCTCTCATGGTTGATCTAATCAAAACATTTGATTCAAGCCAACTTAATATAATGAATCTAATTCATTAAATTAAATTGATCTAATGAGTCATAATCTAAATTAGACTCATTAAATACATGAATCAATTTGAGTCTAACTCAATTAGCCCAATTTGGATTACTCTTAATCCAATTTGATTCATCAAATGAATCTAATCCTTTTGGTTCATCGTATGAACCAAATCTCCATCTAATTGTCTTTAGTGTGTGACCCTATAAGTTCTTGTAACGTTGGCAATGCCCTAAATCCATTTAGGAGCATAAGTAATGAGCGGTATCTAGCAACACATCATTACTACCCAAGTTACAAGAATGTCGAGATCCAACATCACCTTGTGACTATTAATTGTGACTCCTCACAATATATGACAAGTGTCCTTCTATCCTAGACATCTAGATTGATCAATGTGAGACATAGACCGTGTCATCCTCTAATCAATCTAAATCTTGAACTCCAAGTAGACTCACTCGATCAAATGAGCTCAACATCTAATGTTGACTCATTTGGGCATGGCCATACACTTAGTGGTCTCACTCTATCAAGAATACCGATGTCGCTCCCGTCATATGGGAGGGATAGATCACATCTACATCACTCACATCCCTCTACATAATTCGTTATATACCCAGTAATCGCCTTTATAGTCCACCTAGTTACGGGTGACGTTTGACGAAACCAAAGCACATAACTCCTTATGTAGGGATCCATGGTGACTTCAGGTCTAAGGACTAATAGTCATACTAATAGCCATATGAGAAAGTATATGACACTCATATAACGATCCATGATACTTTCTTATGGCGGGTCATTCAGTATACATTCTCCAATGTATACCCATGTGTCAGCTTGATATCTCTATATCCATGACTTGTGAGATCAAGTCATCGAGCTGACCTACATGCTAGTCTTATTGCATTAACATTGTCCTTGAATGTTAATACTCGACTAGGAATGATTTAGAGTAGTGTTCCCTATATCATCTCACTATCGATTCAACTAATCGATTGATATAGGTATGAACCTTCTACTCAAGGACGCTATTATACTTAGTCTATTTGGCACTAATACAAATAAGTATAATAACCAAACAAATGCCTTTATTAATATACAAGAATATGATACAATGAGTCCATACAATCATCAAATGATTGGCTCTATGACTCTAACTAACACATATCTCATATGGAGTAGTCGAGATTGACTTCGTCGGGACTCTATTTAGCAAATAAGCTGTCATGAGTGCATAACCCCAAAAGGTTTTGGGAAGATTTATACGATCTATCATTGACCTAACCATGTCCAACAAGGTTCAGTTATGTCTTTCTGATACACCATTATATTGTGACATATAATGCGGAGTCTATTGAGATAATATACCATTGTTCCTTAGATATCTTGAAACTCTTAGCTTAAATACTTACCATCTCGATCGGATCAAAGTATTTTAATACTTTTACCAAGTTATTTCTCTACTTTATTTTTAAATTCTTTAAACTTTTTCAAAGGCTTCAGACTTGTGTTTCATTAGATACACATATCCATAATGAGAGTGATCATTAATGAATGTAATAAACTATCTATAACCTCCTAGTGTGTGAATTGACATTGGGTCACATATATCGGTATGTATGAGACCAAGTAACTCATCAACTTGTTCATTCTTTCCAAAAAAAGATAACTTTATCATTTTTCCTTGTAAACATGAATCGTATACATCAAATGTATCTAATTTAAATTATTTTAAGAATTATAATGTTTTGCAATTCGGACATGCGTTTCTTACTTATATGGTCAAGGCGATAATTCCATGAGTAAGATATTGATTGATTATCTAATCGAGCGCATTTATTGTCCGTTTCGATATTAAGTATGTCACTAGATATATCTAACATTTAGATGTCATTGCATAAAGTTCCAATGCCATAAAGAAAATCATTCAAAGTTATATAAAAACAATTGTTACTAAAAGTCAAATGAAAACCTTTTCTATTTAAGCAAGAAATATAAATAATGTTCTTTATTAATGTATGAATAAAATAACAATTATCTAGTTTTAAGTCAAGTCCATTAGGAATCTTTAACAAGAATGTTTCGATAGCGACTGTAACAACCTTTGCTCCATTCCCAACTCGTAGACTTGATTTTCCCTTGATGAGTTTTCTACTATTCCTTAGCCACTATATGTTATTACATATATGTAAGTCACATCCAGTATCCAATATCTAAGTGTTTGGGAAATAACATGACAATCAATAATTAAAATACCTAAAGTAGATGAGGCATCTGATGCCTTATTCTTCTTCACGGACTCAAGATAAATATTGTAATTTCTTCGCCAGTGTCCCTTTGCCATTCCCAACTCATAGACTTGATTTTTCCTTGACGAATCTTCTGCTATTCCTTAGTCCATGTATATCATTACATATGTAAGATCGCGCTGTCTTTAAAATTTTGGACTAGGAATTTTTAATAAATTACTATAGCCGGAGGATATATGTATATATATATTAGGGTTTATAATCTTTAAAGGATTAATTAAAGAAGTTTAGGGTAATAGATTTAGGTGGGTTAATTAATAGTTTCGGACCCTAATCAGTAAATAGGGAAAGAGAGTGGACCAAAATGAATAAGTAAATAAATAAGAAAGAAAGGCTTTGTAAGGGAATCGCTGGACGAGAAATGGGGAGGCATTTTCATCGGCGACAAGCGGGAGACGGATGTGACGGTTCGAGCGGAGAGCTTCGGGCGGAGGCGGAGGGGGGCTGGTGTGCGTGATTCCGGCGAAGGAGAGGCAAGTATCTTCCTTAGTAGTGGCAGATAGAACTGCTGGGTGATTTCTGTTTCATGTTTAGTCTAAGCGATCGCGGGAGATTTTTGTGTTCTAAATCTGGAAGTAATTTAACGATCTGAAGATTCTATAAGTTAATTTGATGATTTCTGGTTTGAGGATCATGGATTTTCGTCGGAGATTGATTTATGTTCCCTATTCCTCTCTCAACTGGTAACCCTAGCTTCGTCCACCGTTTTCGGTAGGTTCAATGGGGTATCTGGTGATGTTTTCACTTGTGTGTTCTGAGTTGATTGAGTATGCCGTTCTTGCATGATCTATATTGTTCTTGTGGTGTGATTTGAGTCGTTTGGGTATTCTGTTCTTGCACTATTTATTTTGATCTTCAGGGTGATCTTAGTTTTCTGGATATCTTGTTCTTGCATGATCTATTTGGTTCTTGTGTATCCGGTGTAGAATTTGAGATGGGTTCCAGAGGTGTGTGTGTTCTTTTCTTCCTCGTTGTTCAATGCTGTTATGGATTTCTAGTGGAATTTATTGTTTGTTCTTCATTGAATTTGGAGAGAGTTTAGTTTTATGTTATCTGTCAAATCCATTTACATTAGTTCTTCTTGTATATGTATGTAGTTACATGTTCTGTTTGGGTAGAAGGATTGAATGAGGAAGAGGAGTTAATCGAAATCTGGAATTTTTGGGATTAAGAACTTGGGCTTGCATTATTTCTGGTTTTTATTCTTTTTGTACTCATTAAATATTAGATTGGTTTAAACTAATTGTTGAATCTTGTATAAGAATTAAATTAAAATTCAGATTCTAATATTGTGGAGAATGGTGGTGGAATATGACATTTATTGCGATCCTATCGTTTGGATTGTGTTTCAATGGTTTGTACTTGGAGAGGGGTAGGTGGTAACTGTTTTCTCTATCTATTTATCATCACAATTTGGATCACTGCAGTATGTGTTTATCTTTAGAAGTGTTACCTGTATTTGCTTGCACATGTGTAGCTTAAGATTAGTTGTTTCAATGAATGTTAAAGCTTTAGGCCCTGGTGGTTTCCAGAATAAACTTAATGAATAGTGTGATGGGATGTGATTTAGTTGTGAATTTTATTGATATTTTATATAATTAAAGGATATCTGATCTTGGGATTTTGGTTTTTGGTTTTGTGAGGTTTGTATGATTAATTGAGCTGTTTCCAGTGTTTCTTTAGTCTGTAGAAACAGAGCATGTCTTACTGAATCTGACTCATATGATTTGGTAAATTGGCATCATGTGGTGATTGGTTTACTTCATATTATAATTGTTTATGTAGTTCTATTTGCTTCCGTTCCGGACCTAAGTTTTCAGATATGGGATTCTATGTGGTATGTTCATAATTGTGTTCGTTTATGTTGTACTATACATGGCTGATATAAGAGTTCTCTAGTTGTAGGAACCAGACCTGTT
Organism: Zingiber officinale; assembly: GCF_018446385.1. Lineage (NCBI taxonomy): Eukaryota > Viridiplantae > Streptophyta > Magnoliopsida > Zingiberales > Zingiberaceae > Zingiber > Zingiber officinale. Next base: position 82,423,619 of record NC_056002.1, read on the forward strand.
CTAGTCAATTATAATGTACCATTGGTTGATGTATAGGTAAGTGTTTATAAGAGTTCTCTAGCTGTAGGAACCGGACATCTACTTGTCAATTATAATGTACCATTGGTTGATGTATAGGTAAGTGTTTATAAGAGTTCTCAAGATGTAGGAACAGGACATGTACTAGTCAATTATAATGTACCATTGGTTGATGTATAGGTAAGTGTTTAAGAATGAATTATGTTCTCAGATGGTTACTTTACAATTGCTGTGATTGCAACATGTTATAGTACAAGCTGTCTCTGTAATGGTAGGGTTTAATAGATTATGGAAGATAAGTGTGAATAGTGATAGAACTGAAATGTTATAAATAGGACGTGTGGACCTTTCCAAGTAAAGGGTAATTAGATAAATATGGGCCTTAGGTGGTGCCGATACGGCTTGGGTTTCTTGGGATGAGCTCCAGAGGGCTCTTCCAAATATGACCGAGGACCGAGGACCGAGGACCGAGGACCGAGGACCGAGGACTGAGGACTGAGGACATTCACCACGTTAGTTCCATGATTATCCCTTATTGTTTTATGAGGGTTCTGTATTATATTTAATTTCTTTCTATTATACATGCTCTAGAAGTCTAATCTGTATCTACTTTTGGAGTATACTTGCTGGGTCGGTGAACTCACATTGTATTTTACACAGGGTTAGGGAGTGGTATTGAGACGGAGATAGAAGACGCGAAGGCGGAGTGATCTTGAGGAGAAGATGGGATGCAAACAAAACACACTGTTCCCGATTGTTATACTTATTATTCAATTGGAACTAGTAATTGTAACAAGGATGAAGACGTTTTGTAAATAAAAATTCATTGCAATATTTAACTTGTAAATTCTAGTTATAGGTTGTTTCAGTTGGTATTAGAGCAATCGCTCCTGAAAGGTAGTGTGTGCATTGAATTCTAACTTCAACTCGGACACGGCCGCCTTCAAGTCTGTAAGATTTATTCTTGCACATACCTGAATTATTGTTGTGGTTATGTGATTTGTAATCCTGCAGTGTGAGATAAAGAAGGGCGATTGATTATATTAGACATATAGGGCAATGGTTGCTAGGAGGAAATGAATATGTGGCTTAGTGCAGGTGTGGTGTTTGAATCTGGGACATAGTCTTGCTCAGTGCAAGTTTGGGGGTTGTTTGCAGAAATAGGTAGTGATGATCTATTTAGCCTCATGTTCTGCATTTGGGATAGTTTAATAGAATCAAAATTGGTGGGGCGTACATAATTGCTCTCTCTTTATGTACTTAAGTAATTCAGATTGATTATGCAATGTTGGCAATTCCAATTAGATCATTTCTTACATGACAGTATATGAGCAATGCATGAATCTTTTGTATTATTTGACTTGTTCACAGCCCTCTCATGCACAATAGATCCATGACTTTCCTTGACTGCATGTTAAACGTTGTTATAAAACTGGAAATGTTTGTCCAAAACCATTCTTGCTGAATTGGGACTTGGGAGGAAATATGTTGTTTTATATTGTGCCATAATGTCTGAGACAGAGCATTCTATTTAAGGATGAGACTAAGTACAAAGAAAAGGGGAAAATTTCAATGTAGTTTATGTTAAATTTATGTTGAGCCTTATTTTCCATGGTTATCTATAATGCACATTATTTAATATATTTACTTTGGAGGAGTCCAAGTTCCAACTACTGGAATCCTCATACCTATAGGCTAGATGATAGAGTAAATTAATCTTATGATCCCTAAAGTGTGGAACTGACTATGCAGCAGTAACTAAGTAATTTCCAAACTTCAATAGACTGTCATCACCGAGGGTTGATTCCTAGATTGTGGGACTACAATAGTATTAATAATGGAAAATATTTGTTTGTCACCCAACTTCAATAGATTTGCATAACCAAACATGGAAGCCTGGGTATTTGGAAAGCCCAAGAGGTAATATGAAGCTAATGGCAGCACCAACTTGAATTGGACAATGATAGACACAAGAATATTATATTAATTGAAAACATTGAAAGACAAAACACGTGTTAGCCAGTGAACTAAGGACAAACATTTTATTGGAAGCATCTTGTTCTCTCTTAATTGTTATTGTGGGTAGTTTAATATCAAACATCAATTTCTTGCTCATTTATTTCATTGGCACGGGTGTTGATCCATGCTAAATTAGTTAATTTACTTGATGTGTATACTCGGGTTGTAATTCACTAATTCTATGAACATGTAGTCCTGGGGTTTTGACATATTTCATGTGTATTGCTTATAAAAATTTGTGATTTACTACTCTCGTTCAGTGTTTTTATTTATTTGATGATCGAATTCTATTTTTATGAAACTTCCACTTGAAAACTTAGGATTTGCCTTCTTTAGTTTCAGTTGTAGAATGTTTCCTGCATGGCATATTGAAGTATGTCTCTTGAATTGCCTCATATGATACTCCCAACTTGTTACTTTATAGTTTTGTGGTGAAAATTACAACTTGTTACTATGTGGAGGTTTTGCTCCGGATTACTAATATGTTTAAGTTCCTATATGCTACATCGAAGCTTTATTTTCTCTGCATGACCATATTAGATGCTATCTGAACACAACTGTAGTTAGTCTTTACTCAGATGGACTTGAAGTAATGTAAGGACAGGCTCCATATTGCCAAACCGACTTTGTTTTGCTACTCACCAAATTGATCTCATTTGAACAGAATTGGATTGGTTTGGTAAATTCCCCACAAGGATGGTCAGCATCTGAATATTATTTTTGGGGAAGTTTATCGATTAACTATTGAGCCAGAAAATAAAGTTGTGGTTCTTACACCTATGGTTAATGATTAGTTAAAGGCCAAATCAAATAATGCACTTACAGAGCAGGAAAGATATATTGCGTAAGTCTGTGAAAGACTTGATTGGGTGTCTTTCCTAAAATCTACCTCAACTGTTCTCCCCATCTTCGACCATATATTAAAATTAGATGTAATTAAATATTGTTTCATTTTAATTTTTTTTTTAGTTACTAGATGCTACTTGGTTGCATCAACATGTTAAGATGGCAATTCATGAATTGTTAAAGGTTTAGTAGATGTCAAACTTGGATGGATAACATGGCATATGATGCTTTGGAATTTATAATCTTATAGAGTCATTACAAGACCATAGCTATTTTGATGTCTAGTTATTTGGATGTTGTTTGATCAAATAGATCTAGTGAGAGTCTGGTGAAGATTAATCTAGTAATTTAGTAAGGTTGACCAAGTGTTTAGTCCAAGCAAATCAAGATTGATCGGATATTTAGTAAAGGAAAAACCCAAATAGATTAAGGATAATTGGATGTTTGGAAAAAAAAAACTCCTAGAGAGTGAATCATAGGTAATGAAAAATTTTTAGAGATAAACTTTGAACAAAGGGAAAACTTTAAAGGAGGGGGCTTCAAATAAATAAGAGTCTAGTAGATCATGTAAACTAGAAACTAGGCTTAGTATACATTGTATGTTTGCAATTCTGATTTGTAGGAAGTTAAGGACTGGACAAAAACTCAAGGTTCGGAAAGGTTAGAGGGTCGATAAGTTGGAGGAAGCTACTTGGAAAATGGAGCTCGACATGCGCAACCGTTACTCGGAATTGTTTGGTAAGGTAAATTTCGGGGACAAAATTCTTTTAAGGGGGGAAGAGTTGTAAGATCCCGGGACCAACATGAATATGTAAATAAAAAAAAAGAAAGGCTTTATAAGGGAATCGCTGGAAGAGAAGGGGACGTGACGGTTCGAGTGGAGAGCTTCAGGCGGAGGGGGGGGGGGGGGGTTGGTGTGCGTGATTCCGGCGAAGGAGAGGCAAGTATCTTCCTTAGTAGTGGCAACTAGAACTGTTGGGTATGTGATTTCGGCTTCGTGTTTAGTCTAAGCGATCGCGGGAGGTTTTTGTTTTCTAAATCTAGAAGTAATTTAACGATCTGAAGATTCTATAAGTTAATTTGATGATTTCTGGTTTGAGGATCATGGATTTTCGTCGGAGATTGATTTATGTTCCCTATTCCTCTCTCAACTGGTAACCCTAGCTTCGTCCACCGTTTTCGATAGGTTCAATGGGGTATCTGGTGATGTTTTCACTTGTGTGTTCTTAGTTGATTGAGTATGCCGTTCTTGCATGATCTATATTGTTCTTGTGGTGTGATTTGAGTCGTTTGGGTATTTTGTTCTTGCATGATTTATTTTGTTCTTCAGGGTGATCTGAGTTGTCTGGATATCTTGTTCTTGCATGATCTATTTGGTTCTTGTGTATCCGGTGTAGAATTTGAGATGGGTTCCAGAGGTGCGTGTTCTTTTCTTCCTCGTTGTTCAATGCTGTTATAGATTTTTAGTGGAATTTATTGTTTGTTCTTCATTGAATTTGGAGAGAGTTTAGTTTTATGTTATCTGTCAAATCCACTCACATTAGTTCTTCTTGTATATGTATGTAGTTACATGTTCTGTTTGGGTAGAAGGATTGAATGAGGAAGAGGAGTTAATCGAAATCTGGAATTTTTGGGATTAAGAACTTGGGCTTGCATTATTTCTGGTTTTTATTCTTTTTGTACTCATTAAATATTAGATTGGTTTAAACTAATTGTTGAATCTTGTATAAGAATTAAATTAAAATTCAGATTCTAATCTTGTGGAGAATGGTGGTGGAATATGACATTTATTGTGATCCTATCGTTTGGATTGTGTTTCAATGGTTTGTACTTGGAGAGGGGTAGGTGGTCACTGTTTTCTCTATCTATTTATCATCACAATTTGGATCACTGCAGTATGTGTTTATCTTTAGAAGTGTTACCTGTATTTTCCTGCACATGTGTAGCTTAAGATTAGTTGTTTCAATGAATGTTAAAGCTTTAGGCCCTGGTGGTTTCCAGAATAAACTTAATGAATAGTGTGATGGGATGTGATTTAGTTGTGAATTTTATTGCTGTTTTATATAATTAAAGGATGTTTGATCTTGGGATTTTGGTTTTTGGTTTTTGATTTTGTGAGGTTTTTATGATTAATTGAGTTGTTTCCAGTGTTTCTTTAGTCTGTAAAAACAGGGCATGTCTTACTGAATCTGACTCATATGATTTGGTAAATTGGCATCATGTGGTGATTGGTTTACTTCATATTATAATTGTTTATGTAGTTCTATTTGCTTCCGTTCCGGACCTAAGTCTTTAGATATGGGATTCTATGTGGTATGTTCATAATTGTGTTCGTTTATGTTGTACAATACATGGCTGATATAAGAGTTCTCTAGTTGTAGGAACCGGACCTGTTCTAGTCAATTATAATGTACCATTGGTTGATGTATAGGTAAGTATTTATTGTTGGTGTGGGAAGCATATAACGATCGATCGTTATTTTGATAATGGGAAAGGAATTCTAAATTAAGTTATTTTGTGATCTAATGTACTTGATTGAGTGTTTCAGGAAAGTCCTAGCTGCGGCTAGGCAGGTGGAAAACCCTAGGGGGTGGTAATCCTATGCGGAAAGTCTTGACGGGTCGAGAGTTTCAGGCAAAATTCCTAGGGGGGTAACCCTAGGTGAAAAGTCTTGGTGTCGCGAACCAGGTGAAATACTGGACCAGTCAGGATGCAGAAGTTCAGCAGAAAGTCCGGAAGCTTCGAACGTTGAGCAAAAGTTCAGTCGATCTGGAGGATCACACTGGCAATACGTAAATCTCCTGAGTGGAGTAGATGAGGACGCATTCCCCGTAGAGAGAAAGTAGGCGTCGGGTCGACCTAGGGTTTCCGATTGGAAATCCGAAGTCAGACCCGGATAGTCCGACGACTGTCAAGTTTATCTATCATATTATTTCTGTGCTAACTTTGTTTTGCAGGGTTTGTGTTTGGGACTAACACAATTTGCAGGAACAAAGGAGCAACTTAGACCTCGGATGAACAGTGTCCGAGGCGCCTCCATGGGGCTTGGAGGCGCCTCGGGTGTTAGCCGAAACCAGTTGTCCAGAAACGCTTGAGGCGCCCTATATGGACTTGAAGGTGCCTTGGAGCTGGGGTTCAAGACGCCTTGGACTGGCCTTTAAGGCGCCTTGAGGAAGAAAAGTGCAGAAGGATTCTGCGCTGATCTACGCGGCTAAATCGGCTCATTGGAGGCGCCTCGGACAGCCTTGGAGGCGCCTCCAGCACTGTTTATAAGGGGACTTCGAATAGTAGCTCAGAACAACTTCTTCCAAGTGATCTTTCTGCTACAAGCTGCTTACGAGACGATCCCGAAGTGCTGTAATGAGATCCCGACGACCCGGAGCTTCAGCTTTCAGTATTTCGTTGTCGGTATAAAGTTTGTTTACTGCTTTTACATTGTACTTAGTTTGTAATAACAACTTTTGAGCTTATAGTTGTTGCCCACCGGAAGCGATCAACGATCGTGGGCCTTGGAGTAGGAGTCGCCACAGGCTCCGAACCAAGTAACCAACTTGTGTTAGCGTGTACTCTTTTATTTTTCCGCTGCGTTTATTTACTCGATTGTTTTACGATTCCGAAACGAAGGAAATAGCCACGAGCGCTATTCACCCACCTCTAGCGCTTTCGATCCAACAATTGGTATCAGAGCGGGGTCGCGTTGATCTGGTGCAACCACCAATCACACAATCTTTTTTCGTGGTATTTTCAGCTTTACTGAGTCAATTAGAATTAGCTTAATAGCAATATTCTAATTAATTTTTCTCGAATCAATTTTTGCTCGAGACTGGTGCAACACCACTCGAGTTCGCAAATTCTTATCTTTACTTCCCGCACTGCTAATCCAAGATTTAGTCTTGGGTTATTCCTATTTTTTTGTTGTTGCATATCGCTAATGGCTCAACAAGAAGGGTTCAGGACCGTTCGCCCCCCACTTTTCTCCGGAGAAGACTTTGGATACTGGAAGGGGCGAATAGAAACCTTTCTCAAGACACAGTTCTACACGTGGATGATTATCAAGACTGGACTAGAACTGCCATCCGACAAAAACGGCAAGTCGACATCCTACGAAAAATGGGAACCGACCCTAATCAAGAAGGTGAAAGATGATGCCAGAGCAACCTGCACCCTCCAGTGCGGACTGACCAAGGAGGAACTCAACAGAGTCAGACCATTCTCCGGCGCAAAAGAGCTTTGGGGGAAGCTGATCGAACTCCACGAGGGCACCTCCGACACTAAGGTAAGCAAGAGAGATCTTTGTTCAATAAATTATATAATTTGAAAATGCAGGAAGACAAGACGGTCAGTCAACTTCACGCTCGTATGCAAGACATCCTAAATTCTCTCCACGCGATTGGGCAAAAGGTCGAGAACAAGGACATCATAAGGTACGCACTTAATGTTTTTCCGAGGAGCACATTGTGGGCATCAATGGTAGATGCTTACAAAGTCTTCAAAGATTTATCTTCCATTAGATTAGACGAATTATTCTCTGAATTTGAACTTCATGAGCAGAGTAATACACAGCCACCCGAGAAAGGTGTAGCTTTGCTTGCAGGTACCAGTAGAACACGCGAACCAAGATCACGACGAAGAACCGAGCCAGAGTCGGAACCAGAACCAGATTCAGACGATGAAGATGATGAACTAACAACCGAACTCGTGAACTTGGTAAAGAAGCTCTACAAGAAAAAGAAGGGCTTCAACAAGAAAGACCTAAAGAAGGCAGTCCAATCCAAGGAGGGTCACCCAGCTCAAAGGTCAAGTTTGAGGTGACATGCTACGGATGCAACCAGAAGGGGCATATCGAGGCCAACTGCCCCAATCAGAAGGATGCAAAGAAGCAAAGAAAGAAGAAGGTACTAAAAGCAACCTTTGAAGAATCTTCAGAAGAGGATACTGACGACGAGCTCGAACAGACGAGCCTTCTTTCCCTGATGGTCCGAGACCAGATCGATGTGTCCGAGAGCGAGAGCGAGTCGGAAGCAGAGTCGAAAAGAAGCCACGGATCCGTATCCGTTTCCGAAGGGCCCGATCCCTCTGTAAGTATCCCTCGACTTAACAACCTAGTTAATTATTTGTTACGAAAATTAGCTAAGTCTAATCTTAGAGTTAAGTCACTTCTAAAGGAAGTAGCTGTCCTTAAAGAAGTGACTAATTCTGAATCTTTGACTGAACCAGTTCAGACTGGAAACTCGACTCTGTTGGTGCAACCTTAGGTCAAGGTTGACCTGGTTGACCCGACTCGAGGTGACTTGACTCGAGTTGTATTTTGATGTTTGACTTGGGAAGATTGTCGATGCAACCTTAGGTCAAGGTTGACCTAGTTGAGTTGCATGTTGATGTTTGACACTCGTGAGAGAGTTCTATTCTTGATATGGGACAAGAATAGATGTTTGGGAGGTTGTTGGTGCAACCGTAGGTCAAGGTTGACCTGGTTGACCTGATTTGGGAAAAGTCCAAGCAGGGATCTTGGCACTGGAAAAGTCCAAGTATGGAGACTTGGCACTGGAAAAGTCCAAGTATGGAGACTTGGCACTGGAAAAGTCCAAGCAGGGAGCTTGGCACGCGAAAAGTCCAAGTATGGAGACTTGGCACGGGAAAAGTCCAAGTATGGAGACTTGGCACGGGAAAAGTCCAAGTATGGAGACTTGGCACGGAGAAGTCCTGGTGAGTGAAGCCAGGCAGTGAGAAAGTCCTAACTGGGATGTTAGGCAGTGTGGAAATCCTGGTGAGTGAAGCCAGGTGAAAGTCCTGGTGAGTGAAGCCAGGCAAGGGAAAATCCAGATGGATCAGGGATGATCGGACTTCTGGTGTTGGAAAGTCCAAGTAGGTCAAGGGAGTGATCGGATACTTGGCACGAAGTGGAAAATCCAGATGGATCAGGGATGATCGGACATCTGGTGTGGAAAAGTCTAAGTGGGTCAAAAGGATTGACCGGACACTTAGCGGGGAGTGCTAGCAGGTCAAGGGAGTGACCAGATGCTAGGCATAATGTAGATTGACCGGATGTTGGTTTGGACTTGGTTTGGGCGAAAACCATGAGCTGGATCGATCTGGTGATCGATCCAGTGATACCACGAATATTCTGATCGGTCTGGTGACCGATCCGTAACACATCAGTAGCATACTGTGTGATAACTGATCGGTCTGGTGACCGATCAGGAGTCGATCAGAAGCCGAACAGGAGCGAGGCGCAAGAGGGGCTGAGGGACCGATCAGCATAAAGCCTGATCGGTCCCCACGACCGATCAGGAGGATCCCTGATCGGTCCATGGACCGATCAGGGACGGAACAGAAGCGAAGGCTTCTTCCCTGATCGGTCCACAGACCGATCAGGGTTCTAGCCGTTGCGACGCAACGGCTAGTTTCTTCGCTGTTTCTCCTTCACAGGTATAAAGGATCGAGGGCATCTTCTGTGCTTTAACTTCCTACTTTTCCTCTCTTCTGCTGAAGATTTGTGGGCTGCGATAAGAGCTCTGTTGAGTTCCTTCCGAAAGCTTCGCGTGAGCTTCCCCGACTGGAACAGCTGCTGCTGTTAGGGTTTTTGAAGCTGCTGCTTCATCTGGACTCCAGTCGAAGAGAAAGTAAGATTGGTAGAGTGCTTGTGTATTCTTATTGTATTTCTTGCTTATTCTTTGTACTTGTACTCCTGTTTGCTGTTGCAAATAAGTGTGGCGAGGTTTCTCCACCCAGAAGGAGTTTTTATTAGCCGGTTTTCCGGGGACTCATCCACCGACGGATTGATTTGGGTTCGTCCACCTTACGGACACGCCGAGGAGTAGGAGCATCATCTCCGAACCTCGTACATAGCTGTGTTAAGGTTTGATATTCTTCCTTTCGTTTCTAGTTTATTTTTCCGCTGCGCTAACGAATTGTAGGAAGAAACGAGCGATTTGGGGAGGCTATTCACACCCCCTCTCTAGCCGTACGAAGGATCCTAACAAGTGGTATCAGAGCCAGGTCGCTCTTCGTCGGATTCACACCCGTGGGAGCAAAGCTAGAGAATGGATCTCTATGGAGAAGACGTCACCATTCCACCCTTCTACGAATGCGGCGACTTCGCGTATTGGAAGGTAAGGATGAAGTACTTTCTTATGACTAACATAATGAATTGGTTTTGTGTACAAGAAGGTTTTACTCCTCCGGTGGATAAGGAAGGAAAACCTCTTGAGAAGAAGGAGTGGACCAGAGAACAAATTCACAAATCCGAAATCAACGAAGAGGTAACGAGAATAATTGAATTTTCATTGCCTACTAACATCTTGTGTAAGATAGGTTACAACAATGCCAAGGAATTATGGGATAACTTGGCCAAGTACCATGAGGAGAGCTCCACTTCAAATCATGAAGAGGAGACAAGTGAGTCATCAAGTAGCTCACATCATGGAGGAGAGGAATTAGAAGTTGAGGGTTACTCAACATCTAAGGACGAAGAGGAGGAGAGTTCTTCTTCAAGTTCGGAGCAAGAAGAAGAAGCTTCTACCTCCGAAAGGGATGAAGAAGAGAGCTCGCATCCACCCTCAACCCTAGGTAACTCAAGCAATTTAAGTTCAATTAAATTACACATTATGTGCTTTGAGTGTAGGGAACATGGACATTACAAGAGTAAGTGTCCAAAGAGGGTAAGAAAGACTCCACCGGCGCCAAAGGTCAAGGAAGCCGGAGTCCCGAAACGCAAGGGCAAGGAGCACATCGTGTGCTTCCAATGCAAGCAAAGGGGACACTATAGGAGCCATTGTCCGAGGGGGAGGCAACCTCACAAGGGCAAGAGACCGGGCACATCGATAGGGGGAGCTAAGGCAAACCCTAAGGTAACCTCTAAGGTTCATTTTTGCAATTCTAATAAAATGCATGCTAGGAATTTTATTGCACTTGTCGATAATAACAAGCATGATAACCTTAGGAATCAATACATGTGCTTAGGAGCTAAACATGTGAGTCTAGATAAGGATAATTCTAGAAAGGCTAACCCTAGGATCAACCCATCTAAGGCTAAGGATAACCTAGGTAGGAATCCTAAATCAACTAGACACATGCCTAGGAACACCTCAAGAAAGAATGACAAATCAAAACTTGAGGTATTAGAGAAAGAAAATCAAATCTTGAGGTCAAGACTTGACTCTCTAGAAAAGGCTCTTAAGGATTTGACTCTAGGGTTTAAGGGTCAAAAACCAATGTCCAAGGACAAGAAAGGTTTGGGTCACAAATCTAAGTCCCAAGTGGTCAAGCCCACTTATCACAATGTTCCATTCGATTATGGAACAAAACCTAGGGCTAGGAAGACCACCACCAAGGTCACAAGGGGAGTCACCCCTAGAGTTGATCTTGATGAGTCCCAAATGACCAAGGCTTCAAAGCCTAAGAGGGTCATTAGGAGGGTTGCTAGGGAAGTTATCCCTAGTGAATATTTAGTGAATCCAATGAGCTCAAATAGGTATTGGGTTCCTAGGAGCATCTTCTCTACCCCATAAATGGGTTAGAGAGTGTCAACTCCAATAAGAAGGGTAGTTAACCCAACTTTGAGGAAATTGAAACTCAAGGAGCATTTTCAAGGTTTTGTGAACCTTTGAAAATGAAAAAGAATTATTATTTACTCCTTGAAGAGTAAATTGTGCCATATTTGAAAAATATCGATTTTAATCTTATTTGGCACAATTTAAGAAAACCTAGAGAAATACCATAATTGGGATTTTGGTTTTCTCTTAGGGATATATGGGCAATCTAGGGTTAGATTTTAGGTTAGCAAAGTGGTTAAGGATACTTAGATAGGTAATCTAGGTATATTTATTTATGCTAAATCCTGCCATGATTGTTTGCCCTCACATGTCATGACATCATGTTTAGTTTTATTATCATTTGAAATGTCATGATAATGCTTAGGCCAGTTTTTATGTCATGTTTATTTAAGTTTCAAACTTTATGCCATGACATCATGACATTGGCACATGTTTTTATTTATGATATTATTTCATGCCATGTCATCATCTCTTGCATTAAAGATCAATTTAAATTGATTTAAGGATAGAAACACAATTTGATAATGAGATCAAGTTGGTGTTTAGAAAATGCACGAGAACTTAGCCTAAGATGACCTAAACCCATATCTCACATCAAAATTAACTTGGATGTGTTTGATACACTTTAGATGTGTGTGAGATATTAGGATCATGAGTTAGGATCAAGGTGCATAGTTCTTGTACCTAGATTAGCCTAATTCAAGAAATGGGGGATCATAGGGAAAGTTTATGTACAAGTCATGTACATATAGCCCTAAGATTGTGGTCCTAAATTAAAAGATTTAAAATCATTTTAAAATTTGATTTGAAAAACCTTGATGATGCTTTCCTAGTGATAGCATTCATCATTTGAACATTGTGATACAAAGTTGAGTTAAACTTGAACTATTTCAAAGTTTTTGAACTTTGTATCAAGATTGAAAAATGGAAGTTATTTTCATAGAAAACTATTTTTCCATGATAGTGTATGATATGAGGAATGTATCCTCAAAGTTTCGTAATTTTTGGAATTTTCTTGAATTTATTAGGAGTTTCTGATTTTCCGGAAGGGGAAATCAGAAGTTCTGATTTCAGTGGCTGGATCGGTCCGGGGACCGATCCAGGGAAGATCTGATCGGTCTGCGGACCGATCCAGAGTATTGTGGATCGGTCTGCAGACCGATCCAGTGAGTTCCAGTAGCACGAGTGCGATCTGGTGAAGGGATGATCGGTCTGGTGACCGATCAGGGCGTGCCGAATTTCTGATTTTTCAACTGTTGTCTGAAATTTCAGTTATGGAAGTGGTGTTTTTGGATTTCTAAAGGTTTGGAACTCACAAAGACATTGTTGGTGCAATGGTCAAGGGGGAGTTGACCTTTAGGGGGAGTTTTACCTAATTGTCAAGGGGGAGTTGACTTTTAGGGGGAGTTTTTTACTACTTAAGACTTTTGAGGATTAGTGATATGGGATTATCACTAAGTTGATTATTGAGTTTAGTATCAAGGGGGAAATTAAGAGTTTCAATGAAAGGTATGGGACTCTCATTAGGAAGAAACTCTTGACCTTGATACCCTCCTTTTTCTTTTTGATGTGTGTCAAAAAGGGGAGAGTGTTCATTGGAGAATTATTGGAGAACCCAAGTTAGGTTATCGGGTTAACCTAAGCTAGAGGAAGAACATTGGAATTCTTTTTGATGTATGTCAAAAAGGGGGAGAATTATTGGAGAACCCAAGTTAGGTTATCGGGTTAACCTAAGGGGAGAATGTCCAGAGAATGAAGAACATTGGACATTGGAAGATGGTTGGAAAACCTAAGTTAGGTTATCGGGTTAACCTAACTTGATTATGGGTTTTGTCAAACATCAAAAAGGGGGAGATTGTTGGTGCAACCTTAGGTCAAGGTTGACCTGGTTGACCCGACTCGAGGTGACTTGACTCGAGTTGTATTTTGATGTTTGACTTGGGAAGATTGTCGATGCAACCTTAGGTCAAGGTTGACCTAGTTGAGTTGCATGTTGATGTTTGACACTCGTGAGAGAGTTCTATTCTTGATATGGGACAAGAATAGATGTTTGGGAGGTTGTTGGTGCAACCGTAGGTCAAGGTTGACCTGGTTGACCTGATTTGGGAAAAGTCCAAGCAGGGATCTTGGCACTGGAAAAGTCCAAGTATGGAGACTTGGCACTGGAAAAGTCCAAGTATGGAGACTTGGCACTGGAAAAGTCCAAGCAGGGAGCTTGGCACGCGAAAAGTCCAAGTATGGAGACTTGGCACGGGAAAAGTCCAAGTATGGAGACTTGGCACGGAGAAGTCCTGGTGAGTGAAGCCAGACAGTGAGAAAGTCCTAACTGGGATGTTAGGCAGTGTGGAAATCCTGGTGAGTGAAGCCAGGTGAAAGTCCTGGTGAGTGAAGCCAGGCAAGTGGAAAATCCAGATGGATCAGGGATGATCAGACTTCTGGTGTTGGAAAGTCCAAGTAGGTCAAGGGAGTGATCGGATACTTGGCACGAAATGGAAAATCCAGATGGATCAGGGATGATCGGACATCTGGTGTGGAAAAGTCTAAGTGGGTCAAAAGGATTGACCGGACACTTAGCGGGGAGTGCTAGCAGGTCAAGGGAGTGACCAGATGCTAGGCATAATGTAGATTGACCGGATGTTGGTTTGGACTTGGTTTGGGCGAAAACCATGAGCTGGATCGATCTGGTGATCGATCCAGTGATACCACGAATATTCTGATCGGTCTGGTGACCGATCAGTAACACATCAGTAGCATACTGTGTGATAACTGATCGGTCTGGTGACCGATCAGGAGTCGATCAGAAGCCGAACAGGAGCGAGGCGCAAGAGGGGCTGATCGGTCAGGGGACCGATCAGCACAAAGCCTGATCGGTCCCCAGACCGATCAGGAAGTTCCCTGATCGGTCTGTGGACCGATCAGGAGGATCCCTGATCGGTCCATGGACCGATCAGGGACGGAACAGAAGCGAAGGCTTCTTCCCTGATCGGTCCACAGACTGATCAGGGTTCTAGCCGTTGCGACGCAACGGCTAGTTTCTTCGCTGTTTCTCCTTCACAGGTATAAAGGATCGAGGGCATCTTCTGTGCTTTAACTTCTTACTTTTCCTCTCTTCTGTTGAAGATTTGTGGGCTGCGATAAGAGCTCTGTTGAGTTCCTTCCGAAAGCTTCGCGTGAGCTTCCCCGACTGAAACAGCTGCTGCTGTTAGGGTTTTTGAAGCTGCTGCTTCATCTGGACTCCAGTCGACGAGAAAGCAAGATTGGTAGAGTGCTTGTGTATTCTTATTGTATTTCTTGCTTATTCTTTGTACTTGTACTCCTGTTTGCTGTTGCAAATAAGTGTGGCGAGGTTTCTCCACCCAGAAGGAGTTTTTATTAGCCGGTTTTCCGGGGACTCATCCACCGACGGATTGATTTGGGTTCGTCCACCTTACGGACACGCCGAGGAGTAGGAGCATCATCTCCGAACCTCGTACATAGCTGTGTTAAGGTTTGATATTCTTCCTTTCGTTTCTAGTTTATTTTTCCGCTGCGCTAAAGAATTGTAGGAAGAAACGAGCGATTTGGGGCGGCTATTCACACCCCCCCCCCCCTCTCTAGCCGTACGAAGGATCCTAACAGACTCAAGTCCAAAAACTTGAGAAAGAGAATTTCAGCCTGAAAACTCAGGTCAAGGATCTAGAGAAAATATTAGAACGATTCTCTTTGGGTTCCAAGAACCTTGACCTACTTCTTGAAACACAAAGGACAATTTACAATAGAACTGGACTAGGATTCAAATCGAAAAAGAAATATAAATTATACTTATCACTTATACAAAGAACAAATAGAAAAATAGTCCAAGCATGGGTCCCCAAGTCCAACCTGATCAATCAAGTTGGACTTGGACAATATTGGGTCTCTAAGGATCAAATACATTACCTCGATAAACCATATCGAAGCTATGATCCAAGGGAGCTAGAAGAAAAATAATAAAAATAAAACTAGACTCAAATTGAATTAAAAATAAAATTAAATTCAATTAAATTAAATTTAAATCCAAATTAAATTAAATTCAAATAAAATCAAACTAAATCAAAATCCAAAGGAAGGCTCCAGAATAGCTGACACCTCCAAAATTAATCCACCCGATAAGGGTAAACAAGAGTAGACTTCCCGACCGGGAAATTAAGGTTAGAGTAAAATGGGCTAAGGTTTAACTTGACCCACGGTACTGGTGAAGTATTGGATGATAATACGTTGGGGAAACTTAGTCATTGCATGTCTAGGAAGATATGACTTCGACCTGGTGCATTTGACTAAGTGAAACTGACCGAAGCTATCCTTTATGGATCCTAACCAGTTAGACCAAAGTTTTGTACTAAGTTCAATGGGTAGGACTATTTGGAAAACCTCTAAGACATGGTTACTTTAATGATGTCCTTGTGACTCACCATAGCTCAGAAATTTATCCAAAAAACCCCTACTTGAAGAACCCAAAGCTAAATCTGAATCTAACACAAAGTTAAACTAAACCCTAAAATTGAACCATAATTCATCTCACAACAATTATAGGATTCCCTGATTGGAAATTTAGATCAGGTGAGATGACTAAGGAATAAAAACTAAATTCATAATTAAAATTAATTCAAAATTAAATTCATAATTAAAATTAATTCAAAATTAATTAATTTAAATTATTTTTTCAAAATTAATTAACTTAAAATTATTTTTTTAAAAATTAATTAACTTAAATTATTTTTTAAATAACTTAAATTATTTTTTACTTAAATTATTTTTCAAAATTAATTAACTTAAATTATTTTTTTTAAAAAAATCTAATTAACTTAAATTATTTTTTTAAAAAATTTAATTAACTTAAACTTATTTTTCAAAATTTAGTTAACTTAAACTTATGTTTCAAAAATTTAATTAATTTAAATTATTTTTCAAAAATTTAATTAACTTAAATTATTTTTCAAAATTTAATTAACTTAAACTTATTTGTCAAAACTTAATTAACTTAAAATTATTTTTTTTAAAATTAATTAACTTAAATTATCTTTCAATTTAATTAACTTAAATTACTTTTTCAAATTTATTAACTTAAATTATTTTCTCAAAATTATCTAACTTAAATTATTTTCTCAAAATTAATTAACTTAAATTATTTTTTCAAAATTAATTACTTTTCAAAATTAATTACTTTTCAAAATTAATTAACTTAAATTACTTTTCAAAATTAATTTACTTAAATTACTTTTCAAAATCAATTAACCTAAATTATTTTCTTTCAAGGTTAATTAACTTAAGTTATTTGTTAAAAAATTAATCAACTTAAATTACTTTTCAAAATTAATTAACTTAAATTACTTTTCAAAATCAATTAACCTAAATTATTTTTTTCAAGGTTAATTAACTTAAACTATTTTTTAAAATTAACTTAAATTAAATTAATTAACTTAAAATTTAATTTCAAAAAAAAAAAATTTAACTGGATCTAGCGACTTAACTTGATTAACCAAGTGAAAGTTATTGTCCTCTAGGTAATCAGCTAGTAGCTAACTGGTTAGACATGTGATCGCGAACCCAAGTGCCTGATTTTTAAACTTTTTTTAGGCATGAACATTAGGGCTCTGATACTTTACTTAAAGCGAAATTAACTAATTAACAATCAATCTAACTCAACTCATGCTTGGACATTAAGGATTAAAACTCCTCCCTTGCCCTCAAAAGCTTTAAATTAATTATTTGACTAAAAGAAAAATTCTTTCAAATTTAAACTTTAAGCTAAGTTTTCAAAACTTTAAACGTTCAAATCATTTTTGTGTACTTTTTGAAAATTTTGGCTAAGTATTTTTAGACTAAGCTTTCAAAATTCTGGTCATTTTAAAAAGCTAAAATATTTTGAAAATTTAACAAAGTACTTTTCAAAGTCAACTTTTTAGCTTTTTGAAAGAAAAATTACTCTTTAGACCTTGGTTTCATTTAGCTAAAGAATATTATACAAAACCAAGTGTTACCAAAATACCTTGTCCCTTATTAAAAGCCTAATGTTTCAAAATCCTAACTAAATTGCTTAAAACTAAAATTGTTTTTGCTATACTACAAAAGAAAACTTTTTCTCCAACAAAAGTTATTTTTTTTGAAAACCAAACTTCGAGCTCAAACTGTTTTAACTTAGTGAATTTGATTTACAAGAAATATTGCTTTTAAAAAGTTCAAATTTTTTTTCTCTTTCCTAAAAATCTTCACAAAGACTTAAGACTTTTTTCAAACGTACTTATTTTTTGATGAATGGCAAAGGGGGAGAGTAGGCAAATTCAAAAGAAAGGTTAATAAAAATTTTTTAGAATGCATTTATTAAGGGGGAGCCTGACAAAGTTTAAGTGTTTAGCTTAACCATACGTGCATTTAAAATCTATTAAGCTTGCTTACTTAAACTTTATGTATCTATTTTACTTAGCTTTGAATTTCAGTTGCCATAATCAAAAAGGGGGAGATTGTTGGTGTGGGAAACATCCGACGATCTACCGTTGTTTTGATAATGGCAAAGGAATTCAAAGTTAAGTTGTTTTGTGATCTAATGCACTTAATTGAGTGTTTCAGGAAAGTCCTAGCTGTGGTTAGGCAGGTGGAAAACCCTAGGGGGTGGTAACCCTATGCGGAAAGTCTTGGCGGGTCGAGAGCTTCAGGCAAAAGTCCTAGGGGGGGTAACCCTAGGTGAAAAGTCCTGGTGTCGTGAATCAGGTGAAAGACTGGACCAGCCGGGAAGCGGAAGTCCAGCAAAAAGTCCGGAAGCTTTGAACGCTGAGCAAAAGTCCAGTCGATGTGGAGGATCGCACTGGCAACAGGTAAATCTCCTGAGTGGAGTAGGTGAGAACGCGCTCCCCGTAGAGGGAACAGTAGGCGTCGGGTCGACCTAGGATTTCTGGTTGGAAATCCAAAGTCAGACCCGGACAGTCCGACGACTGTCAAGTTTATCTATCATATTATTTCTGTGCTAACTTTGTTTTGTAGGTTTTGTGTTTGGGACTAACACAATTTGCAGGAACAAAGGAGCAACTCAGACCTCGGATGAACAGTGTCCGAGGCGCCTCCATGGGGCTTGGAGGCGCCTTGGGTGCTAGCCGAAGCCAGCTATCCAGAAATGCTGGAGGCGCCCTATATGGACTTGAGGGCGCCTTGGAGCTGGGGTTCAAGGCGCCTTGAACTAGCCTTTAAGGCGCCTTGAGGAAGATAAGCGCAGAAGGAGTCTGCGCTGATCTACGCGGCTGAATGAGCTTGTTGGAGGCGCCTCAGACAGCCTTGGAGGCGCCTCCAGCACTGTTTATAAGGGGACTTCGAACAGCAGCTCAGAACAAGTTCTTCCAAGCGATCTTTCTGCTACAATATGCTTACGAGACGATCCCGAAGTGCTGCAACGAGATCCCGACGACCCGGAGCTTCAGCTTTCAGTATTTCGTTGTCGGTATAAAGTTTGTTTACTGCTTTTACATTATATTTAGTTTGTAATAATAACTTTCGAGCTTATAGTTGTTGCCCACTGGAAATGATCAACGATTGTGGGCCTTGGAGTAGGAGTCGCCACAGGCTCCGAATCAAGTAACCAACTTGTGTTAGCGTGTGCTCTTTTATTTTTCCGCTGCGTTTATTTACTCGATTGTTTTACGATTCCGAAACGAACGAAATAGCCACGAGTGCTATTCACCCCCCCCTCTAGCGCTTTTGATCCAACATTTATAAGAGTTCTCTAGCTGTTGGAACCGGACATGTACTTGTCAATTATAATGTACCATTGGTTTATGTATAGATAAGTGTTTATAAGAGTTCTCAAGCTATAGGAACCAGACATTTACTAGTCAATTATAATGTACCATTGGTTGATGTATAGGTAAGTGTTTAAGAATGAATTATTCTCTCGGATGGTTACTTTACAATTGCTGTGATTGCAACATGTTATAGTATAAGCTTTCTCTGTAATGGTAGGGTTCAATAGATTATGGAAGATAAGTGTGAATAATGATAGATCTGAAATGTTATAAATAGGACATGTGGACCTTTCCAAGTAAAGGGTAATTAGATAAATATTGGCCTTAGGTGGTGCCGATACAGGTTGGATGTCTTGGGATGATCTCCAAGGAGGGCTCTTCCAAACATGACTTAAGACTGATGACTGTCGACTGATGACTAATGACTGATGACTAATAATTGATAATTAAGTGGTACCTTCTAGGGTTAATTGACTGATACATGACAGTGCTCTTTAACGGTTCACCACGTTAGTTCCATGATTATCTCTTATTGTTTTATGAGGGTTCTGGATTATGTTTAATTTTTTTTTGTTATACATGCTCTAGAAGTCTAATTTGTATCTATTTTTGGAGTATACTTGCTGGGTCAGTGAATTCACATTATATTTTATACAGGGGTAGGGAGTGGTATCGGGATGGAGATAGAAGACGTGAAGGTCGAGTGATCTTGAGAAGAAGATGGGATGCAAACAAAACACACTATCCCCGATTGTTATACTTATTATTCAATTGGAACTAGTAATTGTAACAAGATGAAGAGGTTTTGTAAATAAAAATTCATTGCAATATTTAACTTGTAAATTCTAGTTATAGGTTGTTTCAATATATATGTGAGCCATATCTATTATCTAATATTCAAGTGTTTGAGGAAATAACATGACAATCAATAACGAAATACTTAAAGAGGATGAGGTATCGGATGATTTATTCTTCTTCACAAATTCAAAATAAATCATGTAGTTTCTATGCCAGTCCTATCTTGCCACAATGATGGCATGAGCCCTTTTGTGATGGTTCTTCTCTCTTGGCTCTTTTGCTCTTCCCCTTATTATGATATTTTGGTTTTCTCTTAGAACAATTCTTGGAGGAGTCTACTAGTATCACAGTTTTATTTTCAATTTTAATAGAATGCTCCATAGTCTTGAGCATATTAATCATCTCGGGGATGGTCGATTCCAAATTGTTCATCCGATAGTTCATCATAAATTGTAAATAATTTTTTGACAAACTATGAAAAATTAAGTCAATACTTAACTCATGATCCATCATAAAATCGAGTGATGCTAAACTTTCTATGTAGCCATTCATCTTTACTACATATTGTATTGAAGACAAATCCTCTTGCATCTTTGAGAAAAAAAGAAACTTGGAGACCTCAAACATTTCAAATTGGCTTGCTCAACAAATAACTCATGAAGATGATAGACAATATCATAAGCATCCAAATGCTCATGTTGTTTTTGTAATTTAGGAGACATAGCGCTAGCATGATGCAACTTGCAAGTATAGAATCATCGTTATATTTATGATGAGCCAACAATTGGTCCGTAGTTGCATTGACATCAAGACTTGTGGGAAGAGGTTGATTAAGGACATAAACTAGTTTCTTAACTTTGGGAACAATTCTTAAACTTCAAAACTCAGTCTAAGAAGTTTGTTCCAATCAGTTTATTTGAATCTAAAATCGAACGCAGATTAACTGAAGTCATAATAAATGATTAACCTAAAAATACAAAAATGAGTATGAGAGACATGATTTTATTTATATAACAATTTACATGTAATAAAATCCTTCTTAGTTATTAAATTCAAGCACCTTTATTTTGAATTCGGGAGATAGTAGGTTTTCTCCAAGTGGGTTGATATCCACCATAGATAAGAACAATCTTGACTTTAGTCACCAAGATATTTTTATCGACAGCGGTAAGTAACTAGTTTACCGATTGCATATTGCTTATATACAACTATCATATTATACTAGCAACTAATTGATTTTCACATGAACATCGAGTTGTTAACATATTAACAAGTATACATCAAATGCATATCACCCAACTTCATCTCTTTCTATATTGTTCATGGCTTTAGCACAACAAATCAATTCTTCAAGTTTAAAACTAACATGTTAATTATGAGATTGCATTTCTATGGTTTGAACATATTTAATTTCAAGTTGAGATTGACTTTGGTGAACAACTCAAGCAAGAACTTAAACTCTGATTCTTACCATAGTAACGGAAGATGTAGATTTTAATATTGTGTAAGGGAATTTTCTTTTATCTACATCATACAAATATTCTATCTACATGACATTACACACATGACATAAATGATGACATGCCACGTCATGCGCATGCCATAGTATATGACACATCACATGCAAAGCATAATCTAATCGCATCACACGAATGGAAAATATAAAATTATATTACATACAAATGGCATGAGATGTATACTTAATTTTATAGTTATCATTATTTTATTTGGATATATAAAATATGTTGGGGTTGCAAGATTGTAAATATAGTCCCACGTTGAAAACACATGGGAAAGATCATGGGTTTATAAGAGAAAAGATATCTCCATTTACATGACACCTTATGGGAAGAGCCCAAGAGCAAAACCATGAGGGCTTAGGTCCAAAGTGGACAATATCATGTAATTGTGGAGATATTTAATTTTTTTTCGATCCTGCAATTGGTTTTAAAGCCCAGATTGCCAGAAGGTTAAACCGTCGACTGTGCACAAGAGCTATGGTCTGATTGAGCCATGGGGGTATAATATTGACCTCGAACAAAAAAAGTGGGGGCTCTTATATTCGGATCAAGAGGACCAAACACTAGGTTGGAAGTCCTAGTTGTGGCTAGGCAAGGAAGTCCTAGTAGGTCGGGTGGATCGAGGGGTAGGAAGATCTGGTGGGTCGAGGATCGGACGTGGGAAGCCTATAGTCCTTTGTTTGAGGGAGGGGGATTGTTGGAGTTACACGGTTGCAAACATAGTCCTACATTGAAAACACATGGGAAAGATCATGGGTTTATAAGAGAAAAGATATCTTCATTGGCATGAGGTCTTTTGGGTAGAGCCCAAGAGCAAAACCATGAAGACTTATACCTAAAGTGGGCAATATCATGTAATTGTGGAGATATCTAAATTCTTGTCAATCCTACAAAATATGTATAAGGATTTGATTTCATAAATCATAGATTTTTATAAAATATATCTTTTAAAGATTTGATTTCATAAATAAAAAATCTTTAATTATAAATTATAAAATTTCTATAAAAGATTTGTTTTCACAAATCAAAATCTTTTAATTTTAGATTTGGAGATAAAGTTTCAAAACTAATTACATATTTTCTTTAAAAAAATAATTTCAAATTAACCAATTCCAAATTAGGAAACAAATTCCCTAATCATAATTTTAGGATCAAATTTTCCTAATTATAATTTCATAACAGAATAGCAAATAATTAGAATTTCTTTAATTAACTCAGAATTACCAAAATTAGAATTTTCAACTCACTGTTTTAGAAACAGGAGCTGGATCGATCGGCTGATCGATCCAAGTTATCTAGATCAATCCAGCGATCGATCCAAAACTATTCTATTGAAAACTTACAACTTGGATTGATAGGCTAATTAATCTAGGGTATCTGGATCTATCAGCTGATCGTTCCAGAAGTGAACAGAGACGAAGAAACTGCATTTCTTCTCTGGATCGATCGATGGATCGATCCAGCCATATTCAATTGATCCGCTGATCGATCCAGCCCTTCTCTGTTCACAAATTTTCCTCCTGGATCGATCTATAGATCGATTCAAGTGAAAATTTTGATGTGATTTCAAGGTGGATCGATCAGCAGATCGATCAAGACAATCTTGATCGATCAGTTGATCGATTGAAAATGGTTCTGTTCTGTTTTCTAATTTTAGATCAGAAAATAATTTTTCAAATCTATTTTTCCCTAATCATCTAGTGGAAGACTTATCGAGCTCTGATACCACTGTTGAGATATGTCTAATGTAGTATGTGCTAAAAACACATTTTGCAAACATGCGCAGCTGAAGACGTACCGATTAAATAAAATAATTTATTACATCACACACATCACACATATGCAGGATACAATCACACTAACAAAATCATAAAATATAATGAAAAATGAATAATAATTATTTTAGGTATACCCTATAGATGACCTATAATGAGAACAACATTAATTATAGTGATGTTGTCGAACCTCACCTCTATTTGTATCCACACCGAGCTCCTCAAGACAACTCTATAAGTACAAGTCTCGCCTTCAGAAGGTCCTAGCCACGAGTGAAGGAGAAGGATCAAGAGGAAGAAGAAGCAAAACAAGGGACAACTTCTTCCTTATTTTTTTTGTTGGGTCATGGCAACAAGAGGGTGTTCCTCTTGTTGTTGGCAGTGGGAGAGAGAGGAAGAGAGAAGAGGAGAGGAAGATTAGGCTTCAAAAAACCCAATCAACCTAATAATGAATTGATGTGTTTAATTATCTCTCAACCATATCAATATATAGCCATCATTAAGGAGTTGGATTAGAAAGGCCAAATCCAACCATTATCTCTTAATCAAAAATTAGCCCATTAACCCCTTCGTTTGGTTCACAACTAAACCAAGTTAGTTCATGACTAATTCAATTTGATTCATGACTAAACGAAATAGGAACTAACTCTTCCATAAGAGATGTGGTTCATCTGTGCTTCTTTTCCAACAAATATTTTCATATTTATCTTATGTATGGTCCAACCAAATATTTATCTCCTAATCTAAGAATCCTATTCTTTAATTTATTTTATGTCTTTTAGAGACTCGTAATGCATGTGAACCAATAGGTTTTCGATTTATCTCGGTCATTCATAATTAACTATTTAATTATAAACATTCATGAGTGGCACCTAATAGTACATCATGATCCCCAATTAGCCAAAAAATCATAGTTGATCTCAGAATTAATTCTAAACCCTTTAGCAGCTATAGTGAGGCATACCTCATTCTTTCACTCATCTTATACCCACTTCATTCAGGACATGGTCTATGTGTTTGACCCCACTAAACTGATTACATCTTACCTAGCTCAAGTAATTGTTTCTCGTTATGTGGATTCAAATTACTTGTACATGTGTACAAGAGTCCTGTACTCTTAACATGTGATGCTTTGACCAAAGATTTTGAGTAATAATACTAACGAGTAGTCATAGGGTATACTCCTTGCAAGGAGCGGTGAATCCTCGGTGGGCTATCCAAACACCTTCAAGCACTTTGACTTATACCCAATTATCCCGAGCCCACACCTTGATGAGATGCTTGCTTAAGATGTCAAAGTATAAATCTCCATGGCTAAGATGACTTGTATATCTCAAGTCAAAGGAAACCTTGCACTAAAGTTGTAATAAGAACCTCACAGACATATCTATATGTAGAGAACCATATGAAGTCTTACAGCAGGTCACTCCAATGAACTAGTTACCATAACTAGTATCCATGTTTAACTCTTGACATCTAAATATCTCCAGCTAGTGAGAAACAGCTGCTTGGCTAAACCAAGGAGCATAACCAATGCTAGTTTTACAGAATTGATGATATCCGAATGCACCAATTCAACGATTAGGAAAATTTCAATACATTAATAATTGCACTTGTAGAAATTCACAAGTTGTGATCCAATTACCGATTCTCTCATGTTATGAATTGTATTGTGAATATTTAGTAAATGAATTTAAGACTATTTAAATATATAATATGTACTCAAATAGTGAATTTATATTTATCAAATAAATAGTAAAAATCATAAGGCAATTGCCTAGGACATTTCTCAAAATCTGATAGCATAATCTTTGGCCACTTATCAACTCGGATGCCTGTGATTTCTATCTGCTTGAGGGTGCCTCCAAGCACTCTGAGGTGCTTCTAATGTACCTTCGAGGTGCCTACAACTCACTCCAAGGAGCCTTCGCGGAGCAAACTCTATCCCCAATGTTGATTTGTGAACGGGCACCTCCTTTGGATCTAGGGTGTCTCCAAGTGTTTCTCCAAGGTGCCTCTAAGAACCTCTGAGGTGCCTCAGACCTTATTCATCCAAGGCTGATTTTAACCTTTAACTCCTACAAAAACTTGTTAATCCAAATAAAAAATATTCCCTACAAGACAGAATTAGCATAATAATAAAATGACATTATTAATTAGATCCTGTCTTCCTAAGACTAGGATCTAGTCATGGTTTCAGCTTAAACATCTAAAAAGGCTTCAAGCTTGACCGTGCCTATATCCCATTAGGACTCATCCTCACTAGATCACTCTCCTCGAATGACTTACCTTTACTTAATATTTGTAGTTATTTGACTTGTCTCTTGACCCACCAGGTCTTTCTGTCAGAATCACACATCTAGACTATAACTAATCGTCTAGAATCGAACGTCTCGATTGGACTTCAGCCAACTATCTAATCCTTACAAACCTAGCTAGATTTCATGGCAGAATCATACATCTGGACTTCAACCTAGTGTCTGGTCCTCTAGACCCGTCAATTTCTACACACTCAATAAAAGTATTATATAAACATAACATCTAACTTTAAATCATTTGTTATTCATCAAAAACATGAGTTTGGGCATTGATGCTTACTGCATCAACACCATTAACCCGCAACCCATTCCAATAGCCTTAAGTTTGGTTCAAGAGCAAACCAAGTTTAGTTCAAAACCAAAACCCTTTTTAATTAAAAACAAACCAATTTGGTTTATAATTAAACCAAACAGTATTCATCTCATCTTCAAAAGACATGGCCCATGTAGGACTAGGGAGGTCGGCTAGAGGAGGTGAATGTCTTAAAAAAAGTTAGAACCAATCTCTTACTTTTTCAACTTAGCAAGGACTCAATATTAATAAAAACAAATAACTAACATAAAAGAAATAACTAAAAAAATTAAGAAGGCTTAGAATGTACTTGGTTACAATCTAGATGATTGTTAATCCAAGGTAGTTAAAAACACCACTCAAAAAAGACTCCTTCATTGAAGGCGCAATAGTCTCTTACACACTTTAAAAGCTCAGGAATTACTTAAGAAGTTATTACAATTATTGTATTTTAATTCCTAGCTCAAAGAAGCTTTTTATACCCTCCTAGAAAAAATTTATCATTGGTTTATGTCGGTTGGAGATGCCTCTAAAGGGATCCAGGACGTCTCCAAAACAATAAAAACTATCCTCTTCTCATCGGTAGTCTAATGGCTACAGTTCATTGGAGATGCCTCTATGGAAGCTCTAGGGCACCTCCAAGAGAGGCGCAAGGGCGCTTCCAACCATCTTGGAGGTGCCTCCAACCAACTTGGAGTGGCCTTTAGCCCATCCAGTTAACTTCCAAATAGTTAACTCTTCCTTGCGCTTCTTTGGGTGACGTTCCGACCATCCGAAATTGAGCTCACCCGAACTATGATCTCCTTCTTGAGCAAGCTTCCTCCCTAGTTTCTCGTCCCTTGAATTCTCTACACACATCCTTCTTGTCCACAAGTGTACTCTTTCATAGCTTTTCGCCCCTCGGATGCACCGAGCTAGTCAACTCATTTTCCCTATCACCTTTCTCACTCACCGCATCTTCCGCTCAACTTCTTGTGTTCCTAAGTTCCCACACATTTAGACACAAGGCATTAACACAATACAGGAGCTAATTTGTCTTAGTTGATCACATCAAGACTAACCTGAAGTATTTACAATCTCCACCTTTTTGAAGTGCATCAACCCGAATAAAGATTAGAAAAATCTAAACAAGTAAAAAATAATTATAACTTAAATATGAGAATTAAACGGATTTATTTAAATTTCAAGTAAATAAATATTATAATTTAAAATAAAATCACCCTAAACTTAATATCTTGTTATTCTCCCCCTTTGCTCACATCAAAAATGGGAAAAATTGAAAATAATAATATAAAAATACAAGAAAAGTTTAAGGGTCTAGAAGCAAAATACTTACACTATTGTATTTTTAATTGATATTTCTTATTTTTATAAAAATAATTAAAATTTATTTTTAGGTTGTAAAAAATCCTAAAAATTTTTGCCAACATTTCATAGAATTTTTTAGACCAAAATATTTTTTTTTCACAAAAATACTATTTTTTATTGCTAGAATAAATATTTTAGAAATAAAATATGTATTTTTGAAACATAACGATTAAAAATAGTTGTAGGCTTCAAAAAATTATGCTAATTTTTTTTAGCATATAAAATATAATTTTTATCCATAGAAAAATTATAATCCATAATGATTAAAAATCTTCTTGATGACTTGCCATAAGCGCAGGTCTGGTGTAAGCCTCGATCTCGGACTCTAATGACGACTCATCTCACGTGGCTTTTAGATTCTTGTGCTTTGTCCGTCTTGACCCTCTATCATTTTCTTTCTCCCTTTTCTTCTACTTCATGTAGTTGTCTTTGATGTATCCTTCTTGCCAATTATAGCAAGGAACCTTCCTTTTTATTCATAGTAGCTTCATTGTGTGTTTCTTATCAAAATTATTAGTTTTAAAAAAACTTACTAAACTTTCTTACTATGTACGCTTCTTCATTTTCATCGAGCAATGATTCTGACTCTGGCTCAATCTTCTTGTCTTTGAGTGCTAGGTTTTGAGTTAACTTTTCTTCTTTATTTAACTCGTATATCTGGACTCATTAATTTAAAAGTGGAAAATAGATTTTCTAAAATACTTACTTTGAGGTCCTTGGATATGTAAAATGAGTTCACTATAGATGTCCACTTAGGAATTCTCAGAAAATCATTTAACGCATACCTTAGTGAATCTCAATTTGTTAACATTTCACCAAGGTTCGCGAGTTCAATGATCAACTCCTTGACTCTTGCGTGTAGATGAGCTATTGTCTCTTCCTTTTCCCTCTTGAGGTTGTTGAGTTGGTTCCAAAGAAGGTCCCATCTTGCGAGTTTAGACTCCCAGGTCCCTTCATGCAACTCTAGGACCATCTCCCAAAGTTCTTTAGTTGAGTCGTAGTGTAACAACCCAAATTTCCTCAATTTGAGTCCTAATAGTAATTAAAAATATTTAGAAATACTTTAGAAATATTCTAGAGATTTTTATAAATTTTTAGAGTATTTTTATGTAATTTTTGGAGTTCGTTTGGTATTTTTACCAAAAGAAACAAGTTGTAAAAATAAAGAGGTTGAGCCGAGGTTTGAACCGGAGACCTCCGATTAAGCAAAGCCTTAAGTTGTCTCGGATGCCCAGGAACCCAGCAAGGCCGTGCTGATTAAATATATAGTGAAATAAACTTAAGCAGTAATAGAAAACAGAAAATATTAAGTATAAAAGAGTTTCGGCCGAGATTCGAACCCGCGACCTCGGACCCGGTCTGAGACTTAAGCGAACCGCGTTAGCGAAGTGTTCAACAGGTGTTTCGTGAACATATCAATAACGAATTGGTCTTAAGCCATAACAAAATCAAAAAATACCGAAGTTATAAAAGGGATAAGAGTTGTTATGTTTCCGTGACCTAAACCTAAACTTTCCTCATCTCCCTCGCTCACGAACGGCGATGGCGACTCGGCTTAGGCGGAAGCGAAGAACGAAGCCCTAGCTTTGTCTCTAACGGCCGACGAAGGGGTATTCTCGTGAGATCTCCACATGGTTGTGATCCTCTTGTTGAGGGGAAACCGTGAGCACGAAGAAGAAGCCGAAAAATTGCAATCTCCGAAGCCCTAGAAGCCTAATTCGGATTGTAAGACCAAGAAACCAATGTAAACGCTTCTCACCTGTGGTAGGAGTAGTTTTCAGATTTTGCTTCTCCTTGTTTTTGAATCATGCTGTGAAAGTCTTTGTGATGGGTTTGCTGCCGTGACTTTCAAAGAAAGAACATGATTGGTAAAGTTCAAGCATGTGGGTTGTATACCTCAAGCTTTGTAGCTAGAATTCGGATTTTGTTATTCTAGGCAATGAGCATGAAGAACAATTATGATCTTTAGGTTTCCAGTAGCAAATGTTATGTTTTGTTTTCCTTTTGTTGCCGTGGCACATAGTGTGAAGAACAGTTATAGTTTGAGTTTACAGTAGCAATTGTTTACAGTAGCAATTTCCCTTTTGGTTCTTTGTCGTGGACTGAAACAGTAGCAATCTCCTGTTTCCTTTTTGTTGCCGTGGCACATAGCGAGAAGAATAATTATGTTTTAAGTTTGCAGTAGCAAGTTCCATTAGATTTGTAATTTGTGACTTGGTGAGCATGTTGGGTTGAATGGGAGCAAGCAACCTTCTGTTTCCTTTTGTTACCGTAGCAATTGTCACAGTAGCAATTCCTTTTGTTCCTTACCGTAGCAATTTCTTTTAATCTGAGTATGCCGTGGTTTTTTTAAGATTTAGCAGGATGTTAGTTTTGAATTCTTGTGTGAATTATTGCTTCAAGTGCTATAATCTGAACCACAAGTTTCAGTTTGTGCTAGTGTATTTCAGTTTAGATCTTGTTATTTATTTCAAGCATTCAGATTTAAGTTTCTTGCCACCTCAATATGCATGAACGGTTTTATTTATAAGCTTGCAATTTTATTTAGCATCTCAGCGCAGTTTTATTAAGCATTTTAGTGCAGATTTTTGTTAAGTGTAATAGTGCAGATTTTGTTAAGTATCATACTGCAGATCTTGTTAAGTATTACAGTATTTTGAGTTTAAGAAAAGTATAAGAAAGATAAAGAAAAGAAAGAAAAAGGTCAAGGCCTTAAGTAGATCCCAAAGTCAAGACTTTAGGGATTTTGGCACAAGGTGTTTGTTAAAATGCCAAGGCATTTAAAGAAGAAGTAATTAAGATATTTTACTTTGAGAGGCTAGTACCCAACTTCCGAAGTTGTCGTTAAACAAATCCAGATGACCAATTCTGAGGTCTTGGCCCTGGTAAGACCGAAGTCTTTACCCTCGTAGGACTGGTGGCTCGCTACCTGAGTTTCTATTAGAGAGCGTGCAATGGTACTACGCCAGGGCCCAAGAAGAGATTTATTATTATTTTGAAGTATTAAAGTATAAATTTTGAACAAGTGAAACAAGCTTCACATTGGTTTAAAATTCAGCAAGTTTAGTTTTCTTATATGCTGACATGTTGTTTAGATTTACTTACATGTTTAGTACTTCAGTATGCTATGTTTCTTTTGCTATTAGATGAGCATGAGTAGTATTTCTATCTGAGCATTCAGTTTTAGATTTCTTCCAGTTACATGCATATTCGAGTTTTGTGAGTTAGATAGTGCTTACTAAATAATTTTGCTTAGAGTTACATTTCCTCTTACTGCAGATAAAGGAATGGAAAAGCTATAGCGAAGGAAGGCGACAAGGAGGTGCGGATGGATGTGTGATGTTTGGACTATAGAAGCCTTGGGATTTAGTTAAAGATTTTATTAAGATATTTTGTATTTAGACTATTGGGATTGTTTATTCATGTAGATGATTTAATTCATAAAATGACTTTATGTATTTAGAATTTTCTCATTAGAATTGCTATGCATATTAGTTTCACTATTGAGTTGTGTTAATGTTGCATGCATGTTCAAATTAATACATATATTTCAACATGTTTAGATTGATGTATAGTTTTAGTTGTATATAAATGCTAGAGTAGAATGTAGAGATAAGTTATTCATGTTTCCGCTGTCACTAATTGCATGTTTAGAGAGTTTTATGTATTGATAATTACATGTGAGCAACATAGTTAAGATAAGTTAGTAGGTCAGTAGCGCTCCACCCTCACAGACTAGTAGTGAGGAGGGTGGGGTATTACAAGTTGGTATTAGAGCAGTTCCTATTCTCCAGCATCACACATCAGTACCAACCTTGCCGTCTTCAAGTAAGAAAGTATTTAAAATTCTTTTATTAGTATGTTTTTCCTTATTATTTGTAGCATAAAGAAACCCTTGGAAATATTTGTTTATAAGTGCTAAAGTGAGATAAAAGTTTTGTTTGGTTTTTCTATGTTTATATATATGTCTAGGAAGAATAGAGACGATTTCAGTTTTCTTTCTCTTTCTACATAATTAGATGTCAAGAAGAGGACGCCCCCGTACCGCTCGTACTGAGGACCGAGTACAGGAGAACGAAAAGGACTCAAGCCGGAGGATGTTCAGGTAGTTTGGGAGTACCCAGAGGTATTCCCAGAAGAGTTACCTGGACTACCTTCCAACAGAGAAGTGGAGTTTGGAATTTAGTTGGTTCCTGGCACCAGTTCAATTTCAAAAGCTCCGTACTGAATGTCTCCAGTAGAGCTAAAAGAGTTACAAGAACAACTTCAGGAGTTACTTGACAAGGGTTTCATCCACCCTAGTCATTCATCATGGGGAGCTCCAGTGTTGTTCGTTGAGAAGAAAGACGGATCTATGCTGATGTGCATAGATTTTAGAGCGCTGAGCAAAGTAATAGTTAAGGACAAGTACCCTCTTCCCAGAATAGATGATTTATTTGATCAACTAAAGGGGGCAATAGTATTCTCTAAAATAGACCTGCGCTCTGGGTACCATCAATTGAAAGTGAAAGGAAGTGATATACCCAGAACAGCTTCCAGGACCAGATGTAGACACTACAAAATTGTAGTCATACCATTTGGAGTGACTAATGCACCTGCGGTCTCCAGGGACTTTATAACAGGTCTTCCAAGGACCACTAATGGGTACGATGCGATAGGGGTGATAGTAGACAGAGAAGTTAAGAGACCAAGGAACAAAGGAGTACCACTAGTGAAGGTCATTTGGCATCAGAAGTGCGAGGAAACTACTTGGGAGCGTAAGGACAGTATGAGACAGAGATATCCGGAGTTATTCTAAGTTCGAGGATGAACTTTTTATAAGGTGTGGGGAATTGTAACAACCCAAATTTCCTCATTCCGAGTCCTAATATTAATTAAAAATATTTAGAAATGCTTTAGAAATATTCTAGAGATTTTTAGAGTATTTTTATGTAATTTTTGGAGTTCGTTTGGTATTTTTACCAAAAGAAACAAGTTGCAAAAATAAAGAGGTTGAGCCGAGGTTTGAACCGGAGACCTCCGGTTAAGCAAAGCCTTAAGTTGTCTCAGATGACCAGGAACCCAGCAGGGCTGTGCTGATTAAATATATAGCGAAATAAACTTAAGCAGTAATAGAAAACAAAAAATATTAAGTATAAAAGAGTTTCAGCCAAGATTCGAACCCGCGACCTCCGACCCGGTCCGAGACTTAAGCGAAACACGCTAGCCTAGCGTTCAACAGGTGTTTCGTGAACAAATCAATAACGAATTGGTCTTAAACCATAACAGAATCGAAAAATACCGAAGTTATAAAAGGGATAAGAGTTGTTATGTTTCCGTGACCTAAACCTAAACTTTCCTCTTCTCCCTCGCTCACGAACGACGACGGTGACTCGGCTTAGGCGGAAGCGAAGAACGAAGCCCTAGCTTCGTCTCAGGCGGTCGGCGAAGGGGTATTCTCGTGAGATCTCCACACGGTTGTGATCCTCTCATTGAGGGGAAACCGTGAGCATGAAGAAGAAGCCGAAAACTTGCAATCTCCGAAACCCTAGAAGCTTAATTCGGATTGTAAGACCAAGAAACCAATGTAAGCACTTCTCACCTGCGGTAGGAGTAGTTTTCGGATTTTGCTTCTCCTTGTTTTTGAATCATGATGTGAAAGTCATTGTGATGGGTTTGCTGCCGTGACTTTCAAAGAAAGAACATGATTGGTAAAGTTCAAGCATGTGGGTTGTATACCTTAAGCTTTGTAGTTGGAATTTGGATTTTGTTATTCTAGGCAATGAGCATGAAGAACAATTATGATCTTTAGGTTTCTAGTAGAAAGTGTTATGTTTTGTTTTCCTTTTGTTGCCGTGGCACATAGTGTGAAGAACAGTTATAGTTTGAGTTTACAGTAGCAATTGTTTACAGTAGCAATTTCCCTTTTGGTTCTTTGCCGTGGACTGAAAGTGTAGCAATCTCCTGTTTCCTTTTTGTTGCGGTGGCACATAGCAAGAAGAATAATTATGTTTTAAGTTTATAGTAGTAAGTTCCATTAGATTTGTAATTTGTGACTTGGTGAGCATGTTGGGTTGAATGGGAGCTAGCAACCTTTTGTTTCCTTTTGTTACCGTAACAATTGTCACAGTAGCAATTCCTTTTGTTCCTTATCGTAGCAATTTCCTTTAATCTGAGTATGTCGTGGTTTTTTTAAAGCTTTAGCAGGATGTTGGTTTTGAATTCTTGTGTGAATTATTGCTTCAAATGCTATAATCTGAACCACAGGTTTCAGTTTGTGCTAGTGTATTTCAGTTTAGATCTTGTTATTTATTTCAAGCATTCAGATTTAAGTTTTCTTGCCACCTCAATATGCATGAACGATTTTATTTATAAGCCTGTAATTTTATTTAGCATCTCAATGCAGTTTTATTAAGCATTTCATGATAGGATCGAGTAGCGCGATAGAGGGGGGGGTGAATATCGCTTCTTTTTAAAACTATTCTTTTCTTTTTAAGTCAGAATCGTGTAGCGAAAAATAAATAGAGACACAATGGTTTACTTCGTTCGGAGCCTAGCTCGACTCCTACTCGATGGCCCGCGGTCCTTGACCGCACCGATGGGCAAAGCACTAAAACCCTTCTCTCCGAACTCCTCGGAGAGAAGCAGATCGTACAAGTACAATAGAATAAGATAGTAACAAACCTACTATCTTATTAGCAATTAAGTATAAAACAAAAAATAAATATATCGACAAATGAATCGAAGATGTAGCGTAGGTCGATTCTTTCAAATGACATAGCTTTGCACTGAAGATGAGTCGCTTGCAGAGTAGTAACTTGTGATCAGAAAGTTCTTGATTGGCCTCTGTCTTCGAGTCTGAATTTATAGGTTGACTGAGGTTCGGTCGACCGATCCCTCTGTTCAGTCGACCGAACTAGCTCCGCTCACCCACAGCTGGAGTCTGACGCTGGCTCGTAAATTCTACATTAACTGGCCTTCAATGGTTCGGTCGACCGAACCCTTTTATCGGTCGACCGAACAAGGTTTTTCCTTGTTCGCTGAAATCTGCCGAGATCACCCTTTAATGCTGATTAAATGCTGATTGGATCGGTCGACCGATCCTCTTGTTCGGTCGACCGATCCTCTTGTTCGGTCGACCGATCAGCCCTTCTTTCCTTTGCTTGCTGATTCGGTGCTGATGAACTGGCTTGCTGAGTCAACAGGTTCGGTCGACCGATCTTACCTTTCGGTCGACCGATCAAGCTTCGACCGGACTCTGGCTCAGTTCTGATCTGGACTAACTTCTGTGCTGATCTTACTTGGTTCGGTCGACCGGTCCTCTGGTTCGGTCGACCGATCCGCCTAGACATGCAAAACAGTGTTAGAACAAAAAACACCCTGCAACACAGATGTTAGCATAACAGTATAATAATGCATGAGAAATAAAAGAACAGTAGAACTGTTCTTGATCTCAACTTGGAAACCTTCTCGGTTTCTTCAGTTGGATCAGCGGCCTAAGGTTGTTTCCTCCAGGAATCCGACCTCACTGTCGCTCCTCCAGTTTGCTTACCTCAACCTACCCGCCAAACTTTGATCCTCCAGATCTAGTTTGGACTTCTCACTCAGCCTTGATCGGCTCCCCATGACATTTCCTTTGATCTTCGGTCCTTCAGACCTCTCGATCACACTGCCAAGCTTTGTCTCCCCCCGACCTTCTTGGACTTTCACCTGGGTTCCACGATCTGCTAAGATTTCTTCTGCCTAGTCTCCAACTAGGTCTTTCCCGGTTGAGTAAACATTCTGCACACTCAGTAAACTTGTTAGATCACAACAAGACTTAACTTGAACCTTTGACAACATCAAAACTCAGGTTTGATTCTGGTGCAATTTGCACCAACAATCTCCCCTTTTTGATGTTTGGCAACCAAGGTTCAAAGTTAAGTTTAAAAAAATGCAACAGGTAAATAAACAAGCATACAAATATGCAACAAGTAAATAAACAAGCAATTTAACTTTTAACTCACCCTTTGAATTAACTAACTCTCCCCCTGAATTCACTATCTCTCCCCCTTTGACACACATCAAAAATAGGGGCAGAACCAAAAACAAATAAAGTTAGAATAGACTAATCAAATAATAGACATATAAAAATCATTAAAAAATATACTAAGTCAAGAAACAATTCAAAAATTATATGTTGAAAATAATTTTTAAGTAAAAAACCTTGAAAAAATTATATTTTGTAATAATTTTTTTTTAATATTAAGGCAAGAAATAGTTTGAAAAATTCTAAAATTATATGTTAAAAAAAATGAAATATTAAGTAAATGAAAACATTTTATATTTTTTTTAAAGAATAAAAGTTTAACAACATATTTAAAAAAAAATTATATTAAAAAAAAACTAAAGCAAGAAATATTTTGAAAAATTCTAAAATTTTAAATAAATTAAAGCATTTGAAGTTTAAATGAATAAAATAAATTTTTAGGAGAATGAATTTCTGAAAAATTTGATCAAAATAGTATAAGCCTAAAAACTTGTTTTGAAGCTCCCCCTAAAACTGACAAATTCCTAAAGTCCAAGCATGGATATAGAAAAACTAAGGAAAATTTGTCCTTATGATGAAATGTCCAACCCTTGTCCAAGGCCAGCTATCACAAGATAGTAGCAATTTGACTCAGGTTGGTCAATTTGAGCATTTTAGAACTAGCAAGGTTTTACTTACTAGTTAACTCAAATTGATCAATATTTGTTATTTAAAGGCCAGATTTATAGCGATGCACTAACATAAGCATCTGAAATCTAGGGCTAGGACCTAAGCATCTCACCCATTCAAAGTTATCAAACAAGGGATCCTACTGTGCTTGTGAGATGCTGGCTCCTAGAACTATAGGAACATGCAATTCTACGGTAAGACCTAGGCTATTCCAGAAAATAAATTTAAAGAATTTTGAAAACAAATATTTTTGAAATGGGGATTTTTACAAAAATAAATTTGAAAAATAGACTAGATAGTAATTTTCATAATCAAAGAACCTATTCTACAAAATTTATCAAAAACTACTAAAGACAGGAAAAAAGAAACACTGAAGATTTAACATAGTCATAATTCAAGGTAAGTAATAGATACAATAAGTCACAAAAGATAAATCCTTAAATCACTCATCCTCATCCTCATTATCTCTCAGATAATCAAAAATCCTCTGCTGCTCCTTCTGTAATGCATCAGTACGTTCTATCATCTCATGACGAATATCAGCAACTTGTCCCTGAAGAGAGTTGTACTGATCATCCATTTTTGTTTCCAATGAGTCAAAGCGACTGAAAATATCATCTCACAGATGGGTAAAGAAGTCACTAGTTGGAGGAGGAGGAGGAGCATATGAACTGCTTTGAGGAAAATCGAAGAAGGGTGTCATGGCAAATCCAGGATCAATGGCCACAGGAGGAGGCGCAGTAATAGGAATCAGATCATCCTCATCAATAGGATCGTCAACAACCGGTGGGATGTAGTGTGGATGTGTTCGTTTGTACACAAGGCCTTCGGCTCTTGTCTTAATCCCAGCCAAGAATAATTGCCTAACCCCGACAAGATCAAAGTCAGACAACTCAATCAACTCACCTCGATGAACTCCTACTCTGAGATTGGCAATATAAGCAGTAAGAACATGACACTGAATCATATGAACCTTAAGTGAAGTACTGTACCCTGAATAGTAAATGATAGATCTGAATACCCAGTAGCCTAGGTCAAAGTCTAGTCTGTGTTTAAGGGCGTACATCAGAAAAAGATGAACTGGACGCAAAACGCCCTGATCTCCAGATGATAAAGGATAAACACAAGACACAACCATCTTATAAAAAGCATTATCTCTTGGACTAAGAGGTACAGTTGACATTTTTTTAGGACGAGGTCCCTCAAAGAAGTCAGCATATATGAGGTCTAAAGTCAGATGAGAAAAAGGAGTAGGTGATCCAGAGACTTACTAAAAAAGATACGGTTAACTGACGGTTGGATCCGTAGAAATCGAAGAAACATGTCAAGATCAAACAACATGTCTCGAGTAGCAACTCTAGTCCTAAAATGATGGGGATCAAGTTCGCACAAGTTGTGGTAAAATTCCGAACAGAGAATAGGATTGTATGCATGTCTACAAAAGATGACGCTATCAAGTTGATAGTGTTGATTGATCTCTATGACCTCAGGACAAAAGGTGTGATAGAATTGGAGATCCAAACAACAAGTACCGATAACCTTAAATTTTTTATTAGGAAAGGATAGACGCAATTCTTCGGTAGAAAACCTAGGATCTTGGCTAGGATTAAGAGAGCTAGCTTCTCTTTGTGCAATAGCTCTACTTTTCTCACTATAAAAAAATAAATAACAATGCAATAAGTAACTTGTGCAAAAATATTAAAAGGAATAGAATAAAGAAAGTTACCGAGGCATTTTCGAATGGGAAGAGGCTGGAATCGGCGAATAGTATAGGAGATAGAAGAGTAGAAGAATGGATTTGGATGAGTTGTAAGGGTTGCTAGCTTCTGCTTTTATAGAAGATGATCGGTCGACTGATCAAGGGTTTGGTTGACCGATCCCTTAAATCTCTTGTCCTTTTGACCGGTGAGCAGACGTTCCGTCGACCGATAAAACGGTTCGGTCGATCGGAACTTTAATTTTGGCACGGATACAGGGTAGTTGAACAGATGAGAGTTATGTTTTCGGTCGACCGATAAAATGGTCCGGTCAACCGAATAATTGAACATTCGTCATGTGACATATTAAAAGAGTTAGGTTCGGTCGACCGAACCGATTGTTCGGTCGACGGATAATTAATAAATTTTAATTAAGTTTAAAATAATTTTAATTAATTTTTTTTAAGTTTAAAATAATTTTAATTAAGTTTAAAATAATTTTAATTAAGTTTAAAATAATTTTAATTAAGTTTAAAATAATTTTAATTAATTTTAAAATAATTTTAATTTTAAAATAATTTTAATTAAGTTTAAAATAATTTTAATTTTAAGTCTAAAATAATTTTAATTAAGTTTAAAATAATTTTAATTAAGTTTAAAATAATTTTAATTAAGTTTAAAATAATTTTAATTAAGATTAAAATAATTTTAATTATGTTTAAAATAATTATAATTAAGTTTGAAATAATTTTAATTAAGTTTAAAATAATTTTAAATAAGTTTAAAATAATTTAAATTAAGTATAAAATAATTTTAATTAAGTTTAAAATAATTTTAATTAAGTTTAAAATAATTTTAATTAAGTTTAAAATAATTTTTAATTAAGTTTAAAATAATTTTAAATAAGTTTAAAATAATTTTAATTAAGTTTAAAATAATTTTAAAATAATTTTGTTAAGTTTAAAATAAGTTTAATATAATTTTTAATTAAGTTTAAAATAATTTTTAATTAAGTTTAATTAAGTTTAAAATAATTTTGTTAAGTTTAAAATAAGTTTAATTAAGTTTAAAATAATTTTAAAATAATTTTAATTAAGTTTAAGATAATTTTGTTAAGTTTAAAATAAGTTTAATTAAGTTTAAAATAATTTTGTTAAGTTTAAAATAAGTTTAATTAAGTTCAAAATAATTTTGTTAACTTTAAAATAAGTTTAATTAAGTTTAAAATAATTTTTTTAAGTTTAAAATAAGTTTAATTAAGTTTAATTAAGTTTAAAATAATTTTGTTAAGTTTAAAATAAGTTTAATATAATTTTTAATTAAGTTTAAAATAATTTTGTTAAGTTTAAAATAAGTTTAATTAAGTTTAAAATAATTTTTAATTAAGTTTAATTAAGTTTAAAATAATTTTGTTAAGTTTAAAATAAGTTTAATTAAGTTTAAAATAATTTTTAAATAATTTTAAATAAGTTTAAAATAATTTGGTTTGAATTAGATTAGATTTGAATTTAGTTAGGTTTGAATTAAGTTTTAAATTGAATTAGTTTGAATTAGATTAAAATTAATTTACTTTAAATTAGAATTAATTTGAAAGAGGTTATTGAACCCATGTTAGATTCAAACTTATCTTTGGGTTAATAAAGCAGGCGTCCTAAGCATAAGTTTCAGTTCAGTGGCGAGGCATATGGCCTACTTGAATATCATTAGACCACTTGCTGAAGACTTTCTAAATTGTTCTTGCCCAAAAAACTTAATACTAAATTTTGGTCTAACTAGCCCATGTTTGACTGGGGTAGCTTCGGTCAGATCCACTAAGTCTAGTGCACCAGGTAGAATTCCATATTCAACCTAGACATGCCTTCGACAGAGTTTCCTTGACGTACTATCATCCCAATCCATTCCGGTGCTATGTTATAGGGTTTGGTAAACCTTTTTCATCTAACCGTTCTAATAATCCTAATCCTAAGTATTGAGTTTGGTTTAAGTTGGTTGGATTGTTTTTCTAGTTGCTCCCCCTGAGTCATAGCTTAGATAAGGTCTATCTAAGTAATGAATTTGACTCTTAGGGACCAAGTAGTGGTTTGATTTGATTGGTTAGATTAAGTGTTTTGTTTGAACCCATGCTTGGACTTGTCTTCTAACATTTTGACTGATTAGAGACATGTATGATTTGTTTGTTTTGTTCGGTTTATAGCCAAGCCCCGATTTGTTGTACACAGCTCGTTGCGATCCAAGTACCATATTTAGACACTTGGATCCCATTTCGAACCTTTCAAAAGTTTTCTTGAGTCACTCGACTTGACCTTTCAAATCAGAATTTTCTTCCTCGAGTTTTTCTACTTGAGTTGGAGTTCTGACTTGAACTTGGTTAGTCGAGTCACTCAAGCTAACTTGTTGCTTAAGGTGGTCTATTTCCTTAAGTAACAAGTTATTTTGTTTTTCCGATTTTGCTATTTTTTTAAACAAACATTTAACTACTTTAAGCAAATTTGACTTTGAATAAATCGTTACCATATTTGGATCTTTCGATCCGGGGCTTCTCTCGGAATCGAGGTCGATCTCAGACTCGTATTCCTCGTCGGACTCGGACTCGAAATCTTCGTTCCTTGCCATAAATGCAAGGTGACTTGAGTGCTTCGTTTGCTCCGTATCGGATTTGTCGGAAGAGGTTTCGTCCCAAGTCGCTTGAAGTGCCTTCTTCCGTCTTGTCGATTTGGGTCGTTCTTCTTTCCGATTTGGGCATTCGTTTTTGAAATACCCCTTTTTGTTGCATCCATAACAAATCATTTCTGATTTGTTTTGGATCTGGTTCGGTGGAATCTTTTTGGTATTTCTTCTGAACTTTTTCTTAGTCAACAATCTTCAGACCATGTTGACTAGTTCTTCTTCGTTTGTTGAATCTGAGTCTGACTTGCTTTCAGAATCGATCTTCATTTTTGATTTTGTCTCTTTGCTTGAACCTGCATACAAACAACTCCTTTCTCGACATGGCTCATGTTAGATTGCTCGTGTAATTCCAACTCGCAAAACAATTCGTCTAACTTAAGAATTGAAAGATCTTTGGAAACTTTGTATGCATCTACAATTGATGCCCACAAAGCATTCCTCGGAAAAGCGTTCAGAACGTACCTTATCGTGTCACGATTTTCGAGTTCGTGTCCGATCAAGTGAAGATCGTTGAGGATGTCTTTCAGTCGGGCGTGTAGTTGTGAGGCCGTCTCTCTAGGAAACATTTTTATATTAAGTAAATTATTTAAAAGAAGATCTCGTTTGTTTACCTTTGAGTCGTCGGTTCCTTCGTGTAATTTGATTAGTGAGTCCCACAAGTCTTTGGCGTTGTCGTAGGGACCAACTCGGTTCAATTCCTCCATTGTGAGTCCTGACTGAATGGTGTTGATCACCTTGTAATTTAGTTGTACCTTTTTGACCATTTGTGGAGTCCATTCTTCCGGTTCTAGAGTTGTTCCGTCCTTCGTTGGAGGAGTATAACCTTTCAAGATTGTGAACCAGAGCTCGATGTCGGACTTCAGGAAATACTCCATCCTATTCTTCCAGTAGCTAAAGTTTTCTCCTTTGAATACTGGAGGTCGAACCATGCTATACCCTTCTTGATATGAATTCGACATCCTTGCAAAGCACAGAAAAAAAATATTTTCAAGACTTTTGTCTTGGGATTAGTAGTGCTTGAAAAAATAGAGATAAAAAATATTAATGAAATTTAAAGAAAAGAAAAGATTTTAAAGATGCTTAGAAAATCGGTTAAGAAATTTCAGAGCTAACCTTGCTCTGATACCAATTGATAGGATCGAGTAGCGCGATAGGGGGGGGGGGTGAATATCGCTTCTTTTTAAAACTATTCTTTTCTTTTTAAGTCAGAATCGTGTAGCGGAAAATAAATAGAGACACAATGGTTTACTTCGTTCTGAGCCTATCTCGACTCCTACTCGAAGGCCTGCGGTCCTTGACCGCACCGATGGGCAAAGCACTAAAACCCTTCTCTCCGAACTCCTCGGAGAGAAGCAGATCGTACAAGTACAATAGAATAAGATAGTAACAAACCTACTATCTTATTATCAATTAAGTATAAAACAAAAAATAAATATACCGACAACTGAATCGAAGATGTAGCGTAGGTCGGTTCTTTCAAATGATGTAGCTTTGCACTGAAGATGAGTCGCTTGCAGAGTAGTAACTTGTGATCAGAAAGTTCTTGATTGGCCTCTGTCTTCGAGTCTGAATTTATAGGTGGGCTGAGGTTCGGTCGACCGATCCCTCTGTTCGGTCGACCGAACTAGCTCCGCTCACCCATAGCTGGAGTCTGACGCTGGCTCGTAAATTCTGCATTAACTGGCCTTCAATGGTTCGGTCGACCGAACCCTTTTATCGGTCGACCGAACAAGGTTTTTCCTTGTTTGCTGAAATCTGCCGAGATCACCCTTTAATGCTGATTGGATCGGTCGACCGATCCTCTTGTTCGGTCGACCGATCAGCCCTTCTTTCTTTTGCTTGTTGATTCGGTGCTGATGAACTGGCTTGCTGAGTCAACAGGTTCGGTCGACCGATCTTACCTTTCGGTCGACCGATCAAACTTTGACCGGACTCTGGCTCAGTTATGATCTGGACTAACTTCTGTGCTGATCTTACTTGGTTCGGTCGACCGGTCCTCTGGTTCGGTCGACCGATCCGCCTAGACCTGCAAAATAGTGTTAGAACAAAAAACACCCTACAACACAGATGTAAGCATAACAGTATAATAATACATGAGTAATAAAAGGACAGTAGAACTGTTCTTGATCTCAACATGGAAACCTTCCCAGTTTCTTCAGTTGGATCAGCGGCCTAAGGTTGTTCCCTCCGGGAACCCGACCTCACTGTCGCTCCTCCAGTTTGCTTACCTCAACTTACCCGCCAAACTTTGATCCTCCAGATCTAGTTTGGACTTCTCACTCAGCCTTGATCGGCTCCCCAGGACTTTTCCTTTGATCTTCGGTCCTTCAGACCTCTCGATCACACTGCCAAGCTTTGTCTCCCCCCGACCTTCTTGGACTTTCACCTGGGTTCCACGATCTGCTAAGATTTCTTCTGCCTAACCTCCAACTAGGTCTTTCCTGGTTGAGTAAACATTCTGCACACTCAGTAAACTTGTTAGATCACAACAAGACTTAACTTGAACCTTTGACAATATTAAAACTCAGGTTTGATTCTGGTGCAGTTTGCACCAACATTTCAGTGTAGATTTTTGTTAAGTGTAA
Source organism: Zingiber officinale (assembly GCF_018446385.1). Classification (NCBI taxonomy): domain Eukaryota; kingdom Viridiplantae; phylum Streptophyta; class Magnoliopsida; order Zingiberales; family Zingiberaceae; genus Zingiber; species Zingiber officinale. The sequence continues at coordinate 82,466,502 of NC_056002.1, forward strand.
TAGTGCAGATTTTGTTAAGTATCATAGTGCAGATCTTGTTAAGTATTACAGTATTTTGAGTTTAAGAAAAGTATAAGAAAGATAATGTAAATAAAGAAAAAGGCCAAGGCCTTAAGTAGATCCCAAAGTCAAGACTTTAGAAATTTTGGCACAAGGTGTTTGTTAAAATGCCAAGACATTTAATGAAGAAGTAATTAAGATATTTTACTTTGAGAGGCTAGTACCCAACTTCCGAGGTTGTCGTTAAACAAATTCAGGTGACCAATTCCGAGGTCTTTGCCCTGGTAAAACCGAGGTTTTTACCCTCGTAGGACTGGTGGCTCGCTACCTCAGTTTCTATTAGGGAGCGCGCAATGGTACTACGCCTTGGCCCAAGAAGAGATTTATTATTATTTTGAAGTATTAAAGTATAAATTTTAAACAAGTGAAACAAGCTTCACATAGGTTTAAAATTCAGCAAGTTTAGTTTTCTTATATGCTGACATGTTGTTTAGATTTGCTTACATCTTTAGTACTTCAGTATGCTATGTTTCTTTTGCTATTAGATGAGCATGAGTAGTATTTCTTTCTGAGCATTCAGTTTTAGATGGATGTGCGGAGGAAAGGAAAAGCTATAGCGAAGGAAGGCGACAAGGAGGTGCGGATGGATGTGTGATGTTTGGACTATAGAAGCCTTGGGATTTAGTTAAAGATTTTATTAAGATATTTTGTATTTAGACTATTAGGATTGTTTATTCATGTAGATGATTTAATTCATAAAATGACTTTATGTATTTAGAATTTTCTCATTAGAATTGCTATGCATATTAGTTTTACTATTGATTTGTGTTAATGTTGCATGCATGTTAAAATTAATACATATATTTCAGCATGTTTAGATTGATGTATAATTTTAGTTGTATATATATGCTGGAGTAGAATGTAGAGATAAGTTATTCATATTTCCGCTGTCACTAATTTCATGTTTAGAGAGTTTTATGTATTGATAATTACATGTGAGCAACATAGTTAAGATAAGTTAGTAGTCCAGTAGCGCTCCACCCTCGCAGACTAGTAGTGAGGAGGGTGGGGTGTTACACATAGCTACCGATCTGATTGACTTCCTGAGATAGAAGAACGCTTAGAAGATCGAATTCTGCTTTGTCATTCTTCATGAAGTTATTCTACTCCTTTTTTTCTCTAAAGATAGTCTTCTTTTTTCTTTTCATGCTGATATTTAGGTGCTACAAAATTATATTTGATAGTAAGAATAATTTCAAAGTCAGTCTTGAAGAATACCTTCATCCGGCGCTTCCAAAGTGCAAACTCCCCCTTAATCTTTAGTGGTGAATGCTTGATCTGACCATCCTCTTTTTGTTTTAGTCGATGATTTATCCTTCTAGAATGGTCTAGCTTTGATACCACTTGTAGGACTAGGTAGGCTAGTTAGAGGGGGAGGCAAATTACCTAAAATATAGTTAGAAACAATCTCTTACTTTTTTTGTTTAGCAAGGACACAATATTAATAAAAACAAATAACTAACATAAAAGTAATAACTAAAAAACTTAAGAAGGCTCAGAATGTTCTTGGTTACAACCTAAATGATTGTTAATCTAAGGCTGTTGAAAAGCTCACTAAAAAAGAATCCTTCGTTGAAAGTGGAGTAGTCTCTTACATACTTTGAGAGCTCAGAAATTACTTAAAATGTTGATACAATTTTTGTATTTTAATTCCTATCTTTAGGGAGCTTTTTATAGCCTCCTGGGAAAAATTACCATTAGTTTACATCGATTGGAGGCACCTGCAAAAGGATCCATGGCACCGAGGATAAAGATTAACATCATCTCAATAGTATTCTAACGACTACTGTTCATTGGAAGTACCTATATGCAAGTTCTAGGGTGCCTCCAAGAGTGGTGCAAGGGAGCCTCCAAGAGAGGCACAAGGGATGTAGGCAAATTATGTAACGTCCAATATGACGGGAACTCCAATAGAGGTGCGTAGGCAACTCCAACCTCCATCAAGGTGCCTCCATCAAGAGCCATGAGGGCATCTCCAACCATCTTGGAGGAGCCTCTTACTAGCTTGGAGTTGCCTTCAGCTTGTCTAATTAACCTCCAAATGGTTTAACTCTTCCTTGTGCTTCTTTGGTTGATGTTTTGGTAGTCTAAAATTGAGCTCACCTGAACTCAACTCTATCTTCTCCTCGAGCAGGCTTCCTCCCCCTATTTCTCATTCCTTGAATGCTCCGCGTGCATCCTTCTCGTCTATCAGTGTACTCTTCCATAGCTTTTCATCCCTAGGAAGCACCGAGCTAGTCAATGTTAGTTAGAGCCCTAGAGCCAATCATTTGATGATTGTTGTATGGACTCGTTGTATCATATTCTTATGTATATAAAGGAATTTGTTTATGGTAAGTATGCTTACTTGTATTAGTGCCAAATAACAAAGTATAATAGCGTCCTTGAGTAGAAGGTTCTTACCTATATCAATCGATTGGTTGAATCGATATTGAGATGATATAGGGAATACTATTCTTAATCATTCCTACTCAAGTATTATCATTCAGGGACAATGTTAATGCGACGAGACTAGCATGTAGGTCAACTCGATGACTTGATCTCACAAGTCATAGATATAGAGATATCAAGTTGACACATGGGTATGCATTGGAGAATATATACTGAATAACCCGCCATGAGAAAGTATCATGGATCGTTATATGAGTGTCATATACTTTCTCATGTGGCTATTAGTATGACTATTAGTCCTTGGACCTGAAGTCAGCATGATTCCCTACATAAGGAGTTACATACTTTGGCTTCGTCAAACGTCACCCGTAACTAGGTGGACTATAAAGGCGATTACTGGGTATGTAATAAATTATGCGAAGGGATGTGAGTGATGTAGATAGGATCTATCCCTCCTATATGACGGGAGTGACATCATTATTCTTGATAGAGTGAGACCACTAAGTGCATGGTCATGCCCAAATGAGTCAATATGAGATGTTGAGCTCATTTGATTGAGTGAGACTACTTGGGATTCAAGATTTAGATTGATTAGAGGATGACAGCGTCTATGCCTCATATTGATCAATCTAGATGTCAAGGATAGAAGGACACTTGTCACATATTGTGAAGAGTCACAATTAGTAGTCACAAGGTGATGTTGGATCTCAACATTCTTGTAACTTGGGTAGTAATGATGCGTTGCTAGATACCGCTCATTACATATGCTTCTAAATGGGTTTAGGAGCATTGCCAGCGTTACAAGAACCTATAGGGTCACACACAAAGGGCAATTAGATGGAGATTATGTTCATTTGATGAACCAAGAGGATTAGGTTCATGTGATGAACCAAATTAGATTAAGAGTAATCCAAAGTAAACTAATTGAGTTGGACTCAATTTGGTTCATGTGTTAAATGAGTCTAATTTGGACTTAGACTCATTGAGCCAATATAATTCAATGAATAGAGATTCATTAAATTAAAATTGACTTGAACCAATGGTTAGATTTGATCAACCATGGGAGAGAAAAAGATCAAGTATGACTTGACTTAAGTAGGAAGATAAAGAGTCAAGTTTTGACTTGACTTTGACTTGACCAATGCCACATCATCAAGGCTTCTTCATTTGGTCAAGTTTGACTTGACCAAATGCCACCTCATGGAGGAGATCAAGACACTTGACTCTTGATATTCCATGGGGGTTTAGAAGCATAATGTGGCCGGCCACTTTGGTGGGGGTTACTAGAGTGAATTGATTTTTCATTCAAACCTCCTTCTTCTTCCTCTCTACCTTTCTTCTCTCCCTCTCCTCCACCATTGCTGATCCTCTAAGGTTGCTAGCACATCTTTGGAGGTCCTCACCATCGATTTGTTCATGTGGATACACATAGAGGGCTGTACACTTGACAACCTTAAGGTCTGGCGAACCTTGGACGAGCAGGATTTGCGAAGGACATCACATCAAGTGTAAACTCTTTTTCTTTGTAGATCTAGTGTAGATCTAGGTTAGAGAAACTCATACACGTAGGAAATTTTGTTTTATAACTTTGTACGGATCCAGTGGCATGGGATTCGGGGTTTTCGCAACGCAAAAAGCGATTTTTACGGGCCGAAAAACCCAACAGTCAACCCATTTCCCATGCCACCCTTCTCACTCGCAGCATCTTCCACTCAACTTCTTGTATTCCTAAGTTCCTGCACACTTAGACACAAGACATCAACATAACATAGGACCTAATTTAACTCAATTAATCACATCAAAACTAACCTAGGATAGTTATAGCCTATTCATGCTTCTGTTATGCCAAATCATTTTTTTTAGATTTGCCCTTTGTTTGGTCCAACCAGACTCAATCTCTCTATCTAAGAATCTAATTCTAAAACTCATTTTAAGTCTTTCAAATAAACTCATAGTGTATGTGATCTAATAGGCTCTCAATTATGTTGGTCATATATAATTAACTATTTAATTACGAATAGATCATGAATGACACCTAGTAGCACACCATGATCTACAATTGATCATAAATTCAATGGTTGATTCCAAAACTACTTCTAAAATATTTTAGCAGCTATAGTGAGTCATGTCTCATTCTTTTCACTCATCTTATATCCACTTGGTTCAAGACATAGTTTATGTGTCAATCCCCACTAGGCTAACTATGTCACACATACCCCAAGTTATACTTCCTTGTCCTATGGATTCAAATTACTTAGACATGTATCCAAGAGTACCATACTCTTAACATGTGTTTTTTGGCTAAAGACTTTGAGTAATATTCCTGACAAGTGGTCAATAGGGTATATTGTTGGTCCCTTGCGGCTGGCAAGAGGGAGGTGAATTTTCCTGCACAAAAAAAAAAACTAAATACCTTTCTCAAGTCAATCAAGCATTGAAACAATTACACACTGAAATATTACAAAAGATAAGTATGAGACAATCAATTTACTTGGTTGGCAATTAGAGGATTGCTACTCTACGGCAAATGAGCTCACTAAAAAGTTCTCCTTTTCAAACAAAATGTCGGAGGTGGAGAAACCTTGTACATGGAAATTAAGCTCGTAAATGAAAAATAGAAAGTGAATTGAAGTACAAAGTGTGTCGTTTGAAAAGGAGAAGATAAGGGCTCTATTTATAGTCCATTGGTAGAAAATGACCATTTACTGACATGGTACGATTGGTGCCCGAACCCTCTCAAGCACCCCTAGCGTGGCAACTCTTATCATCTTGCAATGGCTACATGATGGAGTTGGGATAAAACTTTATCCCGGTCCAGGCGCCTAGACCTGCTTTCAGTACCCAGACCCGTGCTGATGTCGATCCATAATGCCTGGAGTTTGGGCACCCGGATCGGAGTCAACTCTATGTTGACTTTTTGTTTAGGTCTTCCTCTCTACCTCTGCTCACTTAGGTGATTTCGACCATCCGGGATAAGGCTCACCCGAACCCATTTTCTAACCTTCTTGAGCAACCTTCCGCCCCAACATCTCGTCCTTTAGAAACATCATGCGCTTCCTTCTCATCCGCCAGCATACTCTTCTGCCAGCTTCTCGTCTAACAGTAGGTCACTCCAATGTACTGGTTGCCATAACTAGCAATCATGTTTAACTCTCGATATCCCAATATCTCCAGCTAGTGAAGAATAGCTGTTTAGTTAGACCAAAGAGTATAATCCGTGCTAATCTCACAAAATTGATGATGTTCGAACACATCAATTTATCAACTAAGAAAGATTTTAATACATTCATAATTATACATGTAGAGATGTTCACTAGTCATTATCTAATCACAAGTTCTGTTATGCTATGAATCATATTACGAACATTCATTAAGTGAGTTTAAGATCTAATCATATACATAAAATATGTACACTGAAATAGTAAATCTTTATTTATCCAATAAATAGTATATATCATAAAGTGATTGCCTTAGCACATCTCTTAGATATAACAAAACTTGACCCTAATAGAAGCGGCTAGAATAATGTTAAATGAGTTTAGCTTGGTACAAAGCTATTGTTTGACAGAAGTAGTTAACATAGCTTGTTATGTACAAAATTTAATTCATATTAACAAAACTCAACCAAAATACCTTATGAAGTATTCTTTGATAAAACACCCTCAATTAAATCCTTTAATATTGTTTACTACTGCGGCGATATGGAGAAGCCTACCTGGCACGGGTCAATTACCACGGTGTAGGTCAAAGTTAAGACAGTCAACACCATGGCTTAATCTCAGGTGTCTAGTCATCTCGATGAACAATTATCTAGTTGGCCATCTCGATGAACCAGTGTCTAGTCAGCCCGGTCGGCAAGAGAGTGGGCCGAGCGGGCCACCCGTCCAACTCAGGGTATGGCATTGACATTGTACGTATTAATAATGAATCGATAAAATAATAAAAGAGGAAAAGACAAATACTTAATAAGGGGAAGAGAAAATAAAAGAGAACACCCCATCTATCATTGAATGTGAAGAAGTCAAGACAAAGATGTCTTCTGTTGATAATTAATAATCATTAAATGGGAAAAATGGAGGGTCACTAAGAAAAGTATAAAAGAGTATGCTAGGTATGAAGAAAGACAAGATTTATCTCTATTTCTATTATATTTGATTTCTCTTCCTAATATTGTTTCTAACTTGAGCGTTAGAAGGCAAACACTAGGAACCCCTTCCCTGGTTTGGTTTGTTTTGCAGAGAGGAGCGAGATCTTCATCCAGTCAGTAGAGCCACCACATCCACGACTTTCCAACTTCACGCTTTCGGATAGGATCATTTTGGTGTTGTCTGTGGGAATTGTAACTTTCATCCAAACAATAAGATGGAAGATGTTGGATGATTCACAACAATGACGCTGACGCAAGAGGAGCTCTACACGCTAATATAGGCCCTAGTGGCAAAGATAGTGGAGCAATAGCAACAACAGGAGCTGGTCGAGCACCAACAGACATTGTCCAAGCATAGGAGCCTATAGCCTCAGCAGTAGGTCGTTAGGCTGAGAGAGGAGATTGAGTGGAACAAATTTCCACATGGAAGCCGATCAACACCTCTGGGGAAGTCCCTAATGCGCCGGTCCCATACGACCGAGCACTGTTATGGACTCCAGCAAAAGAAAGGGGTCGAGCAGATAGAGATCGGGGATCTTACTCAGATGAGGCACCCGTTAGAGACACAAGGAAAAGGAAGGCACCCAAAGAGGATGATTCGCCCGAGCGGGTCAATCAGCAGTTTTCGAAGGAGATTCTAAATGACCTTCTCCCAAAGCATTATACCTTACTAATGATCGAGGAATATAATGGAGCAACCGACCTTGACAACCACTTGGCCAAGTTTGATAACGCGGGCACACTTCACTAGTACACAGATGGGGTGAAATGTCGAGTCTTCCTCACCACGCTAGCTGGATCAACGGAACGTTGGTTTAAACGATTGTCAAGCAGCTCAATCCATAGCTTCCAAGACTTCCAAGCGGCCTTCCTACATGACTTCGCTAGCAGTCGCTTGATGTGAATCCAAAGAAAAAGATATCTCAAGAACCCACAACGAATGGAAGAAGAAAGAAAGAAAGAACTAAATCGATAAGATTGATGAAAAGAACCTCAACCCAATTCTTAGGAAAGCATGAACCTTGGTATATAAGATGGAAGACACCACAACCATGGGATGGAGGTTGATAAGTCTTCGAACGCCATAAGGAAATGCCTTGATAAGTTCTAATTCAATGAAGAACAAACAAGTGAGAGCCTCATGATGCTTTGGATTGAAAATATGTCAAAGATACATGTGTGGTCGTCACCCCCTTTATTTATAGCTATAAGGTGACCAAAAAGTCGTAAAAGGCTAAAAGAAAACCCATTTAGTAAAGGCCTATGCCAACTACTTAGCCATTTTAAACTTATGGCTTTATTACAACCCAAATAAAAGTAGAAATTGAGTTTAAATTGAGCCTACAAATCCCTACCACATAGACATGAAACTTAAGTGCTAATTAAGCTCATCTAAGGCTTAAATTAGATTGACTATGCCAAATGACTTGCTCTTGGTCAAACCTTATTCAATGGTAGCTTTGACCTTCACATCTTCAATTAGTACATTAAGTGCTTCCTTCATCTTTCTAGCCTTATCCCTTGTAATTGGCCTTCCATTGATGCATAATGGATCATCATTAATATCTAGAGTGGGTTGACCATGATCCATATCGTTAGCTTGTTTCTCTCTTTCTTTGACTCCATCATTCCCCCTTTCCCCAAAAGGATTCGTCCTCAAATATTGATCACCTACATCAAAGGGAGAAAGATCAGAAACATTAAATGTAGCACTCACATTATACTCACCTAGTAAGTCAAGCTTGTATGCATTATCATTGATTGTAATAATGACTTGAAATGGGCCATCTCCTCGTGGAGGCAACTTAGTACGACGTTTAGTGGGGAATCTTTCCTTCCTCATATGAACCCAAACCCAATCTCCGAGTTCAAAGATCACTTTCTTTCGTCCCCTGTTGGCTTGCGTAGCATATTGTTCAATCCTCTTTTCAATTTGTAATCAAACTTTTTCATGCAATTGCCTCACAAACTTAGCTTTTCTGGTACCATCTAAACTGGCACGCTCAAAGATAGGCAAAGATGACAAATCTAAAGGAGTTAAATGGTTGAACCCATATACCACTTCAAAAGGTGAAAAATTAGTAGTAGAATGCACAGATCTATTATAAGCAAATTCAACATGTTGTAAACAATCTTCCAAACCTTTTAAATGTTAGGATGTATACTAAAAACCTAGTTTTTTGTATGAACATTTATTGAATGAACATTTATTTTGTAATAAAAATCACATTGGTCAAATGTCTGCATTTATGTTAAATGTAGTTGTCCATTTAATTTATATTGTAGATAACATGGTGTGTGGTGTCACACAGAAAATCATATTATCAGTTCCTTATAAATTATAAATAGTAGCTCACAACCAAGATGGATTGAGACAAACCATTGGAATGGTTGTAGTGCAATTTGGTATTAGTTTATCTTGACTATAAAATTACACTAGTACACTATGTGTGTATTGAGTAAGACCATTTGAGGTTGTTCTTTTTATACTGACTGCATAAAAGAACATAAACTCTGTTATTATGGATGTGCGTACTCTTAATCCCGATATAATAAGAAACACACATACTTAGTATTTATTTCTTTAATTTATCAATGGGTGAGATTTATTCGTTAAATCAATAGGCTCGATAAGATAGAAAATAATATTATTTATATGGTGTGTTGTTGATTATAGAAAGAAACTGTGTCCTATTTATCTAGGTTGATGATGCCCCCATTGAGGAGCTTATAAGGATTGTCATGTAAACCCTGCAGGTGGGCTTAGTCTGACATGATAATGAAGTTGAGTGGTACTACTCTTGGAGCTAGATATTAATTAATTGAGTTGTCAGTAACTCATTTAATTAATGGACATTCGATATCTTAAACACAGGGAGATTAATGCACTCATATAAGAAGGAGCCCATAATGTAATTTGGGATTGGTGCGGTAGATCAATAATAACTCTTTAGTGGTATGAGTTATTATTGATGAACTTGAGTTGGGTGTTCGGACCGAACACAAGAAGCTCAAGCTCATCGGGAGACCGAAACCAATTTCTCCTCTCGGTCCCTGTTGTAGCCTCTATAAAGCCTTATATCCACCAAGTCTACTTCTTACCCAAGTAATGGGTTGGACACATCCTTGCTTGGTGTAAGGGGGTCGACCAAGCATTAGCTTGGAGCCTAAGAAGTGGTCGGCCAAAGCATGGCTTGGTGCCCAAGCTAGGGGCCGACCACTAGGATTAAAATGGGATTTTATTTTTATTAAAATCTTTCCTTTTATAGCCATCCACATGGTTTTAAAAGAGAGTTTTAAATTTTAAAATCTTTCCTTTTATAGCTATCTACAAAGAATTAAAAGAGAGATTTTAATTTTGTTAAAATCTATCCTTATTTGTAGTGTTTAAAAGAGATATTTAAATTTTGATAAAATTTTCCTTTTTTGTAACCATGATTTAAAAGAAAAGTTTTAATTTTAATCTTTCCTTTTTTGTAGTCATCTACAATGTTTAAAAGAGAGAGATTAATTTTAAAACTTTCCTTTTGTAACCATCACAATAGGAAATTTAAAAGAGAGAGATTTTAATTATTATTAAAATTTCCTTTTTTGCCATGACCAAGGATTATAAAAGAGAGATAGATGGTGCCTTATGAGGTAACACTCAACCTAAATCTCCTCTTCTATTCCTTGGTGGCTGAACCTTTTTCTCCCTTTCTCCCTTGAGGCCGGCGACACCTCTCTTCATCCTTAGTGGCTGGTTGTTTGGTGGAGAAGAAGAAGAAGAAGGAGACCTCTTCACCTTGTTTTCTTTCTTAGGGCCGGCGACACATCAAGTGGCATCTTCTTGTGGCTAGTTGCTTGGAAAGGAAGAAGAAGAGAAGGAAGTTGTAGGACCTTTGCGGCCGGCTGGAAGGGGGGTTGTTGGATATCCTACAAAAACAAAAGCAAACGAACAACCCTTCCTCAAACTCTTTAAGCTAACACTTGTATATATAAAGTAAGCCGATAAATTAAAAGCATAAAGAAAAAGCGAGGCACAAGGATTTACTTGGTTACAACTGATGTGGTTGTTAATCCAAGGAAGATTAAGCTCACTCAAAAATTCCTTTAGGCGGAGAAGCCTCGTACAGCGTTGAAGCGCAGAAAAAAGAAGCTCAACTCTAGACTAAAGCTTACAAGCATTGGAATTACAATTCATAGTTTGTTGAAAAGCTTCTAGACCAAGGCTATATTTATAGTCTTGGTCGGGGCGCCTAGAAGGGTTCTGGGCGCCCTGGGGGATAAAACTTTATCCCCCAACGTTCAGAACGCGAATGATGCGTTCTGGTCAACAATAATGCTCCGGGCGCTCGGAGCCATTCCGGGCTCCTTGGGCTGCTCCGGGCTCCCTGGACTGCTCCGGGCGCCCCGGAGCCCAAAGTCAACAGATGTTGACTTTTCGTCCGGGACCACTTCTGTAGTTTAGTCCCGCCTCTGTCCGGTTCTTCTCCTCTGGATCCGCTCGCTTGGGTGATCTTTGCCATCCGGAAAAGGGCTCACCCGAACCCATGTTTTGGTCTTCTCGAGCAGCCTTCCGCTCCGGCTTCTCGTCCCTCGGAGGCGCCGCGTGTTTCCTTCTTGTCCACCAGCGTACTCATCCGCAGTCTTCGTCCCTCGGTCGCACCCCGTGCCAACCTTCTCTCTAGCTGCGTCTCTTGCTCCCCGAGCAATCTTCCGCTCCAGCTTTCGCCCCTCGGAACCACCGCACGCTTCCTTCTCGTCCACCGGGGTACTCTTCCGCAGCACCTCATCCCTCGGACAACCGTCCTTCTCTCTATTTGCGTCTTCCGCTCGAGTACCTGTGCTCCTAAGCTCCTACACACTTAGACACAAGGATAAAATAACACAGGACCTATCTTAACTTGTTGATCACACCAAAACGACCTTGGGGTTCCAACAATCTCCCCCTTTTTGATGTGATCAACCCAAGTTAGCTAGGGACAAAAAATAGATATGAAAAATGAAGTAATTTCTATTGTAATAACATGCAACATGATAGAATGAAATAATTTCTATTGCAATAACATGCAACATGATAGAAAAAATTAAATTTGAAAAATTCCAATTTTCAATTTCTACCTCCCTCTAGACTTATACTTTCTTCTCCCCATTTGATCACATAAAAAAAAAATGGGGTACATAAAGAATCTAAGGGTTGACATTTAGGAAAATTATGAAAATATATTTTAGTGATTTTCAGGGAAAAAATATTTCCAAGTCAAGGAAAAATTTCTAAGTCCAAAACCTTATGAAAAAAAATTTAAGAAAATTGATAACATTAAAAAAATTTTCTATGCAATTATTTATTTATTTTATTCTAATGCTTTAATCAGAAAATTTTAAATTTCCATTTTAATTTATCATAATTTCTTAACTTTGAAGCAAGAAACTTTGAACATGCAGAAATTTGTACAAATTGTAACATGTCATTTTCTATTGTATTTTGAATTCCTAATTCGCAAAGATATTTCGATAATATAAACTTGATAAAGTTTTTTGACAATACTTCTGATTTGCAAACTTCATTCGACAAAATATTTTGTAGTTTGCAAAAGTATTTTGACAACATAAATTTTAATTTGCAAAAATCTGTGGATAATAAATTTTCTACTCCGAAAAACTCTTTTGATAATATCTCTAATTTGCAAACTTTGTTCGAAAAAATATTTCGTAATTTGCAAGATTCGTTCGACCAAATATTTTATAACTTACAAGAATCTTTTGGCAATATTTCTTATTTGCAAAATTCTTTTGACAAAATAATTTGTAATTTACAAGAATCTTTCGTCAAAACATTTTGAAGTTCGAAAAACTCTTTTGATAATATTTCTAGTTTGCAAGAATCTTTCGTCAAAACATTTTATAATTCAAAAAATTATTTTGATGATTCAAATTATGGTTCACAAATATCTTCAAGCAATTTTTTTATTGATTGAACCAATTGATCAGAGGTTCGAGTCCATACCTTACTTACCTCATCGGCCGTTGGTTCTCCCCCTGTTGAATTACTTTCTTCAGAAGATTCTCCCCCTTCATCGATGCTCATTGAAGAAAGGTTTTCTGTGACCTCGGGATGTACTTCGACTGTTGGGGCTGTCTCGGTAATTTCTTCCGTCTCGGATTCTTCTGATGACGGCTCGATGTCTATTGAGGGGACGGCTTCAACCGGTTCTTCATAGAGTTTTAAGAACTTTTCCCAAAGTTCTTCTGCGCTGTTGTATTCTCCAATTCTGTCGAGATCTTTATTTGGTATCACGGTTAGAAGATGAAATTCTACCCGTCCGTTTGCCATCGATTCGTTATGTTGCTTGCTGGTCCAGAGGCGTAGATAAACTCTTTCTCCGTTCGTATTCTTCAGTTCTTCATAACCAAATTTTAATATTAAAGAAATACCAAAGTTTGAGTTAAGGTATACCTCTATTTTTTGCTTCCAAACGGCAAACTCCCCCTAGAATGTAGGTGGGTAGTCGTAGGCTCCGGCCATCACTTCGTTGCTTCATTCGGCAGTTAGTCCTCCTGAAGCGCCTCGACTCTGATACCACTTGTAGGACCGTTGCGGTAGGCTGGAAGGGGGGGTTGTTCGTTTGCTTTTGTTTTTGTAGGATATCCAACAACCCCCTTCCAGCCAGCCGCAACGGTCCTGTTGGGTTTTTCGGGCCGCGAAAATCGCTTTTCGCGTCGCGGAAACCCCGTATCACCCAAAGTCGTAGGATCCGTGCAAGAAAAAATTTCGAAAACACAAGTATGAGTTATAAACAACGATCTACAGTAGATCTACAAAGGAAAACACTTTATACCTTTGGTGCGTGCCCTCGCAAATCCTGCTCGTCCAAGGTACGTGTCGGATCTCCAAAATATCAAGGTAGATACTTCTCTAGTGATATCCACACGAACAAGGAGTGCTCTCTAGCACTCAAGGATGGAGAAGAGAGCCCCAAGTGTGCTAGCACTTTCTAGGGCTCTTGGGTAGGATTTAAAAAGGAAGAAGAGAAAGGATGCAAAAGGAATGTCTTACACTCAAGAAGTAGTATCCCTCCTTTGTGACCTTCACTCTTCCTTTGCTCTTGGAACTCACTCAACCACCTTCACCTTACTTGAAACTCTCGGTCAAGAAGGAGGAAAGGAAGAAGAGAATGGCTAGAGGAAGGAGATGAAATGAATGAGAGCCATGAATCAAAATTCATTCCCATTGATTCACTTGTGTGGCCGGCCACATGAGTAACTCCTACTCATTTAATGTGGCCGGCCACATTAATGAGAATGGTGGCTTGTAACCTCCATGATGTGGCATACCATGATGATGTGGAGCATCATCATTGGTCCACATCTTGCCATCTCACTAATGATGTGGAAATTAGTCAAGTCAAACTTGACTCTTCCTCTCCCTCTCAAGTCAAGTCAAACTTGACCAAATCTCTTCCATGGTTGATCTAATCTAACCATTTGATTCAAACCAACTTAATATAATGAATCTAATTCATTAAATTAAGTTGATTTAATGAGTCACAATCTAAATTAGACTCATTGAATACATGAATCAACTTGAGTCCAACTCAATTAGCCCAATTTGGATTACTCTTAATCCAATTTGATTCATCAAATGAATCTAATCATCTTGGTTCATCATATGAACTTAATCCAATTGGTTCATCATATGAACCCAATCTCCATCCACTTGTTCTTTGTGTGTGACCCAATAGGTTCTTGTAACGTTGGCAATGTTTCTAAACTCCTTTGGAAACATAAGCAATGAGCGGCATCTAGCAATACATCATTGCTACCCAAGTTACAAGAATGTTGAGATCCAACATCACCTTGTGACTCCTCACAATATATGACAAGTGTCCTTCTATCCTAGACATCTAGATTGATCAATGTGAGGCATAGACCGTGTCATCCTCTGACCAATCTAAATCTTGAACTTCAAGTAGACTCACTCAATCAAATGAGCTCAATATCTCATATTGACTCATTTGGGTATGGCCATACACTTCGTGGTCTTACTCTATCAAGAATATCGATGTCACTCCCGTCATATAGGAGGGATAGATCTCATCTACATCACTCACATCCCTCTGCATAATTCGTTACATACCCAGTAATCGCCTTTATAGTCCACCCAATTACGGGTGACGTTTGATGAAACCAAAGTACATAACTCCTTATGTAGGGATCCATGGTGACTTCAGGTCTAAGGACTAATAGTCATACTAATAGTCACATGAGAAAGTATATGACACTCATATAACGATCCATGATACTTTCTCATGGCGGGTCATTCAGTATACATTCTCTAATGCATACCCATGTGTCAGCTTGATATCTCTATATCCATGACTTGTGAGATCAAGTTATCGAGCTGACCTACATGCTAGTCATATTATATTAACATTGTCCCTGAATGTTAATACTCGACTAGGAATGATTTAGAGTAGTGTTCCCTATATCATCTCACTATCGATTCAACTAATCGATTGATATAGGTATGAACCTTCTACTCAAGGACGCTATTATACTTAGTCTATTTGGCACTAATACAAATAAGTATAATAACCAAACAAATGCCTTTATTAATATACAAGAATATGATACAATGAGTCCATACACTCATCAAATGATTGGCTCTAGGGCTCTAACTAACAATCTCCCACTAGCACTAGTGCCAATCAGTATAGGCTCTAAGGCCTAATGACCTAGTGTGACCATCATGCTTTCTCTGTGCCAAAGCCTTGGTCAAGGGATCTGCGATGTTAGCCTCTGTAGGTACTCTGCAAATCTTCACATCTCCTCTATCGATAATCTCTCGAATGCGATGGAAGCGTATGTGCTTGGTCCGCTGGTGTGAGCGAGGTTCCTTCGCATATGCTATAGCTCCATTGTTGTCACAATAGAGCTCAACTGGTCAGCGATGCTAGAACCACCCCAAGTTCGATGATGAACTTGATCCAAAGCGCCTCCTTTGCTACCTCGATGCGAATATACTCGGCCTCTGTAGAATCACCATCGTGTCCTGCTTGAACTCTTCCACTCACGGCACCACCATTTAAGCAAAACACGAACCCCGATTGCGATTTATAGTCATCCTGGTCGGTCTATCACTGTAAGCCTTTATAGCTAGCTCATCATTGCCTCCATATATCAAGAAATATTCTTTAGTCCTTCTTAAGTACTTAAGAATATTCTTGACCGCTATCCAGTGACTTTCACCTGGATCTGACTGGTATCTGCTCGTCATGCTCAAAGCATACGAGACATCAGGTCGAGTACATAGCATGGCGTACATGATCGATCCTATGGCTGAGGCATAAGGGATCTGATCCATGCGGTCTCTCTCCTCTCTAGAAGAGGGACCTTGAGTCTTCGAAAGACTCACGCCATGTGACATCGGCAGAAATCCCTTCTTGGAGTTCTGCATGGCAAACCGAAGGAGTACCTTGTCAATGTATGTACTCTGACTTAGGCCAAGCAATCTCTTAGATCTATCCCTATAGATCTGTATCCCTAGAATGCGGGATGCCTCACCTAAGTCCTTCATTGAGAAGCAACTCCCTAGCCAGGTCTTGACAGACTAAAGCATAGGGATGTCCTTCCCAATGAGTAGTATGTCATCCACATACAATATGAGGAAGACAACTATATCTCCTACAACCTTCTTGTAGACACAAGGCTCATCTTCGTTCTTGATGAAACCAAACTGTTTGATTGCATCATCGAAACGAAGATTCCAGCTCCGAGAAGCTTGCTTTAGTCCATAAATGGACCTATGCAGCTTGCATACTCTGCTAGTATGCTGTGGATCTACAAAACCCTCAGGTTGTGTCATGTACACATCCTCGAGCAGGTTTTCAGAAACGCGATTTTGACATCCATCTGCCATATCTCATAGTCATGGTAGGCTGCAATAGCAAGCATGATCTGAATGGACTTAAACATCGCTACTGGAGAAAAGGTTTCATCATAGTCAATACCATGAATCTGCTTGAAACCTTTAGCTACCAAGCGACCCTTATAGATAAGTCCATCCATGTCAGTCTTTCTCTTAAAGACCCACTTGCACCCAATGGGTTTTACCCCTTCAGGTGGATCAACCAAAGTCCATACTTGGTTGGTGTACATGGATTCCATTTCGGACCTCATGGCCTCTAGCCATTTCTCGGAATCTGGTCTCATCACAGCTTCCTGATAGGTGGTAGGCTCATCCTCTATGAGCATAACGTCATCATGGTCAGACAAGAGAAATGAGTATCTCTCAGGCTGACGACGTACCCTATCAGACCTGCGAAGAGGTATGTCTACTTGAACCGGTTGTTGTTCCTTAACTCCTTGTGGAACATCATCCACAACACTTTGTGGCTCCAGTTCAACTTCCATCGAGGCTTCAGTGCTAGTATTCGCATCTTGAACTTCTTCAAGATCGAACGTGCTCCCACTAGTCTTTCTAGAAATAAAGTCCCTTTCTAGAAAGACCCCAGTCTTTGCCACAACTACCTTGTGCTGACTGGGAATGTAGAAGTAATATCCCTTAGTTTCTTTGGGATATCCAATGAAAAAGCACTTGTCGGATTTGGGTCCTAATTTGTCTAAGACTTGACGTCTAACGTAAGCCTCACAACCCCAAATCCTCATGAAAGACACCTGGACATCTCTCCCAGTCCATATCCTATATGGTGTCTTTATCACGACCTTTGATGGAACTCGGTTGAGTATGAAAACTGCTGTGTCTAGAGCATATCCCCATAGATATGTCGGAAGATCTGTGTGACTCATCATAGATCGTACCATATCTAATAGAGTACGATTCCTTCTTTCGGATACACCATTCCACTGTGGTGTTCCAGGAGGAGTGAGTTGGGATAGAATCCCACACTCAGCTAGGTAGTCACGAAACTCATGGCTAAGGTATTCTCCACCTCGATCTGATCGAAGTATCTTAATACTCTTGCCAAGCTGGTTCTGTACTTCATTCTTGAATTCTTTGAACTTTTCAAAGGATTCCGACTTATGTGTCATCAAGTACACATAACCGTATCTACTGAAATCATCAGTAAATGTGATGAAGTACTTATAACCGCCTCTAGCAGCAACATTGAAAGGGCCACATACATCACTATGTATGAGTCCTAACAAATCAGTTGCTCTCTCGCTATGCCCACTAAAGGGAGTCTTGGTCATCTTGCCTCGTAGGCATGACTCGCATACCTCATATGATTCAAAATCAAATGAGTCCAGCATACCATCCTTATGGAGCTGGGATAAGCGCTTGTCATTTATATGACCTAAGCGACAGTGCTAGAGGTAAGTTTGGTTCATGTCATTTGACTTGAACCTCTTGGTATTTATGTTATAAATAGGGCTTTCAAGGTCTAGAATATAGAGTCCGTTTATTAGAGGTGCACTACAATAGAACATATCGTTTAAATAGACAGAACAACATTTGTTCTTTATTATAAACGAGAATCCTTTCTTGTCCAAACAAGAAACTGAAATTATGTTCTTAGTCAAGGTAGGCACATAACAACAATCATCTAATTCTAGTACAAGCCCAGAGGGAAGAGATAGATGATAAGTTCCTACAGCAATAGCAGCAACTCGTGCTCCATTGCCTACTCGTAGGTCTATCTCACCCTTCGTCAATGCCCTGCTATTTCTCAGCGCTTGTACATTAGTACAAATGTGCGAAGCACATCCGGTATTTAATACCCACGATGAAGAAATAGAGAGGTTGACTTCTATAACATGTATACCTGAAGTAGGAATCTTATTTCTCTTATTCGTAAGATCTTCCAGGTATTCTTTGGAGTTCCTCTTCCAGTGCCTTGCTTGTCCTTGATATAGGTGACAAAGATGTTCAACCATATCGTAAGCGCTCATCAACTCATGTTGCTTCTGAAGCTCAGAGTTCATGGTTGCGAGCATAAGACAGGACACATCTAATGCGTCATCTTGATGCTTCTTGTAAGCATCCCGGTCAGCTCGTGTGGCAGTGGCAGGAGGAGCCTCCGGAATGGGTTGCTCCAGAACGTACAGTTTACGTTCCTGAGTGAGAACTATTCTCAGGTTCCTGTACCAGTCCAGGAAATTTGCTCCGTTGAGCTTGTCCTTCTTAAGGACAGAACGCAGGGAGAAAGAGTTCGTATTTGACGTCATGGTTATCTACAACAGAAAATTTACAGAAATAAATATCATATTCTTTTAAAATCATTTAATTAGGCCTTTAATTAAATGACGCTCCCACTGATTCTATAATTCTTGTGGGACAAGATCCACATCATACTAACCCTTGAGTTAGCTTTGGCTAATACGCCCAAGGCTTAGTATGATCGGTAGGTAACGATTACCAATTACATCTCTATGCAACTCTTGTTTATAAAATCAATATCCGCATTTATATTAAAACTCGAGTTAGCTTTGGCTAATACGCCCGAGAGTTAATATAGATGTGATTTTGACCTATCATTCCAACTATTGGAAGAATGCCTATGGTTGACTCGATCCAACCGAGTAACTAGGAATACTCAATCTAATTTAGTTTGTATTCACCCATGCGTTGATAGGCGGGACCAAGATTGTCCCTCCGTACCCTACCAAGATAATATGTATTGCTCTGCTTTGGCAGATTCAACAATACATGTGATCGAGGTAGTGATAGGTATCACGGCACGGTTAGGCATTTAGAGTTGGTTCGATCAAGATCTAATCTAATCGAAAAGGATGCATCTTGTGCATGACTTATATCTAATCTAATCGCAAGGGTGCATCATGTGCGCGACTTAGATCTAATCTAATCGTAAGGCACTAATTAATTAATTACTTATTAAACATGCATCATATACATAAGCAATTAACTAATTAATATATTTGTGATTTAGTCATGGCCCTACTACGATCTTCTCAAGCCAATGAGAAGATCGAATGGTCAACCTAGGGTCAACAGCTTCTCCAAGCTCCTTCCTTTGACCACCTTGTGTTGCTCGTGCCCGCCTCGTAACTCCGTCTCGTGTGGACCCTCCACTGCTCCAATTTGTACATTACAATTTGAAACTCGAGTTACATTCGAGTCTAAATCTAATTTACAACAAGAATATAAGAGAAAGGCACGACGCGCAGGTCGCGGAAAAATAAAACATACAACACGCGTAAACACATAACGGCACGCAGGCCGTATTATGAATTACAACACAATCCAATCATATTGGGTTTTTGGGCCATGACTATCACAAAATGAATATATAATTCAAAATTATATATTTTCATAATTTTCTATAATTTTAAAAATAATTTTTACAATTTTTACGAGTAAAATTTCCCGGCGGCCCCGCTTAGCGGTTTCGGGCGCAATCGCGGAACGGATCCCCTTGCGGGGCCAGGGCAGCCCCTACCCACGATCTAACCATCGCAAGGGTTCTTTGCGATCCAACAGCGCCTAAACCCGCTGTCCCAAAGCGATTTGGGCCGAGACATTGCCGTTCGGAAAAATCTTCCCGGCGGTTCGTTTTTAGCGATTTCGGGTGCAATCGGGGAGCCTCTTGCGGGGTTAGGGGCAGTACCCCTACCCACGATCTAACCATCGTGAGTTGCTCCTTTGCGATCTAATGGCACCCAAGCCCACTGTCCCAAACGGATTTGGGGCAAAACGAAGCCGTTTTGGAAAAATCTTTCCGGTAGCCGAAGCCTACAAGTGCCGAGACACTTGTGCTTCGCTTCTACCGAAAAATTACCCATAAAAACTATAAAATCATAATTTTACAGAAAATTACAGAAACTTTAGTTTTCATAAAACCAAAAATTAAACTCGTACAAGCCTTGCACGTGGCTCTGATACCACTGTTGGGTTTTTCGGGCCGCGAAAATCGCTTTCCGCGTCGCGAAAACCCCGAATCACCCAAAGCCGTAGGATCCGTGCAAGGAAAAATTTTGAAAACACAAGTACGAGTTATAAACAACGATCTACAGTAGATCTACAAAGGAAAACACTTTATACCTTTGGTGCGTGCCCTCGCAAATCCTGCTCGTCCAAGGTACGTGTCGGATCTCCAAAGTATCAAGGTAGATACTTCTCTAGTGATATCCACACGAACAAGGAGTGCTCTCTAGCACTCAAGGATGGAGAAGAGAGCCCCAAGTGTGCTAGCACTTTCTAGGGCTCTTGGGTAGGATTTAAAAAGGAAGAAGAGAAAGGATGCAAAAGGAATGTCTTACACTCAAGAAGTAGTATCCCTCCTTTGTGACCTCCACTCTTCCTTTGCTCTTGGAACTCACTCAACCACCTTCACCTTACTTGAAACTCTCGGTCAAGAAGGAGGAAAGGAAGAAGAGAATGGCTAGAGGAAGGAGATGAAATGAATGAGAGCCATGAATCAAAATTCATTCCCATTGATTCACTTGTGTGGCCGGCCACATGAGTAACTCCTACTCATTTAATGTGGCCGACCACATTAATGAGAATGGAGGCTTGTAACCTCCATGATGTGGCATACCATGATGATGTGGAGCATCATCATTGTTCCACATCTTGCCATCTCACTAATGATGTGGAAATTAGTCAAGTCAAACTTGACTCTTCCTCTCCCTCTCAAGTCAAGTCAAACTTGACCAAATCTCTTCCATGGTTGATCTAATCTAACCATTTGAATCAAGCCAACTTAATATAATGAATCTAATTCATTAAATTAAGTTGATTTAATGAGTCATAATTTAAATTAGACTCATTGAATACATGAATCAACTTGAGTCCAACTCAATTAGCCCAATTTGGATTACTCTTAATCCAATTTGATTCATCAAATGAATCTAATCATCTTGGTTCATCATATGAACTTAATCCAATTGGTTCATCATATGAACCCAATCTCCATCCACTTGTTCTTTGTGTGTGACCCAATAGGTTCTTGTAATGTTGGCAATGTTTCTAAACTCCTTTAGAAACATAAGTAATGAGCGACATCTAGCAATACATCATTGCTACCCAAGTTACAAGAATGTTGAGATCCAACATCACCTTGTGACTATTAATTGTGACTCCTCACAATATATGACAAGTGTCCTTCTATCCTAGACATCTAGATTGATCAATGTGAGGCATAGACCGTGTCATCCTCTGACCAATCTAAATCTTGAACTTCAAGTAGACTCACTCAATCAAATGAGCTCAATATCTCATATTGATTCATTTGGGTATGGCCATACACTTTGTGGTCTTACTCTATCAAGAATATCGATGTCACTCCCGTCATATAGGAGGGATAGATCTCATCTACATCACTCACATCCCTCTGCATAATTCGTTACATACCCAGTAATCGCCTTTATAGTCCACCCAGTTACGGGTGACGTTTGACGAAACCAAAGTACATAACTCCTTATATAGGGATCCATGGTGACTTCAGGTCTAAGGACTAATAGTCATACTAATAGCCACATGAGAAAGTATATGACACTCATATAACGATCCATGATACTTTCTCATGGCGGGTCATTCAGTATACATTCTCTAATGCATACCCATGTGTCAGCTTGATATCTCTATATCCATGACTTGTGAGATCAAGTCATCGAGCTGACCTACATGCTAGTCTTATTATATTAACATTGTCCCTGAATGTTAATACTCGACTAGGAATGATTTAGAGTAGTGTTCCCTATATCATCTCACTATCGATTCAACTAATCGATTGATATAGGTATGAACCTTCTACTCAAGGACGCTATTATACTTAGTCTATTTGGCACTAATACAAATAAGTATAATAACCAAACAAATGCCTTTATTAATATACAAGAATATGATACAATGAGTCCATACAATCATCAAATGATTGGCTCTAGGGCTCTAACTAACAGGTCCTACAGAAGTTTCCTATTTTGGGTTCCCTTGGTGGCCGAATTTCTTGGAGGAGAAGATGTAATTTGGGTGGATTTCATCTTGGTAGATCGTCACCCACACGACGTTCAAGAGGAGAGGAATACAGCAGAAGATGAAAAGGTCTTTGTTTACAAAGAAAGGTATAACTAGTTCTTAATTCTGCAGCGAAACTAATTTTTTTTTGTATGGATCATGAAATACCTGTTGGTTAGTCCTAGGAAGATCGTACCGGTTCCACTGTATAAAATTTTATACAAGTGTCGAACCTTTCCTAATAACCTATTGTGTTCTTTAGAAGTTAAATTAGGAATCGCAGACGGAACTTAACATCATTGATTCCAAATTTAACCTATTTGTTCTTAATGGTTTAGATTTGGATCGCAAGCGGAACTTAACACTATTGATCCAAATCCACCTATGTTATTAATTCCATTAAATATTAATTTCCAAAATTGGCTTCAAGGACTGCATGACGAGGGACATGGCCTTCTTGGATATGGGAGCAACCACCACCGCCTAGACAAAGCCTTTTAAGGAAACCTAATATTTAATTTCCTTAAATAACTCTAGGTTTAACCAAAAAGAACAATCGAATCACAAATTCAAAAAACAAAGAAAACACAAACTCAAAAAATAAATTCAAAAAACTAGATCTAATGCCTCTTGTGTTTGGAATTCATACAAAGAAAAATAAACTAGCGTGATGCGGAAAATAAATACTAGTAATACCTTTCTTTGTGAACTTTAATGACCTCTTGATCTTCTACCATATTCTTTTTTAACCTTGGACGTTGTGTGGGCAACGATCTTCCGAGATGAGAACCACCAAGCACCTTCTTCTTCCTTCTAGGTTTCGGCCACCAAGAGTCCTTCTTGATGGAGAGGTTCTGCCACCACCAATGCTCCAAGGGATGCTAGAGAATAGGCTTCCTTTCTCTCCTTCTTCTCCTTGCTTGATCCGGCCACCAAAGCAACTCCACCAATGAAGAGGTTTCGGCCACAAGAAAGGGAAGATAGAAAGAGGAGGGGCCGACCACACCTAAGGAGAAAAAGAGAGGAGAAAAATAGAATAGAGGTTATATCCCATGAAGGCACCTCTACCCCCTCTTTTATATTCCTTGGTCTTGGAAAATAAGGAAATTTTAATAAAAACTTCCTTAATTCCATTGCCATGAAAAAGAAAATTTAATTGATTTAAAATCAATTTCCTTTTCTCAAACCATATGACGGGCCACTATTCTAATCTCAATCAAGGAAAATTTAATTCACACAAGAATTAAAACTTCCTAATTTGTTTCCGGAAATTTATAAAAATTTTCTCCAATAATTTTTCCCTTCATGGAGGTTTGTAAAAAGGAAATTTTATAAATTAAAATCTTTCTTTTAAACATGTGGATGATTTCCAAAAAGAAAAGTTATCTCTAAAAATTAAAATCTCCTTTTAATCTACAAATAAGGAAAGATATCAAATCTTTTCTTAATCTTTTGTAGAAACTAATAAAAGAGAATATTTAATTTTTAAACTCTCTTTTAAATCATGAACATGGTTAAAAAGGAAAGTGTTCTCAAAATTAAAATCTACCTTTCAATCTACAAATAAGGAAAGATTTCAAATCTTTTCTTAATCTTTTGTAGAAAGCTATAAAAGGAAAGATTTAAATTTTAAACTCTCTTTTAAAACCATGGAATCCACATAAGAAAAATTAAAAAAAAATAAAATTACTTTTTATTTTAATAGGGTCGGCCACCTAAGCTTGGGTTCAAGCTAGGGTCGGCCACCTCATGAACCCATGAACCATGCCTTTGGCCGACCCTAGCTTGGACTTCAAGCTAGCTTGGCCGACCCTTATAGGATGGGTAAGAAGGTGGGTATAGTATTCTATAATTAAGAGGCTATGATAGGGACCGAGAGGAGGAATTGATTTTGGTCTCCCGATGAAATTAAGCATCCCGTGTTCGCCCCGAACAGATAACTTAATTTCATCAATAATAATTCATTCCACTAAAGAACTATTATTGAACTACTGCACCAATCCCAAATTACATTTTGGACTCCTTATTATGAGTGTGTTAGTCTCCCTGTGTTTAAGATATCGAATGTCCATTAATTCAAATGAGTTACTAACAACTCACTTAATTAATATCTAGTTCCAAGAGTAGTACCACTCAACTTTATCGTCATGTCGGACTAAGTCCACCTGCAGGGTTTAACATGACAATCCTTATGAGCTCCTCTTGGGGACATCATCAACCTAACTCTCTAGGACACAGTTTCCTTCTATAATCAACAACACAGTATAAGTAATATTATTTCTCAACTTATCGGGCCTATTGATTTATCGAACTAAATCTCACCCATTGATAAATTAAAGAAATAAATATTAAATATATGTTCTTGTTATTATATTAGGATTAAGAGCACACCCTTCCATAATAACAGAGGTCTTGTTCTTTTATAAAGTTAGTACAAAAAGAAACTAGCTCAAATGGTCCTACTCAATACACTTAGAGTGTACTAGTGTAATTTATTAGTCAAGATAAACTAATACCTAATTACACTACGACTATTCCAATGGTTTGTTCCTTTCCATCTTAGTCGTGAGCAACTATTTATAATTTATAAAGAACTAATAACATGATCTTGTGTGTGCGACACCACACACCATGTTATCTACAATATAAATTAATTGAACAACTACACTTAACAAATAAATGTAGGTATTTGACCATTGTGATTCTTTATTTCTAAATAAATGTTTATACAAAAAGCTAGGTTTTTAGTATACACTCTAACAATATCAACACAAGAGGCTAGCGATTTCGTGTTTCGTTTTTTGTGTTTTAATTTAGTGTTTAGATTTTGTGCTTCTATTGAGATCTTTGTAATTAAACCTAGGGTTACTGTAAGAAGTTTAAATATCTAATTTCTTTGAAAGGCTTTGTCTAGGAAGTGGTGGATGATCCCATACCCAAGAAGGCCAAGTGCCTCACCATGTTTAACCTAGAAGTCAATCCTTGAAATAGATATTTAATCAACTTCTATAACAAGGAATGAACTTGGATTAATAATGTTAAGTATCATTTGCAATCCAAGTTTTAACTACTGAAGAACACATGAGTTGAACTTGAAGTAAAAATGTTAAGTTCCATTTCCAATTCAGGTTTAACTCACAAGGAACACTGTTATGATTCTGCAAGTGCATAGATTCGTCGTCAGTAATATAAAAGATTGTCGAACCCACAAGAACTGGTTATAATAACTAGTGATGGCACACTTAGGATTAGCTACACTATCAATGGTTGTAAATAATCTAAGAAAAGATATTAGAAAGTAGGGAATGAGAACTAGCAACGAGAAGAAATCAACCTGGTTAATGAAGAGTTCTAGGAGTTTGGTTTCATTATGGTGGTATTGATGTGTCTCATACTATCCTATACTCATTGTCCATTGGCATGCATTCGTTGGAAGCTAAAGCGACTATCTTTAAGCACCAGACAAAGACGATCCTTACGAAATCCTGTTACGGCTAACCCCTGTCACTAGGGTACCTCGGTAGATCACAAGGACATGACTCTTACTGATGTTATCAAGGATAGAATTAAGAAGCTTAGTTTGGTCTCTTACTTCCTTGTGAAGGAGTCGCCTCTCCTTTCAAGGAAGTACCTTAGATGTCCGTGAATGGGTTACCTTTGTCACTAGGGCCCCTCGGGTGTACGATCTAAGGTATTTCCTCTATGAGGTTGGCAATTCCTACACAATCAATCAACACGACAAAGAGATCGAGTAGTCGAAATAATGTAAGCAAAATCATCCAATGAATATAAACGTAATATGTGTTTTACATCAAAACCAATCCACAATTACTCCCTCATCCTAGAACAAGAACTCTACTCCATAGACACTGGAGAAAAACCCGAAGACATAGTAAACCTAAACATACAATACCCAAAAATAAAGAGAGAAAGAAGAAGTATGCTTATCCAATGACGATAAGTGATCTTCGGATCCAATCCTTTGCTTCTAGAGTTGATGTGGTGATGAAAGGCCACTAGATCGATATCCTGGATGGCGTGGAATGACACCAGAGCGATTCTCCTCTTGACGGCTCGCCTCCCGACTCTCCTCCCCTCGAAAAAGGGGTTAAAACCCCTTTTATAGGTTAGAGCGCGGCGCGGCGGCACGGCCGTGCAAGGATGGCACGACCGTACCCTTCCTTGGCTCTAGATGTGTTGCACGGCCATGCTAATTGGCACGACCGTGTGATGCTGGGACTCGGTTTCTAGGGACACGGTCGTGCAGGGTTGCACAACCGTGTTCTGCTTAGCCTCGGTCATGGGGGGCACGGCTGTGCAAGGTTTGCACGGTCGTGTTCTGATCCATCTCTGGATTGGTCGCACAGTCGTGCAACCCTTACACAGCCGTGGATTTCTCCTCTTCTATTTGGCCACACGGCCATGTAAGGTTTGCACGACCGTGTTCTCTAGCTCGCTCCGGTGCGTCGACAGACGCTGTTTTCGCTCCGAAAGTTGTTCATGTCAACACAAAACCAAACAAATAGCAGATATCCATAAAAAAGAGTATATATGATGAATACATGATAAAAGAGACGATCATACAAAAAATATGTACGTTTTAAATAAGTGAATGTGCGTAAAAACATACATAAGTCATCATAACATTTACGCACATCACACCCCCAGACTTGAACCTTTGCTTGTCCTCAAGCAAAACTCTACAAACTATGTTCATGAGCGCATAACAGAGTTTCATAATCCCTAATTCATTCGCCTAACTCTATCAACTAGTTTCATTGATAAGCATGATTCTGGAGTTACCTAAGTATGACCTAAGCATAAGTCATTTGTGCTCTGTGCAATAAGTAGCTCAAACTCTTCAAGTTTTCATTCTTTGTCCTAGTTAAGTCGTCATACAATTGAGTTCCTAATGTTCTCGGTGATAGGTACTTGCCTGCCACACACTTGGTTCATTTTTCTTAAGTTACACAAGGTCTCAAAGGATACTACTCGGAATCAAGAGAAACATAATATTCATTTCCCCAGTAACCTAACTCGATCTCAAAGGGATGGATTGTTAGTTTCCACTCATGACAACTATTTTTTATCCCTTTTAATTTTATTATTATTATTTTTTTTATTATTTTAATTTTTTTATTATTTTATTTTTTTGGTGCTATAATAGCACTAATCACACATGCGGGATGCATATGTTGGTATCTAGATTTTTCCAAATGAGCTTCCATGATCCGAGGTCATTCAGTAACCAAAATATAAATAAGAAATCACCATGGGAACGAATGTACTAAAAAATTTGGATGAATCATAACTATTCCAAAAGTATTTCTACTATTCAAGCTCAAGTACTTAAGTTTAGTGTGAATAAGATCTTTAAGGCTTAGCCAAAACTTATACAAAACTCTATACAATACTTAGCTTATTTCATGCTACTAGAGATAGAGAAAGGAGATACACCAAACATACTAACACTATCTTGACAACTCATAAACTAAGAAAATGCTAGTCATTTTGCTATCGGGCAAGTAGCAGAAAAAGTAAAAGGTTAGATGTTCTCAATTAAACAAAGAAAAGTACGAATGAGATGCAAATAAAAACATGAGACTAGAAAAATGCAAATAAACAAAACAGACTAATAAAATAAAATATGCAAAGCAAAGTAAAATGCAAAAAGAAAAGAAAACTCGACTCAGGTTGTACAGAAAAACACAACACCCCCCCCCCCCCCCCCGACTTAGACTTTTCATCATCCCGATTAAATCAATACGGTGGCGGGGGTTGGGGATAAGGGGGTCCCCAATGTGTATCAGGGGAAAATTTAGGTATACCAGGAAGATGGCCAAGGTGTTGATATATTGATATAGGGCATCCACTTGTTGTCTAGTGATATCCATATGTTACGCAACCGCAAGTGTACGATTTCGTCATCAGTAATATAAAAGATTTGTCGAATCCATAGGGACTGTTGATTAAGCATTAGAGATGTCGCAAGTAGGTTATCTAGATGGCCGAAAGTAAGCTTTGGTGCTTGCAAACTAACGAGAGTGATTGAAGAGAGAAAGAAGGTTAAGAGAGAGAGATGAGATCTTGGAGGGAATGAGCTTCGGGAGATGGATTCTAGGATTTCAGTTTCATTGTAATACTAGGAGATACTACATAGATTGCTTAGTTTCTACCCTCTATGCCCATGCTCTTGTAGGAAGTTAGATTGGTCAATATCCCTAAGTATCGAATAGAGATGATCCCTGTGAAATCCTGTAACGGTTAACCCCTGTCACTAGGGCACCTCGGTAGATCACAGGAATTCATGTCTAGTAAATAGAAATAAGGATAAAGGTAGATGGTACGGGTTCCTACTTCCTTATGGAGGAATTGCCTCGCCTTTCAAGAGAATATCCTGGACATCCGTGAACGAGTTACCCTTGTCACTAGGGCCCCTCGGGTATATGATCTAGAGCACTCTCTCTATGAGAGCAGCAATTCCTATGGGATTGTTTCTCCTTTTAAGGGAACGTCTTAGACGTCCGGAAAGGGTTACCCCTGTCACAAGGGTACCTTGGTCAATACGCTCTAGGGCATCCCCTTGTGTGATCAACAATCCTCCACTTCAATCAACAAAGCGTGCAAGAAACATAGCTACGTCACATGAACAAGGCATAAACAATTCATTGAATAGAAATAAGGTGAAACAAGATAGTTCTACATCTCCATCGTATTACAAATACTTCCTAATCCTAGAAGAGGATATCTACTCCATTGTGGTGGAAGAACAACCCCAGAACATAAAGAAAAGCATACTTACAACCCTAGAAGGAAAGGAATAAGAGATGCTTGATGATTACGATGTCTTGGGGATGCTTCCTTGCTCCGGAGATGGACGGATCGTGAAGAGACGGCGGTGGATGAAGCTCGACGGCTTTCCCCGAGGGGAGGGACGAAGTCCCGAACCAAAGATCCCCAAAAATAGGTTTCTTGACCCTTTTATAGGCTAGGGTATGGGCGCCGCATGGCCCGTGGCACGACTGTGCAAGGTTGGCACGACCACGCCCATCCTCTCTTCTGGCGAAGCCGCACGGCCATGTCTTCCTTCTGCACTGGTCAAGTGGCACGGTCGTGCGATTCCACACGGCCATGCTCTTCTGCTACACTGGTCAAGTGGCACGGCCGTGCGATTCCACACAGCCATGCTCTTCCCCTGCTCTGGTTAAGTGGCACGGCCGTGCGATTCCGCACGGCCATGCTCTTCCGATGCTTTGGTTATGTATCAAGGTCGTGCCTCTTCTTGTAATCCATTTTAGTGCCTCTTAGCATGGTATTCTTTAGATGTGGTCTTCATAAAAGTTGTAGATCTTGAAGTTAGCTACAATTTGGTATAACAAAAAGCCAAAAAATCCAATGTATCACAAAGTTATGGCTGTTTTACTCTTCATGTGCAGTGCAGGATTTGACACGGCCGTGTGCCAAGGCCGTGCCTCATAGAAACGAACTTTAGACCTTCAATACTTGGTTTCTATGGTTAAAGTCTTCATAAGAGTTGTATATCTTGAGGTTATCTACATTTTGATATTTGGAACGGCTCATAACTCCAACCGAGCAGAAAGTTATGGTCATTTTACTTTTGGTCTGCAGTGCTAGAAATTCCACACAGCCTCACACGCCCCCCACACGGCCTCCACTCGGCCGTGTGGGTTCTATGTAACACCCACAAAATTATAAGATAAGTATATGGGTGTTATTTTCTTTAGAGCATAAAAATAAAAAGAATAAGAAAAAAGAAAAAAAAATAGAAATCGAAATATAATAAGAAGAGAGGAGGTCAAGGATTGAACCTTGAACCTCCCACAAGTAATAGAGTTAAATTAGTGGATGGAACCATTAGAGAAATGAATGATAAGTGAATAAAAGGGAATAGAAATAGTAGTTAAAGGAGAGAAAATGGTTAAGTAAAAGAGCAAGAGAAAACCAAGCTGTTTACCTTCTTTTCCTCTTGGTTAAGAAAAGAAGCAAGCAAAAGATAAATTGCCTACTCCCCTCCCTCTCTCTATTTTCATGGGAATTAAAGGAAATGAGGGAAAAGAGGATTTGAGGGAATGAATGAAGACATGCTTCATTTACAAAGGAATAAATTGGATTGGGAGAAGAAAAAACAAGAGATTAAATTCTTTTTCTTCCTCCTTCCTTCTCCTTCTTCATTCTCCACCGAAACCAAGAGCCCCTCCCTCTCCTTATTCCAAAAGCTAAGCTAAGTTCCTCTCCAAGAAAACTAATTTTCGAGAAGAATCCTTCAAGATCTACCCCTTCCAAGCAAGAGAAACAAAAGGAGGTGCAAGAAGAAGAAGCTCTCTCCTTCCTTTGCACCTAGGATACCTTTTTCCTTAAGAAAAACCACAAGCGAAAGGATGTAAGTATCCCCTCACCTGTGGTACAAGTAGTTTATAGGTGCTTTCATTTATGAAAATAGATTTCTAAAAACCTAAGGGGTGATCCATGGTAAGTTCGGCCAACAAGAAGAGGGACCCTAGAAAAGATTAGACCCTAAATATGCTCACCATGTTTTCTTATGATATGAACCCTTGATAAGAGCTTTGCTTAATATCCTCCTACTTATATGTGGCTTAGAATTTGAATTTTCTCTCTTTAAACTTTCGGCCAAGACAAGATTAAGGGCCTAGGAGAACTTAAAACCTAAACCAAGCATGCTATGATTTTTCCTTATGATAGAATATGAAGTAACATGATTTTTCTCATGCTTGTATGTGGAGTCGAACCATATTTCATGCTTCATGGACTTTCGGCCATAATTAGTTTAAAGGCCTAGGAAACTTAGAACCCAACCTAATTATGCTGATGATGTTCCTTGTAATAATTGCTATGATATTGGTTTAGGGTTTCCATGCTTTTATGACACTTGAAACCTAGTTCCAAGCCTTAAAGGTTTCGGCCACAACAAGTTTAAGGGCCTAGGAAACTTGGAACCTAACCTAATTATGCTCATGATGTTCCTTGTAATAATTGATATGAAATTGGTTTAGGGTTTCCATGCTTTTATGACACTTGAAACCTAGTTCCAAGCCTTAAAGGTTTCGGCCACAACAGGTTTAAGGGCCTAGGAAACTTGGAACCTAACCTAATTATGCTCATGATGTTTCTTGTAATAATTGCTATGAAATTGGTTTAGGGTTCCCATGCTTTTATGACACTTGAAACCTAGTTCCAAGCTTTACAAGTTTCGGCCACAACAAGTTTAAGGGCCTAGGAAATTTAGAACCTAACCTAATTATGCTCATGATGTTCCTTGTAATAATTGCTATGATATTGGTTTAGGGTTCCCATGCTTTTATGACACTTGAAACCTAGTTTCAAGCCTTAAAGGTTTCGGCCACAACAAGTTTAAGGGCCTAGGAAACTTGGAACCTAACCTAATTATGCTCATGATGTTCCTTGTAATATTTGCTATGAAATTGGTTTAGGGTTCACATGCTTGAATGTTGATGTTAACCCAATGTGATGCTTGATAAGATTCGGCCATGATAAGTTTATAAGCTTAGGAAACCTAGAACCCAACCTAAACATGCTCATGATGTTCCTTACAGTATATGATATGATATTGGTTTAGGGTTCACATGCTTGTATGTTGATTTTTAACCTAAGTCACAACTATATGTTTCGGCCACTATATGACATTAGGGTTAGCGGTCTAAATATGGTTTCCCATGTACCTCACATGCAATGTTTTATGATGTGGTAAGAGCTTGCTATGCTTCTATGTTTAATTATGTATACTTATGATCTATGCATGTTGGTAACCCTTATGATGTGATGTGTGCCCAAATTATGGATGCTATTTATGATGAGCTGTGTGCCCAAATTATGCATGCTATTTATGATGAGCTGTGTGCCCAAACTATGCATGCTTTTATGATGAGCTGTGTGCCTAAACTATGCATGTACTTATGATGTGCTGTGTGCCCAAATTATACATGCTATTATGATGAGCTGTGTGCCCAAATGTTGTATGGTATGATATGATAAGAAATATGATGTGCATGAAATAATAAGAACCATGATATATATGACATGCTACTTTACTTTATATGACATGTACCAAGGGTGGGCTCCATAAGCGCCCCGGGGTCGATGGACTAAGAAACGGGCCTCGTTAGGGATGGGCTCCTAAGTGCCCCTAGGTCGATGGACTAAGAAACGGGCCTAGTATGTATGCCTTGTAGGGTTCAAGACTTGCTACCTTGGACCTACATAGGACGCGCGCATTTATGTATGTGGTATAAGCCGGGGCCCTAATCATGTTGAGATTATGTTTAAGTATGTATGTAATATGTTTTCAAAAGACATGTTGCATATATTTTTCATGATACATGTTTTTGAAAGTCATCTCGCATAACACTTTATGATTATGTTATGATATGCCATGATACTTATGTTATGTTATGCTAGGATGCATTTTATGATTATATCATGATATGCCATGATACTTATGATTATGTTATGTTATGCTAGGATGCACTTTATGATTATATCATGATATGCCATGATACTTATGATTATGTTATGTTATGCTAGAATGCACTTTATGATTAGATCATGATATGCCATGATACTTATGATTATGTTATGTTATGCTAGGATGCACCTTATGATTTTACCATGATATGCCATGATGCTTATGACTATATTATGTTAAGCTAGGATGCACTTTATGATATGCCATGATACCTTACGATTATGTTACGATATGATGCTTCTATACTTGATATGATGAGTTTTCCTTTATGCTTTATGCCTTGGAGATTATGCTATGCTATACGTTTGTTTTTGTGAGTAGGAAAGGATCTTACTGAGCCTTGTGTGCTCATAACTTACTTTTCTTGTACCACAGATAAGGGCAAAGAATGGATGTACTAAGGGAGCAGCAGGAGGGGGCAAGAAGGACGTGTGTAGTAGTGACTCGGCTAAAGAGAAAGACCTACTTCTAGTTAATAAGAATTATGCTTATGCCGTTCTTTTATGACTCCATGACATTTCATCATGCTCATTAGTATTATGGCTTAAAGTTATGTTAAGCATGTTATGTGACTTTATATGATAGGTAGTTAGTGATGATGATTTGAAAAGTAAAGGAAAAGTTTAATGAAAAAAAAAAGAAAAAGAAAAAAGAATATACTATAGATAAGACTTCCGCTGTTTTAAAGAAGAAAAGATAAGTAACCCCCGTCAGCTTGAGCAGGAACGGGCGGGGTGTTACAGTTTGGTATCAGAGCCTGGTTTAGCCTTTTCACTACACACATGTCAAGCCTCCATCCTGCCGCTCCAAGTAAGAATCTATATGCTTAATTTAATTCTACTATGATGCTTTTATATTATGCATGTTTACTTATTCTTTGATGATGATAAGTCACAGTTCTAGTTTAGGTATGCATGATGGTAGGATAAGAATAATAATGATCTTATGTTAAGCCTGGATAGAAATAACGATAATTTATTGTCATTTAATAAAGATAAGCATGGCTAGGAGACGTACTAACCGGGCAGACGAGACAGCGACTCCACCAGATCCGAGCCAGGTAGTCACCGACCTCCAGCGTCAGATCGCGGAGCAACAACAGCTGATCACAACTTTGATGGGTCAGCAAGAAAATCCTGCCACCCCACCAGTAAATCAGAATGCAGTGCCCGTCGTCCCCATAGTTGCACCAGTACCACCGATAGCCCCTGTCCCAATGGTTCGACAGGAGACCTACTTGATACAGTGGCTAAGGCTGAAGCCGGAAAACTTCTCAGGTACTTGCGAGCCATGGGACGCTCAGGCCTGGTTCAAGACAGTGGAAAGCATAGTGGAATTACTGGACTGGCCCGTATCAAAAAAGATCAAATGTGTATCATTCTGCTTTTCCGGAGACGCAAGAATGTGGTGGGAAAGAGTGAAGTCAAAGAGACAGATTAATCTGATGAACTGGACGGACTTCAAGACAGAGTTCTTCGAAGAGTTCTTCCATATGCAAGTGACGAACCGGCATTACGACGAGTTCACCGAGTTTCGGCAAGGTGACCTATCAGTGAACGAAGCAGTAAAGCGCTTCAACCGTCTGGCACGCCTATGTCCAGAGTTGGTTCGCACAGAAAGAGAAAGGGTCACACTGATGCTGAAGATGCTTCGACCTGAGATAGCACTGAACGTGGCCGGCGGAATTAATAGACCGCAGACTACAGAGGAATTGGTCAGCAGTGCCCTAATCACAGAACATTATCAGAAAGTGATGAACGAGAATAAGAGTCAGGCCCGAACAGAAGGACAGAGACCCTCAGGTACCAAAACAAGCTGGAAAGGGACCTCTACCGGAAAAAGGAAACAATGGGGCAATGCTAAAGGTGGCTTAGTGAATAAGCAACCGAAATACCCCCAGTGCACTATTTGCGGAAAGCTACATTCCGTAGTATGTCACAAGGGTACAAGAAGGTGCTATAATTGAGGAGGGGAAGGACATCTGGCCAGAGATTGCACTAACCGGTTTCAGGTACCATCTCAACAGAATAACCAGAACAAGAGTGCCCCCTCACAACTACATCAGATGCAAGCTGCTATTGAAGGAACACTGATTAGCCAAGAGAGATTGGAAGCCCCGCCAACTACAACAAACGCCAGGGTCTTCTCGCTTACTAAAGGAGATGTGGCGAGCGTCTCTACTGCTGTCACAGGTCAATTACCTACTTTTAGTCAATATGCTAAAGCTATATCTGATGCTGAAGGTGAACCAGTGTTCAAAATTATCGGGAAATCGAGAGACATTATGAGTCAATGGATCGAAAATATGTCCGGGCAGCTCTCTACTATGACCATAGCACCCACATTATTCGACAAACTATTGGAGAAACAAACCTATGACCAAAGCTCCAAAGGATTAAACAAGAAACCTTAGAAGGAAAGAATGACGGATTCCGGGTCGCGGACAATGGAATATTATACCACAGGGATCGATTATGTATTCCCGGGGACCCAGAGTTACGAAGAAGGATACTAGAGGAAGCTCATTCAACGCCCTATGCAATGCACTCGGGATCCACCAAAATGTACCAGGATGTGAAAAAGAAATTCTGGTGGTCCGGTATGAAAAGCGATGTGGCTCAGTATGTCGGTACCTGTCTGACCTGTCAGAGGGTTAAAGCAGAACATCAGAGGCCTGGAGGATTGCTGCAGCCTGTCCAAATTCCAGAATGGAAATGGGAAGATATCTCTATGGACTTTATAGCAGGATTACCCAAGACAACAAACGGCTACGACGCCATATGGGTAATTGTGGATAGATTAACCAAATCCGCCCATTTTCTAGCAATCAAGATGACTTATTCAATTGAGCAACTGTCTCAATTATATGTCTAAGAAATTGTTAGACTACATGGGATTCCTAAGACCATCATTTCAGATAGAGATGGTCGTTTTGTTTCACATTTTTGGGAATGCGTCCAGAAGGCTCTTAGTACGAAACTATTATTCAGTACTGCCTTCCACCCTCAGACCGATGGACAAACAGAAAGGGTTAACCAAGTATTAGAAGATATGTTACGGGCATGCGCATTAGACTTCAAAGGGAGCTGGAGCTGATATTTATGCCTAGCAGAATTCGCCTACAACAATAGTTACCAGGCTACTATTGGGATGGCGCCCTACGAGGCTCTGTACGGCAGGAAATGTAGATCCCCTATATGTTGGTATGAAGGCGGTGAAAAGAAAGAGATGGGATTTCAAATCGAGTTCATCGATAACACCACCCGTGCTATACAGAACATCCGCCAATGAATAGAAACTACTCAGAGTCGACAAAAGAATTATGCGGATAAGCGACGAAGGCCATTGGAATTCAGTGTCGGAGACTCAGTATTTCTCAAAGTAGCTCCTATGAAAGGAGTAATAAGGTTTGGTAAGAAGGAAAAGCTAAGCCCACGTTATGTGGGACCATACCGAGTTCTGAAAAGAATCGGCAAAGTAGCTTACGAAATAGAGCTGCCTCAAGAGATGTCAGTCATTCACAACGTGTTCCACGTTTCGATGCTAAAGAAATGCATTCCGAGCACGGATCAAGTGATCGAACCCCGGGCAGTACAAGTGCAAGAGGACCTAACCTACGAGAGCCGACCAATCCAGATATTGGATCGAGACGTCAAAAGACTGAGGAACAAGGTGTTGGTGCGGGAAGCATCCGACGATCGAACTCATGTTTTGATAATGGAAAAAGAATTCAAAGTTAAGATGTTTTGTAGTCTAACAAGTCTACTTGAGGATTTCAGGAAAGTCCTAGCTGCGGTTAGGCAAAGGGTAAAACTCTAGGGGGTGGTAACCCTAGGTCATAGGGGGTGGTAACCCTATGCGGAAAGTCTTGGTAGGTCGATCTCTTCAGGCAAAAGTCCTAGGTGGTGGTAACCCTAGGTGGAAAGTCCTGGTGTCGCGAACCAGGTGAAAGACTGGACTAGCCGAGGAAGCGGATGTCCAGCAGAAAGTCCGGAAGCATCGAGTGCTGAGCAAAAGTCCAGTCGATCTAGAGGATCGTACTGCAACAGGTAAATCTCCTGAGTGGAGTATGTGAGGACGCGTTCCCCGTAGAGGGAACAGTAGGCGTCGGGTCGACCTAGGGTTTCTGGTTGGAAACCCGAAGTCAGACTCGGACAGTCCGGAGACTGTCTATACTTCATTTATCATGTTTATTGTGCTAACTTTGTGTTGCAGGATAGTGTTTGGGACTAACGTATCTTGCAGGTGCAAAGGAGCAACCTAAAGCCTCGGATGAACAGTGTCCGAGGCGCCTCCATGGAGCTTGGAGGCGCCTCGGGTGCAAAAGCTGAGCTGGCTGCGAAGCACCACTGGAGGCGCCTTGAAGCAGGCAGAAGGCGCCTTGGAAGGCGCCTTGAGAGGATGAAGTTCGACCAGATCAGATGTTATCCACACGGAAGACCAGGCAGCATGGAGGCGCCTTGAACAGCCTTCAAGGCGCCTTGAACACCCTTTATAAGGGGGTTTCGACCAGCACTTTAAAGTATCAAGTTCTGAGCTTTCCTTCTTCAACGTGCTGCTAACAAAGTCATTCCGAAGTGCTGCTGCAACATTATGACGACCCGGAGCTTCGTTTTTCTCTTCTTTAAGTTGTCGGTACAAAGTTATTCTAATTGTTGTTACATTTGTAATTTGTAATTCTTATCGTGCTTATAGTTGTTGCCCACCGGAAGCGATCAAGGATCGTGGGCCTTCGAGTAGGAGTCGCCTTAGGCTCCGAACGAAGTAAATCCCTTTGTGTCTTTGTCTTTATTTTATTCCGCTGCGTTTTAATTACTCTGATAATTTTCCGATAATCGTACGAAATAGCCACGAGCGCTATTCACCCCCCCTTTAGCGCGGTCTCGATCCAACAATTGGTATCAGAGCGGGGTCGTTTTGAATCAGTGCAACCACTGTTCAAAGCAATTTTTTCGTGGTATTTTCATTTTTTTTTTTCCGATTAGAATCTAGCCTCATAACTATATTCTAATTTTTTCCGAATCGATTTTTGCTCAAAGTTGGTCAATACCACTTGAGCTTGTCATTTTTTTTCTTCCTCCAGCACTACTAATCCAAGACACAGTCTTGGAATAGATCTGTTTGTTTTTGTTTATTTAGGTCTAAAATGACTCAACAAGAAGGATATAGCACTGTTCGTCCCCCACTATTTTCCGGAGAGGACTTCAGATATTGGAAGGGGCGAATGGAGATATATCTAAAGATCCAATTCGACACCTGGATGATCGTCAAGACAGGACTGCAACTACCAACTGATACGGACGGTAAGCCTACATCCTGTGAGAACTAGGAGCCAGCCTTCATCAAAAAGGTGGAAGCCGACGCCAAAGCTACCTGCACCATCCAGTGTGGGCTTACCAAAGAAGAGCTCAACAGAGTCGGTCCATTCTCCTCCGCAAAGGAACTATGGGAGAAACTGGTCGAACTTCACGAGGGCACCTCGGAAACCAAGGTAAGTAAGCGTGATTTGTTACTTAATAAACTATACAATTTGAAAATGCAGGAAGGCGAGACGGCAAGTTCGTTACACGCTCGAATTCAAGATATTCTGAATTCCCTTCATGGAATCGGGCAGAAGGTAGAAAACAGAGACATAATAAGGTATGCTCTTAACTCGTTTCCAAGGAGTACCTTGTGGGCATCAATGGTAGATGCCTACAAGGTCTCCAAAGACTTATCTTCTTTAAAATTAGACGAATTATTTAGTGAATTTGAACTCCATGAACAAACTAATGCACAGCCTTCCGAGAAGGGTATTGCTTTGGTTGCAGGTACGAGTCGAACACGGGAATCAAGAGTACGGCGAAAAATTGAATCGGAATCAGAAGACGAACCCGACTCAGAAGATTCAGAAGATGAACTGACCAGCGAACTAGTGAATCTCGTGAAGAAGCTCTACAAAAAGAAAAAGGGCTTCAACAAGAAAGATCTAAAGAAGGCAGTCCAATCCAAGGAGGCCCAACAGAACACAAAGGTAAAGTTCGAAGTCACTTGCTACGGGTGAAACCAGAAGGGGCATATAAAAGCCAACTGCCCCAACCAAAAGGAAGCTAAGAAGCAAAGAAGAAAGAAGGTCCTAAAGGCAACCTGGGACGAATCTTCTTCGGAGGACGAAGACGACGAACTCGACCAAACGAGTTTACTTGCATTGATGGCCCGGGACCAAATCATCGAATCCGAGAGCGAGTCAGAAGCCGACTCCGAGAAAAGCCACGGATCCGCATCCGTTTCCAAAGGTCCAGACTCCGCTGTATGTATTCCGAGGCTTAATAATTTAGTCAATTATTTACTTCGCAAATTAGCCAAGTCAAATCTTAAAATAAAATCACTTCTAAAGGAAATAGCTATCCTTAAAGGAGTAACTAACTCAAAATACTTACCTGATCAAGTTCAAACTGAAGATTCAACTCATGTTCAACAACTTGAGGAAGAAAATTCAAGTTTAAAAAATCAGGTAAAAGACTTAAAAAATACATTAGAACGGTTTTCTTTGGGTTCCAAGAATCTGGACCTAATTCTTAGGACACAAAGAGCCGTCTACAATAGAACTGGGCTAGGATATAAAAGTAAAAAGAAATATAAATCTTATTTATCCCTAATAAACAAACAAAGTAGTAAATCAGTCCAAGCATGGGTCCCCAAGTCCAAATTGATCAATCAAGTTGGACTTGGCCAATACTTGGTTCCGAAGGATCAAATATACTACCTCGACAGACCATATCGAGGCCGTGATCCAGGGAAAGCTACATTGAAAACGATCTTAAAAAATTAAAATTATAAATCTAAATTCAAAATTTGAAATTAAATAAAAAAAATCCAAAATTAAATTATAAATCTAAAATTCAAAATTTGAAATTAAATTAAAAAAAAATCCAAAATTATAAATTCTAAATTCAAAATTCAAAATTAACAATTTGAAATTAAGTTATAAATTCGAAATTGAAAAATAGATGGAGGATCCAAACTAGCTGGCACCTTCAACTGAACTACCCGACAGGGTAACTGAACCTAATTTACCCGAAATGGGTAAAACAAGAATAGATTACCCGGCAGGGTAATTAAGGTTACATTAAAACGGGATAAGTTTAACTTGAACCACAGTACTGGTGAAGTTTTTGGATGATCGTACGTTAGGGAAACTTGGGCATCGCATGTCTAGGAAGATATGGCTTCGACCTGGTGTATTTGGCCAAGCAGAACTGACCGAAACTACCCTTAAATGGATCCTAACTAGTTAGACCAAGGATTAGTATTAAGTTCAATGGGTAGGACTATTTGGAAAACCTCGAAGGCATGGTTACTTTAATGAGCTCCTTGTGACTCACCATACCCCAGAAGTTTATCCAAAGAATGCCTACTTGTTGAACTCAAAGCTAAACCTGAATCTAACACAAAAGTTAAATCATACCCTAAAATTCAACCGTAATTCATCTCACAAAAATTATAGGATTCCCTGATTGAAAATTTAGTTCGGGTGAGATGACTAAATAATTAAAAAAACTTAAATTTCAAAATTATTTTAACTCAAATTTCAAAATTACTTTAACTCAAATTTCAAAATTATTTTAAACTTAAATTTCAAAATTATTTTAAAAACTTAAATTTCAAAATTGTTTTAAAAACTTAAATTTCAAATTTTAAAAACTTAAATTTCAAAATTATTTTAACTTAAATTTCAAAATTATTTTAACTTAAATTTCAAAATTGTTTTAAAAACTCAAATTTCAAAATTATTTTTAAAAAAAAAAACTTAAATTTCAAAATTATTTTAAAAACTTAAATTTTAAAATTGTTTTAAAAACTCAAATTTCAAAATTATTTAAAAAAAAAACTTAAATTTCAAAATTATTTTAACTTAAATTTCAAAATTGTTTTAAAAACTCAAATTTCAAAATTATTTAAAAAAAAAAACTTAAATTTCAAAATTATTTTAACTTAAATTTCAAAATTATTTTAACTTAAATTTCAAAATTATTTTAACTTAAATTTCAAAATTGTTTTAAACTTAAATTTCAAAATTGTTTTAAAAACTTAAATTTCAAAATTGTTTTAAAAACTCAAATTTCAAAATTGTTTTAAAAACTCAAATTTCAAAATTTACTTTAACTCAAATTTCAACATTATTTTAACTCAAATTTCAAAATTATTTTAACTTAAATTTCAAAATTATTTTAACTCAAATTTCAAAATTATTTTAAAAACTTAAATTTTCAAAATTATTTAAA
Source organism: Zingiber officinale (assembly GCF_018446385.1). Taxonomy (NCBI): domain Eukaryota; kingdom Viridiplantae; phylum Streptophyta; class Magnoliopsida; order Zingiberales; family Zingiberaceae; genus Zingiber; species Zingiber officinale. The sequence continues at coordinate 82,507,805 of NC_056002.1, forward strand.
ATTTCAAAATTATTTTAACGTAAATTTCAAAATTATTTGAAAAACTTAAATTTTAAAATTATCTTTATCCTGATCAAAATTGCTGAATTACTTAGAAAATCCTAGGAGTATACTTCAATTAAGCTATCTTTAAATCCATTAAGAACCAATTCAAACTACTTCATGTATAGGAATTGGAACAATGGATGTTGGATAGTGGATGCTCTAGACATATGACTGGAGATAAGTTGAAGTTTACTAAACTCAAGTACAAGAAGTTAGGATCAGTTGGATTCGGCAACGACAGTAAACTTAAAGTAATCGGAAAAGGTAATATTGAACTTAGTTCCGATTTCATTATTCGAAATGTCTTATTGGTTGAAAATTTTAACTTTAATTTACTAAGTATAAGTCAATTATGTGACAGCGGATATCTAGTCAATTTTGACAAATCTGGATGTCTAGTTAAAAACATCGAAAACCCTGAAATTAGGCTTAAGGGACTTAGGAAGAATAACATCTACACAATAGACTTGTCATTATCCTCAATAAAGTGTCTATTAACACAACAAGAGGAAACTCAAATGTGGCACAGAAGGCTGGGTCACACTCACACCAGACTCATTTCAAAAATGAGTCACAATGGTCTAGTTAGAGGTTTGCCCAAATTAAAATTCATTGAACACTCAATCTGTGATGCATGTCAAAAAGGAAAACAAACCAAGTCAATCCACAAATCAACCAACCTAGAAAGAACTAACACCATACTCGAGCTCCTTCATATTGATTTATTTGACTCACATGGAGCCAAGTCACTAAGCAAGAATCAATATTGCTTAGTAATAATTGATGACTATTCTAGGTACACATGGATAAAATTCCTAAAAACAAAAGATGAAACCTATGAAATATTTAGTAACTTTTGCAAATTAACGGAAAATGAAAAAGATATGAAAATTAAAAGAATAAGAAGTGATCACGGGGGAGAATTTGAAAATCATAGGTTTATCGAATTTTGTAAAATAAATGAATACCAAGATGAATTTTCATGTCCTAGAACCCCCCAACAAAATGGACTAGTAGAACGTAAAAATAGAACACTACAAGAAGCCGCTAGGACAATGTTAAACGAATATAAGTTAAGTCATCAATTTTGGGCTGAAGCAATAAATACTACAAATTATATTCAAAACAGAATTTTAATAAACAAATATCACAATAAAACACCGTATGAACTCTACTATCACAAAATTCCTAACCTAAACTATTTAAAAGTATTTGGTTGTAAAGTCCACATTTTAAATACTAAAGATTACTTAGGAAAATTTACACCCAAGTCTAACCAAGGAATATTTTTAGGATACTCCTCAACCAGTAGAGCCTTTAGAGTATATAATCAAAACACCTTGAAAGTTGAAGAAACAACTAATGTAATATTCGATGAAGAAAATAATTTACCTAATATAACTGACAATGTCGACATTCTTCCAAGAGCTATAGAAGATGATGAAATCCAACCTAATCTTAATGAGGCAGAAGAACCAGTACCTGAACCACAACCAAGACCAACTAGAGTAAGTACTTCTAACCCACCTGACCAAATTCTGGGTGACCCAAACCTAGGAGTCAGAACTAGATCATCCCATAGAAACCTTAGTCAGATTGCCCTAATTTCCAAAATTGAACCTAAAACTATAGATGAAGCTCTTCCTGACCCAGACTGGATCATTGCAATGCAAGAAGAATTAGCACAATTTGAGAGAAACCAAGTCTGGGACCTTGTACCTAAACCCATAGATAAATCAATAATAGACACCAAATGGGTTTTTAGGAACAAGTTGGATGATCACGGTGATATAATAAGAAACAAAGCAAGGTTAGTAGCCAAAGGGTTTAGTCAAGTCGAAGGCTTAGACTATGATGAAACCTATGCTCCAGTAGCTAGACTCGAGTCCATTAGGATGTTATTAGCCTATGCAGCAAATAAAGGATTCAAATTGTACCAAATGGACGTTAAGTCAGCCTTTTTAAATGGTTTTATCAAGGAAGAGGTCTACATAAGCCAACCTCCAGGGTTTGAAGACATAGACTACCCTAATCACGTATTTAAATTAAAAAAAGCACTATATGGACTAAAACAAGCCCCTAGAGCATGTTATGAAAGATTATCTAATTACTTAATATCCAAAGAATTTAACCAAGGACAATTCGATCCGACTTTGTTCGTGAAAACTATAGGAAAAGACATCTTTATAGCCCAAATCTATGTTGACGACATAATCTTTGGCTCAACTAATTCAAAATTCTTAAAAGAATTTGTCAAATTAATGGAAAGTGAATTTGAAATGAGCATGGTTGGAGAACTTAATTTCTTCTTAGGCTTACAAATTAAACAAACTAAAGATGGAATCTACATTTATCAAACTAAATATGCTAAAGAATTAATTAAAAAATTCGGTATGGAAAATTCAAAAATTATAAATACCCCAATGGCAACCAACATAAACATTGACTCTGACCCTGAAGGAAAACTAGTTGACCCAAAATACTATAGGAGTGCCATAGGTAGTTTACTTTATCTAACTGCAAGTCGACCTGACATATTGTTTGCAGTAGGTATGTGTGCAAGATGCCAATCCTGTGCAAAAGAGTCACACCTAACATATGTTAAAAGAATACTTAGGTATATTAAAGGAACTCTAAATATAGGACTTTGGTATCCAAGAACTTGCACCTTTGACCTTTATGGCTATTCTGATTCAGACTATGCTGGGTGCAAGCTACATAGGAAAAGTACAAGTGGTAGCTGCCAAATTCTAGGTCAGTGCCTAGTAAGTTGGTCAAGCAGAAAGCAACATTGTGTTGCTTTATCCACTACAGAAGCTGAATACATAGTTCTAGAAGAATGTGCATCTCAACTACTGTGGATGATGCATACACTAAAAGACTATCAACTAGACTATAAAAATACTAAAATCTTTATTGATAATATCAGCTCGATTAATCTGACCAAAAATCCTATTCATCATTCTAGGACTAAACACATAGAGGTAAAACACCACTTTGTAAGGGACCATGTAGCTAAAGGTGAAATTGCACTCAACCATGTTGAGTCTAAATCAAACCTAGCTGACATCTTTACAAAACCCGTACCTGAACTTGAGTTCAGTGGATTTAGAAGGAAAATAGGAATGTGTTGGGTAGAATAGATATCTTACCATTATTTCTATTACTGTGTTTCAAATTCTAGGAAAAATAGTTTTCAAAACTCCAATTTTTGTTAGAATGTTCAAAGTTTGGAAATTAGCCTAGACTTTCCCCCTAGAAATCATGTTCCCCTAGACTTAAGCCAGAGCATCTCACAAACACCTAGGTTTACTTTGATTGTGATTGAAAAACATAGAACGACGTGAGATGTATAGGGTATAGCCTGAACTCAAGAATGTTTATATCTGTGCATCAATATGAGTCTGGGCGTTAAATACGCAATATATATTAATCAAGTTAAGTCCTCCAGCTCTAGCCAAGTCTAATTGGACCAAAATAACTTAACTTGACTAACCAAGTGAAAGCTATTGTCCTGTAGACAATGAGCAAGTAACTAAAGGTTAGACAGTTGGTAAAGGATACTCAATTTTCTAGTCAAGAATGTTTTGATCTTTAGGGCTCTGATACCTTATAAATCAATCTAGTGAACATGACTTGTGCTTGGACTTAAGGATCAACTGAACTTGAATGAATAACCTTGTCCTAAAACCTAAAATATTATTGAAACTAAGTTCCAATTGACATTAACTTTCAAACCCTGTTGAACTTAGCTAACCTGTTGACCTTAGTAAAATCTTGTAACTCAATCAAATATCTATTATTGCCCATTTTTGATATATGGCAAAGGGGGAGAGTAGCAAAAATGTAAACAAAAAGTTAAGGGGGAGCAAAAGTCAAGGGGGAGCAAAAGTTAAGGGGGAGCATATAAGGTAAATTTGCTTTAGTTACTTTGTACATCTATACTTAGCAGATTTACCTGTGTTAAAAATGTCTATCTATTCGTTTGTTTACTTAACTTTGAATTTGAGTTGCCATAATCAAAAAGGGGGAGATTGTTGGTGCGGGAAGCATCCGACGATCGAACTCGTGTTTTGATAATGGCAAAAGAATTCAAAGTTAAGATGTTTTGTAGTCTAACAAGTCTACTTGAGCATTTCAGGAAAGTCCTAGCTGCGGTTAGGCAAAGGGTAAAACCCTAGGGGGTGGTAACCCTAGGTCATAGGGGGTGGTAACCCTATGCGGAAAGTCTTGGTAGGTCGATGTCTTCAGGCAAAAGTCCTAGGGGGTGGTAACCCTAGGTGGAAGGTCCTGGTGTCGCGAACCAGGTGAAAGACTGGACTAGCCGGGGAAGCGGATGTCCAGCAGAAAGTCCGGAAGCATCGAGTGCTGAGCAAAAGTCCAGTCGATCTGGAGGATCGTACTGGCAACAGGTAAATCTCCTGAGTGGAGTAGGTGAGGACACGTTCCCCGTAGAGGGAACAGTAGGCGTCGGGTCGACCTAGGGTTTCCGGTTGGAAACTCGAAGTCAGACTCGGACAGTCCAGAGACTGTCTATACTTCATTTATCATGTTTATTGTGCTAACTTTGTGTTGCAGGATAGTGTTTGGGACTAACGTATCTTGCAGGTGCAAAGGAGCAACCTAAAGCCTCGGATGAACAGTGTCCGAGGCGCCTCCATGGAGCTTGGAGGCGGGGTGCAAAAGCTGTGAGGGCTATAAGGCGCCTTGAGAGGGTGAAGTTCGACCAGATCAGATGTTATCCACGCGGAAGACCAGGCAGCATGGAGGCGCCTTGAACAGCCTTCAAGGCGCCTTGAACACCCTTTATAAGGGGGTTTCGACCAGCACTTCAAGGAATCAAGTTCTGAGCTTTCCTTCTTCAACGTGCTTCAAGTGCTGCTGCAACATTCCGACGACCCGGAGCTTCGTTTTTCTCTTCTTTAAGTTGTCGGTACAAAGTTATTCTAATTGTTGTTACATTTGTAATTTGTAATTCTTATCGTGCTTATAGTTGTTGCCCACCGGAAGCGATCAAGGATCGCGGGCCTTCGAGTAGGAGTCGCCTTAGGCTCCGAACGAAGTAAATCCCTTTGTGTCTTTGTCTTTATTTTATTCCGCTGCGTTTTAATTACTCTGATAATTTTCCGATAATCGTACGAAATAGCCACGAGCGCTATTCACCCCCCCTCTAGCGCGGTCTCGATCCAACACAAGGAAGTACCCTTAGTAAAGGTCCTGTGGCAAAATCAACGATACGAAGAAGCCACGTGGGAACGGGAAGAGGATATGAAACGGAAGTATCCGTCGCTATTCTAAGTTCGAGGACGAACTTTCAATGAGGTATGGGGTACTGTAACACCCACGAAATTATAAGATAAGTATATGGGTGTTATTTTCTTTAGAGCATAAAATAAAAAGAATAAGAGAAAAGAAAAAAAAATAGAAATCGAAATAGAATAAGAGGAGAGGAGGTCAAGGATTGAACCTTGAACCTCCCACAAGTAATAGAGTTAAATTAGTGGATCGAACCATTATAGAAATGAATGATAAGTGAATAAAAGAGAATAGAAATAGTAGTTAAAGGAGAGAAAATGGTTAAGTAAAAGAGCAAGAGAAAACCAAGTTGCTTACCTTCTTTTCCTCTTGGTTAAGAAAAGAAGCAAGCAAAAGATAAATTGCCTACTCCCCTCCCTCTCTCTATTTTTGTGGGAATTAAAGGAAATGAGGGAAAAGAGGAGTTGAGGGAATGAATGAAGACATGCTTCATTTACAAAGGAATAAATTGGATTGGGGGAAGAAAAAACAAGAGATTAAATTCTTTTTCTTCCTCCTTCCTTCTCCTTCTTCATTCTCCACCGGAACCTAGAGCCCCTCCCTCTCCTTATTCCAAAAGCTAAGCTAAGTTCCTCTCCAAGAAAACTAATTTTCGAGAAGAAGCCTTCAAGATCTACCCCTTCCAAGCAAGAGAAACAAAAGAAGGTGCAAGAAGAAGAAGCTCTCTCCATCCTTTGCACCTAGGATACCTTTTTCCTTAAGAAAAATCACAAGCGAAAGGATGTAAGTATCCACTCACCTGTGGTACAAGTAGTTTATAGGTGCTTTCATTTATGAAAATAGATTTCTAAAAACCTAAGGGGTGATCCATGGTAAGTTCGACCAACAAGAAGAGGGACCCTAGAAAAGATTAGACCCTAAATATGCTCACCATGTTTTCTTATGATATGAACCCTTGATAAGAGCTTTGCTTAATATCCTCCTACTTATATGTGGCTTAGAATTTGAATTTTCTCTCTTTAAACTTTCAGCCAAGACAAGATTAAGGGCCTAGGAGAACTTAAAACCTAAACCAAGCATGCTATGATTTTTCCTTATGATAGAATATGAAGTAACATGATTTTTCTCATGCTTGTATGTGGAGTGGAACCTTATTTCATGCTGCATGGACTTTTGGCCACAATTAGTTTAAAGGCCTAGGAAACTTAGAACCCAACCTAATTATGCTGATGATGTTCCTTGTAATAATTGCTATGATATTGGTTTAGGGTTTCCATGCTTTTATGACACTTGAAACCTAGTTCCAAGCCTTAAAGGATTCGGCCACAACAAGTTTAAGGGCCTAGGAAACTTGGAACCTAACCTAATTATGCTCATGATGTTCCTTGTAATAATTGATATGAAATTGGTTAGGGTTTCCATGCTTTTATGACACTTGAAACCTAGTTCCAAGCCTTAAAGGTTTCGGCCACAACAGGTTTAAGGGCCTAGGAAACTTGGAACCTAACCTAATTATGCTCATGATGTTTCTTGTAATAATTGCTATGAAATTGGTTTAGGGTACCCATGCTTTTATGACACTTGAAACCTAGTTCCAAGCTTTACAAGTTTCGGCCACAACAAGTTTAAGGGCCTAGGAAATTTAGAACCTAACCTAATTATGCTCATGATGTTCCTTGCAATAATTGCTATGATATTGGTTTAGGGTTCCCATGCTTTTATGACACTTGAAACCTAGTTCCAAGCCTTAAAGGTTTCGGCCACAACAAGTTTAAGGGCCTAGGAAACTTGGAACCTAACCTAATTATGCTCATGATGTTCCTTGTAATATTTGCTATGAAATTGGTTTAGGGTTCACATGCTTGAATGTTGATTTTAACCCAATGTGATGCTTGATAAGATTCGGCCATGATAAGTTTATAAGCTTAGGAAACCTAGAACCCAACCTAAACATGCTCATGATGTTCCTTACGGTATATGATATGATATTGGTTTAGGGTTCACATGCTTGTATGTTGATTTTTAACCTAAGTCACAACTATATGTTTCGGCCACTATATGACATTAGGGTTAGCGGTCTAAATATGATTTCCCATGTACCTCACATGCAATGTTTTATGATGTGGTAAGAGCTTGCTATGCTTCTATGTTTAATTATGTATACTTATGATCTATGCATGTTGGTAACTCTTATGATGTGCTGTGTGCCCAAATTATGCATGCTATTTATGATGAGCTGTGTGCCCAAATTATGCATGATATTATGATGAGCTGTGTGCCCAAATTATGCATGCTATTTATGATGAGCAGTGTGCCCAAACTATGCATGCTTTTATGATGAGTTGTGTGCCCAAACTATGCATGTACTTATGATGTGCTGTGTGCCCAAATTATACATGCTATTATGATGAGCTGTGTGCCCAAATGTTGTATGGTATGATATGATAAGAAATATGATGTGCATGAAATAATAAGAACCATGATATGTATGACATGCTACTTTTCTTTATATGGCTTGTACCAAGGGTAGGCTCCATAAGAGCCCCGGGGTCGATGGACTAAGAAACGGGCCTCGTTAGGGATGAGCTCCTAAGTACCCCTAGGTCGATGGACTAAGAAACGGGCCTAGTATGTATGCCTTGTAGGGTTCAAGACTTGCTACCTTGGACCTACATAGGACGCGCGCATTTATGTATGTGGTACAAGCCGGGGCCCTAATCATGTTGAGATTATGTTTAAGTATGTATGTAATATGTTTTCAAAAGACATGTTGCATATATTTTTCATGATACATGTTTTTGAAAGTCATCTCGCATAACACTTTATGATTATGTTATGATATGCCATGATACTTATGATTATGTTATGTTATGCTAGGATGCACTTTATGATTATATCATGATATGCCATGATACTTATGATTATGTTATGTTATGCTAGGATGCACTTTATGATTATATCATGATATGCCATGATACTTATGATTATGTTATGTTATGCTAGGATGCACTTTATGATTAGATCATGATATGTCATGATACTTATGATTATGTTATGTTATGCTAGGATGCACCTTATGATTTTACCATGATATGCCATGATGCTTATGACTATATTATGTTAAGCTAGGATGCACTTTATGATATGCCATGATACCTTACGATTATGTTACGAAATGATGCTTCTATACATGATATGATGAGTTTGCCTTTATGCTTTATGCCTTGGAGATTATGCTATGCTATACGTTTGTTTTTATGAGTAGGAAAGGATCTTACTGAGCCTTGTGTGCTCATAGTTTACTTTCCTTGTACCATAGATAAGGGCAAATAATGGATGTACTAAGGGAGCAGCAGGAGGGGACAAGAAGGACGTGTGTAGTAGTGACTCGGCTAAAGAGAAAGACCTGCTTCTAGTTAATAAGAATTATACTTATGTCGTTCTTTTATGACTCCATGACATTTCATCATGCTCATTAGTATTATGGCTTAAAGTTATGTTAAGCATGCTATGTGACTTTATATGATAGGTAGTTAGTGATGATGATTTGAAAAGTAACGGAAAAGTTTAATGAAAAAAAAAAGAAAAAAGAATATACTATAGATAAGACTTCCGCTGTTTTAAAGAAGAAAAGATAAGTAACCCCCGTCAGCTTGAGCAGGAAGGGGTGGGGTGTTACTTTCTACACGGTCAGAACATGAAGAAAACTTAGTCTTCGCCTGCCCGTGACACCCTGGAAGCTCTAGACTTCATGTAGGCTTCGTTTTTACTCCAAATCTTGCCCTATCAATCAGAAAACACACAAAAAAGCAGATCTCCGAACAAAAGAGTATTTATGATGAATATGTACTAAAAGAGGTGAACATGCATAGAATATACTTGAATAAAGTAAGTGAATGTGTGTCAAAATATGTATAAATGATCATAAGATATACGCACATCACCATATCACCCATAAAATTTCTCATTCTTTCCTGATCAATGTCATAGTCCTGAACAAACCCTGTCACCTGACTATAGAAGTCCCTAGTGAACCAAAAATGATCCTGTACCTCCCTAAACTAGTTGTCAGATAACTTGAAGCGACCCTCCAACAATCGTTGTTGGGTATTTTGCTTCTCATGAAGGGAGTTTAAAGAGGTATGGAAGTCAGAAAAATCAAACTTCGAGGATCCCGTGTCATATGCAAAAGAGTGTCTAGGAGGGCCCGGATGTACGGAAGGCTGCGGGAATCCTGATGATGAGGGATCTTGATGGTACTCGGTTTCTTCTAAACTGGAGGCGACAATTTCGAGGTCTAAGTCAGTAATCACCCAATTCGAGGGGTCGCAAACTGAAGTACGGTCGGGGCAAGGAAGGGGTAATGGAAAACCATTGGTTCTAGGGAAAGCAAACCCATTCTCATCCCGACAAATCATCTTCATGGCAAGACAAGAATCGATATCGATCTTGTCATTACCATGGATCACCTCTAATCCATCAAGTGCATAACCCAGATTGAATGCTACTTGGGTGATCAATCCACTATACACTATCATCCCCGAAGATGCCTTAGCTGCCCTTAACAAAGTTTGCAGAAAATGAAATTCGGAATCAAAATCAACTTTATTTAACATCGCCCAAAGAGAATAGAGTTCTATCTTTCTAACTACCCCATCACTCTCTCCTCGACCAAATATCGTTTTGCTCATCACTCTGTGAAGGTATCTAAAGGTCAGGTTTTGCATGCGAGATGACTTGGCTCTAGAGGGTTCATATGGGTCTTTTGATCCGGTTATTGACGTCCAAAATTCATTCCATCTAATTTCATCATCAAATCCTCAGGCACCACCAATGGGTAAACCAAAATAATTATTGAAATCACTAAAAGTCCACTGAACTTCTTTATTCATCATCCTAAAAGTTATGACCCCTACGTAGTCATCTTCAGAAGAAAATTTAACATCAAGTGAGCTCAAAAATTCAAGGACTAGGTGGGGGTAAGTCGGTGCATGAGCATACATTATATCATTCCAGTCTAAAGAGCTTATCATCCAATCTACATCATCCCTGATTCCTAACATGTCCATAGTAATGGTATCCATATATTTAGTGCATGTGATTTTCCTAGAGATAAGGATATCATATCTAGTTTTTTGTTCATGATTTCTAAAAATAATATTGAACTCATTTTTGTTACCTTCATCACGTGCCACCCTTTTTCCTTTGCCTTTTGAAGTTGAAGCATTCCCTTTGCCTTTGTCACCTCCCGGTGCATCTCCTTCGCCAGATCCACCACTTCCTCGACGAAGTCTCTTCAAGATTTGTGACATGGTGCAAGTTTTTGAGGAATTTCTTGTGGATGGGTCTTGAGGATGGAAGGGGAAGAGAAAGAAGGAAAAATAGGGAAGTTTCTTCTCTCTTTTTGAACTTGTGGCTTGAAGAAGTGTTAGGTCTAGATGTAGATCTAAGCAAAAGTGAGCTCTAGAGGTGGGAAATCAGGGTTTGATGAGGTGTAGTAGAGAGGAGAAGGCTTTTGGGAGAGAAGGAGATGGAAATAGGGTTTTTTGGAGCGATTTTTGGGAGACACGGGCAGGAGCACAACCGTGTCTTATAGACACAGCCGGGTTAGGTAGGGCTCTACACGGCCGTGCTGATTAGCATGGCCTCCTCTGTTCTCCCCTCGGCCAAGGTCGCACGGCCGTGCCAATTGGCACGGCCCGAGTCATCTCCATCTTTGGCAGTCTCACATGACCGTGCCATGTGGCACGGCCTGTGCCCTTCTTCTTGTTGCATTGTCCACACAGCCGTGTAAGGTTGCACGGGTCGTGGCCTCCATCCCTCTGCTGGCTTCGCACAACCATGTGGGATCACACGACCGACTCCTTTAGGCTTACGGTGACACACCTTTCGCTCTATCGGTTCCTCTGATGCCTCCACGCCCATGAAACGCTCACGGCCAGCTCATGGAGGCTCTGCACATCCTGAAAACGAATACCCAAAAATAAAGAAATAATAAAAATACTCAACTAAACTATAACAACGAATTAGAATGAAAACCCTTGGGTTGCCTCCCAAGAAGTGCTTGTTTTAGGTCTTTAGTTCGACCCCATTTCACTCAATGTGGACTAATCCTGTGGAAGCATGACTCTCCTCCTAGGGTTAATGCTCCAGTTTGCGCCTTCAATTTCGCTCGTGCATGATAAATGTACTTCTTATTGCTTGCTGGAAGGGAACTCTCATGAAAACTGCACTCCTTGACTTTGTGTATGTTAATCTTGCTTGAATTACCCAGAGAAGAGGGGTTGTAGATGGAGGAACCAGATAAATCAAACTTGATCTTTTCTTTGCCGATCTCCAAGGATAACCTGTGACTTTTTACACCAATGAAAGCTCTAGCTGTGGCAAGGAATGGTCTTCCAAGGATGATCGGTATCTTGGGGTCTTCCACTATATCCAAGATAATGAAATATGTGGGAATGATATATCCACCCACTTCTACTAGCATGTCTTAGCTTCCACTATTCCCATTGGTATCTGCATGAATGGTCAGCTAATTACAGTGTCATAGTTGTCAATTTAATGTTTTGGAGGCCCAGCTTCTTACATAAAGAGTACGGAAGTAGGCTAACAATAGCCCCCAAGTCGCAGAAAGCACTCAGTATAAGGTCAGAACCAATTTTGCATGGTATGGAGAAACATCCTGGATCATGAAGCTTTGGTGGAGAATTTTCCATAAGGAGAGTGCTGCAATTCTCTGTTAATGCTACGGTCTCAAAGTCGCCCTTCTGCCTTCTGTTGGATAAAATACCCTTCAATAACTTTGTGAACTTCGGCATTTGGTGCAGTGCATCTATCAGTGGTACTTCGCAAATTTCCTTGTTCTTCTTCAGGAATTGGCTGAACTCTTCATCCTTCTGGGAGGTTATCAGTTTCTGAGGGAAACGAATCGTCTGACTGTGTGGGGGGACTTGAAGAGTTTCTTCAACCTTTTTAGTAGCCTCCTCTCCATCCCTATTTTGAGTCTGATTGGGCATTAGGGGAGAGGGCTCCTTCTCTGAGTCAGGTTCCTTCTGAGTAATGATTTGGGGGACTCCCACAGTACGTCCGCTCCTCATCTCAATGTGGTTGCAATGTTCCACTAGATTTATATCTGGCTTCCCTGGAAATGTTCCCTGTGCTCTTGAGATGGATTGGGCTATTTGGGCTATCTGGCTATCTTGCTTCTTTTGATGCTTTTCAGAGTTTTCCATTCTTTGAGTTAACAGTTTAATCTCATTCGTCATCTCCTTTTGCTCTGAGAGAGCTTCTTCAAGCATCTTTTCAATTCTGGATAATTGTGAAGGTTGTTGTTGAAAAGTTTGTTGTCCAGATGAGTAGTTCTGCTACCCAGGTGAATAGCTCCGTTGTTTAGGTTGATAACTCTGTTGTCCCTATTGATAACTTTGTTTTGCTGGCCCTTGATCCTGATTATTCTGGTATGAGAAGTTTGGGTGATTCGTCCAACCTGGATTGTATGTATTAGAGTACGGATTATTTTACCTTTGGTTGTAGCTGACTATTGCATCACACTGCTCAAGTTGGTTTATTTGTGCTTGTATTGACCCTAGGGGCAAGTATCTTGAGCATAATCCATACTTCCGTAAGTTTCACAAATACAAACTATCGCATTGGCCGTGTTGTTGTTATTTCCCATGGCCTCAAACTTCTTGGTCAGAACATCCTGCTTTGCAGACATGAGAGTGACTGCATCTACATCTAATTTCCCTGACGCTTTAATTGGGTTCCCTGAGAAAGAACCACCAGATCTTTTTGATGCTCACTGATGGTGATTCTGTGCCACATTCTCTATGATCTATTCAGCTTCATCAAGGCTCTTGTTCTTCAGCGCTCCTCCTGCTGCAGAATCAAGGGATGCCTTCGTGTGATAGTTGATTCTATTGTAGAACGTGTGTAGAACCAACCATTTCTCAAGGACATGATGGGGGCACTGTCTTAGCATACTCTTGAATATGTCTCAGGCTTCAAATAATGATTCTCAGTCCACCCATTTAAAGCTTGCAATCAAGTTCCTCATGTGGGCAGTTTTGCTCGGTGGATAGAATTTGTCTAGGAATTTCTGCTCACACTGCTCCCTAGATTTAATGCTATTTGCTGGAAGGGAATTTAGCCACTGCTTGGCTCTGTCTTTCAGGGAGAATCCGAAGAGCAATAACCTTACTGATTCTAGAGGGACTCCGTTCACTTTCATCGTGCCGCAGATCTCCTAGAAAAGCTCCAAGTGGTGGTTTGGATCATCATGTGGTCCTCCTCCGAATTGATTCTGCTGAACCATGTGAATTACTACAGGCTTGATTTCAAAGTTGTTAGCTTCGATTGGTGGTCGAGTGATGCTAGACCGAACCCGTCATGCATAAGGTACTGCATAGTCCTTCAGCAATTTATCAACTATCTCTGAAGATTCTTGTGCTGCTTGAAATGCCTTATGTAGTTTTCTTCTCCTCAGAAAAGTCCTATCAATCTCTGGATCAAATGGTAGGAGCTGTCCTGAAAGATTAGCTCTTCGCATACAAAATTAAAATATAAACTATAGTAAAGAAAAAAAATGAAATAATATTATTTTTGGTGTTTTTAATAAAAATGTAGAAAGTAAAGAAAAACACGAATGCAAACTAAAGGAAAAGATATAGGAAAAGAAAATAAACTCTAGTCTAATCTAGTATGACTATCACCAATGTTATAGACGCATTCTCCGACAACGGCGCCAAAAACTTGATATGATTCCACAAGTGCACGAATTCGTCGTCAGTAATATAAAAGATTGTCGAACCCACAAGGACTGGTTATAAGCACTAGTGATGACACACTTTGGATTAGCTACACTATCGATGGTTGTAAGTAATCGAAGAAAAGGGATTAGAAAGCGAGGAATGAGAACTAGCATTGAGAAGAAATTAACCTGGTTAATGAAGAGTTCTAGGAGTTCGGTTTCATTATGGTGGTATTGATGCGTCTGATACTATCCTATACTCATTGTCCATCGGCATGCATTCGCCGGAAGCTAAATCAACTATCTTTGAGCACTAAACAAAGATGATCCTTACAAAATCCTGTTACGGTTAACCCCTGTCACTAGGGCGCCTCAGTAGATCACAAGGGCACAACTCTTACTAATGTTATCAAGGATAGAATAAAGATGCTTAGTTTGGTCTCTTACTTCCTTGTGAAGGAGTAGCCTCTCCTTTAAAGGAAGTACCCTAGATGTCCATGAATGGGTTACCCCTGTCACTAGGGCCCCTCGGGTGTACGATCTAAGGTATTCCCTCTATGAGGTTGGCAATTCCTACACGATCAATCAACACGACAAAGAGATCGAGCAATCGAAATAAAGCAAGCGAAATCATCCAATGAATATAAACGTAATATGAGTTTTACATCAAAACCAATCCACAATTATTCCCTCGTCCTAGAACAAGAACTCTACTCCATAGACGCTATAGAAAAACCCGAAGACATAGTAAATCTAAACATACAATCTCCAAAAACAAAGAGAGAAAGAAGAAGTATGCTTATCCAATGATGATGAGTGATCTTTAGATCCAATCCTTTGCTTCTGGAGTTGATGTGGTGATGAAAGGTCGCTGGATCGATGTCCTGGATGGCATGGAATGGCACCAGAGTGATTCTCCTCTTGACGGCTCACCTCCCCTTGGAAAAGGGGTTAAAACCACTTTTGTAGGTTAGGGTGCGCCGCGACGGCACAACCGTGCAAGGATGGCATGATAGTGCCCTTCCTTAGCTCTGGATGCGCTGCACGGCCGTGCCGCACCCTTTGATGCATGCTCATGGACTCCCAACAGCTCAGATCACAGCACGATCTCGCGTTTGCGCCTCTACGGTATCTGTTGGAACCCCAAGGTTGTTTTGGTGTGATCAACAAGTTAAGTTAGGTCTTGTGTTGTTTTAACCTTGTGTCTAAGTGTGCAGGAGCTTAGGAGCACAGGTAGTCGAGCGGAAGATGCAGCTAGCGAGAAGGACAGCAGTCCAAGGGACGATGTGCTACAGAAGAGTACACCGGCGAACGAGAAGGAAGCGTGCGGTGGTTCCAAGGGACCAAAGCCGGAGCGGAAGATTGCTCGGGAAGCAAGAGACGCAGCTAGCGAGAAGGACGGCACATGGTGCGTCCGAGGGACGAAGACTGCGGATGAGTACGCCGGCTGACGAGAAGGAAACATGCGGCGATTTCGAGGGACGAGGAGCCGGAGGGAAGCCCGCTTGAGAAGACCGGAAGTTGGGTTCGGGTGAGCCCTTTTCCGGATGACAAAGATCACCAAAGCGAACAGATCCAGAGTAGAAGACCCAGATCGAGACTGTCACGCCCCGGAGGAGTCCCTGTCCGAAGAAATTTCGGCAGCATCTCCCCTGTACGGCGGACAATCTGAAACTTTTTACAATCACCATACACCTTAGCCACATGCGGCTGGAATAATAACAATAATAATAAGCAAACAACACAGACAACCACGCAGTTTATATAAATTTCAGCCTCTGGCTGACACAACCACGCAGTTTAATAATAATCAAACTGAATAGTAGTACGATGACTCGAAAACAACCCTACTCAACTACACCCATAAAGCTCAAAACATATTCCTACTCCACTACACTTGTAAAGCTCAAATCCGACGATAAAACCAACTTACCTCTTTTGCCATCTAGGCAGGCATGTAGTAAAAGCAAATCCAAAACCAAATCCATCGACATCACAAAATTCATACAATGTCCATACTATCAAACAGAACAAGTTTAGCATAATCTAAATAAGAAAACCAAAAGACCAACAATATCCTCGTGGTCTGCAGGGGACTAGCGACTGGAACTCTCTCCTGACAGCATCAACCTGAAATAGCAACGGAGGAGGGTGTGAGTCCAACACTCAGTAGGTACAACTGACATGCAAAATAAGGAATATAACAACTAGCACTAATCATGCGTACAGTCTCCTGTTATGAGAAAGATAAAATACAACTGAGGAATGCAGGAGAAACGCTGTACTAACCCGGACCAAGGTATAAGGGTAACAGGGTCGTCAGACCGTGGGTGTCATAATCCTGTATGCATGTCAATCATATGCATCCATATAAATGCAGCAAGTAAATGCAGCAAACACAAGCAATAAATGCATCATGCATATGATGTAAATGTCATGGTCACCCCTGACGCTAGTCAGCCATCTCACACACAATGGTGAAACCGAGTGGGTAGGGCTGTGACAACCGTGCACTCTGACATCACTGCCTCTAATGAGTGACCGAGTGCACGGGATGCTGTCGGAGTACACACATACTCCTACCCCAAATCATAAATGGGGGAGTGCAATGCTCTCATCTCCCGGTACACTATGACGGGGAGAAATCTCTGCCGGCTATCACGCTGCGTCACATTACCCATGAGCAGACCAACGGAGCCAAACAGAGTCCAACTGCCTGCCGGCTACCACGCTGCTACACTAAACCAACGGAGCCAAACAGAGCGAAACTGTCTGTCGGCTACCACGCTGAGTCACCAGACCAACAGAGCCAAACAGCAGAACTGCCACACACCTGTGTGATATACCACTAACCCATGAGTGGTGGTGTGTACAGATACATGTAGCTGGCGATGTGCTCGACAATAATGGAGCAGACAATCGCACAGCATGCAATCATGCAAGATGATGCATGACACTAAACATGGCAATATCATGAACAACATAACAATAACCATATAAATAAATACAAAGTATGTACCATAGGACAATGTATCAAATGGAAGGTACACCGAACAGATAGGGTATCAAATAAACCCTAGGTCCTGAACATAATGTATAATATGGTTGTGTCACTACCTCTAAAGCCTGTAGGATCAGGTAAATAATAACATGCAGGGCGGGGTTACTTTACTTATCTATTTCTATTGCGGAAACATATATGCATATTAAAATTTTTTCGAAAATAAAACACTTAAAAATATCTTGAAGTCATACGGACAATAACATAACACACTTAGTCCATGTTAACATAACCAAATAACTTAAGCAGGTCTTTATTTGCCTTAGCCGAGCCACCACCACACACATCTCCTTGCCTCTCCTGCAGCTCCCTTAGGATATCCATTCTTTGCCCTTATCTGTGGTACAAGGAAAGTAAGCTATAAGCACACAGGCTTAGTAAGATCCTTTCCTACTCACAAAAATCCATATATCAAGCATAAACACAGAAGCATACAACCATAAAAATATGATCATCTAACATCATAAGGGCATAGCATGTTATATCATAAATCATAAAGAACATCATGCTATATCATATCATAAATCAAAATATCATAAGAACATAGCATGTCATATCATAAATCATATCATATCAGCTCATAAATAACATCATGCTATATCATATCATAAATCATCATGTCATATAAATCATAAATCATATCATGCAAGATGTGTTTTAAAACATATGTCATGTCATATGCAAGATGTTTTAAAACATATCATATAGTACTTGAACATAATATCATCATGAGGGCCTGGCTTGTACCACATACATACATAAATGCGCGCAATCCCTAGGACAGGGTAGCTAGCCCCGAACCTACTAGGGATCTAGGTCCGTTCATAGTCCGTCGACCTAGGGGCATACTAAGGAGCTCATCCCTTTACTAGACCCGTTCATAGTCCGTCGGCCTAGGGGCGCTTATAGAGCCCAACCTTGGTACAAGCCATACAAAGTAAAATATCATATCATGGTTCATATCATAACAAAACATATCTTATCTTATCATATCATGAGGAGTAAATTATGCATATTTGGGCACACAGCACATGCATGAATCATAAACATACATAATGAGCATGTCATTTGCCATATCATAAAGCATGCATATTTGGGCACACAGCACATGCATGGATCATAAGCATACATAATGAACATGTCATTTACCATATCATAAAACATGCATATTTGGGCACACAGCACATGCATGGATCATAAGCATTCATAATGAACATGTCATTTATCATATCATAAAACATGCATCTTTGGGCACATAGCAAATCATAAAAGACACAATCATGCATAACATCAGTAAATAACATTTCCTAATTCATAACGCATCATGTGAGGCATATCTAAGCTTCTAAACTCATAATGGCCGAACCACTGATAAAGAGGAAACCAAGCTATAGGCAACATGCAAGCATAAACACCTAGCTAAATTCATATCATATTATCAAGAGGCACATGAGCATGCTAGGTTAACTTTTTAGTTTCTCCAAACCCTAATTTGGTTCTTGGCCGAACCATTCATGAAGGGAAGTTAAGCTTTAAAACAACATGTAAACATGAACACCTAGCGAAATTCATATCATATCATCAAGAGGTACATGAGCATGCTAGGTTAACTTTTTAGCTTCTCTAAACCCTAATTTGGTTCTTGGCCGAAACATACATGGAAAGGAAGTTAAGCTTTAAAACAACATGTAAACATAAACACCTAGCTAAATTCATATCATATTATCAAGAGGTACATGAGCATGCTAGGTTAACCTTTTAGCTTCTCTAAACCCTAATTTTGATTCTTGGCCGAACCATCCATGAAGAGAAAACTAGGTTTTAATCAACATATAGGCATAATCACCTAACTAAATTCATATCATATTATCAAGAGATACATGAGCATGCTAGGTTAACTTTTAGCTTCTCTAAACCATAACTTTGGGTTCTTGGCCGAACCATCCATGAAGAGAAAACTAGGTTTTAAACAACATGTAAGCATAATCACCTAGCTAAATTCATATCATATTTTCAAGAGGTACATGAGCATGCTAGGTTAACTTTTGAGCTTCTTTAAAACCCTAATTTTGTTCTTGGCTGAAACATACATGAAGGGAAAGCTAACTTTAAAACAACATATAAGCATGAACACCTAGCTAAATTCATATCATATTATCAAGAGGTACATGAGCATGCTAGGTTAACTTTTTAGCTTCTTTAAAACCCAAATTCTGTTCTTGGCCGAAACATACATGGAGAGTAAGCTAAGCTTTAAGCAACATTCAAGCATAAGAAAAACCAACCCAATCCCTTAACATAGCATACATATCATAAGGATGTAGTGAACATGGTTAGTTTAGGGCTTAAGCTTTCCTAGGTCCTTCATCTACACTTGGCCGAAAGTTCATGTTTATAAATCTAGGTTTTAAGTCAACATACAACATGAGAACATTAACTAGATTCTTATACTAGGGTACTTATCATAAGAACATAATGAACATGCTTTATTTAGATCTTGATCTACCCAAATCTTTCTTTTTTTTTCTATACTTGGCCGAAAGTTCCAACTTGTGACCCTAGGTTTTAAGCATTCTTCTTTTATGTAAAAATAAAAGCAACTTGTACCACAGGTGAGGGGATACTTACATCCTTTCGCTTGTGGTTTTTCTTAAGGAAAGATACTCTAGGTGAAGAGGAAGAAGAGAGCTTCTTCTTCTAGCACTCCCTTTGATTTCTCTTGCTTGGAAGGGGTAGACCTTGAAGGCTCCTTCTTGTAAATTAGTTTTCTTAGTGAGGAACCTTAGCTTAGCTTTTGGAAATGAGGAGAGGGAGAGCTTTTGGTTTCGGTGGGGAATTAAGAAGGAGAAGGAAGGAGGAAGAAGAAGAAGGAAGGATTAATCTCTTACTTTTCTTCTCTCCATTCTATTTATTTCCATGTAATTGAAGCATGCCCTCATTCATTCCCTCAACCCCTCTATTTCCTCATTCCTTTAATCTCACGAAAATAGAGAGAGGGAGGGAAGCAAGCAACTTGTCTTTTGCTTGCTTCTTCTCTTAACCAAGAGGAAGAGAAAGTAAGTTACTTGGTTTTCTCTTGTTCCATTACTTAACCATCTTCTCACCTTTAACTAATATTTCCATTCTTTCCTATTCACATATCATTTATTGCTCTAGTGGTTCTATGCACCAATTTAACTCTATCATTTGTGGGAGGTTCAAGGTTCAATCCTTGTCCTCACCTCTTTTTATTTTGGTTTCTATTTTTCCATTTTTCTCTTTCTTTCTTTTATTCTTCTATTTTAAAGAAAAATACCCCTAGGTATAGCTTAGTATTTCGTGGGTGTTACATGCATAATAAGTAAACAAATAAACATGTAACAGATCATGTAGTGACCAACCGAAACAAATGGAAAACACAATCATTGCTATATGTTAAACACATTATTATGTATATCAAAAGACATAAGTTAAAGTACCCACCTCCAATCAAAAAAGTCCAATTTGGTCCAAATCCAACGTCGAGATGCTCGTCTCGCGTCAAAGCCCTGAGTCACCTATATATACATTTTTATTTAGCTAAAATTCAATAAATAGCTAAATAAAATCCCTACGACTAATTTAGGGTAAAACCCTAATCACATCATCCAACTACAATATGTATCCAAATTCCTACACCATACCTCAAGGTCAACCACTGTTGAACACAGAACAAGGTGAGTTGATTGCTGCTGGAAACAAGGTACACCACAACAAGGCCTCCTTGATGAAGTTTTCCACATAGCGCACAACACTTGGCTCGAATCCTACCTACTCACAGATCAAGATGAGATCAACAAGAAGATCACAGATCAGAACAAGACTAGAGATCATTAATTCAAGCAACAATCTAATTCCAGTAATAACCTGTTCTCACCACCTCTTCCTCTTTAGCAGCTACCAAGAGCCATGGATCGGCAGAGTCAACAACAAGCTACTAATGCAATGGTAGCCGGAACCAACCTAGGTCACTATCCGCCTAAGATGTAGCAACCGAATACCCCCTGCTCGGCCGTCGATCCACTAGAGGAAAGGTAGGCCGGCGGTGAAGACCAATCTAGGGCACAGGAGGATTTTTATCAGGCACCTGAGATGCTAGCCGTTGATGATTGAAATTAGGGCAGAGCGGGCATGTTGGAACTGATCTGGTGGCCGGCACTGCTCTGTGCGACAGCGGCTCTCGGCTCTCGGCAATGGCAGAAGAGGAAACTCCTCAAATCAGGGATCTAGGGCGCAAGGAGGGGCCCGACGGTGGCTTGAGCGTCGCCGGCGCGTTCCTGATCTCAGCAGCGGAGAGGGCTCACGATCCAAGCTAGGGCAGAGGCAATAGGTCGTCTGCCGGCGTTCAGGAGAAGAGAGGAATCGACACTAGGGCTTCGGCTGGCAATGCCGCTGCCAGCGGTGGCGACCCGAGGAGATGGGTGTCGCGGGCTGAGGCTAGGGCACCAGCGACGACTCGAGTGCCGGCGAGTAGAAGAGTTGGTCAACACTATGAGTTGCGGCCGGCGGTGGATCTAGGGCACGGCTGGCGCAAGCGTCGCCGACGCTTGGGAGAAGAGAAGAAGAGAAGAAGAAGAAGTGGCGGGCGGAGGATGGCTTGGCTAGGGCACAGGGACGACGTGGAGATGAAGAGAGGAAAAATTCCCAAAAAAAATTAGGAGAAGGAACTGCTTTGTGCGGTTTGGGCATGACACTCGGGGGAAGAGAAATGGAGGAAAGGAAAAACAAATAGAAAAAAAAGAGAGTAAAAAGAAAATCAACATTTCCTTACTTAAATCGGGGTAGCCCAAATAGGCTTTCCCAGGGCCCCATTTTCATCCCTGTTAACTCGTCCATATGAGCTCCGAAAAATTTCCAAAAATTTTGAAAAATTCCCTTATTAATATTTGCCTATTTTCGGTATTTTACATTCTCCCCCACTAATAAAAATTTGGTCCCCAAATTTCGTTATCTACCATCAGCAAGTACTAACAACAGATATAGAGTATAAATGCTGAATGGTAAATTAAATCACATACCTCAAGTAAAAAGATGGGGGTATCGAGCTCGGATAGTATCCTCGAGCTCCCAAGTAGCCTCCTCATCCGAATGATGCTGCCATCCAACTTTAACCAACCGGATAGTCTTGTTCCGCAACTGATGCTCCTTCCGGTCCAAAATCCATACCGGAACCTCCTCATAAACGTCAGGCTGAATCGGAACTGAGACATCTGTCAACACATGCGTCGGGTCATGTATGTATCTCCTCAGCATAGATATGTGGAATACATCGTGCACGCCTGCCAAGGACGGTGGTAGTGCCAGCAGGTAAGCTACTGCTCCAATCCTTTCCAGAAGGTAAAACCAAAATCGGAGTCGACACAAATCTCCACTTCAGCTCCTAAAAGCTGGTCTCGAAATCCTCAGAGCACGTGAACTTCACGCCTTTCCTAGTCAGGCGTGTCAGTGACATAGCTATGCGGGAGAAACCCTCGACGAAAGATCTGTAATATCCTGCCAGTCTCAAGGACTGCGGATCTCCTGCACTGATTTCGGATGCTCCCAACGGTAACAACCTCTATCTCCTGTGGAACCACGGTATACTCCTACTGGTGACCGTGTGTCCCAAACATCTCATATAAGACAATCCAAATACACACTACTAATCTTCACATATAGATGTTCTCGTCGAAACATCTCTAGAACTATGCAAAGATGTATACGTGACTCAACCCAGATCCGAAATAGACCAGATCCGAAATAGACCACAACATCATCAACAAAGACAATGGAAACCGATCCAAACATCCTAGAACTACCAGAAATCATCGAGTCCCTGAAAACATCTAAAGCTCCGCAAGCTCTAATGGAAAAATCAAGAACTCACAATGTCCGTACTAAAGACATTCCTAACCATAAGATCTCTGACAATAAATCTGAAATCCAATCACCAATAATATAAATCACCAAAGAATAAATCCACCAATGTGAGAGCAACGCTCCATCACAGAAAATACCACATATGTGGGAGCAACGCTCTACCACAAGAAATCCTCAATATGTGGGAGCAACGCTCCACCACAACCAAATCCGTAATATGTATCTACAATATATACATAGGGGCAATACTCCGCTACAAGCAATCCACAATAGGTGGGAGCAACGCTCCACCACAAACATCCCACAAGTGACCAAGACACCTGACTATCCAACTAGAGGCTGCACGAGATCACTCAACCACATATCACTGTGGCCAACCAAAGGTATAACAATCCAGCAATCAAATCAAACTCATCGTCAAATCTATCAACCTCGTAGTGAGTCACCCACTGATAAGAAAATGGGTTGACAGGGTAATCCAACAAATGACATAATGCAGACACTCCATATCGTGCATTCAACATAAGTAGAATCATCATGCGGCTACCAACAATACACCTGGCACACGTGCTCACACAACATATGTATGATCGACATAATCCTCCAATTTGTACACACCCAACACACTCATAACACAGGTATAAATCAGTGTGATACTTCCAACAAATCATAATAGACACGAGTGTACACACAGATCAAACATAATCAACAAGACACCTCGAATATTACACCGAACACATCTGCACATATCACAACTCAGATTAAATCGATAAGATACCTACAATAAAACACTCAAACACATGTGCACATTTCACAACATAGATTTAATCGACGAAATACCTCCAATAAACAATCAGACATGTATGCCTAATCACTCGGGTATAATCTACTAGATACCCACAATAATCATAACTGGACAAGTATACACCCACTACGTGCAATTTAAACCGTCTATCAAGAACTCCTACAACACATAATAATCATATGTATACACCTCATAGATATGCAAAAATCAACATACTTAATCCAATCAACCTGACATTCCCTATTTTACCTTCTATGTTATCCAAATCCAACACAATACTCAACCATTTTCATCCAGCCTTGACATTGATGAAAAATTGGTTACATTTAACACTTCAATAAAATTTATATCCTCAATATCTGAAACCATTACTAATCATTCATAAGAAGTTATATGATCAAAAATTTTTGCCAGGATTCACAAACCAATCCAATCATAATCAACTGGATATCATGTTCCATACATGTATCCATTATAATTGTAATACTTGAAAGAAATCCATGTAAATTCGAAACCATCTTATACTAAACATAGGTTTAGTACATCTTTAGAATACTGCTCAGTTTTCCCGACTCATACACTGTTTAGAGACATTTTGCTTCATGAAAATTTTAATAAGATTATATATATTTGAGAAGAGAAATGAATTTCTTGTATAAACAAACACAACGGTCAACGTATCCACTCAGCAGACCCAGAAAAATTTTCAACTATGACAACCAAAGGTAGCACAACAAAAATCCTACCAGTTCATTGATTCATAACCCATACAGAACTATCCGAAGGGATCCATCTTTATAGACACTAGAGCAAGAAACAACTTGACCCCCAAATAAATTGTCAAATAACTAAATCAGTTCATGGGTCAATTCAACACTAATTACATCAACTTAAACTAGAAAATGCCAACCCACATAATATCATATGTATAAATGTGTACGACCCAAAAGAAAAAGTCAGAATTCAATAACATCAAGACACTCTCATTTTTATCCTCAAAAATATCAGCCGACATGATATCAGATGAATAAGTCTCTACTCCCCATGAGAGCAAGTTAGCATTCAAAACATCAAATCATTATTTATCCACATAGTCCAATATCAGAGGAAGCAACTATCAATTTTATCATCCTGTTAACTAACCACAACTAACCAGATTTATTAAAATCTCATAGGCACACTCAACCGTAAACTCTCTAGCACCCGATTTATAATCTGATCACCAACTATAATCATCAATCCTGTGAATATCATACATGACACTCACTATGTCACCATTAACGACAACCCAAATAATAGATCATCAAAATAGTTATCCACTAATAGATCATCAAAACAAATATCTAGTAATAGATCATCAGACAACCACATAACATTTACTCTCATAAATCATTAGAAATCAACACATCACAATATCTGATCTCACAATATCCCTCAACCTCAAACCATTTTCAACAATGATCAAACATGATAACTCCCCAATGACCAATTTTCATCGTATCGGGTACCCTAATATCCAAAAGATATGAGTATAAAAACTCTATTGGCTAAGTCAACAGGAATATGTAGGTATCATCCATTATCCAACTAACAATAGCAGAGGTTGGTACATGCCTCCATCTCCTACTAGTAGTAACAGAAGCTAAAACTACTGATGGTATGATATGAAAAATCACTAGAGACTATAATCCTTGATCTCTATTAAGGTCAACCATGCTCAATGGCTAACCCATCACATGTAATATGTGTTACAACAACCAAACAGGTACTAAATAAAGAATGCTAATACATGTCATAAACTATAAAATTAAACATCATACCTATATGTCGTCTGGAGATGTTCCATCGCTGTCCAGTCCCCAACTTCTGACCTCAAAATTCCGAACATGAAAATCACTGGAAATCCATATAAATCCGAAACGAAAATCCATAACATATACATAATGGAAAATCCGTGCAATCCAAAATAACTACCCAGTTTGACTCGTAAACTTGGGCTAACTCAAAGATCCAGAACACCAAAAGCAGGTAACATAACCCGCTCTGATACCAATAAATTGGTATCAGTTAAATCTCAAAAGTCCAACACACGGAAATCAAACAAGTATCGCCAAACTTGGCGCTCTGATACCAAATAAATTGGTATCAGGTTATCCCAAATATCCAAAATATGAAAACAAAGGATCGTAAAACCTGGCTCTGATACCACTAAATTGTCACGCCCCGGAGGAGTCCCTGTCCGAAGAAATTTCGGCAGCATCTCCCCTGTACGGCGGACAATCTGAAACTTTCTACAATCACCATATACCTCAGCCACATGCGGATGGAATAATAACAATAATAATAAGCAAACAACACAGACAACCACGTAGTTTATATAAATTTCAGCCTCTAGCTGACACAATCACACAGTTTAATAATAATCAAACTGAATAGTAGTACGATGACTCGAAAACAACCCTACTCAACTACACCCATAAAGCTCAAAACATATTCCTACTCCACTACACTCGTAAAGCTCAAATCCGACGATAAAACCAACTTACCTCTTCTGCCATCTAGGCAGGCATGTAGTAAAAGCAAATCCAAAACCAAATCCATCGACATCACAAAATCCATACAATGTCCATACCATCAAACAGAACAAGTTTAGCATAATCTAAATAAGAAAACCAAAAGACCAACAATATCCTCGTCGTCTGCAGGGGACTAGCGACTGGATCTCTCTCCTGACAGCATCAACCTGATATAGCAACGGAGAAGGGTGTGAGTCCAACACTCAGCAGGTACAATTGATTTGCAAAATAAGGAATATAACAACTAGCACTAATCATGCGTACAGTCTCCTGTTACGAGAAAGATAAAATACAACTGAGGAATGCAGGAGAAACGCTGTACTAACCCGGACCAAGGTATAAGGGTAATAGGGTCGTTAGACCGAGGGTGTCATAATCCTGTATGCATGTCAATCATATGCATCCATATAAATGCAGCAAGTAAATGCAGCAAACACAAGCAATAAATGCATCATGCATATGATGCAAATGTCATGGTCACCCCTAACGCCAATCAGCCATCTCACACACAATGGTGAAACCGAGTGAGTAGGGCTGTGACAACCGTGCACTCTGACATCACTGCCCCTGATGAGTGACCGAGTGGACGGGATACTATCGGAGTACACACATACTCCTACCCCAAATCATAAATGGGGGAGTGCAATGCTCTCATCTCCCGGTACACTATGACAGGGAGGAATCTCTGCCGGCTACCATGTTACGTCACACTACCCATGAGCGGACCAACGGAGCCAAACGAAGTCCAACTGCCTGCCGGCTACCACGCTACTACACTAAACCAACGGAGCCAAACAGAGCGGAACTGTCTGCCGGCTACCACGCTAAGTCACCAGACCAACGGAGCCAAACATCAGAACTGTCACACACCTGTCTGATTTACCACTAACCCATGAGTGGTGGTGTGTACAGATACATGTAATTGGCGATGTGCTCAACAATAATGGAGCAGACAATCACACAGCATGCAATCATGCAAGATGATGCATGACACTAAACATGGCAATATCATGAACAACATAACAATAACCATATAAATAAATAAAAAGTATGTACCACAGGATAATGTATCAAATGGAAGGTACACCGAATAGATAGGGTATCAAATAAACCCTAGGTCCTGAACATAATGTATAATATGGTTGTGTCACTACCTCGAAAGCCTGTAGGATCAGGTAAATAATAACATGCAGTGCATAATAAGTAAACAAGCAAACATGTAACAGATCATGTAGTGACCAACTGAAACAAATGGAAAACATAATCATTGCTATATGTTAAACACATTATTATGCATATCAGAAGACATAAGTCAAAGTACCCGCCTCCAATCAAAAAAGTTCAATTTGGTCCAAATCCAACGTCGAGATGCTCGTCTCGCGTCAAAGCCCTAAGTCACCTATATATACATTTTTATTTAGCTAAAATTCAATAAATAGCTAAATAAAATTCCTACGACTAATTTAGGGTAAAACCCTAATCACATCATCCAACTACAATATGTATCCAAATTCCTACACCATACCTCAAGGTCAACCGCTGTTGAACACAGAACAAGGTGAGCTGATTGCTGCTGGAAACAAGGTATACCACAACAAGGCCTCCTTGATGAAGTTTTCCCCACAGCGCACAACACTTGGCTCGAATCCTACCTACTCACATATCAAGATGAGATCAACAAGAAGATCACAGATCAGAACAAGACTAGAGATCATAAATTCAAGCAACAATCTAATTCCAGTAATAACCAGTTCTCACCACCTCTTCCTCTTTAGTAGCTACCAAGAGCCATGGATCGGCAGAGTCAACAACAAGCTACTGATGCAATGGTAGCTGGAACCAACCTAGGTCATTATCCGCTTAAGATGTAGCAACCGAATACCCCCTGCTCGGTCGTCGATCCACTAGAGGAAAGGTAGGCCGGCGGTGAAGACCAATCTAGGGCACAGGAGGATTTTTATCAGGCACCTGAGATGCTAGCCGTCGATGATTGAAAATTAGGGCAGAGCGGGCATGTTGGAACTGATCTGGTGGCCGGCACTGCTTTGTGCGACGGCGGCTCTCGGCTCTCGGCAATGGCAGAAGAGGAAACTCCTCAAATCAGGGAGCTAGGGCGCAGAGGAGGGGCCCGGCGGTGGCTTGAGCGTCGCCGGCGCGTTCCTGATCTCAGCGGCTGAGAGGGCTCGCGATCCAAGCTAGGGCAGAGGCAATAGGTCATCTGCCGGCGTTCAGGAGAAGAGAGGAAGGGAGGAATTAACATTAGGGCTTCGGCTGGCAACGCCGCTGCCAGTGTTGGCGACCCGAGGAGATGGGTATCGCGGGCTTAGGCTAGGGCACCGGCGACGACTCGAGTGCCGGTGAGGAGAAGAGTTGGTCGGCACTGTGAGTTGCGGCCGACGGTGGATCTAGGGCACGGCTGGCGCAAGCGTCGCCGACGCTTGGGAGAAGAGAAGAAGAGAAGAAGAAGAAGTGGCGGGCGGAGGATGGCTCAGCTAGGGCACAGGGACGGCGTGGAGATGAAGAGAGGAAAAATTCCCAAAAAAATAATCAGGAGAAGGAACTGCTTTGTGCGGTTCGAGCACGGCACGTGGGGGAAGAGAAATGGAGGAAAGGAAAAACAAATAGAAAAAGAAAAGAAAGTAAGAAGAAAATCAACATTTCCTCACTTAAATCGGGGTAGCCCAAATAGGCTTTCCCAGGGCCCCATTTTCATCCTCGTTAACTCGTCCATACGAGCTCCGAAAAATTCCCAAAAAGTTTCCAAAAATACCAGAAAATTCCCTTATTAATATTCACTTTTTTCGGTTTTACGAACTGAATCGGAGCAGTGGTCCCCGAATGAAAAAGTCAACATCGGTTGACTTTAGGTTCCGGGGCACCCGGAGCAGTTCGGGGCGCCCGGAGCAGTTCGGGGCGCCCGGAGCAGCCCGGGGTGCTCGGAGCCCTTCCAGACGCCCGAACCTGGTTTGTTGACCAGATCATATCAAACGCAATCTGAACGTTGGGAATAAAGTTTTATCCCCCCTAGGTGCTCGAAACCCCTTCCAGGCGCCCCAACCAAGGCTATAAATATAGCCTTGGTCCAGAAGATTGTCAACGAACTCAGAACTGTAAATCCAACGCTTGTGCGCTATAGAGTTTTAGTTGAGCTTATTTCTTTTTGCACGTCAACGTTGTAATAGGCTTCTCCGCCTGAAGAAGATTGATATTGGGCTTAATCTTCCTTGAATTAACAACCACATCGGTTGTAACCAAGTCAGGTATGGTCTCCACCTTCTGAGCAATTGGATAAATTTATTGAAAAATTGCCTGAAAATGAAAAGTTGCTTGAAAATTTTTTCGATTTAAAAATTGAATCATTGAATGAGTTTTTTGGTTTACCAATAACTTTGAAAGAATTCTGCAAATTAAAAATATTATTAATAGAATTCTTCGAACTACAAAATGTTTCAACAAAAGATTCTTACGAATTACAAAATATTTTGATAAAAGAGTTTTGCAAGTTAGAAATTTTGTCGAAAGACTTTTGTAAATTGTAAAACATTTTTTCAAAAGAATTATGTAAATTAGAAATGTTGTCGAAAACTTTCTTCGAATAATTTTTTGAATAACAAATTACTTTCTCGAAAGAGTTTTGCGAATTAAAAACTAAAAAATCATTAAATAATAATGAGGTGAAAGAATTTCGAACAATAACTTGTCGATTAAAGATTCTCGACAAATTAATAATAGAAATTAACATGATACAATTCTCTGCATATTTAATATTTGTTGCTTTAAATCTGAAAAAATGTAATTTAAAAATTTATGAAAAATTAAAATAGAAATTTAAAATTTTCTGGTAAAAGCATTAGAACTAAAAAATAAAAAAAAACTAATTTAGAAAAATTCTTAAAAAGTCAATTTTGCTTAAGTTACAAAGCTTTTTCTGAAATTAGAAATTTCTTCTTAAATGACTTAGAAAATTTATCAGTTTTTTTACTTAATTCATTTCGGTTTAAATTACTAAGAAAATCTTCAAAAGTTTCTTGAAATTTTACTGAGAATTTTTTTTAAGACTGTTTCTGTGAAAATTTTTGCAAAACTTAAACTTGTCTTACTTAAGTTTTATTGATGCAATACTTAGAAATTTAACAACAGGTCTTTTACTTAGAAATTCTGTTAAATTGAAATCAGTTTCAAAATTTTCTAAGTTTTAAACCCTTAGATTTCTTTTACAAACCCCAATTTTTTTATGTGATCAAAGGGGAAGTAGGAAAGTATAAGTCTAGGGGGAAGTAGACGATTTAAATTTTCTATCTTTTTGCACTTAAATGCAAATTTTTATTACTATTAATTTATGTTGGTTTCCCTAGCTTAACTTGGGTTGATCACATCAAAAAGGGCGAAATTATTGAAACCCCAAGATTGTTTTGGTGTGATCAACAAGTTAAGTTAGGTCATGTGTTGTTTTAACCTTGTTTCTAAGTGTACAGGAGCTTAGGAGCACAAGTAGTCGAGCGGAAGACACAGCTAGCAAGAAGGACGACAGTCCGAGGGACGAGGTGCTGTGAAAGAGTACACCGGCGGACGAGAAGGAAGCGTGCGGTGGTTCCGAGGGACGAAAGCTGGAGCGAAAGATTGCTAAGGGAGCTAGAGACGCAGCTAGCGAGAAGGACGACATGCGGTGCGTCCGAGGGACGAAGACTGCGGATGAGTACGCCAGTGGGCGAGAAGGAAACACGCGGCGATTCTGAGAGACGAGGAGCCAGAGGGAAGCCCGCTCGAGAAGACCGGAAGTTGGGTTCGGGTGAGCCCTTTTCCGGATGACAGAGATCACCCAAGCGAACGGATTCGGAGTAGAAGACCCGGACCGAGGTGAACTGAACCAGAGCAGTGGTCCCCGGATGAAAAAGTCAACATCGGTTGAGTTTAGGCTCGGAGGCGCCTGAAGCAGTCTGAGGCGCCCGGAGTAGCCTGGGGCGCCCGGAACCCTTCCGGGCGTACGGACCTGGTTTGTTGACCAGATCACGTCAAACGTGATCTGAACATTGGGGATAAAGTTTCATCCCCCCAGGGCGTCTGGAACCCCTTCCAGGCGCCCCGACCAAGGCAATAAATATAGCCTTGGTCCAGAAGTTTTTCAACGAACTCAGAACTGTAAATCCAACGCTTGTGCGCTTTAGAGTTTTAGTTGAGCTTCTTTCTTTTTGTACGTGAACGCTGTAAGAGGCTTCTCCGTCTGAAGGAGATTGATATTGGGCTTAATCTTCCTTGGATTAACAACCACATCAGTTGTAACCAAGTAAAAACCTTCTGCCTCTTATTTTATACTTTTAATTTACTACTTAATCTATTTATGCAAGTGTTAGTTTAAAGAGTTCGACGAAGGTTGTTTTTGCTTTTGATTTTGCAGGACTAACCAACAACCCCCTCCTAGTCAGCCCAATGGTCCTACAGTATCCACATGAACAAGCATTCGTTTATCTCACAAACTCACAAAAGGAGAAATGTTGTTCTAGAAACCTTGAAGGTGGATTTCGACCAAGAGGAGAGGAGCAAAGAAAATGAAGAGAGTTCCCACCAAAATGAAGAGAAAAAAAGCTTAAGTATTTTCATCCAATGAAAATATTTAATTAGCATAAATAGCCTTAATGAGCATTTACACTCCATTAAGAACCAAACTTGTAACTCCTCATTTTAAATGAGTGTAACTCTTCATTTCAAATTCAATTTCAAAAATTGAATGAAATGAATAATTGAATTTTGAAAATTCAATAATTATGGTCACTAAGCAAGTGTTGGTTTCATTATCCATTGGTAGGTATCATGATGATGTTCTTTGGATTGTAGTACCAATGCACGTAAGTCATTTGCTTTTAGGTAGACCATGGAAATTTGATAGGAGGGTCATGCACGATGGCTTCACAAATAAATATTCTTTTAAGATGCATGGTAAACTTGTAACTCTTATACCATTAACTCCTAAGCAAGTATATGAAGATCAATTGAGGATAAAAAAAGAGAGTGAAAAAAGAAAAGATTGTAAGAGATAAAAATGGAAAATAAAAGGAGTGTGAGAAAATAAAAAGTGAGGATGAGAGGAGTGAAAAAAGAGAATGAAAAAGAAACAAAAAATCTAGAGCAAGAGAGTAAAAAAAGGGAGCTTTTATGCAAAAGAAAGAGAGGTTAAGAGAGATTTTTATTCTCAAAATAGGCTTATTTCAACACTAACAATCTTAACCCTTCTTTTCCTAGTGTTGTTAAATCTCTTTTGCAGGAATGTGATGATGTCTTTCCTGAAGAAGTTCCTGATGAATTGCCACCACTTAGGGGAATAGAGCACCAAATTGACTTCATCCCAGGAGCAGCCATTCCTAATCGACCAGCCTATAGGAGCAATCCTATGGAGATGAAGGAGCTTCAAAAGCAAGTTGAAGAGTTGATAAGAAAAGGGTATGTTCGAGAAAGTTTGAGTCCTTGTTCAGTTCATGTTTTGCTTGTGCCTAAGAAGGATGGAACTTGGAGAATGTGCGTTGATTGTAGGGTTATCAACAAAATTACGGTAAAGTATCGACATCCTATTCCTAGATTAGATGATATGCTAGATGAACTATATGGTTCTTGTATTTTCTCTAAAATTAATTTGAAGATTGTCTATCATCAAATTTGCATGCGTGAGGGAGATGAATGGAAAACTACTTTTAAGACTAGGTATGGTTTGTACGAATGGTTAGTCATACCATTTGGGCTAACTAATGCAACTAGTACTTTCATAAGATTAATGAACCATATTTTGCGTTCTTATATTGGGAACTTTGTTGTAGTATATTTTGATGACATCTTGATTTATAATAAGAATTTAGATGAGCATGTCAATCATTTACAAAAAGTTCTACTTGATTTGCGAAATGAAAAATTGTATGCAAACCTTCAAAAATATTCTTTTTGCACTAGTCAAATAGAATTTCTTGGTTATATTCTTAGTGCTAAGGGAATAGTAGTTGATGAAGAAAAGGTTAAGGCAATTCGTGAGTGGCCAACACCAAAAATGATAACTGAGGTACGTAGCTTTCACGGGTTGGCAGGTTTCTATAGGAGGTTTGTTAAAAATTTTAGTTCTATAGCTACACCCTTGACTGAAGTTGTTAAAGAGAATGTTGGG
The DNA here is from genome assembly GCF_018446385.1 of Zingiber officinale. Taxonomy (NCBI): domain Eukaryota; kingdom Viridiplantae; phylum Streptophyta; class Magnoliopsida; order Zingiberales; family Zingiberaceae; genus Zingiber; species Zingiber officinale. The sequence goes on from NC_056002.1 coordinate 82,541,318, forward strand.
TTTCATTGGGATAGTGAACAAGTTTCAGCTTTCAACTTACTTAAGGAGAACCTAAGTTCTGCACGATCAAGAAGGTCGACTCTTGCTTATTTTAGTGAGAAACTCAGTGGATCAGCTTTGAACTATCTAACTTATGACAAGGAGATATATACATTGCTGAGGGCTTTAGAGACTTGGCAGCATTACTTGTGGCCCAAAGAGTTTGTCATTCACATTGATCATGAATCGTTGAAGCATTTGAAGAGCCAAAGTAAGTTGAATAGACATCATGCAAAATGGGTGGAGTTTATTGAATCATTCCATTCTGTGATCAAATATAAACAAGGTATGAAAAACATTGTTGCAGATGCTTTATCTCGAAGGTATACCTTGATCTCTACTTTGAACACTAAATTGTTATGATTTGAATGTATTAAAGATCTATATTCTAATGATCCTGACTTTGGAAATATGTTTGATGTTTATGAACATGCTGCATTTGGAAAGTTTTATAGGCATGAGGGATTTCTTTTCAGAGTGAATAGGTTGTGCCCCTAATTCTTTATTAAGAGAATTATTAATCCAAGAAACTCATGGTGAGGGACTAATGGGACATTTTGGAGTAAGAAAAACTCTAGAAGTATTGGTAGAGCATTTCTTTTAGCCACACATGAAACGAGATGTCACTACAAGAAAAACCGTCAGAGACATCGGTGGAACAATAGTGGTTTTAAGCAAATTTCGATGTCTTTGAGTATTTTACACCGGTTTTTCCAAAAATCGGTATCTATGAGCACAGATTTTCGCTCATAGACATCGGTTTTTTTAGCCGATGTCTATGAGCATCTTTTTTTTGTTAATAGACACCGATTTTAACAGCGGTTTTTAAAACTCGGTGTCTATGATAGCTTCCTTATTCTATCTATGAAATCGGATAGTAAAAAACCATTGTTAAAAGTGATGTTAATGAACCAAAATAAAATAAATTAATTTTCCCACCAATAATTAGTCAAAATTTGTAACACTTCACTCTTTCCTCCAAACCTAAACCTATATCGTGTCGTCCACAATATACTGTCGTGATGCCACCACCACTTTCCTCCTTGTCGCTGGTTGTTCGATCACTCTCTTAGCCTCATCTCCCTCTTCCCCTTCATAGATCGACGCCCCTTCTTCTCCCGATCAGGATCAACACACGACGTCCTTGCTTCTCCATCCAACCAATAAGATTTACGATCGGAAAAATAAATTTGCGTGGTAGATCGCATCATGAACAACTTCCTCACTTCTCTCCGATCCCTAATCGCTGCCTTGAGGAAGGAGAAGGACGCCATGGACGGCTTCTTGATCCGCTTCACCTTCTCGTTGTTGTTCTCCTTCTCCATCGCCGCTCGAGCGTTGATGCGTAGGTCCGTCGACTTCTCTGTGATTTTCGTCGGGATCCCCGCCATGGTGATCCACATGTTGGCTGGATACAGGTTTTGTTTTGTTTTTGTTTTCTCTCGCACTCGCCTATGTCAGGTTTTAGTGATTCACAGTCATCTTGATAGTGATTTTGGGTGTCTGCGAAGGTTCACGACTCTGCTTCTGTTGTTTTTCTCGACCTCAACCAAGGTTACGAGGTTCGGATAGGAGAAGAAGAGGGGAATCGAGGTGGACTTCAAGGAGGGAGGGCAGAGGAACTGGTGAGTAAACTGATGATGCTGTTATCTCGATGCCAGAAGTTCGATCTTGGGACAAACGACAAATCAATAAGATTTTTTTCCCTTATCATATTTTTTTTCCCTTTAATAAGCTGACTGTCTAATAAATTATGTTAGAAAGATCAGAATATAGAAACTTTTAGATCTCCTTCATCATTAACCTTCTGAATGATGTCTAATCTACGTGAATACCTTATGTGTTTTATAGTGATTTATCAAAGTGAATCCTTATATCTAACATCAGTATGTAGATAAGCCATTTGATTCATATTATCTAACAAAGACGTTGAATAGAATTATATTGGAAGCTAAATAATCTTATTATATAAACCAAGCTCAGATATGACTAGGAAAATAATATTGAGAATTTTGAATGGCCATTGACTCAGTAGAAAGACAAATCATGAGAACAAGCTTTGACAATCGGTCAATACTGAATTGCTTGATAATGAGGTTGTAGAAGGTTCCTTGTTTTATTGTAATATGGTATACTTAGTTGCTAATGTCATCTATATAACCTCATATGGATTCAGGATTCTAGTGAATTCTCACTACGTTAAAGGATAATTTTGTTTATAATTCCTTGATAATCTCACAATAGTCTGTTAAGATTAAAATACAATTATTGAACAAACTAAAACGTACGCCATAGTTCACCAAACTCTATGATCTCAGATCTCCTCCCTTTGTATCTACTTTGGTAATTTGTAACATCTTTATCACAAATGTTCTTTTCCTCCTGAATAAAATCTATGTGATATCATGATTATCTTTCAATTTATCTTAGATTCTTACTGAAGTAATTCTTATTAATGATTTTATGCTATTGTGCTTCGAGATGTCATGAGTCCACGTGGCAGTGTTTAGGAAATCAATCTTGTAGTAATGATCTGCTAGCTAACAAACATGTAAATGTTGGTAGTCAAATAACATTATGACTATATTATTATGATAGGAGAACATATCTGTATTTATGCGTTATCTTGTATGTTTGATTTTTCTTTCGATTTCTTTAAATTAAGCAAAGATCTGACTTATTATTGTTCAAGTGTGTTCTGACTTTCTCTTTAAAATTAAGCATCAGTTTCGAGGTAATGGAGACCAAGCTTCTTTAATACTGATGAAACTGTGGGTCTTAAGCTTTTGCATTTAATCATATTAACTTGTCTAAGCATCTAAACTTGTCGCGCTTCAATAATTGGGCATTTGCTAATACATTTGGGTTGTGAAGACATTCTTGTGAGTTGTTATTCCTTTAAAGATGTACCAGAAATTTACCTGAACTATTTTTTTTTTTGTTGTTGTGTGGTGTTGTTTCAGTTGAAGAAATAAAGTGAACTACAAAGTCAAAGAAGCAAGGCAAACTTATACCCTCACCGTCTTTCTCGAAAAGGATATGCGTATTTAGTAAACATTAAATTCCTACTTAAGTATTCTTTGCTTGTCATTGCACTTGAAAAAGTTGAACATGGTGTTTCACTAATACATTGATTACCAGACAATGTTGAATGTTGTATTTTGATTGTTACTCTAGGTAAAAAAGTTCATTTTCCATTAAATTTTAAAAATGAATTTCGAGAATTGTTTGGAGAAACAGGATACTTTGGCCAATAGACATTATTACCAAGGATATCTCCATGAAAATCTCGCTTTGTAGATGCTACTGAGATGTGAATACTTTCTGTTAAAATTATTAGCTGTGGCAAGATGTTGTTTTCATATTCATTTTGTTATTTCTAGATTGGTTTCAATATCATCTCTTTGTTCAATTTTCTTACCCTCAAATTCTGAGCTCTGCATGCATGTATTTTGATTCAGAATCATCTACTATTTTTTACAGTGGCCAGCTTTTAACATAGAAAGTTTCAGACAGATGACATCACATTTCTTTGATTTTAAATCTCCATTTTCCAATTCGTGTTTCAGGAACTTGTAGTGAGAGGGGAAAAAAAAGATCTAATAGAATACTGATACATCTTTTCTCTCACCAGTATGCAGATAAGTTCTTTGTTCAAAAAATAGTAGGAGATCAGCTTTCAGTCACACAACAAATGTGGGATAGTATCAGTGCTAATGACAAGAAAATAGTCTATCGACATATTGTGGCTTCAGATGCAGATGTGCATGTTGTTTATGGCCTGCCATCAGCAAATACATCTCTAACACTCGCAAAAGCTATGCTTCTGCAAGATCAGACAACTACCGTGGTAGATCTTAGTTCTAGCTGCTTATTAAGTGATACCTTGCGTAAATCTTCTACTATGAGTTCTATTTGTTAGTATTAGCCCTAGTACCAATTATGAGATGATTGTAAAGGGCACATTATTGTATCATATTTCATTATAAATAAAAATGTAAAGTTGGTTATTATATTTATTTCAGTTTAGTGCCAATTGAATAAATATAACAATGTCTTTGGGTAGTAGGTTCTTATCTACAGTATATCAATTGGTTGAATTGATAGTGAGATATTGTAGAGAACACTACTCTTAACTATTCCTAGTCGAGCATTAATATACAAGGACAATAATAATGCGTTGAGACTAGCATGTAGGTCAACGGATGACTTGATCTCACAAGTCATGGATATGAGATATCAGGTTGACAAATGGGTATATATTAGAGAATATATACTAAATGACCTGCCATGAGAATGTTTTATGGATTGTTATATGAGTGTCATAAACATGTTAGTTAGAGCCCTAGAGCCAATCATTTGATGATTGTATGGACTCATGTATATCATATTCATGTATATATATTAAGGCATTTGGTTTTTGGTTATTATGTTTATTTGTATTAGTGCCAGATAAAATAAGTATAGTAACGTCCTAGAGTAGAAGGTTCTTATCTATATCAATCGATTGGTTGAATCGATAGTGAGATGATATAGGGAACACTACTCTAAATCATTCCTAGTCGAGTATTAACATTCAGGGACAATGTTAATACAATAAGACTAGCATGTAGGTAAGCTCGATGACTTGATCTCACAAGTCATGGATATAGAGATATCAAGCTGACACATGGGTATGCATTAGAGAATGTATACTAAATGACCCGCCATGAGAAAGTATCATGGATCGTTATATGAGTGTCATATACTTTCTCATGTGGCTATTAGTATGACTATTAGTCCTTTGACCTGAAGTCACCATGTATCCCTACATAAGGAGTTATGTACTTTGGTTTCGTCAAACGTCACCCGTAACTGGGTGGACTATAAAGGCGATTACTGGGTATATAACGAATTATGTAGAGGGATGTGAGTGATGTAGATGGGATCTATCCCTCCCATATGACGGGAGCGACATCGGTATTCTTGATAGAGTGAGACCACTAAGTGCATGGCCATGCCCAAATGAGTCAACATGAGATGTTGAGCTTATTTGATCGAGTGAGTCTACTTGGAGTTCAAGATTTAGATTGATTAGAGGATGACACGGTCTATGCCTCATATTGATCAATCTAGATGTCTAGGATAGAAGGACAATGTAACATATTTTGTGAGGAGTCACAATTGGTAGTCACAAGGTGATGTCGGATCTCGACATTCTTGTAACTTGGGTAGTAATGATGTGTTGCTAGATACCGCTCATTACTTATGCTCCTAAATGGGTTTAGGGCATTGCCAACGTTACAAGAACCTATAGGGTCACACACTAAGGACAATTAGATGGAGATTTGGTTCATATGATGAACCAAGAGGATTAGATTAATTTGATGTATCATATTGGATTAAGAGTAATCCAAATTGGGCTAATTGAGTTGGACTCAAGTTGATTCATGTATTCAATGAGTCTAATTTAGATTATGACTCATTAAATCAACTTAATTTAATGAATTAGATTCATTATATTAAGTTGGCTTGAATCATATGGTTGGATTAGATCAACCATGAGAGAGATTTGATCAAGTTTGACTTGATTTGAGAGGAAGAGAAAAAGTCATGTTTGACTTGACTTTTTGCCACATCACTAGTGAGTTGGCAAGATGTGGACCAATAGGATTGCTCCACATCATCAATGTGTGCCACCTCATGAAGGTTACAAGCCTCCATAGCATTTAATGTGGCCGGCCCACATTAAATGAGGAGGTTACACTTGTTGCCATGTCATTTAGTGAGGTGGCAAGATGTGGACCAATAGTGTTGATCCACATCATCCTAGAGTGCCACCTCATGGGGGTTACAACTCTTAATGGTCTCTACATTAATTGGAATTAATGTGGGGGTTACACCTCCTAGAGTGGCCGGCCACTTGATGGCTAAGGGGTTGTTTGAATTTCCTCTCATTGATTTCATTCACTCTTCTTCTCCCTTGGGTGCTCTCTCTTCTCCTTCTCCCATTCCTTGGCCGAACACTCCATTGGTGCTAGCACACCTTGTGTTTTGGTCATCTCCTTCTACTTGTGTCCGTGTGGATACATATAGAGGTTGTCTACTTTGACAACTAGAGATCCGGCGACATCTTGGACAAGCGGGAACGCGAAGGGCTTCGCTACAAGGGTAATGATCTTAACTTTAGTCTAGATCTAAAGTTTTTACAAACTCGTACAAGAAAAAGATTTTTCGAAAAATTTTGTTTACGAATCTTTGCACGAGATCCATGGCTTTGGGTGACTCGGGGTTTCCGCGACGCGAAAAAGCGGTTTTCGCGGCCCGAAGAACCCAACAAAACATTCTCATGTGACTATTGGTATGAGTAGTCCTTAGACCTGATTGTGTACTTTAGTATCGACAAATGTCACCTGTAACAAGGTGGACAATAAAGTTGATCACTGTGTATGCAATGAATTATACGGAATGTAGATGGGATCTATCCCTTCCATATGACGGAAGTGATATCTGTGGGCCGCTTGATTAGTAAGACACAAGAAAGCATGGTTATGCGTAAATGAGTCAATATGAGATATTGAGCTTATTTGATTGAGTGTGTCTACTTAGAGATCAAGAAATACAAAGGTTGATAAGAGGATGACACGGTCTATGCCTCATTGATCAACCTAGATATCAAGGATAGAGGGACAAAGTCATACAAGATAATAGCCACAGACAGGTTAGGTCAGATCTTGACCTTCTCGTCACTTGGGTAGCAATGATGCCTTGCTAGATGTCACTCATTGCTTATATATATCTAAATGTTGATTTGGGTACATTGTCAACATTACGAGAACCTATTGGGTCACACACAAAGAACAAGTAGATTTGGATATGGGTTCATATGATGAATCATTGGATTAGGCCTAATCTGAATTGGACTTATTGAGTTGGACTCACTTGGATCTAATTGTTGGATCAAGTCCAATTCAAATTAGACTCATGGAGTCAATTTGAATTGCATGAGGATTAATTGAGTAAGACTCGATTGAATTATACTTGAGTTAGACTCAAGTGAATTAGACTTGAGTTAGACTAAAGTGAGGAGACTTAAGTAAGACTCAAGTGAGATTTAATGAAGATAATTATTGAATTTTCAAAATTCAATTATTCATTTCATTCAATTTTTGAAATTGAATTTGAAATGAAGAGTTACACTCATTTAAAATGAGGAGTTATCATTCAACCATTGTAGTTTATAAGGTCTAGAATGTTAAGTGGTAGGTAAGCATAATTTCACAACCAAGATAATACTAGCAACAATAGTACAACTTCCCCTATCTATAATCATACTACATACCTTGTCTTTGATGTGGAAATGTGTATGAAATATGTTGTCTCGTTGTTCTTCATCTTCTTCCTTCACTTGCACATTTAGAGCACGCCTAGTGACAAGGGCTTCACCTTCGACAGGATACTCTTCTACATCACTTTCCATCATCATGTCATTATCATCTTCGGACTCACTCTTATTTTCAATATCACTATTTTCTTTCAAAAGCATAATTCTTTTGTTTAGACATTGTGAAGCAATATGTCCTCTTCCCAAGCATTTAAAGAATTTAATATCTCTATTTCTTGAAGATTGGATAGGTTCTTTACCCTCCAATGGAGAACCAAGATCATTATTCTTCAAAAACTCGGTCTTACTCTTTGAGTAAAGGTCTATGTAGACTACTTATCTATTTTAAGCTTATAACTTTATTACAACCCAAATAAAAGTAGAAATTGAGTCTAAATTGAGCCTACAAATCCTTACTACATAGACATGAGACTTAAGTGCTAATTAAGCTTATCTAAGGCTTGAATTAGATTGACTATGCCGAATGACTTGCTCTTGGTCAAACATTTTTCAACTGTAGCTTTGGCCTTCGCATCTTCAATTAGTACATTAGGTGCTTCCTTCATCTTTCTAGTCTTAGCCCTTGTAATTGGCCCTCCATTGATGCATAATGGATCATCATTAATATCTAGAGTGGGTTGACCATGATCTATATCGTTAGCTTGTTGCTCTCTTTCTTTAACTCCATCATCGCTACCACCAAAAGATGAGTTTGAATCTATCCCCAAGAGGCATTGAGGGCCTATATCCAGTACTTCAATCTAATGGAGATGGTCATCCCGATGATCTCCTCGGATGTGTTGGTGAACGCCTTCACCCAAGGGCTCACCGAAGGAGAGTTCTTCCGGTTGCTCATTTGGAGGTCGTCGAGGGACTTTGGCCACCTACAAATGAAGGCCAACAAATACATCAATGTGGAAGAAGTCCAAGCAGAAAGGAAGAAGGAGACGCCCACCAAGCCCCCAGGATCATCTAATGGCAGCAGCCAAGCAATCATCAACCCCCCAAGGGGACTCGATCAGGAGGAGCCCCGCCACATGATCCCAGGACACATGCCATGCAGCATGTGGTGGCTACTCGTCCAAAGGCTAGAAAAGGCAAGAAGTGGATGCCAATGTTCTGCTCCTTTCACCAATCAGTGACACACAACACCCGGAACTGCTATGACCTAGCAGCTAGTAAGCCGACCCCGCGAGGATATCATCGTCGATCCCCATCACCTGATCAGTGACAAAGGTGCCGATCAATCATCCAAAGGGAGGAAGAAAGGACAACAATCAAACCACACCACCATCGGCCTCAGCATGGGAGCAATCAAAGTACCGCCCGAGTCTTTGCCGAGTGAAAAAAATCGTTGGCATGGGAGGAAAAGAACCGGAGTAATATTGATCATGGAGAGATAGGAATGATCGCCGGCGGGTCGACTGGCAGAGATTCTAACTGAGCAAGGAAGTCACACACTCAGCGACTCAAGATCCACACCGTTAGCTGCAGCAAGGAAAGAGATGAAGGACCCGAGATTAGTTTCGACCCTATAGATTTAGCAGGAGTGGAAATTCCTGGCGACGATGCATTGATCATCCAAGCATTAATTGACAATTATACAATCCATCGAACTACGTCGAGATGGTAAGATCAGAAGCAAGGACCGCTCGAAAAAAAACCTGCACTTGGAGGTGAACGCTTTCATTAAGAAACCCCCCGTGATGGTTTATGAAGAAAAGGAAGAGGTCCAGATTCCCTGAAGCCGGTCGGAAGCGACCACCTTCATTGTAGCCAATCTGGAGAGTGAGAGAAAGGCAGAGCTGCCCACCTGCCTTAGGAGGAATCACGACGTGTTCGCTTGGTCAACCCATGAGCTCCCAGGAATCTCATCGAGCATCACCCAACATGAGCTTCATATCCGACTGGACGCCTCGCTCGTGAAGCTGAGAAAAAGGGATTTCAGTGTGGAGAAGAACTTGATCATCTAGGCAGAAATTGAGAAATTACTGGAGGTCGGCTACATCCGGGAAGTCCAATTCCTGAGGTTGCTTGCTAATGTCTTGCTGGTCTACAAGCTAGGCAACAAATGGCGGGTGTGCATTGACTTCCGTGACTTGAATAAGGTGTGCCCGAAGGATTTCTATTTGTTGCCCCAGATAGACCAAATGATGAACTCTATGGTAGGCTATGAGCTGATCAACATGCTCGACGCATATCAAGGCTACCACCAAGTGTCACTTACCAAAGAAGATCAAGAAAAGGTTAGCTTTATCACGACCGATGGAATTTTTGCAACAACGTCATGCTGTTCGAACTAAAGAACGCTAGTGCCACCTACCAGAGGCTAATGAATAAGGTGTTTCAGAAGTAGATCAGCTGTATTATGGAGGTATACGTCGATGACATATTAATAAAGTCAGTTCGATCTGTTGATTTGTGTGCAGATATCGAAGAAACATGCCAAACCTTAAGGACATATGGGATGAAGATGATTTTGGTGCGGGAAGCATCAGACGATCGAATCCAAGTTTTGATAATGGCAAAGGGTTCAAAATTAAGTAGTGTTGTGATCTAACTGTTAGGATCCTTCGTACGGAGGCTAGAGAGGGGGGTGTGAATAGCCGACCCCAAATCGTCGTTTCTTTCTACAAAACGTGTTAGCGCAGCTGAAAATAAACACAGAAACGAAAGGGAAAGAAGACAAACCTCAAACAAACCGATGTAACGAGGTTCGGAGATAAACTCCTACTCCTCGGCGTGTCCGTAAGGTGGACGAAGCCTATCAATCCGTCGATGGATGAGTCCCCGGAGAACCGGCTAATAGATGCTCCTTGTGGGTGGAGAAACCTCGCCACAATACTTGTAACAACAAGAAAGGAGTACAAGGAAAGCAAGAAGCAAATACAAACAACAATATGAATGCAACACTCGCTTGCCTTCTCTCGGGAGGCGATGAGCAAACTTCACAACCCAAGCTGCAGCGGTGATCGGACGGATCGAAGCTCACGCGAAGCTTGAGCGAGCTCAACAAAGCTCGAACCTCGAGCACAGGGGCGAAGCTTAATCCAAGGAAGAAGAAAGAGCGGTGTGTAGCTCTCGGCCTCCTTTTATACCGCGGAGAAAGAAGCACGAAGAAATCTGGCCGCTTGCGTCGCAGCTAGTGCCTCGATGCATGGACCGATCGAGAATCTTGATCGGTCCACGCACGATCGGTCCCACCGATCAGCCCTCTGCGCCTCGCTCTGTTCGCTCGATCGACTCGATCGGTCACCGGACGATCGGTTATTATCAATACTGATATCTTGATGTATTCGATCGGTCACCGGACCGATTAGAATATTCACGGTATCCGGATCGATCACGGATCGATCCAGATCGCTTCGCCCAACCAAGTCCAAACCAACATCCGGTCAATCTTGACTGTTGGTACATTGCGCCTAGCATCCGATCCTCCCTTGACCTGCTAGGACTCCCCGCCAAGTGTCAAGTCAATCCTTTGACCCACTTAGACTTTTCTCTCCATACCAAGTATCCGGTCAATCCTATGACCTACTTGGACTTCCCATCACCGGATGTCCGATCACCCTTGATCCATCTGGATTTTCCCTTGCCCGGCTTCACTCACCGGGACTTTCACCTAGCTTCACTCACTAGGGTTTTCACGGCTTCACTCATCGAGGATTTCCAATCGCTGGCTTCACTCACGATTTCCCAACCGCCTGGCTTCACTCACGGGACTTTTCCAACCGCTGGCTTCACTCACGGGACTTTCCGTCTGCCTGGCTTCACTCACGGGACTTCCCACATCCGGTCCGAGAGCAGCTCCGAGGCCCTCTCGACACCAGTCCAGGAGAGCAGCTTGAGCCCTCCGACTTCCCATGTGCCAAGCTTCTATACTTGGACTTCTCCGTGCCAAGTCTCCATACTTGGACTTTTCCCGTGCCAAGTCTCCATACTTGGACTTTTCCCGTGCCAAGCTCCCTGCTTGGACTTTTCCGAGTCAGGTCAACTCACCTTGGGTCAACCAGGTCAACCTTGACCGCGGGTTGCACCCACACTCTCCCAAACTTGTATCCTTGTCAAACATAACTCGTCAAACATCAAAACACAACTCGAGTCAATTCAACTCGAGTTTGGTCAACCAGGTCAACCTTGACCTGAGGTTGCACCAACAATCTCCCCCTTTTTGATGTTTGACAAAACTCATAATCAAACCCATAATCAAGTTAGGTTAACCCGATAACCTAACTTAGATTTTCTAATGTTCTTCCTTGAACATTCTCCCCAAACCTACATCTCTCCCCCTTTTTGACAAAAAGAGGGAATCAAGGTCAAGAGTTTCTTCCCAATGAAAGTCCCATACCTTTCATTGAAACCCTTAATTTCCCCCTTGATACTAAACTCAACACTTCAACTTAGTGACAATTCCATATCACTAATCCTCAAAAGTCTTAAGGAGTAAAAACTCCCCCTTGACTAATAGGTAAAACTCTCCCTAAAGGCCAACTCCCCCTTAACCATTGCACCAAAAATGTCTTGGAGAATTTCAATCCTTTAGAGATCCAAAACTCAACTCCCAAAAACTTGAAATTTCAGACACCTGCTGAAAATCAGAAATTCGGCACACACTGATCGGTCCCCAGACCGATCAGGAACCCCTTGGATCGATTCCCAAATCGATCCTTGCTTTCTGGATCGTCACTGATCGGTCACCAGACCGATCTGGACTTCTCTGGATCGGTCCGGTGACCGATCCAGCCTCTGAAATCAGAGATTTCTGATTTTCTCCCCGGGAGAAATTCAGAAACTCACAGAAAATTACAGAAAATTTCAAAAATCGTAAAATTTTGAGGATACATTCTTCATACCATATACTATCATGGAAAAATAATTTTAGATGAAAATAACTTCCATTTTCAAATCTTGATACAAAGTTCAAAAACTTTTGAAATAGTTCAAAGTTTAACTCATCTTTGTATCATCTTGCTCAATGATGAATGCTATCACGAGAAAAGCTTCATCAAGGTTTTTTTAAATCAATTTTAAAATGATTTTAAACCCTTTAATTTAGGACCATAATCTTTGAGCTATATGACTTGTACATAAGATTTCCCTATGATCCCCCAATCTCTTGAATTAGGCTCTGATACCACTTGTTAGGATCCTTCGTACGGAGGCTAGAGAGGGGGGTGTGAATAGCCGACCCCAAATCGTCGTTTCTTTCTACAAAACGTGTTAGCGCAGCTGAAAATAAACACAGAAACGAAAGGGAAAGAAGACAAACCTCAAACAAACCGATGTAACGAGGTTCGGAGATAAACTCCTACTCCTCGGCGTGTCCGTAAGGTGGACGAAGCCTATCAATCCGTCGGTGGATGAGTCCCCGGAGAACCGGCTAATAGATGCTCCTTGTGGGTGGAGAAACCTCGCCACAATACTTGTAACAACAAGAAAGGAGTACAAGGAAAGCAAGAAGCAAATACAAACAACAATATGAATGCAACACTCGCTTGCCTTCTCTGTCGACCGGAGGCGATGAAGCAGCAACTTCACAACCCCAACAGCGGTGATCCGGTCGGAAGCTCACGCGAAGCTTGAGCGAGCTCAACAAAGCTCGAATCTCGAGCACGGGCGAAGCTTCAATCGAGGAAGAAGAAAGAGCGATGCGTGTAGAAGCTCTCAACCTCCTTTTATACCCGGAGAAAGAAGCGCGAAGAAATCTGGCCGTTGCGTCGCAGCTGGTACCTGATCGGCGTGGACCGATCGAACTCCACCGATCGGTCCACGCCGATCAGAACTCTGATCGGTCGGGGCCGATCGACTTTATCTTGATCGGTCCGGAGGATCGAGCTTTGTTGATCGGTCCCGACCGATCAGGCCCCTCTGCGCCTCGCTCTGTTCACGATCGACTCGATCGGTCACCGGGATCGATCGGTTATCCATGCCATCGATGTGTTCGCGATCGATCACGCACGATCGAGAATATTGTGATACCGGATCGATCACAGTTGATCCACTCGGTTTTCGCCCAAACCAAGTCAAACCAACATTCGGTCAATCTTGACTTGGTACATCATGCTCAGCATCCGGTCACTCCCTTGACCTGCTAGGACTCCCGCAAGTGTCGGTCAATCCCTTTGACCCACTTAGACTTTTCTCTCCGTACCAAGTATCCGGTCAATCCTATGACCTACTTGGACTTCCCATCACCAGATGTCCGATCACCCTTGATCCATCTGGATTTTCCCTTGCCCGGCTTCACTCACCAGGATTTCCAATCTGCCTGGCTTCACTCACCAGGATTTCCCAACTGCCTGGCTTCACTCACCAGGACTTTCCCGTCTGCCTGGCTTCACTCACCAAGACTTCCCACATCCGGTCCAGAGAACGAGCTCCCGAGCCCTCTCTGACACCAGTCCGGAGAACGAGCTTCCGATCCCTCTCCGACTTCCCATGTGCCAAGCTTCCATACTTGGACTTCTCCGTGCCAAGTCTTCATACTTGGACTTTTCCCGTGCCAAGTCTCCATACTTGGACTTTTCCCGTGCCAAGCTCCCTGCTTGGACTTTTCCGAGTCAGGTCAACTCACCTTGGGTCAACCAGGTCAACCTTGACCGCGGGTTGCACCCACACTCTCCCAAACTTGTATCCTTGTCAAACATAAAACGTCAAACATCAAAACACAACTCGAGTCAAGTCAACTCGAGTCTGGTCAACCAGGTCAACCTTGACCTGAGGTTGCACCAACACTAACAATTTCATAGAGCTTCCAGGAAAGTCTTAAGTGGTACTTTGGCAAAAGTCCTAGCTGCGGTTAGGCAGGTGGAAAACCCTAGGGGGTGGTAACCCTAGGTCATAGGGGGTGGTAACACTATGCGGAAAGTCTTGGCGGGTCGAGAGTGTTGGTTGCTACTCGGAAAACCTAGAGGTTCTACTGTACAAAAATTTTGTACAAAGATCTGAACCTTTTCCTAGCTACCATGTGTTCTTTTAAATTAAATTTTGGATCGCCTGCGGAACTTAACACGTTTGATCCAAAACTTAATCTATTTATTTTTTTAGGTTTTGACTTGGATCTCCTGCGGAACTTAACACGTTCGACCAAATTCACCTTAAGTTATTAATTCCATTAAATATTAATTTCCATAATTGGTTCCCAGTACTGACGTGGCGAGGCACACGGCCTTCTTGGATATGGGAGCAACTACCACCGACTAGACAAAACCTTTTATAGAAAGCTAATATTTAATTTCCTAAAATAACTTTAGGTTAACTGAAAAGAACAATCAAATCACAAGGAAAAAAAAACAAAAGAACACAACATCAAAAAACATATTCGAAATTCTAGAATCGTAAGCCTCTTGTATTTGGTATTATTTCCATAAATAACTAGTATGATGCGGAAAGAAAAATTACTAGTTATACCTTGTAGAAAAACCTCTTGATCTTCTACCGTATTCCTCTTCTAACCTCGGACGTTGTGTGGGCAACGATCTTCGGAGATGAGAAACCACCAAGCACCTTCTTCTTCTCCTAGCTAGGTTCGGCCAATCACAAAGAAGCTTCACCAAGGACGAAGAACAAAACACCAACCAAGCTCCAAGGGATACAAGCTTTCTCTCCTTCTTCTTCTTCTTCTCCAAGTAGTATCCGGCCATCACAAGAACTCCAAGCAAGAGATAAGTTTCGGCCACCACAAAAGAGGAAGAAAGGAAGAGGATGGCCGGCCACAATAATTTTCTTCAAGGATGAATAATTTCGGCCACCACCAATGCTCCAAGGGATGCTAGAGATGAGACTTGGTTTCTCTCCTTCTTCTCCTTCCTTGATCCGGCCACAAACAAAAGCTCCACCAAGAAGATAGGTTTCGGCCAACAAGAGGAGAAGAGAGAAAAGGGCCGGCCACCAAGAGAAAAGAGGGAGAAAATAATAGAGGTTGTTCACCATGAAGGCACCCCTACCCCTTCTTTTATATTCCTTGGCTTTGGCAAATAAGGAAATTTATTTATAATAAAATTTCCTTAACTTTCCTTGACAACAATTAATTAAATAAATTTTCCTAATTAATTGTATGTGGCCGGCCACCTCATGTAGAGCAAATAGGATAATTTTAATCAACAATTAAAACTTCCTTTTTTGTCTTTGGAAATTTTAAAAAATAAAATTTCCTTTTAAAATCCCTTCATGGTTGATAAAAAGAAATTTCTATAATTTTAATTTTCAACATGTGAATAATTTTTCAGAGAGAAAAAATAAAATATCTTTCCAATCTACAAATAAGGAAAGAGATCTAATCTCTTTCTTTTAATCTTTTTGTAGATCTTTTTAAAGAGAGATATTTTAATTTTAATTCTCTGTAATAAATTATATCTTCCACATAATAAAAATTAAAATTAAAATTCTTTTAATTTAATGGGGGCCGGCCACCTAAGCTTGGGTTCAAGCTAGGGCCGGCCAACCAAGGCTTGGCCGGCCCTAGCTTGAACCACAAGCTAGCTTGGCCGGCCCCTTTCTCATGGGTATGAAGGTGGGTATAGGTGGGTATAGTACTCTATAAATAAGAGGCTACGATAGGGACCGAGAGGAGGAATTGGTTTTGGTCTCCCGATAAAATTAAGCAGCCCGTGTTCGCCACACAACTTAATTTTATCAATAATAATTCATTCCACTAGAGAACTATTATTGAACTACCGCACCAATCCCAAATTACATTTTTGGGCTCCTTCTTATTATGAGTGTGTTAGTCTCCCTGTGTTTAAGATATCGAATGTCCACTAATTAAGTGAGGTACTGACAACTCATTTAATTAATATCTTAGTCCAAGAGTAGTACCACTCAACCTTATTATCATGTCGGACTAAGTCCACTTGCAGGGTTTAATATGACAATCCTTATGAGCTCCTCTTGAGAACATTATCAACCTAGTATCTCTAGGACACTGTTTCCTTTTATAATCAACAACACACACTATAAGTGATACCATTTCCCAACTTTATCGGGCTTATTGATTTATCGAACTAAATCTCACCCATTGATAAATTAAAGAAATAAATATCAAATATATGTGCTTGTTATTATATTAGGATTAAGAGCACACACTTCCATAATAACCGAGATCTTTGTTTCTTTATAAAGTCAGTATAAAAGAAACGACCTCAAATGGTCCTACTCAATACACTCTGAGTGTACTAGTGTAATTATACAGTCAAGATAAACTGATACCTAATTACACTACGACCTTCCAATGGTTTGTTCCTTTCCATTATGGTCGTGAGCTACTGTTTATAATTTATAAGATACTGATAACATGATCCTCTGTGTGTGACACCACACACCATGTTATCTACAATATAAATTAATTGAACAACTACATTTATCATAAATGTAGACATTTGACCAATGTGATTCTTATTTCTAGATAAATGTTTATACCAAAAGCTAGGCTTTTAGTATACACTCTAACAATCTCCCACTTATACTAAAAGACTAAGCTGTCATATCTGCTCCCATACATCTGATTCCTAACCCTTCAACATGTCCATCAAAAGCTCTTGCCTTAAGGACCTCGGTGGAAGGATCTATAGGTCATCACCTGATGCAATCTAGGCAGCAACAACTTCTCCTCGTTTATACGATTTCTCGTATTGGGTGGTACTTGCGCTCTATTGTGTTTACTTGCCTTTATAGACTTATGGTTTCTTTGAGTTTGCTACTGCACCAACATTATTACAATAAATTGTAATAATCTTTGGATAAACCAGAAATCATATCAAAGTCTATCTTGAGATTATTGAGTCATTCAGCTTTTATAGCTACCTTAGAGGCTTGCCATATACTAAGCTTCTATGGTGGAGTCCAGAAAAACACCTATGCTTATCACTCTTCCATAGTTATGACTTTACCTCCTAAAGTAAACACAAAACCCCGAGGTTGACTTATTATTGTCCCTATCCGATTGGAAGTCAAAATCCATGCAACCCACAAGGACCAAATTAACTGCCTTGTAAGCTAGCATATAATCTCTAGTGCCTCTAAGATACTTCAATATATGCTTTACTGCAGTCCACTGTCCTTGTCCAGAGTTATTTTGATATCTGCCAACTATGCCCTTGGCAAAACAGATTTCTTATCTCGTGCATAGCATTCATTAGGCTTCCGACAGCCGAAGCATAAAGAACTGCCTTTATTTCCTTTATCTCCTTTGATGTCTGCAGAGACATATCTTTAGATAAAGTTACTCCATCCTGAAAAGGTAAGAAACCTTTCTAGGAGTTTTGCATGCTTTAAAATGAGCAAGGATTTTTCCGATGTATGAAGCTTGGGATAAGTAAAATATTCTTTTCTTGCGATCCCTTATTACTTTGATCTCAAGAATATATTCATTCTCCCAAGTCCTTGTTGGATCGAGAAGCGCTAGAGGGGGGGTGAATAGCGCTCGTGGCTATTTTGTTCGATTATCGAAATCGTAAAACACTCGAGTAAAAAACGCAGCGGAAATGAAAGAAATACAGGCAGATGAACACAGTGGATTTTTACTTCGTTTGGAGCCTAAGGCGACTCCTACTCGAAGGCCCGCGATCCTTGATCGCTTTCCGTGGGCAATAACTATAAGCTCGTAAAATGTACAATAAGATATTACAATTGAAAGAACTAAAACAAATTATACCGACAACAATAAAGTAGCAGAATCTGAAGCTCCGGGTTGTCGGGGACTTGTAACAGCACTTCTGGGTGTTTCTAGAGCAGCTTGTAGCGTAAGGATTGTTTGGAGTTCGTTGTTCTTTGAAGCTGCACCTCAACCCTCCTTTTATATGTGGTTCCGGGCGCCTGGATCCCTTCCGGGCGCCTGGAGTGTGACGTGGCCAACCAACCAGGATGCTCCACGTGGCGAAGTCGTGCAGGGGATAGAATTTGGTCCCGGGCGCCCGGACCTGTTCCGGGCGCCCGGATAGCCTTTTTCCAGCAGGTTCCTCACCTGCAAACAAAGGTTAGTCCGAGCAAAATACCCTGCAAGACAATGTTAGAATCTGATAAAACACAGTAAGTAATAATTGACAATCTTCGGACTGTCCGAGTCTGACTTTGGATTTCCCACCTGAAGCCCTAGGTCGACCCGACGCCTATGTTCCCTCTGCGGGGAACGCGTCCTCACCTACTCCACTCAAGAGATTTACCTGTTGTCAGTCGATCCTCCAGATCGACTGGACTTTTGCTCAGCACTCGATGCTTCCGGACTTTCTGCTGGACATCCGCTTCCCCGGCTAGTCCAGTCTTTCACCTGGTTTGCGACACCAGGACTTTTCACCTAGGGTTACCACCCCCTAGGACTTTTGCCTGAAGCCATCGACCTGCCAAGACTTTCCGCATAGGGTTACCACCCCCTATGACCTAGGGTTACCACCCCCTAGGGTTTTCCCTTTGCCTAACCGCAGCTAGGACTTTTCTCCACCTAGGGTTACCACCCCCTAGGACCTAGGGTTACCACCCCCTAGGGTTTTCACCTGCCTAACTGCAGTTAGGACTTTCCTGAAATACTCATTCAACATGTTAGATAACAAGGAATTTTAACTTTGAATCCCTTTGCCATTATCAAAACTTAGGTTCGATCGTCGGATGCTTCCTGCACCAACAATCTCCCCCTTTTTGATTATGGCAACAAAAATTCAAAGTTAAGAAAATAATGCCATTAAAAGATAAGCATGAAAATACAAGCATAATGATAGTTAAGTGCAGAACTAAATTAAGTGCAGAGCTCCCCCTTAATATAAAGACTCCCCCTTAATAAAAGCTCACTTTTTAAAATTTGAATTTTCTTTCAATTTTCTTTAATTCTTTGAATTTTCTTCTACTCTCCCCCTTTGCCATATATCAAAAATCAATTGAAAGCAAGTTTTAAGATTTTAAGAAAACAATCTTTTTTGAGAGAAGGTAGAAGAAGGCTTGTGAAACTTAGTTAAACGAAATATTTTTCACCTAAGTTTAAAAGGCTCATATATGGATTATTTCGAATGATGTCTTTAGAAAAGTATTTTAGCATTTAGAGTTAAAATTTATAAGGTGGCTAAGTTTGAGAAAGTTTGAAGGTTGCTATATGAGTCACTTTAGCTAAGCCTTTTGCAAACAATGAATTTTGAGAATGTAGGTTCAGTTTAAAAGGTACTTAGCGTTAAAACTTAATGTTGAAAAGATAGGAGTAAGACTTTGTTAATACAAAGAGGGAGTGACTAAATGTTTAATTTAGGTTATTTATTTTAGCTGGTCTTTAAGTCCAAGCATGAGGTTAAATAGATTTTAAGTTATCCAGATTGTATTGTTCAGGTATTAGAGCCCTAAAGTATGAGCATGCTCAAACTTCAAATCTCCATTTCCTTCAGGACTAATTCCATGTTTTTGTAAGTCTAGTAAATTTAGGGGAGCAAAGGATTTTGGAATTAGTTTTCCAAATATTTTTCAAAGGATTTTGAAATTAGTTTTCCAAATATTGTTCAAAGGATTTTGAAATTAGTTTTTCAAATATTTTTCAAAGGATTTTGAAATAAGTTTTTCAAGTATTTTTCAAAGGATTTTGAAATAAGTTTTTCAAAGATTTTTCAAAGGATTTTGAAATAAGTTTTTCAAAGATTTTTCGAAGGATTTTGAAATAAGTTTTTCAAGTATTTTTCAAAGGATTTTGAAATAAGTTTTAAAAGTTTTTTTTTTTAAAAGATTTTTCAAATTGATTAATTGATTATAGAATTATAGTTATGAGTTTAATTTGAATTTTAAATTCCTTAGTCATCTCACCCGATCTAAGTTTTCAATCAGGTAATCTTATAATTTTGTGAGATGAATTGAGGTTCAATTTAAGGGTTTGGTTTAACTTTGTGTTAGATTTAGATTTAGTTTTGGGTTCAACAAGTAAGCATTCTTTGGATAAACTTCTGGGCTATGGTGAGTCACAAGGAACTCATTAAAGTAACCATGCCTTCGAGGTTTTCCAAATAGTCCTACCCACTGAACTTAATACTAAACCTTGGTCTAACTAGTTATAATCCATTTAAGGGTAGCTTCGGTCAGTTCCACTTGGCCAAATGCACCAGGTCGAAGCCATATCTTCCTAGACATGCGATGCCCAAGCTTCCCTAACGTACTATCATCCAAAAACTTCACCAGTACCGTGGGTCAAGTTAAACCTCGCCCATTTATCTAACCTTAATTACCCTGCCGGGTAGTCTACTCTTGTTTACCCATTCCGGGTAAATTAAGTTCGGTTACCCAGTCGGGTAATTTAGTTGGGGGTGCCAGCTATTCTGGATCCTCCTTCTATTGACTTTTGAATTTTAATTTAATTTTAAATTTTGAATTTGTAATTTGTAATTTGAATTTTGAATTTAATTTCGAATTTAGAATTTGTAATTTGAATTTTGAATTTTTGAATTTTAATTTAATTTAGAATTTAGAATTTTGTAATTTTATTTTTGAATTTAATTTCGAATTTTTAAATTTGAATTTTTAATTAAGTTGGTTTGATTAATATCGTTTTTCTTTTTGCTCCCCCTGGATCATGGCCTCGATATGGTCTATCGAGGTAGTGTATTTGATCCTTCGGAACCCAGTATTGGCCAAATTCAACTTGATTGATCAATTTGGACTTGGGGACCCATGTTTGAACTACCTTTATATTATTTCTATTAACTAATGATAAATACGATTTGTATTTCGTTTTGGCCTTAAATCCAAGTCCGGCTTTGTTGTAAACGGCTCGCTGTTTTCCAAGAATCAGATCCAGATTCTTGGAACCCAAGGTGAACCGTTCCAACGTGTTCTTGAGTTCTTTAATTTGAGCTTTCAGATTGGAATTTTCTTCCTCAAGTTGTTGGACTTGAGTTGAACTTCCAATTTGAACTGACTCAGTTAAAGAACTCGAGGCAGTCGCTTCCTTAAGGGTTGTTACCTCCTTTTGGAGCGACTTAACCCGAACGTTGGATTTAGCCAACTTCTTAAGCAAGTATGGAATTAAATTTTGCGAGTCATCTAAGCTAATACTAGACATTAAAGCACTTACAGTGGTTTTGGGTCCTTCTAAAACGGATACGGATCCGTGGCTTCGCTCGGACTCGGTGTCTGATTCGCTCTCGATTTCTGAATCGGACTCGAACTCGGACTCTGTTTCAACAACATGTGCTAGTACTGGTAGAGCGAGGAGGCTTCCTTGTTCTTCTTCATCGGATTCAGATTCGTCTGATGACTCGGACCATGTTGCCTTTAACACTTTCTTCGTCTTTTTCTTTCTAGCTTCCTCTGTCTTGCTTGTACCTGCAACCAATGTAATACCTTCCTCGACCGAAGTAGTATCATACTGTTCATCTAATTCAAATAAATCGTCTATTAAATTATGCTTACTTACTTCGGTACCTTCGTGTAACTGAATCAGATTCTCCCACAGCTCCCTGGCGCTTGAGAATGGGCCGGCGCGATTTAGCTCCTTATTCGTTAAGCCGCACTGAAGTGTATACGTTGCTTTTGCGTTTGCTTCTACCTTTTTGATAAGGTTCGCGTCCCAGTTCTCGAACGGTAGTGGCATGCCGGCGCCGTCAGTTGGTATTTCGAGCCCGGTCTTGGTGATCATCCACACATCGAACTCGGTTTGTAGGTACGACTCCATTCGGCCTTTTCAGTAGCCGAAGTCTTCGCCGGAGAAGAGCGGTGGTCGAGTGGTGCTATAGCCTTCTTGGAGAGCCATTGAATCTTGCACGAAAAAATGAGCAAAAAACTTGTCCCAGGACTTAATCCTGGATTAGTAGTGTGGTAGAAGGATAGAAAAAGAAATTTACGAGTTTTAAGAAAAAATAATAAAATAATAATAAAATATTATTAAAAAAATATTATTTCAAATTTTGTCAAATTCAATATTTTATCAATACTAATAAATCGTGAAAGGATGAAAATGTATTTTTCAAAAATAATTTTGGAGGGAAAAAACGACAGACGTAAGGTTTTATTTTTACCCTATAAACACGACAAAGCCACAAAAAAAAGCTTGAATGGTGGTTGCACCAGTTCAAAGCGACCCCGCTCTGATACCAATTGTTGGATCGAGAAGCGCTAGAGGGGGGGTGAATAGCGCTCGTGGCTATTTTGTTCGATTATCGAAATCGTAAAACACTCGAGTAAAAAACGCAGCGGAAATGAAAGAAATACAGGCAGATGAACACAGTGGATTTTTACTTCGTTCGGAGCCTAAGGCGACTCCTACTTGAAGGCCCGCGATCCTTGATCGCTTTCCGTGGGCAACAACTATAAGCTCGTAAAATGTACAATAAGATATTACAATTGAAAGAACTAAAACAAATTATACCGACAACAATAAAGTAGCAGAATCTGAAGCTCCGGGTTGTCGGGGACTTGTAACAGCACTTCTGGGTGTTTCTAGAGCAGCTTGTAGCGTAAGGATTGCTTGGAGTTCGTTGTTCTTTGAAGCTGCACCTCAACCCTCCTTTTATATGTGGTTCCGGGCGCCTGGATCCCTTCCGGGCGCCTGGAGTGTGACGTGGCCAACCAACCAGGATGCTACACGTGGCGAAGTCGCGCAGGGGATAGAATTTGGTCCCGGGCGCCCTGATCCATCCCGGGCGCCTGGACAGCCTTTTTCCAGCAGGTTCCTCACCTGCAAACAAAGGTTAGTCCGAGCAAAATACCCTGCAAGACAATGTTAGAATCTGATAAAACACAGTAAGTAATAATTGACAGTCTTCGGACTGTCCGAGTCTGACTTTGGATTTCCCACCGGAAGCCCTAGGTCGACCCGACGCCTACTGTTCCCTCTGCGTTGAACGCGTCCTCACCTACTCCACTCAGGAGATTTACCTGTTGCCAGTCGATCCTCCAGATCGACTGGACTTTTGCTCAGCACTCGATGCTTCCGGACTTTCTGCTGGACATCCGCTTCCCCGACTAGTCCAGTCTTTCACCTGGTTCGCGACACCAGGACTTTTCACCTAGGGTTACCACCCCCTAGGACTTTTGCCTGAAGCCATCGACCTGCCAAGACTTTCCGCATAGGGTTACCACCCCCTAGGGTTTTCACCTGCCTAACCGCAGTTAGGACTTTCCTGAAATACTCATTCAACATGTTAGATAACAAGGAATCTTAACTTTGAATCTCTTTGCCATTATCAAAACTTAGGTTCGATCGTCGGATGCTTCCTGCACCAACAGTCCTTTATATCGAATTGTTTGGACAACCATACCCTTACTTCTAACAACATTTTGATATTGTTTCCAACTACCAAAAATGTTATCTACGTATAGTACAAGAAATACCACCACGCTTCCATCACACCTTTTGTATACACAAGACTTACCCGGTTACTAAATAAATCCATAGGTCTGAATTACTTTGATAAACCGGATGTTCCAAGACCTTGAAGCTTTGCCTCAGTCCATAGACTGATTGAGCTTTACACAAGATGCTCTTAGCCCTTTGCAATGAACCCTTCTGGTTGCTTTATATGGATGCTTTCTTCAAGACTTCCATTAAGGAATGCTGTCTTGACATCCACTTGCCAAATAGATAAAAGAATCCGGATAGACTTAAGCATGACTACCAGTGAAAAAAAAATTTCCTTTTTCATCAAGCCTTGCTTTGAAGGTTTCTACCTCCTTGTCTATCCCTCTTTTTTCCTATTATAGACCTTTTACACCCAAAGGCTTTTACACCACTTGGTGGTTCTACAAGCTTCCAGATTTTATTAGAATACATATATTCTAATTCTATTATTCATTACTCTTTGCCAAGATGCTGCATATTTATCTTGGAGTGCTTCGTCATATGTCCGGAGATCAGGTTCATGTCCTTCAGGGATCGAGTCCAAAAACTCTCCCAAAACATGAATCTATTAAGGTTGCTTAACAACCCTCCCACTACGACAAGGCATTTTCTGCAATTGTGTATCATTTGTGATACGTGTTACAGTTTTCTTGTGGTATCTCATCTTGTACAGTTGGTACTAGATTAGACATGTCTTTTATTATTTTCTTAAGAACAAATTTACTTATGAGCACGTGGTTCATTATATAGTCCTTTTAAAATCAGTCATTGATGCTAACAATGACCTTCTGATTTTTAAGATTATAAACCTACTTTTGTTTATCTAGGATAACTTACAAACAAGTGAACTCCTATCCAACTTATTATTATCTCTCTTTAACATATGTGCTTGATTACCCGAATCCGAATATGCTTCAAAATAGGCTTACGCCTATTCAGCAATTCTATATGAGTAGAGAGTTCTAACTTGGAAGGTACTATATTCACTTTCGTTTTCAGAGTTTTATCCTTAAAACAAATTTGGTAATTTTATGAATAACTCATCATCTATCTAATTATTCCATAAGAGTCCTTTACCTTCTTTCTACTACACCATTCTGTTGGGGTGTACCAGATGCAGTTAGTTGGGATTGAAATCCAACTACTGATAAGTGACTCCTAAAATCTCTCAAGAGGTACTTGCCACTACGATCTTCCATAGTGACTTTTTACTTTAACATTTCTCCGCATCAACCTTGTACTCTTTGAACTAATCAAAGTACTTAGTCTTGCGGTACATTAAGTAAATTTATTTGTATCTTGAATAGTTGTCTATAAAATAGACAAAATATTCAATACTACCTCTTGTCTGGATAGTCATAGGATCACACAAATCAGAATGAACCGATTTTAACATATCTTTGACTCCATACCCCTTGGACTTAAAAGCTTCTTGGTTATTTTCCTTCCAAGTAAGACTCGCAGGTTGGAAATATTTCCACTACCAATGAACCCAAAAGTTCATTAGCTACCAATGAATCCTACTCAAGTATAACCTAGCTTTTAGATGCCAAAGATATAATTGGTTCATTTTCGAAGGTTGTTTTCTCTTAAAATTAGAAGATGTGTTACTAATTTCCATTTGTTGCATCGTGGGAGTTATTGGATTATAAATTGTCAACCATCATACCAGAATAGATAACTTCCCTATTTTTCTTGATAACAACTTTGTTATCAAAATAGACACAATATCTATATTAGTTTAGAAACTGAAATCAGGTTCTTTCTAAACTTGGTACGTAAAGACAA
This sequence comes from Zingiber officinale, assembly GCF_018446385.1. Lineage (NCBI taxonomy): Eukaryota > Viridiplantae > Streptophyta > Magnoliopsida > Zingiberales > Zingiberaceae > Zingiber > Zingiber officinale. Next base: position 82,566,802 of record NC_056002.1, read on the forward strand.
TTACTTAAAATTCATATTTTATTCTTATCAAAGGATAAACATCTCCCACTGCAATAGCTACCACTTTTACAGTAGTGCCCATGACGGTGATTTACCTTTCATTTAGTTGTCGGGTTTCTGGAACCTGCAATGAATTGCAGACATGATTAATGGCATCTTGTATCTACACTCCAGTTACGGTAGATAACACCACTAAACATGTTTCAACTAATGAATTAAATACACCTAAATTGTTCTTAGTTCTAAGAAGACAGTCTACCTTAATGTCCAAGTCCTATTTCCAATCATTACAATTGGGACTATTAAGTCTTTTTCTATAGTATGACTACTAGGGATTGACAAACATCCTAAGAATCACAAAAATATTTGGTCAAGATCAACTCCTTAAAATCTCCATAAATTTTGCGTATACAAAATCGAAGAGGAGATTTTATTCATTAATTTTATTATCTCGTCAACTTTACTTTATGACGAATAAAATTAATAGTTGATCTGTCTTTGATCAAATATTTGGTCAAAACTCTTTGAATTTAAAATAACATTGATTCCTCAAACAATATTATTTAAATTCACCAACACCTTAAACACCGTGAATTTTACATGCCACGTTAGTGTGGACGTATACAAATTCATCATTTGTAAGAGGAGGGTTTTACCCATTGACTATCTTGTCAATATAACTTTTTGACAAATAAAATTACCTCAAACACCATGAATCTTGTATGCCACGTTAGTGTGGACGTATACAGATTCAAACATTTATAAGAGGAGTTTATTAATTTTATTATATTGCCAATCTAGTTTTATGACAAATCAATAGTTGGTTTCCCTTTGGTCACACAAGTGATAGTAGTGACTCCGTTGGGGAGGATACTATTAAATGTGCCTAAGTGTATACCATTACTTGACACTAAGTCCATTAATAAGATTATGCCCCTTCCGTTGGGGAAGATCACACGCTCTTAATTAACTTCCTATAGTCATCCAAAAATGGAAGTCTGTTCTAGTGATCCACAAACAAGCTCATCCGTTATGGAGGAAGGCACTCAGAGCCAACGCGCAAGCTTGTTTGCATTACTTACAAACCAGTAATGGAGACCATGAGATTTACTTAAAAATCCCTCTCCCACCTAGTTATTTATAAATGAGGAATTTTAACTATGCTAGCCTACTAAACTTGTAAACTAACATGCACACACAACATAATATAAAAGCAATAAATAGAAAATCTAATTTTCAACTATTATGGCTTTTATCTCTAGTTGTCCTCCGTGTGTTGTCATCCCAAGCTGCTGCCATATTTGGCCACCGCCACCGGGTCTAGCTATTGCATCCATCTTGCTCCTAGTTCCGCTGCGCCTCTGGTCCTTAGAAGGTTCCACGCTTTGCAAGATTTGATCCGCGACATAAATAGAATTTTACATTTTTGATCCTATATTCCATAAAAGGAATGTACATGTATCTAGATCAAAAATAAAATCTTAATAAAACTAAATACAGCTCCTGCTGTATTTTATAATACAATCATGCACACACATATAAATGCCCTTGACATGTCCAAGGGTCCAATCACACACATAATAACTAAAAGCCATAATAGTTGGATCCTGCATCCACAAAGTTAGCACATCCTACTATTAACCTGCCTAAATTATATATGACATGTGCATAATTAAACTAATACCAAATACACAGAGGCAAAACCCTAGCTCTGATACCAATTGTTGGTTGCTACTCAGAAAACCTAGTGGTTCCACTGTACAAAAATTTTGTACAAAGGTCTGAACCTTTTCCTAGCTACCATGTGTTTTTTTGAATTAAATTTTGGATCGCCTGCGGAACTTAACACGTTTGATCCAAAACTTAATCTATTTGTTCTTTTAGGTTTTGACTTGGATCTCCTGCGGAACTTAACACGTTCGACCCAAATCACCTTAAGTTATTAATTCCATTAAATATTAATTTCCATAATTGGTTCCCAGTACTGACGTGGCGAGGCACACGACCTTCTTGGATATGGGAGCAACCACCACCGACTAGACAAAACCTTTTATAGAAAGCTAATATTTAATTTCCTAAAATAACTTTAGGTTAACCGAAAAGAACAATCAAATCACAAGGAAAAAAAAACAAAAGAACACAACATCAAAAAACATATTCGAAATTCTAGAATCGTAAGCCATTTGTATTTGGAATTATTTCCATAAATAACTAGTATGATGCGGAAAGAAAAATTACTAGTTATACCTTGTAGAAAAACCTCTTGATCTTCTACCGTATTCCTCTTCTAACCTCGGACGTTGTGTGGGTAACGATCTTCCGAGATGAGAAACCACCAAGCACCATCTTCTTCTCCTAGCTAGGTTCGGCCAATCACAAAGAAGCTTCACCAAGGACGAAGAACAAAACACCAACCAAGCTCCAAGGGATACAAGCTTTCTCTCCTTCTTCTTCTTCTTCTCCAAGTAGTATCCGGCCACCACAAGAACTCCAAGCAAGAGATAAGTTTCGGCCACCACAAAAGAGGAAGAAAGGAAGAGGATGGCCGGCCACAATAATTTTCTTCAAGGATGAATAATTTCGGCCACCACCAATGCTCCAAGGGATGCTAGAGATGAGACTTGGTTTCTCTCCTTCTTCTCCTTCCTTGATCCGGCCACAAACAAAAGCTCCACCAAGAAGATAGGTTTCGGCCAACAAGAGGAGAAGAGAGAAAGGGAAGGGCCGGCCACCACACCAAGGAAAAGAGGGAGGAAAAATAATAGAGGTTGTTCACCATGAAGGCACCCCTACCCCTTCTTTTATATTCCTTGGCTTTGGCAAATAAGGAAATTTATTTATAATAAAATTTCCTTAACTTTCCTTGACAACAATTAATTAAATAAATTTTCCTAATTAATTGTATGTGGCCGGCCACCTCATGTAGAGCAAATAGGATAATTTTAATCAACAATTAAAACTTCCTTTTTTGTCTTTGGAAATTTTAAAAAATAAAATTTCCTTTTAAAATCCCTTCATGGTTGATAAAAAGAAATTTCTATAATTTTAATTTTCAACATGTGAATAATTTTTCAGAGAGAAAAAATAAAATATCTTTCCAATCTACAAATAAGGAAAGAGATCTAATCTCTTTCTTTTAATCTTTTTGTAGATCTTTTTAAAGAGAGATATTTTAATTTTAATTCTCTGTAATAAATTATATCTTCCACATAATAAAAATTAAAATTAAAATTCTTTTTAATTTAATGGGGGCCGGCCACCTAAGCTTGGGTTCACCCATGAACCAAGGCTTGGCCGGCCCTAGCTTGAACCACAAGCTAGCTTGGCCGGCCCCTTTCTCATGGGTATGAAGGTGGGTATAGGTAGGTATAGTACTCTATAAATAAGAGGCTATGATAGGGACCGAGAGGAGGCATTGGTCTCCCGATAAAATTAAGCATCCCGTGTTCGCCCCGAACACACAACTTAATTTTATCAATAATAATTCATTCCACTAGAGAACTATTATTGAACTACCGCACCAATCCCAAATTACATTTTTGGGCTCCTTCTTATTATGAGTGTGTTAGTCTCCCTGTGTTTAAGATATCGAATATCCACTAACTAAGTGAGTTACTGACAACTCATTTAATTAATATCTTAGTCCAAGAGTAGTACCACTCAACCTTATTATCATGTCGGACTAAGTCCACCTGCAGGGTTTAACATGACAATCCTTATGAGCTCCTCTTGAGGACATTATCAACCTAGTATCTCTAGGACACAGTTTCCTTTTATAATCAACAACACACACTATAAGTGATACCATTTCCCAACTTTATCGGTCTTATTGATTTATCGAACTAAATCTCACCCATTGATAAATTAAAGAAATAAATATCAAATATATGTGCTTGTTATTATATTAGGATTAAGAGCACACACTTCCATAATAACCGAGGTCTTTGTTTCTTTATAAAGTCAGTATAAAAGAAACGACCTCAAATGGTCCTACTCAATACACTCTGAGTGTACTAGTGTAATTATACAGTCAAGATAAACTGATACCTAATTACACTACGACCTTCCAATGGTTTGTTCCTTTCCATTATGGTCGTGAGCTACTGTTTATAATTTATAAGATACTGATAACATGATCCTCTGTGTGTGACACCACACACCATGTTATCTACAATATAAATTAATTGAACAACTACATTTATCATAAATGTAGACATTTGACCAATGTGATTCTTATTTCTAGATAAATGTTTATAACAAAAGCTATGCTTTTAGTATACACTCTAACAGAGAGCTTCAGGCAAAAGTCCTAGGGGGATAACCCTAGGTGGAAAGTCCTGGTGTCGCGAACCAGGTGGAAGACTGGACGGGCCGGGAAGCGGAAGTCCAGCAGAAAGTCTGGAAGCTTCGAACGCTAAGTAAAAGTGCAGTCGATCAGGAGGATCACACTGGCAACAGGTAAATCTCTTGAGTGGAGTAGGTGAGGACGCATTCCCCATAGAGGGAACAGTAGGCGTCGGGTCGACCTAGGGTTTCCAGTTGGAAATCCGAAGTCAGACCCGGACAGTCCGATGACTGTCGATTATATCACTTATAATATGTCTGTGCTAACTTTGTTTTGTAGGATTTTATGTTTGGGACTAACACATTTTGCAGGAATAAAGAAGCACATTTGACCTCGGATGAATAGTGTCCGAGGCGCCTCCATGGGGCTTGGAGGCGCCTCGGGTGCAAGCCGAAGCCAGCTGTCTAGAGGAGCTGGAGGCGCCTTGGACCAGCCTTGAGGCGCCTTCAATGAGATAAGGCAAGACCAGATCAGAGCTGATCCACGCGTGCGACTCGGCGGCCTGGAGGCTCCTCGGACAGGCTTGGAGACACCTCCAACACTGTATAAAAGGGGTCTTTGAGCAGCAGCTTAACACAACAACTTCCAAGCGATCTTTCTGTTACAAACTGCAACCGAGATGATCCCGAAGTGCTGCAACGAGATCCCAACGACCTGAAGCTTCAAAATTACACATTCTTGTTGTCAGAATACTTTTTCATTTCAAGTAGATTGTAATAACACTGTAACCATTATTCGAGCTTATAGTTGTTGCCCACCAGAAGCGATCAACGATCGCGGGCCTTGGAGTAGGAGTCGCCACAAGCTCCGAACCAAGTAACTCCTCGTGTCTTTCTGTGTTGCTTTATTTTCTTTTCATTATTCCGCTGCATTTAATTACTCATATTTTACGATTCCTGAACGAAATAGCCACGAGCGCTATTCACCCCCCCCCCCTCTAATGCTTTCGATCCAACAGCTGAACCTGAGCAAGTGTTTGTTCGGCGCTAAGAGTGGACTCTTCCTTGGATATATCATCACGTAACGGGGTATCAAGGTGAATCCGAGCAAACTGAAGGCGCTACAAGATATACCCCCACCCCGCAGCTTGAAGAAGGTCCAATGGCTGACCCGACAAATTACCGCACTATCCATATTTATATCTAAGTCATCCGACCAGAGCCTACCATTCTTCAGGGTGCTGCACCATGCGATAAAATTTCAGTGGGACACGGAGTGTGATCGGGCATTGGAAGAGATCAAGGAGTATCTTAACTCCTTGCCTGTGTTAGTTAAGCCAAGAGCTGGGGAGCTACTCTGGATCTATCTGTCGACCACCGAGTAGGCGATCGACTCAACATTAGTTATGCAGAATGGTTCTGAATATTAGCCCGTGTATTTTCTAAGTCATATATTGAGATGTAGAGTCCCGTTACACCTGTCTTGAAAAATTGGCATATGCGCTGGTATTAGCCGCTCGAAGACTCCGCCCATACTTCCTCACCCATCCGATCATCGTCATGACTAATAGTACCCTGGAAAGAGTTCTCCTTAACCTAGAAGCATCCGAGCAGCTAATTAAATGGACAACTGAATTAATCGAGTTTGATATTGATGTGCGTAAATATTATAATCATTTATGCATGTTTTAACGCACATTCACGTGCTTTATACGTATATATTTTTTTTACATAATCGTCTCTTTTATCATATACTCATTATGAATACTCTTTTGTTCATATATCTGCTCTTTGATTGATTTTGTGTTGATAGGGACAACTTTCGGAGTAAAAATAGCGATTGTTGATGCACTGGAACGAGGCAGAGAACATGACCGTGCAACCTCACATGGTCGTGTGGCCAAACAGAAGAAGAGCAGTGCACGACCGTGCAACTCTTGCACGGTCGTACGACCAAACAGAGACGGATCCTTGCATAGCCATGCAATCCTACACAGCCATGCCCCCCATGACCATAGCCAAGCAATGCACGACCGTGCAATCCTGCACGACCGTGTCCCAGGAGACGAGCCCCAGATCGACACAGCCGTGCCAATTGGCATGGCCATGCAGCACCACCTGAGACAAAAGAAGACACAGTCGTGCCATATTGGCATGGTCGTGCAGCGCGGCACCGTGCCCTAGACTATAAGAAGGGTTTTAACCCTTCTCCTCGGGAATCACCTTGGTGTCATTCCATGCCATCTAGGACCTCCTTCCAGCGATCCTTCATCACCACATCAACTTCAAAAGCAAAGGATTGATCCGAAGATCACTCGTTGTCACTGGATAAGCATCCTTTCTCTTTCTCTCATCTTGTTTGAGGATTGTATGCTTAATTACATTATGTCTTCAAGTTTTTCTCCAGCGTCTATGGAGTAGATTCCTTGTTCTAGGATTATGGAGTAGGCGTGGATTGGTTTTGATGCAAGACTCACATTTATGCCTTTATTCATTGGATGATTTCGCTTGCTTTGTTTCAACTACTATGAATGAGACTTGTTGCGTATTAATTGATTGTGTTGGGATTGCTAACCTCGTAGAGAGAGTATCTTATATCATATACCCGAGGGGCCCTAGTGACAGGGGTAACCCGTTCACGGACATCTAGGGTACTTCTGTGAAAGGAGAGGCAACTTCTCCACAAGGAAGCAAGAGACCAAACCAAGCTCTTATTTCTATCCTTAATAACAACAATTAGAGTTGCGTTCTTGTGATCTACCGAGGCGCCCTAGTGACTGGTGTTAACCCTAATAAGATTTCAGAGGGATCTTCTATATTTAGTGCTTAAGGATGATTGCTTTAGCTTCCGACGAATACATGTTGATGGACAATGAGTAAAGGATAGAATGTGATACAGTAATACCACCACAATGAAACCGAACTCCTAGAACTCTTCATAAATCAAATTAATTACTCTCTCATCATTAGTTCTCTTTTCTCTTTCCCAATATCTTTTCTTTAGAGAACTTACAACCATCGGTAGTTTAGCTAATCCTAAGTGAACCATTGCTAGTGATTATAACTAGTCCTTGTGGGATCGATAATCTTTATTACTGACGATGAATCCGTGCACTTGTGGAATCATAACAAGTTTTTAGCGCCATTGTCGGGGACTGCGTCTATAACATTAGCAAAAATCATATTAGATTAGACTAGACTGTGCTTTTTCTAATATTTTACATTTTAGAGATAAATAATTTTATGTTTGTTTTTCATTATTTTCTGCATTTATTATTAAAACGCCTAAAAAAATATTATTATTTCATCTCTCTTCTTTACTATATTCTGTATCTTGTTCTCGCACGCGAAGAGCTAACCTTGCAGGAGATTCAACTTCCCCACATGTCTATCTACTTCACACTCCCGGTCTGTTCGGATAGGACATGATGTTAAGACCATTAAAGGATTATGGAGCCCCGAAGTCTGCAAAAGAGCTAGGGCCCATTGTGTTTCTAGAAATCCCAGCGAAGATTTTATGCTCAGACATTCGTTCATCTCTAAAGTTCAAGAAAATCAGTTTGGGGGATTAAATTCAGAGAATCCTTATTTGCATCTCCTAGATTTCCACAGTTATTGCAATACACTGAGAGGGAGTTCTGGCTGATTCAATACAACTTATAGCTTTTCCATTCAGCCTCAGAAGTAATGCGAAGGTTTAGTTCAACACTCAGCAACCGAGAAGCATCAGGACATGGGATGAATTAGAGAGAAAATTTTTAAATAAATACTTTCCTCCAAAAAGGACCGCTAAGTTGAGGGATTAGATTCTGCACTTCAAGCAACGTGACGAAGAAGCATTGCATCAAGCTTGGGATAGGTACTTATCAATTCTATATTAGTGCCTGCATCACGGTATTGAGAGTTGGTTGATTCTTCATGTATTTTATATTGGACTCTCGTTCCAGAACAAGAGCCTACTGGACGTAGTGGCTGGGGGGGCACTCATGAAAAAATGTTTGGATGAAGCACAATAAATAATCCATATGGTGGTATCAAATCTCAACGAGTGGTCAGGACAAGATGTGCTAAACTTTTCTCTACCTCCGATCGAAGCAGGAGAGGATATGGGAGTACTGATGGACAAAAATAAGTTAACACACGCAGGAAATGACGTTCAGGAGGAATTAGAGGAATCCATCAGCGTACGGTGCAAGGATGTACAAAAAATGTTTCCTTAGTGTGGAGAGGTCTTATTAAAATCGTTGGGAAGTTTGATATCTATCTCAGCATCATTTATGGAAGAGGACTTGGATGATGACGATAATATTGAAAGAATGGCTCCATAAATTGAGGAAGTGCTAGAAGAAGTCGTGGTAAACGAGGAAATATGGTTATTAGAACAGGAACCAACCTTGCCTGAGATTGTACCACCTCAAGTGGAGTTAAAACTTTTGCCGCCTAACCTTAAATATGCGTTCCTTGGTCCAAATTCCACCTTTCCAGTAATAATTAATGTAAATTTGACTTAGATGGAGACATAGGAATTGATCAAGGAGCTAAGAGAACATAGAAAAGCAATCAAATACACCATTGATGGCATAAAAGGGATCAACCCTTCGATCTGCATGCACAGAATTCTGCTCGAAGAAGGATATAAAAATTCGATTGAGCATTAAAGAAGATTAAATCCAAATTTGAAAGAAGTTATGAAGAAAGAAGTATTGAAACTTCTTGACGCTGGAATCATTTATCCTATATCAGATAGTGAGTGGGTAAGTCCAGTCCATGTGATCCCCAAGAAAGGGGGAATGACGGTGGTTAGAAATGAAAACAATGAATTGAATCCAACGAGAACAGTCACAGGATGGCGGATGTGTATTGATTACAGGAAGCTAAATAAGGATACTAGGAAAGATCATTTTCCCTTACCATTCATTGATGAGATGCTAGAAAGATTGGCAAAACATTCCTATTTTTGCTATCTGGATGGATACTCTGGCATCTTTCAAATTCCAATACATCCCCTAGATCAAGAAAAGACCACTTTCACGTGCCCTTTTGGTACCTATGCTTATCGACGAATGTCATTTGGACTCTGCAACGCACCAGCTACATTTCAGCGATGTATGATGGCAATATTTTTAGATTTTACAGAAAAGATTATGGAGGTATTCATGGATGATTTCTCAGTCTATGGGAATGACTTCGACTCCTATCTTCAGAATCTTTCTAATGTTCTCCAGAGATGTGAAGATGTAAACTTAGTTCTGAACTAGGAAAAATACCACTTCATGGTCAAAGTGGGAATTATTTTAGGACATAAGATTTCAGAACGAGGAATTGAGGTAGATAAAGCCAAAATAGAGACAATTGAGAAACTACCTCAACCTCTTAACATAAAAGGGGTTAGGAGATTTCTAGGGCATGCTGGATTTAACAGGCGTTTCATTAAGGATTTCTCAAAAATTTCCAAGCCACTAACTAACCTGTAGATCAAAGATGCTGAATTATATTTCGATGATGACCGCAATGAGGCGTTTAAGAAAATCAAGAGTGCTCTCATCTCAGCTCCTATAATTCAAGCTCTAGACAGGGAACTCCCATTCGAAATCATGTGCGACGCTAGTGATTTGTAGTGGGTGCAGTTTTAGGACAAAGAAAGGACAAAGTGTTGGGACTTTCAGGCCGCAAAAACCGCTTTTTGCCTTGCAGAAATCCCGAAGTCTTGCCACAGATCCGTGCGAAGATATATAAAATTTACATGTACATGTTTCCTATCCTAGATCTACACTAGATCTACAAGAAAGTGAGTATACCTTTGAAGCGAAACCCTTCGCAAATTCCGCTCGTCCAAGGTCCGTCGGATCTCAAGTGTGTTCAAGTGTACACACCTCTAGAAGTATCCACACGAACAAGAGATGGAGAGGAAACCTTAGAGTGTGCTAGCACTCCAAGGAATCTCAGTAATGGAGGAAGAGAGGGAGAGCAAGAGAGGAGAGAAGGTAGAAGAAGATGGCTTGAATGCACACTAATGTGATTCCCTTAATGTGGTCGGCCACACATGAAGGCTTTTAAACCTCCATGTAATACCAAGAGTCAAGACTCTTGGTATTCCTCATGAGGTGGCATACCATGAAGTAACCTTGATGATGTGGCACATCATCATTGGCCGACCCCTATGCCATGTCACAATGACATGGCATTTGGTCAAGTAAAGGTCAAGTCAAACTTGACTCTTCATCTTCCCTCTCAAGTCAAGTCAAACTTAACTTAAATTCTCCCATGGTTGATAAAATCTAACCATTGATTCAAGCCAATTTGATTTAATGAATCTCTATTCATTAAACTAAATTGATTTAATGAGTCATAATCTAAATTAGATTCATTAGACACATGAATCAAATTGAGTCTAACTCAATTAGTTTAACTTGGATTACTCTTAATCCAATTTGGTTCATCATATGAACCTAATCTTCTTGGTTCATCATATGAGCCTAATCCTCTTGGTTCATCATATGAACCTATTCTCCATCTAATTTCCCTTTGTGTGTGACCCTATAGGTTCTTGTAACGTTGGCAATGCTCCTAAACTCATTTAGAAGCATAAGTAATGAGCGGTATCTAGCAACACATCATTACTACCCAAGTTACAAGAATGTTAAGATTCAACATCACCTTGTGACTACTAATTGTGACCCTTCACAATATATGATAATGTCCTTCTATCCTTGACATTTAGATTGATTAAATTGAGGCATAGACCGTGTCATCCTCTAATCAATTTATATCTTGAACTCCAAGTAGACTCACTCTAAACAAATGAGCTAAATATCTCATATTGACTCATTTGGACATGGTCATGCACTTAGTAATCTCACTCTATCAAGAATCACGATGTCACTCCCGTCATATAGGAGGGATAGATCCCATCTACATCACTCACATCACTCCACATAATTTATTACAGACCCAATAATCGCCTTTATAGTCCACCCAGTTACGGGTGACGTTTGATGAAGTCAAAGTATGTACCTCCTTATGTAGGGAACCATGGTGACTTCAGGTCCAAGGACTAATAGTCATACTAATAGCCACATGAGAAAGTATATGACACTCATGTAACGATCCATGATACTTTCTCATGGCGGGTCATTCAGTATACATTCTCCAATGCATACCCATGTGTCAACTTGATATCTCTGTATCCATGACTTGTGAGATCAAGTCATCGAGTTGACCTACGTACTAGTCTCAATGCATTAACATTGTCCCTGAATGTTAATACTTGACTAGGAATGATTATGAGTAGTATTTTCTATATCATCTCACTATCGATTTAACCAATCGATTGATATAGATAAGAACCTTCTACTCAAGGACGCTATTATACTTAGTTATTTGGCACCAATACAAGTATAATAACCATAAATAAATGCCTTTATAAATATATAGGAATATGATACATCGAGTCCATACAACAATCATCATATGATTGGCTCTATGGCTCTAACTAAAATCTCCCACTAGCACTAGTGCCAATCAGTGTAGGGTCTAATACCTAATGACCTAGTGTGACCATCATGCTTTCTCTGTGCCAAAGCCTTGGTCAAGGGATCAACGACATTAGCTTCTGTGGGTACTCTGTAAATCTTCACATCTCCTCTATCTATGATCTCTCGAATGAGATGGAAGCGCCGTAATATGTGTTTGGTCCGCTGGTGTGAGCGAGGTTCCTTAGCCTGTGCAATTGCTCCATTGTTGTCACAATAGAGCTCTATAGTCTACTATGCTAGGAACCACCCCAAGCTCAGTAATGAACTTGCAGATCCAAACTACCTCCTTTGCTGCTTCTGATGCAGCAATATACTCGGCCTCTATTGTAGAATCAGCAACTGTGTCCTGCTTCGAACTCTTCCAGCTCACAACACCACCATTCAAGTAAAACACAAACTCAGACTGCGATCTATAGTCATCCTGGTCAGTTTGGAAGATGTTATCACTGTAACCCTTTACAGCTAGTTCATCATCACCTCCATATATCAAGAAATATTCTTTAGTCCTTCTCATGTACTTAAGAATATTCTTGACCGCTATCCAGTGACACTCACCTGGATCTGACTGGTATCTGCTCGTCATGCTCAAAGCATACGAAACTTCAGGATGAGTACATAGCATGGCGTACATGATAGATCCTATGGCTGAAGCATAAGGGATCTTATCCATGCTGTCTCTCTCCTCTTTAGAAGAGGGACTTTGAGTCTTTGAAAGACTCATACCATGTGACATCAGCAGAAAACCTTTCTTGGAATTCTGCATGCTAAACCGTAGTAATACCTTGTCAATATATGTACTCAGACTTAAGCCAAGCAATCACTTAGATCTATCTCTATAGATCTTTTTGCCTAGAATACAGGCTGCTTCACCTAAGTCCTTTATTGAGAAACAATTCCCCCGCCACGTCTTTACAGACTGTAGTAAAGGGATGTCGTTCCCAATGAGTAGTATGTCATCCACATACAATACAAGGAAGACAACTATATTCTCAACAACCTTCTTGTAGACACAAGGCTCATCTTCATTCTTGATGAAATCAAACTGTTTGATCACATCATCGAATCAAAGATTCCAGCTCTGAGAAGCTTGCTTTAGTCCATAAATAGACTTATGTAGCTTGCATACTCTGCCAGTATGTTGTGGATCTACAAAACCCTCAGGTTGTGTTATGTACACATCCTCGAGCAAGTTTCCATTCAGAAATGAAGTTTTAACATCCATCTTCCAGATCTCATAATCGTGGTATGCTGCAATAGCAAGCATGATCCGAATGGACTTAAACATCGCTACTGGAGAAAAGGTTTCATCATAGTCAATACTATGAATTTGTTTGAAACCTTTAGCTACTAGATGACCCTTATATATAAGTCCATCCATGTCAGTCTTTCTCTTAAAGACCCACTTACACCCAATGGGTTTGACCCTTTCAGGTGGATCAACCAAAGTCCATACTTGGTTGGTGTACATGGATTCCATCTCGGATCTCATGGCCTCTAGCCATTTCTCAGAATCTAGTCTCATTACAGCTTCTTGATAGGAGGTAGGCTCATTCTCAATGAGCATAACGTCATCATGGTCAGACAAGAGAAATGAGTATCTCTCAGGCTGACGACGTACCCTAACAGACCTGCGAAGAGGAATGTCTACTTGAACTGGTTGTTGTTCCTCAACTCCTTGTGGAATAATCTCATCATCCACAACACTTTGTGGTTCCAGTTCAACTTCCATCAAGGCTTCAGTGATATGGTCCATATCTTGAACTTCTTCAAGATTGAACGTACTCCCACTAGTTTTTCTAGAAACAAAGTCCCTTTCTAGAAATACCCCAGTCTTAGCCACAACTACTTTGTGTTGACTGGGAATGTAGAAGTAATATCCTTTCGTTTCCTTGGGATATCCTATAAAATAACACTTATCGAATTTGGGTCCCAGTTTGTCCGAGACTTGACGTCGAACGTAAGCCTCACAATCCCAAATCCTCATAAAAGACACCTGGGCATCCCTCCTAGTCCATATCCTATATGGTGTCTTTATCACAGCCTTGAATGGAACACAGTTAAGTATGAAGGCTGCTATGTCTAGAACATAGCCCCAAAGAGATATAGGAAGATATGTGTGACTCATCATAGATCGCACCATATCTAATAGGGTACAATTTCTCCTTTCAGATACATCATTCCACTATGGTGTTCCAGGAGGAGTGAGTTGGGATAGAACCCCACACTCAGCTAGATAGTCACGAAACTCATGGCTAAGGTATTCTCCACCTCGATCTGATCGAAGTATCTTAATACTCTTGCCAAGTTGGTTTTGTACTTCATTCTTGAATACTTTGAACTTTTCAAAAGATTCTGACTTATGTGTCATCAAATACACAACCATATCTACTAAAGTCATTAGTAAAGGTAATGAAGTACCTATAACCACATCTGGCAGCGACATTGAAAGGGCCACATACATCACTATGTATAAGTCTTAGCAAGTCAGTCACTCTTGTTAGCTAGAGCCCTAGAGCCAATCATTTGATGATTGTATTTTGGACTTATTGTATCATATTCTATATAAATAAAGGCATTTGGATTTTGGTTATTATACTTACTTGTATTGGTGCTAAATAAACTAAGTATAATAATGTCCTTGAGTAGATGGTTCTCACCTATATCAATCGGTTAGTTGAACCGATAGTGAGATGATATAGGGAATACTACTCTTAATCATTCCTAGTCGAGTATTAACATTCAGAGACAATGTTAATGCAATAAGACTAGCATGTAGGTCAACTCGATGACTTGATCTCACAAGTCATGGATATAGAGATATCAAGTTGACACATGGGTATATATTAGAGAATGTATACTGAATGACCCGCCATGAGAAAGTATCATGGATCGTTAAATGAGTGTCATATACTTTCTCATATGGCTATTAGTATGACTACTAGTCCTTAGACCTGAAGTCACCAAAGATCCCTACATAAGGAGTTATGTACTTTAGTTTCGTCAAACGTCACCCGTAACTGGGTGGACTATAAAGGCGATTACTGGGTATGTAACAAATTATGCGGAGGGATGTGAGTGATGTAGATGTGATCTATCCCTCCTATATGATGGGAGTGACATCGGTATTCTTGATAGAGTGAGACCACGAAGTGCATGGCCATGCCCAAATGAGTCAATATAGGATATTGAGCTCATTTGATTTAGTGAGTCTACTTGGAGTTCAAGATTTAGATTGGTCAAAGGATGACACGGTCTATGCCTCACATTGATCAATCTAGATGTCTAGGATAGAAGGACACTTGTCATATATTGTGAGGAGTCACAATTAGTAGTCACAAGGTGATGTTGGATCTCGATATTCTTGTAACTTGGGTAGTAATGATGTGTTGCTAGATACCGCTCATTACTTATGCTCCTAAATGGGTTTAGTACATTGCCAACAGTACAAGAACCTATAGGGTCACACACTTAGGACAATTAGATGGAGATTAGGTTCATATGATGAACCAAGAGGACTTGATTCATTTGATGGATCCAATTGGATTAAGAGTAATCCAAATTGGGCTAATTGAGTTAGACTCAAGTTGATTCATGTATACAATGAGTCTAATTTAGATTATGACTCATTAGATCAATTTAATTTAATGAATTAGATTCATTATATTAAGTTGGCTTGAATCAAATGGTTAGATTAGATCAACCATGGAAGAGATTTGGTCAAGTTTGACTTGATTTGAGAGGAAGATGAAAAGTCAAGTTAGACTTGACTTTATGCCACCTCATTGGTGAGTTGGCATTGAAGTGGACCAATGATGTTACTCCACATCATCATGGGTGCCACCTCATGGAAGTTACAAAGCCATTTTCTTAATAACTTCACATTAATTGCATTTAATGGGGGGTTACACTATGGGAAGTGGCTGGCCACTTTTGGTTTTGAATGGGAATTCATTTTTTCATTCAAGTGTGCATTTTCTTCCTTCTTCCTCTTGGAGCTCTCTTCCTCTCCTTCTCCTCCTCATCTTGGCCGAACCACAAATAGGTGCTAGCACACCTCTTTGTGTGTTTTTCTCCACCTACGTGTTCGTGTGGATACTTCTAGAGGGGTATCGATCTTGATACTCTCTAGATCCGGCATTTTGGACGAGCGGGATACGCGAAAGGCACGCTTCGAAGGTATAATTCTTATTCATGTAGATCTAGGAGTAGATCTAAGTTGTAAACTCGTACTCGTATCGTTTTTGAAAAGTTTTCTTCGCACGAGATCCGTTGGCTAGGGTGATTCGGGGTTTCCGCGACGTGAAAATGCGGTTTTCGCGGCCCGAAAAACCCAACAACTCTTTCGCTGTGTCCACTAAAGGGAGTCTTGGTCATCTTGCCCAGTAGGCATGACTCACATGTCTCATATGATTCAAAATCAAATGAGTCCAGCAACCATCTTTATGGAGCTGGGATAAGCGTTTGTCATTTATATGACCTAAGCGGCAATACCAGAGATAGGTTTGGTTCATTTCATTTGATTTGAATATTTTGGTATTTATGTTATAGATGGGATTCTCTAAGTCTAGAATATAGAGTCCGTTTATCAAAGGTGCACTACAATAGAACATATCGTTTAAATAGACAGAACAACATTTGTTCTTTATGATAAACGAAAAGTCTTTCTTGTCCAAACAAGAAACTGAAATTATGTTCTTAGTAAGAGTAGGCACATAACAACATTCATCTAATTCTAGTACAAGCCCAGAGGGCAGAGATAGAAAGTAAGCTCCTACAGTAACAGCAGCAACCCATGCTCCATTGCCTACTCGTAGGTCCACCTCGCCCTTCGTCAATGCCCTGCTATTTCTCAGCGCCTGCACATTAGTACAAATGTGAGAAGCACATCCGATATCTAATACCTATGATGCATAAATAGATAGATTGACTTCTATAACATATATACCTGAAGTAGAAGTCTCACTTCTCTTCTTCTTAAGATCTTCCAGGTAAACTTTGCAGTTCCTCTTCCAATGCCCGGTCTGACCGCAATGGAAGTAGGTAACATCCTTGGCAACCCCTCCTTTGGGTTTCATTGCCTTGCCTTTTCCCTTGGCTTGGGACTTTCCCTTGCCTTTAGGCTTGCCCTTGCCCTTATGCTTTCATACCATCAAAATGGAGTTGGGCTTAACCTTCTTAAGGTTGAGCTCAACAGTTCTCAACATGCTAAGCAGCTCGGGTAGTGGCTTATCAATTTCGTTCATGTTGTAGTTCATGACGAATTGACTATAGCTCTCTGGCAAGGATTGCAAGACCAAGTTAGTGGCCAGATCTTGGCCAAATGGGAATCCCAACCTCTGTAGATTTTCTATGTACCCAATCATCTTGAGCACATATGGTCTTACGAGAGTCCCATCTTGTATTTTACACATAAACAGTGCCTTGGAGATCTCGAATCTCTCGTGCCTCGCTTGTCCTTGATATAGTTGACGAAGATGTTCAACCATATCATAAGCACCCATCAATTCATGTTGCTTCTGAAGATTAGAGTTCATGGTTGTGAGCATGAGGCATGACACATCTAATGCGTCGTCTTAATGCTTCTTATAAGCATCTCGATCAGCTCGTGTGGCAATGGTAGGAGGTTCCTCTGGAATGAGCTGCTCCAGGACGTACAGTTTTCATTCTTGTGTGAAAACGATTCTCAGATTCCTGTACCAGTCCAGGAAATTAGCTCCATTGAGCTTGTCCTTATCAAGGACAGAATGTAGAGAGAAGGTGTTCGTGTTTGTCGACATGAAATCTACAATAGAAACATGCAGAAAATAAATATCATATCCCACTAATCATTTAATTAGGCCTTTAATTAAATGATGCTCCCATTGAATTATAGAATTTTTTATAAAATCAAGTCATTGATGTGGTCAAACCACACTTACTAGATTCTAACTGATTCAGCTATAATTCTTGTGGGACAAGATCCACATCATATTATGCCTTGAGTTAGCTTTGGCTAAAACACCCAAGACTTAGTATGATCGGTAGATAACTAATTATCAATTACATCTCTATGCAACTCTTGTTTATAGGATCAAGATCCTCATTTATCTTAGAACTTGAGTTAGCTTTGGCTAAATCACCCAAGATTTAATATAAATGTGATTTTGTCCTATTTTCCAACTGTTGGAAAAATGCCTATAGTTATATTCGATCCAATTGAGTTAACTAGTTACACTTAATCCAATTAAGTTTGTACTCACCCAAGCTTTGATAGGCGCGACCAAGATTGTCCCTCCGCACCCTACCAAGATAAAATGTGTTGCACTTCTTTGGAAAATTCAACAACAATAAATGATCGAGGTAGTGATGGGTATCAGAACTTGGTAGGCATTTCGAGTTGAGTTGATTAAGATCTAATCTAATCGTGGATTCGTATCTTATATGCATCAAGGCACTAATTAATTACTCTACATTATCATGCATCACATACACAAACAATTAATTAAATTTTGATTAGGTCATGACCCTACTACGATCTTCTCAAGCCAATGAGAAGATTGGACGGTCAACCTAGGGTCAACAGCTTCTCCAAGCTCCTCCCTTTGACCACCATGTGTTGCTCGCACCCTCCTCGTCGTTCCTTCTCGAGTGGACTTTCCACCGCTCCATTTTTTTTTGTACATTACAGAAATGAAACTTGAGTTACATTCGAGTCTAAAAATCTATTTACAATAGGAAATAAAAATGAGAGAGGTACGACACGCAGGTCGCATAATATATACAACACGCACATCACACAAAATGGCGCACAGGCCATATTATGAATTACAACACATTTAGTCCAATCAAATTGGGTTTTTGGGAAATGACCATCACAAAATCATACATAATTCTAAATTATGTATTTTAAATAAATTTCTGTATTTTTACTACTGTTTTTACAATTTTATGAGTTACAATTTCTCGGCAGTCCCGTTTAACGATTTTCGGGCGTGATCGCGAGACAATGCCCCTTGCGGGGTTAGGGGCAGCACCCCTTCTCGTGAAATGAGTCTAACGAGTGTCCTACTACAATCTTACAGTGTCTTAAGCCGCTGTCCTAAAACAAATTGGGCGAGACCTTGCCGTTTCGAAAGGTTTTTCTCGGTATACGAAGCCTACAAGTGTCCAAGCACTTGTTACTTCGCATCTCCAAGAAAAATACTCATAAAATGTATAAAAATAGAAAATTTATAGAAACTTACAGATCTGTAATTTTTCATTAAAATACAAATGAAACATGTACATGCTTCGCACGTGGCTCTAATATCACTGATGGGACTTTCGGGCCGTAAAAATCGCTTTTTGCGTTGCGGAAACCCCAAAATCTTGCCACGGATCCGTGCGAAGATATATAAAATTTACATGTACATGTTTCCTATTACACTAGATCTACAAGAAAGTGAGTATACCTTTAAAGCGAAGCCCTTCGCAAATCCCGCTCGTCCAAGGTCCGTCGGATCTCAAGTGTGTTCAAGTGCACACACCTCTAGAAGTATCCACACGAACAAGAGATGGAGAGGAAACCTTAGAGTGTGCTAGCACTCCAAGGAATCTCGACAATGGAGGAAGAGAGGGAGAGCAAGAGAGGAGAGAAGGAAGAAGAAGATGACTTGAATGCACACTAATGTGATTCCCTTAATGTGGTCGGCCACACATGAAGGCTTTTAAACCTCCATGTAATACCAAGAGTCAAGACTCTTGGTATTCCTCATGAGGTGGCATACCATGAAGTAACCTTGATGATGTGGCACATCATCATTGGCCGACCCCTATGCCATGTCACAATGACATGGCATTTGGTCAAGTAAAGGTCAAGTCAAACTTGACTCTTCATCTTCCCTCTCAAGTCAAGTCAAACTTAACTTAAATTCTCCCATGGTTGATCAAATCTAACCATTGATTCAAGCCAATTTAATTTAATGAATCTCTATTCATTAAACTAAATTGATTTAATGAGTCTTAATCTAAATTAGACTCATTGGACACATGAATCAAATTGAGTCCAACTCAATTAGTTTAACTTGGATTACTCTTAATCCAATTTGGTTCATCATACGAACCTAATACTCTTGGTTCATCATATGAACCTATTCTCCATCTAATTGCCCTTTGTGTGTGAACTTATAGGTTCTTGTAAAGCTGGCAATGCTCCTAAACCCATTTAGAAGCATAAGTAATGAGCGGTATCTAGCAACACATCATTACTACCCAAGTTACAAGAATGTTGAGATCCAACATCACATTGTGACTACTAATTGTGACCCTTCACAATATATGATAATGTCCTTCTATCCTTGACATCTAGATTGATTAAATTGAGGCATAGACCGTGTCATCCTCTAATCAATCTATATCTTGAACTCCAAGTAGACTCACTCTAAACAAATGAGCTAAATATCTCATATTGACTCATTTGGGCATGACTATGCACTTAGTGTTCTCACTCTATCAAGAATCACGATGTCACTCCCATCATATAGGAGGGATAGATCCCATCTACATCACTCACATCCCTCCGCATAATTGGTTACATACCCAGTAATCGCCTTTATAGTCCACCCAGTTACGGGTGACGTTTGAGGAAGCCAAAGTATGTAACTCCTTATGTAGGGAACCATGGTGACTTCAGGTCCAAGGACTAATAGTCATACTAATAGCCACATGAGAAAGTATATGACACTCATATAACGATCCATGATACTTTCTCATGGCGAGTCATTCAGTATACATTCTCCAATGCATACCCATGTGTCAACTTGATATCTCTATATCCATGACTTATGAGATCAAGTCATCGAGTTGACCTACATGCTAGTCTCAACGCATTAACATTGTCCCTAAATGTTAATACTTGACTAGGAATGATTAAGAGTAGTGTTTTCTATATCATCTCACTATCGATTCAACCAATCGATAGATATAGATAAGAACCTTCTACTTAAGGACGCTATTATACTTAGTTATTTGGTACCAATACAAGTAAGTATAATAACCATAATGAAATGCCTTTATAAATATATAGGAATATGATATATCGAGTTCATACAACAATTATCATATGATTGGCTCTAGGGCTCTGACTAACACAAAGTACTGCATGCAATCAACTATGCAAGCAAGACATTGGATGCAACCCAGATGAATTATTCTACCACTGAAAAGGAATTATTGGTCATAGTATTTGCAATCGACAAGTTCAGGTCCTATCTAGTGGGCTCAAGAGTGATAGTGTATTTTGATCATGCTGCCATAAGATATTTGCTTAATAAGAAAGATGTCAAACCTCATTTGATTAGATGGATCTTGCTTCTTTAGAAATTTAATCTAGAAATTAGAGACAAAAAAGGGGCTGAAAATATTGTAGTAGATCATCTATCCCTAGTATGGCTAAATGGGTAGAAAGATGTGGATTTTAATCCACCCATAAATGATGTTTTCCCTGACGAGCATCTGTTGGCAATAAATTCTGAGAGAGTTCCTTGGTATGTAGATTTTGTTAACTATCTTGCAAGTAGAGTACTTCCCACAAAATTCACTTGGCAGTAGAAGAAGAAGTTTTTCTTAGATGTCAAACACTACATATGGGACGAACCATTGCTTTTTAAGAAATTCATAGATACAATCTACCGAAGATGTGTGCCGGAAGACGAGATCATGGACATTTTATTTCACTACCACTCATCATCTTACAGTGGACATTTGGGAGTGTCAAAAATAGTTGCATAGATTTTACAAGCAGGATTTTTTTGGCTAAGTCTATTTAAAGACACGAATTTTTTTTTGCAATCCTGCGACCAATGTCAAAAGATCGGGAACATCGCTAGGAGAAATGAGATGCCACTGAATTGCATCCTCGAAGTGGAACTGTTTGATATATGGGGAATAGACTTTATGGGCCCCTTTCCTTCATCGTATGGAAACAATTATATTTTAGTGGCAGTGGACTATATATCGAAATGGGTAGAAGCCATAGCTTCTCCTGCCAGTGATGCCAAAACAGTAATTAAATTGTTTAAAAAGGTGATTTTCCACGGTTTGGTGTGCCTAGTGCAGTTATTAGCGACGGGGGTTCACACTTCATTGAAAGACAGTTTGAAAATTTGCTAAAAAAATACGGAGTGAGCCACAAAGTAGCGACACCCTACCATCCCCAGACAAATGGACAAGCTGAGATTTCCAACCGGGAGATCAAAGCAATATTAGAAAAGACAGTGTCCAATTCTCGTAAAGATTGGTCATTGAAATTGGATGATGCTTTATGGGCATACCGTACTGCTTTTAAGACTCTAATTGGTATGACCCCATTCCGACTTGTGTACGGGAAGTCGTTCTATCTTCCAGTAGAATTAGAACACAAGACTTACTGGGCGATAAAACAGCTTAATATGGACCTGAAGTCAGCAGGAGATAAAAGGAAACTCCAATTAAATGAGCTTGATGAGTTGAGGATGGATGCCTACGAACATGCCAAATCCTACAAAGAGAGAACAAAGAGATTGTTGGAGGATCTGTGGCCGGCTTGAAGGGGGGTTGGATAGACGGCGCCCCCAAATACTCGCTTTCTACACTATTGTTAGTATGCGCAGCGGAAATCTAATACTAACTACAAATATGAATACAAAGAAAGCTTAAGACAAGAATAAGAAATGCAAACCAAGCTAACACGTTCGTTTAACGTGGTTCGGAGATTAGGGCTCCTACTCCACGGCTTTCCCTTGAGGTGGACGATCCCTATCCGTCGGTGGATTAGCCCCCGGAAACTCCGGCTAGCTCAAACCTCCTTGTGGGTGGAGAAACCTCACCACAAACTCACCAAGACCTCTTGGATACAAGGGAAACGCTTGAGCACTTGTAGACTACTAATTAGGCTTTAACCAAGTCTAATTTCATCAAGTTGGCCGGCCATCCCAAGCTCCTTCTTATAGAGCTTGGGGAAATCAGCCTTGCTGATTTGCCCGTTACCAGTCGACTGGTCCATGCACCAGTCGACTGGTGCCAGCCCAACGGCACTCCAACGGCTATCTATCAGTCGACTGGTCCCTTGACCAGTCGACTGGTCCCAGCCGTTTTGGGCACAGAGAGCTTCTGTGCTCACCATCAGTCGACTGGTACAACCCTAAACTTAGGGTTTCCCATCCCGAGTACATTTCACTCGCACTCGGACCCTCACGACTCACTTGACTCTTCTTTGCAGCTTTGACCTCTTGCCTTCAAGCCTACTTCCTTTGGCTCTCGTCCCTCGGATGCATCCAAGCCCGCGACTTATCTCCAATGCCATCCTTCGCGTATGCCTCGAAGTCGCTTCCCTCGGCCCTTGTCCTTGCTGCCTTGTCCACGATCCCTCAGATGCATTCAAGCCCGCGGCTTGTCCTCAATGTCATCCTTCATCGGACCCGAAGCCGTCAACCTGAGTCACATGTGTCACCTGCAGTCCTGCACAACTCAAGTACACATATCAAATAACGAGGGTAAACCTAACTTAAACCCTTTGCCCAAACACCAAAACACATGGTCCCGCGGACCATTGGGATTGCTCCAACAGAGATGACATGATCAACATATCATGCAGAGAGAATTCAAGGGGACTCAGTGTTGTTGTTTAATTCAAGATTGATGCTTTTTCTTGGAAAGTTAAAATCAAATGGACAGGACCATTCCAAGTCAAAAAGGTTTACCCGTTCGGAGATGTTGACATTTGGAGCGAGGAGCGTAGAGAATTTAATGTAAATGGGCAGCGTTTAAAAAAATACCTCCACGATGTGCCGGCAGAGGAAGATATGTTGATATACTTCTCGGATCTGCGCCCACCTGATGTAGTTAAAACGGGGTCGAGCTAAAGACCTAAAACAAGCGCTTCTTGGGAGGCAACCCAAGGGGGTTTCATTTTAGTTCATCATTCCGTTTATCGTTTTATTTCTTTAGTAAAGTTCAAGTCGAGCACTTTTATTATTTTTTTATTTTTAGATATTTTTTTTCAAGATGTGCATAGCCTCCACGAGCTGGCCGTGAGCATTTCATGGGCGTAGAGGAGTCAGAGGAACCAAAATGACGAAAGGCGAGTCACCGTGCGCTTAAGGGAGTCGGCCGTGTGACCCCACACGACCGTGCGAAGCCGATAAAGGGAAAAAGGCCATTGGCCGTGCAACCTTGCATGGTCGTGTGGCCTGGGTAGAGAAGAGAAAGACACCAGCCGTGCAATTGGCATGACCATGCAAGAAGGGCTGAGGAGAAGGAGACATAGGTCGTGCCAATTGGCACAACCGTGCGATCAATGCAGAGAAGAAGAAGGCACGGGTCGTGCCAATCGGCATGGTCATGCAACTTTGGCTGAGGGGAGAAGAGAGGGGGTCGTGCCAATTGACACGATTGTGCAGAAAAACCTACTTACCCGGCCGTGTCTGTAAGACACGGTCGTGCCCCTACTCGTGTGTGTCGCCCACCCCTCTAAAAATCCCTAATTCCCATCTCCTTCTCTCCCAAAAGTTTTCTCCTCCCCACTACACCTCATGAAACCCTAATCCCTACCTCTAGAGTTCATCTTTACTTAGATCTGCATCTAGATCTAACACTTCTTCAAGCTACAAATCCAGAAAGAGAGAAGCAACTCCCCTATTTTCCTTCCTTTTCCTCCTCTCCCATCCTCAAGATTCATCTCCACAAGAAATTCCTCAAAGCCTTGCACATCATGTTGCAAATCTTGAAGAGACTTCGTCGAGAAAGCGGTGGATCTAGCAAAGGAGATGCGCCGGGAGGCGACAAAGTCAAAGGGAAGGCTTCCTCTTCGAAAGGCAAAGGTAAAAGGGTGGCGCACGATGATGGTAATGAAAACGAGTTTAATATTATTTTTAAAATCATGAACATAAAGCTAGATTTGATATCCTTGTCGCTAGAAAAATTATATGTACTAGATATATGGATCCCACTACTTTGGATATGTTAGGAATTAGGATGACGTAGATTGGATGATTAGTTCTTTAGACTAGAATGATATTATGTATGCTCATTCATCGACTTACCCCTGCCTAGTCCTTGAATTTTTGAGCTCAATTGATGTTAAATTTTTATCTGAGGATGACTATGTAGGGGTCATAACTTTTAAGATGATGAATAAAAAAGTTCGGTGGACTTTTAGTGATTTTAATAATTGTTTTGGTTTGCCTATTGGTGATGCCCGTAGATTTGATGATGATAATAAATGGAATTAATTTTAGACATCAATAACCGGATCAAAGGAACCTTACGAACCCTCTAGAGCTAAGGTATCCCGCATGCAAAACCCAACCTTTAGATACCTTCACCGAGTGATGAGCAAAACGATCTTTGGTCGAGGAGAGAGTGATGGGGTGGTTAGAAAGGTAGAGCTCTATTCTCTTTGGGCGATGTTGAATAAAGTGGATTTTGATTCTAGATTTCATTTCTTACAAAATTTGTTGGGAGCAGCTAAAGCATCTTCGGGGATGATAGTGTTTGGCAGATTGATCACCAAAATGACATTCAATCTGGGTTGTGAGCTTGATGGATTAGAGGTCATTCATGGTAATGACAAGATTGACATCGATTCTTGTCTTGCAATGAAGATGATTTGTTGGGATGAGAATGGGTTTGCCTTCCCTAGGAACAATGGTTTTCCATTACCCCTTCCTTACCTCGAGCGCACTTCAATTTGCAACCCCGCAAACTGGGTGATTACTGACTTAATCTCCAAAACAGTTCCCTCCATTATAGAAGAAACTGAGTACCACCAAGAGCCCTCATCATCAGGATTCCCGCAACCTTCCGGATATCCGGAACCTCCTAGGTACTCTTTTCCCTATGGTACGGGACCTTCTAGATTTGATTTTTCTGACTTCCGTGCCTCCTTAGACTTCCTTCATGAGAAGCAAAATACCCAACAACGATTGTTGGAGGGTCATTTTAAGTTATCTGACAACCAATTTAGGGAGGTACAGGATGATTTTCAGTTTACTAGGGATTTCCATAGTCAAGTGTCAAGGTTCATTCAGGACTATAAGGTTGACCAGGAAAGAATGAGGAATTTTATGGATGATATGGTTATTACTAGACAACAAGTAGATGTCCTTTATCAATATTATCAACACATTGGCCATCTTCCTGGTATGCCTAGATTTTCCTCCGGCACACATCGAGAACCCCCTTATCCCCCACCCCACCACCGTATTGATTTCATCGGGACGATGAAAAGTCTAAGTCGGGGGGGGGGGGGGGGTGTTGTGTCTGCACAACCTGAGTCGAGTCAAGTTTTTCTTTTCTTTTTGCATATTTTATTAGTCTTCTTTGTTTATTCGCATTTTATTAGTTCCATATTTCTATTTGCATCTCATTTGCACTTTCCTACTTTTGAAAAAAAATAATAAAAAAAAAAGGTTTTGAGGCATATTTGAGAACATCAAACCTTCTACTTTTTCTGCCACTTGTCCAATAGCAAAATGACTAGCATTTTCTAAATTCATGTGTTGTCAAGTTAGTGTTAGTATGTTTGTTGTATCTTCTTTCTCTATCTTTACTAGCATGAAATAAGCTAAGTATTGTATGGAGTTTGGTATAATTCTTGGCCTAACCTTAAGGATCTTATTTTCACTACACTTAAGTACTTAAGGTTGAATAGTAGAAATATTTTTGAAATAGTGATGATTCATTCAAATTGTTTAGTACTTTTGTTCCCATGGTGATTTCTTATTTACATTTTGGTTACTGGATGACCTCGGATCATGGAAGCCCATTTGGAAAAATCTAAATCCCAACATATGCATCTCACATTTGTGATTAGTGCTACACCTCTATGTTGGATCGAGAAGCGCTAGAGGGGAGGGTGAATAGCGCTCGCGGCTAATTCGTTCGATTCGTAAAACTATTGGAGTAAAATACGTAGCGGAAATGTAAATAAACAGAAACACAGAGACACAGTCGTTTACTTAGTTCGGAGCCTAGATCGACTCCTACTCAAAGGCCCACGATCCTTGATCGCTTTCCGTGGGCAACAACTAAAATATCGTGAAAAAGTACAAGGAAATAAGTACAATTGGAATTGAAATAATACCAACAACAAAATAATAAGTGAAGCTTCGGGTCGTCGGCAACTGCAACAACACTTTAGAGTCGTTTCTTGAGCAGCACACAGCAGAAGGAAAGCTTGTCAATTGTTGATCTTCACTGTTGCTCGAAGACCCCTTATAAAGGGCATCCAAGGTGCCTTGAAGGCCTCCGAAGGCGCCTCCATAGCTCTGATTCCACCGTGCAGATGAGCGCTGACCATTCTACGCTTATCACCTTGAAGGCGCCTTCATAGGTCTTCAAGGCGCCTTCCAAGGCGCCTCCATAGCCAACCGAGGCGCCTTCAGCCCTGCTTCGTGGCCAGGTCAGCTTTTGCACCCGAGGCGCCTCCAAGTTCCATGGAGGCGCCTCGAACACTGTTCATCTGAGGGAAAACTTCGTTATTTTGTACCTGCAAGACATGTTAGTCCCAAACAATATCCTGCAACACAAAGTTAGCATAAAACAACAGTATGAATATGATAAAGAATATTATGATAGTCTCCGGACTGTCCGGGTCTGACTTCAGATTTCCCACCGAAAACCCTAGGTCGACCCAACGCCTACTGTTCCCTCTACGGGGAACGTGTCCTCACCTACTCCACTCAGGAGATTTACCTGTTGCCAATGCGATCCTCCAGATCGACTGGACTTTTGCTCAGCACTCGACGCTTTCGGACTTTCTGCTGGACATCCGCTTCCCGGCTAGTCCAGTTTTTCACCTGGTTCGCGACACCAGGACTTTCCACCTAGGGTTACCACCCCCTAGGACTTTTGCCTGAAGCCATCGACCTGCCAAGACTTTCCGCATAGGGTTACCACCCCCTATGACCTAGGGTTACCACCCCCTAGGGTTTTCCCTTTGCCTAACCACAGCTAGGACTTTTCTCCACCTAGGGTTACCACCCCCTAGGTCCTAGGGTTACCACCCCCTAGGGTTACCACCTGCCTAACCGCAGTTAGGACTTTCCTGAAACACTCATTCAACATGTTAGATAACAACAAGACATAACTCTGAACCCTTTGCCATTATCAAAACTTGGGTTCGATCGTCGGATGCTTCCCGCACCAACAATCTCCCCCTTTTTGATTATGGCAACCCAAATTCAAAGTTAAGTAAAACAAATGCATAAGTATATTAAAAAGTTTTAAGTGAGCAAGCTTAAGTATGTAAATTCAAATGATCGCCTAACTTAAGCTAACACTTAAACTTTTGTGAAGCTCCCCCTTAATACAGGGTTTCCTTTTTAAATAAAGTTTTATTTTTGAATTACCTATTCTCCCCCTTAATAAAACACTTTTTAATTTTGATTTTGAATTTCCTACTCTCCCCCTTTGCCATATATCAAAAAATAAGCAAAAATAGGCAGTTGATTTTTAAAGATGGATAACAAGATTTTGAAAACACTTAACAGTTTTTCATTTCTTACTTTTAGCTAAGTGAATGGATGATGTTAGCTCTTTGGAAACTTAGTTAAAATTAGAAAACCACTAGAAGGTGGAACCTTTTGCTAGTCTTTAACTAAGTTGAAAAAGCTAGTTACACTATATGTAGAGAAGTACTTGTTTAGATTTTGTTAGTGAAATATTTAGAGCCCAAGTGATTTTTAAGAAAATAATTTTGTGGGCTATGTTTTAAAATTTTGAAAATAAGGATTGAACCTTAGCTAAGCTCTTTGCAAGTATTGTATTTTGAAAACTATAGCTTAGGTTAAAAAAACTTAGCATAATTTTAAACAATATGAAATTTTAGGACAAGGAGGGAGTGAAGTAGCTAAAAATTTGGTTTAGGTTATTTAGTTGGTTCTTAAGTCCAAGCTGTTAGCTAGAGGCCTAGAGCCAATCATTTGATGATTGTATTTTGGACTTGTTGTATCATATTCTATATAAATAAAGGCATTTGGTTTTTGGTTATTATACTTACTTGTATTGGTGCCAAATAAACTAAGTATAATAACGTCCTAGAGTAGAAGGTTCTTACTTATATCAATCGATTGGTTGAATCGATAGTGAGATGATATAGGGAACACTACTCTAAATCATTCCTAGTCGAGTATTAACATTCAGGGACAATGTTAATGCAATAAGACTAGCATGTAGGTCAACTCGATGACTTGATCTCACAAGTCATGGATATAGAGATATCAAGTTGACACATGGGTATACATTAGAGAATGTATACTGAATGACCCGCCATGAGAAAGTATCATGGATCGTTATATGAGTGTCATATACTTTCTCACGTGGCTATTAGTATGACTACTAGTCCTTAGACCTGAAGTCACCATAGATCCCTACATAAGGAGTTATGTACATTGGTTTCGTTAAACGTCACCCGTAACTGGGTGGACTATAAAGGTGATTACTGGGTATATAACAAATTTTGCAAAGGGATGTGAGTGATGTAAATGGGATCTATCCCTCTTATATGACGGGAGAGACATCAGTATTCTTGATAGAGTGAGACCACGAAGTGCATGGCCATGCCCAAATGAGTCAATATAGGATATTGAGCTCATTTGATTTAGTGTGTCTACTTGGAGTTCAAGATTTAGATTGATTAGAGGATGACACGGTCTATGCCTCATATTGATCAATCTAGATGTCTAGGATAGAAGGACACTTGTCATATTTTGTGAGGAGTCACAATTAGTAGTCACAAGGTGATGTCGGATCTCGACATTCTTGTAACTTGGGTAGTAATGATGTGTTGCTAGATACCGCTCATTACTTATGCTCCTAAATGGGTTTAGGGCATTGCCAACGTTACAAGAACCTATAGGGTCACACACTAAGGACAATTAGATGGAGATTAGGTTCATATGATGAACCAAAAGGATTAGATTCATTTGATGAATCAAATTGGATTAAGAGTAATCCTAATTGGGCTAACTTGAGTTGGACCCAAGTTGATTCATGTGTTCAATGAGTCTAATTTAGATTATAACTCATTGAATCAATTTAATTTAATGAATTAGATTCATTATATATTAAATTGGCTTGAATCAAATGGTTAGATTAGATCAACCATGGAAGAGGTTTGGTCAAGTTTGACTTGACTTGAGAGGAAGATTAAAAGTCAAGTTTGACTTGACTTTATGCCACCTCATTGGTGAGTTGACAT
Source organism: Zingiber officinale (assembly GCF_018446385.1). Classification (NCBI taxonomy): domain Eukaryota; kingdom Viridiplantae; phylum Streptophyta; class Magnoliopsida; order Zingiberales; family Zingiberaceae; genus Zingiber; species Zingiber officinale. Next base: position 82,596,817 of record NC_056002.1, read on the forward strand.
TGATGTGGACTAATGATGTTACTCCACATCATCATCATGGTTGCCACCTCATGGGAGTTACTAGTGAGTGCCACCTCATGGAGGTTACATTCTCTCCTTGATGACAACTTAATGCATTAATGAGGGGAGTTACACATGAGAAAAGTGGCCGGCCACATTTTGAATGGTGTGTGAATTGATTTTCATTATTCATTCAAGTGTGGAATTTTACATCTTCTTCCTCTCAAGCTCTCCCTCTCCTCCTTCCTTGGCCGAACCACATAGGTGCTAGCACACCTTGGTTTTTGGTCACCTCCACCTAGTGTGTTCGTGTGGATACGTGTAGAGAGTTGTCTACATTGACAACTTCGAGATCCGACGTACCGAGGACGAGCGGGATACACAAAAGGACACGCAACAAGGGTAAAGATCTTCATCATGTAGATCTAGAAGTTTTGTAACTTCGAGATCCGTTGGCTAGGGTGATTCGGGGTTTTCGCGACGCGAAAAAGCGGTTTCGCGACCCGAAAAACCCAACAGTGGTATCAGAGCCACATGTGAAGCTTGTACGAGTTTAATTTGATTTTTATGAAAAATTAAAGCTTCTGTACATTTCTGTAAATTTATGGTTTTTATAGTTTTAAGAGTAATATTTCTCGTAGAAGCGAAGCACAAGTGTTTATACACTTGTAGGCATCGACTACCGAGAAGTTTTTTCCGAAACGGCATCGTTTCGACCCAAATCTTTTTGGGACAGCGGGATAAGGTGCTCTTGGATCGCTTAGGAGCAACTCGCGATGGTTAGATCACGGGTAGGGGTACTGCCCCTAACCCCGCAAGGGGATTTGCTCCGCGATTGCGCCCGAAATCGCTAATCGGGACCGTTGGGAAAAATTTACTCATAAAATCTGTAAAATTATGAAAAATTACAGAAAAATTACAGAAATATATAATTTTGAATTATATATATTAATTTTGTGATAGTCATGGCCCAAAGACCCAATTTGATTAGACAATATGTGTTGTAATTCATAATACGGCCTGCGTGCCGTTATGTGATGTGCGTGCTTGTATTTTTATTTTTTTTATTTTATTTTCATGACCTGCGCGTCGTGCCTTTCTCATATATTCTGGTTGTAAATTAGATTTAGACTCGAATGTAACTTGAGTTCCAAAATTATAATGTACAAAATTGGAGCTGTGGAAGGTCCACTCGAGACGGAGTTACGAAGAGGGCGCGAGCAACACGAGGTGGTCAAAGGAAGGAGCTTGAGAAGCTGTTGACCTTAGGTTGACCATCCGATCTTCTCATTGGCTTGAGAAGATCGTAGTAGGGCCATGACATAATCACAAAATTATTTGATTAATTATTTAATTAATTGTTTTGTGTGTATGTGATGCATGCTAGTTAATTAAGTAATTAATTAGTGCCTTACGATTAGATTAGATCTAAGTCGTGCACATGATGCACCCTTCGATTAGATTAGATCTATCGAGTATATGATACGCATCATCGTTTAGATTAGATCTAAATCACGCCAACTCGTAATGCCTACCATGCCGTGATACCTACCACTACCTCGATCGCATGTAGTTGTTGAATCTGCCAAAGCAGAGCAACACATACTATCTTGGTAGGGTACGGAGGGACAATCTTGGTCCCGCCTATCAACGCATGGGTGAGTACAACTCAATTAGATTGAGTATTCCTAGTTAACTCGGTTGGATCGAGTATAACTATAGGCATTCTTCCAACGGTTGGAAAGGTAGGACAAAATCACGTTTATATTAATTCTCGGGCGTATTAGCCAAAGCTAACTTGAGTTTTAATATAAATGCGGATTTTATCCTATAAACAAGAGTTGCATAGAGATGTAATTGGTAATCGTTACCTACCGATCATACTAAGTCTTGGGCGTATTAGCCAAAGCTAACTCAAGGGTTAGTATGATGTGGATCTTTTCCACATGAATTATAGAATTCAGTGGGAGCATCATTTAGTTAAAGGCCTAATTAAATGATTAAGAATATGATACTTATTTCTGCATTTATTTCTGTTGTAGAATTTCAATGACGTCGAATACGAACACCTTCTCTCTGCGATCTGTCCTTAAGAAGGACAAGCTCAACGGAGCAAATTTCCTGGACTGGTACAGGAACCTGAGAATAGTTCTCACCCAAGAACGTAAACTGTACGTTCTGGAGCAGCCTATTCCGGAGGCTCCTCCTGCCACTGCCACGCGGGCTGACCAAGATGCTTTCAAGAAGCATCAAGATGACGCATTAGATGTGTCTTGTCTAATGCTCGGGACCATGAACTCTGAGCTTCAGAAGCAAGACGAGTTGATGGGCGCTTACGATATGGTTGAACATCTTTGTCACCTATATCAAGGACAAGCAAGGCACTGGAAGAGGAACTCCAAAGAATACCTGGAAGATCTTACGAAGAAGAGAAATAAGATTTCTACTTCAGGTATACATGTTATAGAAGTCAACCTCTCTATTTCTTCATCGTGGGTATTAGATACCGGATGTGCTTCGCACATTTGTACTAATGTACAAGCACTGAGAAATAGCAGGGCATTGACGAAGGGTGAGATAGACCTACGAGTAGGCAATGGAGCACAGGTTGCTGCTATTGCTGTAGGAACTTACTATCTATCTCTACCCTCTGGGCTTGTACTAGAATTAGATGATTGTGTTATGTGCCTGCCTTGACTAAGAACATAATTTTAGTTTCTTGTTTGGACAAGAAAGGATTTTCGTTTACAATAAAGAACAAATATTGTTATATCTATTTAAACGATATGTTCTATTGTAGTGCACCTATGATAAACGGACTCTATATTCTAGACCTTGAGAGCCCTATCTATAACATAAATACCAAGAGGTTTAAGTCAAATGACCTGAACCAAACCTATCTCTGGCACTGTCGCTTAGGTCATATAAATGACAAGCGCTTATCCCAGCTCCATAAGGATGGTTTGCTGGACTCATTTGATTTAGAATCATATGAGATATGCGAGTCATGCCTACGAGGCAAGATGACCAAGACTCCCTTTAGTGGGCACAGCGAAAGAGCGATTGATTTGTTAGGACTCATACATAGTGATGTATGTGGCCCTTTCAAGGTCGCTGCTAGAGGAGGTTATAGGTACTTCATCACATTTATTGATGACTTCAGTAGATATGGTTATGTGTACTTGATGACACATAAGTCAGAATCCTTTGAAATGTTCAAAGAATTCAAGAATGAAGTACAGAACCAGCTTGGCAAGAGTATTAAGATACTTCGATCAGATCGAGGTGGAGAATACCTTAGCCATGAGTTTCGTGACTACCTAGCTGAGTGTGGGATTCTATCCCAACTCACTCCTCCTGGAGCACTACAGTGGAATGGTGTATCCGAAAGGAGGAATCGTACCCTATTAGATATGGTACGATCCATGATGAGTCACACAGATCTTCCGACATACCTTTGGGGCTATGCTCTAGACACGGCAGCTTTTATACTCAACCGAGTTCCATCAAAGGCTGTGATAAAGACACCATATAGGATATGGACTGGGAGAGATGCCCAGGTGTCTTTCATGAGGATTTGGGGTTGTGAGGCTTACGTACGACGTCAAGTCTCAGACAAATTAGGACCCAAATCCGACAAGTGCTATTTCATTAGATATCCCAAGGAAACTACGGGATATTACTTCTACATTCCCAGTCAGCACAAGGTAGTTGTGGCAAAGACTGGGGTCTTTCTAGAAAGGGACTTTGTTTCTAGAAAGACTAGTGGGAGCACGTTCGATCTTGAAGAAGTTCTAGATGCGAACAATAGCACTGATGCCTCGATGGAAATTGAACTGTAACCACAAAGTGTTGTGGATGATGTTGTTCACAAGGAGTTGAGGAACAACAACCAGTTCAAGTAGACATACCTCTTCGCAGGTCTGATAGGGTACGTCGTCAGCCTGAGAGATACTCATTTCTCTTGTCTGACCATGATGACGTTATGCTCATAGAGGATGAGCCTACCACCTATCACGAAGCTGTGATGAGACCAGATTCTGAGAAATGGCTAGAAGCCATGAGATCCGAGATGGAATCCATGTATACCAACCAAGTATGGACTTTGGTTGATCCACCTGAAGGGGTAAAACCCATTGGGTGTAAGTGGGTCTTTAAGAGAAAGACTAACATGGATGGACTTATCTATAAGGGTTGCTTGGTAGCTAAAGTTTCAAGCAGATTCATGGTATTGACTATGATGAAACCTTTTCTCCAGTAGCGATGTTTAAGTCCATTCGGATCATGCTTTCTATTGCAGCCTACCATGACTATGAGATATGGCAGATGGATGTAAAAACTGTGTTTCTAAATGGAAACCTACTCGAGGATGTGTGCATGACACAACCTGAGGGTTTTGTAGATCCACAGCATACTAGCAGAGTATGCAAGCTGCATAGGTCCATTTATGGACTAAAGCAAGCTTCTCGGAGCTGGAATCTTCATTTCGATGATGCAATCAAACAATTTGGTTTCATCAAAAATGAAGATGAACCTTATGTCTACAAGAAGGTTGTAAGGGACATAGTTGTCTTCCTCATATTGTATGTGGATGACATACTACTCATTGGGAAGGACATCCCTATGCTTCAGTCTGTCAAGACTTGGCTAAGGAGTTGCTTCTCAATGAAGGACTTAGGTGAGGCATCCCGCATTCTAGGGATACAGATCTATAGAGATAGATCTAAGAGATTGCTTGGCCTAAGTCAGAGTACATACATTGATAAGGTACACCTTCGGTTTGCCATGCAGAACTCCAAGAAGGGATTTCTGCCGATGTCACATGGCATGAGTCTTTCGAAGACTCAAGGTCCCTCTTCTAGAGAGGAGAGAGACCGCATGGATCAGATCCCTTATGCCTCAGCCATAGGATCGATCATGTACGCCATGCTATGTACTCGACCTGATGTCTCGTATGCTTTGAGCATGACGAGCAGATACCAGTCAGATCCAGGTGAAAGTCATTGGATAGCGGTCAAGAATATTCTTAAGTACTTAAGAAGGACTAAAGAATATTTCTTAATATATGGAGGCAGTGATGAGATAGCTGTAAAGGGTTATAGTGATGCTAGCTTCCAGACCGACCAGGATGACTATAGATCGCAGTCGGGGTTCATATTTTGCATTAATGGTGGTGTTGTGAGCTGGAAGAGTTCGAAGCAGGACACAGTAGCTGATTCTGCGACAAAGGCCGAGTATATTGCAGCATCAGAGGCACAAAGGAGGCAGTTTGGATTCGCAAGTTCATCACTGAACTTGGGGTGGTTCCTAGCATTGCTGACCCTATTGAGCTCTATTGTGACAACAATGGAGCTATAGCACAGGCGAAGGAACCTCGCTCACACCAGCGGACCAAACACATACTACGGCGCTTCCATCTCATTCGAGAGATTATCGAGAGAGGAGATGTGAAGATTTGCAGAGTACCTATAGAGGATAACATCGCAGATCCCTTGACCAAGGCTTTGGCACAGAGGAAGCATGATGGTCACACTAGGTCATTAGGGCTTAGAGCCTACACTGATTGGCACTAGTGCTAGTGGGAGATTATTAGCTAGAGCCCTAGATGCAATCATTTGATGATTGTATTTTGGACTTGTTGTATCATATTCTATATAAATAAAGGCATTTGGTTTTTGGTTATTATACTTACTTGTATTGGTGCCAAATAAACTAAGTATAATAACGCCCTAGAGTAGAAGGTTCTTACCTATATCAATCGATTGGTTGAATCGATAGTGAGATGATATAGGGAACACTACTCTAAATCATTCCTAGTCGAGTATTAACATTCAGGGACAATGTTAATGCAATAAGACTAGCATGTAGGTCAACTCGATGACTTGATCTCACAAGTCATGGATATAGAGATATCAAGTTGACACATGGGTATACATTAGAGAATGTATACTGAATGACCCGCCATGAGAAAGTATCATGGATCGTTATATGAGTGTCATATACTTTCTCATGTGGCTATTAGTATGACTACTAGTCCTTAGACCTGAAGTCACCATAGATCCCTACATAAGGAGTTATGTAATTTGGTTTCGTCAAATGTCACCCGTAACTGGGTGGACTATAAAGGTGATTACTGGGTATATAACAAATTATGCAGAGGGATGTGAGTGATGTAGATGGGATCTATCCCTCCTATATGAAGGAAGAGACATCGGTATTCTTGATAGAGTGAGAACACGAAGTGCATGGCCATGCCCAAATGAGTCAATATCGGATATTGAGCTCATTTGATTTAGTGTGTCTACTTGGAGTTCAAGATTTAGATTGATTAGAGGATGACACGGTTTATGCCTCATATTGATCAATCTAGATGTCTAGGATAGAAGGACACTTGTCATATTTTGTGAGGAGTCACAATTAGTAGTCACAAGGTGATGTCGGATCTCGACATTCTTGTAACTTGGATAGTAATGATGTGTTGCTAGATACCGCTCATTACTTATGCTCCTAAATGGGTTTAGGGCATTGCCAACGTTACAAGAACCTATAGGGTCACACACTAAGGACAATTAGATGGAGATTAGGTTCATATGATGAACCAAGAGGATTAGATTCATTTGATGAATCAAATTGGATTAAGAGTAATCCTAATTGGGCTAACTTGAGTTGGACTCAAGTTGATTCATGTGTTCAATGAGTCTAATTTAGATTATGACTCATTGAATCAATTTAATTTAATGAATTAGATTCATTATATATTAAATTGGCTTGAATCAAATGGTTAGATTAGATCAACCATGGAAGAGGTTTGGTCAAGTTTGACTTGACTTTATGCCACCTCATTGGTGAGTTGCCATTGATGTGGACTAATGATGTTACTCCACATCATCATCATGGTTGCCACCTCATGGGAGTTACTAGTGAGTGCCACCTCATGGAGGTTACATTCTCTCCTTGATGACAACTTAATGCATTAATGAGGGGAGTTACACATGAGAAAAGTGGCCGGCCACATTTTGAATGGTGTGTGAATTGATTTTCATTATTCATTCAAGTGTGGAATTTTACATCTTCTTCCTCTCAAGCTCTCCCTCTCCTCCTTCCTTGGCCGAACCACATAGGTGCTAACACACCTTGGTTTTTGGTCACCTCCACCTAGTGTGTTCGTGTGGATACGTGTAGAGAGTTGTCTACATTGACAACTTCGAGATCCGGCGTACCGAGGACGAGCGGGATACGCAAAAGGGCACGCAACAAGGGTAAAGATCTTCATCATGTAGATCTAGAAGTTTTGTAACTCGTACTCGTATGTTTTCAAATTTTTCTTCGCATGAGATCCGTTGGCTTGGGTGATTCGGGGTTTCCGCGACGCGAAAAAGCGGTTTTCGCGGCCCGAAAAACCCAACACAAGCATGAGTCAAGTTCAATAGATTTCAAATTATCTAATTGGTGTTGATCAGGTATCAGAGCCCTAAAGTGCAAACATACTTAATCTTAATATTTCCATTTCCTTTAGTTTGAGAGAGACTTTTAGCTGAGATAAGGTTATTTTTGTCTTTAACAAGTAACTAAGCAAATTTGTGTGATATCACAATACTTTAAATTCTTAGTTTTTAAAGAGGGAGTTTAGAAAAAAAATTTGATCAAGACTTAGTTTAGCTAAGATTTTTACTTTTAAAATACTTTTATCATAGACTTAGCTAAACTTATGAAGATAATTGCTTTGTTAAGTATTTAACTTTAAAAGGACTTAGTTTTTCAAAAAATTATTTTGATGAAATTTTAAGAATGCTTTGGAAAATACTTTCTTTTTGTCCTTTTTTTTAAAAAAAAAAACTTTAAAAAGTACTTAGCTAAATTTGAAAATACTTAGCTATATATTCAGCTTAAAAATGATTGCCTTGAGAAAACTTCTTGTCAAATAGCTAAGTTTAGAGTATAGTCTAATTAAGCTTAGTTAAAGAAGACTTGATTAAGTACTTAGCTTAAAGAGGTTTTACATAAAGGCTTAGTTTTGAAAACATTATAAAAGAGTTGTAATTTAAAAGCCCGGTCATAAATAATTTTAATTTTAAAGTTAAGTTAAAAATAACCTGAATTTTAGAAGATAAGTAAAAAATAGTTTTTAATTTTGAGGTCAAGTCAAAATTTTATTTTAAAGGAAAACTAATTTTAAAACCAACTCAAAATCACTCCCCCTTAATTAATGCCTTAATAAATTCTTTGAGTTTAGGAGTCCAAGCATGAGAGGTTAAAAAAAAATTATTTTTCTAATTTCCATCTCACTCATTCTAGATTAACAAGCATGTTTAGCATATGAGTGAGCGTGAGATGGAGTTGTCTTTGCAGTTGATATAAAACATAAGTTTTGAATTTCAAATAATTTTGAACTGAAGTTTTAAAAGATTTAAAATGATTTTTAAAAGATTTTTCAAATAATTTTGAAATTAAGTTTTGAAAGATTTTAAAATGATTTTTAAATGATTTTTAAATAATTTTGAATTTGATTTTGAAAAGATTTTTAAATAATTTTGAAATAAATTTTGAAAATATTTTAAAATAATTTTGAAATAAATTTTGAAAATATTTTTAAATAATTTTGAAAAGATTTTTGAAATTAAGTTTTGAAGATTTTAAATAATTTTGAAATTAATTTTGAAAAGATTTTTAAATAATTTTGAAATAAATTTTGAAAAGATTTTTGAAATTAAGTTTTGAAGATTTTAAATAATTTTGAAATTAATTTTGAAAAGATTTTTAAATAATTTTGAAATAAATTTTGAAAAGATTTTTGAAATTAAGTTTTGAAGATTTTAAATAATTTTGAAATTAATTTTGAAAAGATTTTTGAAATTAAGTTTTGAAGATTTTAAATAATTTTGAAATTCATTTTAAAAAATAATTTTGGTTTTGAAAATAATTCAAGTTAATTAAAGATAATTTAATTGTTAATTAACTTGATTTAAGTTCAAATTAGTTTCAATTTCTTAGTCATCTCACCCGATCTAAATTGTTAATCAGGGAACCCTATAATTGTTGTGAGATGAATTATTGTTGAATTTAAGGGTCTGATTTAACTTTGTGTTAGATTCAGGTTTAACTTTTGGTTCAACAAGTAAGCATTCTTTGGATAAACTTCTGGGGTATGGTGAGTCACAAGGAACTCATTAAAGTAACCATGCCTTCGAGGTTTCCCAAATAGTCCTACCCATTGAATTTAATACTAATCTTTGGTCTAACTAGTTAGGATCCATTTAAGGGTAGCTTCGGTCAGTCCACTTGGCCAAATGCACCAGGTCGAAGCCATATCTTCCTAGACATGCGATGCCCAAGTTTCCCTAACGTACTATCATCCAAAAACTTCACCAGTACTGTGGGTCAAGTTAAACCTAGCCCGTTTTAGTCTAACCTTAATTACCCTGCCGGTTAATCTACTCTTGTTTTACCCATTTCGGGTAGATTAGGTTCAGTTACTCTGTCGGGTAGTTCAGTTGGGGGTGCCAGCTAGTTTGGATCCTCCATCTATATTTGATTTTGAATTTTGAATTTATAATTTAATTTCAAATTTTTTAATTTGATTTTTGTATTTTGAATTTTGAATTTATAATTTAATTTCAAATTTTTAATTTGATTTTTGAATTTTGAATTTTGAATTTTGAATTTATAATTTAATTTCGAATTTTTAATTTGATTTTGAATTTTGAATTTTGAATTTATAATTTAATTTCGAATTTTTAATTTGATTTTTGAATTTTAAAGTTTAAATTTTTAAGATCGTTTTTCTTTTTGCTCCCCCTAGATCATAGCCTCGATATGGTCTATCGAGGTAGTGTATTTGATCCTTTGGGACCCAGTATTGGTCAAGTCCAACTTGATTGATCAATTTTGACTTGGGGACCCATGCTTGGACTGATTTACTACTTTGTTTGTTTATTAAGGATAAATACGATTTATATTTCTTTTTACTTTTATATCCTAGCCCAGTTCTATTGTAAATGACTCTTTGTGTCCCAAGAATTAGGTTCAGATTCTTGGAGCCCAAAGAAAACCGTTCTAAGGTATTTTTTAAATCTGTTACCTGATTTTTCAACCTAGAATTTTCTTCCTCAAGTTTTTGAACTTGAGTTGAATTTCCAGTCTGAACTTGATCAGGTAAGGATTTAGTGTTAGTCACTTCTTTAAGGACACCTACTACCTTTAGAAGTGATTTAATCCTAAGGTTTGACTTAGCTAACTTGCGTAATAAATAATTGACTAAGTTATTAAGCCTCGAAATACTTACAGTGGAGTCTGGCCCTTCGGAAACGGATGCGGATCCATGGCTTTGCTCGGAGTCGGCCTCTGACTCGCTCTCGCTCTCGACGATCTGGTCCCGGGCCATCAGTGCGAGTAAACTCGTCTAATCGAGTTCGTCGTCGTTGTCCTCCGAAGAAGATTCATCCCAGGTTGCCTTCAGGGCCTTCTTTCTTCTTTGCTTTTTTGCTTCCTTTTGGTTGGGGCAATTGGCTTTGATGTGCCCCTTCTGGTTGCACCCGTAGCAAGTAACTTCAAATTTTACCTTCGAGCTCGGTTGGGCCTCCTTGGATAGTACTACCTTCTTCAGGTCTTTCTTGTTGAAGCCCTTCTTCTTCTTGTAGAGATTCTTCACGAGGTTCACTAGTTCCCTGGTCAGTTTGTCTTCTGAGTCTTCTGAGTCGGGTTCGTCTTCTGATTTCGGTTCAATTTTTCATCGTACTCTTGGTTCCCGTGTTCGACTAGTACCTGCAACCAAAGCAATACCCTTCTCGGTCGGCTGTGCATTAGTTTGTTCATGAAGTTCAAATTCACTAAACAATTCATCTACTTTTAAGGAAGACAAATCCTTGGAGACTTTGTAGGCATCTACCATTGATGCCCACAATGTGCTCCTAGGAAATGCATTAAGAGCATACCTTATGATATCCCTATTTTCTACCTTCTGCCCGATTCCGTGAAGGGAGTTAAGGATATCTTGGATCCTTGCGTGTAGTGAACTTGCCATCTCGCCTTCCTGCATTTTTAAATTGTATAGTTTATTAAGTAACAAATCACGCTTACTTACCTTAGTTTCTGAGGTGCCCTCGTGAAGTTCGATCAGTTTCTCCCATAGCTCATTTGTGGAAGAGAACAGACCGACTCTGTTGAGCTCTTCCTTGGTAAGACCGCACTGGAGGGTGCAAGTGGCTTTGGCATCGGCTTCTACCTTTTTCATAAGGGTTGGTTCCCACTTTTCGCAAGATGTAGGCTTGCCGTCTTCATCCGTTGGCAATTGTAGTCCCGTCTTGACTATCATCCAAGTGTCGAATTAGGTTTTAAGATATATCTCCATTCGCCCCTTCCAATACCCGAACTCTTCTCCGGAGAATAGTGGGGGACGAACAGTGCTATATACTTCTTGTTGGGCCATTTAGATATGAAAAAACAAAAACAAGAAGATCTATTCCAAGACTGAGTCTTGAATTAGTAGTGCGGGAAGAAGAAAAAAAATGAGCTCAAGTGGTATTGACCAACTTTGAGCAACACCGATTTTGAAAAGAATTAGAATTTTAGCTACTAAGCTAATTTCTAATTGACTCCGAAAGAACAACTAAAAAATACCATAAAAACATGTTTTGAATGGTGGTTGCACCAATTCAAAACAACCCCGCTCTGATACCAATTGTTGGATCGAGAAGCGCTAGAGGAGGGGGGGGTGAATAGCGCTCGCGGCTAATTCTTTCGATTCGTAAAACTATCGGAGTAAAATATGCAGCGGAAATGTAAATAAACACAAACATAAAGACACAGTCGTTTACTTCGTTCGGAGCGTAGATCGACTCCTACTCGAAGGCCTGCGATCCTTGATCGCTTTCCGTGGGCAACAACTAAAATATCATGAATAAGTACAAGGAAATAAGTACAACTGGAATTGAAATAATACCGACAACAAAATAATAACTGAAGCTTCGGGTCGTCGGCGACTGCAACAACACTTTAGAGTCGTTTCTTGAGCAGCACACAGCAGAAGGAAAGCTTGTCAATTGTTGATCTTCACTGCTGCTCGAAGACCCCTTATAAAGGGAATCCAAGGCGCCTTGAAGGCCTCCGAAGGCACCTCCATAGCTCCAAGTCCACCGTGCAGATGAGCGCTTACCATTCTGCGCTTATCTCCATGAAGGCGCCTTCATAGGTCTTCAAGGCGCCTTCCAAGGCGTCTTCATAGGTCTTCAAGGCGCCTTCCAAGGCGCCTCCATAGCCAACCGAGGCGCCTTCAGCCCTGCTTCGCGGCCAGGTCAGCTTTTGCACCCGAGGCGCGTCCAAGCTCCATGGAGGCGCCTCGGACACTGTTCATCCGAGAGAAAACTTCGTTATTTTGTACCTGCAAGACATGTTAGTCCCAAACAATATCCTGCAACACAAAGTTAGCATAAAACAACAGTATGAATATGATAAAGAATATTATGACCGTCTCCGGACTGTCCGGGTCTGACTTCGAATTTCCCACCGGAAACCCTAGGTCAACCCGACGCCTACTGTTCCCTCTACGGGGAACGCGTCCTCACCTACTCCACTCAGGAGATTTACCTGTTGCCAGTGCGATCCTCCAGATCGACTGGACTTTTGCTCAGCACTCGACGCTTTCGGACTTTCTGCTGGACATCCGGTTCCCGGCTAGTCCAGTCTTTCACCTGGTTCGCGACACCAGGACTTTCCACCTACGGTTACCACCCCCTAGGACTTTTGCCTGAAGCCATCGACCTGCCAAGACTTTCTGCATAGGGTTACCACCCTCTATGACCTAGGGTTACCACCCCCTAAGGTTTTCCCTTTGCCTAACCGCAGCAAGGACTTTTCTCCACCTAGGGTTACCACCCCCTAGGGTTTTCACCTGCCTAACCGTAGTTAGGACTTTCCTGAAACACTCATTCAACATGTTAGATAACAACAAGACTTAACTTTGAACCCTTTGCCATTATCAAAACTTGGGTTCGATCGTCGGATGCTTCCCGCACCAACACTCTATAGCACCAAAAAAAAAATAAGCGATAAAAAATAGTTGTCGTGAGTGGAAACTAGCAATTCACCCCTTTGAGACTGAGTTAGGTTACTGGAGAAATGAATGTTATGTTTCTCTTGATTTCGAGTAGTATCCTTTGAGACCTTGTGTAATTTTAGAAAAACGAACCATGTGTGTGCCTATCACCGGGAATATTAGGAACTCAATTGTATGACAACTTAATTAAGATAGAGAATTGAAACTTGAAGAGTTTGAGTTACTTATTATACCGAGCACAAAGAACTTATGATTAGGTCCTACTTAGGTTACTCCACAATCATGCTTATCAATGAAACTAGTTGATAGAGTTAGGCGAATTCACTAAGGATTATGAAACACTGCAGGAACCCATGAACATAGCTTGCAGCGTTTTGCTTGAGGACAAGCAAAGGTTCAAGTCTGGAGGTGTTATATGAGTAACTATTATGATCATTTATGCATATTTTAACACACATTCACTTGCTTTATATGTATATATTCTTTGCATGATCGTCTCTTTTATCATATACTCATCATGAATACTCTTTTGTTCGGATATCTGCTCTTTGTTTGATTTTATGTTGACAGGGACAACTTTCGGAGCAAAAATAGCGATTGTCGACGCACCGAAATGAGGCAGAGAACACGGTCGTGCAACCTCGCACGGTCATGTGGCCAAACAGAAGAAGAGTAGTGCACAGTCGTGCAGCCAAACAAAGACAGATCCTTGCATGGTCGTGCAATCGTGCACGGTCGTGCCCCCTACGACCGCAGCCAAACAATGCACGACCGTGCAATCCTGTACGACCATGTCCCAGGAGCCGAGCCCTAGATCCACACGACCATGCAGCACGGGCAGAGACAAAAGAAGACACGGCTGTGCCATATTGGCACGACCGTGCAGCGCTGTGCCGTGCCCTAGACTATAAGAAGGGTTTTAACCCTTCTCCTCGGGGGAGCGAGCCGTCAAAGGGAGAATCACCTTGGTGCCATTCAACACTATCTAGGACCTCCGTCCAGTGATCCTTCATCACCACATCAACTCCAAAATCAAAGGATTGGATCCAAAGATCACTCATCGTCGCTGGATAAGCATCCTTTCTCTTTCCCTCGTCTTGTTTGAGGATTGTATGCTTAATTACATTATTTCTTCAGGTTTTTCTTCGGCATCTATGGAATAGATTCCTTGTTCTAGGAATAGGGAGTAGTTGTGAATTGGTTTTGATGTAAGAGTCACATTTATGCCTTTATTCATTGGATGATTTCGCTTGCTTTGTTTCAACTACTATGCATGAGACTTGTTGCGTATTAATTGATTGTGTAGGGATTGCTAACCTCGTAGAGAGAGTATCTTAGATCGTATACCCGAGGGACACTAGTGACAGGGGTAACCCGTTCATGGACATCTAGGGTACTTCCTTGAAAGGAGAGGCAACTTCTCCACAAGGAAGCAAGAGACCAAACCAAGCTCTTATTGCTATCCTTAATGACACCAATTAGAGTTGCGTTCTTGTGATCTACCGAGGCACCATAGTTACAGGGGTGAACCGTAACAGGATTTCACAGGGATTTGCTCTATTTAGTGCTTAAGGATTGTTGCTTTAGCTTTCGGTGAATGCATGTTGATGGGTAATGAGTAAAGGATAAAATGTGATACATCAATACCACCACAATGAAACCGAACTCCTAGAACTCTTCATAAACCAAGTTAATTACTCTCTCTTCACTAGTTCTCATTTTCGTTTCCCAATCTCTTTTCTTTAGAAACTTACAACCATCGGTAGTTTAGCTAATCCTAAGTGAACCATTGCTAGTTCTTATAACTAGTTCTCGTGGGATCGATAATCTTTATTACTGACGACGAATCCATGCACTTGTGGAATCATAACAGATATTCAATATTAACCCTGAACAGCAATCAAAGCTCAAGCCTGGGATGATTTCGTCACAATGGTCCAAAACGCCGAACCAGCAGTAACTTGGAGAATATATGTTGATGGTTCATCCACTGACAAGGAAGCGGGATTGACATTCTGCTCATTTCACCATGTGAAGATTCGATGCATATTTTCGTTCAGCTAGATTATCGGGCCACCAACAATGAAGCTGAGTATAAAGCCTTGATAGAGGCTTACAGGCAGCGTGGCATGTCGGAACATCAAAATTCCTCATTCACTCGGACTCTCAGTTGGCCACCCAATAGCTATCTGGGATGTTTGAGATTAACAGCTCCTAACTCATGTTATATGCAGAGCTTTGGAGAGGCTAAAGGAAAATTTACAAGAGATCATTGTACAGAAGGTCCCCCGATCGGACAATCAAGCAGTGAACAAACTAGCTAAATTTTCCAGTTCATTATCACCAGTCATGATTAGCCGGCCAATCGAATAGGTTTCACTCATGGCGTGCATCGACCGGATGGAAGGAGTTGTCTTCCCAAGCAACTGGAAATGCCACTGATTGAATTGCTCCGATCGGGTAGCACGCCGACTGACCAGGAGACATCTCGACTACTAAAGAAGAGGGTCGGACAATTTACCTTAATCGAATACGAGCTTTATAAGAGGTCTTTGACAAGGCCTCTACTCAAATGTGTGGGCATGGAGGGCATAATGTACATACTCTATGAAGTACATCTTGGCTCCGGTGAAAGCTACCCGGGCGGTCATTCGCTGGCTCGAAAGATTCTCCTAACTGGATATTTTTGGCCAACTCTCCAAGAGGATGCCGCTTCGACAGTAGCCATATATCTGTCTGCCAAAAGTATCACAACATCCTTCACTAATCGCCCGAGGAGATGAATGCATCCATGGTGTCTTTCCCATTTGACCAATGGGGAATGGACATCGTGGGACCGTTTCCCATGGCGACTGGTCAAGGAAGGTTTCTGCTCATTGCGGTGGAGTACTTCTCAAAGTGGCGGAGGCCGAGCCACTGACAAAGATAAGTGAATAGATGGTCATCAAATTTGTCTAGTAGAATATCTTGTGTCGGTTTGGTATTCCCTACCGGCTCTTCTCAGATAACGGGAGGCAGTTTGCGAGTCAGAGCCTCAAGGAGTGGTGCGAAGGCTATGGTATTGATAATGAACATTTTTATATATTATTTTGGCTCTTATATTTAATATTTTTATCATCTCGTATACTTAAATCTTGTTTTATATCATATTTTATGAGTTGATATATATTTAGAGTCTTGATATAATCCTTTCTATATTTTCTAGTATTTTATCTAAAAATGTACATTTTATTTGTAGGGAAGTAATCTGAAAGATCTGAGCCATCCATAGAAGTCATCATCATCTAAAAAAAGTCCACTTTGGATCCAAGAAGAGAGAAGCCCAAATTAATCTTAAGCCCAATTTCACCCTCTAATGGATCCACATCTTCTAATGGATTTGGATCTTCTTCCACCAACTAAAAATCTGAATCCACTCAAATTTTATCTCATCCTCAAATCTGGTCCATTGATTTGAATTGAAGAGCATCCAAGGGTTGAGGAAAAATCCCTAATGTTGGACCCCTATTCCTTTTCTTCCTCACGCGACGCAAGAGGTCTATCCCGCGTTTTCTGCGGCTAGGGCACAGCGATCCCGCACCACCTCCTCCTTCTTTCTTCTTTCGCCGGCCGACGGTACTCTTCCCTTACCTTTACTGCCACCGGTAGACCATCCCTATCTACTCTTCTTCTTCTTCTCGATTTCAATTGACCTCCTCTGCTTCTTGATTCCAGTAGTGACAACAACCAATTTCAGGCGGCAAGCTTCGGCTCCGATCATCCACCTCACCGGAGGGGTTCTCAGGTGAGATTCTTCACCTTGCGTCGTTCTTCTTTCCCTTCTTCCGACTATGGTTCAGGCAGCAGAGGCAGAGAAGCGGCGGTGGTTCATCCGATTTCACAGCACCTCCATTACTTCCGTTCATCTTCCATCGAGGCGGTTCTTCGGTGGAAGTTTCGTTCATCATCACCGTTGTTGAAGCAAGCACAATCGGTATTTTGGGGGTTCTAGAGCTGGCGTTTTGTGTGATTGCAGGGAGGGTTAGAAGAGGAGAAGTTGTACCATTCCACATCATTCCGAGCAGCTCTTCTCCAACAGATCTGGACAGGTCTCCACAGCAGCCTTCAAGTTCGATCAACAGTTCTTCATCAGATTTCAACAGCAGTTCTTCTCTAGATTTGGATCTCCACAGCAGCTCTTAATTCCACCAAGTCCGAGCAGCAATTCTCCTTCATCAGATTCTGAACAGCAAGTTTATTCTCTTATTGTTGATACTTTGGTTTGCATGGTTGTTAATTTGGTGTAATTGACGTTTCTTTTAGTTTGTTGATGAATGCTTGTATTGAGCTATTCTCCCTTGTTTTAAATTTGCACGTACTTTGCTTAGTTTACTTAATGCTCACCAAGTGTTTGTTGAAATGCCCCAACCATCTCTATCATCCTAGTTTTGCATTTTCTTAGTTTTGATTCTTGCAATGCTTTGTTAATTGAATGTTGCATGGTTCTCTTATCTTATGTCTTCATTTACTTGCAATTAGATAAGGTTAGATTACATTCTATGCTTAATTTCTTTAGTTGCTTACTTTATGTTGTCTTTAATTTCTTTGTAATCATAGTTTAAGTTAGACTAGGATTTTTTATTTGCATCATCTTTCATTTGCTAGGTTAGGTTCATTTAATACTTTGCTATTATATTCCTTAGATTAATTCCATTATTGGTGAAATCGTAGCGTAGAGTAACAATGCATTATGAGATCATTATTAATGGATAGATAGGGTGTTTTTCATTAATTAGGATTAGATTTCATACTTGCTTTGCTCTTTTGTTCCTTAGGTTTAATTTCATACTTGTTTTGTTATTTCATATCATAGTTAAAAATTCAAAACCCAAACCCCCAGTTCTTTATAAAAAATCCAAAAGTCATAACCAATCCTGAAGTAATCATCCTGTTGTTACATTCTTTGGGAGACGACCCGAGTCATCTCTATACTACTTTAGTGTAGAGGGGTTCGGTAAACTTTAATTGTAATTTGATAAGCTCCCGTAGCACGACACTCGAGCTTCACATCAAATTTTGGCGTCATTGCCGGGGATCTTATAGTCGTGTTTGATAATTTTAGGATTGTTTTCTTATTTTTCTACAAAAATTTCTAAAAAAAAATTGTCAAATGCTTTAATGTTCATAGATTCATGTGTTTGATATCATATACTCCTGTGTCTTCTAATCTTGTTTGTTAGTGTTTCAGTGTAAGACCAGGACAATTCTTTTAGTTCAACATGGATCTTTATTCTCATCAATTTGGAAGTTTCAATGAATATCACAATTTGAATACTGGGAAAGTGAGACACATATGTACTAATTGTGGCAGTCCATCGCATCCAATTTCTATATGTCATCTCATTCAAAAGATTGCTAGATTTCCTATGGAACCCCTGTATTTCCAACATCAATATCAACAGGCGTATGATCCAACTCCTAGTACCTATAGTCATGACTGGGATAATTATTCGACTCAGTACTTTCAACCCCAGATTTCAGAGCAGCATGGATACTTCCAACCATAATACTATCAACCCCAACAGCAGTATGGGAATGAGCAACAACAATTGGATCAATCTTTTCCATCATATCAGAGGCCATAAGGATTTCAAGATGATTCTATATCCACATGGTCACATTCGGTCCAGCAGATCGATTCAGTACCTTGGGGAACATTTCAAGGGTTCACTAAAGAAGTTCATGTCCTTAGTCAATCAATATTTCAAGATTTGAAGGATGTAATGCAGCATATGTAGCAATAACAAGAGGTATATACCCAGTCTCAACAAAGAAATGAAGCATCACTATAGAATTGTCAGATGTATCTCGATCAAATTACAGCATCCATCAGCCAACGACAAGCCCAATTATCTAGTGAGGAGATAGATTCTAGAGAATGTCATAGCCTTTGTTGGTGCAGCGGAGACCGGCAAGAGGGGGGTGAATTGCTGAAAACAAAAATAAAAATATCCTCCTCGGATTTCAACTCAGAATAAATGCAGTACTAAAATAATAAAGACAGAAGATTAAAAACAGAAACAGGAATTTAACCTGGTTACAACCAAGGAGGTTGTTAATCCAAGGCAGTGAAAAGCGCACTAAAAAAATTCTCCTTCTCTGAAGGCGGAGAAGCCTTTTACACTCTATTTGCTCAGAACTACTGATAGGAATTGCTTACAGATTGATTGCTTGAGTTGTTATTGAATTCCTAGATCCAGGGGCCTTTATATAGCTCCTGTAAAGTCTATCCTGAGGGTCCAAGGCGCCTCCAACAAGGTTCAAGGCGCCTCCAGCTTGGTCAGCGGATAAAACTTTATCCGCAATGCAAACGGTCAAATCTGACCTGTTGAAGGCGCCTTGAGCTGGTCAAGCCTGATGGAGGCGCCTCAAGCTCTGGGCGCCCAAGTTGGCGATATTTCGGCTTGGTTTTTCAGCTCCGACGCCCCGTTCTTTTGGGTGATTGCGGCCAACCGGAATAGGGCTCACCGAACCCAATTCCGACCTTTTCTCGGCGACCTTCCGGCTTCACGTCCCTCGAACGCCACGCACGCTCTTCACGCCCACCGGAGTACTCTTCCGCAGCTCTCTCGTCTTTCCGACGCACCGAGCCTGTCGGCTCCCTTCCCGTGCCATCCTTCTCGCTAGCTGCGTCTTCCGCTCGACTTCCTGTGTTCCTGAGCTCCTGCACACTCAGACACAGGGATCAAATACAGCAGGACCTAACCACCTTGGTTGATCACATCAAAACTACCACGGGGTCCAACAATCTCCCCCTTTTTGATGTGCATTAACCCAAGTTCAAGTTAGGGTAAAAATAGACATAAAGAGTAATTTTAAAGAAGAAATTACTAAACTAACAAGTTAAGCATAATTTTTGCAAAAGATAACAGAAATTTAAATTTTTCTAACTTCCCCTAAACTTGTACTTTTCTCTCCCCCTTTGATCACAGCAAAAATGGGGTCTTAAGTAAAATATTTTCAAGTAAGATTAAAGTTTTGAAAAAATAAATTGCTAAGTTAAATGAAGTTATTTAGGATTTTTCTGGGAAAATATTTCTGAGGGAAAAAAAATAATTTCTAAGTTAGAATATTAAAAAAAATTTTAAGGAATTTTCTAAGTCAAATATTTTATAAACTTTCAAAGAATTATTTAATTTTTCTTTAATGTTTTTTCAGAAAGTTAATTAAACATTTTTTTTCAATATTTTAGCTTCCAGGTCGTGGCGAGGCACTAGGCCTTCTTGGTTATTGGAGCAACAACCATTTCCTTAGACAAAGCTTGCATAAAGAATTTCAATGTTTAATTGTCTCACTGTAAGCTTTTAAATTTTTGAAAAATTAATTAAGCACAGATTTTGGAATCCAATAGAGGTTCCTTCCTACAGGATTATTCAAAAATCTAGGGGGTACATAAAGTTTGGGCACTTTTCTAAGTTGACCCTGATGGTTTCTAATGTACTAGATTAATTTTCCATAAGTTCTTAATTTTGGTTTAGGAAATTTATTTAAGCATGCATCAGATTTCAATTTTTCAATTTCTAATGTTAATTTATCATTTTCTGATTTTATATGATCGTACATTTCAAGTGGACATGCTTTTGCAAATTTCATTTTTAATTCTTTATTTTCTTTTTCTAATTCGAATAAATCTTTAGAAAGCGATTTAATAAACCGAAAGGACTGGGAAGGGGTTAGATTGCGTACCTTACTTACCTGATCTGGTGACGCTCCCCCTTCACTGTTACTTTCTTCTTCTGATGTTCCTCCCCCTTCATCGATGCTCATCTCTGAGCTTGAGTCTTCTTCCGGTTGATAGTTCGCCAATAGCGCTAACCCTGAGAATTCTTTGATGTCCGACTCAGAGGTTGACGAATCTGACCAAGTAGCCTTCAGATTCTTGTACTTGGAGGGTTCTGGTTTCTTGTATTTTGGCTTTTCCTTTTCTTTCTCCTTTCTCTTCAATTTTGGGCAGTCCTCCTTGATGTGCCCTTCTTCGTTGTAGTTGTAGCAACGAACCGTCTTCTTCTTTCGATGATGCCTCTGCGATTTAAATTTATTAGAACTGAAAAACTTATTGAAGCGTCTTACCAGTAGTGCCGCTTCGGATTCGTCGACTGAGGCTTCGAAGTCAGAATTGTTCATCTTTGCCTTTAAGGCAATGTTCTGACTTGTCTTCTCTGCTCCGTTGGGTTCTGAAACTCGAGATTTGTGAAGTTCAAAAGTTGAAAATAATTGTTCTAACGTACTTACCTCGAGGTCCTTAGAGTTCTCGGGAAGGCATTGAGCGCGTATCGGATAGAATCCCGGTTGGTTACCTCTTCTCCAAGGTTCGTTAGTTGCGTTATCAGCTCCTTGATTCTCGCTTGGAGTTGCGCTACCTTCTCGCCTTGGTTCATCCGGAGGTTCGTTAACTGGTTCCGGAGGATGTCGCGCTTCGCTAGCTTCGCTTCGGAAGTACCTTCGCGAAGCTCCAGGAATTTCTCCCAAAGATCTTTCGCTGAGTCGTAGCTTCCAATCCGATTTACCTCCTGCGGCGGCAGCACACTGAGCAGGTGGAACTCTTCCTTTCCGTTGGCGACGAAATCGGCTTGCTCCTTCTTGCTCCATGTGTTTCTTCTTTGTCTTTCGGCGCTGCAAAACCATATTTCATTGTAATAAGAATATCAAAATCTGTTTTAAAAAATATCTCCATTTTGCGCTTCCAAGTGGCGAAGTCTCCGTCGAACTTCGGGGGATGGATGTTCGCTCCGGCCATCGTCTTGATCGTAGTGCTTCAGTTGGCGGTTAGTCCTTCTGAGGCGATCAGGTTCTGATACCACTTGTTGGTGC
This sequence comes from Zingiber officinale, assembly GCF_018446385.1. Classification (NCBI taxonomy): domain Eukaryota; kingdom Viridiplantae; phylum Streptophyta; class Magnoliopsida; order Zingiberales; family Zingiberaceae; genus Zingiber; species Zingiber officinale. The sequence continues at coordinate 82,618,718 of NC_056002.1, forward strand.
AACGGAGACCGACAAGAGGGGGGTGAATTGCTGAAAACAAAAATAAAAATACCCTCCGGGGATTTCAACTCAGAATAAATGCAGTAATAAAATAATAAAGACAGAAGATTAAAAACAGAAACAGGAATTTAATCTGGTTACAACCAAGGAGGTTGTTAATCCAGGGCAGTGAAAAGCTGTAACACCCACGAAATTATAAGATAAGTATATGGGTATTATTTTCTTTAGAGCATAGAAATAAAAAGGATAAAAGAAAAGGGAAAATAGAAACCAAAAATAGAATAAGAAGAGGTGAGGTCAAAGATTGAACCTTGAACCTCCAACAAATAATGGAGATAAATTAATATATGATAACCACTAGAATAATGAATAATATTTGGATAGAAAGGAATGAAAATTTAGTTAAAGATGAGAAGAAAATAAAAGAAAACTAAGCAAAAGAGTAAGAGAAAACCAAGTGGCTTACCTCCTCTTCCTCTTGGTTAAGAGAAGAAGCAAGCAAAAGGTAAATTGCCTACTTCCCTCCCTCTCTCTATTTTTCGTGGGAATTAAAGGAGTGGGGGAAAAGAGGAGTTGAGGGAATGAATGAAGACATGTTTCATTGGCAAAGGAATAAATAGATTGGGAGAAGAAAAACAAGAGATTAAATTCCTTTTTCTTCCTCCTTCTTTCTCCTTCCTCATTCTTCACCGAAACCAAGAGCCTTTCCCTCTCCTTATTCCAAAAGCTAAGCTAAGTTCCTCTCCAAGAAAACTAAATTTCGAGAAGAAGCCTTCAAGTTCTATCCCTTCCAAGCAAAAGAAGCAAAAGGAGGTACAAGAAGAAGAAGCTTTCTCCTTCCTTGGCACTTAGGATATCTTTTTCCTTAAGAAAAACCACAAGCGAAAGTAGGTAAGTTTCCCTCACCTGTGGTACAATAGCTTGTGTATTTTTTCTATGAGATTTGGTTGCCTAAAAACCTAGGATACCTTCATGAAAATTTCGGCCAAGACAAGACCAAAAAGAAAGATCTAGGAAATGTAAAGACCTAAATTTTGACATGCTCAATATGCTTCTTGTAACATGTATTTTATGGTAGGGATTTATCTAATGTTCATATGCTAGAATGTTGGTTAGAACTTAGAGTCATACCCCTAGACTCTCGGCCAAACATTAACAAAGGAAATAGGTAAGTTAAGACTCAAACCAAGCATGTTTCTTATTTTTGTTTATGATATGTGCCTCATGATGAGGAAGTTGTTAACATAATATGCTCATGCCTATATGATGATTAAACTTCATTCCATGCTCATATGTATTCGGCCATGATATGACTAGGGGCCTAGAAAAATTATTAAACCTAAACTAATTATGCCATGATCCTCCTTAAGACAAGTTATGAAATTAATATGACATGCTCATGTTGTTCCTTGAAATAATTGCTATGAAATTTGTTTAGGGTTCTCATGCTTTTTATAACACTTGAACCCTAGTTTTAAGTCTTACAAGTTTCACCCACAACATGTTTAAAGGACTAGGAAACTTAGCACCTAACCTAATTATGCTCATGTTCCTTGAAATAATTGCTATGAAATTTGTTTAGGGTTCTCATGCTTTTATGACACTTGAACCCTAGATTCAAGCCTTACAAGTCTCGGCCACAACATGTTTAAGGGCCTAGGAAACTTAAACCTAACCTAATTATGCTCATGTTGTTCCTTGAAATAATTGCTATGAAATTTGTTTAGGGTTCTCATGCTTTTAGGACACTTGAACCCTAGATTCAAGCCTTACAAGTCTCGGCCACAACATGTTTAAGGGCCTAGGAAATTTAGAACTTAACCTAATTATGCTCATGATGTTCCTTGTAATAATTGCTATGAAATTGGTTTAGGGTTTCCATGATTTTAGGACACTTGAAACCTAGTTCCAAGCCTTAAGGGTTTCGGCCACAACAAGTTTAAGGGCCTAGGAAACTTGGAACCTAACCTAATTATGCTCATGATGTTCTTTGTAATAATTGCTATGAAATTTGTTTAAGGTTTCCATGTTTTTATGACACTTGAAACCTAGCTCCAAGCCTTAAAGGTTTCGGCCACAACAAGTTTAAGGGCCTAGGAAACTTGGAACCTAACCTAACTATGCTCATGATGTTCCTTGTAACATTTGCTTAGGTTTCACATGCTTGAATGCTGTTTTTAACCCAATGTAATGATTGATAAGATTCGGCCATTATAAGATTTATAAGCTTAGGAAACCTAGAACCTAACCTAAAGCATGCTTATGATGTTTCCTTATGGTATATGATATGATATTGGTTTTAGGGTTCACATGCTTGTATGTTGATTTCTAACCTAAGTCACATCTATATGTTTCGGCCATTACATGACATTAGGGTTAGAAATCTAAATATGATTTCCCATGTATCTCACATGAAATGTTTATAATGTGGTAAGAGCTTGTTATGCTTCTATGTTTAATTATGTACACTTATGATCTATGTATGATGGTAACCCTTATGCTATGCTGCGTGTTATGATGATGAGCTGTGTGCCCAAATTATGCATGCTGTTTATGATGAGCTGTGTGCCCAAATTATGCATGTAATTATGATGTACTGTGTGCCCAAATTTTACATACCATTATGATGAGCTGTGTGCCCAAATTCTGTATGGTATGATATGATAAGAAATATGATGTGCATGAAATATTAAGAACCATGATATGTATGACATACTACTTTACTTTATATGACTTGTACCAAGGGTGAGCTCCATAAGCGCCCCGGGGTCGATGGATTAAGAAACGGGCCTCGTTAGGGATGGGCTCCTAAGTGCCCCTAGGTCGATGGACTAAGAAACGGGCCTAGTATGTATGCCTTGTAGGGTTCAAGACTTGCTACCTTGGACCTACATAGGATGCGCGCATTTATATATGTGGTACAGTCCGGGGCCCTAATCATGTTATGATTATGTTTAAGTATGTATGTAATAAGTTTTCAAAGGACATGTTGCATATATTATTGCATGAATCATGTTTTTGAAAGTCATCTCGCATAACACTTTATAATTATGTTACGATATACCATGATGCTTATGATTATGACATGTTATATTAGGATGAACTTTATGATTAGGTTATGATATGCTATGATCATGATTATGATATGCTAGGATGCACTTTATGATTATATTATGATATGCTATAATGCTTATAATTATATTATGTTATGTTAGGATGAACTTTATGATCATGTTACGATATGCTATGATTATGATTATGTTATGCTAGGATGCATGTTATGATATTCCATGATACCTTTCGATTATGTTATGATATGATGCTTCTATACATGATATGATGAGTTGTCTTTATGATTTATGCCTTGGAGATTTAGTTATGCTATACGGTTTTTGTGAGTAGGAAAGGATCTTACTTAGCCTTGGTGCTCACAGCTTACTTTCCTTGTACCACAGATAAGGGCAAAGAATGGATGTACTAAGGGAGCAGCAGGAGGGGGCAAGAAGGACGTGTGTAGTAGTGACTCGGCTAAAGAGAAAGACCTGCTTCTAGTTAATAAGAATTATATTTATGTCGTTCTTTTATGAATCCATGACATTTCATCATGCTCTTTGGTATTATGGTTTTAAATTTATGTTAAGCATGTTATGTGACTCATATGATAGGTAGTTAGTGATGATGATTTGAAAAGTAAATAATTTTTTTTTTAAAAAAAATTATACTATAGATACGACTTCCGCTGTTTTAAGAAGAAAAGATAAGTAACCCCCGTCAGCTTGAGCAGGAAGGGGCGGGGCGTTACAGTTTGGTATCAGAGCCAGGTTTAACCTTTTCACTACACACATGTTAAGCCTCCATCCTGCCGCTCCAAGTAAGAATCTATATGCTTAAATTAATTCTTCTATGATGCTTTCATATTATGCATGTTTACTTATTATTATTTTTTTTTGATAAGTCACAGTTCTAGTTTAGGTATGCATGATGGTAGGATAAGAATAATAACGATCTTATGTTAGCTTGGATAGAAATAACGATAATTTATTGTCATTTAATGAAGATAAGCATGGCTAGGAGACGTACTACCCGAACATACGAGACAGCAACTCCACCAGATCTGACTCAGGTAGTTACCGACCTCCAGCGTCATATCACGGAACAACAACAGCTGATCACGACTTTGATGGGTCAGCAAGGAAATCCTGCCACCCCACCAGTGAATCAGAATGCAGCGCCCGTCATTCCAGTAGTTGCACCAGTACCACCGATAGCCCCTGTCCCAGTGGTCCGACAGGAGACCTACTTGATACAGTGGCTAAGGCTGAAGCCGGAAAACTTCTCAGGTACTTGCGAGCCATGGGACGCTCAGGCCTGATTCAAGACAGTGGAAAGCATAGTGGAATTACTGGACTGGCCCATATCGGAAAAGATCAAATGTGTATCATTCTGCTTTTCCGGAGACGCAAGGATGTGGTGGGAAAGAGGAAAGGCAAAGAGACAGATTAATCTGATGAACTGGACGGACTTCGAGACAGAGTTCTTCGAAGAGTTCTTCCATATGCAAGTGACGAACCAACATTACGACGAGTTCACCGAGTTTCGGCAAGGTGACCTATCAGTGAACGAAGCAGTAAAGCGCTTCAACCGTCTGGCATGCCTATGTCCAGAGTTAGTTCACATAGAAAGAGAAAGGGTCAGACTGATGCTGAAGATGCTTCGACCCGAGATAGCACTGAACGTGGCCGGCGGAATTAATAGACCCCAGACTATAGAGGAATTGGTTAGCAGTGCCCTAATCATAGAACATTATCAGAAAGCGATGAACGAGAATAAGAGTTAGGCCCGAACAGAAGGACAGAGACCCTCAGGTAACAAAACAAGCTGGAAAGGGGCCTCTACAGGAAAAAGGAAACAATGGGACAATACTAAAAGTGGCTCAGTGAATAAGCAACCGAAATACCCCCAGTGCACTATTTACGGAAAGATGCATTTCGGAGTATGTCACAAGGGTACAAGAAGATGCTATAATTGCAGAGGGGAAGGACATCTGGCCAGAGATTGCACTAACCGGGTTCAGGCACCACCCCAGCAGAACAACCAGAACAAGAGTACCCCCTCACAACTACATTAGATGCAAGCTACTATTGAAGGAACACCAATTTGCCAAGGGAGACTGGAAGCCCCACCAACTACAACGAACGCCAGGGTTTTCTCGCTTACTAAAGAAGATGTGGCGAGCGCCTCTACAGTCGTTACAGGTCAACTGCCTATTTTCAGTCAGTATGCTTTAGTATTATTTGATACTGGGGCGATACACTCGTTCGTCTCAGCACCATTTACAAAGAAATTAGACATGCCACCCCAAACACTAAAAGGCACGTTCTTGATAACCCTACCATCCGGGGAAGTTATGCCATCGGATCATATGCTGCGGGCCGTACCTATCCGAATCGTAGACAAGGAACTCTACTGCAATCTGATAGTACTCGACATGCGGGATTATGATATTAGACTGGGCATGGACTTCCTGAGCAAGTACGGCGCCTCAATCGAGTGCCGTAAGAGAAAGGTAGTCTTCCGACCTGAAGCTGAACCGATGTTTGAATTTTTTGGGGAATCTGGGAAAGAAACTGAAAGATCCTTATCAGTTGTAAAGGCCCAGAGGATGTTAGACAAAGGATGTACTGGATTTCTAGCGCACGTGGTTGATACAAGTCAAACCGGGGGCCAGAAGCTAGAAGAGGTCAGGGTGGTATGCAACTATCCAGAAGTATTTCCTGATGAACTACCGGGATTATCCCCTGATAGAGAAATAGAATTTATAATTGAATTAGTTCCTGGTACTAAACCAATCTCTAAAGCACCTTACCGGATGGCGCCGACTGAGTTGAAGGAACTTCAAGAACAACTACGGGAGTTACTCGACAAGGGACTTATTCGCCCTAGTCACTCTCCATGGGGAGCTCCGGTACTGTTTGTAAAAAAAAAAGGATGGGTCTATGCGAATGTGTATAGTCTATCGGGCGCTGAACAACGCGACGATCAAGAACAGATACCCTCTTCCACGGATCGACGATCTGTTCGACCAATTGAATGGAACAACTGTCTTCTCGAAGATTGACCTAAGGTCCGACTATCATCAAGTGAAAGTGAAACAAGATGATATACCAAAGACAACCTTTCGAACAAGATACGGACACTATGAGTTCGTAGTTATGCCCTTCGGAGTGACAAATGCCCTTGCTGTGTTCATGGATTTGATGAATCGGGTATTTGCGGCATATCTCGATAAATGTGTGATCATCTTCATTGACGATATTCTCATCTACTCAAGAACCCAGGAAGAACATGACGAACATCTGAATATTGTACTGCAGATCCTCCGAGAAAAATAACTATATGCAAAGTTCTCCAAATGCGAGTTCTGGCTAGACCGAGTAATATTCTTGGGTCATGTCATCTCCAAGGATGGAGTCATGGTAGATCCAAGCAAGATTGAAGCCGTAAGTAACTGGAATAGGCCAAAGAATGCCAGCGAAATCAGAAGTTTTCTGGGATTAGCGGGCTACTACAGGAAGTTCGTAGAGGATTTCTCCAAAATTGCGGCCCTTATGACGAATCTCACCAAGAAAAACAAAAAGTATGAATGGACGAACGACTGCAAGAAGAGTTTTACGGAACTGAAACGGAGACTGACCAGTGCTCCGATCCTTACTCTTCCGGAAAGTGACAAAGGCTTTGATATGTATAGCGATGCTTCCTTACTAGGACTTGGAGCTGTACTGATGCAAGACAGCAAAGTCATCACCTATGCCTCTAGACAACTCAAAGAGCATGAATGAAATTACCCCATTCATGACTTAGAACTAGCAGCGGTGGTCTTCGCTCTAAAAACATGGAGGCATTACTTATATGGAGCCCAGTGCAGGATTTATACAGACCACCAGAGTTTGAAATATTTCTTCACACAGAAAGACCTAAATATGAGACAACGTAGATGGCTCGAGCTAGTCAAGGATTACGATTGCGAAATCTTTTATCATCCCGGGAAAGCGAACAAGGTGGCCGATGCACTCAGTCGGAAGTCCGGTACCACTTGACATCGTTATTCTAAGTTCGAGGACGAACTTTCTATGAGGTATGGGGTACTGTAACACCCACGAAATTATAAGATAAGCATATGGGTATTATTTTCTTTAGAGCATAGAAATAAAAAGGATAAGAGAAAAGGGAAAATAGAAACCAAAAATAGAATAAGAAGAGGTGAGGTCAAGGATTGAACCTTGAACCTCCCACAAATAATGGAGATAAATTGATATATGATAACCACTAGAATAATGAATAATATTTGGATATAAAGGAATGAAAATTTAGTTAAAGATGAGAAGAAAAAAAAGAAAACTAAGCAAAAGAGCAAGAGAAAACCAAGTGGCTTACCTCCTCTTCCTCTTGGTTAAGAGAAGAAGCAAGCAAAAGGTAAATTGCCTACTTCCCTCCCTCTCTCTATTTTTCGTGGGAATTAAAGGAGTGGGGGAAAAGAGGAGTTGAGGGAATGAATGAAGACATGTTTCATTGGCAAAGAAATAAATAGATTGGGTGAAGAAAAATAAGAGATTAAATTCTTTTTTCTTCCTCCTTTCTCCTTCCTCATTCTTCACCGAAACCAAGAGCCTTTCCCTCTCCTTATTCCAAAAGCTAAGCTAAGTTCCTCTCCAAGAAAACTAAATTTCGAGAAGAAGCCTTCAAGTTCTATCCCTTCCAAGCAAAAGAAGCAAAAGGAGGTACAAGAAGAAGAAGAAGCTTTCTCCTTCCTTGACACTTAGGATATCTTTTTCCTTAAGAAAAACCACAAGCGAAAGGAGGTAAGTTTCCCTCACCTGTGGTACAATAGCTTGTGTATTTTTTCTATGAGATTTGGTTGCCTAAAAACCAAGGATACCTTCATGAAAATTTCGGCCAAGACAAGACCAAAAAGAAAGATCTAGGAAATGTAAAGACCTAAATTTTGACATGCTCAATATGCTTCTTGTAACATGTATTTTATGGTAGGGATTTATCTAATGTTCATATGTTAGAATGTTGGTTAGAACTTAGAGTCATACCCCTAGACTCTCTGCCAAACATGAACAAAGGAAATAGGTAAGTTAAGACTCAAACTAAGCATGTTTCTTATTTTTGTTTATGATATGTGCCTCATGATGAGGAAGTTGTTAACATAATATGCTCATGCCTATATGATGATTAAACTTCATTCCATGCTCATATGTATTCGGCCATGATATGACTAGGAGCCTAGAAAAATTGTTAAACCTAAACTAATTATGCCATGATCCTCCTTAAGACAAGTTATGAAATTAATATGACATGCTCATGTTGTTCCTTGAAATAATTGCTATGAAATTTGTTTAGGGTTCTCATGCTTTTTATGACACTTGAACCCTAGTTTTAAGTCTTACAAGTTTCGGCCACAACATGTTTAAAGGCCTAGGAAACTTAGCACCTAACCTAATTATGCTCATGTTGTTCCTTGAAATAATTGCTATGAAATTTGTTTAGGGTTCTCTTGCTTTTATGACACTTGAACCCTAGATTCAAGCCTTACAAGTCTCGGCCACAACATGTTTAAGGGCCTAGGAAACTTAGAACCTAACCTAATGTTGGGTTTTTCGGGCCGCGAAAACCGCGTTTTCGCGTCGCGGAATCCCCGAATCACCCATGCCATTGGATCTCGTGCGAAGGATAGATTTCAAAAATTTACATGTACAAGTTTCTACTTAGATCTACTTCTAGATCTACATGAAGAAAAGGTTATACCTTTGAAGCGCGCCCTTCGCGAATCCCGCTCGTCCAAGGTGCCGGATCTCTAGACCGTCAAGCGTACGGTCCTCTAGAAGTATCCACACGAACAATCCTTGATGGAGAAGATCAAACAAAGGTGTGCTAGCACCTTGTCTTATTCAGCCAAGAGAGGAGGAGAGGGAGAAGAGAGAGCTCCAAGAGGAAGAAGATGTGAATGCACTTGAATGAGAAAAATGAATTCTCTTCTCATTCAAAAGTGGCCGGCCACTTCCCAAGTGTAACCCCCAAATTTTGCATTAAGAGCAATTAATGTAAAGTCATTAAAGAGAATGGCTTTGTAACTTCCATGAGGTGGCACCCCATGATGATGTGGAGTAACATCATTAGTCCACATCAATGCCAACTCACCAATGAGGTGGCATAAAGTCAAGTCAAACTTGACTTTTTATCTTCCTCTCAAGTCAAGTCAAACTTGACCAAATCTCTTCCATGGTTGATCTAATCTAACCATTTGATTCAAGCCAACTTAATATAATGAATCTAATTCATTAAATTAAGTTGATCTAATGAATCATAATCTAAATTAGACTCATTGAATACATGAATCAACTTGAGTCCAACTCAAGTTAGCCTAATTAGGATTACTCTTAATCCAATTTGATTCATCAAATGAATCTAATCCTCTTGGTTCATCATATGAACCTAATCTCCATCTAATTGTCCTTAGTGTGTGACCCTATAGGTTCTTGTAACGTTGGCAATGCCCCTAAACCCAATTAGGAGCATATGTAATGAGCGGTATCTAGCAACACATCATTACTACCCAGGTTACAAGAATGTTGAGATCCAACATCACCTTGTGACTACTAATTGTGACTCCTCACAATATATGACAAGTGTCCTTCTATCCTAGACATCTAGATTGATGAATGTGAGGCATAGACCGTGTCATCCTCTGATCAAACTAAATCTTGAACTCCAAGTAGACTCACTAAATCAAATGAGCTCAATATCTCATATTGACTCATTTGGGCATGGTCATGCACTTCGTGGTCTCACTCTATCAAGAATCCTGATGTCTCTCCCATCATATAGGAGGGATAGATCCCATCTACATCACTCACATCCCTCTGCAAAATTCGTTACATACCCAGTAATCGCCTTTATAGTCCACCCAATTACGGGTGACGTTTGACGAAACCAAAGTACATAACTCCTTATGTAGGGAACCATGGTGACTTCAGGTCTAAGGACTAGTAGTCATACTAATAGTCACATGAGAAAGTATATGACACTCATAAAACGATCCATGATACTTTCTCATGGCGGGTCATTCAGTATACATTCTCTAATGTATACCCATGTATCAACTTGATATCTCTAGATCCATGACTTATGAGATCAAGTCATCGAGTTGACCTACATGCTAGTCTTATTGCATTAACATTGTCCCAGAATGTTAATACTCGACTAGGAATGATAAAGAGTAGTGTTCCCTATATCATCTCACTATCGATTCAATCAATCGATTGATATAGGTAAGAACATTCTACTCAAGGACGTTATTATACTTAGTGTAACACCCACTAAGCTTTTAAGATAAATATGAGAATGATGAATTTGCCTTAGAAAAATATTAGTAGAATGTTGAACCAAAAAGAAATAAAAATAAATAAAAATAGGGAGTGGTCAAGGATTGAACCTTGAACCTCTCATGATGTAAATGATAGGATTAATGGGTAATAACCAGTTGGGATAGGAATGATATATTGATAGCAAAGGAGGGAAACTCATGATAAGGATGAGAGTAAAAGCTAGCCAAAAGAAAGCAAGAAAAGAGCAAGAGAAAGGCAACTTGCCTTCCTTCTTTTCTCTCCCTCTTCCTCTCCCTCTCCCTTTGCCGTGACTTAAAGAGGACAATTAAGGGGATTCATTCCCCCTTGTTTTATCATGAATGATGAGAACAAATAAATAAATTAAAAAAAAAAGAAGAAAAAAAAAGGGGCTAAGGGAGAAGGAAAGCAAAAACCAATTTTGCTACCTCTTCCCCCTTAACATAAAAGGGAGCATGTAAAGAGAAGATTTTATTTTTCTCTCATTTCTCTCATTCTCTCCTCTCCACCACCGAGAGCCTCAGCCCCCTCTCCTCCATTTTCGGCCCCCAAAACAAGGTTCCTCCTAGGATACAAGGAAGGCTACTAGGGGAAATCAAAGGAGGAGAACAAGAAGAAGAGACCCTTTCTTCCATCACCACACTTTAGAACCACAAGCGAAAAGGAAGTAAGTATCCCCTCACCTGTGGTACAAGTGGTTTTAATGTGTTTTTGGATTTTATGAGGATTTTAAAACCTAGAAACAAAGTTGTGAAAATTCGGCCAAAGAAAGGACTTGTTGATCCTAGGAATGTTTAATATAAGCCTTGATTCATGATAATTTTTCTATGCTTTGTAAGAAGGTTTTCTCTCATATTTTTATATATATGTGATGCTGGATTAGAGATGTACCTAACCCTAGAGTTTCGGCCAAAAAGGTTTTATAAGGGCTAGGGAATTTATTTGTTTACCTAACTTGCACAAAACCCTCTAAATAAATGGTTAAGGATCCATTATTGTTTTCATACTTGAAGGTTACTTGGAACCAAAAGTACCCCACTCACAAGTTTTGGCCAAGGAAGGGTTTAGGGTTAGGAAGACTTTGAATTTAAACTCACCATGTTTATATGATAGAATATAGAGTTTCTTAAAGAGTTGCATGCTTGTATGTTGATAGAAACTCATGAACATCACTTTTAATGTTTCGGCCATGGTAAGGTGGATGGTTTAGAATAGCTTAAACAGATTTTTTTTAACATGCTCAAAACCTCCATGACAATAAGATATGAAAGTTGTTTGATGCTCCCATGCTTAATTAGAGTATAGGAAAATTGGTTGCATGATATATGATAATTATGACCACAAGGGTCCTAGCTTGTTTGTGAACCAAACTTATATGTATAGTTCCTTTGATGTTTTTGCCATAAAACTTGTTTAGGTTTTCCATACTTTAGGCCACCTAAAACCTAGTTTAAAGACTTGGAAGGTTTCGGCCAAACATATGCTATGAGATAAAGAAAGGAAAAACCTAGGAAACCTAAGACACAATTTAAATGTATGCTTATAGTGCTTGACTTTTATACATGTTATGAAATGTGTTATGACTTTCTATGCTTTTATGCCATTTGAACAAATTCCATGCTTGATGAGGTTCGGCCATGTAGGGTTTAAAGACCTAGAAACCTTAAAATTTAGACCTCATGTGTTAAAGATGCTTCTTATGAAATTGAGATAACATGTTGATTGTGTTCACATGCTTATATATTTAACTATGATTCAAATGGACACCTTAAAGTCTCGGCCATGAAAGGATACATGCCTTAGAAACCCTAGAACTTACATTGAACATTCTCATGTCACTCTCCATGGAATATGAAATGTAGAAAGCTAAAAATTCACATGCTATATATTGTTAGTGACCTAAATTGATGCTAAGGGAAGTTTCGGCCATGACCACTTGTATGATGCCATTTATAAATTTATACATGATGTTAGAGTAAGTTCACATGCTTGTATGCTTGCTTAAAAACCTAAATGAGTACTTGTAAGTTTCGGCCATGACATAATTTTAAGGGCTTAAAGGATTTAGGAACTAACTCAATTGTGCTTACCATATTCCTTGAAACAAATGCTATAAATATGGTTAAGGTTTCCATGCTTTATGTCATTTAGAACCTTGTTTCACACTTGTTAAGGTTCGGCCAAATGAGGTTTAAGGACTTGGAGAACTTAGAGTCCAAGTAAATCTTGTTTATAATACTTCCTATGAAAATGATATGTGGATGAATTAGGTTCTACATGCTTGGATGTTGTTTAAAACCTAAATTGGCACCTAAGAGGGTTTCGGCCAAGATAAGAACCCAAAGGATTAGGAAGCTTAGTACCCAAATTAATCATGTTACATTGTTCCTTATGATTGGATGAGCATATGATACACTTTTATGCTTAGACATGTATGCTTGTGAGCTATACAAGATGAGAATTTCAACGATATGTTATGAGTTCAAAATATGCATGCTTTATGTTATGATATGTGGGTAAATTTTACATGCTTTGATAATATGATATGAGCTGAAAATATGCATGCTTATGTTATGATATGTGGTTAAATTATGCATGCTTTGATGCTATGTTTAGTGCTTAAAATATGCATGCTTTCATGATATGCTATGTGGTTGAATTATGCATGCTTGATGATATGCTTTATGCTTAAGATATGCATGTTTTTATGATCTATGCCTAAGTGATGCATATTGTTATGATATGATGTATGCCTAAGTGATGCATACCTTTATGATATGATGTATGCCTAAGTGATGCATACTTTTATGACATGATGTATGCCTAAGTGATGCATACTTTTATGATATGATGTGTGCCTAAGTGATGCATGCTTTTATGATGTATGATATGTATAAGTATGACATGTACTTTACTTTATATGGCTTGTACCAAGGGTGGGCTCCATAAGCGCCCCGGGGTCGATGGAATAAGACTCGGGCCTCGTTAGGGATGGGCTCCTAAGTGCCCCTAGGTCGATGGAGTAAGACTCGGGCCTAGTATGTTGCCTTGTAGGGTTCAAGACTTGCTACCTTGGACCTACATAGGTTGCGCGCAATATGTAAGTGGTACATAGCCGGGATCCCCTTTAAGTTGAGATTATGTTCAAGTATATATGTAAGAAGAAATGGTTTTAAAGATCATGAGACATACACATGTTTTTCGGATACATGTTTTTCAAAATCATATTGCATATACCTTATGATGATTTATGATATGCCATGGTTAGATATGATTATGTTATGTTCCATGATATGTCCATGTGTAGGATATGCCATGACTCCTTATGACGATATGCCATGATTAGATACGATTATGTTATGCTTCATGCTATGCTTTACGCTATGATATGCCATGACTAGTTATGATTTCTTCATGTTGCATGATATGCTTAAAAGAGTATGTTACATTATGTCATGACTAGTTGAAATGATGCCATGTTGAGACATTCTTTGATTATACTATGATTTTCGGTTTTAGTGAGTAGGAAAGGAACTTACTGAGCCATGAGTGCTCACAGCTTACTGTCCTTGTACCACAGATAAAGGAAAAAGCTGGATGAGCTAGAGGAGCAGCAGGAGAGGCAAGGAGATGTGTGTGGCAGTGGCTAGGCAACCAAATAAGAACCTGCTTTAAAAACTTTTAAAGAACTATGCTTTGGTATCATGAATTGTAGTACCGTATGTGTGACTTGATGTTATGTTTCTACTAATTTTGATATCATGTTATTGAGGCCATGATAGTGTAGTTTGGATTTGATGAAAGGGAAAACAAAAGAAAAGTTTTTATTAAACTAAGAGAATTATTTTAAGTCTTCCGCTGTTTTAAAAAGAAAAATTTGTACATAGAGTAACGTAGCCCCGTCCCTTGGGGTTAGCAGGGAGGGCGGGCGTTACACTTAGTTTATTTGGCACCAATAATACAAGTAAGTATAATAACCAAAAATCAAATGCCTTTATTTATATAGAATATGATACAACAAGTCCAAAATACAATCATCAAATGATTGGCTCTAGGGCTCTAGCTATCAATCTCCCACTAGCACTAGTGCCAATCAGTGTAGGCTCGAAGCCCCAATGACCTAGTGTGACCATCATGCTTCCTCTGTGCCAAAGCCTTGGTCAAGGGATCTGCGATGTTAGCCTCTGTAGGTACTCTGCAAATCTTCACATCTCCTCTCTCGATGATCTCTCGAATGAGATGGAAGCCCCGTAGTATGTGTTTGGTCCGCTGGTGTGAGCGAGGTTCCTTCGCCTGTGCTATAGCTCCATTGTTGTGACAATAGAGCTCGATAGGGTCAGCAATGCTAGGAACCACCCCAAGTTTAGTGATGAACTTGTGAATCCAAACTGCCTTCTTTTCTGCCTCTGAGGCAGCAATATACTCGGCCTCTGTCGTAGAATCAGCTACTGTGTCTTGCTTCGAACTCTTCCAGCTCACACCACCACTACAAATGCAAAACACGAACCCCGACTACGATCTATAGTCATCCTGGTCGGTCTGAAAGCTAGCATCACTGTAACCCTTTACAGCTAGCTCATCATTGCCTCCATATATCAAGAAATATTCTTTAGTCCTTCTTAAGTACTTAAGAATATTCTTGACCGCTATCCAGTGACTTTCACCTGGATCTGACTGGTATCTGCTCGTCATGCTCAAAGCATACGAGACATCAGGTCGAGTACATAGCATGGCGTACATGATCGATCCTATGGCTGAGGCATAAGGGATCTGATCCATGTGGTCTCTCTCCTCTCTAGAAGAGGGACCTTGAGTCTTCGAAAGACTCACGCCATGTGACATCGGCGGAAATCCCTTCTTGGAGTTCTGCATGGCAAACCGAAGGAGTACCTTGTCAATATATGTACTCTGACTTAGGCCAAGCAATCTCTTAGATCTATCTCTATAGATCTGTATCCCTAGAATGCGAGATGCCTCGCCTAGGTCCTTCATTGAGAAGCAACTCCCTAGCCAGGTCTTGACAGACTGAAGAATAGGGATGCCCTTCCCAATGAGCAGTATGTCATCCACATACAATATGAGGAAGACAACTATGTCTCCTACAACCTTCTTATAGACACAAGGTTCATCTTCGTTCTTGATGAAACCAAACTGTTTGATTGCATCATCGAATTGAAGATTTACAGCTCAGAGAAGCTTGCTTTAGTCCACAAATGGACCTATGCAGCTTGCATACTCTGCTAGTATGCCGTGGATCTAAAAAACCCTCAGGTTGTGTCATGTACACATCCTCGAGTAGGTTTCCATTCGCAAATGCGGTTTTGACGTCCATCTGCCAGATCTCGTAATCGTGGTAAGCTGCAATAGCAAGCATGATCCGAATGGACTTAAACATCGCTACTGGAGAAAAGGTTTCATCATAGTCAATACCATGAATCTGCTTGAAACCTTTAGCTACCAAGCGACCCTTATAGATAAGTCCATCCATATCAGTCTTTCTCTTAAAGACCCACTTACACCCAATGGGTTTTACTCCTTCAGGTGGATCAACCAAAGTCCATACTTAGTTGGTATACATGGATTCCATCTCGGATCTCATGGCTTCTAGCCATTTCTAGGAATCTGGTCTCATCACAGCTTCCTGATAGGTGGTGGGCTCATCCTCTATGAGCACAATGTCATCATGGTCAGACAAGAGAAATGAGTATCTCTCAGGCTGACGACGTACCCTATCAGACCTGCGAAGAGGTATGTCTACTTGAACTGGTTGTTGTTCCTCAACTCCTTGTGGAACAACATCATCCACAACACTTTGTGGTTCCAGTTCAATTTCCATCAAGGCATCAGTGCTATTGTTCGCATCTTGAACTTCTTCAAGATCGAACGTGCTCCCACTAGTCTTTCTAGAAACAAAGTCCCTTTCTAGAAAGACCCCAGTCTTTGCCACAACTACCTTGTGCTGACTGGGAATGTAGAAGTAATATCCCTTAGTTTCCTTGGGATATCCAATAAAATAGCACCTATCGGATTTGGGTCCTAACTTGTCTGAGACTTGACGTCGAACGTAAGCCTTACAACCCCAAATCCTCATGAAAGACACCTGGGCATCCTTCCCAGTCCATATCCTATATGGTGTCTTTATCACGGCCTTGGATGGAACTCGGTTGAGTATGAAAGTTGCCGTGTCTAGAGCATAGCCCAAAGGTATGTCGGAAGATCTGTGTGACTCATCATCAATCGTACCATATATTAGGGTACGATTCCTCCTTTCGGATACACCATTCCACTGTGGTGTTCCAGGAGGAGTGAGTTGGGATAGAATCCCACACTCAGCTAGATAGTCACGAAACTCATGGCTAAGGTATTCTCCACCTCGATCAGATCGAAGTATCTTAATACTCTTGCCAAGCTGGTTTTGTACTTCATTCTTGAATTCTTTGAACTTTTCAAAGGATTCAGACTTATGTGTCATCAAGTACACATAACCATATCTACTGAAGTCATGAAGTATCTATAACTGCCTCTAGCAGCAACATTGAAAGGGCCACATACATCACTATGTATGAGTCCTAACAAATCAGTTGCTCTCTCGCTGTGCCCACTAAAGGGAGTCTTGGTCATCTTGCCTTGTAGGCATGACTTGCATATCTCATATGATTCAAAATCAAATGAGTCCAATAAACCATCCTTATGGAGCTGGGATAAGCGCTTGTCATTTATATGACCTAAGCGACAGTGCCAGAGGTAGGTTGGTTCATGTCATTTGACTTGAACCTCTTGGTATTTATGTTATAGATAGGGCTCTCAAGGTCTAGAATATAGAGTCCGTTTATCAGAGGTGTACTACAATAGAATATATCGTTTTAATAGACGGAACAACATTTGTTCTTTATTGTAAACGAGAAACCTTTCTTGTCCAAACAAGAAACTGATATAATGTTCTTAGTTAATGCAGGCACATAACAACAATCGACTAACTCTAGTACAAGCCCAGAGGGCTGAGATAGAAAGTAGGTCCCTACAGCAACATCAGCAACCCGTGCTCCATTGCCTACTCGTAGGTCCACCTCGCCCTTTGTCAATGCCTGCTATTTCTCAGCGCCTGCATATCAGTACAAATGTGAGAAGCACATCCAGTATCTAATACTCATGATGTAGAAATAGATAGATTGACTTCTATAACATATATACCTGAAATGGAAGACTCACTTCGCTTCTTCTTAAGATCCTCCAAGTATACCTTGTAGTTCCTCTTCCAGTGCCCGGTCTGACCGAAGTGGAAGCAGGTAGCATCCTTGGCGACCCCTCCTTTAGGCTTCAGTCCCTTGCCTTTGCCCTTGGTTTGGGACTTTCCCTTACCTTTGGGCTTGCCCTTGCCCTTGTGTTTCTGAACCATCAGAATAGAGTGGGGCTTTGCCTTCTTAAGGTTCAGTTCAGCAGTTCATAACATGCTAAGCAGCTCGGGCAGTGGCTTGTCAATCTCGTTCATATTGTAATTTAGAATGAATTGACTGTAGCTATCCGGCAAGGATTGCAAGATCAGGTCAGTAGCTAGCTCTTGGCTAAGAGGGAACCCCAACCTTTGTAGGTTCTCTATGTACCCAATCATTTTGAGTACATATGGGCCCACTAGAGCCCCGTCTGACATCTTGCACTGAAACAGTGCCCTTGAGATCTCAAATCTCTCATGCCTCTCTTGTCCTTGATACAGTTGACGAAGATGTTCAACCATATCGTAAGCGCCCATTAACTCGTGTTGCTTCTGAAGCTCAGAGTTCATGGTCGCGAGCATTAGACAAGACACATCTAATGCGTCATCTTGATGCTTCTTGAAAGCATCTCGGTCAGCTCGCGGGGCAGTGGCAGGAGGAGCCTCCGGAATGGGCTGCTCCAGAACGTACAGTTTACATTCTTAGGTGAGAACTATTCTCAGGTTCCTGTACCAGTCCAAGAAGTTTGCTCCGTTGAGCTTGTCCTTCTCGAGGACAGATCGTAGGGAGAAGGTGCTCGTGTTCGACGTCATGGTAATCTACAACAGAAATAAAACTAGAAATAAATATCATATTCTTAATCATTTAATTAGGCCTTTAACTAAATGATGCTCCCACTGAATTATATAATTCATGTGGGACAAGATCCACATCATACTAACCCTTGAGTTAGCTTTGGCTAATACGCCCAAGACTTAGTATAATCGGTAGGTAACGATTACTAATTACATCTCTATGCAACTCTTGTTTATAGGATCAAATCCGCATTTATATTAAAACTCGAGTTATCTTTGGATAATACGCCCAAGAGTTAATATAAACGTGATTTTGACCTATCTACCAACCATTGGATAATGCCTATAGTTAAACTCGATCTAATTGAGTTAACTAGTTACTCAATCTAATTGAGTTGTACTCACCCATGCGTAGATAGGCAGGACCAAAATTGTCCCTCCATACCCTACAAAGATAGTATGTGTTGCTCTGCTTTGGCAGATTCAACAACAACATGCGATCGAGGTAGTGGTAGGTATCACGACATGGTAGGCATTACGAGTTGACGTGATTTAGATCTAATCTAAATGATGATGCGTATCAAATACTTGATTTAGATCTAATCTAATCGTGGGGTGCATCCTGTGCATGATTTAGATCTAATCTAATCGCTAGGCACTAATTAACTACTTAATTAAACATGCATCACATACATATAAGTAATTAATTAAATTATTTTGTGATTGTGTCATGGCCCTACTACGATCTTCTCAAGCCAATGAGAAGATCAGATGGTCAACCTAAGGTCAACAGCTTCTCAAGCTTCTTTCTTTGACCACCTTGTGTTGCTCGCGCCCTCCTCGTAACTCCGTCTCGTGTGGACCTTCCACCGCTTCAAAATTTACATTACAATTTTGAAACTAAAGTTACATTTGAGTCTAAACCTAATTTACAACCAGAATATAAGAGAAAGGCACGACGCGCAGGTCGTGAAAATAAAATAAAAAAAATAAATACAGCACGCACATCACATAACGGCACGCAGGCCGTATTATGAATCACAACACATTTCCAAATCCAATTTGGGTCGTTTGGGCCATGACTATCACAAAATTAATATATAATTCAAAATTATATATTTCTATAATTTTTTGTAATTTTTCTTTTTTATAATTTTACAATTTTTACGGGTACAATTTCCCGGTGGTTCCGTTTAGCGATTTTCGGGCGCAATCGCGGAACGAATCCCCTTGCGGGGCCAGGGGCAACGCCCCTACCCGTGATCTAACCATCGCGAGGGTTGCTTTGCGATCTAACAGCGCCTTAGCCCGCTGTCCCAAAAAGATTTGGGGCGAAACCAAGCCGTTTTGAAAAAAATCTTCCCGGTAGCGGAAGCCTACAAGTGCCGAAACACTTGTGCTTCGCTTCTACGAGAAAATTACCCATAAAAACTATAAAAAACCTAAATTTACAGAAAATCACAGAAGCTATTTTTTTTCATAAAAAAAACAAAAACAAACTCGTTCACGCCTTCGCACGTGTCTCTGATACCACTGTTGGGTTTTTCAGTCCGCGAAAACCGTATTTTCGCGTTGCGGAAACCCCGAATCACCCATGCCACTGGATCTCGTGCGAAGGATAGATTTCAATAATTTAAATATGAGTACGAGTTTACTAAAACTTAGATCTACTTCTAGATCGACATGGAAGAGATCTATACCTTCGATGCGTGCCTTTTTCGTATCCCGCTCGTCCAAGATTCGTCGGATCTCGAAAGTATCAAGGATAGATACTTCTCTATACGTATCCACACGAACACACTAGGTGGAGATGACCAAAACAAGGTGTGCTAGCACCTTTGGATGGTTCGGCCAAGAGAGGAGAGGGAGAGCAAAATTGGAGCAAGGAAGAAGATGAAGGAATGAATGAGATTAATTCACAAAAATGAAAACATATCACCCATTCATGTGGCCGGCCACATTAAGAGGGTGAGTAACTCCCATGAAATTGCAAGAGTCACAACTCTTGGTAACACCCATGAAGTGGCATCCCACTTAAGCAACCATGATGATGTGGAGCATCATCATTGGCCCACTCAATGCCAACTCACCAATGAGGTGGCATAAAGTCAAGTCAAACTTGACTTTTTATCTTCCTCTCAAGTCAAGTCAAACTTGACCAAATCTCTTCCATGGTTGATCTAATCTAACCATTTGATTCAAGCCAACTTAATATAATGAATCTAATTCATTAAATTAAGTTGATCTAATGAGTCATAATCTAAATTAGACTCATTGAATACATGAATCAACTTGAGTCCAACTCAAGTTAGCCTAATTAGGATTACTCTTAATCCAATTTGATTCATCAAATGAATCTAATCCTCTTGGTTCATCATATGAACCTAATCTCCATCTAATTGTCCTTAGTGTGTGACCCTATAGGTTCTTGTAACGTTGGCAATGCCCCTAAACCCAATTAGGAGCATAAGTAATGAGCGGTATCTAGCAACACATCATTACTACCCAGGTTACAAGAATGTTGAGATCCAACATCACCTTGTGACTACTAATTGTGACTCCTCACAATATATGACAAGTGTCCTTCTATCCTAGACATCTAGATTGATGAATGTGAGGCATAGACCGTGTCATCCTCTGATCAAACTAAATCTTGAACTCCAAGTAGACTCACAAATCAAATGAGCTCAATATCTCATATTGACTCATTTGGGTATGGCCATGCACTTCGTGGTCTCACTCTATCAAGAATACCGATGTCTCTCCCATCATATAGGAGGGATAGATCCCATCTACATCACTCACATCCCTCTGTAAAATTCATTACATACCCAGTAATTGCCTTTATAGTCCATCCAATTACGGGTGACGTTTGACGAAACCAAAGTACATAACTCCTTATGTAGGGAACCATGGTGACTTCAGGTCTAAGGACTAGTAGTCATACTAATAGTCACATGAGAAAGTATATGACACTCATATAACGATCCATGATACTTTCTCATGGCGGGTCATTCAATATACATTCTCTAATGTATATCCATGTATCAACTTGATATCTCTAGATCCATGACTTATGAGATCAAGTTATCGAGTTGACCTACATGCTAGTCTTATTGCATTAACATTGTCCCTGAATGTTAATACTCGACTAGGAATGATTAAGAGTAGTGTTCCCTATATCATCTCACTATCGATTCAATTAATCGATTGATATAGGTAAGAACATTCTACTCAAGGACGTTATTATACTTAGTTTATTTGGCACCAATAATACAAGTAAGTATAATAACCAAAAATCAAATGCCTTTATTTATATAGAATATGATACAACAAGTCCAAAATACAATCATCAAATGATTGGCTCTAGGGCTCTAGCTAACACCTAATTATGCTCATGTTGTTCCTTGAAATAATTGCTATGAAATTTGTTTAGGGTTCTCATGCTTTTAGGACACTTGAACCCTAGATTCAAGCCTTACAAGTCTCGGCCACAACATGTTTAAGGGCCTAGGAAATTTAGAACTTAACCTAATTATGCTCATGATGTTCCTTGTAATAATTGCTATGAAATTGGTTTTGGGTTTCCATGCTTTTAGGACACTTGAAACCTAGTTCCAAGCCTTAAGGGTTTCGTCCACAACAAGTTTAAGGGCCTAGGAAACTTGGAACCTAACCTAATTATGCTCATGATGTTCCTTGTATTAATTGCTATGAAATTTGTTTAAGGTTTCCATGTGTTTATGACACTTGAAACCTAGCTCCAAGCCTTAAAGGTTTCGGCCACAACAAGTTTAAGGGCCTAGGAAACTTGGAACCTAACCTAACTATGCTCATGATGTTCCTTGTAACATTTGCTTAGGTTTCACATGCTTGAATGTTGTTTTTAACCCAATGTAATGATTGATAAGATTCGGCCATTATAAGATTTATAAGCTTAGGAAACCTAGAACCTAACCTAAAGCATGCTCATGATGTTTCCTTATGGTATATGATATGATATTGGTTTTAGGGTTCACATGCTTGTATGTTGATTTCTAACCTAAGTCACATCTATATGTTTCGGCCATTACATGACATTAGGGTTAGAAATCTAAATATGATTTCCCATGTATCTCACATGAAATGTTTATAATGTGCTAAGATCTTGTTATGCTTCTATGTTTAATTATGTACACTTATGATCTATGTATGATGGTAACCCTTATGCTATGCTGCGTGTTATGATGATGAGCTGTGTGCCCAAATTATGCATGCTATTTATGATGAGCTGTGTGCCCAAATTATGCATGTAATTATGATGTACTGTGTGCCCAAATTTTACATACCATTATGATGAGCTGTATGCCCAAATTCTGTATGGTATGATATGATAAGAAATATGATGTGCATGAAATATTAAGAACCATGATATGTATGACATACTACTTTACTTTATATGGCTTGTACCAAGGGTGAGCTCCATAAGCGCCCCGGGGTCGATGGACTAAGAAACGAGCCTCGTTAGGGATGGGCTCCTAAGTGCCCCTAGGTCGATGGACTAAGAAACGAGTCTAGTATGTATGCCTTGTAGGGTTCAAGAC
Source organism: Zingiber officinale (assembly GCF_018446385.1). Classification (NCBI taxonomy): domain Eukaryota; kingdom Viridiplantae; phylum Streptophyta; class Magnoliopsida; order Zingiberales; family Zingiberaceae; genus Zingiber; species Zingiber officinale. The sequence continues at coordinate 82,641,715 of NC_056002.1, forward strand.
TTGCTACCTTGAACCTACATAGGACGCGCGCATTTATGTATGTGGTACAGTCCGGGGCCCTAATCATGTTATGATTATGTTTAAGTATGTATGTAATAAGTTTTCAAAGGACATGTTGCATATATTATTGCATGAATCATGTTTTTGAAAGTCATCTCGCATAACACTTTATAATTATGTTACGATATACCATGATGCTTATGATTATGACATGTTATATTAGGATGAACTTTATGATTAGGTTATGATATGCTATGATCATGATTATGATATGCTAGGATGCACTTTATGATTATATTATGATATGCTATGATCATGATTATGATATGCTAGGATGCACTTTATGATTATATTATGATATGCTATAATGCTTATAATTATATTATGTTATGCTAGGATGAACTTTATGATCATGTTACGATATGCTATGATTATGATTATGTTATGCTAGGATGCATGTTATGATATGCCATGATACCTTTCGATTATGTTATGATATGATGCTTCTATACATGATATGATGAGTTGTCTTTATGATTTATGCCTTGGAGATTTAGTTATGCTATACGGTTTTTGTGAGTAGGAAAGGATCTTACTTAGCCTTGTGTGCTCACAGCTTACTTTCCTTGTACCACAGATAAGGGCAAAGAATGGATGTACTAAGGGAGCAGCAGGAGGGGGCAAGAAGGACGTGTGTAGTAGTGACTCGGCTAAAGAGAAAGACCTGCTTCTAGTTAATAAGAATTATATTTATGTCGTTCTTTTATGACTCCATGACATTTCATCTTGCTCTTTGGTATTATGGTTTTAAATTTATGTTAAGCATGTTATGTGACTCATATGATAGGTAGTTAGTGATGATGATTTGAAAAGTAAAGAAAAAGTTTTAAAAAAAATTTATACTATAGATAAGACTTCCGCTGTTTTAAGAAGAAAAGATAAGTAACCCCCGTCAGCTTGATCAGGATGGGGCGGAGCGTTACAAAAGTGCACTAAGAAAATTCTCCTTCTCTGAAGGCGGAGAAGCCTTTTACACTCTAATTGCTCAGAACTACTGCTAGGAATTGCTTACAGATTGATTGCTTGAGTTGTTATTGAATTCCTAGCTTCAGGGGCCTTTATATAGCTCCTTGAAAGTCTATCCCGAGGGTCCAAGGCGCCTCCAACAAGGTTCAAGGCGCCTCCAGCTCGGTCAGCGGATAAAACTTTATCCGCAACGCAAACGGTCAAATCTGACATGTTGACGGCGCCTTCAACAGGGTTGAAGGCGCCTCCAAGCCTGCTGGAGGCGTCTCCAAGCTGGCAGCACATTTTCCAGCGTGGTTTTTCCAACTTCCGACGCTCCGTTCTCTTGGGTGACTGCGGCCAATCGGAATAGGGCTCACCCGGACCCAATTCCCGGCCTTTTCCTCGAGCAGCCTTCCGTCCCGGCTTCATGTCCCTCGAACGCCACGCACGCTCTTCACGCCCACCGGTGTACTCTTCCGCAGCTCTCTCGTCCTTCGGACGCACCGAGCCCGTCGGCTCCCTTCCCGTGCCATCCTTCTCGCTAGCTGCGTCTTCCGCTCGACTTCCTGTGTTCCTAAGCTCCTACACACTCAGACACAGTGATCAAATACAGCAGGACCTAACCAACTTGGTTGATCACATCGAAACTACCACGGGGTCCAACAGCCTTGACCCTGATTCTACTCCTATACAGGACTCCTCAACCTTTTTATGTGATGATGTTGTAGTTGTAGATGATTTTGCTTCTTCTAATATTGTTGCTGCAGATATTGTTGATGCAGGTGTTGTTGGTGATGTTGAGGAGCTAAATGAGCCATATTATGAATCTATCGATAAGGAAAGTGTAGGGGAATGCTTACTGGAAGCATTACCTCAAGGATCACCAAAAATAGAGGATGTAAGTGTAGGGTCTTGTGCAAGGGAGCCAAGTACCCAAGAATCACCACATGAGGTTGTACATTCACCAGAATCAGAGTCCGAGTTATTATTTGATGAAGAGGAAGTCACATCCACTCTTCTAAAACCTTCAGGTACCTTTCAGCATTGCAAGGTTAGTAAGTTTTGTGATCTTTCAGAAAATTTCATTGAGGTACCTATTATTGATTTTATTGGATGTGATGTATTTTTCAATACATGCTTTATAGAGACTGATATTATTTCATCTGTTTCTTACCCCGCTTGCATGTGGGAGGTGCTCTCTTTCTTTGACTTTATAGGCCACCATAGGCTTCCAAATTGGTTGCTCCATCTGAACCGCCTCTGACCTCCGGGAAGAATTTTTAAAGAGCAATTGGTTGTAGGAGAAGTGTTGACCCCAGCTCAAGTAATTCCACTCCCAACTTGGATTTTGCACCTTAACCGTTTGCAACCACCGGGAAGGATCATTCCACTACTGGCGTGGCTTCTACTTCTGAACCGTCTTCAACCGCCAGGAATAAAGGGGAGTTCGTTCCTTTCCTTTCTTTTTCTTGCTTTCCTTTATCTTTATACTTGCATGTTTGTTTGCTTCCATACTTTGCTTTCATACTTTGCTTTTTTGTTTTGCATTTTGTTTGGTTTTTGTTTATTATACCTTGCTTGATTTTGAGTCATATCTCCCTAGATGTCCCTTTATAATGCTTTGAGAATCGAAAAATACAGTTAAGTTTGACTATCAAGTTTTGGTTTCTTTGGTATGGTTGGGTACATTAATTGCATTAGTCATTTGTTGTGGTGATGGACTCTATCTTGTTAGATTATGCATTAGTGAGGTTGTTTCCACACTTATCCTTAATCCTCTTGTGTGTGATAGCACTTGTGATACTTGACACTCTAGAACTTGCTTTGATTCTTTTTGAAATTATGGTAACATAAGCTTGCATGAATATGATAGAGGCAAATTTTCTTATTCATCTCTTAGTTGTTCCTCTACTTTGTTGTTCTTATCAGTAAGCATTTCACCTATTGCTTTCATGTTTCATTGTACTTCTCTTGTCATATCTTCTCATTGCCATTATATTTTCATTATCATTATCATTGTACTTCCCTTGTCATATCTTCTCATTGTCGTTATATTTTCACTAGCATATCTTTATCGATTCATTCATTCCCTAGTCCTTTGATGAGAGCATTGGGTGATTGCATGATGAGTTATATTTTCATTGTCACATCTTTATTGGTTTATTTTAGCCCCCTATTGTTGAGTTTTAGATGATATCATGATTTGTTATATTGTCCGAGACGGACAAGTTTAAGTGTGGGGGATGCAAATACGTATGGACGAATGCTTGTTGAAAAAAAAAATCTCTCTATGTTAAAAAAAAGTAAAAAAAAAGAAAAAAAAAGAAAAGAAAAGAAAAAAAACAAAGAAGGGAAAAAAAGTTGAAAAAAAATAAAAAGAGAGGAAGAAAAAAAAATTCTAAAGCATTTGTTATTTTGTTATCCAGCAGGCCTTCACCTTAGTAACCTACCCCAAAGCAATGGCTAGGCGGAAGTCACAAACTGGGAGATCCTTAGAGGCTTACGAGCTTGACTTGACAACGTCGAGAGCAGCTGGATCGACGAGCTCCCGAGTGTCTTGTGGGCACTTCGCATGACTCCAAAAGAGGCGATCGACACAGCACCATTCCAGCTAGTGTATGGAGGAGAAGCGGTGGTCCCCATAGAGGTGGGAATAGAATTCGACCGAGTGTGACTTTACGATGAGGGAAATGTCAAGCGGAAGTTGTTGGACCTCACTTGGTAGATGAAATATGGGATAAAGTTGTCGTTCGACAAATGTGTAACACCCATAGAGTAATTAGCAAGATTTTAGATATTGTTTTTTTATCATGAATAAAAAATAGGCCTTATGTGTAAAATTTGCAAAAATAATAAAATAAAATAGAACCAAAAAGAGATGACCAGGGTTTTGAACCTTGGATCTCTTACTAGATATATGTATGTGTTAACCAATAGACCAAGAGAAGTTATTGTTAAAGAGAGAGGTGACAATATAGTTAAGAGTAAGAAAAGAGCTTTTCCATTGAGAAGGAGAAGTTAGAGTTGCCCTCTTCCTCTCAAAAGAAAAGAGGATTCTTGCTTCCTCTTTTCATTAAGGAGAAGTAAAAGAAAGGAGAAGGAAAAGTACATTTTCCCTTCCTCCTCTCAAGATGAATAAAAGGGAAAATTAAAGAAGAAAATTCATTTTCTCCTCTTCTTGCTTCCCCCTCCTCCTCACCGTGACCAAGAGCCTCTCCTCACCTCTCCTTGCCGAAATCCAAAAACAAAGGAGGACTCCTCTCTAGGAAGGCTCCACAAGCAAGATTTTCCCCCTAAGTAAATCAAACAAGGATGTAAGTATTCCCTCACCTGTGGTACAAGTCGCTTACGATATTTTCGAAAGATTAGAACGCTTGAAAATAAAAATAAAAAGAGAAGAAACCATGCTCATGGATCTTATTATGTTAGGATATGAATTTAGTTAAAGATTTATGTTGGATGTTGTTTAAGCTTGATATTCTTCTTAATATGTTTATTGACCTTCTTCTTAATAAGGTTCGGCCATGATGAATTTTTAGGGTTCATGAAGCTCCAAACCTAAGTTAGTATGCTCATAGACTTCCTTATGATATGTTATGAAATTAACTAGGTATTTATGTTCATATGTTGCTTAGAAGTTTATTTCTTGTTTTATGATGTTTCGGCCATGATGGAGTTTTAGGGTTTCATAAAGCTCAAAACCAACTTTAGCATGCTCATATACTTCTTTATGATATGTTATGGAATTAGCTAAGTATTCATGTTTATATGTTGCTTAGAAGTTTATTTCTTGCTTGAGGAAGTTTCGGCCATGATGGGGTTTTTTTTAGGGTTCATGAAGCTCCAAACCTAACTTAGTATGCTCATAGACTTCTTTATGATATGTTATGGAATTAGCTAAGTATTCATGTGTATATGTTGCTTAGAAGTTTATTTCTTGGTTTATGTAGTTTCGGCCATGATAGAGTTTTAGGGTTTCATAAAGCTCAAAACCTAATCTAGCATGCTCATAGACTTCTTTATGATATGTTATGAAATTAGCTAGGTATTCATGTTCATATGTTGCTTAGAAGTTTACTTCTTGTTGTATGATGTTTCGGCCATGATGGAGTTTTAGGGTTTCATGAAGCTCAAAACCTAATTTAGCATGCTCATAGACTTCCTTATGATATGTTATGAAATTAGCTAGGTATTCATGTTTATATGTTGCTTAGAAGTTTATTTCTTGCTTGATGAAGTTTCGACCATGATGAGGTTTTAGGGTTCATGAAGCTCAAAACCTAATTTAATATGCTCATAGACTCCTTTATGATATGTTATGAAATTAGCTAGGTATTCATGTTTATATGTTGCTTAGAAGTTTATTTCTTGCTTGACGAAGTTTCGGCCATGATGAGGTTTTAAGGTTCATGAAGCTCAAAACCTAAATTAGTATGCTCATAGACTTCTTTATGATATGTTATGAAATTGGCTAGGTATTCATGTTGTATGTTGCTTAGAAGTTATTTCCTTTCTTATGAACTTTCGGCCATAACTATAATCTAGGGTTCAAGAAAGTTTAAACATAACTTAGCAAGCTCATGGATTCCCTTATGTTATGATATGAAGGTAGCTTGGTATTTTTATGCTTCTGTAGAACTTAGTTTCATGCTTTTAAAGGTTCGGCCACAATTAAGTTAAAAGGCCTAGGAAGCTTAGAACCTACTACTTATGCTCTTGATATTCTTTATAGTTTATGACATGAATTTGATTTAAGGTTCACATGCTGATATGTCATTGTAACTTAAAAACCAAGCATGGTGACTCTCGGCCACCATATGAAACTAGGGTTAGAGACCCAATTATGACTTTGCTAGGTGTCTCACATACTAGAATACGAACTAGGAGATGCTAGTAAATGTTTTCCATGTATGATTATGGTTGCCTACGATGATTTATATACTTAATTAAGGATGCTCATGAATTATGCATGATGATGACTCTTATGATATGTTTTATGCTTAAGTATGCATGCTTTATGACCAGACAAGTAACATGTCTATTTATGTATGTTTAAGAATTATGCATGAAATGATTCTTATGATGACAATGTACCCAAGCATGTATGATTCCAAATATGTGGCATGTTCATTTATGTAAGCTCGTGAACCAAGCATGATAATGGTTTTAAATGATGGCTATGTGCCCATGAATGTATGCCTTATGATATGATAAGAAAATGATAAAGAGTTGCTTCCTTTAAGATTGGGATTAAGAGCACTCTTCATGTTAAGACAAAAGTATGACATCTATGTTAGTTAGAGCCCTAGAGCCAATCATTTGATGATTGTATGGACTCATTGTATCATATTCTTGTATATTAATAAAGGCATTTGTTTGGTTATTATACTTATTTATATTAGTGCCAAATAGACTAAGTATAATAGCGTCCTTGAGTAGAAGGTTCTTACCTATATCAATCGATTGGTTGAATCGAAAGTGAGATGATATAGGGAACACTACTCTAAATCATTCCTAGTCGAGTATTAACATTCAGGGACAATGTTAATACAATAAGACTAGCATGTAGGTCAGCTCGATGACTTGATCTCACAAGTCATGGATATAGAGATATCAAGCTGACACATGAGTATGCATTAGAGAATGTATACCGAATGACCCGCCATGAGAAAGTATCATGGATCGTTATATGAGTGTCATATACTTTCTCATGTGGCTATTAGTATGACTATTAGTCCTTAGACCTGAAGTCACCATGGATCCCTACATAAGGAGTTATGTACTTTGGTTTCGTCAAACGTCACCCGTAACTGGGTGGACTATAAAGGCGATTACTGGGTATATAACGAATTATGTAGAGGGATGTGAGTGATGTAGATGGGATCTATCCCTCCCATATGACGGGAGCGACATCGGTATTCTTGATAGAGTGAGACCACTAAGTGCATGGCCATGCCCAAATGAGTCAACATTAGATGTTGAGCTCATTTGATCGAGTGAGTCTACTTGGAGTTCAAGATTTAGATTGATTAGAGGATGACACGGTCTATGCCTCATATTGATCAATCTAGATGTCTAGGATAGAAGGACAATGTCTCATATATTGTGAGGAGTCACAATTAGTAGTCACAAGGTGATGTCGGATCTCGACATTCTTGTAACTTGGGTAGTAATGATGTGTTGCTAGATACCGCTCATTACTTATGCTCCTAAATGGGTTTAGGGCATTGCCAACGTTACAAGAACCTATAGGGTCACACACTTAGGACAATTAGATGGAGATTAGGTTCATATGATGAACCAAGAGGATTAGATTCATTTGATGAATCAAATTGGATTAAGAGTAATCCTAATTGGGCTAACTTGAGTTCGACTCAAGTTGATTCATGTGTTCAATGAGTCTAATTTAGATTATGACTTATTAAATCAATTTAATTTAATGAATTAGATTCATTATATTAAGTTGGCTTGAATCAAATGGTTGGATTAGATCAACCATGGCAGAGATTGGGTCAAGTTTGACTTGACTTGAGAAGGAAGACCAAAGGTCAATTTTGACTTGACCTTTTGCCACCTCATTGGTGAGTTGGCATTAGGTGGACCAATGATGATGTTCCACATCATCATGGTGTGCCACCTCATGGGAGTTACAACTCTTTAATGACTCCACATTAATTACACTTAATGTGGAAATGGGAGTTACTCATGAGAAGGTGGCCGGCCACTTGAATGAGGAGAATAATTTTCATTTTTGAAATTATTCCATCATTCATTCCTTCTTCTTCCTCCTAGAGAGTTCTTCTTGCTCTCTCCCTCTCCTCCTTCCTTGGCCGAACCACATAGGTGCTAGCACACCTTGGTTTTTGATCACCTCCATCTAGTGTGTCCGTGTGGATACTTCTAGAGGACCGTACGCTTGACGGTCTTGAGATCCGGCACCATTTGGACGAGTGGGATTCGCGTGGGGCGCGCATCAAGGGTAATGATCTTAACTTTAGTGTAGATCTAAAGTTTTTACAAACTCTTACAAGAAAAAGGTTTTTCGAAAAGTTTTGTTTCCGAATCTTTGCACTAGATCCATGGCTTTGGGTGACTCGGGGTTTCCGCGACGCGAAAAAGCGGTTTTCGCGGCCCGACGAACCCAACAGTGGTATCAGAGCTACGTGCAAAGACTTGTACGAGTTCATTTGTATTTTTTTGAAAAATATACCTTCTGTGATTTTCTGTAAAAATTGAGTTTTTAGAGTTTTTTTGAGTAATTTTTCCGTAGAAGCGAAGCACAAGTGTCTCGGCACTTGTAGGCTTCGGCTACTGGAAAGTTTTCTTTTAAACGGCTTCGTTTTGCCCCAAATCCGTTTGGGACAGCGAGGTCGGGTGCCATTAGATCGCAAAGGAGCAACTCACGATGGTTAGATCGTGGCTAGGGGCATTGCCCCTAACCCCGCAAGGGAATTTGCTTCGCGATTGCACCCGAAATCGCTAAAAACGAACCCGCCGGGAAGATTTTTCCGAAACGGCAATGTCTCGACCCAAATCGTTTTGGGACAGCGGGTTTAGGCGCTGTTGGATCGCATAGGAACCCTCGCGATGGTTAGATAGCGGGTAGGGCTCTGCCCCTGGGCCCCGCAAGGGGATCCGTTCCGTGATTGCGCCCGAAATCGCTAAACGGGACCGCCGGGAAATTTTACTCATAAAAATTGTAAAAATTATTTTTAAAATTACAGAAAAATTATGAAAAATATATAATTTTGAATTATATATTAATTTGTGATAGTCATGGCCCAAAATACCCAATAAGATTGGATTTGTGTTGTAATTCATAATACGGCCTGCGTGCCGTCATATGATTGTGTGTGCTGTATTTTTATTTTATTTTATTTTCACGGCCTGCGCGTCGTGCCTTTCTCTTATTCTGGTTGTAAATTAGATTTAGACTCGAATGTAACTCGAGTTCAAATTGTAATGTACAAATTAGAGCGGTGGAGGGTCCACACGAGACGGAGTTCCGAGGCGGGCACGAGCAACACAAGTTGGTCAAAGGGAGGAGCTTGGAGAAGCTGTTGACCCTAGGTTGACCATTCGATCTTCTCATTGGCTTGAGAAGATCGTAGTAGGGCCATGACTAAATCACAAATATATTAATTAATTAATTGTTATGTATCTGATGCATGTTTAATAATTAATTAATTAATTAATTAGTGCCTTAACGATTAGATTAAATCTAAGTCGTGCACATGATGCACCCTTGTGATTAGATTAGATCTAAGTCGTGCACAAGATGCATCCTTCTCGATTAGGTTAGATCTAGATCGAACCAACTCTAAATGCCTAACCGTGCCGTGATACCTATCACTACCTCGATCACATGTATTGTTGAATCTGCCAAAGCAGAGCAATACATATTATCTTGGTAGGGTACGGAGGGACAATCTTGGTCCCGCCTATCAACGCATGGGTGAATACAAACTCAATTAGATTGAGTATTCCTAGTTACTCGGTTGGATCGAGTCAACTATAGGCATTCTTCCAATAGTTGGAAAGGTAGGACAAAATCACGTTTATATTAACTCTCGGGCGTATTAGCCAAAGCTAACTCGAGTTTTAATATAAATGCGGATATTGATTCTATAAACAAGAGTTGCATAGAGATGTAATTGGTAATTGTTACTCACCGATCATACTAAGCCTTGGGCGTATTAGCCAAAGCTAACTCAAGGGTTAGTATAATGTGGATCTTGTCCCACAAGAATTATAGAATTATGGGAGCATCATTTAATTAAAGGCCTAATTAAATGATTTTAAAGAATATGATATTTATTTATTTCTGTTGTAGATAACCATTACGTCGAACACGAATTCCTTCTCTCTGCGATCTGTCCTTGAGAAGGACAAACTCAACGGAGCGAATTTCCTGGACTGGTACAGGAACTTGAGAATAGTTCTCACCCAGGAACGTAAACTGTACGTTCTGGAGCAGCTCATTCCGGAGGCTCCTCCTGCCAATGCCTCGCGAGCAGACAAAGATGCTTACAAGAAGCATCAAGACGACGCATTAGATGTGTCCTGTCTATTGCTCGCGACCATGAACTCTGAGCTTTAGAAGCAACACGAGTTGATGGGTGCTTACGATATGGTTGAGCATCTTCGCCAACTATATCAGGGACAAGCGAGGCATGAGAGATTTGAGATCTCTAAGGCACTGTTTCAGTGCAAGATGTCAGACGGGGCTCCTGTAGGTCCTTATGTACTCAAGATGATTGGGTACATAGAGAACCTACAAAGACTGGGGTTCCCACTTGGCCAATAGCTGGCCACTGACTTGATCTTGCAGTCCTTGCCGGATAGCTATAGTCAATTCGTTCTCAAATATAACATGAACGAGATTGACAAGCCACTGCCCGAGCTACTTAGTATGTTACGAACTGCTGAGATTAACCTTAAGAAGGTTAAGCCCATTCTGATGGTCCAGAAGCACAAGGGCAAGGGCAAGCCCAAAGGTAAGGGAAAGTCCCAAACCAAGGGAAAAGGCAAGGCACTGAAGCCTAAAGGAGGGGTCGCAAGGATGCTACCTGCTTCCACTGCGGTCAAGAGGAACTGCAAGGTATACTTGGAGGATCTTAAGAAGAAGCGAAGTGAGACTTGCACTTTAGGTATATATGTTATAGAAGTCAATCTATCTATTTCTACATCATGGGTATTAGATAATGTGCTTCTCACATTTGTCTTGATGTGCAGGCGCTGAGAAATAGGGAAGGGCGAGGTGGACCCACGAGTAGGCAATGGAGCATGGGTTGCTGCTATTGCTATTATCAGCTATCTCTGCCCTCTGGGCTTGTACTAGATTTAGATGATTGTTGTTATGTGCCTGCTCTTACTAAGAACATAGTTTCAGTTTCTTGTTTAGACAAGAAAGGATACTCTTTTATAATAAAAGACAAATGTTGTTCTATTTATTTAAAAGATATGTTCTATTGTAGTGCACCACTAATAAACGGACTCTATATTCTAGACCTTGAGAGCCCTATTTATAACATAAACACCAAGAAGTTCAAGTCAAATGACCTGAACCACACCTATCTCTGGCACTGTCGCTTAGGTCATATAAATGACAAGCGCTTATCCCAGCTCCATAAGGATGGTTTGCTGGACTCATTTGATTTTGAATCATATGAGATATGCGAGTCATGCCTACGAGGCAAGATGACCAAGACTCCCTTTAGTGGGCACAGCGAGAGAGCAACTGATTTGTTAGGACTCATACATAGTGATGTATGTGGCCCTTTCAATGTTGCTACTAGAGGTGGTTATAGATACTTCATCACATTTACTGATGACTTCAGTAGATATGGTTATGTGTACTTGATGACACATAAGTCTGAATCCTTTGAAAAGTTCAAAGAATTCAAGAATGAAGTACAGAACCAGCTTGGCAAGAGTATTAAAATACTTCGATCAGATCGAGGTGGTGAATACTTAAGCCATGAGTTTCATGACTATTTAGCTGAGTATGGGATTCTATCCCAACTCACTCCTCCTAGAACACCACAGTGGAATGGTGTGTCCGAAAGGAGGAATCGTACCTTATTAGATATGATACGGTCTATGATGAGTCACACAGATCTTCCGACATACCTCTGGGGTTATGCTCTAGACACGGCAGCTTTCATTCTCAACCGAGTTCCATCCAAGGCCGTGATAAAGACACCATATAGGATATGGACTGGGACAGGTGTCTTTCATGAGGATTTGGGGTTGTGAGGCTTACGTTCGACGTCAAGTCTTAGACAAATTAGGACCCAAATCTGACAAGTGCTATTTCATTGGATATCCCAAGGAAACTAAGGGATATTACTTCTACATTCCCAGTCAACACAAGGTAGTTGTGGTAAAGACTGGGGTCTTTCTAGAAAGAGACTTTGTTTCTAGAAAGACTAGTGGGAGCGCGTTCGATCTTGAAGAAGTTCAAGATGCGAACAATAGCACTGATGCCTCGATGGAAATTGAACTGGAACAAAGTGTTGTGGATGATGTTGTTCCACAAGCAGTTCAAGTAGACATACCTCTTCGCAGGTCCGATAGGGTACGTCGTCAGGCTGAGAGATACTCATTTCTCTTGTCTGACCATGATGACATTGTGCTCATAGAGGATGAGCCTACCACCTATCAGGAAGCTGTGATGAGACCAGATTCCGAGAAATGGCTAGAAGCCATGAGATCCGAGATGGAATCCATGTACACCAACCAAGTATGGACTTTGGTTGATCCACCTGAAGGGGAAAAACCCATTGGGTGTAAGTGGGTCTTTAAGAGAAAGACTGACATGGATGGACTTATCTATAAGGGTCACTTGGTAGCTAAAGGTTTCAAGCAGATTCATGGTATTGACTATGATGAAACCTTTTCTCCAGTAGCGATGTTTAAGTCCATTCGGATCATGCTTGCTATTGCAGCTTACCACGATTACGAGATCTGGCAGATGGACGTCAAAACCGTGTTTCTGAATGGAAACCTACTCGAGGATGTGTACATGACACAACCTGAGGGTTTTGTAGATCCAAAGCATACTAGCAGAGTATGCAAGTCCTAAAGCAAGCTTCTCGGAGTTGGAATCTTCGATTCAATGATGCAATCAAACAGTTTGGTTTCATCAAGAATGAAGATGAGCCTTGTGTCTACAAGAAGGTTGTAGGGGATATAGTTGTCTTCCTCATATTGTATGTGGATGACATACTACTCATTGGGAAGGACATCCCTTTGCTTCAGTCTGTCAAGACCTGGCTAGGGAGTTGCTTCTCAATGAAGGACTTAGGTTAGGCATCCCGCATTCTAGGGATACAGATCTATAGAGATAGATCTAAGAGATTGCTTGGCCTAAGTCAGAGTATATACATTGACAAGGTACTCCTTCGGTTTGCCATGCAGAACTCCAAGAAGGGATTTCTGCCGATGTAACATGGCATGAGTCTTTTGAAGACTCAAAGTCCCTCTTCTAGAGAGGAGAGAGACCGCATGGATCAGATCCCTTATGCCTCAGCCATAGGATCGATCATGTACGCCATGCTATGTACTCGACCTGATGTCTCGTATGCTTTGAGCATGACGAGCAGATACCAGTCAGATCCAGGTGAAAGTCACTGGATAGCGGTCAAAAATATTCTTAAGTACTTAAGAAGGACTAAAGAATATTTCTTGATATATGGAGGCAATGATGAGCTAGCTGTAAAGGGTTACGGTGATGCTAGCTTCCAAACCGGGGATGACTATAGATCGTAGTCGGGTTCGTATTTTGCATTAATGGTGGCGCCACCACTGGAAGAGTTCAAGCAGGATATGGATGATTCTGTGTGGTACATTGTCGCATCGAAGAAAGGAGGCATTTGGATCCGCAAGTTCATCATTGAACTTGGGGTGGTTCCCAAGATTGCTGACCCCATTGCACTCTATTGTGACAACAATTGAGCTATAGCACAGCCAGGGGACCAAGCATATACTACGGCTTCCATCTCATTCGAGAGATTATCGATAGAGGAGATGTGAAGATTTGCAGAGTACCTATAGAGGCTAACATCGCAGATCCCTTGACCAAGGCTTTGGCACAGAGGAAGCATGATGGTCACACTAGGTCATTAGGCCTTAGAGCCTATACTGATTGGCACTAGTGCTAGTGGGAGATTGTTAGTTAGAGCCCTAGAGCCAATCATTTGATGATTGTATGGACTCATTGTATCATATTCTTGTATATTAATAAAGGCATTTGTTTGGTTATTATACTTATTTATATTAGTGCCAAATAGACTAAGTATAATAGCGTCCTTGAGTAGAAAGTTCTTACCTATATCAATCGATTGGTTGAATCGATAGTGAGATGATATAGGGAACACTACTCTAAATCATTCCTAGTCGAGTATTAACATTCAGGGACAATGTTAATACAATAAGACTAGCATGTAGGTCAACTCGATGACTTGATCTCACAAGTCATGGATATAGAGATATCAAGTTGACACATGGGTATGCATTAGAGAATGTATACTGAATGACCCGCCATGAGAAAGTATCATGGATCGTTATATGAGTGTCATATACTTTCTCATGTGGCTATTAGTATGACTATTAGTCCTTAGACCTGAAGTCACCATGGATCCCTACATAAGGAGTTATGTACTTTGGTTTCGTCAAACGTCACCCGTAACTGGGTGGACTATAAAGGCGATTACTGGGTATATAACGAATTATGTAGAGGGATGTGAGTGATGTAGATGGGATCTATCCCTCCCATATGACGGGAGCGACATCGGTATTCTTGATAGAGTGAGACCACTAAGTGCATGGCCATGCCCAAATGAGTCAACATTAGATGTTGAGCTCATTTGATCGAGTGAGTCTACTTGGAGTTCAAGATTTAGATTGATTAGAGGATGACACGGTCTATGCCTCATATTGTTCAATCTAGATGTCTAGGATAGAAGGACAATGTCTCATATATTGTGAGGAGTCACAATTAGTAGTCACAAGGTGATGTCGGATCTCGACATTCTTGTAACTTGGGTAGTAATAATGTGTTGCTAGATACCGCTCATTACTTATGCTCCTAAATGGGTTTAGGGCATTGCCAACGTTACAAGAACCTATAGGGTCACACACTTAGGACAATTAGATGGAGATTAGGTTCATATGATGAACCAAGAGGATTAGATTCATTTGATGAATCAAATTGGATTAAGAGTAATCCTAATTGGGCTAACTTGAGTTCGACTCAAGTTGATTCATGTGTTCAATGAGTCTAATTTAGATTATGACTTATTAAATCAATTTAATTTAATGAATTAGATTCATTATATTAAGTTGGCTTGAATCAAATGGTTGGATTAGATCAACCATGGTAGAGATTGGGTCAAGTTTGACTTGACTTGAGAAGGAAGACCAAAGGTCAATTTTGACTTGACCTTTTGCCACCTCATTGGTGAGTTGGCATTAGGTGGACCAATGATGATGTTCCACATCATCATGGTGTGCCACCTCATGGGAGTTACAACTCTTTAATGGCTCCACATTAATTACACTTAATGTGGAAATGGGAGTTACTCATGAGAAGGTGGCCGACCACTTGAATGAGGAGAATAATTTTCATTTTTGAAATTATTCCATCATTCATTCCTTCTTCTTCCTCCTAGAGAGTTCTTCTTGCTCTCTCCCTCTCCTCCTTCCTTGGCCGAACCACATAGGTGCTAGCACACCTTGGTTTTTGGTCACCTCCATCTAGTGTGTCTGTGTGGATACTTTTAGAGGACCGTACGCTTGACGATCTTGAGATCCGACACCATTTGGACGAGCGGGATTCGCGTGGGGCGCGCATCAAGGGTAATGATCTTAACTTTAGTGTAGATCTAAAGTTTTTACAAACTCGTACAAGAAAAAGGTTTTTCGAAAAGTTTTGTTTCTGAATCTTTGCACGAGATCCATGGCTTTGGGTGACTCGGGGTTTCCGCGACGCGAAAAAGCGATTTTCGCGGCCCGACGAACCCAACAATCTATGATGATATGATATGACAGTTATGATGATATGTTATGCATGACATGTACTTTACTTTGTATGGCTTGTACCAAGGGTGGGCTCCATAAGCGCTCTAGACCGACGGACTATGAACGGGTCTAGTAAAAAGGGATGGGCTCCTTAGAACGCCCCTAGGCAGACGGACTATGAACGGGTCTAGATCCCTAGTTGGTTCGGGGCTAGCTATCCTGTCCTAGGGATTGCGCGCATTTATGTATGTATGTGGTACAAGCCGGGCTCTCATGATGATGATATTATGTTTAAATATTAAAAGATATGTTTAAAGACATCTTGCACTCGACATGACATATGTTTTAGAAAGGACATTTTGCATAATGCACCCATTCACATATGACATGGTTCTTTTATGATTCATATGACCTGATGATATGTTATGTTTCTTATGATTCACCTCACATGATCTCTTTATTTATGATATGTTAGAATCATGGTTGATAATGATATGTTATGATAAGGAACTATGCTCATATTACATATTGTTAGATGATTATGTCTTCATTGATGATATGCTTATATGATTATGCTTTGAGATACAGTTTTTGTGAGTAGGAAAGGATTTTACTGAGCCTGTGTGCTCATAACTTACTTCCTTGTACCACAGATAAAGGCAAGGGATGGATGACTTAAGGGAGCTGCAGGAGAGGCAAGGAGGTGTGTGTGGCAGTGGCTCGGCTAAGACAAATAAGACCTGCTATGATATTTTGTTATGTTTGACATGAACCATTTGTATTTATGTTACATTCTAGTATAATTTCATGACATTTCCGCTGCTTTATGATACTAGAAAGAAATTTTAAATATGCATGTATCCTGGAATAGTTAAGTAAGCAAGTAGCCCCGTCCCTCTTAGTAGCAGGGAGGGCGGGTGTTACAGTTTGGTATCAGAGCGAGGTTAGCCTTCCCACTGCACACACATCGAGTCTCTTTTTGACGCTCCAAGTAAGAAAATTTTCTATGCTTAGTATATTTCTTTTATGATGCTTATGCTCAGTTTATTTATTTATTTTATTTATGATGCTTATGCTCAGTTTATTTATTTATGTTATTTATGATACTTATGCTCAGTTTATTTATTTATTTTATTTTATGATGCTTATGCTCAGTTTATTTATTTATTTTATTTATGATGCTTATGCTCAGTTTATTTATTTATTTTATTTATGATGCTTTAGTAGTATGCTTGCTTACTTTATTCTTTTAAGTCACAGTTTTAGTTTAGGTTGCATGATGGTAGGTTAGGGATGATAACACAACAAACTTACAAATTGTTAGAAATGACGTTAACCTTTCGTTAGTCTGGTTAGAAATTATATTAACTTATGCTAGCTCTGTTGTCATTAATGAAGATAAGGATGGCTAGAAGACGTAATACCAGAGCAGAGGAAACAACACCTCCACTTGATCTGATGCATGTAGTTACCGAACTCCAGCGTCAAGTTACGTAACAGCAGCAGATGATCACTGCTCTGTTGAATCAACAGGGGAATCCTGTTACCCCGCCAGGACTCCAGAACGTAGTACCAGTAATACCTACGGCTGTTCCAGTACCATCGGCACCTGCACCACCGGTAGGCCCAGCTCCAGTGGTTCGTCAGGAGGCATATCTGATTCAGTGGCAGAGACTGAAGCCGGAAGCTTTCTCCGGTAACTGTGAACCATGGGACGCACAGGCCTGATTCAAGACTGTGGAGAGTATAGTGGAGTTACTAGATTGGCCTGAACACGAGAAAGTCAAATGTGCATCATTCTGCCTTACTGGAGATGCCAGGATGTGGTGGGATAGAGTGAAGGCAAAAAGACAAGTAAATCAGATGACGTGGAAAGACTTCGAGACAGAATTTTTCGAAGAATTTTTCCATATGCGAGTCACAAATAAACACTATGATGAGTTCACCGAGTTCTGGCAAGGTGATCTATCGGTCAATGAAGATGTTAAGAAATTCAACCGCTTGGCACGTCTGTGCCCAGAGTTGGTCAGCACGGAGAGAGAAATAGTCAGACTTATGCTTAAGATGCTCAGACCTTAGATAGCCCTGAATGTGGCCGACGGAGTTAATAGACCGCAGACCGCCGAAGAATTAATCAGCTGTGCTCTGATCACGGAACACTATCAAAAGGCAATGAATGAGGGCAAGAATCAGACTCAGTCGGGAGGACAGAAATCTCAAAGTACCCGAACTAGCTGGAAAGGAAATCACAGTGGCAAGAGGAAGCAATGGAGTGATTCCAAGAGTGGTCCAGCGAGCAAGCAACTCATGTTCCCTCAATGTACTACTTGCGGGAAGAAGCAGCCGGGGATATGCCGTATAGGTACAAACAGATGCTACAACTGTGGAATGGAAGGACATATGGCTCGGAACTGTCCTACTCAGATCCAGACACCTATCCCTCCGCAGGTTCAGAACAAAGGTGTGCTTCCACAGCTACACCTGATGTAAGCTGCGATAGAAGGCCTGCAGATAAGCCAAGAGAGACTGGAAGCTCCGCCAGTAGCGACGGATGCCAGAATTTCCTCCATCACCAAGGAGGATGCGGCCAATGCTTCTACGGTCATCACAGGTCAGATAATTGTTTTTAATCAGTATGCTACTGTGCTATTTGACACTGGGGCAACACACTCGTTTATTTCTACACCTTTCACTGGAAAGATAGACATGCCACCCCAAACCTTGGATTGAAAATTTTTAACAACGTTACCTTCGGGAGATGTGATGCCATCCACCCATATAGTGCGAGCCGCACCCCGTCAGAATTGCAAACAGAGAACTCTACTATAATCTGATAGTGCTAGACATGCAGGATTATGATATCATACTGGGCATGGATTTCCTGAGTAAATACGGAGCTTCAATAGAGTGCGGAAAAAGAAGAGTAATTTTCCGGCCTGAGGCAGAACCGACCTTCGAATTCATTGGGGAAAACAAGAAAGAAGTTAAAAAGTTTTTATCAGCTTTAAAGGCACAGAAGATGTTAGACAGTGGATGCACTGGGTTTCTAGCTCATGTGGTTAATACAAATCAGGCAAGGGAACTGAAGCCAGAAGATGTCAAAGTCGTATGCAACTACCCAGAGGTATTTCCTGATGAACTACCAGGGTTAGCACCTGACCGAGAAATCGAGTTCGAGATCGAATTGATTCCTGGTACAAAGCCGATCTCTAAAGCACCTTACCGTATGGCGCCGGCTGAATTGGAGGAACTTCAAAAACAGCTACGGGAGTTGCTCGACAAGGGACTTATCCGCCCTAGTCACTCACCATGGGGAGCTCCTGTACTGTTTGTTAAAAAGAAAGATGGGTCTATGCGAATGTGCATAGATTATCGAGCACTGACTAAAGTTACAATCAAGAACAGATATCCCTTACCACGGATTGACGATCTGTTCGATCAGTTGAAGGGGGCTACTGTTTTCTCTAAGATTGACTTGAGGTTTGGCTTTCATCAAGTGAAGGTGAAACAAGATGATATACCAAAAATAGCCTTCCGAACAAGATACGGACATTATGAGTTCGTAGTAATGCCCATTCGGAGTGACAAATGCTCCTGCTCTATTCATGGATCTGATGAACCGAGTGTTCTCAATATATCTCGACAAATTTGTGATTGTTTTTATCGATGATATTCTCATTTATTCGAGAACCCAGGAAGAGCATGCCCAACACCTGGAAATAGTATTACAAATTCTTCGGGAAAAACAATTGTATGCAAAATTCTCCAAATGCGAATTTTGGCTTGACCAAGTATCGTTTCTGGGTCATGTTATCTCTAGGGATGGAGTAATGGTAGACCCAATCAAGATCGAAGCCGTCAGTAACTGGAATAGGCCAAGGAATGCCAGCGAAATCAGGAGTTTCCTCGGACTAGCAGGTTATTACCGGAAGTTTGTAGAGGGTTTCTCCAGAATCACAGCACCAATGACAGCCCTCACTCAGAAAAATAAGAAGTACGAATGGACAGATGACTGCGAGAAGAGTTTCACAGAACAGAAAAAGAGACTGACCAGTGCTCCAATTCTTATTCTTCCGGAAAGCAACGAAGGATTTGATATGTACAGCGACACTTCTAAATCAGGATTCGGAGCTGTACTCATGCAAAACGACAAAGTCATTGCCTATGCCTCCAGGCAACTCAAGTAACACGAGAAAAATTATCCCACACACGATTTGGAACTAGCAGCCGTAGTCTTTGCTCTTAAGATATGGAGACATTATCTATATGGAGCACAGTGTAAGATCTATACAGATCACCAAAGTCTGAAATATTTCTTCACACAGGAGGACCTGAACATGAGACAAAGAAGATGGCTTGAGCTAGTCAAGGACTATGACTGCGAGATCTTTTATCATCCGGGAAAAGCGAACAAAGTGGCTGATGCACTCAGCCGGAAGTTGTAGGCCACCGAAGTACCCGAAACTATTTTAAGTTCGAGGACGAACTTTTATGAGGTATGGGGGACTGTAACACCCATAGAGTACTTAGCAAGATTTTAGATATTATTTTTTTATCGTGAATAAAAAATAGGCCTTATGTGTAAAATTTGCAAAAATAATAAAATAAAATAGAACAAAAAAGAGATGACCAGGGTTTTGAACCTTGGATCTCTTACTAGATATATGTATGTGTTAACCAATAGACCAAGAGAAGTTATTGTTAAAGAGAGAGGTGACAATATAGTTAAGAGTAAGAAAAGAGCTTTTCCATTGAGAAGGAGAAGTTAGAGTTGCCCTCTTCCTCTCAAAAGAAAAGAGGATTCTTGCTTCCTCTTTTCATTAAGGAGAAGTAAAAGAAAGGAGAAGGAAAAGTACATTTTCCCTTCCTCCTCTCATGATGAATAAAAGGGGAAATTAAAGAAGAAAATTCATTTTCTCCTCTTCCTCCTTCCCCCTCCTCCTCACCGTGACCAAGAGCCTCTCCTCACCTCTCCTTGCCAAAATCCAAAAACAAAGGAGGACTCCTCTCTAGGAAGGCTCCACAAGCAAGATTTCCCCCCTAAGTAAATCAAACAAGGATTTTCCCCCGAAACTCCTTATTTTTGATCTCCAAGTCCTCGATGGCCTAGAGCTTCCTGGTGTTGGCCAAGTTGAGCTTGGACTCAAAAGAATTGGCCTGTTTATCAAGTTGAGCCAATTGTGTAGCCTGCTCGGATCCCTTGCTCTTCTCCGCCTCTAGCTGATCGGAGCTCTTACTTAGATCAACTCTTAATTGAGCCATCTCAGTGCTCATTTGCTCCAGCTACACCTGAGAAGCCGCTGCTTGGCCACTCGGGGCGCAACTATTTAACTTCTTGCTCTAAAAGGTGAGCCTTTGGCGCATGGTCAGAATTTCTATCCAATACTACAAGGAAGCAGGAATTTATTAGGGCCGAGTGGTTATAAATAGGAACATACAAGTAAAATACTTACCCTAGTGGACATTTGGTATGACTATCGGCGAGCGCCCCTGGAGGCATGATTGCCGCTTGGGACTTGGCATCGGCCCATATCTGTGTGAGGTACCCTTGGTAATTATTTGGTGCTCTGGAGCACAAGATTCGACGCTATCAGAGTCATGCCACTCATCCGTAGGCAGATGAATGATCGCTGTTATGTTGCATTGGCCACTCAGAGCAGACAGGGCTGAAGTTGCTCTACCAGCCGACTGAGACGTTGATGTCAGTTGGATGCGAGACTTCTAAGCCTTCGGTAGTGGTGACGGTATGAAAGAAACCGGCAACACACAGATAGTTCCTTATGGAAGCCCAGACAGGGAAGGCGTCCAATCGGACAACAAGGATGTATTGGGAATGGTCGTCGTTTAGGCAATAGGCGCCGAGGTTTCACCTCACTCAGAAGGAAGGCGCAAGCTAGTTTTGGCTTGGGTCTGCATCGTAGAGGAAGTGGATTAAGAGGCAGTCTCCACACAGTGCCTCTTTTGGCTTATCAGCGGCTCCCCAAAAGAAGCCGATTCCGAGGCCTTGTCGACGGGAATCACCGGAAGTCGTTTCGATGGAGGATTCGTTGAGCCAACCGCTTCACCGCTAGCAGTCCGGATGGATACCCCTTTGCTCACTTGAGCTTGCACTCCCATGCTCTATCTGAGTAGATATTCTTGCGAGCTGACCAGATGTAAGCCTCAGCTCTCCATTTCGGCTACGGTCACAACATTGATCTCAGTGTCCACGAGTTTGGATTTTCCGGCCAGACGTGCGCGCAACATAAGTTGAGCTACAAAAGGAAAAGATAAATCAGTTAGATTCAAAGGTTAGACTAAGAAAGAGCATACCTAGGTTGGATGGAAGCTTCGTACGGATTGGACTCATGCCAAACACGTAGATGATGCCCTCTAGCAGCAACTTTTGAATATGATACTTCTATCTAGTCAAGCTTGATGCTGCTTGTGGATAGTCCACTCGACCTTTGTACTTACCGAGTGATAGTGGATTTGCAACCTCTAGGTGCCAGTGGTTGGGAAATCCATCCAATCGAGAAAATATACGAAGAAAAAGTAGTCCTTCTAATGTTTATTGGAGGACGACATCTTATCGAAGAAGAGCAAGCCCACTCGGGCTTGGAATAAGAAGGCCCCCAGCTTGGATAGTTTAGGATTATAAAAGTAGTGAAAGAGCTGAGGGGTCAAAGGAATGTCATGCAGGCGAAAAAGGACGATGACCCCGCACAGCAGCCTAAAAGAGTTCGAGACTAATTGGTGGAGAGAGAGATGAAAGTATTTACAAACTGTAGAAAAAAATAGGTGGACCGGGAACCGCAAACTGGCAGTGAATTGATCTCTAAAGAATCATAAACAACCCGACAGTGGTTCACTCGACCGATAAAAAGAAGAAGGAAGAACAATTTCATAGCCAGGGGGAAGCTCATAAGCAGCTTGTAAACTCTCAGCATCACCCCCGTCGAACCTGGATTCGATGGAAGTGTACTAGAGTCCAGGGACAAGGGCAAGGGATTGTGAGGTACTTGCAATAAAAAACTAAGAAATCGAAGAGCAATGAAATGATTTGATTGGAAAGAGGAGGGAGGTTACAAGGAAGATCGTTGGAAAGGAAGAAGGACGTAGCATCACTGGGAAGCTCGAAGAAGAAGATGCGAAGTGAGCAAGACGACGACGCACGAAAGGTTTATAAACCTCGCGACCGATCAACCTCAGCCGTCCGATCCAGAGTTATGGAAACCTAGAAGCAGATCCAACCATTGAATTTGAAAAGGCGCAAGTTGCGTCGCAAGAGGATATCTGCCTATCACATCGAGCATGCGGCAGCAATGCAGGACACGTGTCCTTACTGCATAGCATTTAATGAACTTAATTAAAAAGGTAAGGCCACGTGCTTGGCCATAATTATCAACGATTTGCATGATCTTCAAGAAATTTAGATAACGTTAGCCAAGACCGTGCTCGCCCAAGGATGCACAAGGAAAGGAAGTTTAGCTGCCAAGTGTTTCTGCCCATCATTTCGGTTGGTACAGGGGACGGGTCAGTGCTGCCTATCATCCCGATTGGCACAGTGGAAGAGTCACAGGGTTAAACGTCCTAAGCACCATCTGCCCTAGCCACAACCTAAGAGATCTATAGGCACAACATGACAAATGAAGCCAAATGGCATTGTCTTATGGATCGATCAGCAATTAAGGACCGAGAACAGTCCGATCGAATGTGGAAATCATCTAAGACACCAAATGTCCAATCAGTCAGACTTACAACCTCCTTCAACTAGACTTGAAGGGGAAGCTTATGATGTGGCGATAAGGAGGAGCCTACCTGGCATGGGTCTATTGCCACGATGTAGGTCAAAGTTGAGGTGATCAACACCATGGCTTAAGCTAGGCCAACCCAAGAAGGAAGTGGTTACAGCAACCTATCGGAGGAACCACCGTCCGGTGACCGTCTGGATGAACTAGTGTCCGATTAGCTCAGTCAGTAGGAGAGTGGGCTGAGTGGGCCTTAATAATGAACCAATAAAATACTAAAAGAGGAAAAGACAGATACTTAATATGGGGAAGAGAAAAATAAAAGAGAACACCCCATCTATCATTGAATGTGAAGAAGCTAAGATAAAGATGTCTTCTTTCGATAATTAATAATCATTAAACAGGAAAAGGTTGAGGGTCACTAAGAAAGGTATAAAAGAGTATGCTAGGTATGAAGAAAGACAAGATTGATCTATATCTCTATTATTTTTTATTTCTCTTCCTACTATTATTTCTAACTTGAGCATTGGAGGGCCAACACCAAGGACCCCTTCCTTGTTTGGTTTGTTTTGTAGAGAGGAGCGAGGTCTTCATCTAGTCAGCAGAGCAACCACAACCCCGATTTTCCAGCTTCACGCTTTCGGACAGGATCATTTACCATTTAATGATTTTATTCCATGTGTTAAACAAGTCTAAATGTAGTAGTTCAAGAATTAAACTTGTTTGATGTTGATTAATTAGTTTATGTGTAGATTTGATTTGTTTCCTTGTTGACAAATATTACAAACTTTGTTTTCCAAGTTTCTTAATTTATGTAATCCTTTAACTAGTTTACTTTTACTTAGTTTGGATACATTCCTAAAATGAGTGTGGCCCAATCTTCTATGTCACAACCAACTTTCCCCTTGTTGTGTCAAAAGATACTTAAATGAAGATTCAAGTAATTAGTTAATAGTGTATATGTTATTTTGACAGATTCCTTTTAAAGTTATATTAAAGCCTTTAATTAAGCATTCATTAGCATCAAATTCTACTACATAACCTATATCACACAATTGATTGATACTAAGTAAATTGAAATCAAAATTTTCAACAAATAAAAATTTATGAATAATTATGTTAGACTTGAGTTCAATGTTACTTGACCTAATAACTGTAAGTTATCCATTGTTTCTAAAAGTTACTAATCCAACTCTATTTATTAAGACTCTTGCTAAGGATATTTTTAATGCCCATGTTTATATTGATGATATTATTTTTGGATCAACTGACATTTCATTTATAAAAGAGTTTAGATCCACTATGGAAAGCGAATTTCAAATGTACTTAGTAGGTGAACTTAACTATTTTCTAGGGTTACAAGTCAGGCAAACTAAAGAAGGTATTTATGTCTATCAACCCAAGTATGCTAACAAACTAACTAAAATTTTTGAATGAAAAATTATAAATACTTAGCAACCCCAATGGTCCTAAATATAAAATTGGACAATAACCCAATTGGAAAAAGTTTCGATGCAAAATACTATAGAAGTGCATTTTTTATTAATTCTTTCGTATATTTATGTTGATGTACATAATTTTCTTCTTTTGTTTGTTTTATTTGTATGCCTAACAAATTAAAAGTACTCCTACTAGACTGATTTCAAATACTTTCCCATTAGAATTATAAATTCTTTTAAAAATTCAATGTTGGTTGATCCAAAAACTATATCATCTACATATACTTGTACTATGAAAATATCTTTTCCTAAAATTTTAGCAAATAAAGTGGAATCAATTTGTCCTTGTTTAAAATTTTTAGATATTAAGTATGATGATGGTCTTTCATACCATGCCCTAGGAGCTTATTTTAGGTCATATAAGGCATTTTAAAGTTTAAATACATGAATCCAGGTGTTTGAGTTTTATATACTTCTTCTTTGATGAAACCATTTAAGAAGGTAGACTTAACAACCATTTGATATAGGTGAATCCTTTATATGTTGCATAGACTATAAACATTCTAATGAATTCAAGCCTAACCACTAGTGCATAGGTTTCATCATAGTCTAGGTCTTCTACTTAACTAAATCTTCTAGCTTCTAAGTGGGTTTTATTTCTAACAATATTTCTTCGTCATCTAATTTATTTCAAAAACCCCATTTAGTATCTATAATAGATTTATCTTTTTGTGAAGGTATTAAGAACTAAACTTGGTTTCTTTCAAATTAAGCTAATTCTTCTTCCATTCATATCACCAAATCAGGATCAAGTAATGCTTCATCTATAATTTTAGGTTCAAGTTTGGATATTATATAAATTTAACTTATGTTTCTAAATGATGACCTTATTCTGATTCCTTGATTTGAGTCTCTTAAGATTTGATTGGTTGGGTGATTTGTATTTGTTCTAGGTATTCTTATAGTTTGATATCCTTCTTCTTCTTATTCATTTGGATCATTTTGCATTTCTTCATCTAAATTGTTTCTTATATTTTCTAAGCCTCCCCCTAAGTCATTGCTTAGTTTATTAAAAATTAATTCTTTATTTTGGTTTAATTTAGGGTTCTTAATATTTTCTTCATCAAAAATTATATTTTTTATTTCCTCAACTTTTAATGTGTTTTATTATATACTCTATATGCTCTACTTGTAAGATATGACACTTAAATAATAATTAAATAATAAGTGTTATTTGAGAAATAACCTTATAGAATTTTCTGGAAAATTTTCAAAATTTAAACGAAGTCCGTATGACATGTTTTAAGGGAATGTATCTATTAGGCTAGGAGAAAGCCTGTTTGAAATATCACTCAAGTGGGAGTTGATTGATTTAATTAACATAATATTTTAATTCATTAATTAAAGTATAAATATCAAATTCACCAGATCCTTTCATCTCCTCCCAATCACTAATGCCGCATCACCCCTCTCCCGATCCCGATGTCGTTGTCGTGCGACCCTGATCGTCAATGCTGTCCATCACCACTCCACCCCTCTCCTATCTGCCAATTGCAGTGAGCACCAGCACTGAACCACCTCCTTGCCAGGTTGCTCTTGGACAACAACCATCAGGTTGTCACCACACGCGATGACCGCCAAGATGATTTGTCATTGTCGACCCTTCTTTGACTATGAGCGAGAGAGCCATGTTGGATCGAGATGGCTAGAGGGGTGGGGGGGGGGTGAATAGCGCTCGTGGATTTCACATGTTGGATTCGTAAAATGATCAAGAATTACACACAGCGGAAATAAAATAAAGACAACAAACACACAAGAGAACACCAAGGTTTTACCTGGTTCGGAGCTTTGGGTGACTCCTACTCCAAGGCCCGCGATCGTTGATCGCTTTCTGTGGGCAACAACTATATCGCGCAAAGATAGTACAAATATGTTTTACAATAAGTGCAGTAATAATAAAAGTTCTACCAATGATAGAATTAAAATCTCGGAGCTCCGGGTCGTTTGTAGCAGCACTTCAGGGCATCTTTTGGAGCAGCACATTGTAGTAGAAGCACTTTAGAATTGATGATATATACTGCTATTCAACACCCCTTTTATGCACTGCTGGAGGCGCCTCCAACAAGCGGAGTCAGCCGCGTGGATCAGAACGGACCTGGTCGCAACTCATCCACTTAAAGGTGCCTTCAAGCTAATCCAAGGCGCCTCCAATCTCTGGTCTAAGGCGCCTCCAACTCCATCCGAGGAGCCTCCAGCAATGCTTTGCGACTAGCTCACATTCTGCACCCGAGGCGCCTCCAAGCACCATGGAGGTGCCTCGGGCACTTTTCATCCGAGGCTTAGCTTGTTCCTTTTGTACCTGCAAGACACGTTAGTCCCAAACCAACAACATACCCTACAAGATAAAGTTAGAATAGATATAAACAAGATAAATTAAGTGATCGACAGTCGTCAGACTGTTCGGGTCTGACTTCAAATTTCCAACCGAAAATCCTATGTCGACCCTGTTGGAGTGTATACTGAAAGCCTAAGCTTTGTAAACATTCATGTTAAATAAAGAATCACATTTGGTCAATTTATCTACATTTGTTTGTAGTTGTTCAATTAATTTATATTGTAGATAACATAACATGTGGGGTCATATGCAGAAGATAATGTTATCAGTACCTTATAAATTATAAACAGAAGCTCACGACCAAAATGGAAAGGAACAAACCATTAGAAGGTCGTAGTGTAATTAGGTATTAGTTTATCTTGACTATATAATTACACTAGTACACTCAGAGTGTATTGAGTAGGACCATTAGAGGTCGTTTCTTTTATACTGACTTTATAAAGGAACAAAGACCTCAGTTATTATGGAAGTGTGTGCTCTTAATCCTAATATAATAACAAGCACATATGTTTGATATTTATTTCTTTAATTTATCAATGGGTGAGATTTAGTTCGATGAATCAATAAACCCGATAAGTTGGGAAATGGTATCACTTATAGTGTGTGTTGTTGATTATAGAAGAACCGTGTCCTAGAGATACTAGGTTGATAATGTCCTCAAGAGGAGCTCATAAAGATTGTCATGTTAAACCCTGCAGGTGGACTTAGTCCGACATGATAATAAGTTTGAGTGGTACTACTCTTGGACTTAGATATTAATTAAATGAGTTGTCAGTAACTCACTTAATTAGTGGACATTCGATATCTTAAACACGGGAGACTAACACACTCATAATAAGAAGGAGCCCAAAATGTAATTTGGGATTGGTGCGGTAGTTCAATGATAGTTCTCTAGTGGAATGAATTATCATTGATAAAATTAAGTTGTGTGTTCGGGGCGAACACGGGATCGGGAGACCAAAACCAATTCCTCCTCTCGGTCCCTATCGTAGTCTCTTATTTATAGAGTTCTATACCCACCTATACCCACCTTCTATACCCACCAATAGGGGCCGGCCAAGCTAGCTTGGGAACAAGATTGGGTGGCCGGCCCTAGCTTGAACCCAAGCTAGTAGGGCCGACCAAATTAAATTAAAAAGAAATTTAATTTTAATTTTTATTATTATGTGGAAGATATAATTTAAAGAGAATTAAAATTAAAATATCTCTCTTGTAAAAGATCTACAAAGATTAAAGAAAGAGATTAGATCTCTTTCCTTATTTGTAGATTGGAGAGATGTTTTATTTTCTCTTTAAAATTATTCACATGTTGATAAAATTAAAATTATAGAAATTTCCTTTTATCAACCATGAAGAGATTTTAAAGAGAAATTTTATTTTTAAAATTTCCGGAAACAAATTAGGAAGTTTTAATTGTTGATTAAAACTTGTCTAAATTTTTTCCTTCATTGATGTGGTGTGGTTTTAATTTGGGAAATTTTATTTTATTTTTCTCAATAAAATCATGTCAAGGAAATTGAGGAAATTTTATTGTAATTAAATTTCCTAATTTGCCTAGGCCAAGGAATATAAAAGAAGGGGTGAGGGTGCCTTCATGAGATACAACATCTATTATTCCTCTCCCTCTTTTGTTCCTTGGTGTGGCCGGCCATCCTCTCCCTCTCTTCCTCTTGTGGTGGCCGAACCTCTCTCCCTTCCTTGGAGCTCTTGTGGTGGCCGGATACTACTTGGAGAAGAAGAAGAAGGAGAGAAAGCTAGCATCTCTTGGAGCTTGGTTAGTATTTTGGTTTTTCTCCTTGGTGAAGTTTTCCTTTTGTGGCCGAACCTTGCTTGGAGGAGAAGAAGGTGGTTGGTGGTTTCTCATCTCGGTAGATCGTTGCCCACACAACGTCCGAGGTTAGAAGAGGAATACGGTAGAAGATCAAGAGGTTTTTCTACAAGGTATAACTAGTAATTTTTATTTCCGCATCATGCTAGTTATTTATGGAAATAATACCAAATACAAGAGGCTTACGTTCTAGAATTTCGAATATGTTTTTTGATGCTGTGTTCTTTTATTTTTTCTTTTCCTTGTGATTTGATTGTTCTCTTTGGTTAACCTAAAGTTATTTTAGGAAATTAAATATTAGCTTTCTATAAAAGGTTTTGTCTAGTCGGTGGTGGTTGCTCCCATATCCAAGAAGGCCATGTGCCTCGCCACGTCAGTACTGGGAACCAATTATGGAAATTAATATTTAATGGAATTAATAACTTAAGGAGACTTGGGTCGAACGTGTAAAGTTTCGCAGGAGATCCAAGTCAAAACCTAAAAGAACAAATAGATTAAGTTTTGGATCAAACGTGTTAAGTTCCGCAGGCGATCCAAAATTTAATTTAAAAGAACACATGGTAGCTAGGAAAAGGTTCAGACCTTTGTACAAAATTTTTGTACAGTGGAACCTATAGGTTTTCCGAGTAGCAACCAACAATTGGTATCAGAGCTAGGGTTTTGCCTATGTGTATTTGGTATTTAGTTTAATTATGCACATGTCATACATAATTTAGGCAGGTTAATAGTAGGATGTGCTAACTTTGTGGATGCAGGATCCAACTATTATGGCTTTTAGTTATTATGTGTGTGATTGGACCCTTGGACATGTCAAGGGCATTTATATGTGTGCATGATTGTATTAAAATACAGAGCTGTATTTAGTTTTATTAGGATTTTATTTTTGATCTAGATACATGTACATTCCTTTTATGGAATATAGGATCAAAATGTAAAATTCTATTTATGTCGCGGATCGAATCTTGCAAAGCGTGGAACCTTCTAAGGACCAGAGGCGCAGCGGAACAAGGAGCAAGATGGATGCGACAGCAAGACCCGGTGGCGGTGGCCAAATATGGCAGCAGCTTGGGATGACAACACACGGAGGACAAGTAGAGATAAAAGCCATAATAGTTGAAAATTAGATTTTCTATTGCTTTTATATTATCTTTGTGTGCATGTTAGTTTACAAGTAAAGTAGGCTAGCATAGTTAAAATTCCTCATTTATAAATAACTAAGTGGGAGAGGATTTTAAATAAATCCCATGGTCTCCATTCTTGGTTTGTAAGTGATGCAAACAAGCTTGCGTTGGCTGAGTGCCTTCCTCCATAACGGATGAGCTTGTTTGCGGATCACTAGAACAGACTTCCATTTTTGGATGACTATAGGAAGTTAATTAAGAGCGTGTGATCTTCCCCAACGGAAGAGGCATAATCTTATTAATGGACTTAGTGTCAAGTAATGGTATACACTTAGACACATCTAATAGTATCCTCCCCAACGGAGTCACTGCTATTATTTGTGTGACCAAATGATACCAACTATTAATTTTATTTGTCAAAAAGTTAGGTTGACAAGATAATAAAATTAATGGGTTAAAACCCTCCTTTTACAAATGTTGAATTTGTATACGTCCACACTAACGTGGCATACAAAATTCACGGTGTTATGAGGTGTTGGTTAATTTAAAATAATATTGTTTAAGGAATCAATATTATTCTAAATTTAGAGTTCTGACCAAAAGTTATTTGTGATTCTTAGGATGTCTTTCAACCCACTGTCCATCATACTTCAACAGAATAGACTTACTGGACCAAACTACATAGATTGGAAAAGAAACTGGACATTTGTTCTGACTGAGCATTGCCCTGATGCACCCTCTGGTGAATCTACCCAAGAGGAAATTGAATATCATAGGAAATGGGTAAAAGCGGATGAGATGGCGCGGTGTTACATTTTGGCTTCAATGTCAAATGTATTGCAACATCGACATCAAGATTTACCAACAGCCTATGATATTATGAACAATCTCAAAGAACTCTTTGGTCATCGGGATAGGGCTTCTAGGCAAGAAGCCATGAGAAAGATAATGACCCACCATGCAAGAGGGTACTCCTGTAAGGGATCATATCCTAAAGATGATGGCTTATCTGAACGAGATAGATCCTTGGAGGAGAAATTGATGAAACCCGGATCGATATGATCCTCCAAACGCTACCTACAAGTTTTGAGTTCGCTGAACTATAATATGAATAAGAGGGTTTATTCATTAGCGGAACTCTTGACAAGCAGCAGAAGGATTATTTCATCACAATGCTCAAATTCACTATCTTGAAAATGGTTCTACTTCTAAACCGAAAGGAAAGAAGAAAAAAACAGGAAAGAAAGTGAATAAATCTCAGAGTACTGGATTTAAAGCTGGAATGAAGAAGCCAAGGGCAAGTGCTTCTATAAGGGCATTGGAAGGCGGACTGTCCTCGGAGGAACCAAAACAAAGGTATATCTCATACTCTAGTTGTTGAAACATGTTTAGCGGTGTTATCTACCAGCAACTGGGAGCCACTGATCATGTCTGCAATTCCTTGCGGGGTTCCAGGAAACCCGACGACTATCCGAAGGAGAAATTACCGTCTACATGGGCAATGCTACTAAGGTGGCAGGTGGGAGATGTCTACTTATCTTTTAGTAGAAATAGAAATTTGATTTTAAGAAATTGTCTTTATGTACCCAGTTTTAGAAAGAATTTAATTTCAGTTTCTAAACTGTTTTTAGATGGATATTCAGTTTCTTTCAGTAACGATGTAGTTATTAAAAGAAATAAAGTGATTTTCTATTCTGGTGCATTAGTTGGCAATTTGTATACTTTAAATCCAATTTCTTCCACAAAGCAAAACATGGAAATTTATAACTCATCTTCTAACTCTAATAAGAGAAAAGAACCTTCGGAAATGAACCAAGCATATCTTTGGCATCTAAGGCTTGGTCATATTAACTTAAGTAGGATTCAGAGGCTTATAGCCGATGGACTTTTGAGTTCATTTGAGTTGGAAAATTTTCCAACTTGTGAATCTTGCTTGGAAGGTAAAATGACCAAGAGGCCGTTCAAGGCCAAGGGGTATAGAGCCAAAGAAGTGTTAGAGTTGGTTCACTCTGATTTGTCCTATGTCCGTCCAGGCAAGAGGAGGTTTTGAATATTTTGTCTCTTTCATAGGCGATTATTCAAGATATGGATACATTTACCTAATGCGCCGCAAGTCCGAGTGCTTTGATAAGTTCAAAGAATACAAGGTGATGTGGAGAAACGACTAGGTAAAAGTATCAAGACACTACGGTCAGATCGTGGTGGCGAATACCTACTTATCAGAGGTCGGGATTCAATCCCAATTGTCCGCACCTGGAACACCCCAACGGAATGGTGTGGCAGAGCGAAGGAATAGGACTCTTATGGAGATGGTTAGATCAATGATAAGTTATTCGAATTACCAAATTCGTTTTGGGGATATGCGCTGGATATCGTTTGAACTTAGTACCTTCTAAATCAGTTTCTTCTACTCCCATAGAATTGTGGAATGAAATAGCCTATGACATATTCGGTTTAGTAGTCCGCACATGTCTTTGAAACGATCTTGATAAGTTAGAATCCGTGTTCGCGTGTTTGTAGGATATCCCAAAGGAACAAAAGGTGGTTTATTTTATAGTCCTAAAGTTTTTCAAGGTCATTGTTAGCACCAATGCCCAGTTTTTAGAAGAAGACTATATAATGGATCACAAGCCCGATAGTAAAGTTGTTTTAGAAGAACTTAGAGAGGACATGTCATACCAACAGTACAAGATGAAGTACCACAAGAGGCTGCAACACGTGTCACACATGATACACAACCACAGATAGTGCCTCGTCGTAGTGGGAGGGTTGTAAGGCACTGAAGATTCATGTTTTGGGAGAGTCTTGAACTTGATCCGGGTAAACATGAACCTGATCCACGAACATATGACGAAGCACTCCAAGATATAGATGCAACATCTTGGCAAAAGGCAATGAATTCAAATAGAGTCTATGTACTCTAATAAAGTCTGGAGCTTGTAGAACCACCTGATGGTGTAAAAGCCGTTGGATGCAAGTGGATTTACAAAAGGAAAAGAGGGAAGGTAGAGACCTTCAAAGCTAGGCTTGTTGCGAAAGGGTACACTCGGAAAGAGGGAATCGATTATGAGGAGACCTTTTCACCGGTAGCCATGCTTAAGTCTATCCGGATACTCTTATCCATTGCTCATATGGATTATGAGATTTGGCAAATGGATGTCAAGACGGCATTCCTTAATGGAAGTCTTGAAGAGAACATTCATATGAAGCAACCAGAAGGGTTTATTGAAAAAGGAAAAGAGCATCTAGTGTGCAAGCTCAATCGGTCCATTTATGGACTGAAGCAAGCTTCAAGGTCTTGGAACATCCGGTTTAATGAAGTAATCCAGTCGTATGGATTTATTCAGTGTCCGGATGAGTCTTGTGTATACAAGAAGTGTAACGGAAACATGGTGGTATTTCTTGTACTATACGTAGATGATATTTTGTTAATTGGCAACAATGTCAAGGTATTATCAGACGTAAGGGTATGGTTGTCCAAACAATTTGATATGAAGGACTTAGGAGAGTGTGCACACATTCTTGGGATCAAAGTGATAAGGGATCGCAAGAAAAGAATGTTGTGTCTGTCCCAAGCTTCATATATAGATACAATCCTTGCTCGTTTTAGCATGCAGGATTCCAAGAAAGGTTTCTTACCTTTTAGACATGGAGTAGCTCTGTCTAAAGAGATGTCTCCAAAGACGTCGAAAGAGATAGAAGACATGAAAGCAGTTCCTTATGCTTCGGCTGTAGGAAGCCTAATGTATGCAATGCTATGTACGAGACCTGATATCTGTTTTACCGTGGGCATGGTCAGCAGATATCAGAGTAACCCTGGACAAGGACATTGGACTGCGGTAAAGCATATATTAAAGTACCTGAGAAGGACTAGAGATTATATGCTAGTTTACCAAGCAGACGATTTGCTCCCTGTGGGTTACACGGATTCAGATTTCCAATCAGATAGGGATAATAGTAAGTCTACATCAGGCTATGTGTTTACTTTAGGAGGTGGAGCCATTTCATGGAGGAGTGTTAAGCAGAAATGCGTATCGGACTCAACCATGGAAGCTGAGTATGTAGCAGCCTCTGAGGCAGCTAAAGAAGCAGTATGGCTCAGGAACTTTCTAATGGACTTAGATGTGATTCCTGGTTTGCCCAAAATCATCACAATTTATTGTGATAATAGCGGTGCAGTTGCAAACTCGAAGGAACCACGAGCTCATAAGGCAAGTAAACATATAGAGCGCAAGTACCACCTGATACGAGATATCGTGAAGCGAGGAGAAGTTGTCATCGCCAAGATTGCATCAGCAGATAACCCTTTCGGCGAAAGCTTTCGATCGGCATGTGGAGGGAATGGGAATCAGATGTATGGTAGAAGATATGGCAGCTTAGTCATTAGTATAAGTGGGAGATTGTTGGAGTGTATACTGAAAGCCTAAGCTTTGTAAACATTCATGTTAAATAAAGAATCACATTTGGTCAATTTATCTACATTTGTTTGTAGTTGTTCAATTAATTTATATTGTAGATAACATAGCATGTGGTGTCATATGCAGAAGATAATGTTATCAGTACCTTATAAATTATAAACAGAAGCTCACGACCAAAATGGAAAGGAACAAACCATTAGAAGGTCGTAGTGTAATTAGGTATTAGTTTATCTTGACTATATAATTACACTAGTACACTCAGAGTGTATTGAGTAGGACCATTAGAGGTCGTTTCTTTTATACTGACTTTATAAAGGAACAAAGACCTCAGTTATTATGGAAGTGTGTGCTCTTAATCCTAATATAATAACAAGCACATATGTTTGATATTTATTTCTTTAATTTATCAATGGGTGAGATTTAGTTCGATGAATCAATAAACCTGATAAGTTGGGAAATGGTATCACTTATAGTGTGTGTTGTTGATTATAGAAGGAAACTGTGTCCTAGAGATACTAGGTTGATAATATCTTCAAGAGGAGCTCATAAAGATCGTCATGTTAAACCCTGCACGTGGACTTATTCCGACATGATAATAAGGTTGAGTGGTACTACTCTTGGACTTATATATTAATTAAATGAGTTGTCAGTAACTCACTTAATTAGTGGGCATTCGATATCTTAAACACAGGGAGACTAACACACTCATAATAAGAAGGAGCCCAAAAATGTAATTTGGGATTGGTGCGGTAGTTCAATGATAGTTCTCTAGTGGAATGAATTATCATTGATAAAATTAAGTTGTGTGTTCGGGGCGAACACTTAATTTTATCGGGAAACCAAAACCAATTCCTCCTCTCGGTCCCTATCGTAGCCTCTTATTTATAGAGTTCTATACCCACCTATACCCACCTTCTATACCCACCCAATAGGGGCCGGCCAAGCTAGCTTGGGAACAAGCTAGGGCCGGCCTAGGTATAAAATTGGGTGGTCGGCCCTAGCTTGAACCCAAGCTAGTAGGGCCGGCCAAATTAAATTAAAAAAGAAATTTAATTTTAATTTTTATTATTATGTGGAAGATATAATTTAAAGAGAATTAAAATTAAAATATCTCTCTTGTAAAAGATCTACAAAAGATTAAAGAAAGAGATTAGATCTCTTTCCTTATTTGTAGATTGGAGAGATGTTTTATTTTCTCTTTAAAAATTATTCACATGTTGATAAAATTAAAATTATAGAAATTTCCTTTTATCAACCATGAAGAGATTTTAAAGAGAAATTTTATTTTTTAAAATTTCCGGAAACAAATTAGGAAGTTTTAATTGTTGATTAAAACTTGTCTAATTTTTTCCTTCATTGATGTGGCCGACCATTGGTTTTAATTTGGGAAATTTTATTTTATTTTTCTCAATAAAATCATGTCAAGGAAATTGAGGAAATTTTATTGTAATTAAATTTCCTAATTTGCCTAGGCCAAGGAATATAAAAGAAGGGGTGAGGGTGCCTTCATGAGATACAACATCTATTATTCCTCTCCCTCTTTTGTTCCTTGGTGTGGTCGGCCATCCTCTCCCTCTCTTCCTCTTGTGGTGGCCGAACCTCTCTCCCTTCCTTGGAGCTCTTGTGGTGGCCGGATACTACTTGGAGAAGAAGAAGAAGAAGGAGAGAAAGCTAGCATCTCTTGGAGCTTGGTTAGTATTTTGGTTTTTCTCCTTGGTGAAGTTTTCCTTTTGTGGCCGAACCTTGCTTGGAGTAGACGAAGGTGGTTGGTGGTTTCTCATCTCGGTAGATCGTTGCCCACACAACGTCCGAGGTTAGAAGAGGAATACGGTAGAAGATCAAGAGGTTTTTCTACAAGGTATAACTAGTAATTTTTATTTCCGCATCATGCTAGTTATTTATGGAAATAATACCAAATACAAGAGGCTTACGTTCTAGAATTTCGAATATGTTTTTCGATGTTGTGTTCTTTTATTTTTCTTTTCCTTGTGATTTGATTGTTCTCTTTGGTTAACCTAAAGTTATTTTAGGAAATTAAATATTAGCTTTCTATAAAAGGTTTTGTCTAGTCGGTGGTGGTTGCTCCCATATCCAAGAAGGCCATGTGCCTCGCCACGTCAGTACTGGGAACCAATTATGGAAATTAATATTTAATGGAATTAATAACTTAAGGAGACTTGGGTCGAACGTGTAAAGTTCCGTAGGAGATCCAAGTCAAAACCTAAAAGAACAAATAGATTAAGTTTTGGCTCAAACGTGTTAAGTTCCGCAGGCGATCCAAAATTTAATTTAAAAGAACACATGGTAGCTAGGAAAAGGTTCAGACCTTTGTACAAAATTTTTGTACAGTGGAACCTATAGGTTTTCCAAGTAGCAACCAACAGACCCGACGCCTACTATTCCCTCTGTGGGGAAGACGTCCTCACCTACTCCCCTCAAGAGAGATTACCTGATGCCAGTCCAGTCCTCCAAATCGACTGGACTTTCTGCCTAGGGTTACCGGCCCCTAGGGTTTTTCTCCATCTAGGGTTACCACCCCCTAGGACCTAAGGTTACCCCCCCTTTAGGATTTTCCTCAACCTAGGGTTACCACCCCCTAGGATCTAAGGTTGCCGCCCCTTAGGGTTTTCCTCCACCTAGGGTTACCACCCTCTAGGACCTAAGGTTACCGCCCCTTAGGATTTTCCTCCACCTAAGGTTACCACCCCCTAGGGTTTTCAGCTTGCCTAACTGCTGCTTGGACTTTTGCATAAGAACACTTAGGACTTTCCTGCAATCTCCATCAGATATGTTAGATCACAAGTAAGCTTAACTTTGATTCCTTTGCCATTATCAAAATTTGGGTTCGATCGTCGGATGCTTCCTGCACCAACAATCTCTCCCTTTTTTATTATGGCAACTGAAATTCAAAGTTAAGTAAAATAGATGCATAAACGATCTTCAAAGTTTAAGTAAGAAACATAAATAAGCTTAAGTAAATAAGTTTAAGTGCAAGCATAACTTAAGCTGAAACATACTTAAACTTTTAACGATGTAAGGCTCCCCCTTAATAAGTGCTATTTTTTATTTAAATTTTGTGAATTAAATTTTGAATTGAATTTTGAATTTTTCCCTCCTCTCCCCCTTTGCCATATATCAAAATAAACAAGGGAGATACAAGGAGCAGTGATCAATGGCCTTAGCTTATTTTTATCTTTTCAAAAATGTTTAGAAAGAATAAAGTCGTTAACACTTAGCTTTTAGGAGTTAATATTATTGAAAAACTTTTAACTATTAGAAAAAAACTAGGTAAACTTTGAAAATGCTTAATTTGAAAAGTTAAATTTGAAAGGCTTTGTTGAAAATATTTTCTTAAATTTTTTTTTTAAAAAAAATTGAATTTTGAAAAAAACTTTAAAATACTTAGTTAAATTTGGAAACCTTGTAACTAATATTTATCAATTTTTGAGAGAGCTAAAAACACTTAGCTTATTTTAATAAGACTTTGAAGGGATATCTAGCTAAGATTTGAAAAAATTTGGTAAAGTAATTTGAAAATCTGGATTTTGAAAAGGCTTCAAAAAAGACTAAGTTTTAAAAAGCTTGTGAGAAAATAAAAAAAAAAGCTTGTAAAGTTGCAACTAAGGCCATTTTTACTTTTAGAAAAATTTGTTAAGTCCTAAAGTCCAAGCATGAGTAACTTAAATTAAGCACTTAATTTTCGTTTCCACATGTCTAACCAGTTAGCAACTAGCTGATTACCTAGAGGGCAACAAGTTTCACTTGGTTAGTCAAGTTAAGTCAATTGATCCAGTTAGATCTGACTAGGTCTGGATGACTTAACTTGATTAATGTAATGTTAGTTTTTAATGCCCGGACTTACTGCGATGTACAGAAATAAGCATTCTGAAGTCTAGGTTGTACCCTATGCATCTCACACTATTCTAAGTACTTCAGCCACAAACAAGGTAAGTCTAGTGTGCTTGTGAGATGCTCTGGCTGAAACTAGGGGAACATGATTTCTAAAGGTAAGCCCTAGGCTAAGTCCAAATTTTGAAAGTCTAATAAAATTGGGATTTTCAAAACATGATTTTTCCTAAAATTTTGAAGGATACAAGAACCAAGCTAATTAAAGATATGGAACATAATGTCTATTCTACTAAGCACATTCCTATTTGTCTTCTAAGTGCACTAAACTCAAGTTCAGGTAAGGGCTTTGTGAATATGTCAGCTAGGTTTGATTTGGACTCAACATAGTTAAGTACAATATCACCCCTACTTACGTGATCCCTTTCGAAATGGTGTTTTACTTCTATATGTTTAATTCTTGAGTGGTGAATTGAATTTTTGGTTAGATTAATTGAACTTATGTTGTCAACTGAAATTTTAGTGTTTTGATATTCTAGTTGATAATCTTTTAGTGTATGCATTATCCATATTAGTTGAGATGCACATTCTCTTAGGGCTATGTACTCAGCTTTAGTGGTTGATAGGGCAACACAATGTTGCTTTCTGCTTGACCAACTTACTAGGCATTAGCCTAGAAATTGACAACTATCACTTGTACTTTTTCTATCTATCTTGCACTCGGCATAGTCAAAGTCAGAATAGCCAGTTAGATCAAGGGTACAAGTCCTAGGGTACCATAGTCCTACATTTAGGGTTCCCTTAATATACCTAAGTATTCTTTTAACATAAGTTAGATGTGACTCTTTTGCACAAGATTGATATCTTGCGCACATACCTACTACAAAAAGAAAATCTAGTCAACTTGCAGTTAGGTACAGTAGATTTTCTATCGCACTTTGATAGTATTTCAAGTCTACTGGTTTACCTTCGAAGTCTGAGTCAATTTTGATATTAGTAGCCATTGGTGTATTTATAATTTTTGAATTTTCCATTCCAAACTTTTTAATTAACTCTTTAGCATATTTTGTTTGGAAGATGTAAATTCCATCTATTGTTTGTTTTATTTGTAGACCTAAGAAGAAATTAAGTTCTCCTACTAAACTCATTTCAAATTCATTTTCCATTAGGTTTGTAAATTCTTTTAAAAATTTTGAATTTGTTGATCCAAATATTATATCATCTACATAAATTTAGGCTATGAAAATATCTTTTTCTAAGGTTCTCACAAAAAGGGTTGGATCTACCTGACCTTGGTGGAACACTTTTTCTAATAAATAATTAGACAACCGTGCATACCAAGCCCTAGGAGCTTGTTTTAGTCCATATAGTGCCTTTTTTAGTCTAAAGACATGACTTGGATGTTCTAAGTCCTCAAATCCTGGGGGTTGACCTACATATAGCTCTTCTTTAATAAATCCATTTAGAAATGTAGATTTCACGTCCATTTGTTATAGCTTGAATCCTTTGTGTGCTGCATAAGCCGACAGCATCCTTATGGATTCAAGCCTGGTTACAGAGGCATAGGTCTCATCATAGTCTAACCCTTCTACTTGGTTGAACCCTTTGGCTACTAATCTAGCTTTATTTCTAACTATATTGCCTTGATCATCTAATTTGTTCCTAAAAACCCATTTAGTATCTATTATTATCTTGTTAATGGGTTTAGATACTAATTCCCAGACTTGGTTTCTTTCAAATTAGGCTAACTCTTCCTGCATCGCTAAGGTCCAGTCTAGGTCTGGTAGGGCCTCATCTACAGTTTTGGGTTCAATTTTGGAAATAAGGGCTATCTTACTTAGGTTCCTATAGGATGACCTAGTTCTGACTCCTTGAGTTGGATCACCCAAAATTTGGTCAATGGGTGATTTGTACTTGTTCTAATTGGCCTTATATTTGGGTTAGTAATTGGTTCTTGAGAGTCACTAGGTTTATGTGTGTTTTCTGAATCTTCTATATTTCTTGAGTT
This sequence comes from Zingiber officinale, assembly GCF_018446385.1. Lineage (NCBI taxonomy): Eukaryota > Viridiplantae > Streptophyta > Magnoliopsida > Zingiberales > Zingiberaceae > Zingiber > Zingiber officinale. The sequence goes on from NC_056002.1 coordinate 82,682,031, forward strand.
AGGATTTTCTGTATTTTCATTTATTGTAGTGGGTAGTTTATTTTCTTCATCAAATATTACATTTGTTGTTTCTTCGACTTTTAGGGTATTTTTGTTATAAACTCTATATGCCCTACTGGTTGTTGAGTATCCTAAAAGTATTCCTGGGGTTGTTTTTGATGAAAAATTTCTTAAGTAATCTTTGGTATTTAAGATGAATACTTTACACCCAAATACTTTTACATAGTTTAAGTTAGGGATTTTATTATAATATATTTCGTAGGGTGTTTTATTTTGAAATTTGTTAACTAGAATTTTGTTTTGTATATAACAGGCTGTATTAATAGCTTCAGCCCAGAATTGATTGGATAATCTGTATTCGTTTAACATTGTTCTAGCGGCTTCTTGTAGAGTTCTATTTTTACGTTCTACTAGACCATTTTGCTGGGGGGTTCTAGGGTAAGAATATTCATGCTTATACCCATTAGTTTCATAGAATTCAATAAAGTTATGGTTTTCAAATTCTCCTCCATGGTCACTTCTAATTCTTTTTATCTGAGTATCTTTTTCATTTTCTATTAGCTTACAAAAGATTTTGAATACTTCAAAAGTTTCATCTTTAGTTTTTATGAATTTTACCCAAGTAAATCTTGAGTAGTCATCGATTATTACTAAGCAATATTAGGTTTTTCTTACTGACTTGGCTCCATGCGAATAAAACAAGTCTAGGTGAAGGAGCTCAAGTATTGACATAGTTCTGTTTAGATTGGTTAGCTTATGGTTTGACTTGGTTTATTTACCTTGTTGACAAGCATCACAAGTTGAATTTTCAATAAATTTTAGTTTGGGCAGACCTCTGACTAGACCATTTTGATTTATTTTTGAAATGAGTCTTGTATGAGTGTGACTGAGTCTCTTGTTCCACAACTCAGTTTCCTCTTGTTGTATTAGAAAACACTTTATTGAGGATGTTGGTAGGTTAATTGTATAAACGTTATTTCTCCTAATGCCCATAAGAATGATTTCAGGGTTCTCAACAAATTTAACTATACACTCAGATTTGGTAAAATTTACTGAGTAACCACTATCACATAATTGACTGATGCTGAGTAAGTTAAAGTTAAAATTTTTAACTAATAATACTCTTCGTATAATGAAATCAGAACTAAGTTCGATGTTACCTCTTCCGATTACCTTTAGTTTACCGTTGTTGCCGAATGCAACTGATCCTAGTCCTTTTAATTTGAGCTTTGTGAACTTCAATCTATCTCTAGTCATATGTCTAGAGCATCCACTATCCAACATCCATTGATCCAAATCCTACACAGAAAATATTTGAATAGGAATCTATTTAATGGAACAGATAGTTTGATTGAAGTTGACTCCTTAATTTTTAATTATTGATTTGTCTTTATTAATTTGATTTTATTTTTAATTTAATTTAATTTAATTTTATTAATTTTTAATTATAAATTTAATTTTATTAATTTGATTTGATTTTATTTAATTTTTAATTATTAATTTAATTTAATTATTAATTTGATTTAATTTAATTATTAATTTGATTTTGTTTTAATTTTTAAATTTAATTTGATTTTAAATTATTAATTTAATTTGATTTTAAATTATTAAATTAATTTTTTTAATCCTTAGTCATCTCATCCTATCTAAATTTCAAATCAGGGAATCCTATTGTAACAATCCAAATTTCTCCATTTCGAGTCCCAAAAGTAATTTAAAAATATTTAAAAATGCTATAGAAAAATTCTAGAGATTTTTATAAATTTTTAGAGTATTTTTATGCAATTTTTGGATGTCGTTTGATATTTTTATTAAACGAAGGAAGTTTTGACAAAAAAATGTCCAAGCCAAGATTCGAACCGGAGACCTCCGGTTAAGCAAAGCCTTAAGTAAATCCGGCTAACCAAGTGTGCTGCAGATATTTTGTGAACATATAGGAACTAAATTATACTTAAGCCATAATAGGAACAGAAATACCAAAATAAAGGGAGCCGAGTAGAGTTCGAACGCGCGACCTCCAACTCGCGCTAAACCCCTGCTGACCAAATGTTCAGGCCGTCGGTTCTGTTTAGAATTGATTGCAAAATTATTTAAAGAAGTTAACCGAATATTGAAGTTATAAAAGAGGAGAACTTAAGGCTTGATTGATTACCCGTGTCCTAAATTCTTTCCTCCCCTCTCGCTCACGCGTGCGCAACGTCGGCGACTTCACACGGGCGGAAACGAAACCGAAGCTAGGTTTCGTCCCCGGCGGCTGGCGAGCACCTTCCTCCGTGGGGTCTTCACACCTTCTCGGTCATCTCGTCGAGGGGAGCACGCGGACACAGAAGAATCACCGAGAGCTCGAGTGGTCCGAACCCTAGAAGCTGTCTCTCCGACTATGAATCCAAGAACACGCTGTAAGTTGCTACTCACCTGCAGTAGGAGTAGTTCCGAGCTTCGATTTATTTTCTTTGCTTCCATTGTAGTTCGGATTCGATTTTGAGGGTATTAAGTTGTAGCTGGTTTGGTTTCTGATGCAGAAATTGGACTCCTCAGTAGGATTTAGCAGTATGATCCATAATTTAGCTTTAAGGTGGTGTTAAATCGGTAGTTAAGCTCTTGTAAGCCTAGTATTGTGATTTCCTTTAGCTTTAAGGTTGCGTTAATTCTGTATGATCTGGAAGTGGTGGTTTGAAAGTGATGTTAAGATGTTAGCTCTTGTTAGGGGAATTTCTGGGGCAGAACATGGAGATTCTGATTTGAGTTAAGATAGTATTTACTGGTTTGTTGAGCTTGGTATTGATAAATAAATTTAGCCATCATGCCATCAAATTTGAGCAATTATAGAGCATACTTATAAATAGCTCCCTGTTTGAGCTCAGTAATTGATGTGTTTTGTCACCTCACAGAAATTATAGTGAGTACATTGCAAGAAGGTATCAATTCGTATTTTGCTTCCTAGCAATTGTGTGGTTGATGCATCTAAAGGTATTAACTTATATTTTTCTTAAGGAATTGCAGCGCTAATGGATTATGTCCAGTTATCCATTCATTATAACAATTATGTGGTTCATGATTTAAATTAGTAGTAAATCAATTAGTGTTAGATGTTAAATGTTTAGGCATATGATTTTGATTCTAGTTTGGATACTTTGTTTTTGTAAAGTTCCTGTGCCTACATAATCTAGTAGCAGGATTTCCATAAATTGACACCTGCATAGTTAAGGTATCTTGCACATACTTGGCTGTAGAAAGGAATTGATAACTATGCTTACACATAGCCATCTATACAAATCACCATTGTAGAATTAAGCCATGTTATATGTGTGGTCACTACGATGAATAGAAATGCTTATATACATGTAGTATCTTAGTTCTGGTTTTCCCTTGCATTTTAACAAATCTGAACAACTTTTATTCTAGCATGCTTAAAGATTTCAGAATTGTTTTTCTTTGTTTTAAATCTGTTGTAGCTGTTTGAAGAAGTTAGATTTGCTTCCCTTTGATTTGTTTATGAGGTAGCATGTTTAAAGAAGTCAGATTTTCTTTCTTTTGATTTAATTCTGTTGTAGCATGCCTATATCCTTTCAAGGGTTTAAGAGGGATTGTAGGTAAGAAAAGACCAAGGTATTAGCAAGTATAAGCAAGATAAAGAAAAGTAAGAAAAAGGCCAAGGCCTTAAGTAGATCCCAAAGTCAAGACTTTAGGGATTTTGGCACACAAGGTGCTAAAGAAAATGTCGAGGTATTATATATTAGAAGTATTAAAAGATAACAAGTATTTTACTTTTATCAGTGGCACTGTACTGGACTCTCAGTTGTCCTTGGGTTGGGCTCCCATAGTCATCCTAGGTTTAAATAACCTAGTATGCAGGACTCTCAGTTGTCCTTGGGTTGGACTCCCATAGTCGTCCCTAGGTTTAGATAACCAAGTAAACCCTACTAGATTCGGGACCAGCTATCTCGGGTCTAGTCAGGGATGTGCGCATAGCAAGTACAGTTGCCGGGCCCAAGAAGAAAGTTGATTATTATTTTGAAGTATTATAAGTATAAGTTTTTGAACAAGTAAAATAAGTTTCACATAAGTATAAAAATATTAAGTTTCATTCTGTTTTAAAAGCAGCAAGTTTAGTTTTATTTTATGCTAGCATGTTATTTAGATTAGCTTACAGTTCTTTGCTATTAGAAGAGCATGAGTAGCTTTACATGTTTAGCATTTCAGTATGTTTGTTTCTTTTACTAGTAGATGAGCATGAGTAGTTTTCCTTTTGAGCATTCAGTTTTAGTTTTCAGTATATATTCACATGCATATTGAGATTTTGTGAGTTAGATAGCGCTTACTAAGCATTTTGCTTATAGATTGTATATCCTCTTACTGCAGATACAGGAAAGGAAAAGATTTAGCAAAGGAAGACGACAAGGTGGCGCGGATGGTGTGTGATGCCAGGACTATGGAAGCCTTGGGACTTTGTCTAAGAATTTGTTAGATTAATTTTGTATATAGGTTGATAAGAAAATTTAAGCTATAATTTATTTTGTTTCCGCTGTTCATTACTTGTATGATTTGATTTTATTAAACTACGTGGTGATGTTATTTCTTTTGTGTGTTTGATATATGTTTCAGCCACCTATGGCTGTGTAACGCCCAAAAATTCTCAGAATTTCTTTAGAAATATTCTATGATTTTTCTGGAATTTTAGGATATTTTTACAGAATTTTTAGAGTAGCGGAAGTAGCAAAAACAAATAGAAAACGAAAACGGCCTAAGCGGGAATTGAACTCGAGACCTATGGTTTACGGATAATTCTAGTAACCAGTTGAACCCAGCAGGGCTGTGCTGAAAGAAAAGGGAGACAATTTTATTTAAGTTAGAGTTGGGCCGAAAGTTCCACTTAATATAAATAGAAAAGTTAAGTGGGGTTTGGTTTATTTTGTTTGGTTCGGCAACTTCTCCTCCTCTCCAACCCTCACCGCCGACGCCCCTTCTCCCTCCTCTTTCTCTCTCGGCGCACCAAGCCTAGGGCCCCAGGGACATCTTCCGGCAGCGGCTCCGACACAAGGACGCTCCCCTCCGCGAGAGGAACGTGTTGGCGCAAGAAGACTATCGAAAGGATCGTCTTCTCCGGAAACCTAGCGACTAGAACCGTAAGGAAACTAGCGTACGAGGTAAGAAACCCCTCACCTACGGTATAAGTAGCTTCTGTGTGAATTTTATGTTTTAGTTTAGCAGTACATAGACTTTCGGCACACGAGATGTGAATTAGCGCACACCAAGTGTTCGATTAAATTGTTTATCGCAGTAAGATGCAACTTAGGCATTTTAGTAGCTTAGATAAATGCAATAGAAGCATTTTTACAGATTATTTAGCTTTGCTTCAGCTTTTACAGGACTAGATGTCCAATGGGTGGGCTCCCATAGTCGCCTCTAGGTTCAGACAACCTAGCTCTAGGTTCAGATAACCTAGAAAGAGGAAGGCAAGCAATAATTAGTTATATTCAGTATTTTACTTTTCAGTGGCACTATACAGGATTAGATATCCATTGGGCTGGGCTCTCATAGTCGGTCCCTAGGTTTAGATAACCTAGTAAACCCTACTAAATTCGCGACTTGCAAACCCGGGTCTAGTTAGGGACACGCGCATAACAAGTACAGTTGCCGGGCCCAAACAGCAGCATGTATATGTACTTTCATCTATTATGTTTGTAGTTTTAAACTCTCACAAAACAGTTAGGTGAGATCAGTATAGCTTAAGCATTTGCTAGAATTAGCTCAGTTTATGCTTCAGTTCAGCTTATTTCTTTTATGGTTATGTATGATAACACTATGCTCAGCTTTTGGTTACATATGCTATAGATGATAGTATGCCATGTTTAGCTCTTGATTTCCATGTACTGTTTGATAGCATGCCACGTTTTAGTTTAATCAGTACATATTTCAAAGGGCATGTTTTAAAAGCATAAAAGCATCGTATGCACTGTTTTTGTGAGGTAGATGGTTTCTTACTAATCGAAAGCTTATAGATACTTTCTTTTCCTTATACTGTAGATAAAGGTAAAGGGAAGATGGACTAGAGGAAGTTGGGGGTCAATGCAGAGATGGTGTGTGTGGCAGGGACGATCCTTAGGGAGTTTAGCAAATTAAGAACTTAGTTCCTTTTTCTTAAGACACTTTTATGCATTTCTAGTGGTTTAAATGCTATGAATTAATGAACCTTGCACTATGACATGTTAGAATGCTAGTTAGTAGATATTAGAATGTTTTCCATGCATAGTATAATTGTTGTGTGAGATTTTGGCATGAACTAGTGCTGAAATCAGAGTTTCAGTGCGAAATCAGAAACTCCGATCGATCCATGGATCGATCGGGGGTCCTCGATCGATCCATGGATCGATTGGGGGCTGATTCCGCGAACAGAAGGCTTCTGGATCGATCAGCCGATTGATCCAGACACATTCTGTCGCGAACAGAAGGCCTCTGGATTGATCGGTCGATCGATCCAAGCTATTCCTCGCGAACAGAAAGGTTTTTGATCGATCATTGGAGTGATTGACTTATGTTGGATTGATCAGCCGATCGATCCAAATATAGTCCCGTGCACAGAAGCACACTGGATCGATCACTGGATCTATCGGTAAGCCTGGATCGATCAGCCGATCGGTCCAGATTATCACCCGAGCATAGTAGCAGTCTGGATCGATCCATGGATCGATCCAACAGAGAGCAATCGATCCAGTTCAGTCTGGATCGATTGGGAAGTTTAGTTTTGACCAAGAAACTTAGCAGATCAGCTTCTAGTCCATAGGGAGTGTAGTATACACCTTGTATCCTTTAGATTATACCCTTCAGCACATTTAGAACCAAGAATAGTTATCAGTTAGCAACTAAAATTTAAATTAGATCAGTGTTCCGCACAGTTATCACAGCATAAAGTGACGCTCAGCCTCACAGCCTAGTTAGTAGGAGGCGGGGCGTTACAGAGTGGTATCAGAGCAGTTTCCATACTTCCTACACACACATCAGCATTGAACCTGCAGCTTCCAAGTAAGAACCTCTCTCACTTTCGTTATGTTTCTTGTTTTCATGTTCAGATATAACTAAAGCATGCTTGTTTATGATAGTGGTTAACATGATAACAATAGTTACTCCCTTATGATTGTGTTAGTCATGTATGTCCTCCATGTCTTTATAAATGGCACGAGGATGCCCAGCTAGAAGGGCCCCAGCCACTGAGCCCCAGCATGAGGCAGGCAGTTCAGTGCCTCCCCCCGACCTTACAGCACTAGTGGCTCAGTTACAGCAGCAGCAACAGGAAATAGCCACCTTAAAGGCTAGTCAGCAGAACACTCCCACTGTCACCCCGGAACCTAATTTAGCGACACCAGTGCTTTTAGAGGTTCCACCAGTCCAACCTGCAGCACCAGTGGCTCCAGCAGCAGGAACACAGAGGGAAGCCTATCTGATCCAGTGGCAGAGAGTCAAGCCAGAGAATTTCTCAGGCACCAGCGAACCATGGGATGCTCAAGCCTGGTTCAAAACACTGGAAAGTACGATGGAGCTTCTGGACTGGCCAGAGTATGAAAAGGTGAAGTGCGCCTCCTTCTGCTTGACAGGAGATGTACGCATGTGGTGGGAGAGAATTAGAGCGAAGCGCCCAGTAAACCAGATGACATGGGCTGACTTCGAGAAGGAATTCTTTGAGGAGTTCTTTCACTTGCGGGTCACCAACCGCCACTACGACGAGTTCACTGAATTTCCTCAGGGCAATCTATCAGTTGAGGAAGCCGTGAAGAAATTCAATCGATTGGCTCGTCTATGCCCTGAATTAGTCAGCACAGAAAGGGAACGAGTCCGGTTGATGCTCAAGATGCTGAGGCCGGAAATAGCGATGAACGTGGCTGGTGGCGTTCATAGGCCACAAACCACCGAAGAGCTAGTGAGCAGTGCTCTAATCACTGAGTATTACCAGAATAGCATCAAGCAGCAGAAGCAAGTCCTCTCAGAAGCTAAGGGCCAAGGAGGCTCAGGCACTCAGAAACAGTAGGGCCACGGCTCCCATGGCTCTAACTAGAAAGGGAACCCCAGCAACAAGCGCAAACCAGGGAGTTAACCAAAAGGAGGGCCAACCAGCAAGCAGCCCAGTTATCCAAAGTGTGCTACTTGTGGGAAATTCCATCCTGGAGTTTGTCGTAAGGGCACACGAGGATGCTTTGAATGCAGACAGGAAGGGCATATGGCCAAGCAGTGTCCAAACAAGATCAGTCTTCCTCAGCCACAGCCGATTCAGTATGGAGGCCAGCCAGCTCAGTTACATCAGATGCGGGCCGCTTTAGATGGTCCACATATCAGCCAGCGCAGATTAGAAGCCCCTCCAGTTACGACCAATGCGAGGATCTACTCACTCACCAGAGAGGACGCAGCGAATGACTCGACAGTTGTTACAGGTCAGATTAGTATTTTACAGCAAAGTACAACTGTCTTATTCGATACTGGGGCAACCCATTCATATATATCCAGGGCATTTACTGAGAAGTTAGCAGTACCTCCAGAGGTACTCAATAGCCAGTTCCTCACGACGTTACCCTCAGGAGAAATCATGGCATCTACGCACTGGCTCAGAGCAGTGCCGGTCACTATAGCAGACAGAGAGCTCTTTTACGATCTGATAGTGATTAATATGACCGACTACGACGTTATCTTCGGGATGGACTTCTTGATCAAATACGGTGCCTCCATCGAGTGCCATAAACAGAAAGTCATATTCCAACCTGAAGCGGAAGCACAGTTCGAATTCGTCGGAGAACCCAGGAGAAAGGCCAAGAAGTTTCTCTCAGCTATGAAGGCACAGAGATTACTGGATTCAGGATGTACGGGATTTTTAGCACATGTAGTCAGTACCAGTCAGGGCAAGGACCAACAGCTAGCAGAGGTCCGAGTCGTATGTGACTACCCAGCAGTCTTCCCTGAAGAGTTACCAGGCTTGGCACCAGACAGGGAGATTGAATTTGAGATAGAGCTCATTCCCGGTACAAACCCTATTTCCAAGGCGCCGTACCGCATGGCTCCAGCATAACTGAAGGAACTTCATGAGCAACTACAGGAGTTACTTGACAAAGGCTTCATACGCCCTAGTCACTCACCATGGGGAGCGCCTGTATTGTTCGTGAAGAAGAAGGACGGGAGCATGCGCCTGTGTATAGATTACCGGGCACTGAATCAAGTTACGATCAAGAACAGGTATCCTCTTCCCAGAATAGATGACCTGTTCGACCAGCTAAAGGGAGCAGCAGTGTTCTCTAAGATAGACCTCAGATCAGGTTATCATCAAGTGAAAGTCAAGGAAGGGGATATACCCAAGACAACATTTAGGACTAGATACGGACATTACGAGTTCATAGTCAAGCCCTTTGGCGTGACAAATGCTCCAGCTACTTTCATGGACCTCATGAATAGGGTATTCAGAGAATACATAGATAAATTTGTTATCGTATTCATCGATGACATTCTTATCTATTCAGGAACTCAGGAAGAACACGCAGAGCACCTGAAAACAGTATTGCAGACCCTTCAGCAGAACCAGCTGTATGCCAAGTTCACGAAATGTGAATTTTGGTTAGATCAGGTGTCCTTCCTGGGTCACATCATCTCAAAGGATGGTATCATGGTAGACCCCAGTAAGATAGAAGCTGTGAGCAACTGGAAAAGACCCAAGAACGCTAGTGAGATCAGAAGCTTTCTGGGATTAGCAGGTTATTACAGAAAGTTTGTAGAGGATTTCTCCAGGATATCCTCCCCACTGTCAGCTCTTACCAGAAAGAACAGAAAATTTCAGTGGACAGAGGACTATGAGAACAGTTTCAGCGAGTTGAAAAGAAGATTGACCAGTGCACCTATACTGACTCTACCAGAAAACGCAGATAGCTTCGATATATATAGTGATGCCTCGAAGTTGGGACTAGGAGCAGTGCTGATGCAAGATGGCAAGGTAATCGCCTATGCCTCCAGACAACTCAAGGATTATGAGAGGAATTACCCCACTCATGACCTTGAGCTTGCGGCAGTGGTGTTTGCTCTCAAGATTTGGAGACATTACTTGTATGGAGCTCAGTGCAGAGTGTATATAGATCATCAGAGTCTGAAGTACTTCTTCACTCAGAAGGATCTGAATATGCGACAGCGCAGATGGCTAGAGCTGGTCAAGGACTACGATATAGACATCCTCTACCACCCAGGAAAGGCAAATAGGGTAGCAGATGCACTTAGCAGAAAGTCCAGTGCTGCCTTATTATCTTTAGCAGCCATGTCACCGCCCCTACAGAAGGAGATCTCAGATTTCGGTCTCGAGCTCATAGTCGGACAACTCTCTACTATGACATTAGAGTCTACCTTGCTCGGTGACATCCAAACAGCTTAGGAGTAGGATCCTGAAATTCAGAGAATCAAGCAAGGTTTAGCAGAATCAGAAGGTGGAGAGTTCAGAATATCAGATAGCGGGGTATTATATTTTGGTGACAGATTATGCGTTCCAGATCAGGAGGAACTACAGAGGAAAATCCTAGACGAGGCTCACAAGACTCCTTATGCGATGCATCCTGGCTCCACCAAAATGTATCAGGACTTGAAGAAATGTTTTTGGTGGCCTGGAATGAAGAGAGACCTCGCTCGATATGTCAGCACCTGTCTAACCTGTCAGAGGGTTAAGGCAGAACATCAGAGACCAGGGGAAGTTTTGCAGCCCATACAGATACCAGAATGGAAGTGGGAAGACATATCTATGGATTTCATCGTGGGATTACCCAGAACCACGAATGGTTTTGATACTATCTGGGTAATAGTCGACAGATTGACTAAATCAGCCCACTTCTTAGCTATCAGGATCTCCTACTCCATGGAACATCTAGCTCAGTTGTATCTCAAGGAGATCGTTAGACTACATGGAGTCCCACGAACCATTATATCAGACAGAGATAGCATATTCACATCACACTTCTGGGAGTGTGTACAGTCAGCTTTGGGCACGAAGTTGAAGTTTAGCACAGCCTTCCATCCTCAGACAGATGGACAGACAGAGCGAGTAAATCAGGTACTCGAAGATATGCTCCAAGCATGTGCCCTAGATTTCAAAGGAAGTTGGTGCAAATATCTGAGTCTAGCAGAATTTGCATACAACAACAGCTATCAGGCCACCATCGGTATGACACCTTATGAGGCTCTCTATGGGCGGAGGTGTAGATCTCCAATCTGCTGGTATGAGAGTGGTGAACAGAAAGACCTAGAACTTCAGACAGATCTAGTAGCAGATACCACAGCAGCTATACATCGGATCCGCCAGAGGATAGAGACAGCTCAGAGCCGCTAGAAAATCTATGCTGACATACGGCGCAGACCTTTAGAGTTTTCAGTTGGGGATTCAGTGTTCCTTAGAGTAGCTCCCATGAAGGGAGTAATGCATTTTGGGAAGAAGGGCAAGCTAAGTCCCAGATATGTGGGACCATACCTTATCAGCAGAAGAGTGGGCAAGGTAGCATATGAGCTAGAGCTGCCCCAGGAAATGTCAGCTATCCATAATGTATTTCAAGTCTCTATGCAGAAGAAGCATATCCCAGATGTCACCCAGGTGATTGAGCCCCAGTCGGTACAGATCCGCGAAGACCTCAGCTATGACAGTCGACCTATTTAGATAATAGACCGAGCAGTTAAGAAATTGCGGAACAAGGAAGTACCATTAGTCAAGGTTATTTGGCACAGTCACACAGCAGAAGAGGCAACTTGGGAGACAAAAGCCAGCATGAGACAGAAGTACCCAGAATTATTCTAAGTTCGAGGACGAACTTTTTATAAGGTATGGGGGATTGTAACACCCAAAAATTCTCAGAATTTCTATAGAAATATTCTATGATTTTTCTGAAATTTTAGGATATTTTTACAGAATTTTTAGAGTAGCGAAAGTAGCAAAAACAAATAGAAAACGAAAATGGCCTAAGCGGGAATTGAACCCGAGACCTATGGTTTACGGATAATTCTAGTAACCAGTTGAACCCAGCAGGGCCGTGCTGAAAGGAAAGGGAGACAATTTTATTTAAGTTAGAGTTGGGCCGAAAGTTCCACTTAATATAAATAGAAAAGTTAAGTGGGGTTTGGTTTATTTTGTTTGGTTCGGCAACTTCTCCTCCTCTCCAACCCTCACCGCCGACGCCCCTTCTCCCTCCTCTTTCTCTCTCGGCGCACCAAGCCTAGGGCCGCAGGGACATCTTCCGGCAGCGGCTCCGACACAAAGACGCTCCCCTCCGCGAGAGGAACGTGTTGGCGCAAGAAGACTATCGAAAGGATCGTCTTCTCCGGAAACCTAGCGACTAGAACCGTAAGGAAACTAGCGTACGAGGTAAGAAACCCCTCACCTGCGGTATAAGTAGCTTCCGTGTGAATTTTATGTTTTAGTTTAGCAGTACATAGACTTTCGGCACAAGGGATGTGAATTAGCGCACACCAAGTGTTCGATTAAATTGTTTATCGCAGTAAGATGCAACTTAGGCATTTTAGTAGCTTAGATAAATGCAATAGAAGCATTTTTACAGATTATTTAGCTTTGCTTCAGCTTTTACAGGACTAGATGTCCAATGGGTGGGCTCCCATAGTCGCCTCTAGGTTCAGACAACCTAGCTCAAGGTTCAGATAACCTAGCTCTAGGTTCAGATAACCTAGAAAGAGGAAGGCAAGCAATAATTAGTTATATTCAGTATTTTACTTTTCAGTGGCACTGTACAGGATTAGATATCCATTGGGCTGGGCTTCCATAGTCGGTCCTTAGGTTTAGATAACCTAGTAAACCCTACTAAATTCGGGACTTGCAAACCCGGGTCTAGTTAGGGACACGCGCATAACACGTATAGTTGCCGGGCCCAAACAGCAGCATGTATATGTACTTTCATCTATTATGTATGTAGTTTTAAACTCTCACAAAACAGTTAGGTGAGATCAGTATAGCTTAAGCATTTGCTAGAATTAGCTCAGTTTATGCTTCAGTTCAGCTTATTTCTTTTATGGTTATGTATGATAACACTTTTCTCAGCTTTTGGTTACATATGCTATAGATGATAGTATGCAATGTTTAGCTCTTGATTTCCATGTACTGTTTGATAGCATGCCATGTTTAGTTTAATCAGTACATATTTCAAAGGGCATGTTTTAAAAGCATAAAAGCATCGTATGCACTATTTTTGTGAGGTAGATGGTTCTTACTAAGCAAAAGCTTATAGATACTTTCTTTTCCTTATACTGCAGATAAAGGTAAAGGGAAGATGGACTAGAGGAAGCTGGGGGTCAATGCAGAGATGGTGTGTGTGGCAGGGACCTGGAATGAAGATCCATAGGGAGTTTAGCAAATTAAGAACTTAGTTCCTTTTTCTTAAGACACTTTTATGCATTTCTAGTGGTTTAAATGCTATGAATTAATGAACCTTGCACTATGGCATGTTAGAATGCTAGTTAGTAGATATTAGAATGTTTTCCATGCATAGTATAATTGTTGTGTGAGATTTTGGCACGAACTAGTGCTGAAATCAGAGTTTCAGTGCGAAATCAGAAACTCCGATCGATCCATGGATCGATCGGGGGTCCTCGATCGATCCATGGATCGATTGGGGGCTGATTCCGCGAACAGAAGGCTTCTGGATCGATCAGCCGATTGATCCAGACACATTCTGTCGCGAACAGAAGGCCTCTGGATCGATCGGTCGATCGATCCAAGCTATTCCTCGCGAACAGAAAGGTTTTTGATCGATCATTGGAGCGATTGACTTATGTTGGATTGATCAGCCGATCGATCCAAATATAGTCCCATGCACAGAAGCACGCTGGATCGATCACTGGATCGATCGGTAAGCCTGGATCGATCAGCCGATCGGTCCAGATTATCACCCGAGCACAGTAGCAGTCTAGATCGATCCATGGATCGATCCAACAGAGAGCAATCGATCCAGTTCAATCTGGATCGATTGTGAAGTTCAGTTTCGACCAAGAAACTTAGCAGATCAGCTTCTAGTCCATTGGGAGTGTAGTATACACCTTGTATCCTTTAGATTATACCCTTCAGCACATGTAGAACCAAGAATAGTTATTAGTTAGCAACTAAAATTTAAATTAGATCAGTGTTCCGCACAGTTAGCATAGCATAATGTGACGCTCAGCCTCACAGCCTAGTTAGTAGGAGGCGGGGCGTTACAGGCTGATGTATATTATGTTTGTATCTCAGTTTAAGGTCACCGGTACAGGGGAGACTCTGTCGAAATTTTTCGGTAGAGACTCCTCGTGATTTCGATCATACCGGTTAAGTAGAGTTAGTAGTTAAGTAACGGTCATCCTTAGAGAGTAGTATAGTATAGTAAGAAGGGTGGTCGTTACACCTATAATTTATTGAGATGAATTGAGTCTAATTATAGGGTTTGGGTCAACTTTGTGTTAGATTCAGGTTTAGTTTTGAGCTCAACAAATATACATTCTTTGGATAAACTTCTGGGATATGGTGAGTCACCTGGACATCATTAGAGTAACCATGCCTTCGAGGTTTTCAAATAGTCCTCTCCACTGAACTTAATACAAAACCTTGGGCTAACTGGTTAGGATCCATAAAGGGTAGCTTCAGTTAGTTCCACTTAGCCAAATGCTCCAGGTCGAAGTCATATCTTCCTAAACATGCATAGACTAAACTTCCCTAATGTACTATCATCCAAAATTTCACCAGTACCATAGGTTAAATTAAACTTGTTCCCTTCCTAATTAGTTCTAATTACCTTATTGGGTAGCTTGGTTTAGGTTACCTTGCCGGGTAGGTTAGTTTTGGAGGTGCCAGCTATTTCGGAGACTCCCCCTATATTATTGATAATTATTTATATTTTATTTATAGATTTGAGTTATATTCCTTTAATGGTTTATCTTTTTATCAGGATGTTTTTGCTATTTTCTCCCCCTGGATCATAGCCTTGATATGGTCTATCAAGGTAATGTACTTGATCTTTGGGAACCCAATATTGACCAAGTCCAACTTGATTGACCAGGTTGGACTTGGGTACCCATGCTTGGACTATTTTACTATTTGGTCTGTTAATAAGCGATAAATATGAACAAAATTTCTTTTTAGCTTTAAATCCTAGGATCAATTTTATACGACCTTCTGTTTTCCAAGAATCAAGTCAAAATTCTTGGAATCCAGTGTAAACCATTCCAATGCGGTCTTCAAATCTTTGATTTGAATTTTCAAGCTGGAATTCTCTTCCTCGAGCTTTTGGACTTGAGTTGAGGTTCTAGTCTGAACAGATTCAGTCAAAGATTCGGTATTAGTCGCTTCTTTAAGGGATGTTACCTCCTTTAGAAGCGACTTGATCCGAACATTGGACTTAGCTACTTTACACATTAAATAATTAATTAAACTGTAAAGACAATTCATACTTACAAAGGGGTTTGGCCCTTCGGTAACGGATACAGATCCGTGGCTTCTCTCGGACTCGGCTTCCGATTCGTCCTCACTTTCAGATTTGTTGGTGTAGTCCCGGGCCGTCAACGTGAGGAAGCTTGCCTGCTTAAGTTCTTCATTGTCGGACTCCTCGGAAGAAGACTCGTCCCAATTCACCTTCAAGGCCTTCTTCCTTCTTGGCTTCTTCGGATCCTTCTAGTTCGGGCAGTTCGCCTTGATGTGCTCCTTCTGATTGCACCCATAACATGTCACCTCGAATTTCACTTTTGAGCTTGGTTGGGCTTCTTTGGATTGGATGGTCTTTCTGATATCCTTTTTGTTGAAGCCCTTCTTTTTGTAGAGTTTCTTCACCATGTTGACTATTTCGATTGTGAGCTCATCATCATCATCATCCGAATCTGGTTCTTCTTCTAACTCTGGTTAGGTTCTGCATTTTGTTTTCGATTCGTCCGCTCTTCCTGTACCTGCAACCAAAGCCAACCCTTTCTCGGCCGGACATGCATTAAACTGCTCATGCAACTCAAATTCGGAAAATAGCTCATATAATTTAATATAGGAAAAGTCCTTAGAAACCTTGTAAACATCTACCATGGATGCCCACAAGGTGTTCCTCGGAAAAGCGTTTAAGGAATACCTGATGATGTCTCGGTTATCTACCTTCTGTCCGATCGCATGAAGTCTGTTGAGTAGGTCTTGTATCCGAGCGTGGAGCTGGCTGGCCGTTTCACCTTCTTGCATTTTTAAGTTATACAATTTATTGAATAACAAATCGTGCTTGCTTACTTTGGTATCGGAGGTCCCTTCGTGAAGCTTGATCAGCTTCTCCCATAGCTCCTTGGCGCTCGAGAATGGATCGACGTGGTTTAGCTCCTCCTTCATCAATCTGCACTGGAGGGTGCACGTTGCTCTAGCATTTGCTTCCACCTTCTTGATTAATGCTGGATCCCAGTCTTCGTAGGGTATTGGTTTGCCGTCTCTGTCAGTCGGTAGTTCAAACCCAGTCTTGACGATCATCCACATCTCGAATTGGATCTTCAGGAAAATTTCCATCCTGCCTTCCAGTAGCCGAAGTCTTCTCCGGTGATGAGCGGGGGATGGACAGTGCTTTAGCCTTCTTATTTGGCCATTTATAGGATATGCACAACAAAAAATAAAAAGATGTCCCAGGACTTGGTCCTGGATTAGTAGTGCAGTATGGAAATAAGAATAAATTGCGTTCTCGAGTGGTGTTGCACCAACTTCGAGAAAGAAATACGATTACGAAAAGAACTAGATTAGAATGTAGCAATTATGCTAATTCCAATCGACTCCGAAAATTGGAAAACACCACAAAAAGAATGCTTGATTGGTGGTTGCACTAAATCAAAGCTACCCCACTCTGATACCAATTGTTGGATCGAGATGCACTAGGGGGGGCGGGGTAAATAGCGCTCGTGTCTTTCACACGTTGGATTCATAAAATGATCAAAAATTACGCACAGCGGAAATAAAAGAAAGACAACAAACACACAAGAGAACACCAAGGTTTTACTTGGTTCGGAGCCTAGGGCGACTCCTACTCTAAGGCCCGCAATCGTTGATTGCTTTCTGTGGGCAACAACTATATCGCACAAAGATAGTACAAATATGTATTACAATAAGTGTTGTAATAATAAAAGTTCTACCGATGACAGAATTGAAATCTCGGAACTCCGGATCATCAAGGACTTATAGCAGCACTTCAGGGCGTCTTTTGGAGCAGCACATTGTAGTAGAAGCACTTTATAATTGATGATATACACTGCTGCTCGAACACCCCTTTTATGCACTGCTGGAGGCACCTCCAACACCATCCAAGGCACCTCCAACAAGCTGAGTCAACCGCGTGGATCAAAATGGACCTGGTCGCAACTCATCCACTTGAAGGAACCTTCAAGCTAATCCAAGGCTCCTCCGATCTCTGGTCCAAGGTGCCTCCAGCTCCATCCGAGGCGCCTCCAGCACTACTTCGCAACCAGGTCACATTCTCCACCCGAGGAGCCTCTAAGCTCCATGGAGGCGCCTCGGACACTATTTATCCGAGGCTTAGCTTGTTCCTTCTATATCTGCAAGACACGTTAGTCCTAAACCAACAACATACCCTGCAAGACAAAGTTAGAACATATATAAACAAGATAAATCAAGTGATCGACAGTCATTAGATTGTCCAGGTCTGACTTCAGATTTTTGATCGGAAACCCCTAGATCGACCCGACGCCTACTGCTCCCTCTGTGGGGAACATGTCCTCACCTACTCCCCTTAGGAGTGATTACCTAAAGCCAGTCCGATCCTCCAGACCGATTGGACTTTCTGCCTAGGGTTGCCATCCCCTAGGACCTAGGGTTACTGCCCCCTTGGGTTTTTCTTCACCTAGGGTTACCACCCCCTAGGACCTAAGGTTACCCCCCCCCCTCCTTAGGATTTTCCTCCAGCTAGGGTTACCACCCCGTAGGACCTAAGGTTGCCACCCCTTAGGGTTTTCCTCCACCTAGGATTACCACCCCCTAGGACCTAAGGTTGCTGCCCCTTAGGGTTTTCCTCCACCTACGGTTACCACCCCTTAGGATTTTCCTCCACCTAGGGTTACCACCCTCTAGGACCTAGGGTTACCACCACTTAGGGTTTTCACCTTGCTTAACCGCAACTAGGACTTTTGCCTAAGAACACTTAGGACTTTCCTGCAATCTCCATCAGACATGTTAGATCACAAGTAAGCTTAACTTTGATTCCTTTTCAATTATCAAAACTTGGGTTCGATCGTCGGATGCTTCCTACACCAACATGCCAATCCCTATACATCATCACCTCCCTACTATCGTCCACTCAGAGGCTTACGACCGACTTGAAGTCCAGCCGCATGACCACCCTTTCCCTCTCGAGTCGCCCTCGTGCCCTCAAGCCTCTCTAGTCACCGACGCAGCTTCTTTGACCTCGTGAACATTAGAGGTTGCCCATAGTGGCCACCCATCGACTCTGACATGGAATAGCCCATCATTGGGCGTGAGAGGAACATCATCACCCTTTTTCTTCTCCCGATTCAGTCATCACTGTGAGCTACTACTATGGCAAAAAAACATCCTCCGGGAAGAGCTGAAGGTGTTGGGATATGCCCGATGCAGTGTATGCCAAAAACACATTTCGTAAACATGCATACAGAATGACTTAACTATAAATAAACTAATTTATTAAATTACACACACTATACACATTCAAGATACAATCGTACAAACAAATTTATAAAACATAATAAAATTGAATAACAATTATTCTATGTATACCTTACGAATGACCTGTAATGAAAAGGGTATCAACCTTTTGCAATGTTATTGAATCTCACCTCTATTCGTATCCACACCAAGCTCTTCAAGACAACTCTAAGAGAACAAGTTTTGCCTTCCGAAGGTACTAGCCATGAGTGAAGGAGAAGGATCATGAAGAGGAAGAAGAAACAAAATGAAGATCTTCTTCCTTTGGGTGGCTCATGACAACAAGAGGAGACCCTCTTATTGTGGTCGATGGCAAGAGAGAGGGAGAGGGAGAGGAGTTATTGGATTTAGGTTTCCATAACCTAATCAAACCAATAATGAATTGTGTATTAGTTCTCTCTTAACCATGTCAATATATAGTCCTCTTTAATGAGATGGATTAGAAAGCCCAAATCCAACCCATTATGCCTTAACCAAAATTAACTCATTAACCCCTTGGGTTGGTTCACAAAATCAAGTTGGTTCATAGCTAAACCAAATTGGTTCATGACTAAACCAAATAGGGCCCAACTCTTTCAAAATAGACGTGGCCCATTGCGCTTCCGACAAATATTTCCATCTTTGTCTTATGATTCAACTAAATATTTATCTCTTAATCTGAGAATCCTATTCTATAACTTTTTTACATCTTTTAGAGACTTGTAGTCCATGTGATCCAATAGGTTACTGATTTATCTTGGTCACTCATAATTAACTATGTAATTATGGAATGATCATGAGTCATACCTAGAAGTACATCTGTTGGAATGTATCCTAAAAGCTTAGCTTTTTGTATAAACATTTAGTTAGAAATAAGAATCATATTGGTCAAATATCTACATTTATAAGTTAAGTGTAGTTGTTTGATTAATTTATATTGTAGATAACATGGTGTGTGGTGTCACACACAGAAGATCATGTTATCAATTCCTTATAAATTATAAACAGTAGCTCACGATTGAGATGGAAAGGAACAAACCATTGGAATAGTCGTAGTGTAATTAGGTATTAGTTTATCTTGACTGATAAATTACACTAGTACACTCTGAGTGTATTGAGCATGACCATTTAAGGTAAGTTCTTTTTTATACTGATTTAATAAAAGAATAAGATCTTAGTTATTATGGAAGTGTGTGCTCTTAATCCTAATATAATAACAAGTACATTTATTAAGTATTTATTTCTTTGACTTATCAAAGGGTGAGATTTAGCTCAATAAATCAAAAGGCCCAATAAGTTGGGAAATGATATTATTTATAGTGTTTGTTGTTGATTATAGAAGGAAAACTATGTCCTAGTAATCTAGGTTGATAATGTCCCCAAGAGGAGCTCATAAGGATTTTCATGTTAAACCCTGTAGGTGGACTTAGTCCGACATGACAATAAGATTGGGTGGTACTACTCTTGGACTAAGATATTAATTAAAGAGAGTTGTCAGTAAGTCATTTAATTAGTGGACATATGACATCTTAAACACAGGGAGACTAACACACTCATGATAAGAAGGAGCCCAAAATGTAATTTGTGATTGGTGCGGTAGTTCAATAATAATTCTTTAGTGGAATTAATTATTATTGATGAAATTAAGTTGGGTGTTCGGGGTGAACACGGGAAGCTTAATTTCATCAGTAGACCAAAATCAATTCCACCTCTCGGTCTCTATCGTAGCCTCTTATTTATAAAGTATTATATTCACTCTTACCCACCTTCTTACCTATCCTAATGGGGTCGGCCAAGCAATCTTGGAACCCAAGCTTGGGCCGGCCAAGTAAAAGGGATGACCCAAGTTGTGTGGCTGACCCTACCTTGAACCCAAGCTTGGTGTGGCCGACCACATCAAATTAAAAGGATTTTAATTTTTTAAAATTTTTCTTATGTGGATTCCAGGGTTTTAAAAGAGAGTTTTAAAATTATAAATCTTTCCTTTTATAGTTTTCTACAAAAGATTAAGAAAAGATTTGATATCTTTCCTTATTTATAGATTGAAAGGAAGAATTTTATTTTTGAGAAAACTTTTCTTTTTTGTAACCATGTTCATGATTTAAAAGAGAATTTTCAAATTATAAATTTTTCCTTTTATAAGTTTCTACAAAAGATTAAGAAAAGATTTGATATTTTTCCTTATTTGTAGATTAAGAGGAAGATTTTAATTTTAAAAGATAACTTTCCTTTTTGGAAATCATTTACATGTTTTAATAGATAAATATTAATTTATATAATTCCTTTTATAACCAACCATGAAGGGATAAATTATTAGAGAAATTTTTATTTTAAAATTTCTGGAAACAAAATTAAGAAGTTTTAATTTTGTGTTAAAACTTTCCTTGCTTGGAGCAATGAGGTGGCCATCCATGTAGATTTAAGAAAAGGAAATTGATTTTAATTAATTAAAATTTTATTTTCATGGCAAAGTAATAAGGAAGTTTTTATTTAAATTTTCCTTATTTGCCAAGACCAAGGATTATAAAAGAGGGGGTAGGGGTGCCTTCATGGTTAAGAACTCTATTCTAATTCTCTCTCTTTTCTTCCGAGTGGTGGCCGGCCATCCTCTTCTCTTCCTTTTAGTGGCCGAACCTCATCAATCTCAAGGAGACTCTTGTGGTGGCCAGATCCTACTTGGAGAAGAAGAAGAGGAAGGAGTTTCTTGCATCCCTTGGAGCTTGGTGGTGGTGGTCGAACCTCTACATCCATGGAGGAGTTTTGGTGGATGGAACTTGGTGAAGAAGAAAGAAGGGCTTGGGTGGTTCTCATCTCGGTAGTTCATTGCCCACACAACGTCCTAGATAAGAAGAGGAATACAGTAGAAGACCAAGAGGTTGTTGCTTACAAAGAAAGGTATAACTAGTAATTGGTTTCCGCATCATACTAGTTTTTCTTTGTATGAATTCCAAACATAAGAGACATATAATTCTAGGTTTCGAATTTGTGATTTGAGTTTGTGTTTTTTTTTTGTTTTCCAAATTTGTTATTCGATTGTTCTTTTTGGTTAAACCTAGAGTTATATAAGGAAATTAAATATTAGATTTCATTGAAAGGCTTTGTCTAGGAAGTGGTGGTTTCTCCCATATCGAAGAAGGCCTAGTGCCTCGTCATGTCTAACTTGGAAGTTGATTTCTAAAATTAATATTTAATTGAATTTATAACATAGGTTGATTTGGATCAATAATGTTAAGTATCGTTTGCGATCCAAGTCTAAACCATTAAGAATAGATAAGTTACATTTGGAATCAATAATGTTAAGTTCCGTTTGTGATTCCAAATTTAATTTCTAAAGAACACAATAGGTTATTAGGATAGGTTCGACACTTGTACAAAATTTTTGTATAGTGGAACCGGTACGATCTTCCTAGGACTAACCAACAATTGGTATCAGAGCTACGGTTTGCCTCTGTGTGTTTGGTTTGCAGTTTAATTATGCACATGTCATACATAATTTAGGCAGGATAATAGTAGGATGTGCTAACTCTGTTGTTGCAGGCTCCAACTATTATGGCTTATAGATATTGTGTGTGATTGGACCCTTGGACATATCAAGAGCAATTTATTATGTGTGCATGATTGTATTTAATTAATATAGCAAGAGCTTTATTAGCCCTAGGATTTTACATTTATGTTCGATCTAGACATGATGTGCATTCCTTGTGGAATATAGGATTGATGAATGTAAAAAAAATTTTTGTCGCACATCGTATCCTTACGAGGCGTGGTGCTATTGGAGGACCAGAGACGTAGCGGAAAATGAAGCTCAATGGACCCGACAGCATGAACCCTAGGCCTGGCAACACGCGAAGGATAGTGATGGAAAATGCCATAATAGTTGGAAAATTAATTTCCATATTTATTGCTTTTGTTTATTGTGATGTGTGTGTGTGCATGTGATGTATGCTAGCATAGTCAAATATCCTCACCTTTAAAAACTAAGTGGGAGAGGGATTAGTAAAATTCCATGGTCTCCATTACTGTTTTATAAGTGATGCAACAAGGTTGCGTGTTGGCTCTGAGTTGCTCCCTCCACAACTGATGGATTTGTTGTGGATCACTAGTTCAAACTTCCTTTATGGATGGTTATAGGAAATTATTTAGGAGCGTGTGATCTTCTCTAACTAAAGGGGCACAATCCTATTTAATGGACTAAGTATCAAGTAATGGTGTACACTTAGACACATTCAATAGTATCCTCCCCAACGGAGTCACTGCTATTGTAAAGGAAAATCAACTATTAATTTGTCATAAAGCTAGGTGAAACCCCCTCTTACAAATGTTTGAATTTGTATACGTCCGCACTAACGTGGCATACAAAATTCACGATGTTTGAGGTGTTGGTGAATTTAAATGATATTGTTTTGAGAAATCAATATTATTTTAAATTCAAAGTTTTGACCAAATATTTGATCAGAGATAGACCAACTATTAATTTTATTTATCATAAAGTTAGATTGATGAGATAATAACATTAATGGATAAAATCTCCTCTTAGATTTTGTATACATCCACACTATCATGACATACAAATTTCACGGGGATTTTAAGGTGTTGGTCTTGACCAAATATTTTTGTGATTCTTAGGATTTCAAATGTTTGTCAATCCCCTAGTTGTTATACTATAGAATAGACTTAGTTGTCCCAATTATAATGATAGGAAATAAGACTTAGACATTAAGATGGATTGTCCTCTCAGAACTAAGAACAATATAGGTGTATTTTATTCATTAGTTGTTGAAACATGTTTAGTGGTGTTATCTACTAGTACCTGGTTTATAGATACGAGGAGCCACTGATCATGTCTGCAATTCATTGCAGGGTTCCAAGAAACTCGACAACTATATGAAAGGGAAAACACTGTCTACATGGGCACTACTGTAAAAGTAGCAGCTGTTGCAGTGGGAGATGTTTATCCTCTGATAGGAATAAAATATGGATTTTGAGAAATTGTCTTTACGTACCAAGTTTAGAAAGAATTTGATTTCAGTTTCTAAACTATCAAAGAACTTGATATTCTATCTCTTTTGATAACAAAGTTGTTATCAAGAATAATAGGAAAGTTATCTATTCTGGTACGTTAGTTGACAATTTATAATCCAATAACTCGCACGATGCAACGAATGGAAATTAATAACACATCTTCTAACTCTAATAAGAGAAAGCAACCTTCAGAAATGAACAAATCATATCTTTGGCATCTAAGGCTAGGTCATATTGACTTGAGTAGGATTCAAAGGATAATAGCCAATGAACCTTTGGGTTCATTGGTGGTGGAAAACTTTCCAACCTACGAGTCTTACTTGGAAGGAAAAATGGCCAAGAGGTTTTTTAAGTCTAAGGGGTATAGAGCCAAAGATGTATTAGAAGAGGTTCATTCTGATTTGTATGGACCTATGACTATCCAGGAAAGAGGTGGTCCTGAATATTTCGTCTCGTTCATAGACGGCTATTCGAGATACGGGTATATTTACTTGATGCGCCGCAAGTCTAAGTACTTTGATAAGTTCAAAGAGTACAGGGCTGATACGGAGAAACGTCAAGGTAAAAGTATCAAGACACTGCGGTGAGATCGTAGTGGTGAGTACTGTAACACCCACGAATTTCTATAAGTACATGAGTAATTATTTCCACTAGAACTCAGAAATAAGAGAAAAAGAAAGAAAATAAAATAATGATATATAATAATAAGATAAGAGGAGAAGGTCAAGGATTGAACCTTGAACCTCTCACAAACAATGGAGAAAGATTTATGGCATGATCACCACTAGGATAGAGAGTAACAAATGGATAGGAAGAGATGAAAATGTTAGTTAAAGGAGAGAAAAAGAAAATAAAGCAAGAAGCAAGAGAAAACCAAATTTGCTTACCTCTTTTTCCTCTTAGTTAAGAGAAGGAACAAGAAGAAGACAAGTTGCCTTCCTCACTTCTCCCTCTTCTCATTCTCGTGAGAACCAAGGGAAGTGACATGGGAGAATTAAGGAAGGGAGTAAATGAAGGCATAAATTCCCCTCATGGTGAATAAATAGAAAAATGAGAAAGTAAATCCCTCATTTTCTCCTTCTTCCTCCTCCTTCCTCCTTTTCTCTTCTTCACCGAGACTAAGAGGTCTCCCGTCTCCTTGATCCGAACACTAGGTCAAGTTCTTCTCCAAGAAAACTAATTTTCTAGAAGAAGTCTTCAAGTTCTAGCCCTTCCAAGCAAAGGAAACCAAAGGAGACACAAGAAGAAGAAGCTCCTTCCTTGCTTAGCTCCTAGGAAATTCTTCTCTTAAGAAAGAAAAATCACAAGCGAAAGGATGTAAGTTCCCCTCACCTGTGGTACAATAGCTCTACGATTGTCATGTAAATATATTGATAGAAAAAAATCTATGTTTGTTTCATGAGGGTTTCGGCCCAAAACAAAAATAAGAAAGGTTTTAAGAACTTGAAAACCAACTAGGTAAATTCATGATGTTTCCTATGATATGTAATTGATGATAAGGGGGTTAGACTAACATTTTCATGATGGAATGTTTTGTTAGAACATAAGTTTATGGGCTTAGACTTTCGGCCAAGAAAGAACAAAAGAACTAGAAAAGAACTCTAGACCTAAAACAAAACATGTTCTCTTATCCTTATGATATGTACCTTATGGTAGATGGTGTTGTTGATGTTTTTCCCACTTGTATGTTAATTTAAACTTGATTCCATCTTCATGAAATTTTGGCTACGATAGAGTTGAGGACCTAAAAGGGCTTAAAACCTAAAAGTTTAGCATGCTATGATTTTCATAAGACAAGATAGGAAGCTAATATGACATGCCATGATCTTAGGTTAAATTGAACTATAATTTTTATGTATAAGATGTTTCGGCCATGTTAAGACTTGAACCCTAGGAAAGTTTAAATCAAGCCTAAGATACTTATGATCTTCTTGAAGAAAAAAATATGAAGTAAACTAATGTTCCTATGTTGCTTGAAACTTGAATTTGCTTATTCTACAACTTTTGGCCACACTTGGTTCTTTGACCTAGGATGCTCAAAATTCTAAACTAAGTGGTCCATGTTATTCCTTGAAATGAATGCTAGGAAAATTCTTATGGTCTTCATGCTATTATGACACTAGAAACCTAATTTTCTTGCTTAACAAGATTCGGCCACATTAGGTTAAAAAGATTGAGAAGCTTAACACTTAGACTAAAAGTACTTATGGTGTTTCTCATGATATGTATTGGAATATTGGTATGAAGTTCAATCTTTTTATGTTACATGTAACCTAGAAACATGTTGCTAGGGTTTCGGCCATGTTGGGGTTAAAGGCTTAGAGAACTTAGAACCTAAATCAAACATGCTCAAGTTGTTTCTCATGAAATGTGATGTGACAATTGTTAGGGTTTTCATGCTTGTATGATGTTTATAGCCAAAATAAAGGCTTAATGGGTTTCGGCCATGTTATGAAAAAGGAACTAGAAAGCTTGGAACCTATACCTAACATGCTTAAGATGTCCCTTATGTTCTAAGAAATGGTAAATGTTTAGGGTTCACTTGTTCTTTTTGTTGTTTGCTAACCCAAACCATTTTGCATGTTTCGGCCACCCCTTGTTACTAGGGTTAGAGACCTAACTAGATTCTCCCATGAACTTCACATGCGATGCTTTATGATATGTTAAGAGTATGACATGCTGTGATGTCTATTTATGTATGCTAGGTCAAATTTCATGATACGCTATGTACTTAAGGTCATGATATGCTGTATGCTAAGTTTCATGATATGCCATGTATTTACTTTCATGATATGCTGTGTGCTAAATTTCATGATATGTTATGGGCTTATTTTCATGATATGTTGTGTGCTCAAAGTCATGATATGCTATGTGCTTAACTTCATGATATGCTGTGTGCTCAAATTCATGATGTACTATGTGCCTAAACTCATGATATGCTATGTGCTCAAATTCATGATATGCTATATGCTGTGTGCTTAAACTCATGATAGGTTGTATGCTTAATTATGCATGTGTTCATGATATGCTGTGTGCTCAAAATCATGATATGTTGTGTGCTCAAATATACATGCGTTAAGCTATGCCTAAAAGAGTTGCTTCCCTATAAGTGGGATCAAGAGCACTCTTCATGATATGAATATGACATGAGTAATATGGACTATGTAGATATGACATGCTATTTTACTTTTAATGCTTGTACCAAGGGTGGACTCCATAAGCGGCCCGGGGTCGATGGACTAAGAAACGGGCCTCGTTAGGGATGGGCTCCTAAGTGCCCCTAGGTCGATGGACTAAGAAACGGGCCTCGTTAGGGATGGGCTCCTAAGTGCCCCTTGGTCGATGGACTAAGAAATGGGCCTAGTATATGTATGCCTTGTAGGGTTCAAGACTTGCTACCTTGAACCTACTAGGATGCGCGCATTTATGTACGTGGTACAAGCCGGGATCCCCTCTTATGTTGAGATTATGTTTAAGTATCTATGCTATACATTTAAAAAAAAAAAAAAAGGGGCATAATGCATATGTTCCATGATGTATGTTTAAGAGTTCACCATGCATATACCTTAGGAATAAACCATGATAATTATGATGATCATGTTATGATATGCCATGCTACCTTGTGTTTATGCCATGATATCTATGACGATGCTTATGACATGTATGATGATCATGTATGTTATGCCATGATATCTTATGCTAGGATGTATGTTTTATGATTGATGACATGCTATACGGTTTTTGTGAGTAGGAAAGGAACTTACTGAGCCATGAGTGCTCACAGCTTACTTTCTTGTACCACAGATAAGGGCAAAGGATGGATGAACTAGGAGAGCAGCAGGAGGGGCTAGCAGGATGTGTGTGGTAGTGACTGGCTAAAGAAGAAAAAAAAAAAGAGACCTGCTTTTGTTTAATGGAAATTATGCCTAGTTTATATAGGACTCTATGACATTTTATCATGTTTACTCTATATGTCTTGAAATAATGTTAAGTATGACATGTGGACTCTATGTTTCAAAAATTTACAAGTAAGACTTCCGCTGTAATAAGTTATTAAGTTGTTAAGTAATGTAAGTAACCCCCCGTCGCCTTAGCAGGAGGGGCAGGGCGTTACAAGTACCTCTTAGGAGAGTTTAGGAGACACTTATCAGAAGTCGGGATTAAATCCCAACTGACTGCACCTGGTACACCCCAACAGAATGGTGTGGCAGAAAGAAAGTATAAGACTCTTATGGAAATAATTAGATCGATGATGAATTATTCAGAATTACCAAATTCGTTTTGAGGATATACTCTAGAAACGCAAGTGAACATAGTACCTTCTAAATCAGAACCCTCTACTCCCATATAATTGTAGAATGGGCGTAAGCCTAGTTCAAAGCATATTCGGATTTAGAGTAGTCCAACACATGTGCTGAAGGGAGACACTGATAAGTTAGAATTAAGAACAAGAGTTCACTTGTTTATGGGTTATCCTAGAGAAATGAAAGGAGGTTTATAGTCCTAAAAATCAGAAGGTCATTGTTAGCACCAATGCTCGATATTTAGAAAAGGACTATGTAATGAACCACATGCCCATAAGTAAATTTGTTCTTAAAGAAATAATAAAGGACACGTCTAATCTAGTACCAATAGTACAAGATGAGATACCACAAGAAATTGCAACACGTGTCACAAATAATGCACAATTACAGACAGTGTCTCATCGTAGTGGGAGGGTTGTTAGACAACCTGAAAGATTCATGTTTTGGGAGAGTCTTTGGACTTCATCCCTGGTGAACATGAATCTAATCCCTAGACATATGACGAAGCACTCCAAGATAAAGATGCAGCATCTTGGCAAAGAGCAATGAATACTGAAATAGAATCTACGTATTCTAATAAAGTCTGGGAGCTTGTAGAACCACCAAATGGTGTAAAATCCATTGGGTGTAAATAGGTCTACAATAGGAAATGAGAGATACACGGGAAGGTGGAAACTTTCAAAGCAAGGCTTGTTGAAAAAGGAAACTTTTTCACCAGTAGTCATGCTTAAGTCTATCCGGATTCTTTTATCTATTGCTGCTCATATGGATTATGAGATTTGGCAAATGGATATCAAAGACAGCTTTCCTTAATGGAAGTCTTAAAGAAAGCATCAATATGAAGCAACCAGAGGGGTTCATTGCGAAGGGCAAAGAGCATCTAGTATGTAAGCTTAATTCACTACAAGAATTTTTGCATTCAACAACACCCAATAGACAACGCTTTTTAATAAAAACATTGTCGTTCTTTGTTTTACAACGCTTTTAGTGAAAAGCGTTGTCTATGGTATTTACTTTTTACTAAAGACAACGGTTTTTAATGAAGTGTTGTCTTTAGTGTTGTTGTTTATGGTCAAAGACAACATTTTTTTAAAAAATGTTTTTTAAAGTGTTGTGTATGTTTCCCCTAAACTCACTTAAAATAAATTCGCAGCCCTCGCTTTGCTAAACTCTAAACCCTCAACGCGCGCGCGCCTTCTCCTCACCACTCCTCTCCACGAGTTCTCCTCTCCCCGCGTGCCTTCTCCTCTCCTTCTCCTCTCCACGAGTGCCTTCTCCTCTCCACGAGCGCCTTCTCCTCTCCACTCCTCTCCACGAGCGCCTTCTCCTCTCCACGAGCGCCTTCTCTTCTCCTTGCCGCGTGATCTCCTCTGAACCCTAATCTCGACCCAAACTCCTCACGCAAAACTCCTCACGCCGGCCCAACTCCTCCAAGTCGAGATCCCTAATCTCGCATTTCCCCATCTCCTCAATCAAAGTCAGCTTACCCTTCCTAATCTTCTCACGGCTCCTCAACTCCTCTGAACCCTTCGATCTTAGTTCCTTCCTCGCAGAGCAGATTCGAGAGTAGGAGGAACGGAAGAAAGAAAGGTAAAATTTCTTCCATCCCTCTAGAATAAGATTTTGTTTATTTTTGATTATTTTCCGAACTAGCCATTTTGCCGGATTCATACTGCATCAATTTTCCCCCTCCCCTGATTCCTATGATTTGTTTCTCCATTGACTGATGCTTTAATTTCTAATTCAGTACCCACCTCTGCATGGGATATATATATATATATATATATATATATATATATATATATATATATATATATATATATATATATAAAACTAGAGTGTCATTGAGCTTTCAGTAAGATCGCAGATTGTAACGTTGTTGGTCTGTATTCAGAAAGTTATATGCATTAACTTTTCTGTCCGTGATATTCTTCAGGTTTGCTAACAGTATGCGAAGTGCTTGCTTATCAGAGCATGTGTTGATCTTTTTTAGCAGAGCATTTTTATGTTTACCTGGTAAAAAGGTGAAGCAGCATCACATGAATGAAGGCACAGTCCTAGACTTGATTTTGAAACCTGTGCATGACACTTCACTGGTTTTGCAGTTATATATATGTAGCTGGAGCAAGAGGGGGAATTAGTTCAAGCCATTTTTTTCCCCCTGGAAGGAGAGCCCGGGTGATGCATTAAAGCAGATCAAAAGTTCGTCCGAGTTAATTTTATTACTCTTACTCACTTGCAAAAGGTCCACTGAAAACTTTAGCTTAGATGCCAGATACAAGCTGAACGGTGAGTGTTTTTGTTACTTTCTGAGAATTGTCTGTATCTTATCTCGAAAGCAGGGGCTGCTGAACACTACTTTCTACCACCATTTCCAAAGAACATTAAGCATCGTGGCCTTGATGATTCAAGCTGCAAATCAATTTTTAAGTTTAATTATGAAGATCTCATCGTAATCGGCTTCTTTGGATCTTAATATTCTCGTTCAGCCCATCAAGTGTACACATCCTATGTTTCAATTTGTACACATTATGATTTCATTGACTCATGCCCATCAAGTGTTTGATTAAATGTCTCTTCCATTATATAGATTTTAGTTGATACATTTTCTTTAGTTTAATTCCATGTAATGCTTGTTAGTTTAGTGATTTATGTTCCTATGATGTTTGTTCTTTATTTGAAACTTAGTTTACTTATAAAAGTACATCATATAGGACCATCCAGAATTGAATTAGTGGAGATTTTTCTAAATATTTGTATCAAGGGTCTACACTCTAGTACCATAAGAGCTAATGGACTACTTGATACCGGTAAAATAATTATGGATTTTGTTTCCATAGTTAATATGCGGTTAAATATACTTAGTGATGTTAAATGCAGCATTTTTTTTATCAATTAATATTGAGAGTGAAATTTTAACACGGATTTCTCTGATTGCTATTGCAAATGCATAACATCCATTTTTAACTTATAAAATTTTAAAGGAAATTTGTTTGATTATACATAATTGAATGAAAGTCCTATGCTTCTTTGGTAGTATGTATTGAAGTTGGTTAGCTGTATGATATTAGAGAAAAGGCATTTTTAATCCACGATATAATTCTATGATTATTTATACCTCTGGCCTGTTCATCAAGTCCTTGAGAATCTCAGGTGTTCTGATATCACTAGCAATTAATACATAAATATTTTCATTAATTAGAATATCTTTTAAGGTAGATGCAGATTAGATGAGCCGATTTAATCGATATCGGTTGATAAGTAATGGTTCTATTTTTTTAGGATGAAATCCGATGGGATTAGATATTGGTAGCCTAGCCAGGTGAAGATCTGATGATTGTTGAATCAAATTTTTGTAGCAAATTAAAATTGCAATTAAGGTTAATTAATCTATATCAATGCAATTTTGGTTGCTGCATTGGAATCAATGCAATTTTGGCCCTTCATACATTGGATCGTAATCGGTATAATCCTATGTATTTGCCTAGTTAATTTCCATTGGAATCTTAGTGTCATTGAACCTTACAAGGATGCTATTTACCTGTTGGATTCCCTAAGTTGCCGCATTCGCGATGATGATTCAAAATACGTAATGGAAATGTGAGTTCAGATTTCTTTTAGTAAATATTTATTATAATAAAAATCTTATTTAACAAATATTCTTAACGTATGAAGGGCCTTAAAATTGTTTAATTCAACCAAGGAAGGAAAGGTAGGAAAAATGTTAAGTGGGAAGTAGTTAAGGTATGTGTACTTTTGTTTAACATATATTGTAATGTGTATAATTTTCATTAACAATTTGACTCTAATTACTATATATAGGCTCCTCAATCTCCTCTCCTGCGAAACAATGTGGTTTTTTTGTGATGCGATTTATGAGAGAAATTATTGAAGAAGTTGAGACTATTGAGAGAGATTCGCTGCAATCAATAGTAACATTATTTAGCTTATCTCAAATTATTTGACATAAACTATTTAAAATTGCAAAGTGATCAGTGTTGATTATTTTTTCCATTAACATAAATTGTGTATGCTCACAGTTCACAAAAATAGGGTACTCTCGTGAACAAATTGATGAGGTTCGGTCCGAGTTGGCGGAGTGCATACAAGATCATATTTATGAATAGGTATGGAATGATAGTTGCCATAATTCTATTTAGATTTAAGTTCATGGAATGGTGGTTTTTTTTGGTAATGGAATCATAGTTAATGCCAATTTTTTTGATGCAGTGCATAGTTACCAGATCGACCTTGAGCAGTTGACCCCAAAGAAAAGTTGTCACTGAAGTTTAAAAACTTGTGAAAATTTTTAGTGAATGATGATGTTTTGGAAAAATTGTCACTTAGGTGAAAGGATGTTTTCTGGATTAATATGCAAGTACAAAGCACTGTATTATATGTTATTCTGTAAAGTTCTGTCAGTGTAAATTATCTAGTTTCTTTATCTAGCTTTTGTTCCACTATTGGGTTTGTTTTTCTAATAATTACTCGTGCAGCAAAATATTGAGCAAGAAGCTGTAGATCTTATAATCAGGTAAAGTAGAAAAAGTTAACTACTTCATTATGCTTTCATCTTAGTATTTGTATATTTGATTTGTCTTCTTTGAACCAGCTTCAAGTCAAAAAGCCAGATCCTCTAGATAGCTGTTAAAAATAAGGTATTATTTGGTTTGTCAGTGATCTTAATATTTGGTAATATTTGGTCTTTGATGCTCACGACAGAGTTCCAATGCTGCATGATTACCTTGTTCAAGCAGATTGCTCGCTGCCTCAGTAGCTCGCATTTTCAGGTTTGTTTCATCATTGATATTCCTTCTTTTTAGTGTTCTATATTAAAAGGAAATACTAACTGTCGATGAGATTGTTATCCTCTTGCTTGAACATGAACCAAAGTATATAAATTTGACCTTTTGATCTGAAAGTATAAAAAAAAGTTAATTGGATACTAGTTTTTTATTTTTTTTTTGCAGTTGCATTTGTTGTATTTTCATATGTTTCTCAGTGAACTTCTAAACAATTCTTTTTTCATTAATTTATTAAGGCTTATTATAAGTTTCAGTTTGATGGTGCAAATTGTTTTCTTTTGTAATCCATCTGTTTCTTCTTTGGTTTAGGAAAGTTGAAGTGAATCCCTTGATAGTTGTTTCATAGGTTTGTTCCATTATTTTCCAGTACGTACTGGAATCACTATCAATAGCCCTCAAGGACTGTTTACAACCTTGCAATCAAATTAATTGGACTTATAATCTAATGTATGGTCATCTGGAGCATGAATATTGGAGGATTCATGAATGACTCTTCGGATGATGAATGTATGTCATTTAATATTGGTTCATGTATTTATTTAGATACATCTTGAGTATTCCTATAAATAACCTATGTATTTAACAATTCAAAGATGAAGAAAATCAGAAGTAGTTGAACACTAACACTTGGACGCCAACATTTTTGAGTTGGCGCCTAGATTTGACCATCTAACAGACACGGCTAAAGGATCAACTTCTATGAACACCCTTAATAACTTATACAGATATTTGTGAACAATTAGGTTGGTGGCTATCATTTATCCTCCCTTTTTGTTGTTTTTTCCATGTACCCAATGCAGTTTTCATTTCAAAGGTTCCAAGCTGATGAACAAGGATGGGTGGACACAATCAAGTCAGTGCGATTTGGAGGAGCTGTCAGGATTAGTACCATGGATTGGCTTGGGCAATCTCAATATTTGCGTCAAACTGTCTTCTGGCCTTCCCTATCATCTGCAGTATCTGAGGTATACTATGCACATTTACCGTGAATTTTCCTTATTGAGCTTGGGCTAGTGACGGTTACGAATGTATTTTATTTCAAGAACCGTATAAGCAAGTGTTCGTGCATCTAGTTTTATAACAATGCACTTCGTATCTTTGATCTAAAAAGCTTCTGAAACAAGTCATCTTCTCCAAGCATGCCCTGGTCAACATGCTAGTCACCTACTGGAGTCATTTCCTCGATGGCACGGATGAATACCTGAAATCCATCCTCTACTCCACCATTCTTTGCCACTCCTCAAGCCGAAACAACTGCAAAGGTAGAGTCAACATCAAGTATTACATTGTGCCTGGCTACAAGAAGACCGGGGCCGCAAAATCCAATAAAGACAGGTCAAACATCAATATATAAACACACTTACGGTATGAAGTGCATAATAAGTGTAGAATACAGATTACAGAACTCTTTGCATAGCACATAAACTAGCATCATTATAGGGGATCCCTTAGAAAAATATTAATGGTAGGAACTTGTTTCATGATGTTCTTAATATTTATTTTTGCTACCAATGTTTGGATTTCTTAACCAGTTCCTTAGTTAACTTTCTCTATTATTGAAACAAAGTTGAGTTATGGAATTCTTACATGAAATAAAAAATATCAAACTTGGCAGTATGTAATGAAGTTATGCTCAATAAAAGAATTAGTTTATATTGGTTTGGTAAATCATGTTAAAATTTTTAAAGAAGTCATCCCTTAATGCAGTTACTTGTGATTTTTCTTGTTGATAGATGTAATTTATATTTTTAGCCCATTGTACATCCAGTCAAAATGTCTCAAAATCTCAAAATCGTTCAATCATATCATTTTGCTACATTTTAGACAAAATAATAATGTGTGATGTCATTCTCTATCTCTCCCTCTCTGGCTTTGGAATGTTTATGATTTAGCTAATAAACCGTTAGACTATGGTTTTTCCCTGATGCTCACAGATTGCAACAGCATGTGCTCTCACAGCCTTTAAGTTGCGTCATCCAATAAAGATGTACCTTGATCGTAGCACGGATATGGTAATGGTAGGAGGAAGGCATCCAATGAAAATAACCTATTCTGTGGGTTTTAAATCCGATGGAAAGATTACGGCCTTGTACTTGAATTTGTTGGTAAATGCAGGCATATCAGAGGATTATAGTCCACTTATTTCACATGCCATTATAACTTGTCTAAAAAAATACAACTGGGGTGCTCTCGCTTTTGATATTAAACTATGCAAGATGAATCTTACAAGTAAATCATCGATGCGAGCACCAGGGCAGGTACAGGGATCTTACATTGCTGAAGCTATTATTGAGCGTGTAGCATCTTTCCTGTCCTTGGATGTCGATGTTGTGAGAAAAAGAAATTTGCATACATATGAAAGCCTGAAGTTTTTTTATGGAAGTAGCAGTGGAGAAGCTCCGGAATATACTTTACCTGCTATAGTTGATGAGTTGTTTACATCTGCAAGCTACTTCAATCGTCTTGAAATGGTATTGCATTTCAATAGTTGCAACAAATGGAAAAAACGAGGGATTTCTTGGGTACCAATTGTATATGAAGTGGAACCAATGCCAACACCAGGGAAAGTATCCATTCTAAATGATGGTTCAATTGTTGTTGAAGTCGGAGGAATTGAAATAGGCCAGGGACTGTGGACAAAGGTGAAGCAAATGGCTGCATTCGGTCTTGAACAGCTATGGGATGAAGAGAAAAAATATCTTTTGGATAGGGTTAGAATCATTCAAGCAGATACTCTGAGTTTGGTTCAGGGAGGTTTAACTGCTGGAAGCACCAAATCTGAAGCAAGCTGCGAAGCAGTTCGTCTAGCATGCTCTATTCTAGTCAGCAGATTAAAGCCTCTTAAGCAAAGTTTGGAAGAGCAAATGGGATCAATTTCATGGGACACCCTTATTACCCAGGTGTGTAATTACGTCATTAATCAAATGTACTACTGTTTATTTATTGGCAAGAAGCTAAGCTTATTTCTGTAGTCTGTATGTGTTAGCTAGCTTATGCAAGTGAAGGACAGGATAGCTTATATGCATTCACTTTTAGGGATTTCCTGGGCTTTTTTATATTTTGGAAATCAAAGCAGTTACTTCCTTTCATCCATTATGAACTAGTTACCTTACAATATACAGGCAAATTTGCAATATGTGAACTTATCAGCGAGTACATTTTGGGTTGCTGACGATACTTCATCATATCTAAATTATGGGGCTGCTATAAGCGAGGTAACCTCCTTTGTAGATCATTCATATGATTGGCTTGTAATCACATTGCTAGTCTGTTTTCTTGATTTTGAAAATTGTGTGCATTCTAGGTAGAAATTGATGTTCTCACTGGAGCTACTACGATATTGAGAGCAGACCTTACATATGACTGCGGACAGAGCTTGAGTCCTGCCGTGGATCTAGGACAGGTTTTTTTTTTTTCATCTGTCCTATTGATTTTATAATCCTAAATCACAATCAGCCGTATGTTCATATACTTATATCTGAGTGTTTCTGCAGGTTGAAGGGTCTTTTGTTCAAGGAATTGGATTTTTTGTCCTATTGATTTTGTTCAATATATAAAGAAAACTTGTCAGTTACGATATAAACACACTTACGGTATGAATTACATGTATATATAACATTGACATATTATTTAGTACGAGATTTACATGTATGAAAGTTTTCATACAAAATTTCTTGATTGCCTACAACCCCAGGTGTGCTGATGACAAGTTGAAGAAGATGGCTCTAAGAGTGATAGCTGAAAGCCTTTCAGAAGAAGAGATTGCTGGACTTAAAGAAGCAATTCCATGCGATGGACACCAACAACAGCGGTTAGTCAATGATGAGGTTTTGTAAAACTTGTGTGTTTGAAAAATTATTGTCATGAAGTTAAGGATAACTTGTATGATACAAATTTAATTTGTGGATCAATATGTATACATTTTGTTTGTATAATATAAAGTTTTATTTATTTGTTAAATAGTCTTATTATAAAAATGATTGTGGTTGTGGATATTCAATTATATGTAAATTTTGAGTATTTTTATAATTTTTGCTATTTTAAGAAAACACTATTTTTATAAATTTTAAAAGACAACGTTTTTAAGTAATAAAAGACAACGCTTAAAAAACAATGTCTTTGAGACCAACCACAACGCTTTTAAAGCGTTGTCTTTGATATGTGCATTTTTACAACAGCATCTTTAACAACGCTTTTTAAGAACGAATAGACAACGCTTAAAAAGTGTTGTCTTTGTGACCAACCACAACGCTTTTAAAGCGTTGTCTTTGATATGTGCATTTTTACAACAGCATCTATAACAACGCTTTTTAAGAACGAAAAGACAACGCTTAAAAAGCGTTGTCTTTGTGACCAACCACAACGCTTTTAAAGCGTTGTCTTTGATATGACTTTCTACAACACCATCTACAACATCACTTTTTAAGTATATACGACAACGCCAAAAAAGCGTTGTTGTTTAGCTTTTTTCTTGTAGTGATTGGTCTATTTATGGACTGAAGCAAAGCTTCAAGGTCTTGAAACATCCGGTTTAATAAAGTAATCCAGACCTATGGATTTATTCAGTGTCTGGATGAGTCTTGTGTATACAAGAAGTGTGATGGAAATATGGTGGTATTTCTTGTACTATACGTATATAGATAACATATTTGGTAGTTGGAAACAATATCAAAGTGTTGTCGGAAGTAAGGGTATGGTTGTCCAAACAATTCGATATGAAGGACTTGGGAGAATGCACATATTCTTGGGATCAATGTAATAAAGGGATCACAAGAAAAGAATATTATGATTATCCCAAGCTTCATATATCGATACGATCCTAGCTCGTTTTAGCATGCAAGGCTCCAAGAAAGAATTTCTACCTTTTAGACATGGAGTAACTTTATCTAAAGAGATGTCTTCAAAGACATCAAAGGAGATAGAGGACATGAAGGCAGTTCCTTATGCTTCGGCTATCAGAAGCCTAATGTATGCTATGCACGAGACTGGATATCTGCTTTGCCTTGGGCATGGTTAGCAGATATCAAAAGTAACCCTGGACAAGGACATTGGACTGCTGTTAAGTATATATTAAAGTACCTGAGAAAGACTAGAGATTATATGCTGGTTTATCAAGCAGATAAATTGCTCCCTGAAGGTTACACGGATTTTGACTTCCAATCAGATAGGAACAATAGTAAGTTGACCTCAGGGTTTTGTGTTTACTTTAGGAAGTGAAGTCATTACAATGGAAGAGTGTTAAGCATAGATGCTTTTCGGATTCCACCATAGAAGCTGAATGGCTCAAAAACTTCATGATGGACTTAGACATTGATCCTGACTAAGAATCTTGACAAAATGGAAAGCTGGGGATAGAACTTACTGTTGATGAAGAAGAACACTTGAGAACTCTCGATCCGAGAAAACCAAAGCAGATCTAGAAGAATAAGGTCACCGAACACCCTCCTTATATGAAGACCTAAGGACGAAAGGAGGGATCCACTGAAAAACACCAAGATCTGGGGCTTCCCCGACTTCCTGCACACAAGAGACCAACCAACACTATTGTCAGTGACCTAAGACCGGGGTGGGAATCCCTGGCTAGGCCCTCCGATGCTCAAGTCAGTGATCTCTCTTAGTATGGAAGGAAGAAAAAAGATAAACAGTGATAAAAATTAGGGTTTGTAATGGATAGTTATGAGTGTGGTGAGCGTAAGCATACCTGGCCAACGCAGATGATTCCCCTTTTTATACCACTTCATATAACCTTCGTAGTCATGAAGTGGACCCCGGTTTGTTAGAGTTTGTTATGAGATGATGTAAGCCATGTACTTGCAGAAAATAACTTTTAAGGAATCTTTTTTGTACCCCAGATGTACCTTCTTTGTCGCCTAGTGCCTGTAGAAGAGTCTAGAAACATTCTTCCCGCCAAATTAGCAAACATGTTATACAATCACATACTACAGATATCTTCATTAAGCTATTTATGAATATTCTTGAAATATTTGTTCTCGCCCTATCTTATAAGCTATATGGAGATATATTTATTGTCCATACCTGCTTACAGACGCCCGATCTTATACTATGATTTGTATCAGACGAAAATGAACCTAAGTTATGTCTGGGCGAATTACTACTATTGTTCAACATAAGTCCTAATCATCCGATAATATACTATAGATCTTGTAAGGCCTTGTATCTTTTCACACCCAGGCGATCATATAAGCCCGCCCAATGCTAATATACATCCAGATGTACTAATTCAAACTATCTTGGTTTATATATCTTAAATGTGTAAACCCGGTTGATACTTCACCCATCTTTCTTAAGGTCTTATACTGACCGATATTGACCTATTTTCCTTAAGCATATTTTCCCGGCCGATATTGACCTATTTTCCCTAAGCATATTATCCCGACCGATATTGGCCTATTTTTCTTAAGCATATTATCTCGTCCGATATTGACCTATTTTCCTTAAGCATATTTTCCCGACCGATATTGGCCTATTTTCCTTAAGCATATTATCCCGGCCGATATTGGCCTATTTTCCTTAAGCATATTATCTCGTCTGATATTGACCTATTTTCCTTAAGTATATTATCCCGACCGACATTGACTTATTTTCCTTAAGCATATTATCCCGACCAATATTGGCCTATTTTCCTTAAGCATATTATCACGACCAACATTGACCTATTCTTCTTAAGCATGTTACCTCGGTCGATATTCATGTTTGCTTAATTCTGCTATCTCCTTTCCCCTTTTCACCGGGGAACTACTAAACCTAACCCATATCAGACATGATTTCTGGTTTGCTAAAAATTATTACAGTTTATTATAATAATAGTGGTGCAGTAGAAAACTCGAAGAAACCATAAGTCCATAAGGCAAGTAAACACAATAGAGCGCAAGTACCACCCAATACGAGATATCATATAACGAGAAGAAGTTATTGTCGCCCAGATTGCATCAGGTGATAACCTGGGAGATCTTTTCACTAAGGCCCTTAAAGCAAGAGCTTTTGATGGGCATGTTGAAGGGATGGGAATCAGATGTATGGCAGGATATATGGCAGCATAGTCTTTTAGTATAAGTGGGAGATTGTTGGAATGTATACTAAAAGCCTAGCTTTTTGTATAAACATTTACTTAGAAATAACAATCATATTGGTCAAATATCTATATTTATAAGTTAAGTGTAGTTGTTCGATTAATTTATATTGTAGATAACATGGTGTTATCTTGGTCACACACAGAAGATCATGTTATCAATTCCTTATAAATTATAAATAGTAGCTCACGACTAAGATGGAAAGGAACAAACCATTCGAATAGTCGTAGTGTAATTAGGTATTAGTTTATCTTGACTGATAAATTACACTAGTACACACTGAGTGTATTGAGCTCCTGGACTATTTAAGGTAAGTTCTTTTTATACTGATTTAATAAAAGAACAAGACCTTAGTTATTATGGAAATGTGTACTCTTAATCCTAATATAATAACAAGCACATATATTTAGTATTTATTTCTTTGACTTATCAAAGGGTCAGATTTAGCACGATAAATCAAAATGCCCGATAAGTTGGGAAATGATATTATTTATAGTGTGTGTTGTTGATTATAGAAGAAAATAGTGTCCTAGTAATCTAGGTTGATAATGTCCCCAAGAGGAGCTCATAAGGATTGTCATGTTAAACCCTGAAGGTGGACTCAGTCTGACAAGACAATAAGCTTGAGTGGTACTACTCTTGGACTAAGATATTAATTAAAGTGAGTTATTAGTAACTCATTTAATTAGTGGACATTTGACATCTTAAACACAGGGAGACTAACACACTCATGATAAGAAGGAGCCCAAAATGTAATTTGGGATTGGTGCGGTAGTTCAATAATAATTCATTAGAGGAATGAATTATTATTGATGAAATTAAGTTGAGTGTTCGGGGCAAACACGGGAAGCTTAATTTCATTAGGAGACAAAAACCAATTCCTCCTCTCGGTCCCTATCATAGCCTCTTATTTATAAAGTATTATACCCACTCTTACCCACCTTCTTACCCATCCTAATGGGGTCGACCAAGCAAACTTGGAACCCAAGCTTGGGCCGACCAAGTAAAAGGGATGAGCCAAGTTATGTGGTCGGCTGTAGCTTGAACCCAAGCTTGGTGTGGCCGACCACATCAAATTAAAAGGATTTTAATTTTTTAAAATTTTTCTTATGTGGATTCCATAGTTTTAAAAGAGAGTTTTAAAATTATAAATATTTCCTTTTATAGTTTTCTAGAAAAGATTAAGAAAAGATTTTATATCTTTCCTTATTTGTAAATTGAAACGAAGATTTTTATTTCTAAGAAAACTTTTCTTTTTTGTAACCATGTTCATGTTGGGTTCGTCGGGCCGCGAAAACCGCTTTTTCGCGTCGCAGAAACCCCGAGTAACCCAAAGCCATGGATCTCGTGCAAAGATTCGTAAACAAAACTTTTCGAAAAACCTTTTTCTTGTACGAGTTTGTAAAAACTTTAGATCTACACTAAAGTTAAGATCATTACCCTTGATGCGCGCCCCACGCGAATCCCGCTCGTCCAAATGGTGCCGGATCTCAAGACCGTCAAGCGTACGGTCCTCTAGAAGTATCCACACGGACACACTAGATGGAGGTGACCAAAAAAACCAAGGTGTGCTAGCACCTATGTGGTTCGGCCAAGGAAGGGGAGAGGGAGAAGAGAGAGCACCCAAGGGAGAAGAAGAGTGAAATCACCACATGAATGAAAAATGAATTCCCATTCATTCACAAAGTGGCCGGCCACTCTAGGAGGTGTAACCTCCACATTAATTTCAATTAATGTGGAGACCATTAAGAGTTGTAACCCCCATGAGGTGGCACTCTAGGATGATGTGGATCAACACCATTGGTCCACATCTTGCCACCTCACTAAATGACATGGCAATAAGTGTAACCTCCTCATTTAATGTGGGTCGGCCACATTAAATGCTATGGAGGCTTGTAACCTCCATGAGGTGGCACACATTGATGATGTGGAGCAATCCTATTGGTCCACATCTTGCCAACTCACTAGTGATGTGGCAAAAAGTCAAGTTAAACATGACTTTTTCTCTTCCTCTCAAATCAAGTCAAACTTGATCAAATCTCTCTCATGGTTGATCTAATCCAACCATATGATTCAAGCCAACTTAATATAATGAATCTAATTCATTAAATTAAGTTGATTTAATGAGTCATAATCTAAATTAGACTCATTGAATACATGAATCAACTTGAGTCCAACTCAATTAGCCCAATTTGGATTACTCTTAATCCAATATGATTCATCAAATGAATCTAATCCTCTTGGTTCATCATATGAACCAAATCTCCATCTAATTGTCCTTAGGGTGTGACCCTATAGGTTCTTGTAACGTTGGAAATGCCCTAAACCTATTTAGGAGCATAAGTAATGAGCGGTATCTAGCAACACATCATTACTACCCAAGTTACAAGAATGTCGAGATCCGACATCACCTTGTGACTACTAATTGTGACTCCTCACAATATATGTGACATTGTCCTTCTATCCTAGACATCTAGATTGATCAATATGAGGCATAGACCGTATCATCCTCTAATCAATCTAAATCTTGAACTCTAAGTAGACTCACTAGATCAAATGAGCTCAACATCTAATGTTGACTCATTTGGGCATGGCCATGCACTTAGTGGTCTCAATCTATCAAGAATACCGATGTCGCTCCCGTCATATGGGAGGGATAGATCCCATCTACATCACTCACATCCCTCTACATAATTCGTTATATACCCAGTAATCGCCTTTATAGTTTACGGGTGACGCTTGACGAAACCAAAGTACATAACTCCTTATGTAGGGATCCATGGTGACTTCAGGTCTAAGGACTAATAGTCATACTAATAGCCACATGAGAAAGTATATAACACTCATATAACGATCCATGATACTTTCTCATGGCGGGTCATTCAGTATGCATTCTCTAATGCATACCCATGTGTCAGCTTGATATCTCTATATCCATGACTTGTGAGATCAAGTCATCGAGCTGACCTACATGCTAGTCTTATTGTATTAACATTGTCCCTGAATGTTAATACTCGACTAGGAATGATTTAGAGTAGTGTTCCCTATATCATCTCACTATCGATTCAACTAATCGATTGATATAGGTATGAACCTTCTACTCAAGGACGCTATTATACTTAGTCTATTTGACACTAATACAAATAAGTATAATAACCAAAAACCAAATGCCTTAATATATATACATGAATATGATATACATGAGTCCATACAATCATCAAATGATTGGCTCTAGGACTCTAACTAACAATCTCCCACTAGCACTAGTGCCAATCAGTATAGGCTCTAAGGCCTAATGACCTAGTATGACTATCATGCTTCCTCTGTGCCAAAGCCTTGGTCAAGGGATCTGCGATGTTAGCCTCTGTAGGTACTCTGCAAATCTTCACATCTCCTCTATCGATAATCTCTCGAATGAGATGGAAGCGCCGTAGTATGTGCTTGGTCCGCTGGTGTGAGCGAGGTTCCTTCGCCTGTGCTATAGCTCCATTGTTGTCACAATAGAGCTCAACTGGGTCAGCGATACTAGGAACCACCCCAAGTTCAGTGATAAACTTGCGGATCCAAACTGCCTCCTTTGCTGCCTCTGATGTAGCAATATACTCGGCCTCTGTTGTAGAATCAGCTACTGTGTCCTGCTTCGAATTCTTCTAGCTCACAGCACCACCATTTAAGTAAAACACGAACCCTGACTGCGATCGGTAATCATCCTGATCGGTTTGGAAGCTGGCATCACTGTAACCCTTTACAGTTAGCTCATCATTGCCTCCATATATCAAGAAATATTCTTTAGTCCTTCTTAAGTACTTAAGAATAGTCTTGACCGCTATCCAGTGACTTTCACCTGGATCTGACTGGTATCTGCTCGTCATGCTCAAAGCATACGAGACATCAGGTCGAGTACATAGCATGGCGTACATGATCGATCCTATGGCTGAGACATAAGGGATCTGATC
The DNA here is from genome assembly GCF_018446385.1 of Zingiber officinale. Lineage (NCBI taxonomy): Eukaryota > Viridiplantae > Streptophyta > Magnoliopsida > Zingiberales > Zingiberaceae > Zingiber > Zingiber officinale. The sequence goes on from NC_056002.1 coordinate 82,725,861, forward strand.
CATGCGGTCTCTCTCCTCTCTAGAAGAGGGACCTTGAGTCTTCGAAAGACTCACGCCATGTGACATCGGCAGAAATCCCTTCTTGGAGTTCTGCATGGCAAACCGTCGGAGTACCTTGTCAATGTATGTACTCTGACTTAGGCCAAGCAATCTCTTAGATCTATCTCTATAGATCTGTATCCCTAGAATGCGGGATGCCTCACCTAAGTCCTTCATTGAGAAGCAACTCCCTATCCAAGTCTTGACAGACTGAAGCAAAGGGATGTCCTTCCCAATGAGTAGTATGTCATCCACATACAATATGAGGAAGACAACTATATCCCCTACAATCTTCTTGTAGACACAAGGCACATCTTCATTCTTGATGAAACCAAACTGTTTGATTGCATCATCGAATCGAAGATTCCAACTCCGAGAAGCTTGCTTTAGTCCATAAATGGACCTATGCATCTTGCATACTCTGCTAGTATGCTTTGGATCTACAAAACCCTCAGGTTGTGTCATGTACACATCCTCGAGTAGGTTTCCAATCAGAAACACGGTTTTGACGTCCATCTGCCAGATCTCGTAATCGTGGTAAACTGCAATAGCAAGCATGATCCGAATGGACTTAAACATCGCTACTGGAGAAAAAGTTTCATCATAGTCAATACCATGAATCTGCTTGAAACCTTTAGCTACCAAGCTACCCTTATAGATAAGTCCATCCATGTCAGTCTTTCTCTTAAAGACCCACTTGCACCCAATGGGTTTTACCCCTTCAGGTGGATCAACCAAAGTCCATACTTGGTTGGTGTACATGGATTCCATCTCGGATCTCATGGCTTCTAGACATTTCTCGGAATCTGGTCTCATCACAGCTTCCTGATAGGTGGTAGGCTCATCCTCTATGAGCACAATGTCATCATGGTCAGCCAAGAGAAATGAGTATCTCTCAGGCTGACGACGTACCCTATCAGACCTACGAAGAGGTATGTCTACTTGAACTGGTTGTTGTTCCTCAACTCTTTGTGGAACAACATCATCCACAACACTTTGTGGTTCCAGTTCAACTTCCATCGAGGCATCAGTGCTATTGTTCGCATCTTGAACTTCTTCAAGATCGAACGTGCTCCCACTAGTCTTTCTAGAAACAAAGTCCCTTTCTAGAAAGATCCCAATCTTTGCCACAACTGCCTTGTGCTGACTGGGAATGTAGAAGTAATATCCCTTAGTTTCCTTGGGATATCCGATGAAATAGCACTTGTCGGATTTGGGTCCTAATTTGTCTGAGACTTGACGTCGTACGTAAGCCTCATAACCCCAAATCCTCATGAAAGACACCTGGGCATCTCTCCCAGTCCATATCCTATATGGTGTCTTTATCACGGCCTTGGATGGAACTCGGTTGAGAATGAAAGCTGCCGTGTCTAGAGCATATCCCCATAGATATGTCAGAAGATCTGTGTGACTCATCATAGACCGTACCATATCTAATAAGGTACGATTCCTCCTTTCGGAACACTCTTCGAGAGTAGTAGGAGTAGTGAGAAGTAGTCTCACACTAAATAGTCACGAAACTCATGGCTTAAGTATTCACCACCTCGATCTGATCGAAGTATTTTAATACTCTTGCCAAGCTGGTTCTGTACTTTATTCTTGAATTCATTGAACTTTTCAAAGGATTCTGACTTATGTGTCATCAAGTACACATAACCATATCTACTGAAGTCATCAGTAAATGTGATGAAGTATCTATAACCACCTCTAGCAGCAACATTGAAAGGGCCACATACATCACTATGTATGAGTCCTAACAAATCAGTTGCTCTCTCGCTGTGCCCACTAAAGGGAGTCTTGGTCATCTTGCCTCGTAGGCATGACTCGCATATCTCATATGATTCAAAATCAAATGAGTCCAGCAAACCATCCTTATGGAGCTGGGATAAGCGCTTGTCGTTTATATGACCTAAGCGACAGTGCCAGAGATATGTGTGGTTCATATCGTTCGATTTGAATCTCTTGGTACTAATGTTATAGATAGGACTCTCAAGGTCTAGAATATAGAGTCCGTTCATCAGAGGTGCACTACAATAGAACATATCGTTTAAATAGACAGAACAACATTTGTTCTTTATTATAAACGAGAATCCTTTCTTGTCCAAACAAGAAACTGATATAATGTTCTTAGTCAATGCAGGCACATAACAACAATCGTCTAACTCTAGTATAAGCCCAGAGGGCAGAGATAGAAAATAAGTCCCTACAGCAACAACAACAACCCGTGCTCCATTGCCTACTCGTAGGTCTATCTCGCCCTTTGTCAATGCTCTGCTATTTCTCAGTGCTTGTACATTAGTACAAATGTGCGAAGCACATCCGGTATCTAATACCCACGACGAATAAATAGAGAGGTTGACTTCTATAACATTTATACCTGAAGTAGAAATCTTATTTCTCTTCTTCTTAAGATCTTCCAGGTATCCTGTGAAGTTCCTCTTCCAGTGCCCTGCTTGTCCTTGATATAGTTGACGAAGATGTGCAACCATGTCGTAAGCACCCATCAACTCATGTTACTTCTGAAGCTCAGAGTTCATGGTCGCGAGCATAAGATAGGACACATCTAATGCGTCATCTTGATGCTTCTTGTAAGCATCCCGGTCAGCTCGCGTGGCAGTGGCAGGAGGTGCCTCCGGAATGGGCTGCTCCAGAACGTACAATTTACGTTCCTGAGTGAGAACTATTCTTAGGTTCCTGTACCAGTCCAGGAAATTTGCTCCGTTGAGCTTGTCCTTCTTAAGGACAGAACGCAGGGAGAAAAAATTCGTATTCGACGTCATGGTTATCTACAACAGAAAATTTGCAGAAATAAATATCATATTCTTTAAAAATCATTTAATTAGGCCTTTAATTAAATGATGCTCCCACTGAATTCTATAATTCTTGTGGGACAAGATCCACATTATACTAACCCTTGAGTTAGCTTTGGCTAATACGCCCAAGACTTAGTATGATCGGTAGATAACGATTACCAATTACATCTCTATGCAACTCTTGTTTATAGAATTAATATCCGTATTTATATTAAAACTCGAGTTAGCTTTGGCTAATACGCCCGAGAGTTAATATAAACGTGATTTTGTCCTACCTTTCCAACTATTGGAAGAATGCCTATAGTTGACTCGATCCAACCGAGTAACTAGGAATACTCAATCTAATTGAGTTTGTATTCACCCATGCGTTGATAGGCGGGACCAAGATTGTCCCTCCGTACCCTACCAAGATAATATGTATTGCTCTGCTTTGGCAGATTCAACAATACATGTGATCGAGGTAGTGATAGGTATCACGGCACGGTTAGGCATTTAGAGTTGGTTCGATCTAGATCTAATCTAATCGAGAAGGATGCATCTTGTGCATGACTTAGATCTAATCTAATTGCAAGGGTGCATCATGTGCACGACTTAGATCTAATCTAATAGTTAAGACACTAATTAATTAATTAATTATTAAACATGCATCAGATACATAACAATTAATTAATTAATCTATTTGTGATTTAGTCATGGCCCTATTACGATCTTCTCAAGCCAATGAGAAGATCGAATGGTCAAGCTAGGGTCAACAGCTTCTCCATGCTCCTCCCTTTGACCATCTTGTGTTGCTCGTGCCCGCCTCGGAACTCCGTCTCGTGTGGACCCTCCACCGCTCCAATTTGTACATTACAATTTGAAACTCGAGTTACATTCGAGTCTAAATCTAATTTACAACCAGAATATATGAGAAAGGCACGACGCGCAGGCCGTGGGAAAAAAATAAAAATACAGCACACACAATCATATGACGGCACGCAGGCCGTATTATGAATTACAACACAAATCCAATCTTATTGGGTATTTTGGGCCATGACTATCACAAATTAATATATAATTCAAAATTATATATTTTTTCATAATATTTCTGTAATTTTAAAATAATTTTTACAATTTTTATGAGTAAAATTTCCCGGCGGTCCCGTTTAGCGGTTTCGGGCGCAATCGCGGAACGGATCCCCTTCCGGGGCCCAGGGGCAGCGCCCCTACCTGCGATCTAACCATCGCGAGAGTTCCTTTGCGATCCAACAATGCCTAAACCCGCTGTCCCAAAATGATTTGGGTCGAGACATTGCCGTTTCGGAAAAATCTTCCCGGCGGGTTCGTTTTTAGCGATTTCGGGTGCAATCGCGAAGCAAATTCCCTTGCGGGGTTAGGGGCAATGCCCCTAGCCATGATCTAACCATCGTGAGTTGCTCCTTTGCGATCTAATGGCACCCGACCCCGCTGTCCCAAACGGATTTGGGGCAAAACGAAGCCGTTTAAAAGAAAACTTTCCGGTAGCCGAAGCCTACAAGTGCCGAGACACATGTGCTTCGCTTCTACGGAAAAATTACTCATAAAAACTCAATTTTTACAGAAAATCATAGAAGGTATATTTTTCATAAAAATACAAATGAACTCGTACAAGTCTTTGCACGTGGCTCTGATACCACTGTTGGGTTCGTCGGGCCGCGAAAACCGCTTTTTCGCGTCGCGGAAACCCCGAGTAACCCAAAGCCATGGATCTCGTGCCAAGATTCGTAAACAAAACTTTTCGAAAAACCTTTTTCTTGTACAAGTTTGTAAAAACTTTAGATCTACACTAAAGTTAAGATCATTACCCTTGATGCGTGCCCCACGCGAATCCCGCTCGTCCAAATGGTGCCGGATCTCAAGACCGTCAAGCGTACGGTCCTCTAGAAGTATCCACACGGACACACTAGATGGAGGAGACCAAAAAAACCAAGGTGTGCTAGCACCTATGTGGTTCGGCCAAGGAAGGGGAGAGGGAGAAGAGAGAGCACCCAAGGGAGAAGAAGAGTGAAATCACCACATGAATGAAAAATGAATTCCCATTCATTCACAAAGTGGCCGGCCACTCTAGGAGGTGTAACCTCCACATTAATTCCAATTAATGTGGAGACCATTAAGAGATGTAACCCCCATGAGGTGGCACTCTAGGATGATGTGGATCAACACCATTGGTCCACATCTTGCCACCTCACTAAATGACATGGCAATAAGTGTAACCTCCTCATTTAATGTGGGCCGGCCACATTAAATGCTATGGAGGCTTGTAACCTCCATGAGGTGGCACACATTGATGATGTGGAGCAATCCTATTGGTCCACATCTTGCCAACTCACTAGTGATGTGGCAAAAAGTCAAGTTAAACATGACTTTTTTCTCTTCCTCTCAAATCAAGTCAAACTTGATCAAATCTCTCTCATGGTTGATCTAATCCAACCATATGATTCAAGCCAACTTAATATAATGAATCTAATTTATTAAATTAAGTTGATTTAATGAGTCATAATCTAAATTAGACTCATTGAATACATGAATCAACTTGAGTCCAACTCAATTAGGCCAATTTAGGTTACTCTTAATCCAATATGATTCTTCAAATGAATCTAATCCTCTTGGTTCATCATATGAACCAAATCTCCATCTAATTGTCCTTAGTGTGTGACCCTATAGGTTCTTGTAACGTTGGCAATACCCTAAACCTATTTAGGAGCATAAGTAATGAGCGGTATCTAGCAACACATCATTACTACCCAAGTTACAAGAATGTCGAGATCCGACATCACCTTGTGACTACTAATTGTGACTCCTCACAATATATGTGACATTGTCCTTGTATCCTAGACATCTAGATTGATCAATATGAGGCATAGACCGTGTCATCCTCTAATCAATCTAAATCTTGAACTCCAAGTAGACTCACTAGATCAAATGAGCTCAACATCTAATGTTGACTCATTTGGGCATGGCCATGCACTTAGTGGTCTCACTCTATCAAGAATACCGATGTCGCTCCCGTCATATGGGAGGGATAGATCCCATCTACATCACTCACATCCCTCTACATAATTCGTTATATACCCAGTAATCGCCTTTATAGTCCACCCAGTTACGGGTGACGTTTGACGAAACCAAAGTACATAACTCCTTATGTAGGGATCCATGGTGACTTCAGGTCTAAGGACTAATAGTCATATTAATAGCCACATGAGAAAGTATATGACACTCATATAATGATCCATGATACTTTCTCATGGCGGGTCATTCAGTATGCATTCTCTAATGCATACCCATGTGTCAGCTTGATATCTCTATATCCTTGACTTGTGAGATCAAGTCATCGAGCTGACCTACATGCTAGTCTTATTGTATTAACATTGTCCCTGAATGTTAATACTTTACTAGGAATGATTTAGAGTAGTGTTCCCTATATCATCTCACTATCGATTCAACTAATCGATTGATATAGGTATGAACCTTCTACTCAAGGACGCTATTATACTTAGTCTATTTGGCACTAATACAAATAAGTATAATAACCAAAAACCAAATGCCTTAATATATATACATGAATATGATATACATGAGTCCATACAAGCATCAAATGATTGGCTCTAGGGCTCTAACTAACAGTTCATGATTTAAAAGTGAGTTTTAAAATTATAAATTTTTCCTTTTATAAGTTTCTACAAAAGATTAAGAAAAGATTTGACATCTTTCCTTATTTGTAGATTGAGATGAAGATTTTAATTTTAAAAGATAACTTTCCTTTTTGGAAATTATCCACATGTTTTAATAGATAAATTTTAATTTATATAATTCCTCTTATAACCAACCATGAAGGGATAAATTTTTAGAGAAATTTTTATTTTAAAATTTACAGAAACAAATTTGGAGGTTTTAATTTTGTGTTAAAACTTTCCTTGCTTTGAGCAATGAGGTGGCTGACCATGTGGATTTAAGAAAAGGAAATTGGTTTTAATTAATTAAATTTTCCTTTTCATTACAAAGTAATAAGGAAATTTTTATTTAAATTTTCCTTAATGCCAAGACCAAGGATTATAAAAGAGGGGTAGGGGTGCCTTCATGGCTAAGAAATCTATTCTAATTCTCTCTCTTTTCTTCCTAGTGGTGGTTGGCCATCCTCTTCTCTTCTTCTCTTCCTTTTGGTGGTCGAACCTCATCACTCTCAAGGAGACTCTTTTGGTGGCCAGATCCTACTTGGAGAAGAAGAAGAGGAAGGAGTTTCTTGCATCCCATGGAGCTTGGTGGTGGTGGCCGAACCTCTACATCCTTGGAGGAGTTTTGGTGGCCGGAACTTGGTGAAGAAGAAAGAAGGGCTTGGGTGGTTCTCATCTCGGTAGTTTGTTGCCCACACAACGTCTGAGATAAGAAGAGGAATACGGTAGAAGATCAAGAGGTTGTTGCTTACAAAAAAAATATAACTAGTAATTGTTTTCCGCATCATACTAGTTTTTCTTTTTATGAATTCCAAACACAAGAGGCATATAATTCTAGGTTTTGAATTTGTGATTCGAGTTTGTGTTTTTTTTTTGAATTTGTGATTCGAATGTTCTTTTTGGTTAAACCTAGATTTATATAAGGAAATTAAATTTTAGATTTCATTGAAAGGCTTTGTCTAGGAAGTGGTGGTTGCTCCTATATCCAAGAAGGCTTTGTGCCTCGCCATGTTTAACCTGGTAGCCGATTTCTGAATTTAATATTTAATTGAATTTATAACTTAGGTAGATTTGGATTAATAATATTAAATATCTTTTGCGATCCAAGTCTAAACCATTAAGAACAGATAAGTTAAATTTGGAATCAATAATGTTAAGTTCCGTTTGCGATTCTGAATTTAATTTCTAAAGAACACAATAGGTTATTAGGATAGGTTTGACACTTGTACAAAATTTTTTTACAATATAACCCGTACGATCTTCCTAGGACTAACCAACAACATCATGATCCCCGATTATCCAGAAAATCATAGTGGATCTCAAAACTAATTCTGAACCTTTCAGCAGCTATAGTGAGTCGTACCTTATTCTATTCACACATCTTATACCCACTTGGTTCAGGATATGATTTATGTGTCTAGCCCCACTAGGCTGACTATGTCACACCTAGCCCAAGTAATTATTTCTCGTTCTATAGATTTAAATTACTTATTCATGTGTACAAGAGTTTCGTACTCTTAACATGTGATGCTTTGGCCAATGACTTTAAGTAATAATCCTAATAGTTGACCATATGATATACGTCTCCTCTTAAGAAGTGGTGAATCCTCTATGGGCTATCCAAATACCTTCGAGTACTTTTGTTGGTGTACTTTGCACTAACGATCTAACTCAAGATTTTAATGAATGACAAGTGAGTTAAGTTAGGTGTTGTCGTGGTCTTACCTTGTTATTGAGTGTGCAGGGTAGATTAACCCTAGTCAGGATGTTCGATTCCTGATTGGTTGAGGACCAGATGTGTGATTCCGCTAAGTTAAAATGTTTAATTCTCGATAGGTTGAAGTCCAGATGTGTGATTCTGGCAAAGGTCAGGTTGTACGATTCTCGATTGGAGAAGACCAGATATGCGATTCCAGTAGGTCGGGATGTGTGATTCCTGATTAGAGAAGACCGGATGCGTGATTTTGGTAGGTTGGGATGTTTGATTCTAGAAGTCCAGATGTGTGATTCTTGATATTATTTCTACAGCTGGTAAGTAGAGGTAAGTCACTGGAGGAGAGTGACTAAGTGAGGACGTGTCCTCATTCGAAGGGATAGTAGACATCAGTCTAATTTAGGTCCATTTTGGAAACCTAAATTGAGACTCTGACCAGATCTTGGTTTTAAGGAGACAAGATCTAATTACTACTTCTTACTATGATTGTGCTAAACTTTGTCTTGTAGTGTATATTTTGTATTGTTGGGCTAACATATTTTACAAGGCAAAAGGAGAATAAAAGGCCTCGGGTGAACCGTGCTCGAGGTGCCTTCCATGATATGGAAGGCACTTTCATACTGCTCATGGAAGGAACCTTTAAGGCTATGGAAGGTGCCTTTTGTAGGATAAAATTTAGACTTTATTACAGATAAGGACTGGGTTGTTCAGTTCCAAATTGCTTATATTAGAGATGCCTTTAAGGCTATGGAAGGCGCCTTCCACACCCTTTTTAAGGGTGTTTCACCCAAGCTATCAAACATAATTTCTGTACGAGCTTCTACGCGTTTGATCATCTTTTTGACTGCTCTGAGTTGCTCCTACTACCCTATTACAACTCTACTATGCCTGACTGCCACCGAGAAGCCAACCAAACATCAAGGTCAAGCTGACCATCTACAAAAGTGTTTGGTAATGATAATTTAATTACTGTACATAATTTTTGTAAGTGGAAAGTGTATCTTGTAACACTCTTCCAATTCTTGTGTATTCGGTTCCATCTTTCGGCAGCTCCAGAGGAGGGTTTTAGTGGATTACTTATCGATAGGTCCGCAGGACCAGGGACTTGGAGTAGGACTCGCCGAAGGCTCTGAACCAAGTAAATCTTTGTGTTCTTATCTTTTTTATTTCTATCTATTTCTTTTTCTACTACATACTCTTGTTTTAAAAATGAAAAAAGATGAGTTTTAGAAAACCATGTGATTCACCCTCCATCTCACGCGCGTCTCAATCCAAAAACTTTGACTTATACCCAATTATCTCGGGTCCACACCTCCAAGAGATGTTTGCTTAAAATGTCAAAGTATAAGTTTCCATAACCAAGATGACTTGTATACCTCAAGTCGAAGGAAACTTGCATTCAAGCTACAGTAAGAACTTCACAGACATATCCATATACATAGAGAACCATATGAAGTCTTAAACAAGTTACTCCAATGAACTAATTGTTGGTGCAAGTTACACCAGAATCAAACCTGAGTTTTGATATTGTCAAAAGTTTAAGTTAAGTCTTGTTATGATCTAACAAGTTGACTGAGTGTGCAGGATTTTTACTCAACCAGAAAAATCCTAGCTGGAGGCTAGGCAGAGAAATCTTAGCAGATCGTGGAACCCCAGGTGCAAGTCCAAGGAGGTCAAGAGGACCTGAAGCTTGGCAGTATGATCGAGAGGTCTGGAGGACCTAAGATCAATGGAAAAGTCTTGGCGAGCCGATCAAGGCTGGGTGAAAAGTCCAAACTAGATCTGGAGGATCTAAGTTTGGCAGGTAGGTTGAGGTAAACAACTGGATAAGCGACAATGAGGTCGGGTTCCTGAAGGGAACAACCTTAGGTCGCTGATCCAACTGATGAAACCGAGAAGGTTTCAAAAGTTGAGATCAAGACAGTCCTACTGTCTTGATCCGAGCTGATATTATTACTTTATATTATTACTCTAATATCTATTTTGCAGGAGACTTTTTGGCTAATACTGTTTTGCAAATCCGAGATGATCGGTCAACCGAATAGTAGGATCAGTCAACCAAACCAAACAGAATCAACACAGAAATTAGATCAGATCAGAACTGAGTCCAAGTCGGATCAAAGACTGATCGGTCGACTGAACCATAAGATTAGTCGACCGAACCATAGTGACTCAGCACAGGACAGATCATCAACACCAATCAGCAGGAAATGAAAAAGCTGATCAGTCGACCGAACCAGAGGACTGGTCGACCGATCTAATCAGCATTAAACAACATTAAAAGAAGATCTCTGGCAGATTTCGACGAACAAGGAAAAGGCTGTTGCGTTTTTCGGGCCGCGAAAACCGCGTTTTCGCGTCGCGGAAACCCCGAAAGCCCCAGCCACCCAGCCACTGGATCCGTGCAAATAAAAATAAAACCAAAATATGAGTATGAGATTACAAACTTCGATCTATAGTAGATATACAAAGGGAAAAACCTTTTATACATTCAATGCGTGCCTTTCACGAATCCCGATCGTCCAAAGTGCCGGATCTCAAGTTGTCAAAAGAGACTACTCTCTAGAAGTATCCACACGAACAAGAAATGTTCTCTAACACTCAAGGATGGAGAAGATAACACCATAAGTGTGCTAGCACTTCTTGATGCTCTCGGATGGGATTGGAAGAAGAAGAAAAGAAAAGAAGAGAACACACTCCTCTAAAATCTCTATGTGACTTTCACTAACCTTTCTTCTTGGATTAGATTCACTCACCTTCCTCCTCCCTTGCTTGAAACCCACGGCAACAGTAGAGAAGGAGGAAGAAGGACAAAGGAAAATGATGGAATGAGTAATCACACATCAATGCCACAAAATGAAAACCTCTCCACACATTAGTGTGGCCGGCCACATCTTGTAACTTCCCTCATTTAATATGGCCGGTCACATTAAATGAAATGGGATATGTAACCTCCATGAGGTGGCACACCATGATGATGTGGAGCATCATCATTGGTCCACATCATGCCACCTCACTAATGATGTGGCAAATGGTCAAGTCAAACTTGACCTTCTATTTTCCTTGTTGAGTTGAATCCAACCTTTAATTTAAGTCAATTTCAATTTAATGAATCTCAAGTCATTAATATAAATTGACTCAATGAATCAAATTCAAATTAGACTCATTCAACAATTGAATCTAATTGAGTCTAACTCAATAAGTCTAATTTGAATTAATCATAATACAATCTTTGGTGCATCATATGAACCTAATCTCTATCCACTTGTTCTTTGTGTGTGACCCAATAGGTTCTTGTAACGTTGGCAATGCCCCTAAACCCATTTAGGAGCATAAGTAATGAGCGGTATCTAGCAACACATTATTACTATCCAAGTTACAAGAATGTTGAGATCCAACATTATCTTGTGACTACTAATTGTGACTCCTCACAATTTATGACAAGTGTCCTTCTATCCTAGACATCTAGATTGATCAATGTGAGACATAGACTGTGTCATCCTCTGATTAATCTAAATCTTGAACTCCAAGTAGACTCACAAAATCAAATGAGCTCAATATCTCATATTGACTCATTTGGGCATGGCCATGCACTTCGTGGTCTCACTCTATCAAGAATATTGATGTCACTCCCATCATATAGGAGGGATAGATCCCATCTACATCACTCACATCCCTCCGCATAATTTGATACATACCCAGTAATTGCCTTTAAAGTCCACCCAGTTACGGGTGACGTTTGACGAAACCAAAGTACATAACTCCTTATGTAGGGATCCATGGTGACTTCAGGTCCAAGGACTAGTAGTCATACTAATAGCCACATGAGAAAGTATATGACACTCATAAAACGATCCATGATACTTTCTCATAGCGGGTCATTCAGTATACATTCTCCAATGCATACCCATGTGTCAACTTGATATCTCTATATTCATAACTTGTGAGATCAAGTCATCCAGTTGACCTACATGCAAAGTCTTATTGCATTAACATTTTCCCTGAATGTTAATACTCGACTAGGAATGATTAAGAGTAGTGTTCCCTATATCATCTCACTATCGGTTCAACTAACCGATTGATATAGGTGAGAACCTTCTACTCAAGGATGTTATTATACTTAGTTTATTTGGCACCAATACAAGTAAGTATAATAACCAAAACAAAATGCCTTTATTATATATAAGAATATGATACAATGAGTCCATAATACAATCATCAAATGATTGGCTCTAGGGCTCTAACTAACAATCTCCCACTAGCACTAGTGTCAATCAGTGTAGAATCTAAGCTCCAATGACCTAGTGTGCCCATCATGCTTTCTCTGTGCCAAAGCCTTGGTCAAGGGATCTGCGTTGTTAGCTTATGTAGGTACACTGCATATCTTCACATCTCCTCTCTCGATAATGTAACACCCATAGAGTACTTAGCAAGATTTTAGATATTTTATCATGAATAAAAATAGGCCTTATGTGTAAATTGCAAAAATAATAAAAATAAATAAAAATAAAAATAAATAGAACATGACCAAGGTTCGAACCTTGGATCTCTTACTAGATACATCTATGTGTTAACCAATAGGCCAAGAGAAGTTATTATTAGAAAGAGAAGTGACAATATAGTTAAGAGTAAGAAAAGAGCTTCTTTCATTTAGAAGGAGAAGTTAGAGTAGCCCTCTTCCTCTCAAAAGAAAAGAGGATTCTTGCTTCCTCTTTTCATTAAGGAGGAGTAAAAGAAAGGAGAAGAAAAAGTGCATTTTCCCTTCCTCCTCTCATGATGAATAAAAGGGGAAATTAAAGAAGAAAATTCATTTTCTCCTCCCTCCTCCTCCTCACCATGACCAAGAGCCTCTCCCCACCTCCATTGCTGAAACCCAAACAAAGCAAGAAGCTCCTCTCTAGGAAGGCTCTAAAATCAAAGATTTCTTCCCTAAGGAAATCAAACACAAGGATGTAAGTATCCCCTCACCTGTGGTACAAGTCGCTTATAATATTTCCGAAAGGTTAGAACACTTAAAAATAAAAATAAAAAGAGAAGAACCCATGCTCATGGATCATATTATGTTATGATATGAACTTAGTTAAAAATTTATGTTGGATATTGTTTAAGCTTGATCTTCTTCTTGCTATGTTTCGGCCATGAATATGCTAGGGCTTTAAGAAGCTTAAAACTTAATTTAACATGCTCCTAGACTTCTTTATGCTATGATATGAACTTGGCTAAGTCTTCATGTTTGTATGTTGCTTACAAGTTTATTTTCCTTTCCTTGAAGTTTCGGCCATGATGGATTTTAGGGCACCATGAAGCTAAAAACCTAATCTAATATACTTATAGATTTCCTCATGATGTGATAAGAACTTGGCTAGGTATTCATGTTTGTATGTGGCTTAGAAATTTATTTTTGTTCCTTGAAGTTTCGGCCATGATAGATTTAGGGTTTCAAGGAGCTTAAAATCTAATCCAACCTGCTTATAGATTCCCCCATGATATGATAAGAACTTGGCTAGGTATTCATGTTTGTATGTTGCTTGGGAATTTAATTTTCCTTTTCATTGAAGTTTCGGCCATGATGAAATTAGGGTTTCATGAAGCTTAAAACCTTATTTAACATGCTCATAGACTTCTTTATGATATGTTGTGAACTTGGCTAGGTATTCATGTTTGTATATTGCTTAGAAGTTTATCTCTTGTTTATTGAAGTTTCGGCCATGATGAAATTAGGGTTTCATGAAGCTTAAAACTTAATTTAACATGCTCATAGACTTCTTTATGATATGTTATGAAATTGGCTAGGTATTCATGTTTGTATATTGCTTAGAAGTTTATCTCTTGTTTATTGAAGTTTCGGCCATGATGAAATTAGGGTTTTCATGAAGCTTAAAACCTAATTTAACATGCTCATAGACTTCTTTATGATATGTTGTGAACTTGGCTGGGTATTCATGTTTGTATGTTGCTTAGAAGTTTATTTCTTGTTTTATGAAGTTTCGGCCATGAGAGATTTTAGGGTTTCATGAAGCTTAAAACCTAATTTAGCATGCTCATAGACTTCTTTATGATATGTTATGAAATTGGCTAGGTATTCATGTTTGTATGTTGCTTAGAAGTTTATTTCCCTTTCATAAACTTTCAGCCATAACTATATTCTAGGGTTCAAGGTAGTTTAAATTTAAACTTAGCAAGCTCATGGATTTCCCTTATGATATGATATGAAGTTAGCTTGGATTCTTATGCTTGTATAAAACTTAGTTTCATGCTCTTAAAGGTTCGGCCTCAACCAAGTTAAAAGGCATAGGAAGCTTAGAACCTACTACCTATGCTCATGATATTCTTTATAGTGTATGACATGAAATTGATTTATGGTTCACATGCTTATATGTTGTTGTAACCTAAAACTAAGCATGGTGACTTTCGGCCACCATATGAAATTAGGGTTAGAGACCCAATTATGACTTTGCTAGGTGTCTCCCATACTAGGATGTGAATTAGGAGATGCTAGTAAATGTTTTCCATGTATGATTATGTTTTCCTATGATGCTTTATATATGTTTATTTAAGGATGCTCATGAACTATGCTTGATGATGACTCTTATGATGTGTTTTATGCTTAAGTATGCATGCTTTATGATAAGACAAGTAACATGCCTATTTATGTATGTTTATGAACTATGCATGAAATGATTCTTATGATGACTATGTACCCAAGCATGTATGATTTCAAATATGTAGCATGCTCATTTACGTAAGCTTATGAACCAGGCATGATAATGATTTTTCTTTTATGATGGCTATGTGTCCAAGTATGTATGCCTTATGATATGATAAGTAAATGGCTAAGAGTTGCTTCCCTTAAGTTGGGATTAAGAGCACTCTTCATGTTAAGACAAGAGCATGACATTTATGATGATATGATGTGACAGTTATGATGATATGATATGCATGACTTGTATTTTACTTTGTATGGCTTGTACCAAGGGTGGGCTCCATAAGCGCCTATAGGCCGACGGACTATGAATGGGTCTAGTAAAAAGGGATGGGCTCCTTAGTTCGCCCCTAGGCCGACGGACTATGAACGGGTCTAGATCCCTAGTAGGTTCGGGGCTAGCTACCCTGTCCTAGGGATTGCGCGCATTTATGTATGTATGTGGTACAAGTCGGGCCCTCTTGATGATGATATTTTGTTTAAGTTTTAAAAGATATATTTAAAGACATCTTGCACTTGACATGACATATGTTTTAAAAAAACATTTTGCATAATGCACCCATTCATAATATGATATGTTTTTATGAATTATATGACATGATGTTATGCCATACTCTTATGACTTATAGGGCATGATGTTATGAGATGTTTTGTTTATGATTCATATGACCTGATGATATGTTATGCTTCTATGATTCACATCACATGATTCCTTTATTTATGATATGTCAGATTATGATGTTTCTTAATAATATGATATGATAGGAGGCTATGTTCACATGATATAATGTTAGATGATTTTGTCTCCATTGATTATATGCTTGTATGACTATGATATGAGATACGGTTTTTGTGAGTAGGAAAAGGATCTTACTGAGCCTGTGTGCTTATAGCTTACTTTCCTTGTACCACAGATAAAGGCAAGGAATGGATGATCTAAGGGAGCTGTAGGAGAGGCAGGGAGGTGTGTGTGGCAGTGGCTCGGCTAAGACAAATAAAGACCTGCTATGTTATTTTTTTTGAGTATAACTTCATTCGAGTATAACTTCATGACATTCCCGCTGCTTTATGTTACTCGAAAGAAATTTTAAATATGCATGTATCCTGGAATAGTTAAGTAAGTAAGTAGCCCCGTCCCTTTAGTAGCAGGGAGGGCGGGCGTTACAGTTTGGTATCAGAGCCAAGTTAGCCTTTCCACTGCACACACATCGAGTCTCTTTCTGGCGCTCCAAGTAAGAATTTCTATGCTTAGTATATTTCTTTTTATGATGCTTATGCTTAGTTTATTTTTCTTTTATTTATAATTCTTTAGTAGTATGCATGCTTACTTTATTCTTTTAGGTCACAGTTTTAGTTTAGGTTGCATGATGGTAGGTTAGGGATGATAACACAACAAACTTACAAATAATTAGAAATGATGATACCCTTTCGTTAGCCTGGTTAGAAACGATGATAACTTACGCTCGCTCTATTGTCATTAATGAAGATAAGGATGGCTAGAAGACGTAATACCAGAGCAGAAGAGACAGCACCTCCACCTGATCTGATGCATGTAGTTACCGATCTCCAGCGTCAGGTTACGGAACAACAGTAGATGATCACTGCTCTGCTGAATCAACAGGGGAATCCTTCCACCCCGACAGGACACCAGAACGTAGTACCAGTAATACCTACAGCTGTACCAGTACCACCGTCACCTGCACCACCGGTAGGCCCAGCTCTAGTGGTTCGTAAGGAGGCATATCTGATTCAGTGGCAGAGATTAAAGCCGGAAGCTTTCTCCGGTAACTGTGAACCATGGGACGCACAGGCCTAGTTCAAGACTGTGGAGAGCATAGTGGAGTTACTGGATTGGCTTGAGCACGAAAAAGTCAAATGCGCATCATTCTGCCTTACTAGAGATGCCAGGATGTGGTGGGACAGAGTGAAAGCAAAAAGACAAATAAATCAGATGAGATGGACAAACTTCGAGATGGAAATTTTCAAAGAATTTTTCCATAAGCGAGTCACAAATAAACACTATGATGAGTTCACCGAGTTCCGGTAAGGTGATCTATCAGTCAATGAAGCTGTTAAGAAATTCAACCGCCTAGCACGTCTGTGCCCAGAGTTGGTCAGCACGGAAAGAGAAAGGGTCAGACTTATGCTGAAGATGCTCAGACCTGAGATAGCCCTGAACGTGGCCGGTGGAGTTAATAGACCGCAGACCGCCGAAGAATTAATCAGCAGCGCTATGATCACGGAACACTATCAAAAGGCGATGAATGAGGGCAAGAATCAAACTCAGTCAGGGGGACAGAAATCACAAGGTACCCGAACCAGCTGGAAAGGAAATCACAGTGGCAAGAGGAAGCAATGGAATGATTCCAAGAGTGGTCCAGCAAGCAAGCAGCTCACGTTTCCTCAATGTACCACCTGCGGAAAGAAACACCCGGGAATATGCCGTATAGGTACAAATAGATGCTATAGCTGTGGAATGGAAGGACATATGGCCAGAAACTGTCCTACACAGATCCAGACACCTACCCCTCCGCAAGTTCAGAACAGAGGTGCTCCCCCACAGCTACACCTGATGCAAGCTGCAATAGAAGGCCCGCAGATAAGCCAAGGGAGACTGGAAGCTTCGTCAGTAGCGACGGATGCCAGAATTTTCTCCATCACCAAGGAGGATGCGACCAATGCTTCTACGATCGTCACAGGTCAGATAATTGTTTTCAATCAGTATGCTACTGTACTATTTGACACTGGGGCAACACATTCGTTTATTTCTACACCTTTCACGGAAAAGATAGACATGCCACCCCAAACCTTGGATTGTAAATTTTTAACGACGTTACCTTCGGGAGATGTAATGCCATCCACCCATATACTGCGATCCGCACCCGTCAGAATCGCAGACAAAGAACTCTACTGTAATATGATAGTGTTTGACATGCAGGATTATGATATTATACTTGGCATGGACTTCCTGAGTAAATACGGAGCTTCAATAGAGTGCCGAAAAAGAAGTAATTTTCCGGCCTGAAGCAGAACCAACCTTCGAATTTATTGGGGAAACCAAGAAAGAAGTTAAAAAGTTTTTATCAGCTCTAAAGGTACAGAAGATGTTAGACAGTGGATGCACTGGGTTTCTAGCTCATGTGGTTGATACAAATCAAGCAGGGGAACTGAAGCCGGAAGATGTTAAAGTCGTATGCAACTACCCAGAGGTATTTCCTGACGATCTACCAGGGTTAGCACCTGACCGAGAAATCGAGTTTGAGATCAAATTGATTCCTGGTACAAAGCCGATCTCTAAAGCACCTTACCGTATGGCGCCGCCTGAATTGGAGGAACTTCAAAAACAGCTACGGGAGTTACTCGACAAGGGACTTATCCGCCCTAGTCACTCACCATGGGGAGCTCCGGTACTGTTTGTTAAAAAGAAAGATGGGTCTATGCGAATGTGCATAGATTATCGAGCGTTGAATAAAGTTACAATCAAGAACAGATATCCCTTACCACGAATTGACGATCTGTTCGACCAGTTGAAGGGGGCCACTGTTTTCTCTAAGATTGACTTGAGATCTAGTTATCATCAAGTAAAGGTGAAACAAGATGAGATATCGAAGACGACTTTCCGGACAAGATACGGACATTATGAGTTCGTAATAATGCCCTTCGGAGTGACAAATGCTCCTGCTCTATTCATGGACCTGATGAACCGGGTGTTCTCAACATATCTCGACAAATTTGTGATCATTTTTATCATTGATATTCTCATTTATTCGAGAACCCAGGAAGAGCATGCCAAACACCTGGAAATAGTATTACAAATTCTTCGGGAAAAGCAATTGTATGCAAAATTCTCCAAATGAGAATTTTGGCTTGACCAAGTATCATTTCTGGGTCATGTTATCTCTAGGGATGGAGTAATGGTAGACCCAATCAAGATCGAATCTGTTAGTAACTGGAATAGGCCAAGGAATGCCAGCGAAATCAGGAGTTTCCTCGGACTAGCAGGTTATTACAGGAAGTTTGTAGAGGGTTTCTCCAGAATCGCAGCACCGATGATAGCCCTCACTCAGAAAAATAAGAAGTACGAATGGACAGATGACTACGAGAAGAGTTTCACAGAACTGAAAAAGAGACTGACCACTGCTCAAATTCTTACTCTTCCGGAAGGCAACGAAGGATTTGATGTGTACAGCGACGCATCTAAATCAGGACTCGGAGCTGTACTCATGCAGAATGGCAAAGTCATTGCCTATGCCTCCAGGTAACTCAAGGAACACGAGAAAAATTATCCCACACACGATTTAGAACTAGCAGTCGTGGTCTTTGCTCTTAAGATATGGAGACATTATCTATATGGAGCACAGTGTAAGATCTATACAGATCACCAAAGTCTGAAATATTTCTTCACACAGAAGGACCTGAACATGAGACAAAGAAGATGGCTTGAGCTAGTCAAGGACTATGACTGCGAGATCTTTTATCATTCTGGAAAAGCGAACAAAGTGGCTGATGCACTCAGCCAGAAGTCGTAGGCCACCGTAGCACCCGGAATTATTTTAAGTTCGAGGACGAACTTTTATGAGGTATGGGGGACTGTAACACCCATAGAGTACTTAGCAAGATTTTAGATATTTAATCATGAATAAAAATAGGCCTTATGTGTAAATTGCAAAAATAATAAAAAAAATAAATAAAAATAAATAGAGCATGACCAAGGTTTGAACCTTGGATCTCTTACTAGATACATGTATGTGTTAACCAATAGGCCAAGAGAAGTTATTATTAGAAAGAGAAGTGACAATATAGTTAAGAGTAAGAAAAGTGCTTCTTTCATTTAGAAGGAGAAGTTAGAGTAGCCCTCTTCCTCTAAAAAGAAAAGAGGATTCTTGCTTCCTCTTTTCATTAAGGAGGAGTAAAAGAAAGGAGAAGTAAAAGTGCATTTTCCCTTCTTCCCCTCATGATGAATAAAAGGGGAAATTAAAGAAGAAAATTCATTTTCTCCTCCCTCCTCCTCCTCACCGTGACCAAGAGCCTCTCCCCACCTCCATTGCCGAAACCCAAACAAAGCAAGAAGCTCCTCTCTTGGAAGGTTCTACAATCAAAGATTTCTTCCTTAAGAAAATCAAACACAAGGATGTAAGTATCCCCTCACCTGTGGTACAAGTCGCTTATAATATTTCCGAAATGTTAGAACACTTAAAAATAAAAATAAAAAGAGAAGAACCCATGCTCATGGATCTTATTATGTTATGATATGAACTTAGTTAAAAATTTATGTTGGATATTGTTTAAGCTTGATCTTCTTCTTGCTATGTTTCGGCCATGAATATGCTAGGGCTTTAAGAAGCTTAAAACTTAATTTAACATGCTCCTAGACTTCTTTATGCTATGATATGAACTTGGCTAAGTCTTCATGTTTGTATGTTGCTTAGAAGTTTATTTTCCTTTCCTTGAAGTTTCGGCCATGATGGATTTTAGGGCACCAAGAAGCTAAAAACCTAATCTAATATACTTATAGATTTCCTCATGATGTGATAAGAACTTGGCTAGGTATTCATGTTTGTATGTGGTTTAGAAATTTATTTTTGTTCCTTGAAGTTTCGGCCATGATAGATTTAGGGTTTCAAGGAGCTTAAAATCTAATCCAACCTGCTTATAGATTCCCCCATGATATGATAAGAACTTGGCTAGGTATTCATGTTTGTATGTTGCTTGGGAATTTAATTTTCCTTTTCATTGAAGTTTCGGCCATGATGAAATTAGGGTTTCATGAAGCTTAAAACCTTATTTAACATGCTCATAGACTTCTTTATGATATGTTGTGAACTTGGCTAGGTATTCATGTTTGTATATTGCTTAGAAGTTTATCTCTTGTTTATTGAAGTTTCGGCCATGATGAAATTAGGGTTTCATGAAGCTTAAAACCTAATTTAACATGCTCATAGACTTCTTTATGATATGTTATGAAATTGGCTAGGTATTCATGTTTGTATATTGCTTAGAAGTTTATCCCTTGTTTATTGAAGTTTCGGCCATGATGAAATTAGGGTTTTCATGAAGCTTAAAACCTAATTTAACATGCTCATAGACTTCTTTATAATATGTTGTGAACTTGGCTAGGTATTCATGTTTGTATGTTGCTTAGAAGTTTATTTCTTGTTTTATGAAGTTTCGACCATGAGAGATTTTCGGGTTTCATGAAGCTTAAAACCTAATTTAGCATGCTCATAGACTTCTTTATGATATGTTATGAAATTGGCTAGGTATTCATGTTTGTATGTTGCTTAGAAGTTTATTTCCCTTTTATGAACTTTCAGCCATAACTATATTCTAGGGTTCAAGGTAGTTTAAATTTAAACTTAGCAAGCTCATAGATTTCCCTTATGATATGATATGAAGTTAGCTTGGATTCTTATGCTTGTATAAAACTTAGTTTCATGCTCTTAAAGGTTCGGCTACAACCAAGTTAAAAGGCCTAGGAAGCTTAGAACCTACTACCTATGCTCATGATATTCTTTATAGTGTATGACATGAAATTGATTTAAGGTTCACATGCTTATATGTTGTTATAACCTAAAACTAAGCATGGTGACTTTCGGCCACCATATGAAATTAGGGTTAGAGACCCAATTATGACTTTGCTAGGTGTCTCCCATACTAGGATGTGAATTAGGAGATGCTAGTAAATGTTTTCCATGTATGAATATGTTTTCCTATGATGCTTTATATATGTTTAATTAAGGATGCTCATGAACTATGCATGATGATGACTCTTATGATGTGTTTTATGCTTAAGTATGCATGCTTTATGATAAGATAAGTAACATGCCTATTTATGTATGTTTATGAACTATGCATGAAATGATTCTTATGATGACTATGTACCCAAGCATGTATGATTTCAAATATGTAGCATGCTCATTTACGTAAGCTTATGAACCAGGCATGATAATGATTTTTCTTTTATGATGGCTATGTGCCCAAGTATGTATGCCATATGATATGATAAGTAAATGGCTAAGAGTTGCTTCCCTTAAGTTGGGATTAAGAGCACTCTTCATGTTAAGACAAGAGCATGACATTTATGATGATATGATGTGACAGTTATGACGATATGATATGCATTACATGTATTTAATTTGTATGACTTGTACCAAGGGTGGGCTCCATAAGCGCCCCTAGGCCGACGGACTATGAACGGGTCTAGTAAAAAGGAATGGGCTCCTTAGTACGCCCCTAGGCCGACGGACTATGAATGGGTCTAGATCCCTAGTAGGTTCGGGGCTAGCTACCCTGTCCTAGGGATTGCGCGCATTTATGTATGTATGTGGTACAAGTTGGGCCCTCATGATGATGATATTATGTTTAAGTATTAAAAGATATGTTTAAAGACATCTTGCACTTGAGATGACATATGTTTTAAAAAGACATTTTGCATAATGCACCCATTCATAATATGATATGTTTTTATGAATTATATGACATGATGTTATGCCATACTCTTATGACTTATAGGACATGATGTTATGAGATGTTTTGTTTATGATTCATATGAACTGATGATATGTTATGCTTCTATGATTCACATCACATGATTCCTTTATTTATGATGTGTCAGAGTATGATGTTTCTTAATAATATGATATGATAGGAGGCTATGTTCACATGATATAATGTTAGATGATTTTATCTCCATTGATTATATGCTTGTATGACTATGATATGAGATACGATTTTTGTGAGTAGGAAAAGGATCTTACTGAGCCTGTGTGCTCATAGCTTACTTTCCTTGTACCACAGATAAAGGCAAGGAATGGATGATCTAAGGGAGCTGCAGGAGAGGCAAGGAGGTGTGTGTGGCTGTGGCTCGGCTAAGACAAATAAAGACCTGCTATGTTATTTTTTTCTGTTATGTCTGACATGAACCAATTGTATTTATGTTACAATCCAGTATAACTTCATGACATTTCCGCTGCTTTATGTTACTCGAAAGAAATTTTAAATATGCATGTATCCTGGAATAGTTAAGTAAGTAAGTAGCCACGTCCCTTTAGTAGCAGGGAGGGCGGGCATTACTGATAATCTCTCGAATGAGATGGAAGTGCCGTAGTATGTGTTTGGTCCGCTGGTGTGAGCGAGGTTCCTTCGCCTGTGCTATAGCTCCATTATTGTCACAATAGAGCTCAATGGGGTCAGCAATGCTAGGAACCACCCCAAGTTCAGTGATGAACTTATGGATCCAAACTGCCTCCTTTGCGGCCTCTGATGCAGCAATGTACTCGGCCTCTGTTGTAGACTCAGTTACTGTGTCCTGCTTCGAACTCTTCCAGCTCACAGCACCACCATTAATGCAAAATACGAACCCTGACTGCGATCGATAATCATCCTGGTCGGTCTGGAAGCTAGCATCACAGTAACCCTTTACAGCTAGCTCATCATTGCCTCCATATATCAAGAAATATTCTTTAGTCCTTCTTAAGTACTTAAGAATATTCTCGACCGCTATCTAGTAACTTTCACCTGGATCTGACAGGTATCTGCTCGTCATGCTCTAAGCATACGAGACATCAGGTCGAGTACATAGCATGGCGTACATGATAGATCCAATGGCTGAGGCATAAGGGATCTGATCCATGCGGTCTCTCTCCTCTCTGGAAGAGGGACCTTGAGTCTTCGAAAGACTCATGTCATGTGACATCGGCAGAAATCCCTTCTTGGAGTTCTGCATGGCAAACCGAAGGAGTACCTTGTCAATATATGTACTCTGACATAGGCCAAGCAATCTCTTAGATCTATCTCTATAGATCTGTATCCCTAGAATGCGGGATGTCTCACCTAAGTCCTTTATTGTGAAACATGTCCCTAGCCAATTCTTGACAGACTGTAGCAAAGGGTTGTCTTTCCCAATGAGAAGTATGTCATCCACATACAATATGAGGAAGACAACTATATCCCCTACAAACTTCTTGTAGATACAAGGCTCATCTTCGTTCTTGATGAAACTAAACTGTTTGATTGCATTATCGAATAGAAGATTCCAGCTCGAAGAAGCTTGCTTTAGTCCATAAATAGACCTATGCAGCTTGCATACTCTGCTAGTATGCTGTGGATCTACAAAACCCCCAGGTTGTGTCATGTACACATCCTCGAGCAGGTTTTCATTCAGAAATGAGGTTTTGACATCCATCTATCATATCTCATAGTCATGGTATGCTGCAATAGCAAGCATGATCCGAATAGACTTAAACATCGCTACTGGAGAAAAGGTTTCATCATAGTCAATACCATGAATCTGCTTGAAACCTTTAGCTACCAAGCGACGCTTATAGATAAGTCCATCCATGTCAGTCTTTCTCTTAAAGACCCACTTACACCCAATGGGGTTTACCCCTTCAGGTGGATCAACCAAAGTCCATACTTGGTTGGAGTACATGGATTCCATTTCGGATCTCATGGCCTCAAGCCATTTCTCGGAATCTGGTCTCATCACAGCTTCCTGATAGGTGGTAGGCTCATCATCTATGAGCACAATGTCATCATGGTCAGACAAGAGAAATGAATATCTCTCAGGCTGACGACGTACCCTATCAGACCTGCGAAGAGGTAGGTCTACTTGAACTGGTTGTTGTTCCTCAACTCCTTGTGGAACAACATCATCCACAACACTTTGTGGTTCCAGTTCAACTTCCATCAAGGCTTCAGTGCTATTGTTCGCATCTCGAACTTCTTCAAGATCGAACGTGCTCCCACTAGTCTTTCTAGAAACAAAGTCCCTTTCTAGAAAGACCCCAGTCTTTGCCACAACTACCTTGTGCTAACTGGGAATATAGAAGGAATATCCCTTAGTTTCCTTGGGATATCCAATGAAATAGCACTTGTCGGATTTGGGTCCTAACTTGTCTGAGACTTGACGTCGAACGTAAGCCTCACATCTCCAAATCCTCATGAAAGACACCTGGGCATCTCTCCCAGTCCATATCCTATATGGTGTCTTTATCACGGCCTTGGATGGAACTCGGTTGAGTATAAAAG
The DNA here is from genome assembly GCF_018446385.1 of Zingiber officinale. Taxonomy (NCBI): domain Eukaryota; kingdom Viridiplantae; phylum Streptophyta; class Magnoliopsida; order Zingiberales; family Zingiberaceae; genus Zingiber; species Zingiber officinale. Next base: position 82,750,848 of record NC_056002.1, read on the forward strand.
CTGCCGTGTCTAGAGCATAACTCCAAAGGTATGTCGGAAGATTTGTGTGACTCATTATAGATCGTACCATATCTAATAGGGTACGATTCCTCCTTTCGGATACACCATTCCACTGTGGTGTTCCAAGACGAGTGAGTTGGGATAGAATCCCACACTCAACAAGGTAGTCACGAAACTCATGGCTAAGGTTGTTAGCTAGAGCCCTAGAGTCAATCATTTGATGATTGTAATTTGGACTTGTTGTATCATATTCTATATAAATAAAGGCATTTGGTTTTTGGTTATTATACTTACTTGTATTGGTGCCAAATAAACTAAGTATAATAACGTCCTTGAGTAGACGGTTCACATCTATATCAATCGGTTAGTTGAACCGATAGTGAGATGATATAGGGAACACTACTCTTAATCATTCCTAGTCGAGTATTAACATTCAGGGACAATGTTAATGCAATAAGACTAGCATGTAGGTCAACTTGATGACTTGATCTCACAAGTCATGGATATAGAGATATCAAGTTGACACATGGGTATACATTGGAGAATGTATACTAAATGACCCGCCATGAGAAAGTATCATGGATCATTATATGAGTGGCATATACTTTCTCATGTGGCTATTAGTATGACTACTAGTCCTTAGACCTGAAGTCACCATGGTTCCCTACATAAGGAGTTATGTACTTTGGTTTCGTCAAACGTCACCCGTAACTGGGTGGACTATAAAGGCGATTACTGGGTATGTAACAAATTATGCGGAGGGATATGAGTGGTGTAGATGGGATCTATCCCTCCTATATGACGGGAGAGACATCGATATTCTTGATAGAGTGAGACCACGAAGTGCATGGCCATGCCCAAATGAGTCAATATGAGATATTGAGCTCATTTGATTGAGTGAGTCTACTTGGAGTTCAAGATTTAGATTGATTAGAGGATGACACGGTCTATGCCTCACATTGATCAATCTAGATGTCTAGGATAGAAGGACACTTGTCATATATTGTGAGGAGTCACAATTAGTAGTCACAAGGTGATGTTGGATCTCAACATTCTTGTAACTTGGGTAGTAATGATGTATTGCTAGATACCGCTCATTACTTATGTTTCTAAATGAGTTTAGGGGCATTGCCAACGTTACAAGAACCTATTGGGTCACACACAAAGAACAAGTGGATGGAGATTAGGTTCATATGATGAACCAAGAGGATTAGATTCATTTGATGAATCAAATTGGATTAAGAGTAATCCTAATTGGGCTAATTGAGTTGGACTCAAGTTGATTCATGTGTTCAATAAGTCTAATTTAGATTATGACTCATTGAATCAATTTAATTAAATGAATTAGATTCATTATATTAAATTGTCTTGAATTAAATGGTTGAATTAGATCAACCATGAGAGAGATTAAGTCAAGTTTGACTTGACTTGAGAGGAAGATGAAGGGTCGAGTTTGACTTGACTTTATGCCACCTCATTGGTGAGTTGGCATTAAGTGGACCAATGATGATGCTCCACATCTTCATGGTTACTTAAGTGAAGTGCCACCTCATGGGAGTTACTAAGAGTTGTGACTCTTGGTATCCCATGGAGGTTACAAACCACTTAATTAGATGAAAAGAGTTTCATTTTGCAAGTGTAACTCTCATTCAAGTGATCTTCCTCCTCCTAAGCTCTCTTCTTGCTCGTTCTCTTCTCTTGGTCGTGGGTTTCAAGCAAGGGAGAAGAAAGGAGAGTGAATCTAATCCAAGAAGAAAGGTTAGTGAAAGTCACATAGAGATTTTAGAGGAGTGTGTTCTCTTCTTTTCCTTTCTTCTTCTTCCCATCCTACCCGAGAGCCCTAGAGAGTGCTAGCACACTTGTGGTGCTCTCTTCTCCATCCTTGTGTGTTAGAGAACACATCTTGTTCGTGTGGATATCACTAGAGAGTTGTCTACGTTGACAACTTCGAGATCCGGCGTACCGTTGGACGAGCGGGATTTACGAGGGCACGCTTCAAAGGTATAAAATGTTTTTCCTTTGTAGATCTACTGTAGATCATAGTTTGAAACTCGTACTCATATTTTCGAAAGTTTTCTTCGCACGGATCCAATGGCTAGGGGGTTTCAGGGTTTCCGCGACCCGAAAAAGCGGTTTTCACGGCCTGAAAAATCCAACAGTGGTATCAGAGCCACGTGCGGAGCTTGTACGAGTTTAGTTTTTGTTTTTATGACAAAAATTCAGTTCTGTGATATTCTGTAATTTTATGGTTTTTAGAGTTTTTATGGGTATTTTTCTCATAGAAGCGAAGCACAAGTGTTTCGGCACTTGTAGGCTTCGACTACTGAGAAGAATTTTCCAAAACGACAAAGTTTCGCCCCAAAATTTTTTGGGACAGCGGGCTTAGGCGCTGTTAGATCGGAAAGGAACCCTCGCGATGGTTAGATCACGGGTAGGGGCGCTGCCCCTGGCCCCGCAAGGGGATTCGTTCCGCGATTGTGCCCGAAAATGCTAAACGGGACCGACGGGAAAGTTTTACTCATAAAATTGTAAAAATTATGAAAATTAAAGAAAATTATGAAAAATATATAATTTAGAATTGTATATTAATTTTGTGATAGTCATGGCCCAAAAGACCCAATTGGATTAGAATAAATGTGTTGTAATTCATAATAAGGCCTGCGTGCCGTTATGTGATGTGCGTGTTGTATTTTTTTTTATTTTTATTTTATTCGCGACTTGCGCGTCGTGTCTTTCTCTTATATTCTAGTTGTAAATTAGATTTAGACTCGAATGTAACTCGAGTTTCACAACTGTAATGTATAAAATTGGAGCTGTGGAAGGTCCACTCGAGACGAAGTTACGAGGAGGGCGCGAGCAACACGAGGTGGTCAAAGGAAGGAGCTTGAGAAGCTGTTGACATTAGGTTGACCATCCGATCTTCTCATTGGCTTGAGAAGATCTTAGTAGGGCCATGACATAATCACAAAATTATTTAATTAATTGCTTTTGTGTGTATGTGATGCATGCTAGTTAATTAAGTAATTAATTAGTGCCTAACGGTTAGATTAGATCTAAGTCGTGCACATGATGCACCCTTCGATTAGATTAGATCTATCGAGTATATGATACGCATCATCGTTTAGATTAGATCTAAAACGTGTCAACTCGTAATGCCTACCATGCCGTGATACCTACCACTACCTCAATCGCATGTTGTTGTTGAATCTGCCAAAGTAGAGCAACACATACTATCTTGGTAGGGTACGGAGGGACAATCTTGGTCCCGCCTATCAACGCATGGGTGAGTACAACTCAATTAGATTGAGTAACTAGTTAACTCAATTGGATCGAGTATAACTATAGACATTCTTCTAACGGTTGGAAAGATAGGTCAAAATCACATATATATTAACTCTCGGGCGTATTAGCCAAAGCTAACTCGAGTTTTAATATAAATGTGGATATTGATCCTATAAACAAGAGTTGCATAGAGATGTAATTGGTAATCGTTACCTATCGATCATACTAAAACTTGGGCGTATTAGCCAAAGCTAATTCAAGGGTTAGTATGATGTGGATCTTGTCCCACATGAATTATAGAATTCAGTGGGAGCATCATTTAGTTAAAGGCCTAATTAAATGATTTAAACAGAATATGATATTTATTTTCTGCATTTTTCTGTTGTAGAATTGCCATGACATCAAACACGAACATCTTCTCTCTGCGTTATGTCCTTAAGAAGGACAAGCTCAACGGAGCAAATTTCCTGGATTGGTACAGGAACCTGAGAATAGTTCTCACCCAAGAACGTAAACTGTACGTTCTGGAGCAGCCCATTCCGGAGGCTCCTCCTGCCACTGCCACGCGAACAGACCGAGATGCTTACAAGAAGCATCAAGATGACGCATTAGATGTGTCCTGTCTTATGCTCGTAACCATGAACTCTGAGCTTCAGAAGCAACATGAGTTGATGGGCGCTTACGATATGGTTGAACATCTTTGTCACCTATATCAAGGACAAGCAAGGCACTGGAAGAGGAACTCCAAAGAATACCTGGAAGATCTTAAGAAGAAGAGAAATAAGATTTCTTCTTCAGGTATACATGTTATAGAAGTCAACCTCTCTATTTCCTCATCGTGGGTATTAGATACCGGATGTGCTTCGCATATTTATACTAATGTACAAGAGCTGAGAAATAGCAGGGCATTGACGAAGGGTGAGATAGACCTACGAATAGACAATGGAGCACGGGTTGCTGCTATTACTGTAGGAACTTACCATCTATCTCTGCCCTCTGGGCTTGTACTAGAATTAGATGATTGTTGTTATGTGCCTTCTTTAACAAAGAACATTATATCTGTTTCTTGTTTGGACAAGAAAGGTTTTTCGTTTATAATAAAGAACAAATGTTGTTCCATCTGTTTAAACGATATGTTCTATTGTAGTGCACCTCTGATAAACGGACTCTATATTCTAGACCTTGAGAGCCCTATCTATAACATAAATACCAAGAGGTTCAAGTCAAATGACATGAACCAAACCTACCTCTGGCACTGTCACTTAGGTCATATAAATGACAAGCGCTGATCCCAGCTCCATAAGGATGGTTTGCTGGACTCATTTGATTTTGAATCTTATGAGATATGCGAGTCATGCCTACGAGGCAAGATGACCAAGACTCCCTTTAGTGGGCACAGCGAAAGAGCGACTGATTTGTTAGGTCTCATACATAGTGATGTATGTGGCCCTTTCAATATCGCTGCTAGAGGCGGTTATAGGTACTTCATCACATTTACTGATGACTTCAGTAGATATGGTTATGTGTACTTGATGACACATAAGTCAGAATCCTTTGAAAAGTTCAAAGAATTCAAGAATGAAGTACAGAACCAGCTTGGCAAGAGTATTAAGATACTTCGATCTGATCGAGGTGGAGAATACCTTAGCCATGAGTTCCGTGACTATCTAGCTGAGTGTGGGATTCTATCCCAACTCACTCCTCCTGGAACACCACAATGGAATGGTGTATCCGAAAGGAGGAATCGTACCCTATTAGATATGGTACGATCGATGATGAGTCACATAGATCTTCCGACATACCTTTGGGGCTATGCTCTAGACACGGCAGCTTGTATACTCAACCGAGTTCCATCCAAGGCCGTGATAAAGACACCATATAGGATATGAACTGGGAGAGATGCCCAGGTGTCTTTCATGAGGATTTGGGGTTGTGAGGCTTACGTTAGACGTCAAGTCTCAAACAAATTAGGACCCAAATCCGACAAGTGCTATTTTATTGGATATCCCAAGGAAACTAAGGGATATTACTTCTACATTCCCAGTCAGCACAAGGTAGTTGTGGCAAAGACTGGGGTCTTTCTAGAAAGGGACTTTGTTTCTAGAATGACTAGTGGGAGCACGTTCGATCTTGAAGAAGTTCAAGATGCGAACAATATCACTGATGCCTCTATGGAAATTGAACTAGAACCACAAAGTGTTGTGGATGATGTTGTTCCACAAGGAGTTGAGGGACAACAACCAGTTCAAGTAGACATACCTCTTCGCAGGTCTGATAGGGTACGTCGTCAGCCTGAGAGATACTCATTTCTCTTGTCTGACCATGATGATGTTATGCTCATAGAGGATGAGCCTACCACCTATCAGGAAGCTGTGATGAGACCAGATTCCGAGAAATGGCTAGAGGCCATGAGATCCGTAATGGAATCCATGTACACCAACCAAGTATGGACTTTGGTTGATCCACCTAAAGGGGTAAAACCCATTGGGTGTAAGTGGGTCTTTAAGAAAAAGACTGACATGGATGGACTTATGTATAAGGGTCGCTTTGTAGCTACAAGTTTCAAGCAGATTCATGGTATTTACTATGATGAAACATTTTCTCCAGTAGCGATGTTTAAGTCCATTCGGATCATGTTTGCTATTGCAGCTTACCACGATTATGAGATCTGGCAGATGGACGTCAAAACTGCATTTCTTAATGGAAACCTACTCGAGGATGTGTACATGACACAACCTGAGGGTTTTGTAGATCCACAGCATACTAGCAGAGTATGAAAGCTGCATAGGTCCATTTATGGACTAAAGCAAGCTTCTCGGAGCTGGAATCTTCGATTCAATGATGCGATTAAACAGTTTGGTTTCATCAAGAACGAAGATGAACCTTGTGTCTACAAGAAGGTTGTAGGGGACATAGTTGTCTTCCTCATATTGTATGTGGATGACATACTACTCATTGGGAAGGACATCCCTATGCTTCAGTCTGTCAAGACCTGGCTAGGGAGTTGCTTCTCAATGAAGGACTTAGGTGAGTCATCCCGCATTCTAGGGATACAGATCTATAGCGATAGATCTAAGAGATTGCTTGGCCTAAGTCAGAGTACATATATTGACAAGGTACGCCTTCGGTTTGCCATGCAGAACTCCAAGAAGAGATTTCTGCCGATGTCACATGGAGTGAGTCTTTCAAAGACTCAAGGTCCCTCTTCTAGAGAGGAGAGAGACCGCATGGATCAGATCCCTTATGCCTCAGCCATAGGATATATCATGTACGTCATGCTATGTACTCAACCTGATGTCTCGTATGCTTTGAGCATGACGAGCAGATACCAGTCAGATCTAGGTGAAAGTCACTAGATAGCGGTCAAGAATATTCTTAAGTACTTAAGAAGGACTAAAGAATATTTCTTGATATATGGAGGCAATGATGAGCTAGCTGTAAAGGGTTATAGTGATGCTAGCTTCCAGACCGACCAGGATGACTATAGATCACAGTCGGGGTTCGTGTTTTGCATTAATGGTGGTGCTGTGAGATGGAAGAGTTCGAAGTAGGACACAGTAGCTGATTCTGTTAGTTAGAGCCCTAGAGCCAATCATTTGATGATTGTATGGACTCATGTATATCATATTCATGTATATATATTAAGGCATTTGGTTTTTGGTTATTATGCTTATTTGTATTAGTGCCAGATAAAATAAGTATAGTAACGTCCTAGAGTAGAAGGTTCTTACCTATATCAATCGATTGGTTGGATCGATAGTGAGATGATATAGGGAACACTACTCTAAATCATTCCTAGTCGAGTATTAACATTCAGGGACAATGTTAATACAATAAGACTAGCATGTAGGTCAGCTCGATGACTTGATCTCACAAGTCATGGATATAGAGATATCAAGCTGACACATGGGTATGCATTAGAGAATGTATACTGAATGACCCGCCATGAGAAAGTATCATGGATCGTTATATGAGTGTCATATACTTTCTCATGTGGCTATTAGTATGACTATTAGTCCTTAGACCTGAAGTCACCATGGATCCCTACATAAGGAGTTATGTACTTTGGTTTCGTCAAACGTCACCCGTAACTGGGTGGACTATAAAGGCGATTACTGGGTATATAACGAATTATGTAGAGGGATGTGAGTGATGTAGATGGGATCTATCCCTCCCATATGACGGGAGCGACATCGGTATTCTTGATAGAGTGAGACCACTAAGTGCATGGCCATGCCCAAATGAGTCAACATGAGATGTTGAGCTCATTTGATCGAGTGAGTATACTTGGAGTTCAAGATTTAGATTGATTAGAGGATGACACGGTCTATGCCTCATATTGATCAATCTAGATGTCTAGGATAGAAGGACAATGTCACATATTTTGTGAGGAGTCACAATTGGTAGTCACAAGGTGATGTCGGATCTCGACATTCTTGTAACTTGGGTAGTAATGATGTGTTGCTAGATACCGCTCATTACTTATGCTCCTAAATGGGTTTAGGACATTGCCAACGTTACAAGAACCTATAGGGTCACACACTAAGGACAATTAGATGGAGATTTGGTTCATATGATGAACCAAGAGGATTAGATTCATTTGATGAATCATATTGGATTAAGAGTAATCCAAATTGGGCTAATTGAGTTGGACTCAAGTTGATTCATGTATTCAATGAGTCTAATTTAGATTATGACTCATTAAATCAACTTAATTTAATGAATTAGATTCATTATATTAAGTTGGCTTGAATCATATGGTTGGATTAGATCAACCATGAGAGATATTTGATCAAGTTTGACTTGATTTGAGAGGAAGAGAAAAAGTCATGTTTGACTTGACTTTTTGCCACATCACTAGTGAGTTGGCAAGATGTGGACCAATAGGATTGCTCTACATCATCAATGTGTGCCACCTCATGGAGGTTACAAGCCTCCATAGCATTTAATGTGGCCGGCCCACATTATATGAGGAGGTTACACTTGTTGTCATGTCATTTAGTGAGGTGGCAAGATGTGGACCAATAGTGTTGATCCACATCATCCTAGAGTGTCACCTCATGGGGGTTACAACTCTTAATGGTCTCCACATTAATTGGAATTAATGTGGGGGTTACACCTCCTAGAGTGGCCGGCCACTTGATGGCTAAGGGGTTGTTTGAATTTCCTCTCATTGATTTCATTCACTCTTCTTCTCCCTTGGGTGCTCTCTCTTCTCCTTCACCCATTCCTTGGCCGAACACTCCATTGGTGCTAGCACACCTTGTGTTTTGGTCATCTCCTTCTACTTGTGTCCGTGTGGATACATATAGAGGTTGTCTACTTTGACAACTAGAGATCTGGCGACATCTTGGACAAGCGGGAACGCGAAGGGCTTCGCTACAAGGGTAATGATCTTAACTTTAGTGTAGATCTAAAGTTTTTACAAACTCGTACAAGAAAAAGGTTTTTCGAAAAATTTTGTTTACGAATCTTTGCACGAGATCCATAGCTTTGGGTGACTCGGGGTTTCCGCGATGCGAAAAAGCGGTTTTCACGGCCCGACGAACCCAACAGATTCTATGACAGAGTCCGAGTATATTGCTACATCAGAGGCAGCAAAGGAGGCAGTTTGGTTTCGCAAGTTCATCACTGAACTTGGGGTGGTTCCTAGCATTGCTGACCCTATTGAGCTCTATTGTGACAACAATGGAGCTATAACACAGGCGAAGGAACCTCGCTCACACCAGCGGACCAAACACATACTAAGGCGCTTCCATCTCATTCGAGAGATCATCGAGAGAGGAGATGTGAAGATTTGCAGAGTACCTACAGAGGCTAACATCGCAGATCCCTTGACCAAGGCTTTGGCACAGAGGAAGCATGATGGTCACACTAGGTCATTGGGGCTTAGAGCCTACACTGATTGACACTAGTGCTAGTGGGAGATTGTTAGCTAGAGCCCTAGAGCCAATCATTTGATGATTGTATTTTGGACTTGTTGTATCATATTCTATATAAATAAAGGCATTTGGTTTTTGGTTATTATACTTATTTGTATTGGTGCCAAATAAACTAAGTATAATAACGTCCTTGAGTAGACGGTTCACACCTATATCAATCGGTTAGTTGAACCGATATTGAGATGATATAGGGAACACTACTCTTAATCATTCCTAGTCGAGTATTAATATTCAGGGACAATGTTAATGCAATAAGACTAGCATGTAGGTCAACTCGATGACTTGATCTCACAAGTCATGGATATAGAGATATCAAGTTGACACATGGGTATACATTGGAGAATGTATACTGAATGACCCGCCATGAGAAAGTATCATGGATCATTATATGAGTGTCATATACTTTCTCATGTGGCTATTAGTATGACTACTAGTCCTTAGACCTGAAGTCACCATGGTTCCCTACATAAGGAGTTATGTACTTTGGTTTTGTCAAACGTCACCCGTAACTGGGTGGACTGTAAAGGCGATTACTGGGTATGTAACAAATTATGCGGAGGGATTTGAGTGATGTAGATGGGATCTATCCCTCCTATTTGACGGGAGAGACATCGGTATTCTTGATAGAGTGAGACCACGAAGTGCATGGCCATGCCCAAATGAGTCAATATGAGATATTGAGCTCATTTGATTGAGTGAGTCTACTTGGAGTTCAAGATTTAGATTGATTAGAGGATGACACGGTCTATGCCTCACATTGATCAATCTAGATGTCTAGGATAGAAGGACACTTGTCATATATTGTGAGGAGTCACAATTAGTAGTCACAAGGTGATGTTGGATCTCAACATTCTTATAACTTGGGTAGTAATGATGTATTGCTAGATACCTCTCATTACTTGTGTTTCTAAATGAGTTTAGGGGCATTGCCAACGTTACAAGAACCAATTGGGTCACACACAAAGAACAAGTGGATGGAGATTAGGTTCATATGATGAACCAAGAGGATTAGATTCATTTGATGAATCAAATTGGATTAAGAGTAATCCTAATTGGGCTAATTGAGTTGGACTCAAGTTGATTCATGTGTTCAATGAGTCTAATTTAGATTATGACTCATTGAATCAATTTAATTAAGTGAATTAGATTCATTATATTAAATTAGCTTGAATTAAATGGTTGAATTAGATCAGCCATGAGAGAGATTAAGTCAAGTTTGACTTGATTTGAGAGGAAGATGAAGAGTCAAGTTTGACTTGACTTTATGCCACCACATTGGTGAGTTGGCATTAAGTGGACCAATGATGATGCTCCACATCATCATGGTTACTTAAGTGAAGTGCCACCTCATGGGAGTTACCAAGAGTTGTGACTCTTGGTATCCCATGGAGGTTACAAACCACTTAATTAGATGAAAAGAGTTTCATTTTGCAAGTGTAACTCTCCTCCTAAGCTCTCTTCTTGCTCCTTCTCTTCTCTTGGTCGTGGGTTTCAAGCAAGGGAGAAGAAAGGAGAGTGAATCTAATCCAAGAAGAAAGGTTAGTGAAAGTCACATAGAGATTTTAGAGGAGTGTGTTCTCTTCTTTTCCTTTCTTCTTCTTCCCATCCTACCCGAGAGCCCTAGAGAGTGCTAGCACACTTGTGGTGCTCTCTTCTCCATCCTTGTGTGTTAGAGAACACATCTTGTTCATGTGGATATCACTAGAGAGTTGTCTACGTTGACAACTTCGAGATCCGGCGTACCGTTGGACGAGCGGGATTTGCGAGGGCACGCTTCAAAGGTATAAAATGTTTTTCCTTTGTAGATCTACTGTAGATCATAGTTTGAAACTCGTACTCATATTTTTGAAAGTTTTCTTCGCACGGATCCAATGGCTAGGGGGTTTCGGGGTTTCCGCGACGCGAAAAAGCGGTTTTCGCGGCCCGAAAAACCCAACAAAGGTATTCTCCACCTCGATCTGATCGAAGTATCTTAATACTCTAGCCAAGCTGGTTCTGTACTTCATTCTTGAATTCTTTGAACTTTTCAAAGGATTCAAATTTATGTGTCATCAAGTACACATAACCATATCTACTGAAGTCATCAGTAAATGTGATGATGTACCAATAACCGCCTCTAGCAGCGACATTGAAAGGGCCACATATATCACTATGTATAAGTCCTAACAAATCAGTCATTCTTTCGCTGTGCCCACTAAAGGGAGTCTTGGTCATCTTGCCTAGTAGGCATGACTCGCACGTCTCATAAGATTCAAAATCAAATGAGTCCAGCAAACCATCCTTATGGAGTTGGGATAAGTGCTTGTCATTTATATGACCTAAGCGATAGTGCTAGAGATAAGTTTGGTTCATGTCATTTGACATGAACCTCTTGGTATTTATGTTATAGATGGGGTTCTCTAAGTCTAGAATATAGAGTCCGTCAGAGGTGCACTACAATAGAACATATCTTTTAAATAAACAGAACAACATTTGTCCTTTATAATAAAAGAGAAACCTTTCTTGTCCAAACAAGAAACTGAAAATATGTTCTTAGTAAGAGTAGGCACATAGCAACAATCATCTAAATCTAGTATAAGCCCAGAGGGCAGAGACAGATGGTAAGTTCCTACAGCAACAGCAGCAACCCGTGCTCCATTGCCTATGCGTAGGTCCACCTCGCCCTTCGCCAATGCCCTGCTATTTCTCAGCGCCTGTACATTAGTACAAATGTGAGAAGCATATCCGGTATCTAATACCCATGTTGAAGAAATAGATAGATTGACTTCTATAACATATATACCTGAAGTGGAAGTCTCACTTCGCTTCTTCTTAAGATCTTCAAGGTATACCATGCAGTTCCTCTTCCAGTGCCCGGTCTCACCGCAATGGAAGCAGGTAGCATCTTTGGTGACCCCTCCTTTAGGCTTCAAAGTCTTCCCTTTGTCTTTGGCTTGGGACTTTCCCTTACCAAATGAACGAAGTTGACTATAACTTTTGGGCAATGAGTGCAAGATCAAGTCAGTGGTCAACTCTTGATCAAATGGGAATCCCAATCTCTGTAGGTTCTCTATGTGCCCAACCATCTTGAGCACATGTGGACCTACAGGAGTCCCAGCTTGCATTTTGCATTGAAACAGTGCCTTAGAGATCTCAAATCTCTCGTGCCATGCTTGTCCTTGATACAGTTGACGAAGATGTTCAACCATATCGTAAGCAGTCATTAACTCATGTTGCTTCTGAAGCTCAGAGTTCATGCTCGTGAGCATGAGACAGGATACATCTAATGCGTCTTCTTGATGCTTCTTATAAGCATCTTGTTCAGCTCGCGTGGCAGTGGCAGGAGGTGCCTCCGGAATGGGCTGCTCCAGAACGTACAGTTTACGTTCTTGAGTGAGAACGTTTCTCAAATTCCTATACCAGTCCAGGAAATTTGCTCCGTTGAGCTTGTCCTTCTTAAGGACAGAACGCAGAGAGAAGTTGTTCGTGTTTGACGTCATGGCAATTCTACAACAGAAGAATGCAGAAAATAAATATCATATTCTTTTAAATCATTTAATTAGGCCTTTAACTAAATGATGCTCCCACTGAATTCTATAATTCATGTGGGACAAGATCCATATCATACTAACCCTTGAGTTAGCTTTGGCTAATACGCCCAAGACTTAGTATGATCGTAGGTAACGATTTACCAATTACATCTCTATGTAACTCTTGTTTATATGATCATTATCCACAGTTATATTAAAACTTGAGTTAGCTTTGGCTAATACGCCCAAGAATTAATATAAATGTGATTTATGTCCTATCTTTCCAACCATTGGAAGAATACCTATAGTTATACTCGATCCAACCGAGTTAACTAGGAATACTCAATCTTATTGAGTTTGTACTCACCCATGAGTTGATAGGCGGGACCAAGATTATCCCTCCGTACCCTATCAAGATAATATGTGTTGTTCTGCTTTGGCAGATTCGACAACACATGTGATCGAGGTAGTGATAGGTATCACGGTATGGTAGGTATTTGAGTTGACGTGGTTTAGATCTAATCTAAACGATGATGCGTATCATATACTCGATATAGATCTAATCTAATCGTGGGGTGCATCATGTGCACGACTTAGATCTAATCTAATCGTTAGGCACTAATTAATTACTTAATCATGCATCACATATACACAAGCAATTAATTAAATTAATTTGTGATTTAGTCATGGCCCTACTACAATCTTCTCAAGCCAACGAGAAGATCGGATGGTCAACCTAAGGTCAACAGCTTCTCAAGCTTTTCCCTTTGACCACCTTGTGTTGCTCGCGCCCTCCTCGTAACTCCGTCTCGTGTGGACCTTCCACAGCTCCAATTTTTGTACATTACAATTTTGAAACTTGAGTTACATTCAAGTCTAAACTAATTTACAATAAGAATAAAAGAGAAAGGCACGACGCGCAGGTCGCGAAAAATAAAAATACAACACGTACATCACATCACGTCACGCAGGCCGCATTATAAATTACAACACATTTATTCCAATCCAATTGGGTCTTTTTGGGCCATGACTATCAAAAATTATACATAATTCTAAATTATGCATTTTCTATAATTTTCTGCAAATTTAATAACAATTTTTACAATTTTTACGAGTAAAATTTCCCCGCGGTCCCGTTTAACGGTTTTCGGACGCAATCGCGGAACGAATCCCCTTGCGGGGCCAGGGGCAGCACCCCTACTCATGATCTAACCATCGCGAGGGTTCCTTAGCGATCCTATAGCGCCTTAGCCCACTGTCCTAAAAGGTTTTGGGGCGAAACCAAGCCGTTTTGGAAAAATCTTCCCGGTAGCCGAAGCCTACAAGTGTCGAAACACTTGTGCTTCGCTTTTACGAGAAAATTACCCGTAAAAACCATAAAAAACCTAAATTTACAGGAAATCACAGAAGCTATATTTTTCATAAAAATCAAAAATAAACTCGTACAAGCCTTTGCACGTGGCTCTAATATCACTGTTGGGTTTTTCGGGCCGTGGAAACCGCGTTTTCGCGTTGCGGAAACCCCGAAAGCCCCAGTCACCGGATCTGTGCAAAGTAAAATAAAACCAAAATACGAGTAAGAGATTACAAACTTCGATCTACAGTATATCTACCAAGGGAAAAACCTTTTATACCTTCGATGCGTTCCTTTCGCGAATCCCGCTCGTCCAAAGTGCCGGATCTCAAGTTGTCAAAATAGACAACTCTCTAGAAGTATCCACACGAACAAGAAATGTTCTCTAACACTCAAGGATGGAGAAGAGAACACCACAAGTGTGCTAGCACTTCTTGATGCTCTCGGATGGGATTGGAAGAAGAAGAAAAGAAAAGAAGAGAACACACTCCTCTAAAATCTCTATGTGACTTTCACTTTCACTACAATGAGTCCATAATACAATCATCAAATGATTGTCTCTAGGGCTCTAACTAACAAAGGCTTGTTCGGTCGATCGAAAAGATGGTTTGGTCGATCGAACGATTAAAGACCAGTAAATGCAAAAGATCGAGCCAGCTTCGAACTTCAGCCTGGAAGGAAGGGAGCGGGTTCGATCGACCGAACAGAGGGATCGGTCGACCGAACCTCCAGTACTTCTATAAAATTAGGCTCGAAGACAGAGGCAAGTAGACAACTCTCTGATAAAAAATCCTATTCTGCAAATGACTCGTCTTCATCAGCTCAGCATGCTACTGCATCCGGAAGTGCCAACCTAAGCTTCATCTACAATTTACATGTCGGTATATTTTAATTTAAGCTTGCATTGTAATTTCATTTAAGCAAGATAGTAGGGTGTTACTATCTTGCTCCATTGTACGATCTACATCTTTCTGAAGGATTTTGGAAAGAAGAGTTATAGTGTTTTTGCCCATCGGTGCGGTCAAGGACCGCGGGCCTTCGAGTAGGAGTCGAGCTAGGCTCCGAACGAAGTAAAAGAGCTTGTCCCTTTTCTTATTTCCGCTGCAAGACTTTGGTTTCAAAAGGTTAAAGAAAAAGTTTTAAACGCGTGATATTCACCCCCCCTCTATCGCTCCAAACGATCTATCAATTAGTATCAGAGCGGGTTAGCTCTGAAATTTCTTAACTGATTTTCAAAGCAATTTTTTTTAAAACTTTTTTCTTTTCCTTTAGAAACATTTTTTATTTATTTCATTTTATTCTCAAGTGATCCTGTCTGAGAAACTGATCGCAACGGAGATCCGGAAGAAAGAAACCCACCGTGCTGATGAAGAACAACGCTAATAAAACCTTGATCCGAGAAACCCAAAGCGGATCAGGAGAAAACCAGAACCACCGAAGGAAATCTGATAAGTAAGGAGGAATCCCAGTCCGAGGGGGAGAACGCAGGACTTCCCAAGCTTCCAAGACCCCCTGCACACAAGAGACCAGCCAACACTATCGTTAGTGACCCAAGACCGAGGTGAGAATCCCTTGCTAGGCCCTCCGACGCTCAAGTTAGTGATCTCTCTTGATGTGAAGGAAGAAGAAAGAAGATGAATAGTAGTTAGGAAATTAGGGTTGTGAAAGTACACGATGATGTGAACTTACCTAGCCAAAGGAGAGGATTCCCCCTTTTATACCACTTCATATAACCTCCGTAATCATGAAGTGGACCTCGGTTTGTTAAAATTTGTTATGAGATGATGTCAGGTGTGTACTTGCGAAAGATGATTTTTAAGGAATCTTTTTTGTACCCGAGATGTACCTTCTTTGTCGTTTAGCACCTGCAAGATAACCTGAAAGCATATTTCCCGTCGAAAAATATATAACACTTGTCATGAATTATTTTATATAACACCTGTCATGAATTATTTTATTTGACACCTCCTTGTTATGTTACAAAATAACAATAAGCTGCCTTTTATTCAACATGTTTCTAAGACAATGATTGAATGATCTTTATTAACTATCTACTTGAAAGAATATTCCCGACCGATATTAATCTATCCTTATCCTAAGGGTATGTAACGACCGATGATGACCTACCTTTACCATGAAGACATGTCCTGGCCGATATTATTCTACCGTCATCCGGAAGGTATGTCTTGACCACTATTGGCCTATCTTTGTTCGGAAGATATGTACCGGTCGATATTGGCCTGTCCTCCTTTGGCAAGGTATATCCCGACCGATATTAGCCTATCTTTGTTCTAAAGGCATGTCCCGGCCGATATTGGCTTATTTTCATCCAGAAGGTATGTCCTGATTGATATTATCCTACCCTTATTCGGAAGGTATGTCTTGACCACTATTGGCCTATCTTTGTTCGGAAGATATGTACCCGCCGATATTGGCCTGTCCTCTTCGGCAAGGTATATCCCGACCGATATTAGTCTATCTTTGTTCTAAAGGCATGTCCCGGCCGATATTGGCTTATTTTCATCCAGAAGGTATGTCCTGATCGATATTATAGTACCTTTATTCGGAAGGTATGTCTTGACCACTATTGGCCTATCTTTGTTCGGAAGATATGTACCGGCCGATATTGGCCTGTCCTCTTCGGCAAGGTATATCCCGACCGATATTAGCCTATCTTTGTTCTAAAGGCATGTCCCGGCCGATATTGGCTTATTTTCATCCAGAAGGTATGTCCTGATCGATATTATCCTACCTTTATTCGGAAGGTATGTCTTGACCACTATTGGCCTATCTTTGTTCGGAAGATATGTACCGGCCGATATTGGCCTGTCCTCTTCGGCAAGGTATATCTCGACCGATATTAGCCTATCTTTGTTCGGAAGATATGCACCGGCCGATATTGGCCTGTCCTCTTCGGCAAGGTATATCCCGACCGATATTAGCCTATCTTTGTTCTAAAGGCATGTCCCGGCCGATATTGGCTTATTTTCATCCAGAAGGTATGTCCTGATCGATATTATCCTACCTTTATTCGGAAGATATGTCTTGACCACTATTGGCCTATCTTTGTTCGGAAGATATGTACCGGCCGATATTGGCCTGTCCTCTTCGGCAAGGTATATCCCAACCGATATTAGCCTATCTTTGTTCTAAAGGCATGTCCCGGCCGATATTGGCCTACCTCCTTTGATTCTTTCTTCCTTTTCTTTCCTCATCTGGAGTCCCATAAAATCTAACACATATCACTAGCCTTACCCTCAAGTCTAGTCGATGGAGGTGTAGACGACTGACTGGACATAAGTATGGTCATGTCTTTTCCTACCCGTGACTCTGCTCCAGATTTTGAAATGATCTCACAGATTTTGTGTACCAGTGTCTTAATAAATTAAGTATAGCAATCCTGTGAGCCTTTTTCTCCTTTAAATAGGGTTACAACCCTCTCTTCACCCACAACCCCTCTCAATTCTTTTCCTTCCTTGCTACCTTTTATTGCTAAGGACATGGTCGTGGATCCTCCTCTTTGGGGGCAACTTTTGCTGGGCAAGGTGAGATCTATATATGAGTTCATTGAGGTTTTTGCTCCGGCTACTTCTTGAATTCAAGGGATTGTCTTAAGAGATGAAGCTTCACAGTCTAGATCTTTTATCCAAAGATGTGGGTACTCTGAAGGACCCAATAAACTTCAGAGAAATTTTTACTACTTATAGAGGGGCAGCCAAATGACCCATGGGTGTTGTGTGAAGGGCACAGCACATGTTACCCTTGGGCTAAACTTGATTGCTCCACTCGCTGAGCTCATACGGATTGAGAGGGGAAGTGGTATTACATTTATTTTTCCATTATGGAATGAATCAATGTTCCCCTTGTTGGTGCAACCTTAGGTCAAGGTTGACCTGGTTGACCCGACTCGAGTTGTATTTTGATGTTTGACGAGAATAGAAAAGTATGTACCTTGATGTTTGACAAGAATACAAACTTAGGAGATTGTGGGTGCAACCTTCGGTCAAGGTTGACCTGTTTGACCCGACTTGAGTTGACTTGATTCGGTAAAGTCCAAATATGGAGACTTGGCACGGGAAAAGTCTAAGTATGGAGACTTGGCACGGAAAAGTCCAAGCAGGGAGCTTGGCACGGGGAAAACTCCAAGTATTGAGACTTGGCACGGAAAAGTCCAAGCAGGGAGCTAGGCACGGGAAAAGTCCAAGTATGGAGACTTGGCACGGAAAAGTCCAAGCAGGGAGCTTGGCACGGGAGAAGTCCAAGTATGGAAGCTTGGCATGGGAAGTCAGAGAGGGCTCGGCAGCTCGTTCGCCAGACAAGGTCAGAGAGGGCTCGGGAGCTCGTTCTCTGGACCAGACAGAGTTGGAGAGGGCTCGGTAGCTCGTTCTCCGGACTAGGTCAGAGAGGGCTCGGTAGCTCGTTCTCTGGACCGGATGAAGTCAGAGAGGGCTCGGTAGCTCGTTCTCCAGACTAGGTCAGAGAGGGCTCGGTAGCTCGTTCTCTGGACCGGATGAAGTCGGAGAGGGATCGGTAGCTCGTTCTCCGGACTAGGTCAGAGAGGGCTCGGTAGCTCGTTCTCTGGAGCAGATGAAGTCGGAGAGGGCTCGGTAGCTCGTTCTCTGGAACGGACGTGGAAGTCGGAGAGGGCTCGGTAGCTAGTTCTCCGGACTAGGTCAGAGAGGGCTCGGTAGCTCATTCTCTGGACCGGACAAGGAAGTCGGAGAGGGCTCGGTAGCTCGTTTCTCCAGACTAGGTCAGAGAGGGCTCGGTAGCTCATTCTCTAGACCGGGAAGGCTTTAGGATTTAGGGCTGGGAAGCTCTAAGGCATTGGATCGGTCTGGTGACCGATCCAGTGATACTCAAGTTTATCTAATCGGTCTGGTGACCGATCAGTAACCAAACAGTGGTTCGCTGTAGTTTATCTGATCGGTCCACAGATCGATCAGAAAATGATCAGGAAGCTACTGATCGTTGCCTGATCGGTCCACAGACTGATCAGGCTTTAAATCCAACCCTCACAGAGATGGCTGACCGGTCTGGGGACCGATCAACCTAAGGCTTGATCGGTCCACAGACCGATCAAATGGCTCCCAGACCGATCAGGGTGGAGCCTGATCGGTCCAGGCCTAGCCGTTACGACACAACGGCTAGATTTCTGTGTTGCTCTTTGTCTTCTTCACAGGTGCAGCAGGTGTAGGATATATATCGAGGTCGAGGGCCTCTTCAGGAACAGTTCTTGCTCTTCCTCACTCTTGCGATCTGAGCTTTGCTGAGCTCCCTATTCCTGAAGCTTCGTGTGAGCTTCCCTCGACTGGGTGATCAGCTGTTGTTGACATCGTGAAGTTGCTGCTTCATCGAACTCCAGTCGACGAGAAGGCAAGAAAAGTGTTTTTACATTTATATTGTTCTTGTTTTCTTTCTCTATTGGTTGTACTCTATTCTTGCTGTTGCAAGAGAGATTGTGGCGAGGTTTCTCCACCCAGAAGGAGTTCATATTAGCCAGTTATCCAGGGTCTCATCCACCGACGTATTGATAGGCTTCGTCCACCTTACGGACACGCCGAGGAGTAGGAGTATCATCTCCGAACCTCGTTACATCATCGTGTTTGAGGTTTGATCTTCTCCACTTTCGTTTCTACATTGTATTTTCGCTGCGCTAACCTAAATTGTAGGAAGAAACGATAATTTGAGGTCGGCTATTCACACCCCCCCTCTCTAGCCGCATCCGAAGATCCTAACAAGTGGTATCAGAGCAAGGTTGTTCTTCGACGGATTAACACCCGGGGGAGCACAAGCTAGAGAATGGATCGACTTGGAGAAGACATCCCGATTCCACCCTTCTACGATCGCGACGACTTCGCGTATTGGAAGGTAAGAATGAAGTATTTTCTTATGACTAACCTAGTAAATTGGAATTGTGTACATGTAGGTTTTATTCCTCCGGTGGATAAAGAAGGAGAACCTCTTGAGAAGAAGAAGTGGACGAAGGAACAAATCCACCGATCCATGATCAACGACGAGGTAACGAAAATCTTTGAATTTTCATTACCTAATGATGTCTTGCGTAAGATAGGTGGATACAACGATGCCAAGGAGTTGTGGAACAACTTGGCTAAGTTCCATGAGGAGAGCTCCAATTCAAGTCATGAAGAGGAGTCAAGTGAGCCAAGTAGCTCACATCATGGAGGTATGGAATTAGAAGTTGAGGGCTACTCAACATCTAAGGAAGAAGAGGAGAAGAGTTCTTCTTCAAGATTGGAGCAAGAAGAAGAAGTCTCTACCTCCGGAAGGGATGAAGAAGAGAGCTTATGTCCATCCTCAACCCTAGGTAACTCAAGCAACTTAATTTCAAGTAAATTACATATAATGTGCTTTGAGTGTAGGGAATATGGGCATTACAAGAGTAAATGTCCAAAGAGGATTAGGAAGACTCCATCGGCGCCAAAGGTCAAGAAAGTCGGAGTCCCGATACGCAAGGGCAAGAAGCACGTGGTGTGCTTCCAATGCAAGCAGAGGGGACATTATAGGAGCCAATGTCCGAGGGGGAGGCAACCTCACAAGGACAAGAGACCAAGCACATCTATTGGGGGAGCTAAGGCAAACCCTAAGGTACCCTTTAAGGCATATCCTTGCAATTCTAATAAGACACATGCTAGTAGCTTTATTGCATTTGTCAAAAAATGATAAGCATGATAACTATAGAAACCGATACATGTGCTTAGGTGCCAAACATGTTAGTCTAGATAAGGACAATACTAGAAGTACCAACCCTAGAATTAATTCATCTAAGGTTAAGGAAAACCTAGATAGGAATCCCAAAACAACTAGACATATGCCTAGGAATACCTCAAAGAAAAATGACAAATTAAAATTTGAGGTATTAGAGAAGGAAAATCAAGTCTTAAGGTCAAGACTTGACACTTTAGAAAAGGCCCTTAAGAATTTGGAGAAGTCAACTCTAGGGTCTAAGGGTAAAAAAAAAAAGCCCAAGGACATGAGAGGTTTGAGTCACAAACCTAAGTCTCAAGTGGTCAAGCCCACTTATCATAATGTTCCATTCGATTATGGAACAAGACCTAGGGCTAGGAAGACCATCACCAAGGTCACAAGGGGAGTCACCCCTAGAGTTGATCTTGATGAGTCCCAAATGACCAAGGCTTTAAAGCCTAGGAGGGTCATTAGGAGGGTTGCTAGGGAAGTCATCCCTAGTGACTATTTAGTGAACCCAATGAGCTCAAATAGGTTTTGGGTTCCTAGGAGCGTGATTCCATCACGCTAGATGGGTTAGGGTGTGACAACCTTAATTGGATAGGTAGTTAACCTAATCATGGCAAAAGGTGGCATTTTAGGAATTTTCAAGGTGTAATCAAGCCTTGAAAATGAAATTTAAAATTTTACTCATTCCTAAGGTGATTAGGATGTGCCAACCACACTTGAGGAATTTTCTAGGGTCAATCTAATTGGCACATAGTGATCTAAAAATCTTTAGTATATGATTTTAGATCTATTACACTTAGGAATATAGAATTTATGGAAAAATGATCAAAATTACCAAAAATGGCGACTAAAGCTAGAATTAGGTATTTTCTATACCTTTATATGTTATTTGCCATATATTGTTTGCCATATGCCATGTCATGACATCATATCTAATTTACTATCATTTGAAATGTCATGATAATGCTTAGGTTAGTTATATGTTATGCCTTATTTAAATTTCATACTTTATGCCATGACATCATGACATTAGCACATGTTTCCACTTATGATATTATTTTATGCCATGTCATCATCTCTTGCATGTATGATCAATTAAATTGATTTAAGGATAAAAACACAATTTGATATGGAGAATTGTTGTTTAGAAAATGCATGAGAACTTAGCTTAAGATGACCTAAACCCATATCTCACATCAAAATTGACTTGAATGTGTTTGATACACCTTTGATGTGTGTGAGATATTAGGATTATGAGTTAGGATCAAGGTGCATAGTTCTTGTACCTAGAGGAGCTTAATTCGAAATTGAGGATCATAGGGAAAGCTTGCGTACAAGTCATGTACACTTAGCCCTAAGATTGTGGTCCTAAATTAAATAGTTTAAAATCATTTCAAAATTGATTTGAAAAACCTTGATGAAGCTTTTCTAATGATAGCATTCATCATTGAGCAAGTTGACACAAAGATGGATTAACCTTGAGCTATTTCAAAGTCTTTCGAACTTTGTATCAAGATTCAAAAATGGAAGTTATTTTGATAGAAAACTATTTTTCCATGATAATATATGTTATGAGAAATGTATCCTCAAAATTTTACAATTTTTGGAATTTTCTGTGATTTTTTAGGGGTTTCTGAATTTCGGGAGAAAATCGTAAATCCTATCGATTTGTGGACCGATCGAGGGATCTGATCGGTCCAGAAGTCTGGATCGATCACCGACCGATCCAGAAATGGATTGGTCGGTGACCGATCCGGTGAGGTTCGATCGGTCCGTAATCGATCGAGCATGCCAAAATGCGATTTTCGATTCTTTGTCGAAATTTCAGCTTTGGAAGTTGGTGTTTTTGATTTCTAAAGGGTTGAAACTCTCCAAGACATTGTTGGTGCAATGGTCAAGGGGGAGTTGACCTTTAGGGGGAGTTTTACCCATTGGTCAAAGGGGAGTTGACTTTTAGGGGGAGTTTTTACTCGATTTCTGAGGATGAGTGATATGGGATTATCACTAAGTTGATTATTTTCTTTAGTATCAAGGGGGAAATTAAGGGTTTCAATGAAAAGTATGGGACTTTCATTAGGAAGAAACTCTTAACCTTGATTCACTCTTTTTGATGTGTGTCAAAAAGGGGGAGAAATGTCTAGAGAATGTTTAAGGAAGAACATTGGAGTTTGGGGAGAATGTTCAAGGAAGAACATTGATTGGAGAACTATTGGAAAACCTAAGTTAGGTTATCGGGTTAACCTAACTTGATTATGGTTTTTGTCAAACATCAAAAAGGGGGAGATTGTTGGTGCAACCTTAGGTCAGGGTTAACCTGGTTGACGCGACTCGAGTTGACCTGACTCGAGTTGTATTTTGATGTTTGACGAGAATAGAAAAGTTGTATCTTGATGTTTGATAAGAATACAAACTTGGGAGATTGTGGGTGCAACCTTCGGTCAAGGTTGACCTGTTTGACCCGACTTGAGTTGACTTGATTCGGTAAAGTCCAAGTATGGAGACTTGGCATGGGAAAAGTCCAAGTATGGAGACTTGGCACGGAAAAGTCCAAGAAGGGAGCTTGGCACGGGGAAAAGTCCAAGTATGGAGACTTGGCACGGAAAAGTCCAAGCAGGGAACTTGGCACGGAAAAAGTCCAAGTATGGAGACTTGGCACGGAAAAGTCTAAGCAGGGAGCTTTGCACGGGAGAAGTCCAAGTATGGAAGCTTGGCATGGGAAGTCGGAGAGGGCTCGGCAGCTCGTTCTCCGGACAAGGTCAGAGAGGGCTCGGGAGCTCGTTCTCTGGACCAGACAGAGTTGGAGAGGGCTCGGTAGCTCATTCTCCGGACTAGGTCTGAGAGGGCTCGGTAGCTCGTTCTCTGGACTGGAAGAAGTCAGAGAGGGCTCGGTAGCTCGTTCTTCGGACTAGGTCAGAGAGGGCTCGGTAGCTTGTTCTCTGGACCGGATGAAGTCGGAGAGGGCTCGGTAGCTCGTTCTCCGGACTAGGTCAGAGAGGGCTCGGTAGCTCGTTCTCTGGAGCAGATGAAGTCGGAGAGGGCTCGGTAGCTCGTTCTCCAGACTAGGTCAGAGAGGGCTCGGTAGCTCGATCTATGGACCGGACCTGGAAGTCGGAGAGGGCTCGGTAGCTAGTTCTCCGGACTAGGTCAGAGAGGGCTCGGTAGCTCGTTCTCTGGACCGGACATGGAAGTCGGAGAGGGCTCGGTAGCTCGTTTCTCCAGACTAGGTCAGAGAGGGCTCGGTAGCTCGTTCTCTAGACCGGGAAGGCTTTAGGATTTAGGGCTGGGAAGCTCTAAGGCATTGGATCGGTCTGGTGACCGATCCAGTGATACTCAGGTTTATCTGATCGGTCTGGTGACCGATCAGTAACCAAACAGTGGTTCGCTATAGGTTATCTGATCGGTCCACAGACTGATCAGAAAACGATCAGGAAGCTACTGATCGTTGCCTGATCGGTCCACAGACCGATCAGGCTTTAAAGCCAACCCTCACAGAGATGGCTGACCGGTCTGGGGACCGATCAGCCTAGGGCCTGATCGGTCCACAGACCGATCAGATGGCTCCCAGACCGATCAGGGTGGAGCCTGATCGGTCCAGGCCTAGCCGTTGCGATACAACGGTTAGATTTCTGTGTTGCTCTTTGTCTTCTTCATAGGTGCAGCAGGTGTAGGATATATATCGAGGTCGAGGGCCTCTTCAGGAACAGTTCTTGCTCTTCCTCACTCTTGCGATCTGAGCTTTGCTGAGCTCCCTATTCCTGAAGCTTCGTGTGAGCTTCCCTCGACTGGGTGATCAGCTGCTGTTGACATCGTGAAGTTGATGCTTCATTGAACTCCAGTCGATGAGAAGGCAAGCAAAGTGTTTTTACATTTATATTGTCACGCCCCGGAGGAGTCTCTGTCTGAAGAAATTTCGGCAGCATCTCCCCTGTACGGCGGACAATCTGAAACTTTTCTACAAGCACTATACACCTCAGCCACATGCGGCTGGAATAATAACACAAATTAAAACAAACACCATGCAGTTTATAAAGATATTCAGCCACTGGCTGTCACAACCACGCAGTTAATAATAGTAATCAATAACAATAGGACTCTGACTCGAAATCCACCCTATTCCACTACACTCGTAAAGCTCAAATCCAACGAACTCACCTCTTCTGCCGTCCAGGCAGGCACGTAGTAAAATGAAATCCAATATCATATCAAAAATCCATCAAAAGGTATCACTGCATACAATATTCATAGGAAAAATCCAAAGACAGTACTAAACAAAGTCTGATATAGAAAAAGGCCAAATAAAAACAAATAACGAACTAGTAGAGAACTGGCTCTATGTGCAGATGGGGGGCCAGCGACTGGAACTCAACCTGAAAATATCAACAATGGAGGCGGGGTGAGTCCAACACTCAGCAGGTACAACTGATATGCATAATAAAACAAATAACAGACAACACTAATCATGCGTACAGTCTCATGAATACGAGAAGGAATAAATGCAACTGAAACGAAATCAGGAGATAACTGTACTAACCGGAATCAAGGTACAAAGGTAACAGATTGTCAGACCGAAGAAATCATAATCTTGTATGCATGTCAATCAAATGCATCCATACAAATGCAGCATATAAGTGCAGCAATCACAACAATAAAATGCAATAAATGCATATGGTGACTGTGCACTCGGACATCACTGCTCCTGACAGTGACTGAGTGGACGGAATGCTGTCGGAGTACTCCTGTCCTCTGTCCCCAAATCATAAATGGGGGAGCTCAATGCTCTCATCTCCCGGTACACAATGACGGGGAGGATATCTCTCCCGGCTACCACGCTGAGTCTCCTGACCAACGGAGCCAAACAGAGTCCACCATCTGTCGGCTACCACGCTGCTACACTAAATGCCAACGGAGCCAAACAGAGCGGAACTGACTGCCGGCTACCACGCTGAGTCCTCAGACTAACGGAGCCAAACAGCTGAACCGCCACACACTTGCTTGATATTCCACTAATCCATGGGTGGTGGTGGTGTGTGCAGTACATGTAACTGGCGATGGGCTCAACCATAGTGGAGCCGACAATCGCACAGCATGCAAACATGATGCATGATACTAAGCATGGCAATCTCATGAATAGCATAGCAAGATCCATACATAAATAAAAGGTGTACCACAAGTCAATGTATCGGATGGAAGGTACACAAACAGATAGGGTATCATATAAACCCTAGGTCCTGAACATGATGTATCACATGGTTGGGTCACTACCGAAAGCATGTATGGTCAGATAAATAATAACATGCAGTGCATAATAAATAAACAAACAACATGTAACAGATCATGTAGTGACCAACCGAATCAAAAGGATAACACAATCATTGCTATATGTTAAACACTTTATTATGCATATCAAAAGACATAAGTCAAAGTACCCGCCTCCGAGAATAAAGATCCAATCCGATACCGAGATACCCGTCTCGCGTCAAGGTCCTGTAATACATATACAGATTTAGCTAATTACCTATAAATTAATTAGCTAAATCAAATCTCAAACTAAATATAATCCATACCTATAAATTACTACTAAATGATCAACACACTCTTAGCAATGACTCCTACATTGAATTCAATATCACCCTAAGCATTCTACCATCAAAATGAACACAAAAACTCACCAAGAAATAGGGATTCCTCAGTTGATCAATGTCAGAGGTATACGTTGTGATATCGATGTCCAATCATGGTTAAATGCCCAAAAATTAGCAATCCATCACCCAACACCCATTTCAGCAGCTAGGGTTAATGCTTACCTCAACCCACAGCCAAAGCTGACCGCTGCCGGAAGAAGTAAATGCTGGCAACCCTCCTCACTCACTGAACCCTACTGAGCAGAACGGAAGAATATCAGGAATACGACCATATTACATAATTAGATCCCAAACTTCAACTAAGTAATCCTTACCTTCTTGATCGTCGGAAATCAGAGGAAGAGAAGGTCGGCGGCAGTGCTAGGGCACCGCAAAGAGATTCTGTGCGTCTGCGCGATGAAGCCAGAAACAAAGAGGAGGCTCGGCAGAACCTAAGGCAGAGGAGGAAGTTGGCCGATGATTTAGGGCATCGGCGACGGCTCGGTCAGTGGTGGTGACAGTGGCGCTAGGGCCCGGATCTGGTGGTCGGCGCTGGAAACTCCACAGCGAGGGGCGCCGTTGGCTAGCTAGGGCTCGGCGCTAGGGCAGCGGCAAGGGACCGGCGGTGTCGCGCGGGCACAAGCACAGAGAAGAGAAGGAGTCGGCTTCTCCCTTGGTCCGGGGCTTATGCACTCGTGGGAGAGGAAAGGAGAGAACCGCCGAGTGGTGGCGGTTAGGGCAAGCCGTCGGCGCCGGTTAGGAGGAGGAGACGGCGTCGAAGGGCTTAGGGCACGACACGCGCGGGGAGAGGAAAAGAAACAGAGAGGAAAAGGGAAAATAAAGGAAAAAGAAAAAGGAAATATAAAATAAACATTTCCTCGCTTAAATGGGTCGCCTAAATAGGCTTTTCCCTGGACCCCGTTTTCATCCCCGTTAACTCGTCCATACGAGCTCCGAAAAATTCTCGAAAAATTTCCAAAAATTCCGGAAAATTCCCTTATTAATATTTGCCTATTTTCCGGTATTTTACATATATTGTTCTTGTTTTCTTTCTCTATTGGTTGTACTCCATTCTTGCTGTTGTAAGAGAGATTGTGGCGAGGTTTCTCCACCCAGAAGGAGTTCATATTAGTCGGTTATCCGGGGTCTCATCCACCGACGGATTGATAGGCTTCGTCCACCTTACGGACACGCCGAGGAGTAGGAGTATCATCTCCGAACCTCGTTACATCATCGTGTTTGAGGTTTGATCTTCTCCACTTTCGTTTCTACATTGTATTTCCGCTGCGCTAACCTAAATTATAGGAAGAAACGATAATTTGAGGTCGGCTATTCACACCCCCCCTCTCTAGCCGCATCCGAAGATCCTAACACCCCTGTCTCGTCGCCCTTGAGCTTTTTTGTTTTTTGTTGCTTTCTTCGTCTAGGGAAAAATATTGCCTCTTATGTGCCTTGGAAAGCTCGGACGAAGTGGGCTATTTCCATCTCCGCTCCATGGTAAGTTTGAATCCAGTGGGATTGAAATTTTTTGAGTGCTCTAAGAGTTTATGCTTGTAATATTTGTTTTCTATTTAAGGTTTGCTGTCCCTGGGGGAAATGTAATGCTATGTATTTGATCGGATTCTAAGTGTAACAATGGACTCTTGTATTGAATTAAATGATTCTATGGAACTTTTCTGTAATTTACAAGAGTAAATGTAATGCTGCAATCATGGCTAAGGCTGTCTTAACTATGGGCATATCACGACTAAATTTTAAAATCATATCGGTTAATACAACATTATTTCGATCAAATGCTAGTTTGTATTTCATATGGGCATTAATTTTAAAATCTATTCTTCACCTAAATCTTAATCCTTAAATATTCTTGTCTTTAACCTGGGCTTAGTCAAAAGTCCAATCCCTTTTATGTTATTATACCCAGTTATGTACGCCTTCTTTCGAATCTTCTTGACTAGTGATTGGTTCTCCTTCAGGTGAGAAAGTGTTTAGAAACGTACCCCGAGACATTACCAACCCGAGCGTGACCCGACCTCTCACATCCGATGTGAATGTTTTTATGATGGCATGGCACATACTTTTTCTAACTGCTACCTCACATAGGTCTTTTGCCTTTCTATTGCGATCTTCAGCGTATGCTGAGATACCAATGTCCTGATCTGACGACAGTCGTGCGTTTTCCAAACCCTAAACCTTTCGTCTCCTTTTTAAACCTCGTCCTTCCTTTTCCCTTCTAGAGTTCTTTTCCTGTTGCTGTCTCCAACCAGTCCTCGTGCTCACCGTTTCACGACGATCCCCTTTCTTGTCTCCAGTAAGTAATCCCTTGTTTCCTATACCTTTGTTCATGGCTGAGGAAGCAATTGCTCCTTGGTATGTCCATATGTCTTCTGTCTTTGATAAGAATGCTAAATTATCCATCCGTCGCCAATATGAAATTCCTAAGGAATATAGAATCATACTCCCAACACCGAATGATCGACCTCATCATCCTCCTGATAACTGTGTGACTTTTTTCAAGGATCAATTGATAGGGGGCTTAAGGTTCCCCATTCCTCCTTTCCTGATTGAGATAAGTAGGTACTTTGATATTCCTTTGCAGCAGTTTGCCCCTAATGCATTTCGCTATTTGTGCGGTACTTACATGTTGTTTCATCTACGAGAGATTCCTCCTACTCCTCAAAATTTCTTCATGTTTTCCTATCCCAAGTGTTCGGAACCTGGTGTCTTCTTATTCCAGTCGCGAACTAAAATGGTCCTTTTTGGGGATATGTCGTCGTCTCTCAAAGCCTGGAAATCTCATTTTTTCTTTTTAAAGTTTCCGGGACCTATTCCTTGGTCGCATGCTTGGAAATCTTTCTTGCCTCCCTTGCCCGACGTTAGAGAGTTTCATCTTCTTCCCTCTTTTCCTATTTATTGTGAGAAGTTATTAGGTCACCGGCTCTCGATCCCGAAGTGGTTGAAGGTCGAGCTTCTGTACCTATTTGGTTTAAGCCCCGTCAAACCTGATACCCACATTTCCTTAGGTAACGTCTTGTTCCTTTCTTTTTGCTTATACCTGCCTAAACTACTTCTCTTTTCTATATAATGGAGAGTTTTTATGATGCTTTGATTGACGAAGAAATACGTGTGGAAGAAGAATTGCTTCATGCCAAGGAGGCCGAATTTCTGGCTGCTATCGCCCCTCCACCCTCAATTGAAGAGCCGACTTCTTTAGCCGAAGTACCTAGCTCTTCAGAGGCTCGTGAGGTTCCGGAAGGTTCTCCTGAGGATCCTGCTGCAGAGATCATTCCTAATCCTATACCCACTGTTACCTCTCCAGTGGTTGCTGTTGTCTCCTCATCTACCTCTCTTCCTTTAATTGAGCTCCCATCTCTTGGTAGCTCGTGCAAATTGATCGCTGAAGTTTCCACAGGCAAGTGTCCAGGACGCAAACTAACCAGGGCTCCTCCTTCAAAAAGGAGGCTCATTCTCCCTGTTGATGAGTTGGTTTCAGAAGGCTTTGCTTCGGATAACCTTCCTTCTGACGAGTCGACGCTAGCGGAGCTCTATCCTTCTCTCAACTTTCCTGCCTCGCCGCTCTCCAATGCCGGCGCCTCTAGAGATGTTTCTTTTACTTTTCCTTTATCTATACCAACTTCCGGGTCTTTGCCTTCTTCGCCCTCCTCTTACTTGATCTTTGCTCCACCATCTGTTCCTACTTCTTCTTTCTCGGCTGGCTCTTCTACCATTCCTGTCCTCCCTATATTACTGGGGGGTTCTTTTGCTAGCTCTTGGGATGAGGTTCGCCCCCTTTTTGGGGAGCTTTCTATTCCTGAGGTAATTGACCGCTTTTCTCATAAAGAGAATAAGGTATGTTTATAGATTCCTGCTTTCTATTTCTGAAGTACTATCTCATAGCTATGATTATGCTTCCAACGATTGCTTGAGAACATGGGTTTCTCTCGATTACTGCACAACCTATATACTGAGAACGAAAAATTGAAATTGGAGAATAAGAGGCTGCAACGACAAGTTACCGAGCTATCTTCTGCCGAGTTTTCTGCTGCCGCCAAGGAACAGTTCGAAGTACAAATTGAAAATCTTCAGGCAAAATTTAAATTGGTTACGAACCTCAATCGAGAATTGACTTCCCAGCTGGGAGAGCTAAAGAATAATTATGAAGCAGAATTGACTGAGAAGCTCAAAGCCTTACAGCTGAAAGAGGATGAGGTAGCCACTTTGACCACTTCCCTTAATTCGGCTAAAGCTGAGGCTTCTGCCAAAGAAGATGAATTAAAAACCTCTCAGATGGCGTTGGTAGTCTACAAAGGGGGCGAGGATGTTCGTTATAAGGAGCGAGCCACGACCATGATTGAATCTCCCGAGTTCAACAGACCGATCGTGAAGTCCATTCTATCTGCTTTTACTGCAGGAGCTCAAGGGGCGATTCAGCAATTAAAAGAAGAGCATTATTTATCTCCCAACCCTCCTCCTAATTTCTTAAACAAACACAAACTAATTGAAAACAAACCTCCTGATCTGTACCCCAAGTTGACTTTAACTTAGGTTCGAGTTATTGCGATTAAGTACTGATAAGCTCGTGTGACTTTGATTACTCCTTTTGGGTTGTAAATCTTACTCTTTTCTCAGGATGAATATCTATTTTATGTAAATGTATCTAATGTTATTTGGTTTATCATAACGCGAGATTTCCCTATGGGTCTTTTCTTAACGATCGACCGGTATATATTAAGATTGATAAATACCGCCCGATATTTTATAGCTTAGTTACATCTCGTCTGATTTAACAAGGCTTCGTCATGCTATCCTTGATATTGGTCGATTTGTTTTGCTCGACCGGTTTACCATTGTATCCTCATATGTCTTTTTCTGCATAGTAATTAAGTCTCACTGGGTTTTATTGTAACGTATATTATTTGCCTTACTATAATAAGTCTTTGATCAATATATTTTGAACGATCTTTAGTTCGGCCGGTTTGTCAAAACTGTCCGATTTTCATCTACGGATTTCATTTATTAACTACTATCCGACGCTTGACTTCCATTTTATTATATCCACACCTCAAACTTATAGTTTATTGTACTAATTTCTATTTGTCCTTGTCAGGGTTTCCTAAGAATACTTCTGAGGAAACTCGCACCTGTTTCCGAGGTAGCTTTTTTAACTTCACTTTTTTCTCCTGATTTTATTCTTTAATATTATTACCTATTTATGACGATTGATACTCCAAGCACCTTTTTCCCCCTTTTGTTGTTTCATCTTAAGGGTTTTAGCACAAGGCAAAAAGAAAGATAAGGGCTTACGAGGTTTTCTCTTGTTTTTCTTCCTCTCTCGTCTTCTTCCTTGATTCCTTTTTCTGTGATTGCTTCTCCCTATGGCGGTTTCTTCTCCTGCGTGGTTTCTCTCATGCTCTTCTAACCTCACAGATACAGAAGAGGTGGATTTACAGGCAACCTATGATTTTCCTTCCTATATCACTCGTCCTGCTCCTCATGAGGGTCCACATCTTTCCCCCCTAGGATGTATTTCCATATTCAGGGACCAAGTTTTACAAGGTTTTAGATTTCCCCTTCATCCTTTTTTCTGTAATGTCTGCTGTTATTTTGATATCCCGTTAAACCAACTCGTCCCTCAATCTTTTTCTATTCTAATGGATTTCATTGGGGTATCGAAACTGTTGGATTTCCCCTTGTCTCCCCGTCTTTTTCATCACTTCTTCATTCCTCGCCGAGTAGATGTGGGCATTTTCAAGTTTCAGTCTCATCCCAAGGCCCTTCTATTTAACCGCATTCCTCCCCAAGGCGAATGGTATCGTAAATTTTTCTACATGCGTCTCCCTTCTCCCCCTCCGTTTCCTATCCAATGGATACATGATTTACCTCCACTTCCGGACATCCATGATCTTCTTGACGATCCCTCTGTTGCTTCTGCTTTAAATAAATTGCGGGGAGCGAAATTCAGTTTGCCACATCTAATTGAAGAGGGCTTAATGTTTCCCTTCGGGATAGGCAACATCAACACTCCTTTGGATAGTTCCTTTGGTGAGTGTAATTATTTTACTTCAGCTTTACTGATTAGCATGCCTCTATGACAATGATGTTTATCCTCTGTATTTCAGCCGATGCTATTCTTCCGGCTTTTATGTATAGGAATTCTACTATGACCAAGTCCTTTATCAATAATCTTGGAGACAGATGGTTGTTGGCTCGCCGATCCGATCCTAATCCCTCTACTTTGGGCTTACTTTCCGAAGAAGAACGGGGAGCAGAGGGTGTCGCACTCATGGAAGAGGAAGAAGAAGAGCCTTTTGTTACTTTAGTTAAAAAGCCAAATCTCACCAAGAATTCTCCCTTTGGCGATTTCTTTGGCACTTTTGTGCAAGCTCCTCTTGTTCCGGCGCCTATTTCTTTTGAGAGAGGTAAGGCACCGATGACTCCCTCCAATATCATCTCCAATCCTGCTCTTCGGATCATGAGGCCTGGTCTACTTATCTCTTCTTCTTCTATTATTTCAGCTCCTCCTGCTCCTGCCTCTGAGATGGTCGTTATCCCTCCTGTGCCTTCTACATCCTTGGCATTGGCCCTGCCTCCCTTGGTTTATAGGCCTCAAGCAAAACGAACACCTTGCCGGAGATCTTCTCCCAGTGTCAGCTCCTCAGCTGTTAGTGTTTCCACAATTTCAACAACCCCTCCTACATTGCTACCTTCTATTCCATCTAGTTCCTAACCTGCTCCTCCTGCTTCTACTATCCCTTTTCCTTCCATTGCCTCCTCTTCTTCTCCGTCTCCGGCTTCCTCTAATCCCCTTCCTTTATTTCAAGTGGCTGCGGGCTTACCTTCTCAAATGGGACAGCCTTCTAATCCTCCTGGCTATGGCACTTTGCAACTGCAAGGTTTATTGGCCGAATCTTGGATGCAGGGTTATGAACAACTATGAGGCCTTAGTCTCCCACATTGAGCGGATCGCCATAGTCGTCAGGCAGTGGCTGTAAGTATTCCTAGTTGTGTGTTATTAGCTTTGTAATTTCATCTTTAACTTACACTATCTTCTTGTTTAGTTTCTCGCCACAAGTCTACGTATCGATCAACTACTTACAGCTAAAGATCATGAGAATAATAAGTTGAAAGCTCAACTGGAGACATTGAAGGCTGCTTCGCCTTCTTCTAGTAGTGATAGGGCTCAACTGCAAGAGAAAGTGGCTTTGCAAAATCAACAATTGGGAACCTTGAAGCAAGAATTGGAGGAATGTCAACAGCTGTTGAAAGACAAAGAGCTTGCCAGGAGGACGTTAGAATTACAGGTGGATAGGTTACACTCTGGTCTTCGACTAGAGATTGCTTTGAAAGAGAAAGCTCTTTCAGATGCTTCTCAAAAAAGCCTTATTTTAGAGAAAGTAGAAAAACTCCATAATGCCTGTCTTTATGACCAAGTTCAGGACTTAGCCTCTCATGATTTTGCTCTCCTACAGGAACAAGAGCAAAGGAAAGCTCAAGAGGTTGAATTGTCATTGCTTCAAAAGGAATTGGAGCAGCTTAAATCAGAGAATAATGCTTTGAAAGATCAGAACGCCAATCTATAAGCTGATTTTCAAAGTTACAAGGAGCAAGAGAAGAACCGGTGGGAGGAATGGCGTCAGGCTTATTTGAAGTCTTCAGCCTTTGCTCGAGAATTTGCTCGTAGGATAGTAGGTGCTCTAAACCATTCTGTATCGGGAGTTCTTCAACAATTAAGAGAGGGTGGTTATTTACCCCAAGAACCTCCCCTCTCTTTCCTAAATCGTCGCAGGCTTAATGAAGAGCTGCCCGCGGATTTAAAAGGTCCTTTTCCGAATGTTTAAGAAACTTATTTATAAAAACTTGTAATGTAAGAACCGATAATGAGAAAAAGTGCGGTTAATACTGAGTAATTAAGTACTTGCAGGGTATAAGAAAATTTGAACACTTACTTGCTTCCTCTTTATGCTAGTTTGAGAACACCCCTTCCTGAAATGCTCTTGATCACTAAATATAAACTCTATTTAAAAATCCCTTGTTCATCTTTCGGAGTTAAGCTTTGTCTTGATGGATTCTTCCTTAAGTAACATCCGGTATGCTTTGTATCTCCCCGAGGATGAATGATCTTAGTTGAGACTGGATATGAAATTGTATAAAACTATTGATCTTCAAGCTGAGTATAATATTCCAGACGAATTTTGAGTAAAGACTTTCATATATCTGGGCTCTTCTATAGAATCCCTTCTCAATTCTTGCTTAATTAGGCTTCGAAGCCAGGATATTCCCTGATTAATTATGCCTTGCGCTATTTTAGAATCTCTGATTTCTTCTGTGAAAACCCGCCTAATGTATTTCATAGAATTTCCCAATCGGCTCTGGTTTATAGTCTCCGGTTCCTCCTATGAAGACCCGACCGAGTTATTTCATAGAATTTCCCGATCGACTTTTGCTCTGGAATAGTTTAGAGTCTCCGACTCCTCCTATGAAGACCCGTTCGGGTTACTTCACAGAATTTCCCGATCGACTTTTTCTCTGGAATAGTTTAGAGTCTCCGGTTCCTCCTATGAAGACCCGACCGAGTTACTTCATAGAATTTCCCGATCGACTTTTGCTCTGGAATAGTTTAGAGTCTCCGCTTCCTCCTATGAAGACCCGACCGAGTTACTTCATAGGATTTCCCGATCGACTTTTACTCTGGAATAGTTTAGAGTCTTCGGTTCCTCCTATGAAGACCCGACCGAGTTACTTCATAGAATTTCCCGATCGACTTTGATTTAACTTGGTTTATAGTCTCCGGTTTCTCCTATGAAGACCCGTCCGGGTTACTTCATAGGATTTTCCCTACCGACTTTGGTTTGTCTTGGTTTATAGTCTCCGATTCCTCCTATGAAGATCCGTCCGGGTTACTTCATAGGATTTTCCCGATCGACTTTTTCTCTGGAATAGTTTAGAGTCTTCGGTTCCTCCTATGAAGACCCGACCGAGTTACTTCATAGAATTTCCCGATCGACTTTTACTCTGGAATAGTTTAGAGTCTCCGGTTCCTCCTATGAAGACCCGACCGAGTTACTTCATAGAATTTCTCGATCGACTTTTGCTCTGGAATAGTTTAGAGTCTCCGGTTCCTCCTATGAAGACCCGACCAAGTTACTTCATAGGATTTCCCGATCGACTTTGATTTAACTTGGTTTATAGTCTCCGGTTTCTCCTATGAAGACCCGTCCGGGTTACTTCATAGGTTTTCTCGATCGACTTTGATTTGTCTTGGTTTATAGTCTCCGGTTCCTCCTATGAAGACCCGTCCGGGTTACTTCATAGGATTTTCCCGATCGACTTTGGTTTATGGAAATATAATATTTAGGCTAACCTCGTGTTGGCTCACACTTCCTTGAGGGGAGATGAATAGGACTCTTAGGATTTCCCCTTATTTTACTGCTTGAAAAATAGAAAAAGAAAGATTCTTCTGATGCTTATCAATTTGCGTGAACCATATTTATTTCCTGGGATTTCCAATAATTGTGAACACATTTAAAGTAATATGATCAAATCAGGCTCGATAGGGTTGCAAATGATTAGCGCTCCAAGGGCGCTCCAAAATTCTTCCTTCAGCATCTTGGAGATAGTACCAGCCTGATGCGAGTTTTTCCATCACTTTATAAGGTCCTCCCCACTGTGGTGCCAACTTGCTGACATCCCCCATAGGCTTAACTCGCTTCCATACCAAATCTCCTACATGGAAAAATCTGGGGATGACTCTTTTGTTATAGTTTTGTCTCATCCGCTATCGATATGATATAAGACGAGTAGCTGCTTTATCTCTTATTTCCCCAATCAGGTCCAGCTCCATAAGTCGTCGGTCTCTATTATCCTCATCATACAATTGTCTTCTGTCCGATTCTACTCCTACCTCAATGGGGATTACTGCTTCTCCTCCATAGACTAATTGGAAAGGAGTAATTCCTGTAGCTTCACGAGGCGTAGTACGATATGCCCAGAGAACTCTGGGTAACTCATCTACCCAGCTACCTCCGACATGATCCAGCTTAGTTTTCAGGCCTCTAATAATCTCCCTATTAGTTACCTCTGCTTGACCATTGCTCTGCAGGTAAGCCACGGAGCTGGGTAATCCCATAACTGTTGCACCAGTCTAAAATCCTTACCCCTTGGAATTGTCTTCCATTATCAGAGACCAATTTATGAGGAATGCCAAACCTGCAGATTATATTTTTCCATAAAAATTTAATAACTGCATCTTTAGTAATTCGAGCAAGTGGTTCTGCCTCTACCCATTTAGAAAAATAATCCACTGCTACCAATAAGAATTTTCTCTGTGCAGCTGCCATAGGAAACGGTCCTACTATGTCCATGCCCCACTGATCAAAGGGACATGCAACTATAGAGGTTCTCAATAACTGTGTAGGATGATGTGAGATATTTTGATGCTTTTGACAAGAAACACAAGTTCTCACCAGCTTGTTAGCATCTTCATGTAAAGTGGGCCAAAAATATCCTGCTAATAGAATTTTACGAGCCAAAGATCTTCCCCCTATATGACTACCACAGGAACCTTGATGCACCTCCTGTAAAATAAATTCTGTATCTTCTGTGCCCACACACTTGAGCAAAGGTCTAGAAAAAGCTCTTTTATATAATTGCTCTCCTACCATAGTATATTGAGCAGCTCGTTTCTTGAATACCCTGGCTTGTTCTGTATCTTTCGGAAGAAGACCTTGTTGTAAATACAATATGATTTGAGCTCGCCAATCACCCTGAATTTCTATATCGGTTTATCTTTCAATACAGGAGATTAACAGAGTCTTTTCCACTGGTCGATCAAGATTCCATGACACTACAGCAGAGGCTAATTTAGCTAATTCATCTACCACCTGATTCTCAGATCGGGGAATTTTTTATATGCTCACATCTTCAAATTGAGCCTTCAATTTATCGAATGCTTCAGCATATAACTTAAGCCTGTCATTATTGATTTCGAAATTACCTGATAATTGTTGAGCTGCTAGCTGAGAATCAGAATATATAAGGACTCGAGCTGCCCCTACATGCCGAGCAGCTTGCAAGCCGGCTATTAGAGCTTCATATTCAGCCTCATTGTTGGTAGCTCTATAATTTAACCTGATGGAGAGTTGAAGTCTGTCTTCTTTTAGGGATATAAGGAGGATACCAATTCCGCTGCCTTGTCTAGTTGAAGAGCCATCTACATAAATCTTCCAGATATCTTCTTCTTCCGGGCCTTGAACCTCTATGATGAAATCTGCTAGAGCTTGCGCCTTGATGGCTGAGCGGGGTTGATATTGGATGTCATATTCCCCAAACTCGGTTGTCCATTTGGTTAACCGTCCCGATGCCTTTGGGTTGAGTAACACCCGTCCAAGAGTGCTATTGGTTAAGACAATAATCTCATGTGCCAAGAAATATGGGCGCAACCTCCGAGCAGTCAATATTAGAGCATAAGCTAATTTTTCTAGTGTAGTGTATCTACACTCAGCTCCTTTTAATAAATGACTAGAAAAATATATAGGCTGTTGCTCTTTTCCTTCTTGCCTGACTAATACAGAGCCCACGGCGTTTTCATTAGCCGACAAATATACCCACAGAGTCTCTCCTACTATAGGTTTAACCAATACAGGGAGGGTAGCCAAATAGTCTTTCAATTCATGGAAAGCTTTATCACACTCTTCATTCCATTGAAACTTATTAGCCTTTCTGAGTATTTTAAAGAAGTGAAAACTACGATCAGCCGATCTAGAAATAAATCTAGACAAAGCTGTGATTCGTCCTGTCAATCTTTGAGCTTCCCTCATGTTGCGTGGTGGCTCCATGTTCTGCAATGCCTTGAACTTGCTTGGGTTGGCCTCTATCCCCCGTTCGGACACCATGTATCCCATCCCTTCGCGCCGAATAAACATTTGCTGGGATTCAACTTGAGCCCATATTGTCTTAGAGTCTTGCAAGTTTCCTCTATATCCCTGCATAGATCAGCAGCTTGAAGAGATTTAATTAAGATGTCATCAACATATACTTCCATATTCCTACCAATCTGCTTCTGGAAAACCTTATTCATAAGCCTTTGATAAGTTGCTTATGCATTTTTTAGTCCAAAGGGCATAACATTATAGCAATAAGTACCTTCAGATGTTATAAAACTGACCTTTTCTTGATCCTCTTTGGCCAAAGGAACTTGATGATAACCTTGATAAGCACCTAACATAGAGATATATTCGCATCCGGCGGTGGAGTCAAAAGCTGATCAATTCTAGGTAATGGATAATAATCCTTCCGGCAAGCTTTGTTGAGATCCCGAAAGTCAATACAGACTCGCCATTTATTTCCTGGTTTAGAAACTAACACCACATTAGCTAACCAACTTGGGAACTGTACTTCTATAATGTATCCTGCCTCCATAAGTTTGGTAATCTCTTCTTTGATGATTTTATTTTGTTCTGCACTAAAACTCCTTTTTCTTTGCATGACCGGGCGGGCATCCGGGAAGACATGCAAGGAATGTTCCATGACAGCAGGAGAAATGCCCGAAACTTCTTTGGGAGTCCAGGCAAATACATCATTATTCTTTTTCAGACATTGCACCAATTCAGCTTTAAGATCAGGATCAAGATCGGCCGCAACATAGGTGGTAGCTTCTGGCCGTCCGGTTTGGATCTGGACTTCTTCTTTTTCTTCATAAACCAGGACGGGCTACTTTTCCCGAATGGCATTAACTTCCATTCTTTGAATTTTCCGAGCGGTGTTAGCCTCAGTCCGAATGATTTCTATGTAACATTTGCGGGTTGTCTTCTGATCACCTCGCACCTCTCCGATTTGGTCCTCCACAGGGAACTTAATCTTCTGACAAAAAGTAGAAATGACCGCCTTAAACTCATTCAAGGCAGGCCGACCCAGTATTACATTTTAAGAGGATGGAGCATCCACCACCATGAAATAAGATCTCCTGGTTCTCATTAAGGGTTCCTCCCCTAGAGAAATGGCCAACTTCATTTGACCTAAAGGTTGTACCTCATTGCCTGTGAATCCATACAGAGGAGTAGCAATCGGTTGAAGCTCGCTTGGATCAATTTGCAGCTGATCAAAAGCCTTCTTGAATATAATGTTGACGGAGCTGCCCGTGTCTATGAAGGTACGAGCGATGGCGTAGTTGGCTATCACAGCTTTGATGATCAATGCGTCGTCGTGAGGTATCTCTACCCCCTCCAGATCTTTGGGCCCGAAGCTTATTTCAGGACCGACCGCTCTTTCCATGCTGCACCCTACTGCATGAATCTCCAATCTTCGGGCATGTGCTTTTCTGGCTCTGTTAGAATCCCCATCAGTGGGTCCGCCCGTAATCATGTTAATATTGCCCCGAGCAGCATTGTTTCTATTCTCTTCCTGACGGGTCATTGTGGTTTCTGAAGGTGCTTTCTCTGATACTTGGCTGGTACCTACTGGGACTGGTATTGCTTCTTGACGGTTTCCCTCTGGGCGGTACTCCGGTTTGGGCGGACTCTGCTGCCTGGGGTACTGCTGCCGGTAATAGTTCTACCTCTGATATCGCTCTTTATTGACTCGTCTATTCCTCAAAACAAAACAGTCATCAGTATGATGACTGCTAGTTTTATGATAAGTGCACCATCTTCTCGGTGCCTCTGGCTGGATCTCTACATGTTGTACAGCTTGCGGACGATAATCTGGTTGTCGATGAGGTGGATGAGTTATTCTAGGCCCTCTTGGTGGGGGCACAGGGGTCGGAGCCTTCTCCTTAGTATGAGTAGGGGAAGAGGGAACACCTTCTTTCCTTCGAGCAACTTGGGCTTCTTCTACGTTAATGAACTCAGTAGCCCGTTCAATTAAGGAATCAAAATTAACAGGAGGATTTCTTACCAAATCTTTAAAGAAATCATTATCATTTAAACCCTGAGAGAAAGCACTTACTAATATTTCAGTAGTAGCATTAGGTACATCTATAGCTACCTGATTGAACCTTTTGATATATGCCCGGATGGATTCTTTAGACGTTTGCTTAATTGAAAATAGACTCCATGGGGTCTTATGATACCTTTTGTTGCTGGAGAAATGATGTAGAAAGACTTTCTTGAAATCCTTAAATTTTCGAATAGATTTCTCAGGTAACCTTTTGAACCAGCGAGTAGTGAGAAACATCCGACACTTTACTCCGTCGTAGAATTATTGCAACAAGGCTACATTCTCAAATTTCAACAAGTGATCTTCTGGATCTGTCGTCCCAGTATATTCTCCAATTTGAAGATTTTGATATCGCTTAGGAAGCGGGTCATCTAATACACTTTGTTAGAATGGAGAGATGACCTTCTCTAGTGAGCTATCACTAGTCATCATTTTGATCTTACGCTTTTCTCTGTCTGGTGCTTCGCCAGAGGATTCTTGGAACACAGGCCTCTTACCGCCTGGATCTAAGGGAGTGTGAAGGAAGGCTCGGGGACGCCTAGTCGGAGAAACAGTAGCTGGAGGAAAATATACATGTTCTTCTTCTTCTAGCTCCTTTCCTTTCCGATGCTCGGTGGTCGATATCGCTGGATGATGAGCCGTCGGCAGAGTGGCCCCAGTATGAGCTTGCAATTGTTGTTGCTGTTGCTGTAGGGCTTTCTAAACATGAGAAATAATGAGGAGATCCAAATCCTCACGACTGATAGTAAGTAGGTTCGACTTCCCAGCCTCTTACATCACGTAGTCTCAGATTCAGGTGAAATTTCCCACATACGGCGCCAAATTTGATCCTGTCTGAGAAACTCACCGCAACGGAGATCCAGAAGAAAGAAACCCACTGTGCTGATGAAGAACAACGCTGATAAAACCTTGATCCGAGAAACCCAAAGCGGATCAGGAGAAAACCAGAACCACCGAAGGAAATCTGATAAGTAGGGAGGAATCCCAGTCCGAGGGGGAGAACGCAGGACTTCCCAAGCTTCCAAGACCCCCTGCACACAAGAGACCAGCCAACACTATCGTCAGTGACCCAAGACCGTGGTGAGAATCCCTGGCTAGGCCCTCCGACGCTCAAGTTAGTGATCTCTCTTGATGTGAAGGAAGAAGAAAGAAGATGAACAGGAGTTAGGAAATTAGGGTTGTGAAAGTACACGATGATGTGAACTTACCTAGCCAACGGAGAGGATTCCCCCTTTTATACCACTTCATATAACCTCCGTAATCATGAAGTGGACCCCGGTTTGTTAAAATTTGTTATGAGATGATGTCAGGTGTGTACTTGCGAAAGATGATTTTTAAGGAATCTTTTTTGTACCCCAGATATACCTTCTTTGTCATTTAGCACCTGCAAGATAACCTGAAAGCATATTTCCCGCCGAAAAATATATAACACTTGTCATGAATTATTTTATATAACACCTGTCATGAATTATTTTATTTGACACCTCCTTGTTATGTTACAAAATAACAATAAGCTGCCTTTTATTCAACATATTTCTAAGACATTGATTGAATGATCTTTATTAACTATCTACTTGAAAAAATATTCCCGACCGATATTAATCTATCCTTATCCTAAGGGTATGTAACGACCGATGATGACCTACCTTTACCTTGAAGACATGTCTTGGCCGATATTATTCTACCTTCATCCGGAAGGTATGTCTTGACCACTATTGGCCTATCTTTGTTCGGAAAATATGTACCGGCCGATATTGGTCTGTCCTCCTTCGGCAAGGTATATCCCGACCGATATTGGCCTGTCCTCCTTCGGCAAGGTATATCCCGACCGATATTAGCCTATCTTTGTTCTAAAGGCATGTCCCGGCCGATATTGGCTTATTTTCATCCAGAAGGTATGTCCTGATCGATATTATCCTACCTTTATTCGGAAGGTATGTCTTGACCACTATTGGCCTATCTTTGTTCGGAAGATATGTACCGGCCGATATTGGCCTGTCCTCTTCGGCAAGGTATATCCTGACCGATATTAGTCTATCTTTGTTCTAAAGGCATGTCCTGGCCGATATTGGCTTATTTTCATCCAGAAGGTATGTCCTGATCGATATTTTCCTACCTTTATTCGGAAGGTATGTCTTGACCACTATTGGCCTATCTTTGTTCGGAAGATATGTACCGGCCAATATTGGCCTGTCCTCTTCGGCAAGGTATATCCCGACCGATATTAGCCTATCTTTGTTCGGAAGATATGTACCGGCCGATATTGGCATGTCCTCTTTGGCAAGGTATATCCCGACCGATATTAGCCTATCTTTGTTCTAAAGGCATGTCCCGACCGATATTGGCTTATTTTCATCCAGAAGGTATGTCCTGATCGATATTATCCTACCTTTATTCGGAAGGTATGTCTTGACCACTATTGGCCTATCTTTGTTCGGAAGATATGTACCGGCCGATATTGGCCTGTCCTCTTCGGCAAGGTATATCCCGACCGATATTAGCCTATCTTTGTTCTAAAGGCATGTCCCGGCCGATATTGGCCTACCTCCTTTGATTCTTTCTTCCTTTTCTTTCCTCATCTGGAGACCCATAAAACCTAACCCATATCATCATGCACTACTAATCCCAAGATGAAAGTCTTGGAAATATATTTCTCTTAATTTTTTTCTTGCAAGGATGTCGAACTTTTATCAAGAAGGTTACAGCACCGTAAGACCTCCACTATTCAAAGGAGAGAACTTTTGTTATTGGAAAAATAGAATGGAGTGCTACTTGAAGTCCGACATCGAGCTCTGGTTCACAATCCTAAAAGGTTACACTCTACTGACGAAAGACGTTACAACTTTAGAACCAGAAGAACGGACTCCTCAAATGATCAAGAAGGCTCAACTGAATTACAAGGAGATCAACACCATTAATTGCGGGCTCACAATGGAGGAGTTGAACCGAGTTGGTCCCTACGACAACGCCAAAGAATTGTGGGACTCACTAGTTAAACTA
The DNA here is from genome assembly GCF_018446385.1 of Zingiber officinale. Taxonomy (NCBI): domain Eukaryota; kingdom Viridiplantae; phylum Streptophyta; class Magnoliopsida; order Zingiberales; family Zingiberaceae; genus Zingiber; species Zingiber officinale. Next base: position 82,794,205 of record NC_056002.1, read on the forward strand.
CACGAAGGAACCGACGACTCGAAGGTAAACAAAAGGGATTTACATTTAAACAATTTATTTAATATAAAAATGTTTCCTGGAGAGACGACCTCGCAATTACATGCTCGTCTGAAGGACATACTTAACAGCCTCCACCTAATCAGACATAACTTGGAAAACCGCGACACGATAAGGTACGCTCTGAACGCATTTACGAGGAATGCTTTGTGGGCATCGATTTTAGATGCCTACAAAGTTTCCAAAGATCTTTCAATTCTTAAGTTAGACAAGTTATTTTGTGAATTAGAATTACACGAACAGTCTAACACAAGCCATGTCGAGAAAGGTGTAGCGTTGTATGCAAGTTCAAGCAAGGAAACAAAATAAAAAATGAAGATCGAGTTAGAAAGCGAACCAAACTCGGACTCAATGAACAAAGAAGAATTAGTCAACATGGTCCGAAGGTTGTTGACTAAGAAGAAGTTTAGAAGAAGCACCAAGAAGACCCCACCGAACCAGATCCAAAACAAATCAGAAGTGATCTGTTATGGATGAAATAAGAAGGGGCATTTCAAAAATGAATGCCCAAATTAGAAAGAAGAAAGACCCAAATCAACAAGACGAAAGAAGGCTCTTGAAGCAACATGGGATGAAACTTCTTCCGACGAATCCAACGCGGAGCAAATGAAGCACTCAAGCCACCTTGCATTTATGGCAAGAAACGAAGATTCTAGGTCCGAGTCTGACGAAGAGTACGAATCCGAGATCAACTTCGAATCCGACAAAAGCAACGAATCAGAAGATCCAAATATGGTAACAATTTATTCCAAGTCTAATTTACATAAAGTAGTTAAATGTTTGTTTAAAAAATTATCGAACTCTGAAAAACAAAATAACTTGTTACTTAAGGAAATATACCACCTTAAGCAACAAGTTAACTTGAGTGACTCGACTAACCGAGTTCAAGTCTAAACTTCAACTCAAGTTGAAGAACTTGAGGAAGAAAATTCCGATTTGAAAGGTCGAGTCGAGCGACTCAAGAAAACGTTGGAAAGGTTTGAAATGGGATCCAAGTGTCTAAATATGGTACTTGGATCGCAACGAGCTGTGTACAACAAATCAGGACTCGGTTACAAACCCAAACAAACAGACAAATCATACTTATCCTTAATCAGTCAAAATAATGGAAGGCAAGTCCAAGCATGGGTTCAAACAAAATTTTTAATCAAACAAATTGAACCAAATCTATACTTGGTCCCTAAGAGTCAAATCCATTACTTAAATAAACCTTATCTAAGCTATGACTCAGGGGAAGCAAGTAGAAAAATAATACAACCAACTTGATTAACCAAACTCAATACTTAGGACTAGGTTTATTTTCTGCTTAGAACGGTTAGATGAAAAAGGTTTACCAAACCCTACAACATAGCATCGGAATGGATTGGGATGATAGTACGTCAAGGAAACTTTGTCGAAGGCATGTCTAGGCTGAATATGGAATTCTACCTGGTGCACTAGACTTAGTGGATCTGACCGAAGCTACCCCAGTCAAACATGAGCTTGTTAGACCAAAATTTAGTATTAAGTTTTTTGGGCGGAAACAGTTTGGAAAGTCTTCAGCAAGTGACCTAATGATACACAAGTAGGTCATATGCCTCGCCACTAAACTGAAAGTTTATCCTTAAGACGCCTGCTAGATTAACCCAAAGCTAAGTTTGAATCTTACATGGGTTCAATAACCTTTCTCGAATAATTAAATTAAAACTTTAATTCAAACTTAATTCAAATCTAACTTAATTCAAACCTAATTTAATTCAAACCCAATTAAATTCAAACTTATTTCAAACCTAACTTAATTCAAACCTAATTTAATCCAAACGCAATTAAATTCAAACTTATTTCAAATCTAACTTAATTCAAACCTAATTTAATTCAAACCCAATTAAATTCAAACTTATTTCAAACCTAACTTAATTCAAATCTAACTTATTTCAAACCTAACTTAATTCAAACCTAATTAAATTCAAACTTTTTAAAAACTTTTAAAAACTTATTTAAAAAAATTATTTTAAAAACTTATTCTATAAAATTATTTTAAATTTATTAAAATTTATTATTTTAAACTTATTAAAAATTATTTTAAATTTATTAAAAATTATTTTAAACTTATTAAAAATTAGTTTAAACTTATTAAAAATTATTTCAAATTTATTAAAAATTATTTTAAACTTATTAAAAATTATTTTAAATTTATTAAAAATTATTTTAAACTTATTATTTTAAAAATTAATTAAAAACCTATTTAAACCTAATCACTTTACTTGAATCAAACATTAAATAATAAATATTGAATGCAACTAAATTTCAGATCAACTTACTCACTTAATCCTTTAACCATACTTTGGTTTCATCCTACATTGTGTAGGAATCCAAAGCTCTGGATAAATGGATCTTGGATAGCGGCTGCTCCAGACACATGACTGGGGATCAACACAAATTTACCAACATTGAATTCAAAAACTTAGGGTCAGTTTCCTTTGGAAACAATGGCAAGCTAAAGGTAATTGGTACAGGTGAAATTCAATTACAGTCCAACATTTTAATTAAAAAGGTTTTACTTGTTGAACGTTTTTATTATAATTTGCTTAGTATAAGTCAACTTTGTGATTCAAGATTTAAGGTTAAATTTTTAGCTTCTGAATACTTAATAAGATACAATGACTCAACTAATATATTACTAAAAGGTTTTACAGATAAAAATATATACTCTATTTATCTACCTAAAATAATTTCCAAATGTTTTCTAACAAATAATGATGAATTTTGGTTATGGCATAGGAGATTAGCTCATACTCACCTTAGAAATTTATTAAAATTAAGCAAACATGGGTTAGTAAAAGGTTTGCCAAAATTAGGGAATCCTATAAATAAATTTTGTAATTCTTGTTAACATGGAAAACAAATTAAAACAACTCATAAACTTATAAATCAAAATAGAACAAATAGAATACTTGAACTAATACATTTAGATTTATTTGATTCCCATGGAATAAAATTCTTGAATGGAAATCTTTATTGCTCGGTAATCATTGATGACTACTCTAAATATACTTGGGTAAATTTCCTATCTAATAAAAGTGAAACCTTTGAAGCATTTAAACATTTTTGTAAACAAGTAGAAAATGATAAAGAAATTAAAATTAAAAAATTAAGAAGTGATAATGGAGGAGAATTCAAAAATCAAAACTTTAACAATTTTTGCCTAGAAAATGGCTATCACCATGAGTTTTCTTGCCCTAAAACTCCACAACAAAACGGCTTAGTTGAACGTAAGAATAGAACCTTACAAAAAGCTGCCCGAACAATGTTGATTAATATAATATACCAAATTATTTTTGGGCTGAAGCTGTTAATACAACTTGTTATGTCCAAAATCGAATTATAATTAATAAAACTCACAATAAAACATCTTATGAAATTTATTTTAATAAAATACCGAACATAAAATATTTTAAAGTTTTTGGTTGTAAAGTTTACATTTTAAATCTTAAAGATCACTTAGGCAAATTTACTTCAAAAACTAATCAAGGAATTTTTCTTGGGTATTCATCTACAAGTAGGGTCTATAGAGTTTACAATAAATCTACTTTGAAAATTGAGGAAACAACAAATGTAACCTTTAATGAAAATGATCACATTTCAATTAATGCACATGGCTCAAATCCAAATCATCCGGTTAATCAAGAGGAAGAAGCGCAATTATCAAACCCCAAACAACCTGAAAATTCTAATCCAAGAATAATAAAATCTAACCCTAATCATCCAGTTAACCAAATCATAGGAAATCCTGAACTAAGAGTTCAAACAAGATCTGCTTTTAGAAATCTAAGTCAAATAGCATTAATATCTAAAATTGAACCTAAAAACATAAGTGATGCATTTACTGAACCTGACTGGATAATTGCGAAGCAAGAAGAATTAAATCAATTTGAAAGAAACAAAGTTTGGGATTTAGTACCTCCACCGAAACAAAAAATGATTATAAACACCAAATGGATATTTAGGAATAAATTAAATGATCAAGGTGAAATCATAAGGAATAAAGCTCGTCTAATAGCTAAGGGGTTTAGTCAAGTCGAAGGACTAGATTACTATGAGACTTATGCCCCAATAGCCAAACTTGAATCAATTAGAATGTTGCTCGCTTATGCAACATTTAAAGGTTTCAAATTATACCAAATGGATGTTAAATCCGTATTTTTAAATGGATACATTAAGGAAGAAGTCTACATAAGTCAACCACCCGGTTTTGAGAATATAGTAAACCCAACCTATGTCTTTAATTTAAAAAAGGCATTATATGGCCTAAAACAAGCACCTAGGGCTTGGTATGAAAGACTATCTAGCTTCTTAAAATCTAAAGGGTTTAAAGAAGGACAAATTTGTTAGCTAGAGCCCCTAGAGCTAATCATTTGATGATTGTATATTGGACTTATTGTATCATATTCTATATAAATAAAGGCATTTGGATTTTGGTTATTATACTTACTTGTATTGGTGCCAAATAAACTAAGTATAATAATGTCCCTGAGTAGACGGTTCTCACCTATATGAATCGATTAGTTGAACCGATAGTGAAATGATATAGGGAACACTACTCTTAATCATTCCTAGTCGAGTATTAACATTCAGGGACAATGTTAATGCAATAAGACTAGCATGTAGGTTAACTCGATGACTTGATCTCACAAGTCATGGATATAGAGATATCAAGTTGACACATGGGTATGCATTAGAGAATGTATTGTAACGCCCCGCCCCTCCTGCTAAGGCGACGGGGGTTACTTGCGACACATACATACTTAACACAGCGGAAGTCTTACTTACAGAATTTAAAAACCTTTTCTTACATAAAAATCACCATAGACATAAAGGAACCACATAGCATACCTATCATAATTTTTTTTAGTCTTAATACCCAAACACATACTTAAGGTCATGGAGTCATAAAATGAAAACATCCACATGGCATATTTCTTATTAAACAAAAGTAGGTCTTTTCCTTTAGCCAGTCCACTACCGCACACATCCTTCTAGCCCCTCCTGCTGCTCCCCTAGTACATCCATTCCTTGCCTTTATCTGTGGTACAAGAAAGTAAGCTGTGAGTACTCATGGCTCAGTAAGTTCCTTTCCTACTCACAAAAACCGTAAAGCATATTAAAATCACAAGTCATAAGGCATAAAGATAAATGTATCATGTCAAGAGCATATCATGGCAAAACATAACATAATCATCAAACGTATCTTGTCATAGCATAACATCATCATAACTATCATGGCATAATCATAAAGTATAAGCATGGTAAACTCCTAACATATATCATGCAACATATGCAACATGTCTTTTGAAAACTTATACAATACATACTTAAACATAATCTCAACATGATTGGGGCCTCGGCTTGTACCACATACATAAATGCGCGCGTCCTATGTAGGTCCAAAGTAGCAAGTCTTGAACCCTACAAGGCATACATACTAGGCCCGTTTCTTAGTCCATCGACCTAGGGGCACTTAGGAGCCCATCCCTAACGAGGCCCGTTTCTTAGTCCATCGACCCCGGGGCGCTTATGGATCCCACCCTTGGTACAAAACATACATAAAGTAAAGTAGCATGTCATACATATCATAGTTCTTATTCTTTCATGCATATCATGTTTCTTGACATATCATAAAACATGCATTTTTTTGGGCACACAGTATATGCATGAATCATAGCATACAAAATGTACATATCACTTATCATATCATAAAGCATACATATTTGGGCACACAGCACATGCATGAATCATAAGCTTGCATAATGAACATATCATTTTATCATATCCTAAAGCATGCATGATTGAACACATAGCACATACATGGATCATAAGCATACATAAAAGAGCATATCACTTATCATAAAAAGACATAACCATTCATGGAATCATTAAATAACATCTCTTGATTCATTCATAGCATGTGAGGTACATCTAGGTCACTAAACCCATATGGCCGAAAGTCATGAATAGAGGCATGATTTCTAGACAACATACAAACATAAAAATCTCATGCTATCTTCACATACTAGCATAAGAAAGGTCATAAGCATGTTAACCTAAATTTTTAAGCCCTCCTAGGTTTCCAATTCTTTCATGGCCGAAACCTTTCATGAAGAGAAATCAAGTTCTAAGCAACATGCAAACATGTAAACCCTAACCCATATCATATCATATTTCATAAGGAACTACTTAAGCATATTTAGTTTGGGTACTAAGTTCCTTAAGCTCCTAATCTTATCATGGCCGAACCCTAGCATGTCTCATTCTAGGTTACAAGTAGCATGGAAGTGTTGAACCTTAAGCCAATATCTTATACATTTCATGAGGAACAACATAAGCACATTTGTTTTAAATTTCAAACTTCCTAGACCCATTAACTTGTAGTGGCCGAACCATACCTATCATGGAACTAGGTTTTTAGTGGCATAAGAGCATGGAAAACACAACTACATTTCATAGCATGCATCACAAGACATCATAAGCATATATAAGTTGGGTTCTAAATTTTCTCTAGGCCTTTAAACTTGTAGTGGTCGAAACACATCAAGCATGGGACTAAGTTTCTAGTGGCATAAGAGCATGGAAACCACAACTATATTTCATAGTACTTATCACAAGAAACATCATGAACATATATAAGTTGGTTTCAAAATTTCTCTAGACCTTTACACTAGTATTGGCCGAAACCTATCAAGCATGAAACTAAGTTTCTAGTGGCATAAGAGCATGGAAACCCTACCGAATTCTCATGGCATCATAACAAGGAACAACATGAGTAAACTTAGTTAAAAATCTACACATCCTAGCTTTAAAACTTAGTGTGGCCGAAAGTTACATGTAACGAAAATTCTATGTAACAAGCAACCATAAAAACATCAACTAGTTTTATATCATTTATCAAGAAGGTCATGAGCCTCCTAGCCTTGGTTTAAACTTTCCTAGACTTCAAATCTCATCATAACCGAATCTTCATAAGCATGAAATAAGATTCATAACTAACATACAATCATGGCATAACATTTTAGCTTCATGTCTTGTCTTAGGAGAAATCTTAGCATGCTTAGTTTTAGGTTTAAAACTCTCCTAGGCCTTTACTTCTTCCATGGCCGAATATTCATGAGCATGGAAATGGAGTTTCAAACAACATACAAGTAAGAGGAAAAGTTAACAACCTCATTATCATAGGGTACATAACACAAGAATAAGGAAACATGCTTAGTTTGAGTCTTAAACTTACCTAGTCTTCTTGTTCATGCTTGGCCGAGAGTCTAAGGCTTATGGATCTAAGTTTTCATTATTTATTCTAGTGTGGAAACCTTAGATTAACCTCTTACATAAAAATACATGTCACAAAGAAAAATAATGAGCATATCTAGTTACAAATTTCTTAGGCTCTTCTTCTTGTTTTGGCCGAATTTTTCATAAAGCAAGTCCTAGGTTTTTAAGCGATCTATCTTCATGGAAAACCATATAAACTATTGTACCACAGGTGAGGGGAAGCTTACATAGTGTTCACTTGTAAATCTTTAAAGAATTGGTACCCTTGGTGAAGAGGAAGAAGGGAGCTTCTTCTTCTAGCACTCCTTTTGATTTCTCATGCTTGGAAGGGTACACCTTGAAGGCTCCTTCTTGTAGTTTAGTTTTCTCTTAGGGAGAAACCTAAACTTGGCTTGTGGAAATGAGGGAGGAGGCTTCTAGTTTCGGCAAGGGTGAGGGAGAAGGAAAAAAAAATGAAATCCTTTAGTTCCTTTCCTTTTTATGCTAAGTGGGTGGAAGTTACAAAGATGAACTTTGCTTCCTTTCCTCCTTAATTCATGCATGTATCTCTCTAATGAGAATATGTCCTCATTCTTTCCCCTTAACTCTTTTCTTCATTATTCTCTTAAACTCCATGAAAATAGAGAAGAAAAAGGAAGAAAGACAACTTGTCTTTTGCTACTCCTTTTTCTTAACCAAGAGGTAAACAAGGGGAAGAAAGTTACTTGATTTTCTCTTGTTCCCTCACTTAATTATATCTTTACTTTTAACTACAATTTCCATCATTTCCCATTCACATGTTATTCATTATCCTAGTGGTTATCATACATAATTTTGTTTCTATCCTTTGTGAGAGGTTCAAGGTTCAAACCTTCACCCCTTCTTTTATTTCTCTTATTTCTTTTTATTTTTGATTCTTCTAACCTTTATGCTCTAAAGCAACTAACACCCATATACTTATCTTATAATTTTGTGGGTGTTACATGTATACTGAATGACCCGCCATGAGAAAGTATCATGGATCATTATATGAGTGTCATATACTTTCTCATGTGGCTATTAGTATGACTACTAGTCCTTAGACCTGAAGTCACCATGGTTCCCTACATAAGGAGTTATGTACTTTGGTTTCGTCAAACGTCACCCGTAACTGGGTGGACTATAAAGGCGATTACTGGGTATGTAACGAATTATGCAGAGGGATGTGAGTGATGTAGATGGGATCTATCCCTCCTATATGACGGGAGAGACATCGATATTCTTGATAGAGTGAGACCACGAAGTGCATGACCATGCCCAAATGAGTCAATATAGGATATTGAGATCATTTGATTTAGTGAGTCTACTTGGAGTTCAAGATTTAGATTGGTCAGAGGATGACACAGTCTATGCCTCACATTGATCAATCTAGATGTCTAGGATAGAAGGACACTTGTCATATATTGTGAGGAGTCACAATTAGTAGTCACAAGGTGATGTTGGATCTCAACATTTCTTGTAACTTGGGTAGCAATGATGTATTGCTAGATGCCGCTCATTGCTTATGTTTTTAAAGGAGTTTAGAAACATTTCCAACATTACAAGAACCTATTGGGTCACACATAAAGAACAAGTGGATGGAGATTAGGTTCATAGGATGAACCAATTGGATTAGGGTCATATGATGCACCAAGGATTGGATTCGGAAATTAGACTTATTGAGTTAGACTCAATTAGATTCAATTGTTGAATAAGTCTAATTTAAATTTGATTCATTAAGTCAATTTATATTAATGAATTGAGATTCATTAGATTGAAATTGGCTTGAATCAAAGAATGAATTCAACTCAACATGGAAGAGATTTGGTCAATTTTGACTTGACCAAAATGGGAAGTTGAAACATCAAGTTTGACTTGATGAATTGCCTCTTCATAGAGGATGACTCATCCTACATGGCAGCCATATCATCTCCTAGTTGTCAAGGAGGTTACAATCCTCCATTTAATGTGGCCGGCCACATTAAATGAGGGGGTTACCCATGTGTGGCCGGCCACATAATGAAAGGGGTTTTCATTTGTGGTGGTAATTATTCCATCTTCTTCCTAGCTTCTTCCTCCTCCTTTGCTGTGGTTGCCGTGAGCTTTCATGGAGGGAGAAGGTGTATAAGATGTGTTCCAAGAAAAGGGTGAAGTGAAGGTCACAAAGGAGGGTACCTAGAGGATTATGTGAGATTTTTTTCTTTCTCTCCTTTCTCCCTTTTTAAATCCTACCCGAGAGCCCTAGAAAGTGCTAGCACACTTGGGTGCTCTCTTCTCCATCCTTGTGTGTTAGAGAACACATCTTGTTCGTGTGGATATCACTAGAGAGTTGTCTACGTTGACAACTTCGAGATCCGACGTACCATTGGACGAGCGGGATTTGCGAGGGCACGCTTCGAAGGTAAAATGTTTTTCCTTTGTAGATCTACTGTAGATCGTAGTTTAAAACTCGTACTCGTGTTTTCGGAAAGTTTTCTTTGCACGAGATCAAATGGCTAGGGTGATTCGGGGTTTCCGCGACGTGAAAATGCAGTTTTCGCGGCCTGAAAACCCAACAAAATTGACCCTACACTATTTATAAAAACCTTTAATTCAGACATTTTCATAGCACAAGTTTATTTTGATGATATTGTATTCGGTTCAACTAACTCACAATTCTTAAATGAATTTGTAAACTTAATGGAAAGTGAATTTGAAATGAGTTTAGTTGGTAAATTAAATTATTTCGTAGGCCTTCAAATTATACAAACTAAAGATGGTAACTATGTACATCAAACTAAATATACAAAAGATCTTATTAAAATATTTGGTATGGAAAATTCAAAAGAAAGTAAAACTCCTATGGCAAGTAACATTAACCTTGATAATGATGAAAATGGTAAATATGCTAACCTAAATCTTTATAGAAGCATGATAGGAAGTTTACTTTACCTAACTGCAAGCCGACCTAACATTTTATTTGCAGTTAGTATGTGTGCCCGTTACCAAACTTGTGCAAAAGAGTCCCATTTGTCCTTGGTTAAATGAATTATTAAATATTTAAAACGAACTATCAATGTAGGAATTTGGTACCCTAGAACTTCACATTTTGACCTAGTCGGATATTCTGATTCCGATTATGCCGGGTGTAAGTTGGATAGGAAGAGTACAAGTGGAGGATGTCAATTGCTAGGTTCTTCTTTAGTTAGTTGGTTTAGCCGTAAACAACAATGTGTTGCCTTATCAACCACTGAAGCCGAATACATAGCAATGGGTGAATGCGTAGCTCAATTGCTATGGATGTCACATACATTAAAAGATTTTAATCTAGATTATAAGAATGTAAAAACCTATATTGATAATATAAGTTCTATTAACCTAACTAAATATCCAGTACATCATTCTAGAGCTAAACATATGTTGGTTGCTACTCGGAAAACCTATAGGTTCCACTGTACAAAAATTTTGTACAAAGGTCTGAACCTTTTTCCTAGCTACCATGTGTTCTTTTAAATTAAATTTTGGATCGCCTGCGGAACTTAACACGTTTGATCCAAAACTTAATCTATTTGTTCTTTTAGGTTTTGACTTAGATCTCCTGTGGAACTTAACACGTTCGACCCAAGTCTCCTTAAGTTATTAATTCCATTAAATATTAATTTCCATAATTGGTTCCCAGTACTGACGTGGCGAGGCACATGGCCTTCTTGGATATAGGAGCAACCACCACCGACTAGACAAAACCTTTTATAGAAAGCTAATATTTAATTTCCTAAAATAACTTTAGGTTAACCAAAGAGAACAATCAAATCACAAGGAAAAGAAAATACAAAAGAACACAACATCGAAAAACATATTCGAAATTCTAGAACGTAAGCCTCTTGTATTTGGTATTATTTCCATAAATAACTAGCATGATGCGGAAAGAAAAATTACTAGTTATATCTTGTAGAAAAACCTCTTGATCTTCTACCGTATTCCTCTTCTAACCTCGGACGTTGTGTGGGCAACGATCTTCCGAGATGAGAAACCACCAAGCACCTTCTTCTCCTCCTAGATAGGTTCGGCCAAAACAAGAAAGCTTCACCAAGGAAGAAGAAAATAACACCAACCAAGCTCTAAGAGATGCAAGCTTCCTCTCCTTCTTCTTCTTCTTCTCCAAGTAGTATCCGGCCTGCACAAGAACTCCAAGCAAAAGAAAGTTTCGGCCACCACAAAGAGGAAGAAGAGAAAAGATGATGGCCGGCCACAACACCAAGGAAAAGAGGGAGAGAAAATAATAGAGGTTGTCTCACATGAAGGCACCCTCACCCCTTCTTTTATATTCCTTGGCCTAGGCAAATTAGGAAATTTAATTACAATAAAATTTCCTCAATTTCCTTGACATGATTTAATTGAGAAAAATAAAATAAAATTTCCCAAATAAACCTACATTGGCCAGCCACATCATTGGAGAACAAATTGGACAAGTTTCAATTAAAACTTCCTAATTTGTTTTCGGAAATTTTAAAAAATAAAATTTCTCTTTAAAAATCTCTTCATGGTTGATAAAAGGAAATTTCTATAATTTTAATTTTATCAACATGTGAATAATTTTAAAGAGAAAATAAAATATCTCACCAATCTACAAATAAGGAAAGAGATCTAATCTCTTTCTTTAATCTTTTGTAGATCTTTTATAAGAGAGATATTTTAATTTAATTTCTCTTTAATAAATTATTTCTTCCAAATAATAAAAATTAAAATTAAAATTCCTTTTTAATTTAATTTGGCCGGCCCCCACTAGCTTGGGTTCAAGCTAGGGCCGGCCACCCAAATTCATACCTAGGCCGACCCTAGCTTGTTCCCAAGCTAGCTTGGCCGGCCCCTATTGGGTGGGTATAAAAGGTGGGTATAGGTGGGTATAGAACTCTACAAATAAGAGGCTACGATAGGGACAGAGAGGAAGAATTGGTTTTGGTCTCCCGATAAAATTAAGCATCCCGTGTTCTCCCCGAACACACAACTTAATTTTATCAATGATAATTCATTCCACTAGAAAACTATCATTGAACTACCGCACCAATCCCAAATTACATTTTTGGGCTCCTTCTTATTATGAGTGTGTTAGTCTCCCTGTGTTTAAGATATCGAATGTCCACTAATTAAGTGAGTTACTGACAACTCATTTAATTAATATCTAAGTCCAAGAGTAGTACCACTCAACCTTATTATCATGTCGGACTAAGTCCACCTGCAGGGTTTAACATGACAATCTTTATGAGCTCCTCTTGAGGACATTATCAACCTAGTATCTCTAGGACACAGTTTCCTTCTATAATCAACAACACAGACTATAAGTGATACCATTTCCCAACTTATCGGGTTTATTGATTCATCGAACTAAATCTCACCCATTGATAAATTAAAGAAATAAATATCAAACATATGTGCTTGTTATTATATTAGGATTAAGAGCACACACTTCCATAATAACTGAGGTCTTTGTTCCTTTATAAAGTCAGTATAAAAGAAACGACCTCTAATGGTCCTACTCAATACACTCTGAGTGTACTAGTGTAATTATATAGTCAAGATAAACTAATACCTAATTACACTACGACCTTCTAATAGTTTGTTCCTTTCCATTTTAGTCGTGAGCTACTGTTTATAATTTATAAGGTACTGATAACATTATCTTCTGCATGTGACACCACATGCTATGTTATCTTCAATATAAATTAATTGAACAACTACAAACAAATGTAGATAATTTGACCAAATGTGATTCTTTATTCATAATGAATGTTTACAAAGCTTAGGCTTTCAGTATACACTCCAACAATCTCCCACTTATACTAATGACTAAGCTGCCATATCTTCTACCATACATCTGATTCCCATTCCCTCCACATGCCGATCGAAATCTTTCGCCGGAAGGGCCTTAGTGAAAGGATCTGCCAGGTTATCTGCTGATGCAATCTTGGCGATGACAACTTCTCCTCGCTTCACGATATCTCGTATCAGGTGGTACTTGCGCTCTATATGTTTACTTGCCTTATGAGCTCGTGGTTCCTTCGAGTTTGCAACTGCACCGCTATTATCACAATAAATTGTGATGATTTTGGGCAAACCAGGAATCACATCTAAGTCCATTAGAAAGTTCCTGAGCCATACTGCTTCTTTAGCTGCCTCAGAGGCTGCTACATACTCAGCTTCCATGGTTGAGTCCGATACGCATTTCTGCTTAACACTCCTCCATGAAATAGCTCCACCTCCTAAAGTAAACACATAGCTTGATGTAGACTTACTATTATCCCTATCTGATTGGAAATCTGAATCCGTGTAACCCACAGGGAGCAGATCGTCTGCTTGGTAAACTAGCATATAATCTCTAGTCCTTCTCAGGTACTTTAATATATGCTTTACCGCAGTCCAATGTCCTTGTCCAGGGTTACTCTGATATCTACTGACCATGCCCACGACAAAGCAGATATCAGGTCTCGTACATAGCATTGCATACATTAGGCTTCCTACAGCCGAAGCATAAGGAACTGCTTTCATGTCTTCTATCTCTTTCGACGTCTTTGGAGACATCTCTTTAGACAGAGCTACTCCATGTCTAAAAGGTAAGAAACCTTTCTTGGAATCCTGCATGCTAAAACGAGCAAGGATTGTATCTATATATGAAGCTTGGGATAGACACAACATTCTTTTCTTGCGATCCCTTATCACTTTGATCCCAAGAATGTGTGCACACTCTCCTAAGTCCTTCATATCAAATTGTTTGGACAACCATACCCTTACGTCTGATAATACCTTGACATTGTTGCCAATTAACAAAATATCATCTACGTATAGTACAAGAAATACCACCACGTTTCCGTTACACTTCTTGTATACACAAGACTCATCCGGACACTGAATAAATCCATACGACTGGATTACTTCATTAAACCGGATGTTCCAAGACCTTGAAGCTTGCTTCAGTCCATAAATGGACCGATTGAGCTTGCACACTAGATGCTCTTTGCCTTTTTCAATGAACCCTTCTAGTTGCTTCATATGAATGTTCTCTTCAAGACTTCCATTAAGGAAAGCTGTCTTGACATCCATTTGCCAAATCTCATAATCCATATGAGCAACAATGGATAAGAGTATCCGGATAGACTTAAGCATGGCTACCGGTGAAAAGGTCTCCTCATAATCAATTCCCTCTTTCGAGTGTACCCTTTCGCAACAAGCCTAGCTTTGAAGGTCTCTACCTTCCCGTCTGTCCCTCTTTTTCTTTTGTGATCCACTTGCATCCAACGGCTTTTACACCATCAGGTGGTTCTACAAGCTCCCAGACTTTATTAGAGTACATAGACTCTATTTCAGAATTCATTGCCTTTTGCCAAGATGCTGCATCTATATCTTGGAGTGTTTCGTCGTATGTTCGTGGATCAGGTTCATGTTTACCCGGGATCAAGTCCGAAGAATCTCCCAAAAACATGAATCTTTCAGGCTGCCTGACAACCGTCCCACTACGACGAGGCACTGTCTGTGGTTGTGTATCATGTGTGACACGTGTTGCAGTCTCTTGTGGTACTTCATCCTGTACTGTTGGTACTGAAGTAGACATGTCCTCTCTAAGTTCTTCTAAAACAACTTTGCTACTGGACTTGTGATCCATTATATAGTCTTCTTCTAAAAACTGGGCATTGGTGCTAACAATGACCTTCTGGTCTTTAGGACTATAAAATAAACCACCTTTCGTTCCTTTGGGATATCTTACAAACACGCGAACTTCTGTACGGGATTCTAACTTATCAGCATCTGGTTTCAGCACATGTGCTGGACTACCCCAAATCCGAATATGTCTTAGACTGGGCTTTCGCCCATTCCACAATTCTGTGGGAGTAGAAGAAACTGATTTAGAAGGTACTAAGTTCAGAATGTACTCTTCCGTTTCCGAGCATATCCTCAAAACGAATTTGGTAATTCTGAATAACTCATCATTGATCTAACCATCTCCATAAGAGTCCTATTCCTTCGTTCTGCTACACCATTCTGTTGGGGTGTTCCAGGTGCAGACAATTGGGATTGAATCCCGGCCTCTGATAAGTAATTCCTAAACTCTCCCAAGAGGTATTCGCCACCACGATCTGATCGTAGTGTCTTGATACTTTTACCTAGTCGTTTCTCCACATCAGCCTTGTATTCTTTGAACGTATCAAAGCACTCGGACTTGCGGTGCATTAGGTAAATGTATCCATATCTTGAATAATCGTCTATGAAAGAGACAAAATATTCAAAACCTCCTCTTGCCTGGACAGACATAGGACCACACAAATCAGAGTGAACCAACTCTGACACTTCTTTGGCTCTATACCCCTTGGCCTTGAACGACCTCTTGGTCATTTTACCTTCCAAGCAAGATTCACAAGTTGGAAAATTTTCCAACTCAAATGAACTCAAAAGTCCATCGGCTATAAGCCTCTGAATCCTACTTATGAAGCACTTGCCCTTCGGCTTCTTCACTCCAGCTTTAAATCCCGTACTCTGAGATTTATTCACTTTCTTTGCTGAGCCAGCTTGTTTCTTCTTCTTCTTTCCTCTCGGTTTAGAAGTAGAACCATTTTCAGCATAGTGAATTTGAGAATTGTAACGAAATAATCCTTCTGCTGCTTGAAGTTCTGTCAGTAGTTCCCCTAATGAATAAATCCTTTTATTCATATTATAGTTCAGGCGGAACTGCTCAAAACTTCTAGGTAGCGTTTGGAGGATCATATCGATCTGGGTTTCCCCATCAATTTCTCCTCCAAGGATCTGTATCTCGTTTATATTAGCCTTCATTTTTAGGATATGATCCCTTATAGGAGTACCCTCTTGCATGGTGGCAGTCATTATCTTTCTCATGGCTTCTTGCCTAGAAGCCCTATCCTGATGACCAAAAAGTTCCTTGAGATTGTTCATAATATCATAGGCTGTTGGTAAATCTTGATGCTGATGTTGCAATACATTTGACATTGAAGCCAAAATGTAACACCGCGCCATCTCATCTGCTTTTACCCATTTCCTATGAAATTCAATCTCCTCTTGGGTAGATTCACCAGTAGGTGCTTCAGGGCACTACTCAGCCAGTACAAATTTATAGCTTTCAGCAGTAAGAACAATGTCCAGGTTTCTTTTCCAATCTATGTAATTAGGTCCAGTAAGTCTATTCTGTTGAAGTATGATGGACAGTGGGTTGAAAGTCATCCTAAGAATCACAAATAACTTTTGGTCAGTACTCTAAATTTAGAATAATATTGATTCCTCAAACAATACTATTTTAAATTAACCAACACCTCATAACACCGTGAATTTTGTATGCCACGTTAGTGTGGACGTATACAAATTCAACATTTGTAAAAGGAGGGTTTTAACCCATTAATTTTATTATCTTGTCAACCTAACTTTTTGACAAATAAAATTAATAGTTGGTATTATTTGGTCACACAAATAATAGCAGGTGACTCCGATGGGAGGATACTATTAGATGTGTCTAAGTGTATACCATTACTTGACACTAAGTCCATTAATAAGATTATGCCCTTCCGTTGGGAAGATCACACGCCTAATTAACTTCCTATAGTCATCCAAAATGGAAGTCTGTTCTAGTGATCCGCAAACAAGCTCATCCGCTATGGAGGAAGGCACTCAGAGCAACGCGCAAGCTTGTTTGCATCACTTACAAACCAAGAATGGAGACCATGGGATTTATTTAAAATCCTCTCCCACTTAGTTATTTATAAATGAGGAATTTTAACTATGCTAGCCTACTTTACTTGTAAACTAACATGCACACACAGCATAATATAAAAGCAATAGAGAAACTAATTTTCAACTATTATGGCTTTTATCTCTAGTTGTCCTCCGTGTGTTGTCATCCCAAACTGCTGCCATATTTGGCCACCGCCACCGGGTCTAGCTGTCGCATCCATCTTGCTCCTTGTTCCGCTGCGCCTCTGGTCCTTAGAAGGTTCCACGCTTTGCAAGATTCGATCCGCGACATAAATAGAATTTTACAATTTTGATCCTATATTCCATAAAAGGAATGTACATGTATCTAGATCAAAAATAAAATCCTAATAAAACAAAATACAGCTCCTGCTGTATTTTAATACAATCATGCACACACATATAAATGCCCTTGACATGTCCAAGGGTCCAATCACACACATAATAACTAAAAGCCATAATAGTTGGATCCTGCACCACAAAGTTAGCACATCCTACTATTAACCTGCCTAAATTATGTATGACATGTGCATAATTAAACTAAATACCAAATACACAGAGGCAAAACCCTAGCTCTGATACCAATTGTTGGTTGCTACTCGAAAAACCTATAGGTTCCACTGTACAAAAATTTTGTACAAAGGTCTGAACCTTTTCCTAGCTACCATGTGTTCTTTTAATTAAATTTTGGATCGCTTGGAACTTAACACGCTTGATCCAAAACTTAATCTATTTGTTCTTTAGGTTTTGACTTGGATCTCCTGCGGAACTTAACACGTTCGACCCAAGTCTCCTTAAGTTATTAATTCCATTAAATATTAATTTCCATAATTGGTTCCCAGTACTGACGTGGCGAGGCACATGGCCTTCTTGGATATGGGAGCAACCACCACCGACTAGACAAAACCTTTTATAGAAAGCTAATATTTAATTTCCTAAAATAACTTTAGGTTAACCAAAGAGAACAATCAAATCACAAGGAAAAGAAAATACAAAAGAACACAACATCGAAAAACATATTCGAAATTCTAGAACGTAAGCCTCTTGTATTTGGTATTATTTCCATAAATAACTAGCATGATGCGGAAAGAAAAATTACTAGTTATATCTTGTAGAAAAACCTCTTGATCTTCTACCGTATTCCTCTTCTAACCTCGGACGTTGTGTGGGCAACGATCTTCCGAGATGAGAAACCACCAAGCACCTTCTTCTCCTCCTAGCTAGGTTCGGCCAAAACAAGAAAGCTTCACCAAGGAAGAAGAAAATAACACCAACCAAGCTCTAAGAGATGAAAGCTTCCTCTCCTTCTTCTTCTTCTTCTCCAAGTAGTATCCGGCCTGCACAAGAACTCCAAGCAAAAGAAAGTTTCGGCCACCACAAAGAGGAAGAAGAGAAAAGATGATGGCCGGCCACAACACCAAGGAAAAGAGGGAGAGAAAATAATAGAGGTTGTCTCACATGAAGGCACCCTCACCCCTTCTTTTATATTCCTTGGCCTAGGCAAATTAGGAAATTTAATTACAATAAAATTTCCTCAATTTCCTTGACATGATTTAATTGAGAAAAATAAAATAAATTTCCCAAATAAACCTACATTGGCCGGCCACATCATTGGAGAACAAATTGGACAAGTTTCAATTAAAACTTCCTAATTTGTTTTCGGAAATTTTAAAAAATAAAATTTCTCTTTAAAAATCTCTTCATGGTTGATAAAAGGAAATTTCTATAATTTTAATTTTATCAACATGTGAATAATTTTAAAGAGAAAATAAAATATCTCACCAATCTACAAATAAGGAAAGAGATCTAATCTCTTTCTTTAATCTTTTGTAGATCTTTTATAAGAGAGATATTTTAATTTAAATTCTCTTTAATAAATTATTTCTTCCACATAATAAAAATTAAAATTAAAATTCCTTTTTAATTTAATTTGGCCGGCCCCCACTAGCTTAGGTTCAAGCTAGGGCCGGCCACCCAAATTCATACCTAGGCCGGCCCTAGCTTGTTCCCAAGCTAGCTTGGCCGGCCCCTATTGGGTGGGTATAAAAGGTGGGTATAGGTGGGTATAGAACTCTACAAATAAGAGGATACGATAGGGACCGAGAGGAAGAATTGGTTTTGGTCTCCCGATAAAATTAAGCATCCCGTGTTCGCCCCGAACGTACAACTTAATTTTATCAATGATAATTCATTCCACTAGAGAACTATCATTGAACTACCGCACCAATCCCAAATTACATTTTTGGGCTCCTTCTTATTATGAGTGTGTTAGTCTCCCTGTGTTTAGGATATCGAATGCCCACTAATTAAGTGAGTTACTGACAACTCATTTAATTAATATCTAAGTCCAAGAGTAGTACCACTCAACCTTATTATCATGTCGGACTAAGTCCACCTGCAGGGTTTAACATGACAATCTTTATGAGCTCCTCTTGAGGACATTATCAACCTAGTATCTCTAGGACACAGTTTCCTTCTATAATCAACAACACAGACTATAAGTGATACCATTTCCCAACTTATCGGGTTTATTGATTCATCGAACTAAATCTCACCCATTGATAAATTAAAGAAATAAATATCAAACATATGTGCTTGTTATTATATTAGGATTAAGAGCACACACTTCCATAATAACTGAGGTCTTTGTTCCTTTATAAAGTCAGTATAAAAGAAACGACCTCTAATGGTCCTACTCAATACACTCTGAGTGTACTAGTGTAATTATATAGTCAAGATAAACTAATACCTAATTACACTACGACCTTCTAATGGTTTGTTCCTTTCCATTTTAGTCGTGAGCTACTGTTTATAATTTATAAGGTACTGATAACATTATCTTCTGCATGTGACACCACATGCTATGTTATCTTCAATATAAATTAAGTGAACAACTACAAACAAATGTAGATAATTTGACCAAATGTGATTCTTTATTCATAATGAATGTTTACAAAACTTAGGCTTTCAGTATACACTCCAACAACATATAGAGGTTAAACATCACTTTATTAGGGACCATGTGTCAAAAGGAAATATTGAACTAAATTATATTGAATCTAAATCTAACTTGACAGACATTTTTACTAAACCATTACCTGAAGCAGAATTTAGTAAGCTAAGACGACAATTAGGAATGTGTCTTATAGAATAGTTTTTCTTTTATTTTGAAAATTATTACTTAGTTTATTTTTCATTATTTTTATAAAAATCCCTCTTTCAAAATATTTGTTTTCAAAACTCTTTCAAAATAATTTTAATTTTCTGGAGTAGCTTAGGATCTACCGTAGACTGCATGATCCTATAGTTCTAGGAGCCAGCATCTCACAAACACAATAAAATCCCTTGTTTGATAACTTAGAATGGGTGAGATGCTTAGGTCTTAGTGTAATGCCCCGCCTTCTACTGACTAAGCTGTAAGGCCGGGGGTTACGTTTGCTAAACTATTCTGTGGCTACCCCTAATGTTTAATGTGCGAAAGGCTGAACTAAATTAAAAACTCTGCTAATTGCTATTAAAACTGGAATTTATGTTCAAAATACACTTTCATTGTAGTACATATGCTAAAGAAGGGAATCTAAACTTTCCATGCTATATCATACAATAGAACACCATTCTAAGCTACTATTCTAAGCTATTTGATATATGTTTCTATCAAATTTAGCATGCTGGGGCAATTACTAAGCATGTGAGTGGAACCATGAGTTGTGTATCAATACTCATACTAAAACTAAGCATTTATACAAACTAAACATGCTGCTAGCAGCACCCAAACATCCCATTTGATCAAGGAGCTAAAATTAGACGTTTCCAACTGAAATCAAACTTTCCAATCGATTGAAGCTGAGACTCGATCGATTGAAAGGGCTTCAATCGATCCACTGATCGATCCAATGTGCTTCTGCGCACGGAAATCCTTTCTGAATCGATCGGCTGATCGATCCAGCCTGGACCAATCGATCAGCTGATCGATTCAGCAGCTCTCTGTTCGTAGAAATTACTTTCCGATCGATCGGCTGATCGATCCATGGCCAATCGATCAGCTGATCGATTCATCAGCTCTCTGTACATGGAAAATCACTCCCCAATCGATCAGCTGATCGATTGAGGACCCTCCAATTGATCGACTGATCGATTGGAGCTCCGATTTCTGCTGCATTCCACCACTAATCCATATACAATGCAAATGTATCAACTTAAGAGCATCATAAGATTCCTAGGCATGTCATTACTGTCATTATTCATGGTTTATTAACTAATATCAAGATAACCAGTGGTCTAGGCATAGCATGGTGCATACTTTCATAATTCATGATATTAAACATTCTAAATGCGTGGTGTAATAAGAATATGAGAAATTCTAATTCTTTAAACTTGCTAGTCCCCAAGAGTCTTTATTCCAAGTTCCTTCTCACACACATCTTGACACATTGCCCTCCAGCCTCCGCTAATTCATCTACCCTTTACCTTTATCTGCAGTATAAGGAAAAGGAAACTATAAGCTTGGGAGCTTAGTAAGAACCATCTACCTCACAAAACATGTATTCGATGAAATCATGCTTTTAAAAGATGCTATTGGAAATGCATGCTGATAGTTACGCTGAAAATGCTAAAACATGGCATACTGATATAAGAGTCATGGCAATCAAATACTGAGCATAGAACTATCTTATTGTATCAATAAGAAAACTGAACGAATACATAAACTAAGCTAAACTAATGCTAGGCTAATGCTAAATCTGAATTGTATTCACATAACTGAATTATGAAGTTTTGAAAACTATTTTTCATAATAGATAAAAATAATAATCATGCTGCTGATGGGCCCGACAACTGTACTTGCTATGCGCGCATCCCTAACTAGACCCGAGGTAGCTAGTCCCGAGACTAGTAGGGTTTACTAGGTTATCTAAACCTAGGGATGACTTTGGGAGCCCAACCCAAGGACAACAAAGAGTCCAGCACAGTGCCACTAATAAAAGTAAAATACTGTTTCATAAGCTAATTTATCTTATCTTGCTCTTACTAGGTTATCTGAACTTAGAGCTAGGTTATCTGAACCTAGGGGCGACTGTGGGAGCCCACCCAATGGACCGTAGTCCCATATAAACTGAAGAAAGACTAAGCATGCTATTTAAAATGCCTCTATGGCATTTAACTGAGCTATTAAAATGCCTACTGTAGCATTTAGCTATACTAGTCATTTTATCAAACACTTGGTGTGGTCTTTCCCTCCTCTCTATTGGGGGACCACATCTAGGCACCCAACAACGTCTAAAACCCCAAAACTAGAGAGGGAAACATGTCTGGCCCATCTAGAGGTGCTCAAATAAACCCTAAACTTGCGAGGAGGGTCAAATACACCCTACGTGTCGAAAAATCTGCATATGGCTGAACTAAAAACATAAAAACATACGATTAACTACTTATACTGTAGGTGAGGGATTACTTACTTCCTGCGCTAGGTTTCTTAAAGTTCTGATCGCTAGGTTTTCGAAGAAGAAGATCTCCTCGACGATCTTCTTATATCTACGCGTTCTTCTCGCGGAGATGAGCGTCCTCGTACTAGAGTCGTTGCCGGAAGGTGCTCCTACGACCCTAGGGATGGAACCCTAGGTCCCTTGGGGCTTGGTGTGCCGAGAGGGTGAGGAAGAGGGAGAGGGCGACGATTGAGGGTGAGGGTGAGGAAGAGTTGCCGATCCAAAAATAATAAACCCTCACTTAAATTCCCTATTTATATTAAGTGATTAATACGACCCAACTAAATCATAAATATAATTTCTCCCCTCTACTTTTAGCACACCCCTATTGGGCCCACCTGGTTACTAAAGTCATGCTATAAGTTGTAGGGTCTAATAGGTCGTGGGTTCAATTCCCGCTTAGGCTATTTTACGTTTTTATTTAATTTTGCTACTTCTGCTACTCCAAAAATTCCATAAAATTATTCTAAAATTCCAAAAAAAATAATAGAATATTTCTAAATTTTATTTGAGAATTTTCGGGCGTTACACTTAGCCCTAGATTTCAGATGCTTATGTCTATGCATCGTTATAAATCTAGGCTTTAAACAACATACATGAATCAATTTGGGTTAACTAGCTAGTAAAAACCTAGTTAGTACGAAATACTCAAATTGACCAACCTGAGTCATCAACTACTATCTTATGGTAGTTAGCCTTGAACAAAGGTTGGACATTTCATCATAAGGATAATTTTTCCTTAGCTTTCCTACCCATGCTTGGACTTTTAGGAATGTGTCAATTTTAGGGGGAACTTCAAGACAAGATTTTTAAGTTTATATCACTGTCAATTTTTTTATAACCAAATCATTTTCAAAATATAATTTTCAAATTTTTTTCAAAATTTATTCTTTTCACAATATAATTTTTCAAAATTATTATTAACTTAGTATAATTTTTACCCTTTTCAAAATTATTTTACTTAGTATTATTTAAAAAAATTCAAATTTTTTCCTTAGTAAATTCTTCAAAACTATTTTGCTTATTCAAATTTAGTAATATAATTAAAATTTTTACTCAAATATGTTTAAAGTTTTTACATAGCAAATTTTTTAAATTTTCACAATCTACATTACTTAGTAAAATTTTTCCAAATTTCATCTTTTTTACTTAACAAAATTTTAAGGTTAAAATTATACTTGTTTTTTGAATCTACCCCTATTTTTGATGTGTGTCAATGGCGGAGAGATAGTAAATTCATGGGGAGTTGTTTAACTCAGGGGGAGAAAAGTTAAATTGTTTGTTTACTTACTTGTTGCATATGTTTAAACTTAACTTTGAACCTTGGTTGCCAAACATCAAAAAGGGGGAGATTATTAGTGCAAGTTGTACCAGAATCAAACCTGAGTTTTGATGTTATCAAAGGTTCAAGTTAAGTCTTGTTATGATCTAACAAGTTGACTGAGTGTGCATGATGTTTACTCAACCAGAAAAGTCCTAGCTGGAGGCTAGGAGGAGAAATCTTAGCAGATCGTGGAACCCAGGTGCAAGTCCAAGGAGGTAGAGAGGACTTGAAGCTTGGCAGTATGATCGAGAGGTCTAGAGGACCTAAGATCAAGGGAAAAGTCCTGGCGAGCCGATCAAGGCTGAGTGAAAAGTCCAAACTTGATCTGGAGGATCTATGTTTGGCAGGTAGGTTGAGGTAAACAACTGGAGGAGCGACAGTGAGGTCGGGTTCCCGAAGGGAACAACCTTAGGTCGCTAATGCAACTGATGAAACCGGGAAGGTTTCAAAAGTTGAGATCAAGACAGTCCTACTGTCTTGCATATTATTCATGCTTTATATTATAGCTCTAATATCTGTTTTGCAGGAGACTTTTTGGCTAATACTGTTTTGCAAATCCGAGCTGATCGGTCGACCGAATAGTAGGATCGGTCGATCAAACCAAGCAGAATCAGCACAGAAATTAGATCAGATCAGAGCTGAGTCCAAGTCGGATCAAAGACTGATCGGTCGACTGAACTGTAAGATCAGTCGATCGAACCATAGCGACTCAGCACAGGACAGATCATCAGCACTGATCCATAGGAAAGGAAAAAGCTGATCAGTCGACCGAACCAGAGGACCGGTCGACCGATCAAATCAGCATTAAACAGTATTAAAAGAAGATCTCTGGCAGATTTCGACGAACAAGGAAAAGGCTTGATCGGTCGACTGAAAAGATGATTTGGTTGACCGAACCATTAAAGACTAGTAAATGCAAAAGATCGAGCCAGCTTCGAACTTCAGCCCGGAAGGAAGGGAGTGGGTTTGGTCGACCGAATAGAGGGATCGGTCGACCGAACCTCCAGTACTTCTATAAAATCAGGCTCGAAGACAGAGGCAAGTAGACAACTCTCTGATCAAAAATCCTGTTCTGCAAATGACTCGTCTTCATCAGCTCAACAAGCTATTGCATTCGGAAGTGCCGACCTAAGCTTCATCTACAATTTACTTGTTGGTATATTTTAATTTAAGCTTGCATTGTAATTTCATTTAAGCAAGATAGTAGGGTGTTACTATCTTGCTCCATTGTACGATCTACTTCTTTCTGAAGGATTTTGGAAAGTAGAGTTATAGTGTTTTTGCCCATCGGTGCGGTCAAGGACCGCGGGCCTTCGAGTAGGAGTCGAGCTAGGCTCCAAACAAAGTAAAAGAGCTTGCCCCTTTTCTTATTTTCGCTGCACGACTTTGGTTTCAAAAGGTTAAATAAAAAGTTTTAAACGCGCGATATTCACCCCCCCCTTTATCGCTCTAAACTAACTATCACTAATTATCATAATTAGCATTCACATTTAACTCTCGACATCCCAATGTCTCCAGCTAGTGAGAAATAGCTACTTGGTCAAACCAAGGAGTAAAATCTGTGCTAATCTTATAAAATTGATGATGTCTGAATGCACCAATTCGACGACTAGAAAAATTCTAATACATTCATAATTGCACATGTAGAGATAATCACAAGTTATGATCCAATCACAAATTCTCTCATGCTATGAATTGTATTGTGGATATTTAGTAAATAAGTTTAACACTATTTAAATATATAATATGGACTCAAATAGTAAATCTATATTTAACAAATAAATAGTAAAATCAAAAGGCGATTGCCTTTGGACATCCATTAAAATCTAATACTCCCACCTGGCTTAATGCTAATCACCACAATGTCCTAAATTGTAAGCATGGATGTGACTCTCAAACTTACTTTGTGGTAGAGCCTTTGTCAAAGAATCCGCTAGGTTTCTTTCAATGGAAATTTTCTTCAATTGTATTTCATTCCTATAAATGATCACCCTGATTAGATCATTGCGATGAAGCACGTGTTTGGATCACTGATGAGACCTATGTTCCTTTACTTGCGTAATAGCTCCAATGTTGTCGCAATAAACAGGTAATGCTTTAACAATGGATACAACCACACCATGTTCAGTAACGTTCTTTTTAATCCAAACTACTTCCTTTGCTGCTTCTGAAGCTGCAATGTATTCTACTTCACAGGTAGAATCTGAAATGGTACCTTACTTGGAACTCTTCCAACTAACTATGCCTCTATTTAATATGAATATGAATCTAGACTGGGACTTGGAGTCATCCTTGTCCATTTGAAAACTAGCATCTGTATAACCACATATGATCATATCATCATCTTTATATACCAAGAACATATCCTTCATTATTCTCAAATACTTAAGAATTGTCTTGACATCTGCCCACTGATCCATTCCTGGATCTGACTGGTATCTTCTCATAACACTCAAAGCATATGATACATCAGGTCTTGTACTTAACATAGCATACATGATAGATCCTATTGTTGATGCATAAGATATCTTATCCATGAAATCCTCTCATCTTTTTTGTGTGGGCACATAGTCTTTGAAAGGTGAATTTTATGCCTCAAAAGTATGAAATCTTTCTTGGATGTAAACATGCCAAACCATTTTAGCACTTTGCCTATATATGTTGATTGCGAAAGACCAAGCAACCTTCTGGTCTATCTCTATGGATCTTCATCCCTAGGATATAAGTTACTTCTCCCATATCTTTCAAGGTGTATATTGTGGACAACCAAATTTTAACAGACTGTAGAATTGTCACATCATTTCCTATATGTAATATGTCATCAACATATAATATTAGGAATACGACCACACTCCCACAAGCCTTTGATACACACAGGGTTCATCAAGATTTTGTAAGAAATCAAACTCTTTTATCGCCACATCAAAATGGATATTTCAACTTTTTTGATACTTGCTTTAGTCCATAAATGGATCGTTGAAGCTTGCATACTTTATTCTTGTGAACAGATGTTAAACCTTCGGGTTGTATCATATACATGTCCTCGAGTAGGTTTCCATTAAAAAAAGCTATTTTCACATCCATTTACCATATTTCATAATTATGATGAGCTGATATTGCCAGGAGTATTCGAATGGATTTAAGCATGGCTATAGGTGAGAAAGTTTTGTCATATGCATTACCTTTGACGTTAGCCTTTCACCACCAACCTTGCCTTGTAGGTAATTACATTAATATCCATGTCAGTTTTCATCTTGAAAATCCACTTGCACCCAATAGGTGTAAGTAATGCCTTCAGGTGGGTCCATTAAATTCCAAATTTGATTTTCGTACATGAAATCCATTTCTGACTTCATGGTTGTAAACCACTTGTCCTTCTCTGAACTATTCAAAACTTCTTTATAATCAGTAGGTTCCTCATCCTCAATAAGTAACACATCATTAAATTCTCTTACAAGAGATCTATATCTCTTAGAAATATTACATGTCCTACTTGATCAATGAGGAGGTTGTGTCATAATCGGTTGCGGTTCTTAACTAGGCATCTCATTAGTGTCTATTGGAGTCTCTTGAAATTCATTAAGTTCAACTATACTTCTACTTGCTTCCTGCAAGAGAAAATCTTTCTCTAAGAATGCAGCATTCCTTGAAATAAACATCTTTTGATCCAAGGGGTGATAGTTAACCCTTAGTTTCCTTAGGGTATCAATAAATAAACACTTATTAGACTTAGCATCCAACTTGTTTGATACAGTCCTCTTCACATTACAGGACATCCCTATATCTTCAAATAAGATATGAAGGATTTCTTACTAGTCCACATCTCATATGGAGTAGTTGAGATTACCTTCATCGAGACTATTTAGCAAGTAGATAGCTGTCATGAGTGCATTACCCCAAAAGGTTTTGGGAAGATTTGCATGATCCATCATTATGCTAACCAAGTCCAATAGGGTTTGGTTATGCCTTTCTGATATACCATTATGTTGTGGCGTATGTGGAGTCCATTGAGACAATACCATTTCCCCTTAGATAATCTTAAAACTCTTGTCTTAAATACTCACCACCTAGATCAAATCGAAGTATCTTAATACTTTTACCAAGTTATTTCTCTACTTCATTTCTGAATTCTCTAAACATTTCAAAGGCTTCAGACTTGTGTTTCATTAGATACAAATACCCATAACAAGAGTGTGTTGGGACCTTTATGCTCGTCTAGAGGGGGTGAATAGTCGATCACCCACGACATTCACTTCCTTCAACTTGTTGCACAATGAAATATAAAAATAAAACTAACAAGTAGAAAGTTAAATCCTAAAAGACAATAAATAATAAAACAAATCAACATGTTGCATTTAACATGGTTTAGAGATTAGGGCTCCTACTCCAGGCCATCCATAAGGTGTATGATCCTGATTCGTTAGTGGATGACTCCTCGGAGAACCCCGGCTAGCTCAAGTAACTCTTTATGGGTGGAGATATCTCGCTACAACCTTGCATAAGTATGCTTGATCACATGAGAGCTTGGAAGACTCTAATAGACTTTAACCAAGTCTATTTGGTCAACCATAGCTAGCCACCATGAGCTCTATTAAATAGAGCTAGGGAGAAAACACAAGCTTTGTTTCCAACCATCAGTCAACTAGTAAAGTCACCATTCAACTAGCCTCTATGAAAAAATCAACCATTACACACCAATAGCTCAATACCAGTCGACTGCCATATTTACCAGTCGACTAGTCTTCATAGGCTAACCGAATAGAAAGATTCTATTCTCTACCAGTCAATTGGTCGACTGGTACTTGTGCTAGTTGACTGGTAACTCTGCAACCAAAATGTAACGCCCGCCCCTCATGGATACTAAGACTACCCAAAAAGGGACGGGGTTACTTAGGCTACTTGACATATATATATATATATATATATATATATATATATATATATATATATATATATATATATATATATATAAGGTCTCATGGCAACGGAAGAGATATTTTCACCTTACGCATCTAGCTCTTAATATGGCATGTGAACAATATACATGATTCATAACTGCTACTTGAACATAATTCGTAATGTCATGAATATACTAACATGAATAAAATGTCATAAGTGCATAACATACTAGTTCCAGTTATCATCACAAGTATCAAAATCCAAACTGAGTTCACATGCACAACTTAAGCAAATATAATTTCTTTAGAAATAGAATTAGATCTATCCACCATGCCACTTCCACACACACAATTTTTCCCTTCCTGCTGCTCCCATCAGTTCATCCATTCCTTTCCTTTTTCTGCAGTACAAGGAAAATAATCTATAAGCCCATAGGCTTAGTGAGTTCCTTCCCTACTCATAAAACCATTAATCATACATACACATAAAACATGTTATAGCATGTGAGGAAATAACCCAAAACATATCATAGCATGTGAGAACATACACCTAAAACATATCATGGCATGGGAGAACATAACATAACATATAACATATCATGAAAACCTAAACATACCATGGCATGGAAGAACATAACATAACCATATAACATATCATGATCATATTCTCAAGAGCATCTGTAATATGTGTAAAGGAAGACACATGGCATGAACATGTAGATGCAAGATGTTCCTTTGAAATCATGCATAATGAAATGAACATATGCAACATGTCTTTTTTTTTTTTAAAACATATCATATACATACTTGAAAATAAGCTTAACATGAGGGGCCCAGCTATGCACCACATAACATGAATGCGCGCAATCCCTAGGACAGGGTAGCTAGCCCCGAACCTACTAGAGAACTAGGTCCGTACTACGACCGTCGACCTAGGAGCGTACTGAGGAGCCCATCCTTTTACTAGACCCGTTCATAGTCCGTCGGCCTAGGGGCACTTATGGAGCCCACCCTTGGTACAAGCCATACAAAGTAAAATAGCATATATACATATCATGTTTCTTATCATATCATCATACATGTCATGATCTTGTCATATCATACATATCATGTTTCTTGTCTTATCATGAAGAGTGCTCTTGATCCCATCTCAAGGGAAGCATCTCTTAGGCTTTTTTTTTCTTACATAAGCCTTTCATAAACATATATCATGAGGCATAACATGTTCTTATCATAATGTAGAGCATAACATGTTATTGTCACATCATTAAGCATGGCATGTATCATATCATGAAGCATAGCATATCATATATTGAAGCATAGCATACCTTATCATGAAGCATAGCATGTATCATATCATGAAGCATAACATATATCACATCATGAATCGTAGCATATCATATCTTAAAGTATAGCATATCATATCATGAACATAGCATACATCAAGAATCATACATCATGGAAAGCATAAGCATGCATAGTTAAGTTCAAAACTTTTCCCTAAACCTATGCATTCAATCATGGCCGAACCCTATGGTAAGAGAGCTAACCATATATACAAGATCATATATCATGTTAAAGCATCACAAGCATGGTTTGATTTCAAGTCCTTGTTCTAAGCTTTACATACATTCTTGACCTAAACCCAAAGTAAGGTCCTAATGTTTGTTGGTAAATCATGTAACATGAAAGCTTATCTAACCACATACAAGGGATCATATAACATAACCAAGCATGATTGGATTCCAAAGCTCTACTCTAGGCCTAACATTCCATCTTGGCCGAAACATAGAGTAGTGGTTTTGAACCTTCTAATACCACACATAGCATAAAGACTTAGCCTAACAACATACAAAATCTCATACATTATGAATAAGCATAACAAACATGATTAAGTTTTTTTTTTTTTAAAAAAAATTTAACCTAAGCCTCATATCTTATCATGGCTGAAACTTGAAGATGGAGTTTTCATATTTCTATTCAACATGGAATATGAGAAAATCTAGGCTATAACCATGTAAGAGATCATTCATCATAGAGAAGCATAGCCAAGCCTGTTATCATTTCTAAACTTGACTCTAAACATTATTTTCAATCTTGGCCGAAACTTGCAAATAGGATTTCTATATTTTCATACAACGTGGAGTAGGAAAAACCTAAGCTATAAATATGTAAGAGATCATTCATCATTTAGAAGCATAACAAGCATGTTATCATTTCTAAACTTGACTCTAAACTTTAGATCTAATCTTGACTGAAACTTCATGTTAAGGTTCTTAACTTTCTCCATAACATGAAGCATGAAACTTAATCCTACCACCCATGAGAGATCATACCTTAAAAGGGAGCATGTACAAGCATATTGTCATTTGAAAACTTTGCTCTAACCCTCATTTCTATTCTTGTCCGAAACCTAGAACTAGGATTTTCTATTTTTTTTCCAACATGGAGCATGAAAATCTAAACTATCAACATATGAGAAAAGCATACATCATGAAGGAGCATAACAAATATGTTTTCTTTTCAAGAACTTTGCCCTAAGCCCTATAATTCATCTTAGCCGAAACATTAGGTTAGGGTTCCTAATCTTTCAATATGATAATAAGCTTTAAAACTTAAACTAACAACATATGAGAGATCCTACATATCAAGGAGCATAGGCAAGCATGATACCAAAAGAAACTTTGCTCTAAACCTTCTCTTTTTGTCTTGGCCGAAACTTCAAGGTGAGGTTCTAGATTCTCTTTCTTCCTTTTTTTTTATACAACATAAAGCATAACTTGTAAACTTGTTAGTACTAAGTGACCACTAATTTATCCTGGCCGAAACTTGCAAAGAAATCTCTAAGGTTTCAAAACATTTACATAAGAAGAAATCGACAACTACTTGTACTGCAGTGAGGGGATACTCACATCCTTTCGCTTGATTTCCTAAGAGGAGTGACCTTGCTTGTGAAGCTTTCCTAGAGAGCATGCCTTTTTACTTGGTTCGGCAATGGTGAGGAGGAAAGAATGGTTTCGGTGGAGAGGAGGGAGGAGGAAGAGAGCAAAATGAAGATTTTCATTCATTTTCTCCTTTTATTCCAAATGAAACGAAGAAGGGAAAATGGGTTTTTCCTTCTCTTTTCTTTAACTCATCCCTTAATGAAAAGAGAAAGCAAGAATCATCTTTTCATTTGAGAGGAAGAAGGCAACTCCAACTTCTCCTTCTAAATAAGAGAAACCTTTTCTTACTCATAACTATATTGTCCCTTCTCTTTCTAACAATATCTCCTCTTGGTCTATTGGTTATCACATACATGTATCTAGTAAGAGGTCCAAGGTTCAAGCCTTGGTCACCTCTTTTTGGTTCTATTTCATTTTATTTTTGCAAATCTTCACATAAGGCCTATTTTTAAACATGGTAAAAATATATGAAATTACTATAGACCCTATGGGTGTTACACAAAAAATCTACATTCTTCTTAGTTGTTGGTTCTCAACCACCAGTTGACTGAGATATATACCAGTCGACTAGGAAATCCTAAGTTAGAATTTTTCCCTTGAGTATAATTACTCATGCACTCGTCCTTGCCCATAAAACACTCAACCTTACCTTCAAGTCTCCTCCATCACCCTTGTGTCCCTCTGATGTCTCTCCATCTTTTATGCCTTGCCTTCAAGAACTTTCATTGGCTTTGTCCTTATTGTTAGGTCTTCCCATGACTTTGCCTTCCAGCCTTCTCTATCAACCTTACGTCCCTCGGATGCTTCCCCATCCTTTATGCCTTACCATCAAAAGCTTCCTTTGCCATCGGTCTTTATCCTTGCCATACTTGGACTTACATAGTTAAACTCAAGCTTAGACTTATGTAGTCAAGATTCGACTTAGATTTTTGTTGGGTTTTTCTTGCCGCAAAAATCACTTTTTGCATTGCGGAAACCCCGAAATTCCCATGACACCGGATCCGTGCGAAGATTAAAATTTCGTAAAAACTTTCACGTACGAGTTTTCTAAGCCTAGATCTACTTTAGATCTACAAGATAAGAATTTACCCTTGATGCGAAGCCCTACACTTAATCCCACTCGTCCAAGGTTCGCCGGATCTCGAGAGTATCAAAGTAGATGCTCCTCTATGTGTATCCACACAAGCAAGAGATGGAAAAACCTAACAAAAAGGTGTGCTAGCACCTTTGAAAGGTTCGACCAAAGAGGAGGAGAGGGAGATAGGTTGAGAGCTTGAGGAAGAAGAAGGAGGTTTCAACAAAAAATGAAACTTACACTTGAATTGATGTGGTTGACCACATTAAGAGGGATTATAACCTCCATGGAATGCCAAGAGTCACAACTCTTTGTAACTCCCATGAGGTGTCATCCCACTTAAGCAACCATGATGATGTGGAGCATCATCATTGGCCCACTCTTTGCCAACTCACCAATGAGGTGGAAAATGGTCAAGTCAAACTTGACCCTTCATCTTCCTCTCAAGTCAAGTCAAACTTGACCACTTCTCTCCCTTAGTTGATCTTATCTTATCATTGGTTCAAGTCAATTTTAATTTAATGAATCTACATTCATTGAATTAAATTGACTCAATGAGTCTAAGTCCAAATTAGACTCATCTAACACATGAACCAAATTGAGTCCAACTCAATTAGCCTAATTTGGATTACTCTTAATCCAATTTGGTTCATCACATGAACCTAATCTCTATCTAATTTCCCTTTGTGTGTGACCCTATAGGTTCTTGTAACGTTGGCAATGCTCCTAAACCCTTTTAGAA
Source organism: Zingiber officinale (assembly GCF_018446385.1). NCBI lineage: Eukaryota > Viridiplantae > Streptophyta > Magnoliopsida > Zingiberales > Zingiberaceae > Zingiber > Zingiber officinale. Next base: position 82,827,748 of record NC_056002.1, read on the forward strand.
GCATAAGTAATGAGCGGCATCTAGCAACACATCATTACTACCCAAGTTACAAGAATGTTGAGATCCAACATCACCTTGTGACTACTAATTGTGACTTTTCACAATATCTGATAAGTGTCCTTCTATCCTTGACATCTAGATTGATCAATGTGAGACATATGTCGTGTCATCCACTAATCAATCTAAATCTTGAATCCCAAGTAGACTCACTCAATCAAATGAGCTCAACATCTCATATTGACTCATTTGGGCATGATCATGCACTTAGTGGTCTCACTCTATAAAGAATATCGATGTCACTCCCGTCATATAGGAGGAATATATCCCATCTACATCACTCATATCCCTCCGCATAATTTGTTACATACCCAGTAATCGCCTTTATAGTCCACCCAGTTACGGGTAACGTTTGACGAAGAGAAAGTATGCAACTCTATGTAGGGAACCATGGTGACTTCAGGTCCAAGGACTAATAGTCATACTAATAGCCACATGAGAAAGTATATGACACTCATATAACGATCCATGATACTTTCTCATAGCGAGTCATTCAGTATACATTCTCCAATGCATATCCATGTGTCAACTTGATATCTCCATATCCATGACTTGTGAGATCATGTCATCGAGTTGACCTACATGCTAGTCTCGTCGCATTAACATTGTCCTTGAATGCTAATACTTGACTACGAATGATTAAGAGTAGTGTTCCCTATATCATCTCACTATCGATTCAACTAACCGATTGATATAGGTAAGAACCTTCTACTCAAGGTTGCTATTATACTTAGTTATTTGGCACTAATACAAGTAAGCATAATAACCATAAACAAATGCCTTTTTTATATATAAGAATATGATACAATGATTTCATACAACAATGATCAAATGATTGGGTCTAGGGCTCTAACTAAGAATCTCCCACTAGCACTAGTGTCAATCAGTATAGGCTCTAAGGCCTAATGACCTAGTGTGACCATCATTCTTTCTCTGTTCCAAAGCCTTGGTCAAGGGATCTGTGATGTTAGCCTCAGTGGGTACTCTGTAAATCTTCACATCTCCTCTATCGATGATCTCTCGAATGATATGGAAGCGCCGTAGTATGTGTTTGGTCCGCAGGTGTGAGCGAGGTTCCTTAGCCTGTGTTATTGCTCCATTGTTGTCACAATAGAGCTCTATGGGATCAGCTATGCTAGGAACCACCCCAAGCTCATTAATGAACTTGCGCATCTAAACTACCTCCTTTGCTGCTTCTGATGCAGCAATATACTCGGCCACTGTTGTAGAATCAGCTATTGTGTCCTGCTTCTAACTCTTCCAGCTCACAGCACCACCATTTATGCAAAACACGAACCCTGACTGCGATCGATAATCATCCTGATCAGTTTGGAAGCTAGCATCACTGTAACCCTTTACAGCTAGCTCGTCATCGCCTCCATATATTAAGAAATATTCTTTAGTCCTTCTCAAGTACTTAAGAATATTCTTGACTGCTATCCAGTGACTTTCTCCTGGATCTGACTGATATCTGCTCGTCATGCTCAAAGCATACGAGACATCAAGATGAGTACATAGCATGGCGTACATGATAGATCCAATTGCTGAAGCATAAGGGATTTGATCCATGCGGTCTCTCTCCTCTCTAGAAGGACTTTGAGTCTTCGAAAGACTCACACCATGTGACATCGGCAGAAATCCCTTCTTGGAGTTCTGCATGGCAAACCGAAGTAATACCTTGTCAATGTATGTACTCTGACTTAGGCCAAGCAATCTCTTAGATCTATCTCTATAGATCTGTATGCCAAGAATGTGGGATGCTTCACCTAAGTCCTTCATTGAGAAACAAGTCCCTAGCCAAGTCTTGACAGACTACAGTAAATGGATATCTTTCCCAATGAGTAGTATGTCATCCACATACAATATGAGGAAGACAACTATGTTCCCTACAACCTTCTTGTAGACACAAGGTTCATCTTCATTCTTGATGAAACCAAACTGTTTGATTGCATCATCGAATCGAAGATTCCAGCTCCGAGAAACTTGCTATAGTCCATAAATGGACCTATGCAGCTTGCATACTCTACCAGTATGCTGTGGATCGACAAAACCCTCAGGTTGTGTCATGTACACAGCCTCGAGCAGGTTTCCATTCAAAAATACGGTTTTGACATCCATCTTCCAGATCTTATAATCGTGGTACACTGCAATTGCAAGCATGATCCGAATGGACTTAAACATCGCTACTGGAGAAAAGGTTTCATCATAGTCAATACCATGAATTTGCTTGAAACCTTTAGCTACCATGCGACCCTTATAAATAAGTCCATCCATATCAGTCTTTATCTTAAAGACCCACTTACACCCAATGGGTTTGACCCCTTCAGGTGGATCAACCAAAGTCCATACTTGGTTTGTGTACATGAATTCCATCTCGGATCTCATGGCCTCTAGCCATTTCTCGGAATCTGGTCTCATCACAACTCCTGATAGGAGGTAGGTTAATCTTCAATGAGCACAACATCATCATTGTCAGACAAGAGAAATGAGTATCTCTCAGGCTGACGACGTACCCTATCAGATCTGCGAAGAGGTAGGTCTACTTGAACTGGTTATGGTTCCTCAACTCCTTGTGGAACAACATCATCCACAATACTTTGTGGTTCCAGTTCAACTTCCATCGAGGCTTTAGTGCTATTGTTCACATCTTGAACTTCTTCATGATCGAACGTACTCCCACTAGTCTTTCTAGAAACAAAATCCCTTTCTAGAAATATCCCAGTCTTAGCCACAACTATCTTGTGTTGATTGGGAATGTAGAAGTAATATCCCTTCGTTTCCTTGGGATATCCAATGAAATAGCACTTGTCGGATTTGAGTCCCAATTTGTCCGAGACTTGACTTCGAACGTAAGCCTCACAACCCCAAATCCTCATAAAAGACACCTGTGCATCTCTCCCAGTCCATATCCTATATGGTGTCTTTATTACAGCCTTTGATGGAACTCAGTTGAGAATGAAGGTTGTTGTGTCTAGAGCATAGCCCCAAAGATACATGGGAAGATCTGTGTGACTCATTATAGATCGTACCATATCTAATAAGGTACGATTCCTCCTTTCGGATACACCATTCCACTGTGGTGTTCCAGGAGGAGTGAGTTGAGATAGAATCTCACACTCAGATAGATAGTCACGAAACTAATGGCTAAGATATTCACCACATCGATCTGATTGAAGTATCTTAATACTCTTGCCAAGCTGGTTTTGTACTTCATGTTAGAGTGTATACTAAAAGCCTAGATTTTATATAAAAATTTATTTAGAAATAAAAGAATCACATAGTCAAATGTCTACATTTATGATAAATGTAGGTGTTCAATTAATTTATATTGTAGATAACATGGTGTGTGGTGTCACACACAGAGGATCATGTTATCAGCACCTTATAAATTATAAACAGTACCTCACGACCAAGATGGAAAGGAACAAACCATTGGAAGGTAGTAGTGTAATTAGGTATTAGTTTATCTTAACTATATAATTACACTAGTACACTTAGAGTGTATTGAGTAGGACCATTAGAGGTCGTTTCTTTTTATACTGACTTTATAAAGGAACAAAGACCTCACTTATTATGGAAGTGTGTGCTCTTAATCCTAATATAATAGCAAGCACATTTATTTGATATTTATTTCTTTAATTTATCAATGAGTGAGATTTAGTTCGATAAATCAATAAGCGCGATAAGTTGGGAAATGATATCACTGATAGTGTGTGTTGTTGATTATAGATGGAAACTGTGTCCTAGTGATCTTGGTTGATAATGTCTCCAAGAGGAGCTCATAAGGATTGTCATGTTTAAACCCTACAGGTGGACTTAGTCCGACATGACGATAAGGTTGAGTGGTACTACTCTTGGAACTAGATATTAATTAAGTGAGTTGTCAGTAACTCATTTAATTAATGGACATATGATATCTTAAACACAGGGAGACTAACACACTCATAATAAGAAGGAGCCAAAAATGTAATTTGGGATTGGTGCGGTAGTTCAATAATAATTCTTTAGTGGTATGAGTTATTATTGATGAAGTTAAGTTGTGTGTTCGGGGCGAACATGGGAAGCTTAATTTCATCGGGAGACCAAAACCAATTCCTCCTCTCGGTCCCTATCGTAGCCTCTTGTATATAGAGATTAATACCCACCAATACCCACCTTTCTACCCACCTTAAGGTGGCCGGTCAAGCTACCTTGGAGCCCAAGCTTGGGCCGACCAAAGCTATTCGTGGAGCCAATTATAGGTGGTTGGCCAAAGCTTGGGTCCCAAGCATAGGTGGCTGACCACTAGAAAATAAAAAGGGATTTTTATTAAAATTATTTCTTATGTGGATATCATGGTTTTAAAAGAGAGTTTGAAATTTAAATCTTTCATTTTATAGCTTTCTACAAAAGATTAAGAAAAGATTTGAAATCTTTCCTTATTTGTAGATTGAAAGGTGGATTTTAATTTTAAGAAAACTTTCCTTTTTTAACCATGTTCATGATTTAAAAAAGAGTTTAAAAATTAAATATCTCTTTTATAAGTTTCTACAAAAGATTAAGAAAAAATTTGATATCTTTTCTTATTTGTAGATTGAAAGGAGATTTTAATTTTTAGAGATAACTTTCCTTTTTGAAAATTATCCACATGTTTAAAAGAAAGATTTTAATATTTTAATTTATAAAATTTCCTTTTTATAATCCACCATGAAGGAAAAAATTATTGGAGAATTTTTTTATAAAATTTCCGGAAACAAATAAGGAAGTTTTAATTTGTGTTTAAAATTTTATTTGCTTGGAGATTTGGTTGTGGCTGGCCATTATAATAATGAAAAGGGAATTGATTTTTAATTAAAATAAATTTTCTTTTTTATGGCAAAAGAATTAAGGAAGTTTTTATTAAATTTCTTTATTTGCCAAGACCAAGGATTATAAAAGAGGGGGAAGAGGTGCCTTCAAGGCTAACGACTCTATTCTTTTTCTTCCTCTCTTTTTCTCCTTGGTGTGGCCGGCCCTATAGCTAGGAGAAGAAGGAGAGAAAGGAGGCTGTGTTTCTAGCATCCCTTGGAGCTTGGTGGTGGTGGTCGGACCTCTATTTCTCTTGGAGAATTATGGTGGCCGAATCTTGCTTGGAGAAAAAGGTGGCTTAGGTGGATTCTCATCTCGGTAGATCGTTGCCCACACAACGTCCGAGATAAGAAGAGGAATACAGTAGAAGATCAAGAGGTTATTTGCTTACACAGAAAGGTATAACTAGTAATTAATTTCCGCATCATACTAGTTTTCTTTATATAGTTATTTTTGGAAATATCAAACACAAGAGGCATAAGATTCTAGAGTTTTCGGATTTGTTTCGATGTTGTGTTTCTTTTCTTTTATTTTTCAAATTTGTGATTCAATTGTTCTTTTTGGTTAACCTAGAGTTATTTAAGGAAATTAAATATTAACTTTCCTTAAAAGGCTTTGTCTAGGCGTTGGTGGTTGCTCCCATATCCAAGAAGGTCATGTGCCTCGCCATGCAGTCCTGGAAGCCAATTTTGGAAATTAATATTTAATGGAATTAATAACATAGGTGGATTTGAATCAATAGCGTTAAATTCCGCTTGCGATTCTAATCTAAACCATTAAGAAAAGATAAGTTAAATTTGGAATGAATGATGTTATGTTCCGTCTGCGATTCCTAATTTAACTTCTAAAGAACACACTAGGTTATTTAAGGAAAGGTTCGACACTTATACAAAAATTTTGTATAGTGGACCCGGTACGGTTTTCCTAGGACTAACCAACAATTGGTATTAGAGCTAGGGTTTGCCTCTATGTGTTTGGTTTTTAAATTAGGTTATGCACATGTCATACATAATTTAGGCAGAATAATAGAAGGATGTGCTAACTTTGTGGTTGCAGGCTCCAACTATTATGGCTTATAGATGTTGTGTGTGATTGGACCCTTTGACATGTCAAGGGTATTATTTTTGTGTGTGCATGATTGTATGTAACTAATACAGCATGAGCTGTATTAGCCTTAGGATTTTAGAATTTTATTTTCGATCTAGATTACATGTACATTCCTTCGTGGAATATAGGATCGATATATGTAAAATTTTATTTTTGTCGTGGATCGGATGCTTACGATGTAACACCCACGAAATAATAAGCTATACCTATGGGTATTTTCCGTTTAGAATAAAAAGGAAATGGAAATAGAACCAAAAAGAAATAAAAAGAAAGAGAGGGTAAGGTTTTAAACCTTGAACCTCCCACAAATGATAAAGTTAAATTGTTGTATAATAACCATAAGAATCATGAATGACATACGAATAGCAAAGAATGGAAATTATAGATAAAGGTAAAGAGTATGATTAAGTAAGGGAACAAGAGAAAGACAAGTGGCTTTCCTCCTCTTTCTCTTGGTTAAGAAAAGAAGCAAGCAAAGGACAAGTTGCCTTTTTCTTCCTTCTCTTGCTATTTTCGTGGGAATGAAGAGAGTGAGAAGATAGAGAAGGCAAGGGGATGAATTGGGACACTTTTCATCCTCATTGGGTATAAATAGGAATGAGAGAAGAAAAGGGAAAGAAAGTTTGGTTAATCCTTCCTCCTTCTTCTTCCTCATCCTTCTTTCTCCTTCTTTCCTCCTCTACCGAGACCTAAAGTCCCCTCTCTCTCATTTCCAAAATCCAAGCTAAGATTTTCTTTCTAAGAAAACTAGTTCAGAAGAAGGAGTCCTCAAGGTCTACTCCTTACAAGTAAGAGAAAACAAAAGGGAGAACAAGAAGGAAGAAGCTTTCTTCTTCCTCTTCACAAGGGTACCATCTTCCTTAGGAAAAACAAGCAAGAGGTTGTAAGTATCCCCTCACCTGTGGTACAAGTTGTTTATGTGTTTTCCATGAAGTTAGAATGCTTAAAACCTAGGATCATTTCTTGAAACTTTCGGCCAAGACTTGAATAAAGGATTTAGAGAGGTTTAAGACCTAACTAAGCATGCTTACTAAGTTCTTATGATATGTACCCTAGTATAGGAGTTAGTTAATGTTTCTTATGCTTGTATGCTTACTTAAAACTTAGATCCATGCTCTTGAAACTTTCGGCCAAAGTGCGAATAAAAGATTAGGAAGGCTTAAGACCTAAACTAAACATGCTCACTATCTCCTTATGATATGTACCCTATGATAAGAGATTAGTTTGGTGTTCTTATGCTTGTATGTTGCTTAAAACATAAATTCATGCTCATGAAGTGTTCATCCATGATAGAAGAAATGGGCTAGGAGAGGTTAAAAATTTAGTCTACCATGATCATGACTTGCTTATTAATATGTTATGAAGAGTACTTAGTGTTTTCACACTTGTATGTTGATTGGAACCTAAATGCATGCCACCTTAGGGAATTAGGGTTTCGGCCATGATAGAAATGAAGACCTAGAAGTGTTTAAGATTTAAGCTATCATGCTCATGACTTTCCTTATGAAAAGGTATGAAGGTTTCTTAGGGTTTCATGCTTGTATGTTGTTTGGAACCTTGATGTAATACACCTTAGGGCTTTGGCCATGATGAGAATTAAGACCTAGGAGAGCTTAAAACTTACTCTAACATGCTCATGACTCTTCTTATGACATGATATAAAGCTAACTTAGGGTTATCATGTTTGAATGTTGCTTGAAATCTAGATACATGTCTCCTTATGTTTCGGCCATGATGAATTTTAGGGTCCAAGGAAGCTTAAAATTTAATCTAGCATGCTCATGAATTCCCTTATGATATGATATGAAGTTAGCTTGATATTCTTATGCTTGTATGTTGTTTAGAACTTTGTTTCATGCCCCTAAGTTTCGGCCATAACCAAATTAAAAGACCTAGGGAGCTTAGAACCTAAACCAAATATGCTTATTATGTTCTTAATGATTTATGATGTAAAATTGGTTTAGGGTTGATATGCTTTTATGTTGTTTATAACCTAGAACTAGGCATGGTAACTTTCGGCCATAACAAGACCAAGGAAGCTTAGAACCTAAACCAAATATGCTTGTTATGTTCTTAATGATTTAAGATGTGAAATTGGTTTAGGGTTCACATGCTTTTATGTTGTTTATAACTTAGAACTAGGCATGGTAACTTTCGGCCATAACAAGACCAAGGACCTAGGGAGCTTATAACCTAAATCAAATATGCTCATTATGTTCTTAATGATTTATGATATAAAATTGGTTTAGGGTTCACATGATTTTATATTGTTTATAACCTAGGGCTAGGCTTGGAACTTTCGGCCACAACATGGAATTAGGGTTAGAGACCCAATTATGATTTTACTATGTGTCTCACATGCTACGATATGAATGAAGAGATGATAGTTAAGGTTTTCCATGTATGATTATGTTTCTTATGATGCACTATATGCTCATTTATGTAGCTTATGAACCATGCATGACAATGACTCTTATGATGTGCTTTATGCTCAAGTATGCATGCTTTATGATAAGACAAGTAATATGCTCATTTATGTATGCTTATGAACCATGCATGATAATGACTCTTATGATATGTTTTATGCTCAAGTATGCATGCTTTATGATATGACAAGTAATATGCTCATTTATGTATGCTTATGAATCATGCATTATGATGACTCTTATGATGTGCTATATGCTCAAGTATGCATGCTTTATGACATGATAAGTAAAGGCCTAAGAGTTGCTTCCCTATTAAGTGGGACTAAGAGCACTCTTTACGATATGATAAGTAAAGGCCTAAGAGTTGCTTCCCTATTAAGTGGGACTAAGAGCACTCTTTATGATATGACAAGTAAAGACCTAAGAGTTGCTTCCTTATTAGTTGGGACTAAGAGCACTCTCCATGATATAATAAGAACTATGACATGTTATTTTACTTTGTATGGCTTGTACCAAGGGTGGGCTCCATAAGCGCCTCTAGGCCGACGGACTATGAATGGGTCTAGTAAAAAGGGATGGGCTCCATAGTACATCCCTAGGTCGACGGTCGTAGTACGGACCTAGTTCCCTAGTAGGTTCGGGGCTAGCTACCTTGTCCTAGGGATTGCGCGCATTTATGTATGTATGTGGTACAAGCCGGGCCCTCATGATGATATTATGTTCAAGTATTATATGATATGTTTTAAGACATCTTGCACATGACATGACACATGTTTTAAAAGACATCTTGCATGATACAATAAGTTATGATATGATATGCTCTTATGATTGATATGACATGATGCTCTTTTATTTATGATATGATATATCATGATGTTTCTTTATGATATGATATGCTTCTATGATTTATATGACATGATGCTTTTATGATTTATAATATGATATAGCATGTGGTTCTTTATGAGATGATATGTCATGATGCTATGTTTACATGATATGATGTTTAGATGATTATGCTATGAAATACGTTTTTGTGAGTAGGAAAGGATCTTATTAAGCCTATGTTCTTATAGCTTACTTTCCTTGTACCGCAGATAAAGGCAAAGAATGGATAAACTAGGGGAGCGGCAGGAGAGGCAAGAGAAGTGTGTGGTGGTGGCTCGGCTAAGAAAAATAAAAAGACCTGCTTATGTTATTTTATGTTGACATGAACTAAATTTACTTGTGTTAATGTTCCGCATGATTTCATAATACTTATTCATGTTTATGATAGAATTTAACATCGTGACATCATTCATTAAAAGAATATAAAAAATTAAGTTCTTCCGCTGTTTTACTTTAGAAAATAAATTTTAAATATGCATGTATGTTTTGCATCTATTGTTGGATTTTTCGGGCCGCAAAAACCGCTTTTTCGCGTCGCGGAAACCCCGAAAAGCCACGGATCCGTGTGAAGAATAAAACTTTCAAAAAATATGAGTACGAGTTTACTAACCTATAGATCTACACTAAAACTATATGTTAAAGGGATTTACCCTTGATGCGCGCCCTTTCGCGAATCCCGCTAATCCTAGGTGCCTGATCTCGAGAGTGTCAAACTAGACACTCCTCTAGAAGTATCCACACGAACAAGTAGGTGGAGAAAAATCACACAAAAGGTGGGCTAGCACCTTTGAATGGTTCGGCCAAGATAGGAGGAGTGGGAGAGAAGGAAGAGCTTGAGAAGGAAGAAGAAAAAAGAGATACTCACAAAATGAAAACTCCTCCTCTATTGCCTTGATGTGGCCGGCCACATTAGGAGGTGTAACCCCCTTCACATTAATCACAATTAATGTGGAGGCCATTAAAGTGAAGAATTGTAACCTCCATGAGGTGGCATCTCACTTAAGTAACCATGATGATGTGGAGCATCATCATTGGTCCACATCTTGCCAACTCACTAATGATGTGGCATAAAGTCAAGTCAAACTTGACTCTTCCTCTTCCTCTCAAGTCAAGTCAAACTTGACTTAATCTCTCTCATGGTTGATCTAATCCAACCATTTAATTCAAGCCAACTTAATATAATGAATCTAATTCATTTAATTAAATTGATTGAATGAGTCATAATCTAAATTAGACTCATTGAACACATGAATCAACTTGAGTCCAACTCAATTAGGCCAATTAGGATTACTCTTATTCCAATTTGATTCATCAAATGAATCTAATCCTCTTGGTTCATCATATTAACCTAATCTCCATCTAATTGTCCTTAGTGTGTGACCCTATAGGTTCTTGTAACGTTGGCAATGCCCTTAAACCCATTTAGGAGCATAAGTAATGAGCGGTATCTAGCAACACATCATTACTACCCAAGTTATAAGAATGTTGAGATCCAACATCACCTTGTGACTACTAATTGTGACTCTTCACAATATATGATATGTGTCTTTCTATCCTTGACATCTAGATTGATCAATGTGAGACATATGTCATGTCATCCACTGATCAATCTAAATCTTGAATCCCAAGTAGACTCACTCAATCAAACGAGCTCAACATCTTATATTGACTCATTTGAGCATGGCCATGCACTTCGTGGTCTCACTTTATCAAGAATATCGATGTCACTCCCGTCATATAGGATGGATAGATCCCATCTACATCACTCACATCCCTATGCATAATTCGTTACATACCCAATAATCGCCTTTATAGTCCACCCAGTTACGGGTGACGTTTGACGAAACCAAAGTACATAACTCCTTATGTAGGGATCTATGGTGACTTCAGGTCCAAGGACTAGTAGTCATACTAATAGCCACATGAGAAAGTATATGACACTCATATAACGATCCATGATACTTTCTCATGGCGGGTCATTCAGTGTACATTCTCCAATGCATACCCATGTGTCAACTTGATATCTCTATATCCATGACTTGTGAGATCAAGTCATCGAGTTGACCTACATGCTAGTCTTATTGCATTAACATTGTCCCTGAATGTTAATACTCGACTAGGAATGATTAAGAGTAATGTTCCCTATATCATGTCACTATCGGTTCAACTAACCAATTGATATAGGTGAGAACTGTAACGCCCACCCTCCCTGCTACTAAAGGGACAGGGGTACTTACTTACTTAACTATTCCAGGATACACAAGCATATTTAAAATTTCTTTCTAGTAATATAAAGCAGCGGAAATGTCATGAAGTTATACTGGAATGTAACATAATACACTTGGTTCATGTCAGATATAACAAAAATAATATAGCAGGTCTTTATTTGTCTTAGCCGAGCCACTGCCACACACACACCTCCTTGCCTCTCCTGCAACTCCCTTAGATAATCCATTCCTTGCCTTTATCTATGGTACAAGGAAAGTAAGCTATGAGCACACAGGCTCAGTAAGATCCTTTTCCTACTCACAAAAACCGTATCTCATATCATAGTCATACAAGCATATAATCAAAGGAGACATAATCATCTAACATTATATCATGTGAACATAGCCTCCTATCATATCATATTATTAAGAAACATCATACTCTAACATATCATAAATAAAGTAATCATGTGATGTGAATCATAGCAGCATAACATATCATCAGGTCATATGAATCATAAACAAAACACCTCATAACATCATGTCCTATAAGTCATAAGAGTATGGCATAACATCATGTCATATAATTCATAAAAAAAACATATCATATCATGAATGGGTGCATTATGCAGAATGTCTTTTTAAAACATATGTCATGTCAAGTGCAAGATGTCTTTAAACATATCTTTTAATACTTAAACATAATATCATCATCATGAGGGCCCGGCTTGTACCACATACATACATAAGTGCGCGCAATCCCTAGGACAGGGTAGCTAGCCCCGAACCTACTAGGGATCTAGACCCGTTCATAGTCCGTCGGCCTAGGGGCGTACTAAGGAGCCCATCCCTTTTTACTAGACTCGTTCATAGTCCGTCGACCTAGGGGCGCTTATGGAGCCCACACTTGGTACAAGCCAAACAAAGTAAAATACATGTTGTGCATATCATATCATCATAACTGTCATATCATATCATCTTAATGTCATGTTCTTGTCTTAACATGAAGAGTGCTCTTAATCCCAACTTAAGGGAAGCAACCCTTAGTCATTTTCTTATCATATCACAAGGCATACATACTTGGGCACATAGCCTTCATAAAAATCATTTTCATGCCTGGTTCATAAGCTTACGTAAATGAGCATGCAACATATTTGAAATCATACATGCTTGGGTACATAGTCATCATAAGAATCATTTCATGCATAGTTCATAAACATACATAAATAGGCATGTTACTTGTCTTATCATAAAGCATGCATACTTAAGCATAAAACACATCATAAGAGTCATCATCATGCATAGTTCATGAGCATACTTAAATAAGCATATAAAGCATCATAGGAAAACATAATCATACATGGAAAACATTTACTAGCATCTCCTAATTCATATCCTAGTATGTGAGACACCTAGCAAAATCATAATTGGGTCTCTAACCCTAATTCCATATAGTGGACGAAAGTTACCATGCTTAGTTTTAGGTTACAACAACATATAAGCATGTGAACCTTAAATCAATTTCATATCATAAACTATAAAGAATATCATGAGCATAGGTAGTAGGTTCTAAGCTTCCTAGGCCTTTTAACTTGGTTGTGGCCGAACCTTTAAGAACATGAAACTAAGTTCTATACAAGCATAAGAATACCAAGCTAACGTCATATCATATCATAAGGGAAATCTATGAGCTTGCTAAGTTTAAATTTAAACTTCCTTGAACCCTAGAATATAGTCATGGCCGAAGGTTCATGAAAGGGAAATAAACTTCTAAGCAACATCCAAACATGAATACCTAGCCAAGTTCATGTCATATCATAAAGAAGTCTATGAGCATGTTAAATTAGGTTTTAAGCTTCATGAAACCCTAAAATCTCTCATGGCCGAAACTTCATAACAAAAGAAATAAACTTCTAAGCAACATACAAACATGAATACCTAGCCAAGTTCATATCATATCATAAAGAATTCTATGAGCATGTTAAATTAGGTTTTAAGCTTCATGAAACCCTAAAATCTCTCATGGCCGAAACTTCATAACAAAAGAAATAAACTTCTAAGCAACATACAAACATGAATACCTAGCCAAGTTCATATCATATCATAAAGAATTCTATGAGCATGTTAAATTAGGTTTTAAGCTTCATGAAACTTCATACCCTATCATGGCCGAAACTTCAAGGAAAGGAAAAATAAATTCCAAGCAACATACAAACATGAATACCTATCCATGTTCTTATCATATCATAAGGGAGTCTATAAGCATGTTAGAGTAGGTTCTAAGCTTCTTGGGACCTTGCTCCATCATGGCCGAACCTTTACATGAAGGAAAATAAAATTTCCAAGCAACATACAAGCATGAATACTTAGTCAAGTTCATATCCTATCATAAAGGAATCTATAAGCAAGTTAAATTAGGTTTTGAGCTTCTTGAAACCCTAGATCCATCATGGCCGAACCTTTACATAAAGGAAAATAAAATTTCCAAGCAATATACAAACACGAATACCTAATCAAGTTCTTATCATATCATAAGGGAGTCTATAAGCATGTTAGATTAGGTTCTAAGCTTATTGAAACCCTAAACCCATCATGGCCGAACCTTTACTATAAAGGAATTAAAATTTCCAAGCAACACACAAACATGGATATTTAGTCATGTTCATATCATATCATAAAGGAATCTATAAGCAAGTTAAATTAGGTTTTGAGCTTCTTGAAGCCCTAGAATCTATCATGGCCGAAACTTTACATAATGGAAAATAAAATTTCCAAGCAACATATAGACATGAATACCTAGCCAAGTTCTTATCATATCATAAGGGAGTCTATAAGCATGTTAGATTAGATTTTTACGGTTCTTAAGGCCCTAAAACATTCATGGCCGAAACATATAAAGAAGAAGATCATGCTTTAAACAACATCCAACATCAATCTTTAACTAAGTTCATATCATAACATAATGAGATCCATGAGCATAGGTTTCTTTCTTTTATTTTTATTTTTAAGCATTCTAACCTCACGGAAATTTCGTAAGCGACTTGTACCACAGGTGAGGGGATACTTACTCCCTTGTGTTTGATTTCCTTAGGGAAGAAATTTTGATTGTGGAGCCTTCCTAAAGAGGAGTCCTACATTGTTTTTGGATTTCGGCAATGGAGGTGGGGAGAGGGCTTGGTCACGGTGAGGAGAAGGAGGGAGGAGGAAGAGGGGAAAATGAAATCTCTTCTTTAATTTCCCCTTTTATTCTTCATGAGAGGAGGAAGGGAAAATGCACTTTTCCTTCTCCTTTCTTTTACTCCTCCTTAATGAAAAGAGGAAGCAAGAATCCTCTTTTCTTTTGAGAGGAAGAAGGCTACACTAACTTATCCTTCTAAATGAAAGAAGCTCTTTTCTTACTCTTAACTATATTGTCACTTCTCTCTCTAACAATAACTTCTCTTGGTCTATTGGTTAACACATACATGTATCTAGTAAGAGATCCAAGGTTCAAACCTTGGTCATCTCTTTTTGGTTCTATTTTTTTTATTATTTTTGCAAATTTACACATAAGGCCTATTTTTATTCATGATAAAAAAAAATATCTAAAATCTTGCTAAGTACTCTATGGGTGTTACAAGAACCTTCTAATCAAGGACACTATTATACTTAGTTTATTTGACACCAATACAAGTAAATATAATAACCAAAACAAATGCCTTTATATATATAAGAATATGATACAATAAGTCTATAATACAATCATTAAATGATTGGCTCTAGGGCTCTAACTAACAATCTCCCACTAGCACTAGTGCCAATCAGTGTAGGCTCTAAGCCCCAATGACCTAGTGTAACCATCATGCTTCCTCTGTGCTAAAGCCTTGGTCAAGGGATCTGCGATGTTAGCCTTTGTAGGTACTCTGCATATCTTCACATCTCCTCTCTCCATAATCTCTCGAATGAGATGGAAGCGCCGTAATATGTCTTTGGTCCGCTAGTATGAGCGAGGTTCCTTCGCCTGTGCTTTAGCTCCATTGTTGTCACAATAGAGCTCAATAGGGTCAGCGATACTGGGAACCACCCCAAGTTCAGTGATGAACTTGTGGATCCAAACTGCCTCCTTTGCTACCTCTGATGCAGCAATGTACTCGGCCTCTGTCGTAGAATCAGCTACTGTGTCCTGCTTCGAACTCTTCCAGCTCACAGCACCACCATTTATGCAAAATACGAACCCTGACTGCGATCGATAATCATCCTGGTCGGTCTTAAAGGTAGCATCACTGCAACCCTTAACAGCTAGCTCGTCATTGCCTCCATATATCAAGAAATATTCTTTAGTCTTTCTTAAGTACTTAAGAATATTCTTGACCGCTATCCAGTGACTTTCACTTGGATCTGATTGGTATCTACTCGTCATGCTCAAAGCATACGAGACATCAGGACGAGTACATAGTATGGCGTACATGATAGATCCTATGGCTGAGGCATAAGGGATTTGATCCATGCGGTCTCCCTCCTCTCTAGAAGAGGGACCTTAAGTCTTTGAAAGACTCATGTCATGTGACATCGGCAGAAATCCCTTCTTGGAGTTCTGCATGGCAAACCGAAGAAGTACCTTGCCAATATATGTACTCTGACTTAGGCCAAGCAATCTCTTAGATCTATCTCTATAGATCTGTATCCCTAGAATGCGGGATGCCTCACCTAAGTCCTTCATTGAGAAGCAACTCCCTAGCTAGGTATTGACAGACTGAAGCAAAAGATGTCCTTCCCAATGAGTAGTATGTCATCCACATACAATATGAGGAAGATAACTATATCCCCTACAACCTTCTTATAGACACAAGGCTCATCTTCGTTCTTGATGAAACCAAACTATTTGATTGCATCATTGAATCGAAGATTCTAGCTCCGAGAAGCTTGCTTTAGTCCATAAATGGACCTATGCAGCATGCATACTGTACTAGTATGCTTTGGATCTACAAAACTCTCAGGTTGTGTCATGTACACATCCTCGAGTAGGTTTCCATTCAAAAACCCGGTTTTAACATCCATCTGCCATATCTCATAGTCATGGTACACTACAATAGCAAGAATGATCCGAATGGACTTAAACATCGCTACTGGAGAAAATGTTTCATCATAGTCAATACCATGAATCTGCTTAAAACCTTTAGCTACCAAGTGACCCTTATAGATAAGTCTATCCATGTCAGTCTTTCTCTTAAAGACCCACTTACACCCAATAGGATTACCCCTTCAGGTGGATCAACCAAAGTCCATACTTGGTTGGTATACATGGATTCCATTTCGGATCTCATGGCCTCTAGCCATTTCTTGGAATCTGGTCTCATCACACCTTCCTGATAGGTGGTAGGCTCATCCTCTATGAGCACAATGTCATCATGGTCAGACAAGAGAAATGATTATCTCTCAGGCTGACGACGTACCCTATCAGACCTGCGAAGAGGTATGTCTATTCGAACTGGTTGTTATTCCTCAACTCCTTGTGGAACAACATCATCCACAACACTTTGTGGTTCCGGTTCAACTTCCATCGAGGCTTCAGTGCTATGGTCCGCATCTTAAACTTCTTCAAGATCGAACGTACTCCCACTAGTCTTTCTAGAAACAAAATTCCTTTCTAGAAAGACCCCAGTTTTTGCCACAACTACCTTGTGCTGACTGGGAATGTAGAAGTAATTTCCCTTTATCTCCTTGGGATATCCAATAAAATAGTACTTGTCAGATTTGGGTCCTAACTTGTCTGAGACTTGACGTCTAACGTAAGCCTCACAACCCCAAATCCTTATGAAAGACACCTGGGCATCTCTCCCAGTCCATATCTTATATGGTGTCTTTATCACAGCCTTGGATGGAACTCGGTTCAGTATAAAAGCTACCGTGTCTAGAGCATAGCGCCAAAGGTATGTCGGAAGATCTGTGTGACTCATCGTAGATCGTACCATATCTAATAGGGTATGATTCCTTCTTTCAGATATACCATTCCACTTTGGTGTTCCAGAAGGAGTGAGTTGGGATAGAATCCCACACTCAGCTAGGTAGTCACGAAACTCATGGCTAAGGTATTCTCCACCTCGATCTGATCAAAATATCTTAATACTCTTGCTAAGCTGGTTCTGTACTTCATTCTTGAATTCTTTGAACTTTTCAAAGGATTCTGACTTATGTGTCATCCAGTACACATAACCATATCTACTGAAGTCATCAGTAAATGTGATGAAGTACCTATAATCGCCACTAGCAGCGACATTGAAAGGGCCACATACATCACTATGTATAAGACCTAACAAGTCAGTCGCTCTCTCACTGTGCCCACTAAAGGGAGTCTTGGTCATCTTGCCTAGTAGGCATGGCTCGCACGTCTCATAAGATTCAAAATCAAATGAGTCTAGCAAACCATCCTTATGTAGCTGGGATAAGCGCTTGTCATTTATATGACCTAAGTGATAGTGCCAGAGATAAGTTTGGTTCAGGTCATTTGACTTGAACCTCTTGGTATTTTTGTTATAGATAGGGCTTTCAAGGTCTAGAATGTAGAGTCCGTTCATCAGAGGTGCACTACAATAGAACATATCTTTTAAATAAACAGAACAACATTTGTCATTAATTATAAAAGAGAAACCTTTCTTGTCCAAACAAGAAACTGAAATTATGTTCTTAGTTAATGCAGGCACATAACAACATTCATCCAACTCTAATACAAGCCTAGAGGGCAGAGATAAAAAATAAGTCCCTACAGCAACAACAGCAACCTGTGCTCCATTGCTTACGCGTAGGTCCACCTCGCCCTTCGCCAATGCCCTGCTATTTCTCAGCGCCTGCACATTAGTACAAATGTGAGATGCACATCCGATATCTAATAACCATGATGAAGAAATAGATAGATTGACTTCTATAACATATATACCTGAAGTGGAAGTCTCACTTCGCTTCTTCTTAAGATCTTCCAGGTACACCTTGCAGTTCCTCTTCCAGTGCCCGGTCTGACCGCAGTGGAAGTAGATAGCATTCTTGGCTACCCCTCCTTTAGGCTTCAGTGCCTTGCCTTTACCCTTGGCTTGGGACTTTCCTTTGCCTTTGGGCTTGCCCTTGCCCTTGTGTTTCTGAACCATCAGAACAGTGTGGGGCTTTGCCTTCTTAAGGTTCAGCTCAGCAGTTCTTAACATGCTAAGCAGCTCGGGCAGTGGCTTATCAATTTCGTTTATATTGTAGTTTAGAACAAACTGACTATAGCTATCCGACAAGGATTGCAAGATCAGGTCAGTGGCCAGCTCTTGGCCAAGCGGGAATCCCAACCTCTGTAGGTTTTTCTATGTACCCAATCATTTTGAGTACATATGGGCCTACGGGAGCCCCATCTGACATCTTGCACTAAAACAGTGCCCTTGAGATTTCAAATCTCTCATGCCTCGCTTGTCCTTGATACAGTTGACGAAGATGTTCAACCATATCGTAAGCACCCATTAACTCGTGTTGCTTCTGAAGCTCAGAGTTCATGGTCACGAGCATTTGACAGGACACATCTAATGCATCATCTTGATGCTTCTTGTAAGCATCTTTGTCAGCTCGCGGGGCATTGGCAAGAGGAGCCTCTGGAATGGGCTGCTCCAGAACGTACAGTTTATGTTCCTGGGTGAGAACTATTCTCAAATTCCTATACCAGTCCAGGAAATTTGCTCTGTTGACCTTGTCCTTCTCAAGAACATATCGCAGGGAGAAAGTGTTCGTATTTGACGTCATAGTTATCTACAACAGAAAAATGCAAAAAATAAATATCATATTCTTTAAATCATTTAATTAGGCCTTTAACTAAATGATGCTCCCACTGACTTCTATAATTCATGTGGGACAAGATCCACATCATACTAACCCTTGGGTTAGCTTTGGCTAATACGCCCAAGACTTAGTATGATCGATAGGTAACAATTTACCAATTACATCTCTATGCAACTCTTGTTTATAGGATCATTATCCGCAGTTATATTAAAACTTGAGTTAGCTTTGGCTAATACGCCCAAGAATTAATATAAATGTGATTTATGTCCTATCTTTCCAACCTATTGGAAGAATGCCTATAGTTGTACTCGATCCAACCAAGTTAACTAGGAATACTTAATCTAATTGAGTTTGTATTCGCCCATGCGTTGATAAGCGGGACCAAGATTGTCCCTCCGTACCCTACCAAGATAATATGTGTTGCTCTGCTTTGGCAGATTCAACAACACATGTGATCGAGGTAGTGATAGGTATCATGGCACGGTAGGCATTAGAGTTGACGTGATTTAGATCTAATCTAAATGATGATGCGTATCATATACTCGATAGATCTAATCTAATCGAAGGGTGCATCATGTGCACGACTTAGATCTAATCTAATCGTTAGGCATTAATTAATTACCTAATCATGCATCACATATACACAAGCAATTAATTAAATTAATCCTTGATTAGTCATGGCCCTACTACGATCTTCTCAAGCCAATGAGAAGATCGGATGGTCAACCTAGGGTCAACAACTTCTCAAGCTCCTCCCTTTGACCACCTTGTGTTGCTCTCGCCCTCCTTGTAACTCCGTCTCGAGTGGACCTTCCACCGCTCCAATTTTGTACATTACAATTTTGAAACTTGAGTTACATTTGAGTCTAAACTAATTTACAACCATAATATAAAATAGAGAAAGGCACGACGTGCAGGTCGCGAATAAAAATACAACAAGCACATCACATCACGGCACGCAGGCCGTATTATGTATTACAACACATTTATTCCAATCCAATTGGGTCTTTTGGGCCATGACTATCACAAATTATACATAATTCTAAATTATGTATTTTCTATAATTTTCTGCAATTTTAATACCAATTTTTACAATTTTTACGAGTAAAAATTCCCGGCAGTTCCGTTTAGCGGTTTTCGGGCGCAATCGCGGAACGAATCCCCTTGCGGGGTTAGGGGCAGCGCCCCTACCCATGATCTAACCATCGCGAGGGTTCCTTAGCAATCCTACAGCGCCTTAGCCCGCTGTCCCAAAAAGTTTTTGGGGCGAAACCAAGCCATTTTGGAAAAATCTTCCCGGTAGCCGAAGCCTACAAGTACCGAAACACTTGTGCTTCGCTTCTACGAGAAAAATTACCCATAAAAACCATAAAAAACCTAAATTTACAGAAAATCACATAAGCTATATTTTTCATAAAAATCAAAAATAAACTTGTACAAGTCTTTGTACGTGGCTCTGATACCACTGTTGGGTTTTTCACGCCGCGAAAACCGCTTTTTCGCATCGCGGAAACCCCGAAACCCCAAGCCACGGATCCGTGTGAAGAATAAAACGTTCGAAAAATATGAGTACGAGTTTACTAACCTATAGATCTACACTAAAACTATATGTTAAAGAGATTTACCCTTGATGCGTGCCCTTTCGCGAATCCCGCTCGTCCTAGGTGTCGGATCTCGAGAGTGTCAAAGTAGACACTCCTCTAGAAGTATCCACATGAACAAGTACGTGGAGAAAAACCACACAAAAGGTGTGCTAGCACCTTTGGAAGGTTCGGCCAAGATAGGAGGAGAGGGAGAGAAGGAAGAGCTTGAGGAGGAAGAAGAAAAAAGAGATACTCACAAAATGAAAACTCCTCCTCTATTGCCTTGATGTGGCCGGCCACATTAGGAGGTGTAACCCCCTTCACATTAATCACAATTAATGTGGAGGCCATTAAAGTGAAGTATTGTAACCTCCATGAGGTGGCATCTCACTTAGGTAACCATGATGATGTGGAGCATCATCATTGGTCCACATCTTGCCAACTCACTAATGATGTGGCATAAAGTCAAGTCAAACTTGACTCTTCCTCTTCCTCTCAAGTCAAGTCAAACTTGACTTAATCTCTCTCATGGTTGATCAAATCCATCCATTTAATTCAAGCCAACTTAATATAATGAATCTAATTCATTTAATTAAATTGATTCAATGAGTCATAATGTATATTAGACTCATTGAACACATGAATCAACTTGAGTCCAACTCAATTAGCCCAATTAGAATTACTCTTAATCCAATTTGATTCATCAAATGAATCTAATCCTCTTGGTTCATCATATGAACCTAATCTCTATCTAATTGTCCTTAGTGTGTGACCCTATAGGTTCTTGTAACGTTGGCAATACCCCTAAACCCATTTAGGAGCATAAGTAATGGGCGGTATCTAGGAACACATCATTACTACCCAAGTTATATGAATGTTGAGATCCAACATCACCTTATGACTACTAATTGTGACTCGTCACAATATATGACAAGTGTCCTTCTATCCTAGACATCTAGATTGATCAATGTGAGGCATAGACCGTGTCATCCTCTAATCAATCTAAATCTTGAACTCCAAGTAGACTCACTAAATCAAAATAGCTCAATATCTCATATTGACTCATTTGGGCATGGCCATGCACTTCGTGGTCTCACTCTATCAAGAATATCGATGTCACTCCCGTCATATAGGAGGGATAGATCCCATCTACATCACTCACATCCCTCTGCATAACTCGTTACATACCCAGTAATCGCCTTTATAGTGACGTTTGACGAAACCAAAGTACATAACTCCTTATGTAGGGATCCACGGTGACTTCAGGTCCAAGGACTAGTAGTCATACTAATAGCCACATGAGAAAGTATATGACACTCATATAATGATCCATGATACTTTCTCATAGAGGATCATTCAGTATACATTCTCCAATGCATACCCATGTGTCAACTTGATATCTCTATATCCATGACTTGTGAGATCAAGTTATCGAGTTGACCTACATACTAGTCTTATTGCATTAACATTGTCCCTGAATGTTAATATTCGACTAGGAATGATTAAGAGTAATGTTCCCTATATAATCTCACTATCAGTTCAACTAACCGATTGATATAGGTGAGAACCTTCTACTCAAGGACGTTATTATACTTAGTTTATTTGGCACCAAAACAAGTAAGTATAATAACTAAAACAAATGCCTTTATATATATAAGAATATGATACAATAAGTCCATAATACAATCATCAAATGATTGGCTCTAGGGCTCAAACTAACATCTACGTATGAGTAACCCCGCCCTACTAGCAGGAGGGGCGGGCGTTACATGCGAGGCTTGGTACTTTTGGAGCACCAGAGGGGCAGCGGAATAACAAGCAAGATAGATACGATGACTCGACTCGGTGGCGGTGGCTAAAGAAGGCAGCAGCTAGGGTTGGAGCACGTAGAGAACAGTGACAGAAAAAGGCCATAATAGTTGGAAAAATAATTTTCATATTTTTTGCTTTTATTTATTGTGATGTGTGTATATGCATGTAATGTATGCTAGGATAGTTTAAAATTACTCACTTTAAATAACTAAGTGGGAGAGGGATTTATTTTAATAAATTCCACTGTCTCCATTACTGGTTTGTAAGTGATGCAAACAAACATACGTGTTGTCTCTGAGTGCCTTCCTCCATATCAGATGAGTTTGTTTGCGGATCACTAGATCAAACTTCCATTTTAGATGACTATAGGAAATTAATTAAGAGCGCGTGATCTTCCCCATCGGAAGGGACACAATGTTATTAATGGACTTAGTGTCAAGTAATAGTATAGACTTAAGCACGTCTAATAGTATGCTCCCCATCTGAGTCACTGCTATTATTTGTGTGACCGAAGAAAACCAACTATTAATTTGTCAAATAAATAGGTTGATAAGATAATAAAATTAAAACCCCCTCTTATAAATGTTTCGTTTTGTATACGTCCACACTATCATGGCATACAAAATTCACGGTGTTTGAGGTAATTTTATTTGTCATAAAGATTTATTGACAAGATAATTAATGGGTAAAACCCTCCTCTTACAAATGTTCAATTTTGTATACGTCCACACTATCATGACATTCAAAATTCACGGTGTTTGAGGTGTTAATGAATTAAAATAATATTGTTTGAGGAATCAATGTTATTTTAAATTCAAAAGTTTTGACCAAATATTTGATCAAAGACAGATCAACTATTAATTTTATTCGTCATAAAGTAAAGTTGACGAGATAATAAAATTAATGGATAAAATCTCCTCTTTGATTTTGTATACGTCCACACTATCGTGGCATACAAAATTCATGGGGATTTTAAGGAGTTGGTCTTGACCAAATATTTTTGTGATTCTTACGATTTAAAATGTTTGTCAATCCCCTAGTTGTTATACTATAGAAAAGAATTAGTAGTCCCAATTATATTGATTGGAAATAGGACTTGGACATTAAGGTAGACTGTCCTCTTAGAACTAAGAAAAAATTGGTGTATTTTAGTTGATACATATTTAGTGGTGTTATCTACCGGTATCTGGTGTGTAGATATACGAACCACTGATCATGTCTGCAATTCATTGCAGGGGTTCCAAGAAACCCGACAGCTATATAAATCACCGTCCACATGGGGCACTGCTGTAAAAGTAGCAGCTGTTGTAGTGGGAGATGTTTATCTTCTGATAGGAATAAAATATGGATTTTCTGAAATTATCTTTTCGTACTAAGTTTATAAAGAACATGATTTCAGTTTCTAAACTATTAAAGAATAGATATTGTGTCTATTTTGATAATAAAGTTGTTATCGAGAATATAGAAAAGATATATGTTCTGTTACGTTGGTTGGCAATTTATAAATCCAATAACTCCCATGATGCAATAAATGGAAATTAATAACACATCTTCTAACTTTAATAAGAGAATTTAACCTTCAGAAGTGAACCAATCACATTTTTGGCAGTCTAAGGCTAGGTTATATTAACTTGAGTAGGATTCAAAGGATAAAAACCAATGAACTCTTGGGTTCATTGGTAGTGGAAATCTTTCCAACCTGCGAGTCTTATTTGGAAGGAAAAATAACCAAGAAGCTTTTTAGTCTAAGGGGTATGGAGGCAAATATATGTTGGAATTGGTTCATTCTGATTAGTGTAGACTTTTGACTATCCAGGCAAGAGGTTGTTTCAAATATTACGTCTCTTTTATAGATGACTATTCAAGATAAGAATACATTTACTTGACGCGCCGCAAGTCTAAGTCCTTTGATTAGTTCAAAGAGTACTAGGCTAATGTGGAGTAACGTCAAGGTAAAAGTATCAAGACACTACGGTTAAATCATAGTAGCGAGCACCTCTTAGGAGAGTTTAGGAGTCACTTATCAGAAGTCGGGACTCAATCCCAACTAATTACACCTGGTACACCCCAATAGAATGGTGTAGTAAAAAGAAGGTATAAGGCTCTTATGGAATAATTAGATAGATGATGAGTTATTCAGAAAATTACCAAATTCATTTTAAGGATATACACTGGAAATGGAAGTGAACATAGTACCTTCTAAGTCAGAACTCTCTACTCCCATAGAATTGCAGAATGGGCGTAAGCCTAGTCTAAAGCATATTCGGATTTGGGTGGTCTAGCACATGAGAGACACTGATAAGTTGAACATAAGTTCACTTGTTTGTGAGTTATCCTACAAAAATGAAAAGAGGTTTATAGTCCTTAAAATCGGAAGGTCATTGTTGGCACCAACGCCCGATTTTAGAAAAGGACTATACTATGAACCATAAGCCCATAAGTAAATTTGTTCTTAAGAAAATAATAAAGGATATGTCTAATCTTGTACCAATTGTATAAGATGAAATATCACAATAAACTGCAACACGTATCACAATTGATACACAACAACAAACAGTGCCTCGTCGTAGTGGGAGGGTTGTGAGGCAACCTGAGAGATTCATGTTTTTGGGAGAGTCTTCAGACTTGATCCCGAGTAAACATGAACCTAATCCCCAGACATATGACGAAGCACTCCAAGATAAAGATGCAACATCTCTGCAAAATGCAATGAATACAGAATTAGAATATATGTATTTTAATAAAGTCTGAGAGCTTGTAGAATCACCAAATGGTGTAAAATCCATTAAGTGAAAATAGGTCTACAATAGGAAAAGAGGATAGACGGGAAGGTGGAAACTTTCATAGCAAGGTTTGTTGAAAAAGGAAACTTTTTACCGGTAGTCATGCTTAAGTCTATCCGAATTATTTTAACTATTATCAGATTTGACAAGTGGATGACAAGACAGCTTTCCTTAATGGAAGTCTTGAAGAAAGCATCCATATAAACCAACCAGTAGGGGTTTATTGCAAAGGGCAAAGAGCCTCTTATGGACTGAAGCAAAGCTTCAAGGTCTTGGACATCTGGTCTAATGAAGTAATCGAGACCTATAGAATTATTTAGTGACCGAATAAGTCTTGTGTATACAAGAAGTGTGATGAAAACGTGGTGGTATTTCTTGTACTATACGTAGATGATATTTTTGGTAGTTGGAAACAATATCAAAGTGTTGTCAGAAGTAAGGGTACGGTTGTCCAAGTAATTCGATATGAAAGACTTGGGAGAATGCGCACATATTCTGCGATCAAGGATCGCAAGAAAAGAATATTATGCTTATCCCAAGCTTCATATATCGAAAGAATCCTTGCTCGTTTTAAGCATGCAAAACTCCAAGAAAGGTTTCTTACCTTTTTAGCATGGAGTAATTTTATCTAAAGAGATGTCTTCGTAGACATCAAAGGAGATAGAGGAAATGAAGGCAGTCCCTTATGCTTCGGCTGTCGGAAGGCTATTGTATGCTATGCACGAGATCAGAAGTCTATTTTGCCAAGGGCATAGTCAGTAGATATCAAAGTAACCCTGGACAAGGACATTGGACTGCAGTAAATCATATATTGAAGTAGCTTAGAGGCACTAGATGTTAGTTAGAGCCCAAGAGCCAATCATTTGATGATTGTATGGACTCATGTATATCATATTCTTGTATATTAATAAAGGCATTTGTTTGGTTATTATATTTATTTATATCAGTGCCAAATAAACTAAGTATAATAGCGTCCTTGAGTAGAAGGTTCATACCTATATCAATCGATTAGTTGAATCGATAGTGAGATGATATAGGGAACACTACTCTAAATCATTCCTAGTCGAGTATTAGCATTCGGGGACAATGTTAATACAATAAGACTAGCATGTAGGTCAGCTCGATGACTTGATCTCACAAGTCATGGATATAGAGATATCAAGCTGACACATGGGTATGCATTAGAGAATGTATACTGAATGACCCGCCATGAGAAAGTATCATGGATAACGTATATGAGTGTCATATACTTTCTCATGTGGCTATTAGTATGACTATTAGTCCTTGGACCTGAAGTCACCATGGATCCCTACGTAAGGAGTTATGTACTTTGGTTTCGTCAAACGTCACCCGTAACTGGGTGGACTATAAAGGCGATTACTAGGTATATAACGAATTATGTAGATGGGATCTATCCCTCCCATATGACGGGAGCGACATCAGTATTCTTGATAGAGTGAGACCACTAAGTGCATGGCCATGCCCAAATGAGTCAACATTAGATGTTGAGCTCATTTGATCGAGTGAGTCTACTTGGAGTTCAAGATTTAGATTGATTAGAGGATGACACGGTCTATGCCTCATATTGATCAATCTAGATGTCTAGGATAGAAGGACACTTGTCATTATTTTGTGAGTAGTCACAATTGGTAGTCACAAGGTGATGTTGGATCTCGACATTTTTGTAACTTGGGTAGTAATGATGTGTTGCTAGATACCGCTCATTACTTATGCTCCTAAATGGGTTTAGGGCATTGCCAACGTTACAAGAACCTATAGGGTCACACACTTAGGACAATTAGATTGAGATTAGGTTCATATGATGAACCAAGAGGATTAGATTCATTTGATGAATCAAATTGGATTAAGAGTAATCCTAATTGGGCTAACTTGAGTTCGACTCAAGTTGATTCATGTATTTAATGAGTCTAATTTAGATTATGACTTTTTAAATCAATTTAATTTAATGAATTAGATTCATTATATTAAGTTGGCTCGAATCAAATGGTTGGATTAGATCAACCATGGTAGAGATTGAATCAAGTTTGACTTGATTAGAGAAGGAAGACCAAAGGTCAATTTTGACTTGACCTTTTGCCACCTCATTGGTGAGTTGGCATTAGGTGGACCAATGATGATATTCCACATCATCATGGATGCCACCTCATGGAAGTTACAAAGCCATTTTCTTATTAACTTCACATTAATTGCATTTAATGTGGAGTTACACTAGAAGAAAGTGGCCGGCCACTTTGTGAATGAATGTGAATTCATTTTTTCATTCAAGTGGTGTATCTTCCTCCTTCTTCCTCTCAAGCTCTCCCTCTCCCTCTCCTCCTTGCTTGGCCGAATCTCACCAAGGTGCTAGCACACCTTTGTGTGAGGTTTTCTCCACCTACGTGTCCGTGTGGATACTTCTAGAGGACCGGCGCTTGACGGTCTTGAGATCCGGCAACTCCTTGGACGAGCGGGATAAGCGAAAGGCACGCTTCGAAGGTATAACCCTTATCTAGTGTAGATCTAAAGGTTTTACAAACTCGTACAAGAAAAAAAAAAGTTTTTCGAAAAGTTTTGTTTCCGAATCTTTGCACGAGATCCTTGGCTTTGGGTGACTCGGGGTTTCCGCGACGTGAAAAAGCGGTTTTCGCGGCCCGACGAACCCAACAGTGGTATCAGAGCCACGTGCAAAGACTTGTACGAGTTCGTTTGTATTTTTATGAAAAATATACCTTCTGTGATTTTCTGTAAAAATTGAGTTTTTAGAGTTTTTATGATTAATTTTTCCGTAGAAGCGAAGCACAAGTGTCTCGGCACTTGTAGGCTTCGGCTACCGGAAAGTTTTCTTTTAAACGGCTTCGTTTTGCCCCAAATCCGTTTGGGACAGCGGGGTCGGGTGCCATTAGATCGTAAAGGAGCAACTCACGATGGTTCGATCGTGGGTAGGGGCATTGCCCCTAACCCCGCAAGGGAATTTTCTCCGCGATTGCACCCGCAATCGCTAAAAACGAACCCGCCGGGAAGATTTTTCCGAAACGGCAATGTCTCGACCCAAATCGTTTTGGGACAGCGGGTTTAGGCGCTGTTGGATCGCAAAGGAACCCTCGCAATGGTTAGATCGCGGGTAGGGGCGCTGCCCCTCGGCCCCGCAAGGGGATCCGTTCCGCGATTGCGCCCGAAACCGCTAAACTGGACCGCCGGGAAATTTTACTCATAAAAATTTTAAAAATTAATTTTAAAATTATAGAAAATTATGAAAATATATAATTTTGAATTATATATAAATTTTGTGATAGTCATGGCCCAAAAACCCAATATGATTGGTTGTGTTGTAATTCATAATACGGCCTGCGTGCCGTTATGTGTTTGCGCGTGTTGTATTATATTCGCGACCTGCGCGTCGTGCCTTCTCTTATATTCTTGTTGTAAATTAGATTTAGACTCGAATGTAACTCGAGTTTCAAATTGTAATGTACAAATTGGAGCGGTGGAGGGTCCACACGAGACGGAGTTCCGAGGCAGGCACGAGCAACACAAGGTGGTCAAAGGTAGGAGCTTGGAGAAGCTGTTGACCCTAGGTTGACCAATCGATTTTCTCATTGGCTTGAGAAGATTGTAGTAGGGCCATGACTAAATCACAAATAGATTAGTTAATTGCTTGTGTATGTGATGCATATTTAATAAATAGTTAATTAATTAGTGCCTTACGATTAGATTAGATCTAAGTCGTGCACATGATGCAACCTTGCGATTATATTAGATCTAAGTCATGCACAAGATGCATCTTTTTCGATTAGATTAGATCTCAATCGACTCAACTCTAATGCCTAACCGTGCCGTGATACCTATCACTACCTCGATCACATGTATTGTTGAATCTGCCAAAGCAGAGCAATACATATTATCTTGGTAGGGTACGGAGGGACATTCTTGGTCCCGCCTATCAACGCATGGGTGAATACAAACTCAATTAGATTGAGTATTCCTAGTTACTCGGTTGGATCGAGTCAACTATAGGCATTCTTCCAATAGTTGGAAAGGTAGGACAAAATCACGTTTATATTAACTCTCGGGCGTATTAGCCAAAGCTAACTCGAGTTTTAATATAAATGCGGATATTGATTCTATAAACAAGAGTTGCATAGAGATGTAATTGGTAATCGTTACTTACCGATCATACTAAGCCTTGGGCGTATTAGCCAAAGCTAACTCAAGGGTTAGTATGATGTGGATCTTGTCCCACAAGAATTTTAGTATTCAGTGGGAGCATCATTTAATTAAAGACCTAATTAAATGATTTTTAAAGAATATGATATTTATTTCTGCAAATTTTCTGTTGTAGATAACCATGACGTCAAACACGAATTCCTTCTCACTGCGATCTGTCCTTGAGAAGGACAAGCTCAACAGAGAAATACAAGAACTTGAGAATAGTTCTCACCAAACATACGTTCAGGAGCAGCCCATTCCGGAGGCACCTCCTGCCAATGCCCCACGAGACAAAGATGCTTACAAGAAGCATCAAGACGACACATTAGATGTGTCTTGTCTAATGCTCGCGACCATGAACTCGAGCTTGAAGCAACACGAGTTGATGGGCGCTACGATATGGTTGAGCATCTTCGCCAACTATATCAGGGACAAGCGAGGCATGAGAGATTTGAGATCTCTAAGGCACTATTTCAGTGCAAGATGTCGACGGGGCTCCTGAGGTCCTTATGTACTCAAGATGATTGGGTACATAGAGAACCTACAAAGACTGGGTTCCCACTTAGCCAAGAGCTGGCCACTGACTTGATCTTGCAGTCCTTGCCAGATAGCTATAGTCAATTCGTTCTCAACTATAACATGAACGAGATTGACAAGCCACTGCCCAAGCTACTTAGTATGTTACGAACTGCTGAGATTAACCTTAAGAAGGTTAAGCCCATTCTGATGGTCCAGAAGCACAAGGGCAAGCCCAAAGGTAAGGGAAAGTCCCAAACCATGGGCAAAGGCAAGCCAAAGGAGGGTCGCCAGGATGCTACCGCCCAGCCACCGGAAGAGGAACCGCAAGGTATACTTGAGGATCTTAAGAAGAAGCGATGAGACTTCAGGTATATATGTTATAGAAGTCAATCTATCTATTTCTACATCATGGGTATTAGATACTGGATGTGCTTCT
The DNA here is from genome assembly GCF_018446385.1 of Zingiber officinale. Taxonomy (NCBI): domain Eukaryota; kingdom Viridiplantae; phylum Streptophyta; class Magnoliopsida; order Zingiberales; family Zingiberaceae; genus Zingiber; species Zingiber officinale. Next base: position 82,858,378 of record NC_056002.1, read on the forward strand.
CACATTTGTACTGATGTGCAGGTGCTGAGAAATAGCAGAGCATTGGCAAAGGGCGAGGTGGACCTAGGAGTAGGCAATGGAGCACGGTTTGCTGCTGTTGCTGTAGGAACTTATCAGCAATCTCTGCCCTCTGGGCTTGTACTAGATTTAGATGATTGTTGTTATGTGTCTGCTCTTACTAAGAACATAGTTTCAGTTTCTTGTTTAGACAAGAAAGGATACTCTTTTATAATAAAAGACAAATGTTGTTCTGTTTATTTAAAAGATATGTTCTATTGTAGTGCACCACTAATAAACGGACTCTATATTCTAGACCTTGGGAGCCCTATTTATAACATAAATACCAAGAAGTTCAAGTCAAATGACCTGAACCAAACTTATCTCTGGCACTGTCGCTTAGGTCATATAAATGACAAGCTCTTATCCCAGCTCCATAAGGATGGTTTGCTGGACTCATTTGATTTTGAATCATATGAGATATGCGAGTCATGCCTACGAGGCAAGATGACCAAGACTCCCTTTAGTGGGCACAGCGAGAGAGCAACTGATTTGTTAGGACTCTTACATAGTGATGTATGTGGCCCTTTCAATGTTGCTGCTAGAAGCGGTTATAGATACATCATCACATTTACTGATGACTTCAGTAGATATGGTTATGTGTACTTGATGACACATAAGTCTGAATCCTTTGAAAAGTTCAAAGAATTCAAGAATGAAGTACAGAACCAGCTTGGCAAGAGTATTAAAATACTTCGATCAGATCGAGGTGGTGAATACTTAAGCCATGAGTTCCATGACTATTTAGCTGAGTGTGGGATTTTATCTCAACTCACTCCTCCTGGAACACCACAGTGGAATGGTGTATCCGAAAGGAGGAATCGTACCTTATTAGATATGGTACGATCTATGATGAGTCACACAGATCTTCCGACATATCTATGGGGATATGCTCTAGACACGGCAGCTTTCATTCTAAACCGAGTTCCATCCAAGGCCGTGATAAAGACACCATATAAGATATGGACCGAGCCCAGTGTCTTTCATGAGGATTTGGGGTAATGAGGCTTATGTACGACGCCAAGTCTCGGACAAATTAGGACCCAAACCGACAAGTGCTATTTCATCGGATATCCCAAAGAAACTAAGGGATATTACTTCAGCACAAGGTAGTTGTGGCAAAGACTGGGGTCTTTCTAGAAAGGGACTTTGTTTCTAGAAAGACTAGTGGGAGCACGTTCGATCTTGAAGAAGTTCAAGATGTGAACAATAGCACTGATGCCTCGATGGAAGTTGAACTGGAACCACAAAGTATTGTGGATGATGTTGTTCCACAAGGAGTTGAGGAACAACAACCAGTTCAAGTAGACATACCTCTTCGCAGATCTGATAGGGTACGTCGTCAGCCTGAGAGATACTCATTTCTCTTGTCTGACCATGATGACATTGTGCTCATAGAGGATGAGCCTACCACCTATCAAGAAGCTGTGATGAGACCAGATTCCAAGAAATGGCTAGAAGCCATGAGATCCGAGATGGAATCCATGTACACCAACCAAGTATGGACTTTGGTTGATCCACTTGAAGGGGTAAAACCCATTGGGTGCAAGTGGGTCTTTAAGAGAAAGACTGACATGGAAGGACCTATCTATAAGGGTCGCTTGGTAGCTAAAGGTTTCAAGCAGATTCATGGTATTGACTTTGATGAAACCTTTTCTCCAGTAGCGATGTTTAAGTCCATTCGGATCATGCTTGCTATTGCAGCCTACCATGACTATGAGATATGGAAGATGGATGTCAAAACCGCGTTTCTGAATGGAAACCTACTCGAGGATGTGTACATGAGACAACCTGAGGGTTTTGTAGATCCACAGCATACTAGTAGAGTATGCAAGCTGCATAGGTCCATTTATGGACTAAAGCAAACTTCTCAGAGCTGGAATCTTCGATTCGATGATGCGATCAAATAGTTTGGTTTCATCAAGAATGAAGATGAGCCTTGTGTCTACAAGAAGGTTGTAGGGGACATAGTTGTCTTCCTCATATTGTATGTGGATGACATACTACTCATTAGGAAGGACATCCCTATGCTTCAGTCTGTCAAGACATGGCTAGGGAGTTTCTTATCAATGAAGTACTTAGGTGAGGCATCCCGCATTCTAGGGATACAGATATATAGAGATAGATCTAAAAGATTACTTGGCCTAAGTCAGAGTACATACATTGACAAGGTACTCCTTCGGTTTGCCATGCAGAATTCCAAGAAGGGATTTCTGCCGATGTCACATGGCGTGAGTCTTTCGAAGACTCAAGGTCCCTCTTCTAGAGAGGAGAGAGACCGCATGGATCAGATCCCTTATGCCTCAGCCATAGGATCGATCATGTACGCTACTCGACCCGATGTCTCGTATGCTTTGAGCATGACGAGCAGATACCGCTAGGTGAAAGTCATCGATAGCGGTCAAAAATATTCTTAAGTACTTACGAAGGACTAGAGAATATTTCTTGATATATGGAGGCAATGATGAGCTAATCAGAAGGGTTACGATGATGCCGACCGATCGGTGATGATTACCGATCGCAGTGGTTCGATTTGGCATGAATGGTGGTGCACCGAAGAGTTCAAGCGATACAGTGATTCTACAACAGAAGCCGAGTATATTGCTGCATCAGAGGCAGCAAAGGAGCCAGTTTGGATCTGCAAGTTCATCACTGAACTTGGGGTGGTTCCTAGCATCGCTGACCCAGTTGAGCTCTATTGTGACAACAATGGAGCTATAGCACAGGCGAAGGAACCTCGCTCACACCAGCAGACCAAGCATATACTACAACGCTTCCATCTCATTCGAGAGATTATCGATAGAGCAGATGTGAAGATTTGCAGAGTACCTACAGAGGCTAACATCGCAGATCCCTTGACCAAGGCTTTGGCACAGAGGAAGCATGATGGTCACACTAGGTCTTTAGGCCTTAGAGCCTATACTGATTGGCACTAGTGCTAGTGGGAGATTGTTAGTTAGAGCCCTAGAGCCAATCATTTGATGATTGTATGGACTCATGTATATCATATTCTTGTATATTAATAAAGGCATTTGTTTGGTTATTATACTTATTTATATTAGTGTCAAATAAACTAAGTATAATAGCGTCCTTGAGTAGAAGGTTCATACCTATATCAATCGATTAGTTGAATCGATAGTGAGATGATATAGGGAACACTACTCTAAATCATTCCTAGTCGAGTATTAGCATTCAGGGACAATGTTAATACAATAAGACTAGCATGTAGGTCAGCTCGATGACTTGATCTCACAAGTCATGGATATAGAGATATCAAGCTGACACATGGGTATGCATTAGAGAATGTATACTGAATGACCCGCCATGAGAAAGTATCATGGATCGTTATATGAGTGTCATATACTTTCTCATGTGGCTATTAGTATGACTATTAGTCCTTGGACCTGAAGTCACCATAGATCCCTACGTAAGGAGTTATGTAATTTGGTTTCGTCAAACGTCACCCGTAACTGGGTGGACTATAAAGGCGATTACTGGGTATATAACGAATTATGTAGAGGGATGTGAGTGTTGTAGATGGGATCTATCCCTCCCATATGACGGGAGCGACATCGGTATTCTTGATAGAGTGAGACCACTAAGTGCATGGCCATGCCCAAATGAGTCAACATTAGATGTTGAGCTCATTTGATCGAGTGAGTTTACTTGGAGTTCAAGATTTAGATTGATTAGAGGATGACACGGTCTATGCCTCATATTGATCAATCTAGATGTCTAGGATAGAAGGACACTTGTCATTATTTTGTGAGTAGTCACAATTGTTAGTCACAAGGTGATGTCGGATCTCGACATTTTTGTAACTTGGGTAGTAATGATGTGTTGCTAGATACCGCTCATTACTTATGCTCCTAAATGGGTTTAGGGCATTGCCAACGTTACAAGAACCTATAGGGTCACACACTTAGGACAATTAGATGGAGATTAGGTTCATATGATGAACCAAGAGGATTAGATTCATTTGATGAATCAAATTGGATTAAGAGTAATCCTAATTGGGCTAACTTGAGTTCGACTCAAGTTGATTCATGTATTTAATGAGTCTAATTTAGATTATGACTTATTAAATCAATTTAATTTAATGAATTAGATTCATTATATTAAGTTTGCTCGAATCAAATGGTTGGATTAGATCAACCATGGTAGAGATTGAATCAAGTTTGACTTGACTAGAGAAGGAAGACCAAAGGTCAATTTTGACTTGACCTTTTGCCACCTCATTGGTGAGTTGGCATTAGGTGGACCAATGATGATATTCCACATCATCATGGATGCCACCTCATGGAAGTTACAAAGCCATTTTCTTATTAACTTCACATTAATTGCATTTAATGGGGAGTTACACTAGAAGAAAGTGGCCGGCCACTTTGTGAATGAATGTGAATTCATTTTTTCATTCAAGTGGTGTATCTTCCTCCTTCTTCCTCTCAAGCTCTCCCTCTCCCTCTCCTCCTTGCTTGGCCGAATCTCACCAAGGTGCTAGCACACCTTTGTGTGAGGTTTTCTCCACCTACATGTCCGTGTGGATACTTCTAGAGGACCGGCGCTTGACGGTCTTGAGATCCGTCAACTCCTTGGATGAGCGGGATAAGCGAAAGGCACGCTTCGAAGGTATAACCCTTATCTAGTGTAGATCTAAAGGTTTTAAAAACTCGTACAAGAAAAAAAAAGTTTTTCGAAAAGTTTTGTTTCCGAATCTTTGCACGAGATCCATAGCTTTGGGTGACTCGGGATTTCCGCGACGCGAAAAAGCGGTTTTCGCGGCCCGACGAACCCAACACTAGAGTTTATATGCTAGCTTACAAGGCGGATAATTTGGTCTCTGTGGGTTGCAAAGATTTTGATTTCCAATCGGATAGGGAGAATAGTAAGTCGACCTCGGAATTTTGTGTTTACTTTAGAAGGTGAAGTCATAACTATGGAAGGTTGATAAGCATAGGTGCTTTTTCGGACTCCACCATAAAAACTAAGTATATGGCAGCCTTTGAGGTAGCCATAAAAGAATATGGTTCAGATACTTCAAGATAGACTTAGATATGATTTCTGGTTTGCCCAAAATAATTTGGTACAGTAGCAAACTCGAAGAAACCATAAGTCCATAAGGCAAGTAAATACAATAGTGCGCAAGTACTACCCAATACGAGAAATCGTATAACGAGGAGAAGTTGTTGCCGCTTAGATTGCATCAAGTGATAACCTGGAAGATCCTTTCACTAAGGCCCTTAAGGCAAGAGCTTTTGATGAGCATGTTGAAGGGTTGGGAATCAGATGTATGGCAGTAAATATGGCAGTTTAGTCTTTTAGTATAAGTGGGAGATTGTTAGAGTGTATACTAAAAGCCTAGCTTTTGTATAAACATTTATTTAGAAATAAAAGAATCACATTAGTCAAATGTCTACATTTATGATAAATGTAGTTGTTCAATTAATTTATATTGTAGATAACATGGTGTGTGGTGTCACACACAGAGGATCATGTTATCAGCACCTTATAAATTATAAACAGTAGCTCACGACCAAGATGGAAAGGAACAAACCATTGGAAGGTCGTATGTAATTAGGTATTAGTTTATCTTAACTATATAATTACACTAGTACACTTAGAGTGTATTGAGTAGGACCATTAGAGGTCATTTCTTTTTATACTGACTTTATAAAGGAACAAAGACCTCACTTATTATGGAAGTGTGTGCTCTTAATCCTAATATAATAACAAGCACATATATTTGATATTTATTTATTTAATTTATCAATGAGTGAGATTTAGTTCGATAAATCAATAAGCCCGATAAGTTGGGAAATGATATCACTTATAGTGTGTGTTGTTGATTATAGAAGGAAACTGTGTCCTAGTGATCTAAGTTGAAAATGTCCCCAAGAGGAGCTCATAAGGATTGTCATGTTTAAACCCTACAGGTGGACTTAGTCTGACATGACGATAAGGTTGAGTGGTACTACTCTTGGAACTAGATATTAATTAAATGAGTTGTCAGTAACTCATTTAATTAATGGACATCTGATATCTTAAACACAGGGAGACTAACACACTCATAATAAGAAGGAGCCCAAAATGTAATTTGAGATTGATGCGGTAGTTCAATAATAATTCTTTAGTGGTATGAGTTATAATTGATGAAGTTAAGTTGTGTGTTCGGGGCGAACACGGGAAGCTTAATTTCATCGGGAGACCAAAACCAATTCCTCCTCTCGGTCCCTATCGTAGCCTCTTGTATATAGAGATTTATACCCACCTATACCCACCTTTCTACCCACCTTATAGTGGGCGGTCATGCTAGCTTGGAGCCCAAGCTAGGACCGACCAAAGCTATTGGTGGAGCCAATTATAGGTTGCCGGCCAAAGCTTGGGTCCCAAGCTTAGGTGGCCAACCACAAGAAAATAAAAAGGGATTTTTATTAAAATGACTTCTTATGTCGATATCATGGTTTTAAAAGAGAGTTTGAAGTTTAAATCTTTCATTTTATAGCTTTCTACAAAAGATTAAGAAAAGATTTGAAATCTTTCCTTATTTGTAGATTGAAAGGTGGATTTTAATTTTAAGAAAACTTTCCTTTTTTAACCATGTTCATGATTTAAAAAAGAGTTTAAAAATTAAATATCTCTTTTATAAGTTTCTACAAAATATTAAGAAAAGATTTGATATCTTTCCTTATTTGTAGATTGAAATGAGATTTTAATTTTTAGAGATAACTTTCCTTTTTGAAAATTATCCACATGTTTAAAAGAAAGATTTTAATTTATAAAATTTCCTCTTTATAATCTACTATGAAGGGAAAAATTATTGGAGAAATTTTTTATAAAATTTCCGGAAACAAATAAGAAGTTTTAATTTGTGTTTAAAATTTTATTTGCTTGGAGATTTGGTTGTGGCCGGCCATTATAATAATGAAAAGGTAATTGATTTTTAATTAAAATAAATTTTCTTTTTCATTGCAAAAGAATTAAGGAAGTTTTTATTAAATTTCCTTATTTGCCAAGACCAAGGATTATAAAAGAGGGGGAAGAGGTGCCTTCAAGACTAACGACTCTATTCTTTTTCTTCCTCTCTTTTTCTCCTTGGTGTGGCCGGCCATAGAGCTAGGAGAATAAGGAAAGAAAGGTGGTTGTGTTTCTAGCATCCCTTGGAGCTTGGTAGTGGTGGTCGGACCTCTATTTCTCTTGGAGAATTATGGTGGCCGAATCTTGCTTGGAGAAGAAGGTGGCTTAGGTGGATTCTCATCTCGGTAGATCGTTGCCCACATAACATCCGAGAAAAGAAGAGGAATACGGTAGAAGATCAAGAGGTTATTTGCTTACAAAGAAAGGTATAACTAGTAATTGTTTTCCGCATCATACTAGTTTTCTTTGTATAGTTATTTTTGGAAATACCAAACACAAGAGGCATATGATTCTAGAGTTTTCAGATTTGTTTCGATGTTGTGTTTCTTTTCTTTTATTTTTCAAATTTGTGATTCAATTGTTCTTTTTGGTTAATCTAGAGTTATTTAAGGAAATTAAATATTAACTTTCCTTAAAAGACTTTGTCTAGGCGGTGGTGGTTGCTCCCATATCCAAGAAGGCCATGTGCCTCGCCATGCAGTCCTGGAAGCCAATTTTGGAAATTAATATTTAATGGAATTAATAACATAGGTGGATTTGAATCAATAGTGTTAAGTTCCGCTTGCGATTCAAATCTAAACCATTAAGAACAGATAAGTTAAATTTGGAATCAATGATGTTAAGTTCCGTCTGCGATTCCTAATTTAACTTCTAAAGAACACACTAGGTTATTTAAGGAAAGGTTCGACACTTATACAAAAATTTTATACAGTGGAGCCGGTACGGTTTTCCTAGGACTAACCAACAATTGGTATTAGAGCTAGGGTTTGTCTCTGAGTGTTTGGTTTTCAAATTAGGTTATGCACATGTCATACATAATTTAGGCAGGATAATAGTAGGATGTGCTAACTTTGTGGTTGCAGTCTCCAACTATTATGGCTTATAGAAGTTGTGTGTGATTGGACCCTTGGACATGTCAAGGGCATTATTTTTGTATGTGCATGATTGTATGTAACTAATACAGCAGGAGCTGTATTAGCCTTAGGATTTTAGAATTTTATTTTCGATCTAGATTACATGTACATTCCTTCGTGGAATATAGGATCGATATATGTAAAATTCTATTTTTGTCGCGGATCGGATGCTTGCGAGGCGTGGTACTTTTGGAGCACCAGAGGCACAGCTGAATAACAAGCAAGATAGATACGACGACTCGACCCGGTGGTGGTGGCTAAAGAAGGCAGCAGCTAGGGTTGGAGCACGCAGAGAACAGTGACAGAAAAATGCCATAATAGTTGGAAAAATAATTTCCATATTTATTACTTTTATTTACTGTGATGTGTGTGTATGCATGTAATGTATGCTAGGATAGTTTAAAATTCCTCACTTTAAATAATTAAGTGGGAGAGAGATTTATTTTAATAAATTCAACGGTCTCCATTACTGGTTTGTAAGTGATGTAAACAAACTTGCGCGTTGGCTCTGAGTGTCTTCCTCCATATCCGATGAGTTTGTTTGCGGATCACTAGATCAAACTTCCATTTTAAATGACTATAGGAAATTAATTAAGAGCGCGTGATATTCCCCATCGGAATGGGCACAATCTTATTAATGGACTTAGTGTCAAGTAATGGTATACACTTAAGTACGTCTAATAGTATGCTCTCCATCGGAGTCACTGCTATTATTTGTGTGACCGAAGAAAACCAACTATTAATTTGTCAAATAAATAGGTTGACAAGATAATAAAATTAAAAACCCATCTTACAAATGTTTGATTTTGTAAACATCCACACTATCGTGGCATACAAAATTCACAGTGTTTGAAATAATTTTATTTGTCATAAAGATTTATTGGCAAGATAATTAATGGGTAAAACCCTCCTCTTACAAATGTTCAATTTTGTATACGTCCACACTATCGTGCCATGCAAAATTCACGGTGTTTGAGTTGTTGATGAATTTAAATAATATTGTTTGAGGAATCAATGTTATTTTTAATTCAAAAGTTTTGACCAAATATTTGATCAAAGACAGATCAACTATTAATTTTATTCATGATAAAGTAAAGTTGACGAGATTGTTAGCTAGAGCCCTAGAGCCAATCATTTGATGATTGTATTTTGGACTTGTTGTATCATATTCTATATAAATAAAGGCATTTGGTTTTTGGTTATTATACTTACTTGTATTGGTGCCAAATAAACTAAGTATAATAACGTCCTTGAGTAGAAGGTTCTTACCTATATCAATCGATTGGTTGAATCGATAGTGAGATGATATAGGGAACACTACTCTTAATCATTCCTAGTCGAGTATTAACATTCAGGGATAATGTTAATGCAATAAGACTAGCATGTAGGTCAACTCGATGACTCGATCTCACAAGTCATGGATATGGAGATATCAAGTTGACACATGGGTATGCATTGGAGAATGTATACTGAATGACCCGCCATGAGAAAATATCATGGATCGTTATCTGAGTGTCATATACTTTCTCATGTGGCTATTAGTATGACTACTAGTCCTTAGACCTGAAGTCACCATGGTTCCCTACATAAGGAGTTATGTACTTTGGTTTCGTCAAACGTCACCATAACTGGGTGGAATATAAAAGCGATTACTGGTATGTAACAAATTATGCAAAGGGATGTGAGTGATGTAGATGGGATCTATCCCTCCTATATGACGGGAGAGACATCGATATTCTTGATATAGTGAGACCACGAAGTGCATGGTCATGCCCAAATGAGTCAATATAAGATATTGAGCTTATTTGATTTAGTGAGTCTACTTGGAGTTCAAGATTTAGATTGATTAGAGGATGACACGGTCTATGCCTCACATTGATCAATTTAGATGTCTAGGATAGAAGGACACTTGTCATATATTGTGAGGAGTCACAATTAGTAGTCACAAGGTGATGTTGGATCTCAACATTCTTGTAACCTGGGTAGTAATGATGTATTACTAGATACCGCTCATTACTTATGCTTCTAAATGAGTTTAGGGGCATTGCCAACGTTACAAGAACCTATTAGGTCACACACAAAGAACAAGTGGATGGAGATTAGGTTCATATGATGAACCAAGAGGATTAGATTCATTTGATGAATCAAATTTGATTAAGAGTAATCCTAATTGGGTTAATTGAGTTGGACTCAAGTTGATTCATGTGTTCAATGAGTCTAATTTAGATTATGACTCATTGAATCAATTTAATTAAATGAATTAGATTCATTATATTAAATTGGTTTGAATTAAATGGTTGGATTAGATCAACCATGAGAGAGATTGAGTCAAGTTTGACTTGACTTGAGAGGAAGAGGAAAAGTCAAGTTTGACTTGACTATATGCCACATCATTTGTGATTTGGCAAGATTTGGACCAATGATGATGTTCCACATCATCATGGTGTGCCACCTCATGGAGGTTACAAGCCTCCATTCCATTTAATGTGGCCGTCCACATTAAATGAGTGGGAGTTACTCATGTGGCCGGCCACTCAAGAGGTGGAAAGGGAATGAATTTTTTTGATTAATGTGCATTCATTCCATCTTCCTCCTTGGCTCTCTTCTAGCTCTCTCTTCTTCCTTCTTCTCTAAGGTTGCCGTGGGCTTCATGCAAGTGAGAAAAAGGTGAGTGAGTTGAGTTCCAAGAAAATAGGGTGAAGTGAAGGTCACAATGGAGGGTACCTAGAGGAGTATATGAGATTCCTTTTTACTTTCTCTGCTTTCACCCTTTTAAATCCTACCCGAGTGCCCTAGAAAGTGCTAGCACACTTGTGGTGCTTTCTTCTCCATCCTTGAGTGTTAGGGAGCACTTCTTGTTCGTGTGGATACTACTAGAGGATTGTCTACGTTGACAATCTTGAGATCCGGCGTACCTTGGATGAGCGGGAACGCGAAGGGCTTCGCTTCAAAGGTATAAAAGTTTTTCTTTTGTAGATCTACTGTAGATCAAAGTTTTAAACTCGTACTCATATTTTCGAAAGTTTTTCTTCGCACGAGATCCATTGGCATGGGTGATTCGGGGTTTCCGCGACCCGAAAACGCGGTTTTCGCGGCCCGAAAAACCCAATAGTGGTATCAGAGCCACGTACGAAGGTGTGTACGAGTTTATTTTTTATTTTTATGAAAAATAGCTTCTGTGATTTTCTGTAAATTTAGGTTTTTTATAGTTTTTATGGGCATTTTTCTCGTAGAAGTGAAGCACAAGTGTTTCGGCACTTGTAGGCTTGCGCTACCGGGAAGATTTTTCCAAAACGGCTTGGTTTAGCCCCAAATCATTTTGGGATAGTGGGCTAAGGCGCTGTTAGTTGGCAAGGAACCCTCGCGATGGTTAGATCGCGGGTAGGGGTGCTGCCCCTGGCCCCGCAAGGGAATTCGTTCCGCGATTGCGCCCTAAAACCGCTAAACGGAACCGCCGGGAAAATTGTACCCGTAAAAATTGTAAAATTATAAAAAAAATTACAAAAAATTATAAAAATATATAATTTTGAATTATATATTAATTTTGTGATAGTCATGGCCCAAACGACCCAAATTGGATTTGGAAATGTGTTGTTATTCATAATACGACATGCGTGCCGTTATGTGATGTACGTGCTGTATTTATTTTTATTTTATTTTATTTTCACGACCTGTGCGTCGTGCCTTTCTCTTATATTCTGGTTGTAAATTAGATTGAGACTCGAATGTAACTCGATTTTCAAAATTGTAATGTAATTTTGAAGCGGTGGAAGGTCCACACGAGACGGAGTTACGAGGAGGGCGCGAGCAACACAAGGTGGTCAAAGGAAGAAGCTTGAGAAGCTGTTGACCTTAGGTTAACCATACGATCTTCTCATTGGCTTAAGAAGATCGTAGTAGGGCCATGACACAATCACAAAATAATTTAATTAATTGCTTATATGTATGTGATGCATGTTTAATTAAGTAGTTAATTAGTGCCTAGCGATTAGATTAGATCTAAATCATGCACATGATGCACCCCACGATTAGATTAGATCTAAATCAAGTATTTGATACGCATCATCATTTAGTTTAGATCTAAATCACGTCAACTCATAATGCCTACCATGCCATGATACCTACCACTACCTCGATCGCATGTTGTTGTTGAATCTGCCAAAGCAGAGCAACACATACTATCTTGGTAAGGTACGGAGGGACAATCTTGGTCCCGCCTATCAACACATGGGTGAGTACAACTCAATTAGATTGAGCTAGTTAACACAATTGGATCGAGTTTAAACTATAGGCATTATCCAATGGTTGGAAGATAGGTCAAAATCACGTTTATATTAACTCTCGGGCGTATTAGCCAAAGCTAACTCAAGTTTTAATATAAATGCGGATCTTGATCCTATAAACAAGAGTTGCATAGAGATGTAATTGGTAATCGTTACCTACCGATCATACTAAGTCTTGGGCGTATTAGCCAAAGCTAACTCAAGGGTTAGTATGATGTGGATCTTGTCCCACATGAATTATAGAATTTAGTGGGAGCATCATTTAGTTAAAGGCCTAATTAAATGATTAAGAATATGATATTTATTTTCTGCATTTTTCTATTGTAGATTACCATGACGTCGAATACGAACACCTTCTCCCTGCGATATGTCCTCGAGAAGGACAAGCTCAACGGAGCAAACTTCCTGGACTGGTACAGGAACCTGAGAATAATTCTCACCCAAGAACGTAAACTGTACGTTCTGGAGCAGCCCATTCCGGAGGCTCCTCCTGCCTCTAACACGCGAGCAGACCGAGATGCTTACAAGAAGCATCAAGATGACGCATTAGATGTGTCCTGTCTTATGCTCGCGACCATGAACTCTGAGCTTTAGAAGCAACATGAGTTGATGGGCGCTTACGATATGGTTGAACATCTTTGTCACCTATATCAAGGACAAGCAAGGCACTGGAAGAGGAACTCCAAAGAATACCTGGAAGACCTTAAGAAGAAGAGAAATAAGATTTCTACTTCAGGTATACATGTTATAGAAGTCAACCTCTCTATTTCTTTATCGTGGGTATTAGATACCGGATGTGCTTCGCACATTTGTACTAATGTACAAGCGCTGAGAAATAGCAGGGCATTAACGATCGAGTAGGCAATGGAGCACGGGTTGCTGCTATTGTTGTAGGAACTTACTATCTATCTCTACCCTCTGGGCTTGTACTAGAATTAGATGATTGTTGTTATGTGCATGCCTTGACTAAGAACATAATTTCAGTTTCTTGTTTGCACAAGAAAGGATTCTCGTTTACAATAAAGAACAAATGTTGTTCCGTCTATTTAAACGATATGTTCTATTGTAGTGCACCTCTGATAAACGGACTCTATATTCTAGACCTTGAAAGCCCTATCTATAACATAAATACCAAGAGATTCAAGTCAAATGACCTGAACCAAACCTACCTCTGGCACTATCGCTTAGGTCATATAAATGACAAGCGCTTATCCCAGCTCCATAAGGATGGTTTGCTGGACTCATTTGATTTTGAATCATATGAGATATGTGAGTCATGCCTACGAGGCAAGATAACCAAGACTCCCTTTAGTGGGCACAGCGAAAGAGTGACTGATTTGTTATGAATCATACATAGTGATGTATGTGGCCCTTTCAATGTCGCTGCTAGAGGCAGTTATAGGTACTTAATCACATTTACTGATACTTCAGTAGATATGGTTATGTGTACTTGATGACACATAAGTCTGAATCCTTTGAAAAGTTCAAAGAATTCAAGAATGAAGTACAGAACCAGCTTGGCTAGAGTATTAAAATACTTCGATCAGATCGAGATGGAGAATACCTTAGCCATGAGTTTTGTGACTACCTAGCTGAGTGTGGGATTCTATCCCAACTCACTCCTCCTGGAACACCACAGTGGAATGGTGTATCCGAAATGAGGAATCGTACCCTATTAGATATGGTGTGATCTATGATGAGTCACACAGATCTTCCGACATACCTTTGGGGTTATGCTCTAGACACGGCAGCTTTTATACTCAACCGAGTTCCATCCAAGGCCGTGATAAAGACACCATATAGGATATGGACTGGGAGAGATGCTCAGGTGTCTTTAATGAGGATTCGGGGTTGTGAGGCTTACATTAGACGTCAAGTCTCAGACAAATTAGGACCCAAATCTGACAAGTGCTATTTTATTGGATATCCCAAGGAAACTAAGGGATATTACTTCTACATTCCCAGTCAGCACAAGGTAGTTGTGGCAAAGACTGGGGTCTTTCTAGAAAGGGACTTTGTTTCTAGAAAGACTAGTGGAAGCGGGTTCGATCTTGAAGAAGTTCAAGATGCGAACAATAGCACTGATGCCTCGATGGAAATTGAACTGGAACCACAAAGTGTTGTGGATGATGTTGTTCCACAAGGAGTTGAGGAACAACAACCAGTTCAAGTAGACATACCTCTTCGCAGGTCTGACGTCGTCAGCCGAGAGATACTCATTTCTCTTGTCCGACCATGATGACATTGTGCTCACAGAGGATGAGCCTACCACCTATCAGGAAGATGAGACCAGATTTCGAGAAATGGCTAGAGGCCATGAGATCCGAATGGAATCCATGTACACCAACCAAGTATGGACCTTGGTTGATCCACCAAGGGGTAAAACCCATTGGGTGTAAGTGGGTCTTTAAGAGAAAGACCGATGGATGGACTTATCTATAAGGGTCGCTTGGTAGCTAAAGGTTTCAAGCCGATTCATGGTATTGACTATGATGAAACCTTGTAGCGATGTTTAAGTCCATTCGGATCATGCTTGCTATTACACCATGATTACGAGATCGGCAGATGGATGTCAAAACCGTGTTTCTGAATGGAAACCTACCGAGGATGTGACACAACCCGAGGGTTTTGTAGATCCACGGCATACTAGCAGAGTATGCAAGCTGCATAGGTCCATTTATGGACTAAAGCAAGCTTCTCGGAGCTGGAATCTTCGATTCAATGATGCAATCAAATAGTTTGGTTTCATCAAGAATGAAGATGAACATTGTGTCTTCAAGAAGGTTGTAGGGGACATAGTTGTCTTCCTCATATTGTATGTGGATGACATACTACTCATTGGGAAGGACATCCCTTTGCTTCAGTCTGTCAAGACCTGGCTAGGGAGTTGCTTCTCAATGAAGGACTTAGGTGAGGCATCCCGCATTCTAAGGATACAGATCTATAGAGATAGATCTAAGAGATTGCTTGGCCTAAGTCAGAGTACATACATTGACAAGGTACTCCTTCGGTTTGCCATGCAGAACTCCAAGAAGGGATTTCTGCCGATGTCATATGGCGTGAGTCTTTCGAAGACTCAAGGTCCCTCTTCTAGAGAGGAGAGAGACCGCATGGATCATATCCCTTACGCCTCTGCCATAGGATCTATCATGTACGCCATGCTATATACTCGTCCTGATGTCTCGTATGCTTTGAGCATGACGAGCAGATACCAGTCAGATCCAGGTGAAAGTCAGTGGATAGCGGTCAAGAATATTCTTAAGTACTTAATAAAAGGACTAAAAAATATTTCTTGATATATGGAGGCGATGACGAGCTAGTTGTAAAGGGTTACAGTGATGCTACCTTCCAGACCGACCAGGATGATTATCGATCGCAGTCAGGGTTCGTGTTTTGCATAAATGGTGGTGTTGTGAGCTGGAAGAGTTCGAAGCAGGACACAGTAGCTGATTCTACAACAGAGGAAGAGTATATTGCTGCATCAGAGGCAGCAAAGGAGGCAGTTTGGATCCGCAAGTTCATCACTGAACTTGGGGTGGTTCCTAGCATAGCTGACCCTATTGAGCTCTATTGTGACAATAATGGAGCTATAGCACAGCCTAAGGAACCTCGCTCACACCAGCGGACCAAACACATACTACGGCGCTTCCATCTCATTCGAGAGATTATCGACAGAGGAGATGTGAAGATTTGCAGAGTACCTACAGAGGCTAACATCACAGATCCCTCGACCAAGGCTTTGGTATAGAGAAAGCATGATGGTCACACTAGGTCATTGGGGCTTAGAGCCTACACTATTTGGCACTAGTGCTAGTGGGAGATTGTTAGCTAGAGCCCTAGATCCAATCATTTGATGATTGTATTTTGGACTTGTTGTATCATATTCTATATAAATAAAGACATTTGGTTTTTGGTTATTATACTTACTTGTATTGGTGCCAAATAAACTAAGTATAATAACGTCCTTGAGTAGAAGGTTCTTAACTATATCAATCGATTGGTTGAATCGATAGTGAGATGATATAGGGAACACAACTCTTAATCATTCCTAGTCGAGTATTAACATTCAGGGACAATGTTAATGCAATAAGACTAGCATGTAGGTCAACTCGATGACTCGATCTCACAAGTCATGGATATGGAGATATCAAGTTGACACATGGGTATGCATTGGAGAATGTATACTGAATGCCCCGCCATGAGAAAGTATCATGGATCGTTATATGAGTGTTATATACTTTCTCATGTGGCTATTAGTATGACTACAAGTCCTTAGACCTGAAGTCACCATGGTTCCCTACATAAGGAGTTATGTACTTTGGTTTCGTCAAACGTCTCCCGTAACTTGGTGGACTATAAAGGCGATTACTGGGAATGTAACAAATTATGTGGAGGGATGTGAGTGATGTAGATGGGATCTATCCCTCCTATATGACGGGAGAGACATCGATATTCTTGATAGAGTGAGACCACGAAGTGCATGGTCATGCCCAAATGAGTCAATATAAGATATTGAGCTCATTTGATTTAGTGAGTCTACTTGGAGTTCAAGATTTAGATTGATCAGAGGATGACACGGTCTATGCCTCACATTGATCAATCTAGATGTCTAGGATAGAAGGACACTTGTCATATATTGTGAGGAGTCACAATTAGTAGTCACAAGGTGATGTTGGATCTCAACATTCTTGTAACCTGGATAGTAATGATGTATTGCTAGATATCGCTCATTACTTATGCTTCTAAATGAGTTTAGGGGCATTACCAACATTACAAGACCCTATTGGGTCACACACAAAGAACAAGTGGATGGAGATTAGGTTCATATGATGAACCAAGAGAATTAGTTTCATTTGATGAATCAAATTGGATAATTTAGATTATGACTCATTGAATCAATTTAATTAAATGAATTAGATTCATTATATTAAATTGGCTTGAATTAAATGGTTGGATTAGATCAACCATGAGATAGATTGAGTCAAGTTTGACTTGACTTGAGAGGAAGAGGAAAAGTCAAGTTTGACTTGACTATATGCCACATCATTTGTGATTTGGCAAGATGTGGACCAATGATGATGTTCCACATCATCATGGTGTGCCACCTCATGGAGGTTCCAAGCCTCCATTCCATTTAATGTGGCCGGCCACATTAAATGAGTGGGAGTTACTCATGTGGTCGGCCACTCAAGAGGTGGAAAGGGAATGAATTTTTTTGATTAATGTGCATTCATTCCATCTTCCTCCTTGGCTCTCTTCTAGCTCTCTCTTCTTCCTTCTTCTCTAAGGTTGCCATGGGCTTCATGCAAGTGAGAAAAAGGTGAGTGAGTTGAGTTCCAAGAAAATAGGGTGAAGTGATGGTCACAAAGGAGGGTACCTAGAGGAGTAAACGAGATTCCTTTTTACTTTCTCTCCTTTCTCCCTTTTAAATCCTACCCGAGAGCCCTAGAAAGTGCTAGCACTCTTGTGGTGCTCTCTTCTCCATCCTTGAGTGTTAGTGAACACTTCTTGTTCGTGTGGATACTACTAGAGGATTCTCTACGTTGACAATCATGAGATCCAACGTACCATGGACGAGCGGGAACGCGAAGGGCTTCGCTTCGAAGGTATAAAAGTTTTTCTTTTGTAGATCTATTGTAGATCAAAGTTTTAAACTCGTACTCATATTTTCGAAAGTTTTTCTTCGCACGAGATCCAGTGGCATGGGTGATTTGGGGTTTCCGCGACGCAAAAACGTGGTTTTCGCGGCCCGAAAAACCCAACAGAGATAATAAAATTAATGGATAAAATCTCCTCTTTGATTTTGTATACGTCCACACTATCGTGGCATACAAAATTCATGGGGATTTTAAGGAGTTGGTCTTGACCAAATATTTGTGTGATTCTTAGTATTTAAAATGTTTGTCAATCCCCTAGTTGTTATACTATAGAAAAGACTTAGTAACCCCAATTATAATGATTGGAAATAGGACTTGGACATTATGGTAGACTGTCCTCTTAAAACTAAGAACAATATAGGTGTATTTTAGTTGATACATATTTAGTAGTGTTATCTACCAGTATCTGGTGTGTAGATATATGAACCATTGATCTTGTCAGTAATTCATTGCAGGGGTTCCAAGAAACACGACAACTATATAAATCACCGTCCACATGGGGCACTGCAGTAAAAGTAGCAGCTGTTGCAGTGAGAGATGTTTATCCTCTGACAGGAATAAAATATGGATTTTCAGAAATTGTCTTTACGAACTAAGTTTAGAAAGAACCTGATTTCAGTTTCTAAACTATTAAAGAATAGATATTGTGTCTATTTTGATAATAAAGTTGTTATCGGGAAAATAGAAAAGGTATCTGTTCTGGTACATTGGTTGGCAATTTATAAATCCAATAACTCCCATGATGCAATAAATGGAAATTAATAGCATATCTTCTAACTTTAATAAGAGAAAGGAACCTTCGGAAGTGGACCAATCACATCTTTGGCAGTCTAAGGCTAGGTTATATTAACTTGAGTAGGATTCAAAGGATAAAAACCAATGAACTCTTGGGTTCATTAGTAGTGGAAATCTTTCCAACCTGCGAGTCTTATTTGGAAGGAAAAATAACCAAGAAGCTTTTAAGTCTAAGGGTATGGAGGCAAAGATATGTTGGAATTGATTCATTCTGATTAGTGTAGACTTTTGATTATCCAGGTAAGAGGTTGTTTCAAATATTTCGTCTCTTTTATAGACGACTATTCGAGATAAGAATACATTTACTTGTTGCGCCGCAAGTCTAAGTGCTTTGATTAGATCAAAGAGTACTAGGCTAATGTGGAGTAACGTCAAGGTAAAAGTATCAAGACACTACGGTTAGATCGTAGTGGCGAGCACCTCTTAGGAGAGTTTAGGAGTCACTTATTAGAAGTCGGGATTCAATCCCAACTAATTACACCTGGTACACCCCAACAGAATGGTGTAGTAAAAAGAAGGTATAAGACTCTTATGGAATAATTAGATAGATGATATGTTATTCAGAAAATTACCAAATTCATTTTAAGGATATACACTGGAAACGAAAGTGAACATAGTACCTTCTAAGTCAGAACTCTCTACTTCCATAGAATTGCAGAATGGGCGTAAGCCTAGTCTAAAGCATATTCAGATTTGGGTGGTCTAGCACATGAGAGACACTGATAAGTTGAACATAAGTTCACTTGTTTGTGAGTTATCCTACAAAAACGAAAAGAGGTTTATAGTCCTTAAAATCAGAAGGTCATTGTTGGCACCAACGCCCTATTTTAGAAAAGGACTGTACTATGAACCATAAGCCCATAAGTAAATTTGTTCTTAAGAAAATAATAAAGGATATGTCTAATCTAGTACCAATTGTACAAGATGAAATCTCACAATAAACTGCAACACGTATCACAATTGATACACAACAACAGACAGTGTCTTGTCGTAGTGGGAGGGTTGTGAGGCAACCTGAGAGATTCATGTTTTTGGGAGAGTATTCAGACTTGATCCCGAGTAAACATGAACCTAATCCCCAGACATATGACGAAGCACTCCAAGATAAAGATGCAACATCTTTGCAAAATGCAATGAATACAGAATTAGAATATATGTATTCTAATAAAGTCTGGGAGCTTGTAGAATCACCAAATGGTGTAAAATCCATTAAGTGAAAATAGGTCTACAATAGGAAAAGAGGATAGACGGGAAGGTGGAAACTTTCAAAGCAAGGTTTGTTGAAAAAGGAGACTTTTTACCTGTAGTCATGCTTAAGTCTATCCGGATTCTTTTATCTATTATGAGATTTGGCAAGTGGATGACAAGACAGCTTTCCTTAATGGAAATCTTGAAGAAAGCATCCATATAAAGCAACCAGTAGGGGTTTATTGCAAAGGGTAAAGAGCATTTTATGGACTGAAGCAAAGCTTCAATGTCTTGGACATCTGGTCTAATGAAATAAACCAGACCTATGGAATTATTTAGTGACCGGATAAGTCTTGTGCATACAAGAAATGTGATGGAAACGTGGTGGTATTTCTTGTACTATACGTAGATGACATTTTTAGTAGTTGGAAAAAATATCAAAGTGTTGTCAGAAGTAAGGGTACGGTTGTCCAAGTAATTCGATATGAAGGACTTGGGAGAATGCGCACATATTCTGCTATCAAGAATCGCAAGAAAAGAATATTATGCTTATCCCAAGCTTCATGTATCGAAAGAATTCTTGTTTGTTTTAAGCATGCAAAACTCCAAGAAAGGTTTCTTACCTTTTTAGCATAGTGTAACTTTATCTAAAGAGATGTCTCCATAGACATCAAAGGAGATAGAGGAAATGAAGGCAATCCCTTATGCTTCGACTGTCAGAAGGCTAATGTATGCTATACACGAGATCAGAAGTCTATTTTGCGAAGGGCATAGTCAGTAGATATCAAAGTAACCCTGGACAAGGACATTGGTGTTGGGTTCTTCGAGCCGCGAAAATCGCTTTTTTCGCGTCACGGAAACCCCGAGTCACCTAAAGCCGTAGATCCGTGCAAAGATTCGTAAACAAAACTTTTTCGAAAAACTTTTTCTTGTACGAGTTTGTAAAACTTTAGATCTACACTAGATGAAAGTTATACCTTCGAAGCGAAGCCCTTCGCGTTCCCGCTCGTCCAAATGATGCCGGATCTCAAGACCGTCAAGTGTCGGTCCTCTAGAAGTATCCACACGGACATACTAGATGGAGGTGACCAAAAACCAAGGTGTGCTAGCACCTATGTGGTTCGGCCAAGGAAGGAGGAGAGGGAAAGGGAGAGCTTGAGAGGAAGAACACAAGGAAGAAGGAGTTACACCACTTGAATGGGAAAATCAGTTCACACCCCAAAACCAAGTGGCCGGCCACTTTCAAAAACTCACAAATTAATTGCATTAATTGCAATTAATATGAAACCATTAAGAGAGTGGCTTTGTAACTTCCATGAGTTGGCACCCATGATGATGTGGAACATCATTATTGGTCCACCTAATGCCAACTCACCAATGAGGTGGCAAAAGGTCAAGTCAAAATTGACCTTTGGTCTTCCTTCTCAAGTCAAGTCAAACTTGACTCAATCTCTACCATGGTGGATCTAATCCAACCATTTGATTCGAGCCAACTTAATATAATGAATCTAATTCATTAAATTAAATTGATTCAATGAGTCAAAATCTAAATTAGACTCATTTAACACATGAATCAACTTGAGTCGAACTCAAGTTAGCCCAATTAGGATTACTCTTAATCCAATTTGATTCATCAAATGAATCTAATCCTCTTGGTTCATCATATGAACCTAATCCCCATCTAATTGTCCTTAGTGTGTGACCCTATAGGTTCTTGTAACGTTGGCAATGCCCTAAACCCATTTAGGAGCATAAGTAATGAGCGGTATCTAGCAACACATCATTACTACCCAAGTTACAAGAATGTCGAGATCCGACATCACCTTGTGACTACCAATTGTGACTACTCACAAAATAATGACATGTGTCCTTCTATCCTAGACATCTAGATTGATCAATGTGAGGCATAGACCGTGTCATCCTCTAATCAATCTAAATCTTGAACTCCAAGTAGACTCACTCGATCAAATGAGCTCAACATCTAATATTGACTCATTTGGGCATGGCCATGCACTTAGTGGTCTCACTCTATCAAGAATACCGATGTCGCTCCCGTCATATGGGAGGGATAGATCCCATCTACATCACTCACATCCCTCTACATAATTCGTTATATACCCAGTAATCGCCTTTATAGTCCATCCAATTACGGGTGACGTTTGACGAAACCAAAGTACATAACTCCTTATGTAGGGATCCATGGTGACTTCAGGTCTAAGGACTAATAGTCATACTAATAGCCACATGAGAAAGTATATGACACTCATATAACGATCCATGATACTTTCTCATGGCGGGTCATTCAGTAT
Source organism: Zingiber officinale (assembly GCF_018446385.1). NCBI lineage: Eukaryota > Viridiplantae > Streptophyta > Magnoliopsida > Zingiberales > Zingiberaceae > Zingiber > Zingiber officinale. The sequence goes on from NC_056002.1 coordinate 82,880,715, forward strand.
ACATTCTCTAATGCATACCCATGTGTCAGCTTGATATCTCTATATCCATGACTTATGAGATCAAGTCATCGAGCTGACCTACATGCTAGTATTATTGTATTAACATTGTCCCAGAATGCTAATACTCGACTAGGAATGATTTTGAGTAGTGTTCCCTATATCATCTCACTATCGATTCAACTAATCGATTGATATAGGTATGAACCTTCTACTCAAGGACGCTATTATACTTAGTCTATTTGGCACTAATATAAATAAGTATAATAACCAAACAAATGCCTTTATTAATATACAAGAATATGATATACATGAGTCCATACAATCATCAAATGATTGGCTCTAGGGCTCTAACTAACAATTGGACTGCAGTAAAGCATATATTGAAGTACCTTAGAGGCACTAGAGATTATATGCTAGCTTACAAGGCGGATAATTTGGTCCCTGTGGGTTACACAAATTTTGATTTCCATTCGGATAGGGACAATAGTAAGTCAACCTTGGGTTTTTGTGTTTACTTTAGGAGGTGAAGTCATAACTATGGAAGGTTGATAAGCATAGGTGCTTTTTTGGACTCCACCATAAAAGCTGAGTATATGGCAGCCTCTAAGGTAGCCATAAAAGCAGTATGGCTCAGATACTTCAAGATAGACTTAGATATGATTTTTGGTTTGCCCAAAATAATTTGGTGCAGTAGCAAACTCGAAAAACCATAAGTCTATAAGGCAAGTAAACACAATAGAGCGCAAGTACTACCCAATACGAGAAATCGTATAACAAGGAGAAGTTGTTACCGCTTAGATTGCACCAAGTGATAACCTGGAAGATCCTTTCACTAAGGCCCTTAAGGCAAGAGCTTTTGATGAGCATGTTGAAGGGTTGGGAATCAGATGTATAGCAGCTGATAAGGCAGCTTAGTCTTTTAGTATATGTGGGAGATTGTTAGAGTGTATACTAAAAGCCTAGCTTTTGTATAAACATTTATTTAGAAATAAAATAATCACATTAGTCAAATGTCTACATTTATGATAAATGTAGTTGTTCAATTAATTTATATTGTAGATAATATGGTGTGTGGTGTCACACACAGAGGATCATGTTATTAGCAACTTATAAATTATAAACAGTAGCTCACGACCAAGATGGAAAGGAACAAACCATTGGAAGGTCAGAGTGTAATTAGGTATTAGTTTATCTTAACTATATAATTATACCAGTACACTTAGAGTATATTGAGTAAGACCATTAGAGGTCATTTCTTTTTATACTGACTTTATAAAGGAACAAAGACCTCACTTATTATGGAAGTGTGTGCTCTTAATCCTAATATAATAACAAGTACATATATTTGATATTTATTTCTTTAATTTATCAATGAGTGAGATTTAGTTCGATAAATCAATAAGCCCGATAAGTTGGGAAATGATATTACTTATAGTGTGTGTTGTTGATTATAGAAGAAAACTGTGTCCTAGTGATCTAGGTTGATAATGTCCCCAAGAGGAGCTCATAAGGATTGTCATGTTTAAACCCTGCAGGTGGACTTAGTCCGACATGACGATAAGGTTGAGTGGTACTACTCTTGGAACTAGATATTAATTATGTGAGTTGTCAGTAACTCATTTAATTAATGGACATCTGATATCTTAAACACAGGGAGACTAACACACTCATAATAAGGAGCCCAAAATGTAATTTGGGATTGGTGCGTTAGTTCAATAATAATTCTTTTGTGGTATGAGTTATTATTGATGAAGCTAAGTTGTGTGTTCGGGACGAACACGGGAAGCTTAATTTCATCGGGAGACCAAAACCAATTCCTCCTCTCGGTCCCTATCGTAGCCTCTTGTATATAGAGATTTATACCCACCTATACCCACCTTTCTACCCACCTTAAGGTGGGCGGTCAAGCTAGCTTGGAGCCCAAGCTAGGGCCGGCCAAAGCTATTGGTGGAGCCAATTATAGGTGGCCGGCCAAAGCTTGGGTCCCAAGCTTAGGTGGTCGACCACTAGAAAATAAAAATGGATTTTTATTAAAATTATTTCTTATGTGTATATCATGGTTTTAAAAGATAGTTTGAAATTTAAATCTTTTATTTTATAGCTTTCTACAAAAGATTAAGAAAAGATTTGAAATCTTTCCTTATTTGTAGATTGAAAGGTGGATTTTAATTTTAAGAAAACTTTCCTTTTTTAACTATGTTCATGATTTGAAAAAGAGTTTAAAAATTAAATATCTCTTTTATAAGTTTCTACAAAAGATTAAGAAAGATTTGATATCTTCCCTTATTGTAGATTGAAAAGAGATTTTAATTTTTAGAGATAACTTTTCTTTTTGAAAATTATCCACATGTTTAAAAGAAAGATTTTAATTTATAAAATTTCCTTTTTATAATCCACCATGAAGGGAAAAATTATTGAAGAAATTTTTTATAAATTTCCGGAAACAAATAAGGATGTTTTAATTTGTGTTTAAAATTTTATTTGCTTGGAGATTTGGTTGTGGCCGGCCATTATAATAAAGAAAAGGGAATTGATTTTTAATTAAAATAAATTTTCTTTTTCATGGCAAAAGAATTAAGGAAGTTTTTATTAAATTTCCTTATTTGCTAAGACCAAGGATTATCAAAGAGGGGGTAGAGGTGCCTTCAAGGTTAACGTCTCTATTCTTTTTCTTCCTCTCTTTTTCTCCTTGGTGTGGCTGGCCCTAGAGCTAGGAGAAGAAGGAGAGAAAGGAGGCTTTGTTTCTAGCATCCCTTGGAGCTTGGTGGTGGTGGCCGGACCTCTATTTCTCTTGAAGAATTATGGTGGTCGAATCTTGTTTGGAGAAGAAGGTGGCTTAGGTGGATTCTCATCTCGGTAGATCGTTGCCCACACAACATCCGGGATAAGAAGAGGAATATGGTAGAAGATCAAGAGGTTATTTACTTACAAAGAAAGATATAACTAGTAATTGTTTTCCGCATCATACTAATTTTCTTTGTATAGTTATTTTTGGAAATACCAAACACAAGAGGCATATAATTCTAGAGTTTTCAGATTTATTTCGAAGTTATGTTTCTTTTCTTTTATTTTTTGAATTTGTGATTCAATTGTTCTTTTTGGTTAACCTAGAGTTATTTAAGGAAATTAAATAATAACTTTCCTTAAAAGGCTTTGTCTAGGCGGTGGTGATTGCTCCCATATCCAAGAAGGCCATGTGCCTCGCCATGCAGTCCTGGAAGCCAATTTTGAAAATTAATATTTAATGGAATTAATAACATAGGTGGATTTGAATCAATAGTGTTAAGTTCCTATTGCGATTCAAATCTAAACTATTAAGAACAGATAAGTTAAATTTGGAATCAATGATGTTTAAGTTCCGTCTGCGATTCCTAATTTAACTTCTAAAGAACACACTAGGTTATTTAAGGAAAGGTTCGACACTTATACAAAAATTTTGACAGTGGAGCCAGGTACGGTTTTCCTAGGACTAACCAACACTTCATTCTTGAATTCTTTGACTTTTCAAAGGATTCTGACTTATGTGTTATCAGGTACACATAACCATATCTACTGAAGTCATCAATAAATGTAATGAAGTACCTATAACCACCTCTGGCAGCGACATTGAAAGGGCCACATACATCACTATGTATAAGTCCTAACAAGTCATTCGCTCTCTCACTGTGTCCACTAAAGGGAGTCTTCGTCATCTTGCCTAGAAGGCATGACTCGTATGTCTCATATGATTCAAAATCAAATGAGTCCAGCAAACCATCTTTATGGAGCTGGGATAAGCATTTGTCATTTATATGACCTAAGCGATAGTGCTAGAGATAGATTTGGTTCATGTCATTTGACTTGAACCCCTTGGTACTTATGTTATAGATAGGGTTCTCAAGGTATAGAATATAGAGTCCATTAATCAGAGGTGCACTACAATAGAACATATCATTTAAATAAACTGAACAACATTTGTTCTTTATTATAAATGAAAAGCCTTTCTTGTCTAAACAAGAAACTGATATAATGTTCTTAGTCAAAGTAGGCACATAACAACAATTATCCAATTCTAGTACAAGCCCAGAGGGCAGAGATAGATGATAAGTTCCTACAGCAACTGCAGCAACCCGTGCTCCATTTGTTAGTTAGAGCCCTAGAGCAAATCATTTGATGATTGTATTATGGACTTGTTGTATCATATTCTTATATATATAAAGGAATTTGTTTTGGTTATTATACTTACTTGTATTTGTGCCAAATAAACTAAGTATAATAGCATCCGTGAGTAGAAGGTTCTCACCTATTTTAATCGGTTAGTTGAACCGATAGTGAGATGATATAGGGAACACTACTCTTAATCATTTCTATACGAGTATTAACATTCAGGGACAATGTTAATGCAATAAGACTAGCATGTAGGTCAACTCGATGGCTTGATCTCACAAGTCATGGATATAGAGATATCAAGTTGACACATGGGTATGCATTAGAGAATGTATACTGAATGACCCGTCATGAGAAAGTATCATGGATCGTTATATGAGTGTCATATATTTTCTCATGTGGCTATTAGTATGACTACTAGTCCTTAGACCTGAAGTCACCATGGTTCCCTACATAAGGAGTTATGTACTTTGGTTTCTTCAAACGTCTCCCGTAACTGGGTGGACTATAAATGCGATTACTGGGTATGTAACAAATTATGTGGAGGGATGTGAGTGATGTAGATGGGATCTATCCCTCCTATATGACGGGAGAGACATCGATATTCTTGATAGAGTGAGACCACTAAGTGCATGGTCATGCCCAAATGAGTCAATATAAGATATTGAGCTCATTTGATTTAGTGAGTCTACTTGGAGTTCAAGATTTAGATTAATCAGAGGATGACATAGTCTATGCCTCACATTGATCAATTTAGATGTCTAGGATAGAAGGACACTTGTTATATATTGTGAGGCGTCACAATTAGTAGTCACAAGGTGATGTTGGATCTCAACATTCTTGTAACCTGGGTAGTAATGATGTGTTGCTAGATACCGCTCATTACTTATGCTTCTAAATGAGTTTAGGGGCATTGCCAACGTTACAAGAACCTATAGGGCCACACACTAAGGATAATTAGATAGAGATTAGATTCATATGATGAACCAAGAGCATTAGATTCATTTGATGAATCAAATTGGATTAAGAGTAATCCTATTTGGGCTAATTGAGTTGGACTCAGGTTAATTCATGTGTTCAATGAGTCTAATTTAGATTATGACTCATTGAATCAATTTAATTAAATGAATTAGATTCATTATATTAAATTGGCTTGAATTAAATGGTTGGATTAGATCAACCATGAGAGAGATTAAGTCAAGTTTGACTTGACTTGAGAGGAAGATGAAGAGTCAAGTTTGACTTGACTTTATGCCACCTCATTAGTGAGTTGTAATTGAGTGGGCCAATGATGATGCTCCACATCATCATGGTTGCTTAAGTGGGATGCCACCTCATGGGAGTTACCAAGAGTTGTGGCTCTTGGCATTCCATGGAGGTTACAACTTCTCTTAATGTGGCCGGCCACATCAATTGCATGAAGATTTTATTTTGTGAGTAATTCTCATTCATTCCATCATCTTCTTCCTCAAGCTCTCCCTCTCCTTTCTTGGCCGAACACCATAGGTGCTAGCACACCTTTGTTTTTGTCCCCTCCACCTAATTTTGTTCGTGTGGATACTTCTAGAGGGTTGTCTACTTTGACAATCTTGAGATCCGGCAAACCGTTGGACTAGCGGGATAGCGAAGGGCATCGCTTCGAGGGTAACACTCTTATCTAGTATAGATCTAGACTTTAGAAACTCGTACTCGTATTTTTGTTTTATTTTTCTTCGCACAAATCCGGTGGTCGGCGGTTTCGGGGTTTCTACGACGCGAAAAGCGGTTTTCGCTGCCCGAAAAACCCAACACCATTGCCTACGCGAAGGTCCACCTCGCCCTTCGTCAATGCCCTGCTATTTCTCAGTGCTTGCACATTAGTACAAATGTGAGAAGCACATCCGGTATCTAATAACCATGATGAAGAAATAGATAGATTGACTTCTATAACATATATACCTGAAGTGGAAGTCTTACTTCTCTTCTTCTTAAGATCTTCCAGGTAGACTTTGCAGTTCCTCTTCCAGTGCCCGGTCTGACCGCAGTGGAAGCAGGTAGCATCCTTGGCGACCCCTCCTTTGGGTTTCAGTGTCTTGCCTTTGCCTTTGGCTTGGGACTTTCCCTTGCCTTCGGGCTTGCCCTTGCCCTTGTGTTTCTGAACCATCAGAATAGAGTTGGGCTTAACCTTCTTAAGGTTGAGCTCAACAGTTCTTAACATGCTAAGCAGCTCGGGCAGTGGCTTGTTAATTTCGTTCATGTTATAATTTAGAATGAATTGACTATAGCTATCTGTCAAGGATTACAAGATCAGGTCAGTGCCAGCTCTTGGCCAAGCGGGAAACTCAACCTCTGTAGGTTTTCTATGTACCCAATCATCTTGAGTACATATGGGCCTACGGGAGTCCCATCTTGCATCTTGCACTGAAACAGTGCCTTAGAGATCTCGAATCTCTCGTGCCTCGCTTATCCTTAATATAGTTGATACAGATGTTCAACCATATCATAAGCACCCATCAACTAATGTTGCTTCTGAAGCTCAGAGTTCATGGTCGCGAGCATTAGACAAGACACATCTAATGCGTCATCTTGATGCTTCTTGTAAGCATCTCGATCAGCTCGCGTGGCATTGGCAGGAGGTGCCTCAGGAATGGGCTGCTCCAGGACGTACAGTTTACGTTCTTGTGTGAGAACAATTCTCATGTTCCTGTACCAGTCCAGGAAATTATCTCCGTTACGCTTGTCATTCTCAAGGATTGAACGCAGGGAGAAAGAGTTCGTATTTGACGTCATGGTTATCTACAACAGAAAAATGCAGAAAAATAAATATCATATTCTATTAATCATCTAATTAGGCCTTTAATTAAATTATGCTCCCACTGAATTATAGAATTCTTGTGGGACAAGATCCACATCATACTATGTCCTGAGTTAGCTTTGGCTAAATCGCCCAAGTCTTAGTATGATTGGTAGGTAACTAATTACCAATTACATCTCTATGCAACTCTTGTTTATAGGATCAAGATCCGCATTTATATTAAAACTCGAGTTAACTTTGGCTAATACGCCCAAAAGTTAATATAAACATGATTTTGACCTATCTACCAACCATTGGAAAATGCCTATAGTTAAACTCAATCCAATTGAGTTAACTAGTTACTCAATCTAATTGAGTTGTACTCACCCATGCGTTGATAGGCGGGACCAAGATTGTCCCTCTGTACCCTACCAAGATAATATGTGTTGCTCTGCTTTGGCAGATTCAACAACAACATGTGATCGAGGTAGTGATAAGTATCACGGCATGGTAGGCATTATGAGTTGACATGATTGAGATCTAATCTAATCGATGAGGTGTATCATATACGCGATTTAGATCTAATCTAATCATTAAGGTGCATCAAGTACGCGATTTAGATCTAATCTAATCGTTAAGGCGCTAATTAATTACTATTATAGCATGCATCACATATACACACACAAGTAATTAATTAAATATTTTGTGATTAGTCATGGCCCTACTACGATCTTCTCAAGCCAATGAGAAGATCGGATGGTCAAGCTAAGGTCAACAGCTTCTCAAGCTCCTTCCTTTGACCACCTTGTGTTGCTCACGCCCTCCTCGTAACTCCGTCTCGAGTGGACCTTCCACCGCTCCATTTTGTACTTTAAAAAAGTGAAACTCGAGTTACATTTGAGTCTAAAATATTTACAACAGGAATAAATAAATAGAAAGGCACGACGCGTAGGTCGCGTATCAAATATACAACACGTGCAATCACATGACGGCACGCAGGCCGTATTATGAATTACAACATACAATATCAAATCAAATTGGGTCTTTTGGTCCATGACCATCACAAAATAATACATAATTCTAAATTATGTAATTTCTATAAATTTTTGTAATTTTTCTTACAATTTTTACAATTTTTATGAGTAAAAATTCCCGGCGGTCCCGTTTAGCGATTTTCGGGCGCAATCGCGGAACGAAGCCCCTTGCGGGGTCAGGGGCAGCACCCCTACCCGCGATATAACCATTGCGAGTATTCTTAAGCAATCCTACAATGCCTTAGTCCACTGTCCCAAAACGATTTGGGACGAAACCTTGCCGTTTCGGAAATATTTTCACGGTAGTCGAAGCCTACAAGTGTCTAAACACTTGTGCTTCGCTTCTACAAGAAAATTACCCATAAAACCTATAAAAATCATAAAATACAGAAACTTACATATCTGTAGAATTTCATAAAATTCAAAATTAAACTCGTACGCGCTTCGCACGTGGCTTTGATACAACTGTTGGATTTTTCGGGCCGCAAAAACCGCTTTTTGCGTTGCGGAAACCCCGAAATTCCCATGCCACCGGATCCGTGCGAAGATTAAAATTTCGTAAAAAATTTCACCTATGAGTTTTCTAAGCCTAGATCTACTTTAGATCTACAAGATAAGAATTAACCTTGATGTGAAGCCCTTCACTTAATCCCGCTCGTCCAAGGTTCGCCGCATCTCGAGAGTATCAAAGTAGATGCTCCTCTATGTGTATCCACACAAGCAAGAGATGGAAAAACCTAACAAAAAGGTGTGCTAGCACCTTTGCAAGGTTCGGCCAAAGAGGAGGAGAGGGAGATAGGTTGAGAACTTGAGTAAGAAGAAGGAGGATTCAACACAAAATGAAACTTACACTTGAATTGATGTGGCCGACCAAATTAAGAGGGATTATAACCTCCATGGAATGCCAAGAGTCACAACTCTTGGTAACTCCCATGAGGTGGCATCCCACTTAAGCAACCATGATGATGTGGAGCATCATCATTGGCCCACTCTTTGCCAACTCACCAATGAAGTGGCAAATGGTCAAGTCAAACTTGATCCTTTATCTTCCTCTCAAGTCAAGTCAAACTTAACCACTTCTCTCCCTTAGTTGATCTAATCTAGCCATTGGTTCAAGTCAATTTTAATTTAATGAATCTATATTCATTGAATTAAATTGACTCAATGAGTCTAAATCCAAATTAGACTCATCTAACACATGAATCAAATTGAGTCCAACTCAATTAGCCTAATTTGGATTACTCTTAATGTCACGCCCCAGAGGAGTCTCTGTCCGAAGAAATTTCGACAGCATCTCCCCTGTACGGCGGACAATCTGAAACTTTTCTACAAGCACTATATACCTCAGCCACATGCGGCTAGAATAATAACAATAAAAGAAAACAAACACCACGCAGTTAATATCAAATTCAGCATCTGGCTGACACAACCACGCAGTTAAAAATAAAGCAGCCCACTCGACTGTACCAAAACCAAAACACAAAACTGCTAGCCGGCTAGGCTTACACAACCAATAACAAATACAAAACACCACATAACAACATCAACCCTCCAAAAATAAAACCAAAGTACAGAGCTAAACAAACTGATACATAAAACAAACAAAACATACGTGAAACCGATAAGTCTTCTGATGTGACGTGGGGACCAGCTGACAGGATGCTCCAAGCGACACCATAAATAACCTGGTACCTGAAAAAAGATAGTGTCAACGGGGGTGAGTTCAACAACTCAGCGAATACCAATGGACATGAGTAGTAAGATATATCTAACAGCAACAAACATGGAATACAGCTTCCTAATCATATATATAGGGAATAGGCAAAACCGAAAGGTAACTGAGGAAGCTGTACTCACCAGGAACTCCTATCCAGACAAAAAGGGTCGTCACACCGAAAGTGTCAATAATCCTATATGCAGGTCAAAAGTATGCATCCAAGCAAAATGCAGCAACCAAATGCAGCAAACACAATCATAAGAATATAAATGCATCAATGCATTTGATGCTAATGATGCGTCCTGGTCACCCCTGACGCTAGTCAGTCATCTCACACACAAATGGTGAGATCGAGTGGGTAGGGCTGTGACAACCATGCACTCTGTCGTCACTGCTCCTGATGAGTGACCGAGTGGACGGGATGCTGTCGGAGTACTCCTGTCCTGTGACCCCAAATCATAAATGGGGGAGCTCAATGCTCTCATCTCCCAGTACACGATGACGGGGAGGTATCTCTGCCGGCTACCACGCTGAGTCACCTGACCAACGGAGCCAAACAGAGTCCACCGTCTGCCGGCTACTACACTACTACACTAAATGCCAGCGGAGCCAAACAGAGCGGAACTGTCTGCCGGCTACCACGTTGAGTCCTCAGACCAACGAAGCCAAACAGCAGAACCGCCACACACCTGTCTGATATACCACTAATCCATGAGTGGTGGTGTGTGCAGTACATGTAACTGGCGATGTGCTCAACTATAGTGGAGCCGACAATCGTGCAGTATGCAATCATGATGCATGACACTAAGCATAGTCATAAACTGATCAGCATAACCATATCCATATATGTATAATATGGGTACCACAGTATCAGTGAGTCAAATCCACGAATCTAGGGTATACAGATCCTCTATGGTATAACAACCTAGATCCTAAACATATCCTCCTTCCATAACATATGTACTAACAATATACACAGATCAAAGAATCAGAGTCTAGGTACACGAATCATATATGATATATAAATAAAGGTACCCAAATCTGGTATGGCACAAAAACCTAAGTATCAGATAATTTAGATACACATGCCAGAAACAAAAATCCAGAACTTAATCCTAACCTCAGTAAAGCATGGTATGTCACTCTAGAAACTAAGATACTCATGGCAATAAAATACTCATGGCAACAAATCACGAGATATAAGCATGGACACATCACAGGCGACAAACCTAACATGCTATGGATATCAAACAGTGACATACCAAAGGCAAACATGTTCATTGCTTGTAGTTATAAAATACTATGCATATCCAAATGACAATATCATAAAAGATAAGTCAAGAGGTACCCGCCTCCAATAGAAGGGTCCAATCCGATCCAAATCCAACGTCGAGATGCTCGTCTCGTGTTAAAGTCCTGTAATACATGGTATACCGATTTAGCTAATTACATATAAATTAATTAGCTAGATCAAATCTCCGACAAGCCAACCTAAATCCACATCAAATTAGAAAGTTATGGTTCACTTCTATTTGATAATCTTAGTCTTCTTTCATAGTTGATATCTTTGAACTAATCAACTAGAGATGTCAACCAATAAATAAATCTGTAACCCATAATCAAGTAGATTAAGCAAATCTTAAACCATTTTACCTTCCAATGAGGATTTTGCTTCACACAAAATCAATCCAAACTTAGCCAACTCTAAGACTAGTTCATTCTTAAACATCTCATATTAGTAAGCATCAATTTATCAAACATATGAGAAATTAACAAACTGAATCTCACCATATCAGATTTGCACATCTCGGTGGATAGTTCTACTGCAGTCGTGATGAAGTAAAGCATCTCTTATCAAAACCTGAAAGGAAATTGGACGATCGTCATCCAACACAGTTGCCCTAAACCAACACCACATTTTAGATCCAGTACCCAAATCCTTTGCTAGGTTTAATTGTTTACCTCTATAGTGGCAGCAGGCAGTAGAGCACCGTTGTGATCATTGGAGAGGTGTTGCTAGCCGACTAACTTGCTATCAACAGCTAAGATCTAGCATTATGGTGATCGACGACATCCCGATGTCCCACCACAAAGATAAAGGAAGCCTTGTCTTCTGATGGAAGAAAAATGAGAACATGGCAAAACTAGGGCACGAAGATCCATCGGATCGACGGCGGTAGTGGCCGGTGGGAGAGGCTAGGGCACTGGGTGCCCGGCGGTGGCGCCGGCACTAGGGCAGAGAAGGAGCGGCTCTGCTCGGTGACCGAAGGAGAGGGCACGCGGTGACCGGCTGTCGGTTGTCAACGCCGGCATCTTGCTTCACGCCATTGGTGGACGACGGCGCTGCTCGGGTGGCTGGCGATCAGAGATCGGCGCGGCGGAGAGTGAATGGAGGAAGGCAGAACCGTCGGCATCGCATCGGTTAGGACACGGGGTCGGGGAAAATCGGGAGAGGGAAGCGGCGTGGGAGAGAAGAAGAAAATAAAAAGAAAAGATATATAAAAGAAAAAGGAAATGATTTAAAGAAAATAAACATTTCCTATTTAAAATAGGGTAGCCCAAACAGGCATTCCCGGGCCCTATTTTTATCCCCGTAAACTCGTCCATACGGTCTCCGAAAAATTCCCAGAAAATTTCCAAAAATTCTGAAAAATTCTCTTATTAATATTCGCCATTTTTTCGGTATTTTACACTTAATCCAATTTGGTTCATCACATGAACCTAATCCTTTAGGCTCATCAAATGAACCTAATCTCTATCTAATTACCCTTTGTGTATGACCCTATAGGTTCTTGTAACGTTGGCAATGCTCCTAAACCCTTTTAGAAGCATAAGTAATGAGCAGTATATAGCAACACATCATTACTACCCAAGTTACAAGAATGTTGAGATCCAACATCACCTTGTGACTACTAATTGTGACTCTTCACAATATATGACAAATGTCCTTCTATCCTTGACATCTAGATTGATCAATGTGAGGCATAGACCGTGTCATCCTCTAATCAATCTAAATCTTGAATCCCAAGTAGACTCACTCAATCAAATGAGCTCAACATCTCATATTGACTCATTTGGGCATGGCCATGCACTTAGTCGTCTCACTCTATCAAGAATATCGATGTCACTCCCGTCATATAGGAGGGATAGATCCCATCTACATCACTCACATCCCTCCGCATAATTTGTTACATACCCAGTAATCGCCTTTTTAGTCCACCCAGTTACGGGTGACGTTTGACGAAACCAAAGTATGCAACTCCTTATGTAGGGAGTCATGGTGACTTCAGGTCCAAGGACTAATAGTCATACTAATATCCACATGAGAAAGTATATGACACTCATATAACGATCCATGATACTTTCTCATGGTGGGTCATTCAGTATACATTCTCTAATGCATACCCATGTGTCAACTTGATATCTCCATATCCATGACTTGTGAGATCAAGTCATCAAGTTGTCCTACATGCTAGTCTCGTCGCATTAACATTGTCCTTGAATGCTAATACTTGACTAGGAATGATTAAGAGTAGTGTTCCCTATATCATCTCACTATCGATTCAACTAACCGATTGATATAGGTAAGAACCTTCTACTCAAGGACGCTATTATACTTAGTTATTTGGCACCAATGCACGCATAATAACCATAAACAAATGCCTTTTTTATATATAAGAATATGATACAATGAGTCCATACAACAATCATTAAATGATTGGCTCTAGGGCTCTAACTACATCGTGCATACTCAAACTGTATATCAAATATATGAATAAACCTAAATTAAACATTTGCCCAAACATCAAAACATAGGATCACACTAAATGATCTAACAAAGTGATCATCAATGAAAGTAATAAAATAACTATAACCTCCTAGTGCGTAAGTTGACATTGGTCCATATACATCAGTATGCATGAGCCCAAGTAACTCATTAACTTGTTCACCCTTTCCAAAAAAAGATAACTTTGTCATCTTGCCTTTTAAACATAAATCACATGTATTAAATGTTTCTAATTCAAATGATTTGAGAACTACAATCTTTTACAATTTGAACATACGTTTTTTGCTTATATAGCCAAGGCAACAATACCACGAGTAAGAGCTTAATTGATTATTTATTCGAATGTGTTTATTGTTCTTTTCAATATTGAAAACATCACCAAATATATCTAATGCGTAGATGTCATTGAATAAAGTTTTAATGTCATAAAGAGCACCATTTAAACTTATATAATAATAATTGTTACTAAAAGTCAAATTGAAGCCTTTTCTATTTAAGCAAGAAATTGAAACAATATTTTTTATTAATGCAGAAACAAAATAATAATTATCTAGTTCTAAGACAAGTCCACTAGGAAACTTTAACAAGTATGTTCTGATGGTGACTGCAGTGACCTTTGCTCTATTCCCAACTCGCAGACTTGATTCTCCCTTGATGAGTCTTTTGCTATTCCTCAGTCCATATATGTCATTAAATTATGTGAGCCAACTTATTATCTAATATTCAAGTTTCTGAGGAAATAACATGATAATCAATAATGAAAATACCTAAAGAGGATGGGGTATCAGATGCCTTATTCTTCTTCACAAATTCAAAATAAATCATGTAGTTTCTTCGCCAGTGTCCCATCTTTTGGATCGAGATGTGCTATAGGGGGGGGGGGTGAATAGCGCTCGTGGCTTTCACTTTTCATATTCGAAAAACTTATCAGATAACACAGCGGAATAATAAATAAAGGAACACAGAAACACACCAAGATTTACTTGGTTCGGAGCCTTGGGCGACTCCTACTCCAAGGCCCATGCTCGTTGAGCGTTTACTTTGGGCAACAACTATAATCTCACAAATATTACAAGAATTATTACAATGACAGTATTGAAAAAGCTATACCAACAACAAAGAATTGAAATTAAATAGCTTCGGGTCAACGAGGTCTTGTTGTAGCTTAGCCGGATCGTCTCGTTAGCAGTGCGCTGAAGAAAGATTGCTTAGAACTTGATTGATACATGTTGTTGCTCGAGACCTCCTTATAAAGCCCATTGAGGGTGCCTTCAACCTCCTTAAGGGCGCCCTCAACTTCGTCGATTCCTCAACGAAGATAAGGGCTGAAGAAGTCGTCACTCATCCTCTTGAAGGCACCTCCAATGCCATGGAGGGTGCGTTCAAGCCCATCTGAGGCGCCTCAGCACTCCTTGAGGGTGCCTCTAGCTTGACTTCGCACGCCCCTTTTGCCAAAGCACCTAAGGCATCTCTAAGCTCCATAGAGGCACCCCAGCACTATTCATCCGAGAAGTTAAGTTCTTTTTACATCCTGCAAGATACGTTAGTCCATAAAATAACAACATATCCTATAAAACAAAGTTATCACATAACAATAACATAAAAATAAATGTCCGACAGCCACCGGACTGTCCTGTTCTGACTTCAGATTTTTGATCGGAAACCCTAGGTCGAACCGACGCCTACTGTTCCCTCAGCGGGGAATGCACCCTCACCTACTCCACTCAGGAGAGTATACCTGTTGCCAGTTCGATTCTCCAGATCGACTGGCTTTTGTTCAGCACCTGAGTCTTCAGGTCTTTTTGCTATACGTCCACTCTACGACCCGCCCAGACTTTCCACCTGGTTCGTGACACCAGGACTTTCCACCTAGAGTATCCGACTTTAGGACTTTTGCCCGAAGACCTCGACCCTCCAAGCCTTTCCACCTAGGGTTACCACCCCCTAGGACCTAGGGTTACCACCCCCTAGGGTTTTCCTGCCTACCTAACCATAGGTAAGACTTTTGCCTAAGATACCTTAGGACTTTTCCTGCAAGCTCATTCAACACATTAGATCACAAATAATCTTAACTTTAAATCATTTGCCATTATCAAAATTCAGGTTCGATCATCGAATGCTTTCCGCACTAACACCATCTTTCCAAAATGATGGCATGGGCTCTTTTGTGATGGTTCTACTATCTTGGCCTTTTTTCTCTTCCCCTTATTCTGATGTTTTGTCTCCCTCATAGAATAATTCTTGGAGGAGTCTACTAATATCACAGTTTTATGTTCAATTTTAACAGAATGCTCCATAGTCTTAACCATATTAATTATCTCGAGGATGGTCAATTTTGAATTGTTCATCCAATAGTTGATCATAAATTATGAATGACTTTTCGACAAACTATGTAAAATTAAGTCAATACTTTGAAATCGAGTGTAAAATTAACTCATGATCCATCATAAAATCGAGTGATACAACAATCTCTATGTAGTTGTTTATCTTTAGTATAAATTGTACTACAGATGAACCCCTCCTGCATCTTTGAGCAAAAGAGAAGCTTGCAGACCTCGAACCTTTCGAATCTAACTTACTCATCAAATAGCTCACGAGATGATAGACAATATCATAAGCATCCAAATGCTCATACTATTGAGTCATAGCGGCTTGTATGATGCAACCTATAAGTACAGAATCATCCTTATATTTTTAATGGGCCAACATTGGTCCACAGTTGCATTGAAAGCAAGACTTGTGGGAAGAGACTCATCAAGGACATAAGCTAGCTTCTTAGGTTTAAGAATAATTCTCAAACATTGAAACTAGTCTAAGAAGTTTGGCCTAGTCAGTTTGTTCGAATCCAAAATCAAATGCAGATTAATAAAAGTCATAATTAAATGATTAACCTAAAAATATAAAAATGAGAATGTATTAGAGACATGATTTTATTTATGTAAACAATTTACATGTAATAAAAGATTTATTATTTATCAAATTAAAATACTCTTATTTTGAATTCAAGAGATAGTTGGTTTTCTCCAAGTGGGTTGATATCCACCATAGATAAGATCAATCTTGACTTTGGCCAACAAGCATTCTTAGCTATAGCCGTAGGCAACAAGTTTACCGATTGCATATCGCTTATATACAACTATCACATTATGCTAGCAACTAATTGATTTTCGTATAAACATCAAGTTATTAACACTTTAACAAATATACATCAAATACACATCACCCAACTTCACCTCTATCCACATTTATCATGGCTTTGGTACAACAAATCAATGCTTCAAGTTTAAAACCAACTCGTTAATCATGAGATTGCATCTCCATGGTTTAAACATATTTAATTTCAAGTTGAGCTTGACTTTGGCCAACAACTCAAATAAGAACTTACACTTTGGTTCATACCATATTAATGGAAGTTATAGGTTTTAATATTATGTAAAAGATTTGGTCTCATATACATTCACTACCAGAAAAATGGTCTATTAGGACATTTTCGTGATGAGCCTTATTATAAAATGTCATTATAAATCCTTTATAACGATATTTATTAAAACTAATTAATTTGAAAAATATAATATTTGATTAGATATTATATCTTAACACATTTTATAGATGTCATCATACATAATAAATATATTAATCTAACTTATATCATGTAGTGTTTAACCTAGATGAGATTAACTTTTCCCAAACGCCCGTGCCCCGTCTCCACCGTCGCCGCCGCTGGCCTTGACTTTTCCCAAACGTGTGTGCCCCGTCTCCACCACCGCATCTCCTCGATCATCTCCGCCGCTACACCTCGATCGTCTCTGCCGCTGCGTCTCGATCGTCTTTGTCGTGCCCCATCTCTGTCGTTGTTGCGCCCCATCTTTATCCTTTCGCCGCCATGGGTATATCTGTTCATCTCTACTGTCCTTAATTGTTTTTTGTTCTTTTTTTTTTGGTTTCTTCTTTCATTTGTTTGGTATGACTTTTTGCAGCCAAGATCAAGATCGACATCAATGGTAGGCTTTCTTTTTTGTTTCACAGGAGTGTCTTTTTAATTACGACTGTCGATCTTGGTTTCTGTCCTTAATTCTGTTTGTTCTGTAGGATTGGGTGATTGGTCGCTAGAGTCACGCTCCAGAGTGAGGATGTGGAACTCGTCGTCGTCAATGATCCATTCATTACCACCGATTACATGGTACTCTTTAGCGTATCGATCTACCTATGCGGTTACTTTTTTATGCATTCTTTTGGCTTTACTAGTCTGATTTGTATATTTATTGTGCTTTGTTCATTTATCTTCCATCAAAATATATTATTTAGAAGTGGATGGTCGCTACATATATATAGATCCAAACTGCAGATCCTATGGATTAGATTTTTTATGCTTTTAGTTTATACTATGTTTCTTTAGCTGTATCTTAGATCTGACTGTCTAACTTGGATACATTTGCAGACATACATGTTTAAATATGATACTGTACATGGGAAATGGAAGCATAACGAGATAAAAGTGAAGGATTCCAAGACCCTTCTTTTTGGAGAGAAAGAGGTTACTGTCTTTGGCATCAGGTGTTTAAAATGCTATTGTCTGTTCTGAAAGAAGTAGCTGTTGTCACTGAATTTTTTGTTGGTGTTATTTACTGAGATTGTGGTTGTGTTTAGGAATCCTGAGGAGATTCCTTGGGGTGAGACTGGAGCTAACTTCGTTGTGAAGTCTACTGGTGTCTTTACAGACAAGGACAAGGCAGCTGCTCACTTGAAGGTAGTTGATGATACCATATGCCAAGTTGCTTTATGATGCTGGAATCTATAACTGATGAAGACTAGTTTGAGTTTGCTTTGGAATGAGTGAGATCAATTTGATTGAATGAGGAAGAGTTTATGCTATTTATACTTAATCTTGTTATTTATGTTTACCTAATACTAGTGATTGATTGAGATTGATTCAATTTAGTAACACGTACATTGAGCAATTTCCTGCCAATAATGTTCAATTTTTTGACTAGTATTTCTCAAATACCTTCATTCTACTCCATGTTATCTAGCCTCATTTTTGCACACTTACATAATTATATTTAGATTTTCCTAGCATTACACAATTGGTGGGATAACATACTTGCGTATTGACTACGAGTGACAAGAAAATTGCCTAATGCTTTGATATTTTGATATGAATTGAATGGATGGAATTGTATTGGTTTGTCAAAAATGATTAAGGTGATGTCGAAGAATTGATCTGCCTCTATTTAGCATTTTGAAGCATATATGTTCATGTTTTTTTAACTAGCTATTTTTTTAACTTTTTATTAGAATTGTGATGGATAAAGGTTGGATGTTTTTGCCGAGACAAACTAAGGAATACAGAAAAGGACTTGAGAATTTCCTATATTTTTTATTTTCTACTGCAAACATAAATGGATAAAGGTTAGTACTTTATTGATTTTATTCTTTACTGTTGAATTTCGTTGTTTATTTTCATATTATTTATTATTCGATGTGGCATAATGAGTTGGAGTTTGCTTACTTGAAAGCTATAAGTTGTTCTCTGCAACAACCATTATTTATTTACTGTTCTCAACAACTTTTTCAACAGCATGTTGAAAGCTATAAGTTGTTCTCAGCAATAACTATTTCAATGATGAGCTGGAATATAGCTTCTTACATTTTGTAAGATTTTGCTACCTCTTTGCTATTTTAGTTTAGCCCAACTAATGCTTTGTCTACGTTTGAGTTCTTGTAATTAATTCATTCTTTGTATTGTTGCTTATTGTGAGAAGTTGAGAATTCAATTAGATTAAGTGATAATGTATAATCTTATTTAGCATAATTGTTGTTGCTTATGGTATGTCATATTTGTTTTCATCAAAACCTTTTCTTTTCCATTTTCACGTAGATTGGATGTTATGTCTCGATAAAAGTCTATTTTATTTGACAAAAATTGTGCAAAAGGAGTTGTTCATAGCATGAATCTGAATACTGAAGTAGGAAGACAGGCGTTGGGACCAAATTGTTGTTAAATACAAGTTCTAGTTGTCCTAGAACGGGAAGAGAGTTTGATTAGGTCATATGATCTTTTACAAAGATTTGAGGATGCACTTGGAGGATTAATAGCTTGGCCTTGTCATCTGGTATGATATACAATCTTTTAATTAACTACTATTTATTGTATATGCTCGTCATGTTGGTGTCTTTTTAAACTAATATCAATTATATTGGCAGTTGATAGTTAACAGTTAACGAAGAAGACTTCTACTAGGTGCATTTGAGTTTTGTGGTATAATAGCAAGATTTTTCATCTTTGCAACTTCGAAAAACATGAGGTTAGATTTTTAGTTTTGTTGATGTGTGGTCTTTTTATTTTTCTTTAGTTTCTAGTTTCTCTATCGCTATTATGTGTATATTTGACCTTATTTGTGGCACTTTCTTAGAACTACAATGTTTCAAAAGTTTTCCTTATTTTTATTTTTCTTTTTAATCTGAATGGAAGTGTGAGGAAAGGATGTGTGACTTCTATTGCACTAGAGAGATTCTTTGGTTAATAAATTTATAGAAAGTTGTATTTTTATGCTAGGCTTTAACATTCAAGAACAATAGCTAGCAATCCCATCTAATTTATACTGGTTTCATATTTCTTTCCAATATGTTATGTTTTCACAATGTAGAGCTTTCCCAGTTTATCATTTGGTATGATATTCACTAGTTTGAATTAAATTTAATCTCTTTATTTTATGCTACTTTATTTTTTTTATTTACACAAATATATGAATTTTTATTGTAGGGGACTAGAATATGTGATAGTTGAAGAATGAAGATGCTCCACAAAACTTTGTTGAAGAATGAAGATGTTTGGTTATGTTTTGCTTCACGAGATTTAATTTTTTTTAGTTCTTATAAACTAAATACATTAGATACATTTGTTGGTGTATATATATTTTTTGAGGTGACAAGTTTGTTAGCACATTAATGATTGCAAAATTAATGATAATTAATGATTAACAATTTGATTTCTAGTTTAGATTTTTTATTTGTATTTATGTTAATTTATTATGTGTGAATATTATATTATGAAAATATTTAAAATAGACGACGTATTTCATAATATATGATATTTTTTAATGTCCTTATAGACTAGTATAGATTGACATTTGTAAATGTTACTATAAATTACATAATGAGGTATTTTAAATTAACCTTATAAACTATCATTAGTGACATTTTTTATTGTCACTATAAATAAAATACAAAACACTTATAGTTGTCATAATTAATGATTTTAAAAGGCATATAAATTCATCATCATTATTATAATAACAAGGCATGTATGAGTGTCATTACAAACTTTATAGTGACACTTTTTTGTCACTATAACAATTATTCATGACATTAGTGGTGTGATTATTTTTATGCTATAATGACACTAGGAAATGTCATAATGCTTTAGACGAAATCACTATAGAGGACATTTTTACTTAATGTCACTATATCAAAAGTGTCGGTATAAATAGTATATGATGACACATTCAAATGTCATTAAAAGCATATATTCTTGTAGTGATTATGCAAATATTCTATCTACATGATATTATACGAATGACATCAATGATAACTTGACACATCACATGCAAGTATAAATGATGACATGATACATCGCACCCATGACATAGCAAGACACATCACATATATGGTAAGATCTAATCACATCGCACACATGACAAAATCTAATCATCTCATAATTAATGCATCTACATGGCATATAATATGACATGAACATGGAAAAAAATTAAATATATTATAATTCTATTTTAGAAATACAAATATGTTATAAATCTGATTTTAATAAATCAAGATTTATCTAATCAAATTAGGAAACTAATTTTAAAATTTAATTAAAATATCTCATCTACAATCTTTCTATCAATTAAGAATCTTTAATTATTTTAGAATCAAAATTTGAAATTAATTTCCTAATAATTTAGGAAATGAATAATTAACATTTCTTAATTTAATGTAGAATAATTTAAATATGGATTTTTTGTGATTTTCCAAATCTTTTCAAATGTGGTATTTTCTAACAATTTAGTAAACTTTTTTAAAAAATATTTTAATAAATTCAAAAATTCCAAAAAACATAATTTCTATAATTTAATTTAGAATATCTCAAATTTGTATTATTTAAAAATTTTAGAAACTTTCCAAATTTAGTATTGCCTAACAAATTAGTAAATTTTCCAAAATATAGAATATTTCTTAAAATTTCAAAAATTCTAGAAATGATAATTTCTAATATCAAGAGCACGAGAGCACGATAATGAGAAGAGACGACACTACAAGAATAGTACTTTCGCTGCAATTAGGTTCTATGTCATTGCCTTAAAGCTTTTATTCTTGTTATGTCATGATTCATAGAAACAAGATCCAAGTTCTTGTTGTTGTATTTCCTCTTTGAATTCTTATTCGACCTTTAGAATCCATGCGGCATAAGGTTTTACAACATCTATCAATTGGTATCAGAGACACAGCTCTGTTTCTTCGAATTTCATGATTTAAAGTTAGTATTTTTCGTCAATCTTTTTGTTCTAGCAATTTGATTGTCGTAAGAGAAAACCTAGGAAAGACCTAAATTTTAGAGTTATTAAGGTTGATTAAGTGATTATCTATTTGGTTAAAGTTTCTAGTATGGATTTAAGTCGAAAATTTAAGTCTTTCCTAGGTTTTCTCTTACGACAATCAAATTGCTAGAACAAAAAGATTGACGAAAAATACTAACTTTAAATCATGAAATTCGAAGAAACAGAGCTGTGTCTCTGATACCAATTGATAGATGTTGTAAAACCTTATGCCGCATGGATTCTAAAGGTCGAATAAGAATTCAAAGAGGAAATACAACAACAAGAACTTGGATTTTGTTTCTATGAATCATGACATAACAAGAATAAAAGCTTTAAGGCAATGACATAGAACCTAATTGCAGCGGAAGTACTATTCTTGTAGTGTTGTCTCTTCTCATTCTCGTGCTCTTGAGAAAGTGGAAGAAAGAGGAGGAGAACCTATGGATACCATCTTGGATTCATGTTCTAATTTTCCAATACTTCTAAATTTAATTTTCTAAAATTATTTTAGAAACTTTCCAAAAGTAGAATTTCCTAATAATTTAAAAAACTTCTAAAAATAAAAAATTCTTAATAAATCTATAAAAATCTAAAAATTAATTACAATACTAATTATGAACTATAAAATAATTTTACAAAAATGTCGAAGCATGATCAGGCTCTGATACCACTGTTGGGATATATCCGATGTGGTGTGTGCTAAAAACATATTTCATAAACATGCACAGTAGAAGACTTAATGATAAATAAACTATTTTATTACATCTCACATACCATACGCATGAAAGATACAATCACACATACAAGATCATAAAATAAAATTACAATTATTCTGGTATACCTTACAAATGACTAGTAACGACAAGGGCATCAACCTTTAATGATGTTATCGAACCTCACCTCTATTCGTATCCATGCTAAGCTCTTAAAGACAACTCCTAGAGAACAAGCTTTGCCTTCAAAAGGTACTAACCATGAGCGAAGGAAAAGGATCAAGAAGAGGAAGAAGAAGCAAAACAAAGATTTTCTTACTTTGGGTGGCTCACGACAATAAGAGGAGACCCTCTTATTGTAGTCTCTGACAAGAGAGAGCGAGAATGAGAGCGAGGTATTGGGTTTAAGTATCCAAAACCTAATAAAGCAAATAATGAATTGTGTATTAAGTCTCTCTTAACCATATCAATATAAAACCCTCTTTAATGAGTTGGATTAGAAAGCCTAAATCCAACCCATTATGCCTTGGTTTGGTTTATATCTAAATCAAGTTGGTTCATGACTAAACCAAATTGTTCATAACGAAACCAAATAGGGTCCAACTCTTTCATAAGAGATGTAGCACATCTATGATTCCATTTTAACAAATATTTTCATATTTGTCTTATGTATGATTCTATCAAACATTTATCTCTTGATCTGAGAATCATATTCTCTAACTCGTTTTATGTCTTTTAGAGACTCGTAGTGCGTATAACCCAATAGGTTACCAATTTATCTTGGTCATCTATAATTAACTACTTAATTATGGAATAATCATGAGTGACACCTAGTAGTACATCATCATCCCCAATTAACCAAAAAAATCACACTTGATCTCAGAATTAATTTTGAATCCTTCAGCAGCTATAGTGAGTCGTGTCTCATTCCTTTCACTTATCTTATATCTATTTGGTTCAGGACATGGTCTATGTATCTGCCCCCACTAGGCTGACTATGTTACACATAGGCCAAGTAACACTTCCTAATTCTATGGATTTAAATTACTCATACATGTGTATAAGAGTCTCATACTCTTAACATGTTATGCTTTGGCCAAAGACTTTGAGTAATAATCCTAGCGACTGGCCATAGGGTATATGTCTCTTCACAAGGGTGGTGAATCCTCTATGGGCTATCTAAACAACTTCAGGCACTTCGACTTATACCCAATCATCTCGTATCCATACCTCCAAAAGATGATTGCCTAAAATGTCAAAGTATAAGTCTCTATGGCTAAGATGACTTGTATACCTTAAGTCAAAAGAAACTTACACTTGAGATGTAGTTAGAACTTCACAGATATATCTATATATGTAGAGAACCATATGAAGTCTTACAGCTAATCACTCCAATGAACTAGTTATCATAACTAGTATCCACATTTAACTCTCAACATACCAATGTCTCCAGCTAATGAGAAGTAGCTAGTTGGCCGAACTAAGGAGTATAACCCATGCTAGTCTTAAAAAATTGATGTCTGAATGCACCAATTCAATATCTTGGAAAATTTTAATATGTTCATAATTACACATGTAGAGATAATTACAAGTTGTGATCCAATCATAAATTTTCTCATGCTATAAATTATATTATGGATATTAAATAAATGAGTTTACGACTATTCAAACATATAATATACACTTAAATAGTGAATATATATATATATATATATATATATATATATATAAAATAAATTATAAAATCATAAGGCGATTGCCTTAGGATATCCCTTAAAATCTAACAGAAGGG
Organism: Zingiber officinale; assembly: GCF_018446385.1. NCBI lineage: Eukaryota > Viridiplantae > Streptophyta > Magnoliopsida > Zingiberales > Zingiberaceae > Zingiber > Zingiber officinale. Next base: position 82,905,271 of record NC_056002.1, read on the forward strand.
ACTCTGATTGAGATGGGCATCTTGACGTGGGATAAGTTTAGCACGAGCTACATTTAATGCGGGTATATCTTCCTTGACCTCAGTAGTTCATTTACCTTAGTGTATGAATTTAGTTGACTGATTAGGTTGCTTTACCTTGACTCCACTCATATTTTATTTAAGTTTGATACTTACATGCTTGATATTAAAGATGATCTATTTACTATCTATATAATCTCATCTTTGGATATTCATACTCTGTAGCATACACACATGTATGGTGTGTATTGATGTGTATAGATTATATATATTTGTATGCATGTTTGATACCCAACTACTTGTATTTTATGAGCATAATCTATGTTTATTGCACTCTATTTCATTATAATATCACATTTCCACTTCTTTGCTGAAGATATGCTCTTTGTGTGTTTTCTTATTGATAGGACATGATTTGGAGAAAAAAAAAAGATTAAATGGAGTCTAGAGCTTCCAAAAGGTTTGGGTCATGCCTATGAGACATGGTCATGTGACAATCAAGTCTTTGGCATGCTATAGTCGTGTGGATTTCACACGACCGTGTGGAATTTTTTGCACTATAGATTAAAAGTTAAATAACCATCACTTTTTGTTTGGTTGGAATTATAGGTTGTTCTTTATACCAAAATATAGATAACTTCGAGATCTACAATTTTACTAAAGACTTAAACTAGAGAAAATGATGTCTAGATGATCTAAAAGGTGTTCCATGAGAACATAGCCATTTAGGTCCATGCCAGGGCCATCCCACGATCGTGTGGATCCACGACCGAGTGGATTTTCTAGAGCTCAAGGAGTGGGGCCGTGCCATTTGGTATAGCCATGTCTCACCTCCAGGGACTAACTTTAATCAAGCCGTGTGGATTCCACATGACCGTGTGGATTCCACACGGCTGTGTGCCAGTTCCAGCAGCCAACAGGCTTTGGTCGTGCCCAAGGGGCATGGCCATGTCAGTCTTGTGCCCAACCATATTTAAGGGGTTTTTCTCCCCTTTTCATGAATCTTGGATCTTGGGGAAATCTCCCCCTTGGGGGAGCCCTAGGCTTCATCCTGGTCGATCTTCACTAATCCATCCACCTCTAGAGCAAGGGAATGCATCCAAGGATGCCATGTTTCAAGGATAAGCATTCATCTTCTCTCTCAATCCATGTTTTGAGTTATAGATATTATATTTATCATCTCTTGGTTATATCTCCCTTGAAATGGAGTAGATCTCTAGATCTAGGATGTAGGAAGTAGTTATATAGTGATGTTGATGTATGAACTTGTATTTAGATATTTTCCTATGCAATGATGTACTTACTACTTGTTCTCTGTGTTATGTCTTTTATGTGTTTGATGAAATGTGTGTGAATTGTGTGAACATGTAGATGTGAGGGATTTATCTCTATATTAAGGTTGCTACTAGACTAGATAACTAGGGGATCCTTATTGACAGAGGATACTCATTCAACTAGATATATTATGCCCATAGTGACAGAGGGCATCGATACTTACCTACTTTCTAGAATTTAAAGATCTTAACATATGGACTAATCTATAAAGGGTTGATCACCATGTAGAGGAGATTTCATGGATTGTAAGATTATGGGATCTAGTGACAAGGGGTATCCCTTACCTTCCATGGTATTCCCTTGAAACGGGAATCAATGCTCTACTAGAGGTTTTAATTAGAGTTTTAAGAGTTTTCTCCAAATTAATATTAGGAAGTGACTGTGTAATCAAAGAATGTATGACTAGGGGGCATCCTAGTGACAGGGATTCCCTCTTAACCAAACTTCCTAGGTTGTCTCATTACTTAATGGCATTAGAAATTGGGTAGACTCTCTGGTGCAACCTATGCGAGGGTTGTGCTAGGCTTTAGTTAGAATCCCTACACAAGTGTAAGCATGGAGTTAGGTCGATGAACAATACATAAGGACATTAACTAGCATCATAACGAAATTGAAATCCTAGCATCTATAATCCATCCCCATCCAAGATCATCTCTTATTCCTTCTCTCTCTCCTTCTCCTTAATCTTTCCCTTACACTCTCTTTTCCAACCAACCTTTCATTTGTCTAGGGAATTCAATGTGTAAAATCAACTAGTGCTTAATTAGCAGTCCCTGTGGATTCAACAATCTTGTATATTATTGACGACGTAGACGTACACTTACTGTTTAAAACATATACTATAGAAGTTATCATGCTGATTTTGCATATGTTAGTGTGCACACCTATATAGGTATTGCTACTTATTATATATGTTGTTTATAAACACTAGTTGGATCTTTTTTATAAATGTAGATATATATGATTAATGGATCATATTTTCTGGATATAACTATGTTGTATGTGTTAGATTTTGAGGGGTGTCCTAAGGTAATTGCCTTATAATTTTACTATTTATTTGATAAATATATGTGCACTATTTGATTGCATATTATATGTTTGAATAGTTTTAAACTTATTTACCGAATGTCCGTAATACAATTCATAGCATGAGAGAATTTGTGATTGGATCACAACTTGTGATTATCTCTACATATGCAATTATGAACTTATTGGAATTTCTCTAGTTATCGAATTGGTGCATTCAGATATCATTAATTCTGTAAGACTAGCATGGGTTATACTCCTTGATTCAGTCAAACAGTTATTGTAACACCCATAGAGTACTTAGCAAGATTTTAGATATTATTTTTTTATCATGAATAAAAAATAGGCCTTATGTGTAAAATTTGCAAAAATAATAAGATAAAATAGAACCAAAAAGAGATGACTAGGGTTTTGAACCTTGGATCTCTTACTAGATATATGTATGTGTTAACCAATAGACCAAGAGAAGTTATTGTTAAAGAGAGAGGTGACAATATAGTTAAGAGTAAGAAAAGAGCTTTTCCAACGAGAAGGAGAAGTTAGAGTTGCCCTCTTCCTCTCAAAAGAAAAGAGGATTCTTGCTTCCTCTTTTCATTAAGGAGAAGTAAAAGAAAGGAGAAGGAAAAGTACATTTTCCCTTCCTCCTCTCATGATGAATAAAAGGGGAAATTAAAGAAGAAAATTCATTTTCTCCTCTTCCTCCTTCCCCCTCCTCCTCACCGTGACCAAGAGCCTCTCCTCACCTCTCCTTGCCGAAATCCAAAAACAAAGGAGGACTCCTCTCTAGGAAGGCTCCACAAGCAAGATTTTCCCCCTAAGTAAATCAAACAAGGATGTAAGTATTCCCTCACCTGTGGTACAAGTCGCTTACGATATTTTCGAAAGATTAGAACGCTTGAAAATAAAAATAAAAAGAGAAGAAACCATGCTCATGGATCTTATTATGTTAGGATATGAATTTAGTTAAAGATTTATGTTAGATGTTGTTTAAGCTTGATCTTCTTCTTAATATGTTTATTGACCTTCTTCTTAATAAGGTTCGGCCATGATAAATTTTTAGGGTTCATGAAGCTCCAAACCTAAGTTAGTATGCTCATAGACTTCCTTATGATATGTTATGAAATTAGCTAGGTATTTATGTTCATATGTTGCTTAGAAGTTTATTTCTTGTTTTATGATGTTTCGGCCATGATGGAGTTTTAGGGTTTCATAAAGCTCAAAACCAACTTTAGCATGCTCATAGACTTCTTTATCATATGTTATGGAATTAGCTAAGTATTCATGTTTATATGTTGCTTAGAAGTTTATTTCTTGCTTGAGGAAGTTTCGGCCATGATGAGGTTTTTTTTAGGGTTCATGAAGCTCCAAACCTAACTTAGTATGCTCATAGACTTCTTTATGATATGTTATGGAATTAGCTAAGTATTCATGTGTATATGTTGCTTAGAAGTTTATTTCTTGGTTTATGAAGTTTCGGCCATGATAGAGTTTTAGGGTTTCATAAAGCTCAAAACCTAATCTAGCATGCTCATAGACTTCTTTATGATATGTTATGAAATTAGCTAGGTATTCATGTTCATATGTTGCTTAGAAGTTTACTTCTTGTTGTATGATGTTTCGGCCATGATGGAGTTTTAGGGTTTCATGAAGCTCAAAACCTAATTTAGCATGCTCATAGACTTCCTTATGATATGTTATGAAATTAGCTAGGTATCATGTTTATATGTTGCTTAGAAGTTTATTTCTTGCTTGATGAAGTTTAGGCCATGATGAGGTTTTAGGGTTCATGAAGCTCAAAACCTAATTTAATATGCTCATAGACTCCTTTATGATATGTTATGAAGTTAGCTAGGTATTCATGTTTATATGTTGCTTAGAAGTTTATTTCTTGCTTGATGAAGTTTCGGCCATGATGAGGTTTTAGGGTTCATGAAGCTCAAAACCTAAATTAGTATGCTCATAGTCTTCTTTATGATATGTTATGAAATTGGCTAGGTATCCATGTTGTATGTTGCTTAGAAATTATTTCCCTTCTTAAGAACTTTCGGCCATAACTATAATCTAGGGTTCAAGAAAGTTTAAACTTAACTTAGCAAGCTCATGGATTCCCTTATGATATGATATGAAGGTAGCTTGGTATCTTTATGCTTATGTAGAACTTAGTTTCATGCTTTTAAAGGTTCGACCACAATTAAGTTAAAAGGCCTAGGAAGCTTAGAACCTACTACTTATGCTCATGATATTCTTTATAGTTAATGACATGAATTTGATTTAAGGTTCACATGCTGATATGTCATTGTAACTTAAAAACCAAGCATGGTGACTCTCGGCCACCATATGAAACTAGGGTTAGAGACCCAATTATGACTTTGCTAGGTGTCTCACATACTAGAATACGAACTAGGAGATGCTAGTAAATGTTTTCCATGTATGATTATGGTTACCTACGATGATTTATATACTTAATTAAGGATGCTCATGAATTATGCATGATGATGACTCTTATGATATGTTTATGCTTAAGTATGCATGCTTTATGACCAGACAAGTAACATGTCTATTTATGTATGTTTAAGAATTATGCATGAAATGATTCTTATGATGACAATGTACCCAAGCATGTATGATTTCAAATATGTGGCATGTTTATTTATGTAAGCTCATGAACCAAGCATGATAATGGTTTTATATGATGGTTATGTGCCCAAGAATGTATGCCTTATGATATGATAAAAAAATGGCAAAGAGTTGCTTCCCTTAAAATTGGGATTAAGAGCACTCTTCATGTTAAGACAAGAGTATGACATCTATGATGATATGATATGACAGTTATGATGATATGATATGCATGACATGTACTTTACTTTGTATGGCTTGTACCAAGGGTGAGCTCCATAAGCGCCCCTAGACCGACAGACTATGAACGGGTCTAGTAAAAAGGGATGGGCTCCTTTTAACGCCCCTAGGCCGACGGACTATGAACGAGTCTAGATCCCTAGTAGGTTCAGGGCTAGCTACCCTGTCCTAGGGATTGCGCGCATTTATGTATGTATGTGGTACAAGCCGGGCCCTCATGATGATGATATTATGTTTAAGTATTAAAAGATATGTTTAAAGACATCTTGCACTCGACATGGCATATGTTTTAAAAAGGACATTTTGCATAATGCACCCATTCACATATGACATGTTTCTTTTATGATTCATATGACCTGATGATATGTTATGTTTCTTATGATTCACCTCACATGATCTCTTTATTTATGATATGTTAGAATCATGGTTGATAATGATATGTTACGATAAGGAACTATGCTCACATTACATATTGTTAGATGATTATGTCTTTATTGATGATATGCTTATATGATTATGCTTTGAGATACGGTTTTTGTGAGTAGGAAAGGATCTTACTGAGCGTGTGTGCTCATAGCTTACTTCCTTGTACCACAGATAAAGGCATGGGATGGATGACTTAAGGGAGCTGCAGGAGAGGCAAGGAGGTGTGTGTGGCAGTGGCTCGGCTAAGACAAATAAGACCTTCTATGATATTTTGTTATGTTTGACATGAACCATTTGTATTTATGTTACATTCCAGTATAATTTCATGACATTTCCGCTGCTTTATGATACTAGAAAGAAATTTTAAATATGCATGTATCCAGGAATAGTTAAGTAAGTAAGTAGCCTCGTCCCTCTTAGTAGCAGGGAGGGCGGGTGTTATAGTTTGGTATCAGAGCGAGGTTAGCCTTCCCACTGCACACACATCGAGTCTCTTTCTGCCGCTCCAAGTAAGAAAATTTTCTTTGCTTAGTATATTTCTTTTATGATGCTTATGCTCAGTTTATTTATTTATTTTATTTATGATGCTTATGCTCAGTTTATTTATTTATGTTATTTATGATGCTTATGCTCAGTTTATTTTTTTTTTTTTATTTTATGATACTTATGCTCAGTTTATTTATTTATTTTATTTATGATGCTTATGCTCAGTTTATTTATTTATTTTATTTATGATGCTTTAGTAGTATGCTTGCTTACTTTATTCTTTTAAGTCACAGTTTTAGTTTAGGTTGCATGATGGTAGGTTAGGGATGATAACACAATAAACTTACAAATAGTTAGAAATGACGTTAACCTTTCGTTAGTCTAGTTGGAAATGATAATAACTTACGCTACCTCTGTTGTCATTAATGAAGATAAGGATGGATAGAAGACGTAATACCAGAGCAGAGGAAACAACACCTCCACCTGATCTGATGCATGTAGTTATCGAACTCCAGCGTTAAGTTACGGAACAGCAGCAGATGATCACTGCTCTGTTGAATCAACAGGGGAATCCTATTACCCCGCCAGGACTCCAGAACGTAGTACCAGTAATACCTATGGCTGTTCCAATACCACCGGCACCTGCACCACCGGTAGGCCCAGCTCCAGTGGTTCGTCAGGAGGCATATCTGATTCAGTGGCAGAGACTGAAGCCGGAAGCTTTCTCCGGTAACTGTGAACCATGGGACGCACAGGCCTGGTTCAAGACTGTGGAGAGCATAGTGGAGTTACTGGATTGGCTTGAACACGAGAAAGTCAAATGTGCATCATTCTGCCTTACTGGAGATGCCAGGATGTGGTGGGACAGAGTGAAGGCAAAATGACAAGTAAATCAGATGACGTGGACAGACTTCGAGACAGAATTTTTCGAAGAATTTTTCCATATGCGAGTCACAAATAAACACTATGATGAGTTCACCGAGTTCCGGCAAGGTGATCTATCGGTCAATGAAGTTGTTAAGAAATTCAACCGCTTGGCACGTCTGTGCCCAGAGTTGGTCAGCACGAAGAGAGAAAGAGTCAGACTTATGCTGAAGATGCTCAGACCTGAGATAGCCCTGAATGTGGCCGGCGGAGTTAATAGACCGCAGACCGCCGAAGAATTAATCAGCAGTGCTCTAATCACGGAACACTATCAAAAGGCAATGAATGAGGGCAAGAATCATACTCAGTCGGGAGGACAGAAATCTCAAAGTACCCGAACCAGCTGGAAAGGAAATCACAGTGGCAAGAGGAAGCAATGGAGTGATTCCAAGAGTGGTCCAGCGAGCAAGCAACTCATGTTCCCTCAATGTACTACTTGCGGGAAGAAGCACCCGGGGATATGTCGTATAGGTACAAACAGATGCTACAACTGTGGAATGGAAGGACATATGGCTCGGAACTGCCCTACTCAGATCCAGACACCTATCCCTCCGCAGGTTCAGAACAAAGGTGCGCTTCCACAGCTACACCTGATGCAAGCTGCGATAGAAGGCCCGCAGATAAGCCAAGGGAGACTGGAAGCTCCGCCAGTAGCGACGGATGCCAGAATTTTCTCCATCACCAAGGAGGATGCGACCAATGCTTCTATGGTCATCACAGGTCAGCTGCCTAACTTTAGTCAGTATACTAAAGTCTTATCTGATACTGAAGGTAAATCATTATCTAATACTGAAGGCGAATCGATAGTCAAAATTATTGGGAAGCCGAGAACCATTACGCGTCACTAGGTCGAAAACATGTTCGGGCAACTCTCCACCTTGACCTTAGCACCGACATTATTCGACAATATATTAGAGAAGCAAACTAGTGACCAAAGCCTCCAAAGAATTAAGCAAGAAACCTTAGAGGGAAAGAATGACGGATTCCGTATCGCGGATAGTGGAATATTATATCTCAGGGACCGATTATGTATTCCCGAGGATCCAGAGCTGCGAAAGAAGATACTGGAAGAAGCCCATGCAACACCCTATGTGATGCATCTGGGTTCCACTAAGATGTACCAAGATCTGAAAAAGAAATTCTGGTGGTCCGGTATGAAAAGAGATGTGGCTGAGTATGTCAGTACCTGTTTGACCTGCCAGCAGGTTAAAGCAGAACACCAGAGACCTGGAGGATTACTGCAGCCAATCCGAATTCCAGAATGGAAATGAGAAGATATCTCTATGGATTTCATCTCGGGATTACCAAAGACGACAAATGGTTACGACGCTATATGGGTAATTGTGGACAGATTGACAAAATCTAGCCACTTTCTAGCAATTAAGATGACCTATTCTGTTGAGCAATTAGCTCAATTATATGTCAAGGAAATTGTCAGATTACATGGGATTCCTAAGACCATTATTTCTGACCGAGATGGTCGTTTTATTTCACATTTTTGGGAATGTGTTCAAAAAGCCCTTGGCACCAATCTATTGATCAGTACTGCCTACCACCCTCAGACCGACGGACAAACACAAAGGGTAAATCAATTACTAGAAGACATGCTACGGGCTTGCGCCTTAGATTTCAAAGGGAGTTGGTGCCGATATTTAAGTCTAGCGGAATTCGCCTACAACAATAGTTATCAGGCTACTATTGGAATGGCAACCTACGAGGCTCTGTACGGAAGGAAATGTAGGTCCCCTATATGCTGGTACGAAGGTCGTGAATAGAAGGAGATGGGAGTTCAAACAGAATTCATTGACAACACCACCCGTGCTATACAGAACATCCGCCAAAGAATAGAAACAGCTCAGAGCCGACAAAAGAGTTATGCAGATAAAATACGAAGGCCCTTAGAATTCAGTGTCGGAGATGCAGTGTTCCTTAAGGTAGCTCCTATGAAAGGAGTGATGAGGTTCGGAAAGAAAGGAAAACTAAGCCCGCGTTATGTAGGCCCATATCAAGTTCTGAAAAGAGTTGGCAAGGTGGCTTACGAACTAGCGCTACCTCAGGAGACGTCAGCTATCGACAATGTGTTCCATGTTTCGATGTTAAAGAAATGTATTCCGAGTATGGACCAGGTGATCGAACCACAAACCGTACAAGTGCAAGAGGATCTAAGTTACGTAAGTCGACCGGTACAGATATTGGATCGAAGCATCAAAAGACTAAGGAACAAAGAGGTACCATTGGTAAAGGTCCTGTGGCAAAATCAACGGTTCGAAGAAGCCACATGGGAGCGAGAAGACGAAATGAGACAAAAGTATCCGGAACTAGTTTAAGTTCGACGACGAACTTTTATGAGGTATGGGGGACTATAACACCCATAGAGTACTTAGCAAGATTTTAGATATTGTTTTTTTATCATGAATAAAAAATAGGCCTTATGTGTAAAATTTGCAAAAATAATAAAATAAAATAGAACCAAAAAGAGATGGCCAGGGTTTTGAACCTTGGATCTCTTACTAGATATATGTATGTGTTAACCAATAGACCAAGAGAAGTTATTGTTAAAGAGAGAGGTGGCAATATAGTTAAGAGTAAGAAAAGAGCTTTTCCATTGAGAAGGAGAAGTTAGAGTTACCCTATTCCTCTCAAAAGAAAAGAGGATTCTTGCTTCCTCTTTTCATTAAGGAAAAGTACATTTTCCCTTCCTCCTCTCATGATGAATAAAAGGGGAAATTAAAGAAGAAAATTCATTTTCTCCTCTTCCTCCTTCCCCCTCCTCCTCACCGTGACCAAGAGCCTCTCCTCACCTCTCCTTGCCGAAATCCAAAAACAAAGGAGGACTCCTCTCTAGGAAGGCTCCACAAGCAAGATTTTCCCCCTAAGTAAATCAAACAAGGATGTAAGTATTCCCTCACCTGTGGTACAAGTCGCTTATGATATTTTCGAAAGATTAGAACGCTTGAAAATAAAAATAAAAAGAGAAGAAACCATGCTCATGGATCTTATTATGTTAGGATATGAATTTAGTTAAAGATTTATGTTGGATGTTGTTTAAGCTTGATCTTCTTATTAATATGTTTATTGACCTTCTTCTTAATAAGGTTCGGCCATGATTAATTTTTAGGGTTCATGAAGCTCCAAACCTAAGTTAGTATGCTCATAGACTTCCTTATGATATGTTATGAAATTAGCTAGGTATTTATGTTCATATGTTGCTTAGAAGTTTATTTCTTGTTTTATGATGTTTCGGCCATGATGGAGTTTTAGGGTTTCATAAAGCTCAAAACCAACTTTAGCATGCTCATAGACTTCTTTATGATATGTTATGGAATTAGCTAAGTATTCATGTTTATATGTTGCTTAGAAGTTTATTTCTTGCTTGAGGAAGTTTCGGCCATGATGGGGTTTTTTTTAGGGTTCATGAAGCTCCAAACCTAACTTAGTATGCTCATAGACTTCTTTATGATATGTTATGGAATTAGCTCAGTATTCATGTGTATATGTTGCTTAGAAGTTTATTTCTTGGTTTATGAAGTTTCGGCCATGATAGAGTTTTAGGGTTTCATAAATCTATGAAGTTTCGGTATTCATGTTGTATGTTGCTTAGAAGTTATTTCCCTTCTTATGAACTTTCGGCCACAACTATAATCTAGGGTTCAAGAAAGTTTAAACTTAACTTAGCAAGCTCATGGATTCCCTTATGATATGATATGAAGGTAGCTTGGTATTTTTATGCTTATGTAGAACTTAGTTTCATGCTTTTAAAGGTTCAGCCACAATTAAGTTAAAAGGCCTAGGAAGCTTAGAACCTACTACTTATGCTCATGATATTCTTTATAGTTTATGACATGAATTTGATTTAAGGTTCACATGCTAATATGTCATTGTAACTTAAAAACCAAGCATGGTGACTCTCGGCCACCATATGAAACTAGGGTTAGAGACCCAATTATGACTTTGCTAGGTGTCTCACATACTAGAATACGAACTAGGATATGCTTGTAAATGTTTTCCATGTATGATTATGGTTGCCTACGATGATTTATATACTTAATTAAGGATGCTCATGAATTATGCATGATGATGACACTTATGATATGTTTATGCTTAAGTATGCATGCTTTATGACCAGACAAGTAACATGTCTATTTATGTATGTTTAAGAATTATGCATGAAATGATTCTTATGATGACAATGTACCCAAGCATGTATGATTTCAAATATGTGGCCTGTTCATATATGTAAGCTCATGAACCAAGCATGATAATGGTTTTATATGATGGCTATGTGCCCAAGAATGTATGCCTTATGATATGATAAGAAAATGGCAAAGAGTTGCTTCCCTTAAGATTGGGATTAAGAGCACTCTTCATGTTAAGACAAGAGTATGACATCTATGATGATATGATATGACAGTTATGATGATATGATATGCATGACATGTACTTTACTTTGTATGACTTGTACCAAGGGTGGGCTCCATAAGCGCCCCTAGACCGTCGGACTATGAACGGGTCTAGTAAAAAGGGATGGGCTGGGCTCCTTAGAACGCCCCTAGGTCGACGAACTATGAACGGGTCTAGATCCCTAGTAGGTTCGGGGCTAGCTACCCTGTCCTAGGGATTGCGCGCATTTATGTATGTATGTGGTACAAGCCGGGCCCTCATGATGATGATATTATGTTTAAGTATTAAAATATATGTTTAAAGACATCTTACACTCGACATGGCATATGTTTTAAAAAGGACATTTTGCATAATGCACCCATTCACATATGACATGTTTCTTTTGTGATTCATATGACCTGATGATATGTTATGTTTCTTATGATTCACCTCACATGATCTCTTTATTTATGATATGTTAGAATCATGGTTGATAATGATATGTTATGATAAGGAACTATGTTCACATTACATATTGTTAGATGATTATGTCTTCATTGATTATATGCTTATATGATTATGCTTTGAGATACAGTTTTTGGAGTAGGAAAGGATCTTACTGAGCCTGTGTGCTCATAGCTTACTTCCTTGTACCACAGATAAAGGCAAGGGATGGATGACTTAAGGGAGCTGCAGGAGAGGCAAGGAGGTGTGTGTGGCAGTGGCTCGGCTAAGACAAATAAGACCTGCTATGATATTTTGTTATGTTTGACATGAACCATTTGTATTTATGTTACATTCCAGTATAATTTCATATACTAGAAAGAAATTTTAAATATGCATGTATCCTGGAATAGTTAAGTAAGTAAGTAGCCCCGTCCCTCTTAGTAGCAGGGAGGGCTGGTGTTATAGTTATTTCTCACTAACTAGAGATATTGGGATATTGAGAGTTAAATGTGCATGCAAGTTATGGTAACTAGTTCATTGGAGTGACATGCTGTAAGACTTTATATAATTTTCTACATATATGGATATGTCTATAAAGTTTTTAGTACAGCTCGAGTGCAAGTTTTCTTCGACTTGACACTACAACAAAATCCCTCATAGATATCAGTGGAACAACACCGGTTTTAAGCAAAAACCGATGTCTTTGAGTATTTTACACCGGTTTTTCCAAAAACCGGTGTCTATGAGCGCAGATTTTAGCTCATAGACATCGGTTTTTTAGGCGATGTCTATGAGCACCTTTTTTTTCGTTAATAGACACCGGTTTTAACAGCGGTTTTTAAAACCCGATGTTAATGAACCAAAATAAAATATTTTAATTTTTCCACCAATACTTAACCAAAATTTGCAACATTTCATTCTTCCCTCCAAACCTAAACCTATATCGCGTCGTCCGTATACCGTCACGACTCCACCACCACTTTCCTCCTCGCAGCTGGGCATCCAGCCATCTCTCTCAGCCTCATCTCCCTCTTACCCTTCCTCATCTCTCTCAGCCATCTCTTAGCCTCATTTCAACACACGGCTTTCTACCTTTTCTAGCTTGCCCACAAATCCGTCCAAACCCTCACACGAATAACCCCCGAGTCCTCAGCTGCTGGAGCATTCACAGACATAGGGAATGGAGATTGTTCGATCACAGAGGGAATCGACTCATGCTGCCGCCTCGACAACGTCGGCTAAACTCTCTTTCTACCGCTCCGCGCCTGCGCTCGAGGTTCGGCTGGAAGATTTTGAACTCTACGGCATAGATCGCCTCCGAGGTACCTTGCAAAACCTCATCTTTTCCCATTTCTAAGGTTTGTGGTTCATTGTATACTCCCTCGAGGTCCGGCTGGAAGATTTTGAACTCTACGCCATAGATCGCCTCCGAGGTACCTTGCAAAACCTCATCTTTTCCCATTTCTAGGGTTTGTAGTTCGTTGTTTACTCCCTCGAGGTCCGGATGGAAGATTTTGAACTCTATGCCATAGATCGCCTCCGAGGTACCTTGCAAAAACTCATCTTTTCCCATTTATAGGGTTTGTGGTTCATTGTATACCTCCCCTTCCTTGATCAACTTCCCTATCCTGCGTCTGTTTTGCTCTGCTGAGTAATCGGAGAAGAGCTCAAGAAGCTTTGAGTAGTTGAAGGATAACTTAGGGAACTTCTGCACATTTGGAGGGGAGAGTTCAGGGAGCTCTGTGTAACTTAGGGATCACATTCCTCTAATACCACCTGTTCACCACTTGCTACAACTTATTGTCACAGACCATGTAGATATTATCTTGTGCTTTAAAAATGTAGAATTACCTCCACCACATGTCCATGTTGTGGGATCTTCATCTCTTAAGGTTGAATAACACAATCACAGTAAAAGGAACAAAATCAATTTAATATGGTTTGAAGTAAGCTCACAACATTTGAAGCCAGATTCGGTCCAAGTGTGATTGTGTTCTTGGTTATTATCATAAACTCCTTTTAGTCTATGAAAACCATTTGTTGTCGTTGTCTCTCCGCATTTGCTCATTTTCTCTCAATATTAAGTCTTAGATGTTGGAATCCTAATTTATTTATTTCATTTGGCAACATCTCACAAGTTATGATTTCATCCTCAACAACAACAACAACAACCAAACCTTATCCCACTAGGGCTATTATCATTTCATCCTCACAAATTTCAAAATCCACAATTCATTAAATTTGAAGGGAAGTAAAAGGAAGAAGATCGCCATAAACCTCAACCAATCATCAATGCAAGGTTGTTGTGCTAGTTTTGGCATTTTCATTTTCATTTTCATTTTCATTGTTATCATGTCTCAGTTCATTTTATCTTTTTCTTCTGTGAGATCTTGTTTAATTTACATAATAAGCTGGATATAGATACCATTTATATTATAGCTTGAGGAGGAGGACTGTGTGACATAATATAATTTTTCATTCCTCTCAATAGTTGGTTAATCCTACTTGGACAAGTTCACACTCAGGCCTTAAAGCATCTAGACCAATTGATCATGACTTAATTACATGTGGTTTTTCATTGGAATCTATTAACCACCTACTCATCAACTCTTATTGCTTCTCAAGGATTGAACACACTTATGGATGTCAAAAAGATCTATCAAATGCATCTAATTTTAGTGTAAGATTATGATTTATCATGCTACACATTTTATTTTGAACCTTTGACTTATCATTTCCAGATTTCTAAAGGCACGAGGGTTCAATTTTGAAAAAGATACTCATATGTGGTCTGAGATGCTCCAGTGGAGGATCAACTTTGGTGCTGATACTATCATTCATGTGAGATTAGCTAATGTACATTTTCCTTTCCTACTTTCTTGTAGCAAAAGTAATGAGCACAGTCAAGAGCTTCCACTAATGATTTACAGGTTAATAGCTTGGCATGGTTTTGAACTTTTTTTTCCCTTAAGGATCTAAAGTTCTCTAGGCTTTTGACTGGAAGTCCCACATTGGGCTTTAGATATTATCAGTGAAGTAATGTGCCAAGCTACATGGTATAAATTCTGGATTTAACCTGGAAATGTGCTATGTAGAATTTTGAGTTTTAGACTTATTACAAAGTCGTGCATACCTATATCTATGTTATGAGTACTTGTGGTTCAAATGCTAAACAACTCATGGGGAAATCTGAATGAAATAGAACAAACCTTGCCCTTAATTAAAATGTGTTCCACTTGTTATTTGATTGATAATTCTGTCTTAAAGATGACATTTGACAACCACAAAGCACATTAAAATAAATTCATAGTTGGAAATAATTCCAACAGAAACTTGGTTTGGAATATAAATCTCATAAACCTCGTATATACTTGTTTTTTTTTATCTTTCACTACGAGATGTCACCACACTGCATTGGATATGTGAACGACAAGGTTAAAAACTAACATATACATTGTTTGATATTTCAAGAGTGATAATTTGAGTTTAGAGTTTACCAATGTTTCAAAAGGTTATTATGCCTTCCATTTTCTAACAGATTAAGTTTACTTAGGATTTTGTATTTGATGAACTTAACGAAGTCCTCCATTATTAAGAATTTGAACTCTACGCCATAGATCGCCTCTGAGGTACCTTGCAAAACCTCATATTTTCCCATTTCTAGGGTTTGTGGTTCGTTGTATACCTCCCCTTCCTTGATCAACTTCCCTATCCTGCATCTCTTTGGCTTTGTTGGTAACTTATATTCGATTGTTTTCATGAAGTCCTGCAGGGTATTTCAGATGGTTTGCCTCGAGGAAAAAGGCACGAAGAGATGGAGAGATTGGTATTGCGTGTGATTTTGTTTGGATCGTTCATTTTACTTTTAAATATATGTTTTATTTTGGGAAAATTAGGTAACTGAACTATGGAGGGCACATATGAGGCATCAAGATCCATCAGAGGTCATGAACAAAGATATCATTTCACACTTCGTTCTTCGTCTTGCATATTGTAGAATGTAGGTTTTGATTTTTATGGTCATGTTTTATTTTGATATCACACTATCTTTCCTGAGTGTTATCTCCTTCACCTCCTAGGGATGAATTAAGGAAATGGTTTCTTTCCATGGAGACTTCTCTTTTCCGCTATCGATTCCGACTAGAAAGCCCCGAGTAATAGGTATATTCTGGATACCTTGTATGAGGTTTGGAGCTCTTATCTAATTTCATTTACCAAAATTATGTTCTATTGCTCGTAGAGGTCACTCATGTCTGAATTTCAGCTACCCTATAAGGCTATTAGTCATGCAGAATTCGAGGTATGACTGCAAATTTATGCACCATATTTCTGGTCATATTACAATACTACAAATTTTTAGACATCTCTTTCTATCGAGATGCATTTTTCTCATGTTCTTTGGCCATGGTTTTATCTAGGATGTCTTTTAGTACTTATAGGAAAATATTTTTTATTGCATTGCAGACTGTAAAGGAAAAATTGAACCAAGTTGCGCATTCTATTGGTCAACCGTTGAATGGTATGTCATTACCTACCAGATTTACATTTGTGATGCTACTAGTAACTAGTAATGGGCAAGATTGAACTTCAATAAGTCATCTTAAAACTCTTGTGATGCAATATATATTTGCCAATTTATCTTCTTATCTTATTACAGGGAACTGATTATAAATTGTTTTGTTCTGTTTGAAAGTAACACAGATACCAGTTGCTCAATCATTTATCGCTTTTACTGTTATGTCTAGTAATTTGACAAATTTTTATTGTTTTTTACAGCTGATACACTCTTTTTTAAGGTACCATTTATCTACTTATTTTTAGTCTAAACTCTCTTTTTTACTACAACAATGATTCCTTAGTTTCTACTAACCTATGTCTACTTGCAGGCACCCTTTGAAGAAGTTCCAGAATTATTTGTTGGCTGCAGGGTTTTCCTAAAAAAGGTTTTGCTTATGTTGCGATGCATCAGGTCCATGTTAAATTTATCTTTATACTTTCAAACTCCACAAGATGTGATTATAACTTTATACTTAGTTGGAACTTTTTTTATTTTCATACTAGATCGTTAAAACCTGACAAGTTTTTTGGATGCTGAGTCACACTTTGTTATCTTTTTCATGGTATTGTAGATGTGCAGTAACATTTGATAAATGATCTAATATCCCGCCTTGTGAGGCAGCAAGCAGTTCTTCTGATCAAGCAAATAGGTACTGATTTTATTTTAATTGAACTATTAAATCATGCTCACACTGACTTGTTAGTGTATGATTAATTCCTTGCATTTGTTCATCAGGAGACAACATTGTATCTTTGATGTTGATCAAATTTTTGTCCAAGAATTTTCAGAGTTTTGATCCCAAATGACTCACTAACATCTATTAACCAGTTTTTTTATATTACTCAAAATACCATGCATTCTCACAAGCAGCTAATCGGTTTATGGTTCTCACTTCAATAAATGTGTTCCTGGGGCTTCTGGCTCCATCGACAAGATGCAGAGTGGATGTCTTTTTTTCACCCTGATTGTTTCTGTTTAAATTTTGTATTTGTTTCTCGCATAGCTTTCATTTCTAGGTAAAGTTAGCCAGTAGCTTGACGTTACCATAATGCTCTCATTTTCATCATGATGATATGTTAATCTTATTTTTGCATTGAATTCTATTCAAGACTATTGTCACTTCTAATGCTACATAATAAAAACAGAACGCCAATCAAGTGATATAATATCGATAGACATTTGGTTAATCTTTTTTGGTTGACTAATGTACCATGATTGATTATTTTCTAGGCAGTAGATTCTAGTGGAAATGCAGCAAAGGCAGGACTTAGGGCTGGAGACCAAGTATTGTACACAAGCAGCTTCTTTGGGGATGAGCTGTGGCCTGTTGATAAGCTGGGTTTTACCAAAACAGTTATCCAAGCAAAGCCAGACTCTGTTTATTTTGTAGTAAACAGGTATGATCTACCGGGGTCGTGTTGTGAAGTCTGGCAGAAATACCTAAATATGAAATGGTGAAAATATTTGTTAGGGCTTTCCATCCAGTAATATATCCATGTACTTTTCTTCTTGAAGAGAGGAACATTTAAATGTTCAGAATATTAGGGAGTTTGTAGACACAATGTTTGCACTTTTCCTAATACGTTCTTTATCTTTTATCTGATTCTTATTCTCCTTGTTGCATTTCTTTACACTCTAACAGGGAAGCAGAGGTAGATGTAAAAAGACTAACTAAGAGGCCTGCTCCTCCTCGATTTTGTTGCACCTTGACTGAAGCACAAAAGGAAATTATTTTGCCTCGGTCTCGATATTGTCCTGTGACTGATTTCTTTAATTTATTTTGATTGATTGACATTTCTTTGAATTGTTTCTGATGTGTTCAAATCATACGTTGTCCAAGTTATCTAGTTTAACTTTATTGCCATTACTTAAATTCAAAATTCATCCTGTCATCCTGTCATTAAACATTAAATGTGTGGGAATTTACTAGAATCTACGCCTACATGAAGCAAATGAATAAAAACTACAAGTAAAGTTTACCTACCCTGTTATGACTTCAGAAGAACATGCTGAATTTTCCATGTATGCTGGCCTTTAATATAGAGGGCTACAAGAGGATTATATCTTAGGTCAAGACACTCTAAATCCATCATAAACCAAAGGGAAAATAGTTTCTACTTACTAGAGGATTGAATGGACCCAAAAGGAAGCTCTAACTTGCTATTTTGGGTGTTGAACTAAGGAGCCAGCTGCCTTCTTGCCGCATTCCTTGCTGGTGTGGTTGGTAGCAGAAATCACAGAAAATAGGGGGCTTAGTGCAGGATATTCAGGATACCAAGATGGCATCAGAGGTAGTACAATAAATAGTATATCTCTTCATCAGAGGTAGCTTTGTTCTTCTATGCTTCCTTCACTGGATTTGTTGTGCAGTCATATTTCTTTGTTCAACCATTATCATGCCTAGTAAGTTGTTGTATGATACTGTCGGTTCTTATCAATCTGTACACTTGAATTAGAAGGAGCAAATTATCTATGTTATATTCTAAGCAGCATATACTAAGTGTCATATATGAAAGTTTTAGATTCTATGTTATATTCGTTATCTTCCACAGCAGCTTTTAAAAACTCAGTATTCTATTTTATTTGATACATGTACACATTTGTTTTAGTTATTTGATATATGGTGGATTTATGTGTTTTTACAGTTTACAAATCTCAAGTACTTCAGAGTTGAAATTGATGAAGTGCGGTTCGAGTGGACTAAATGCATGCTAGATTACATTTGAAGTGCGGTTCTACCTTGATGTGTTAAAAGAATGTTCTACCTTGATTTTGATATCTATTAGCTAGCTTTTGATGTATAAAGAATGTTTGGGTATTTTATGGATATTGTTGTAAGAAGATTATTTATATAATTTGTGAATATTTGTGTATTTTATGGATATTATTGAATGAAGAATATTTGTATAATTTGTGAATATTTGTGTATTTTTTTTGTTATTGCCGGTTTTTCATTGTTTCGGAAATCAAATTTGTGCTGTTAAAAAATATACATATTACATCGGTTTTCCACCGCTGCAAAACCGGTGTTATTAACTAATATTACATCGGTCATTTACCGCTGCCAAAACTGGTGTTATTAACATACAATATTACATCGGTTTTACACCGTTGATGAAACGGTGTCGTTAAGTGATACTACACCGGTTAATAACCGATTCGAAGACCGGTGTCGTTAAGTGATACTACACAGGTTTTTACCCGATGTCTAAAATGGCAGACTTTTAACATCGGCTTCATAGACATCAGTCGAAAATGAAATAGACACCCATG
The DNA here is from genome assembly GCF_018446385.1 of Zingiber officinale. Taxonomy (NCBI): domain Eukaryota; kingdom Viridiplantae; phylum Streptophyta; class Magnoliopsida; order Zingiberales; family Zingiberaceae; genus Zingiber; species Zingiber officinale. Next base: position 82,925,000 of record NC_056002.1, read on the forward strand.
GAAAACCGATGTCTATGAAAGTTTTTGTTGTAGTGTGAGGTATATAAGTCATCTTGGTCATGGAAATTTATACTTTGACATCTTAAACAAACATCTATTGGATGTGTTGACCCAAGATGATTACCTATAAGTCAAAGTGCTCGAAGGTGTTTGGATAGACAATAGAGGATTCACCACTCTTTGCAAGAATACATACATCCTAAGGTCACTCATTAGGATTGTTACTCAAAGTTTTTGGCCAAAGCATCACATGTTACGAGTAAAGGACTCTTTTACACATGTACGATTAATTTGAATCCGTAGAATAAGGAAATATTACTTGGACTAAGTGTGACATAGTCAGCCTAGTGGGGGCAGACACATAAACCATGTCTTGAACCAAGTGAGTATAAAACGAGTGAAAAGAATGAGACAAGACTCACTGTAGCTGTTGAAGGGTTTAGAATTAGTTTTAAGATCAACTATGATTTTCTAGATAATTGGAGATTATGATGTAGTACTAGATACTACTCATGATTGTTCCAAATTAAGTAGTTAATTATGAATGACCAAGATAAATCGGGAATATATTGGGTCACATGCACTATGAGTCTCTAAAAGACGTAAAATAAGTTATAGAATAGGATTTTCAGATCAATAGATAAATATTTAGTTGGACCATACATAAGATAAATATGGAAATATTTGTCGGAATGGAAGCACAGATGGGCCACATCTTTTATGAAAGAGTTGAACCTAATTTTATTTTAGCTATGAACCAATTTGATTTAGTTTTGAACCAAACCAAGTGGTTAATGGACTAATTTTTGGATAAGGTATAATGGATTGGACTTGGGCTTTCTAATCCAACTCATTAAAAAGGACTATGTATTGATATGGTTAAGAGAGAAATAATAAATAATTTATTATTTGCTTGATTAGGTTTTAGAAACATAAACCCAATACCTCACTCTCCCTCTCCCTCTCCCTCTCCCTCTATCTTACCGTCGATCACAACAAGAGGATCTCCTCTTGTTGCGATGAGCCACCCATAGGAAGAATATCTTTCTTTTGCTTCTTCTTCCTCTTCTTGATCCTTGTCCTTCACTCATGGCTAGTACCTTTTGAAGGTGGTTTATTCTCTTAGAGTTGTCTTGAAGAGTTCAGCGTGGATACGAATAGAGGCGAGGTTCGATAATACCATAAAAGGTTGATGCCCTTCTCGTTATAGGTCATCCGTAAGGTATACTTAAAATAATTGTTATTCGATTTGATTTTGTTTTATGATCTTGTCTGCGCAATTGTATCTTGCATGTGTGTTATGTATGTAATGTAATAAATTAGTTTATTTATCATTGTGCATGTTTATGAAACATATTTTTATTACACACCGCATCGGACATATTCCAACAGTGGTATCAGAGTTCGATCATGCTTCAACATAATTATAAAATTATTTTACAGTTCGTAATTAGTGTTGTAATTAATTTTTAAGATTTTTTTAGAATTATTAAGAATTTTCATTTTTGGAAGTTTCCTAAATTGTTAGAAAATTCCACTTTTAGAAAATTTTTGAAATAATTTTAAAAAATTAAATAAGAAATATTCTGTTAATTTAAAAATTATCATTTCTAGAATTTTATGTAATATATACCACTTTTAGAAAATTTTCTAATTTATTAAGTAATACAAATTTTAGAAAGATTTCAAAATTTTTTAAAAATCTAGATTTGAGATATTCTAAATTAAATTATATAAATTATATTTTTTGAAATTTTCAGATTTAATAAAATATTTAATTTTTTGAAAGTTTTTTAAATTGTTAGGAAATACCAATTTTAAAAAGATTTAGAAAAATATAATAAAAAATAAATTTAAATTATTCTATAATAAAGTAAGAAATATTAATTATTTATTTTGTAAATTATAAAGAAATTAATTTAAAATTTTTTTCTAAAATAATTAAAAATTCTTAATTGATAGAAAGATTCTAGATGAGATATGTTAATTAAAATTACAAAATTGTTTTCTAATTTAATTAGATAAATCATGATTTATTAAAATTAAAATTATAACATATTTTTATTTCTAAAATAGAATTATAATATATTTAAATATGTCATGTTCATGTCATATTGTATTTCATGTAGTAATTATGATATGATTAGAGGTTATCATGTGTGCAATGTGATTAGATCTTACGGTATGTGTGATGTGTCATGCTATGTCATACATGTGATGTGTCATATCATCAACTATGTCATGTGTGTGATATGTCATGTCATCATTTATATCATGCATATAATGTCACGCCCCGGAGGAGTCCCTGTCCGAGGAAATTTCGGCAACATCTCCCCTGTACGGTGGACAATCTGAAACTTTTCTACATCCTCATATACCTCAGCCACAGGCGGCTGGAATAATAAAAATAATAAAATACAACACACAGACATTCCATGCAGTATAATAAGCAATAAACAAAACAGAAATACCAAGATTCGAAAATAACCCTACACCACTACACCAACATAACTCTATAAAGCTCAAATCCGACAAACTCACCTCTTCTGCCGTCCAGGCAAGCATGTAGTAAAACATATCGAATAAAAATCCATCGACATCACAAAATCCATACCATGTCTATACCATCAACTTGAACAAGTTTAGCATAATCTAAGTATGAAAACCAAAAGACCAACAATATCTTTGAGATCTGCAGGGACTGGCAACTGGAACTCTCTCCTAACAGCATCCACCTGGAAAAAAATAACAATAATGGCGGCGGGGTGAGTACAAGACTCAGCTGGTACAACTGATATGCAACTGAAGTAAACCGGAGAAAAACTGTACTAACCAGGACCTGGGTATAAGGACAAACAGTCCGAGTGGCATAGAAATCCTATATGCATGTCAAACATAGGCATCCAAACAATATACAGCATATAAATGCATCAAGCACAAACACAAGCAATAAATGCATCATGCATATGATGCTAATGATGCGTCCTGGTCACCCCTGACGCCAGTCGATCATCTCACATACAATAGTGAGGCCGAGTGGGTAGGGCTGTGACAACCATGCACTCTGTCGTCACTACTCCTGATGAGTGACCGAGTGGACGGGATGCTGTCGGAGTACACCTATCCTCCTACCCCAAATCATAAATAGGGGAGCGCAATGCTCTCATCTCCCGGTACACGATGAAGGGGAGGAATCCCTGCCGGCTAACAGGTTGCATCACACTACCCATGAGCGGACCAATGGAGCCAAACAAGGTCCCTGCTGCAACACACACTGCCTGAATCGACCACTAACCCATGAGTGGTGGTGTGTGCAGATCCATGTAACTGGCGATGTGCTCAACAATAATGGAGCGGACTATTGCACAGCATGCAATCATGCAAATGGTGCATGGCACTAACCACAAAATATCCTGAACTTATCCGTATATATATAAAAGTGCACCATAGGTCAACGAATCAAATCAAAGGGACATGGAAGGTATAAAACCTAGGTCCTGAACATGGTGAAGCATGGTATATCACTACCCCTATAAACATGTATCAACAGGTAAGGAATACATGAGATGCAAAACAAGCAATCAACCAACCATGTAACAGGTATCGGGTAGTGATTAACCGAAACAAATAAGAGAACATAATTATTGCTACTTGTTAAATTCACTACTATGCATATCAAAGACATAAAGTCAAAAGTACCCGCCTCCAATCGAATAGTCCAATCTGGTCCAAATACGATGTCGAGATGCTCGTCTCGCGTCAAAGTCCTGTGGCATCAAACATAATGTCTAGTTTAGCTAATTTATCATACAACCATTAGCCAAACTAAATTCTAATCCATCGACCAACTAGAGTCGGCTTCATTAACCCTAATTACACCTTTAGATTTATTTCTAAACTTAAGTTAGCAACTTTTGCTAACACAACTAGCTATCATCTATAACGAAGAACAAAAACCCAGTATCTTACCTTGATTTCCTAGCAACTGCTGGATGGATTTGTTGCCGGATCAGGCTGTCGGCTATTGCAAACCAATGGAAGTTGCTGGATCAAAGAACACCCCAAATCAACACCATGTAAATACTAAATGCACAAATCAAAATCTAGGGCAGAGCACCTACCTACCAGTTCGTGTCGAAGCAACCGAATACCCTCTGAAATCACAGATCATAACCTAGGCACGGCTGGGATGCACACACTGTGCCGGCGGTAGCACTAGGGCACAAGGGAAGATCGGCACTGCTCGGGGCTGTGGCCGGCGGTAAGAGGAGAGGAGATGGGTCGGCGGCGGTGCTAGGTCAGGGCGCTAAGGCACAAGATGTACCTCTGCATTAGGCGGTGGGCCACGTTGGCTGTGGTGATCGGTGTCGCTGAAAAGGGCAGAGAAAGGTCTCTGCTCGGCTGTGCTCGCGCGTCGCCGGCATTTGGACAAAGAGGAGGAAGGGGGTCCCGGTGTGCGGCGAGGAAGAGCGGCTGTGGTGGCTCGCGGCTCGCTAGGGCACAACAGAAGAGGGTCGGCGTCGGCAGAGGAAAAGAAGAAGAAGAGGTTGTGCGCGCTCGGTAAGGAATAAGAGGTAATGGCCGAGGCTTATACGCGAGGGAGGGAGAAGGAAAACGGCTCGGCGGTTAGGGCTCGGAGGAGTGCGTCGGGCGCGCGGGGGAGGAAGAAACGGCGAAGAGGGAAATAAAGAAGAAAAAAAATAAAAAGAAAAAGGAAATATAAAATAAACATTTCCTCGCTTAAATGGTTAGCCTAAACAGGCTTTTCCCGGCCCCGTTCTTATCCCAGTTAATTCGTCCGTACAAGCTCCGAAAAATTCTTGAAAAATTTCCAAAAATTCGGGAAAATTCCCTTATTATTATCCGTCATTTTCCGGTATTTTACTTTCTCCCCCCACTAATAAAAATTTGGTCCCCAAATTTCATTATCTACCATCAGCAAGTACTAACAACAAATATAGAGTATAAATGTTGAACGGTAAATTAAATCACATACCTCAAGTGAAAAGATGGGGGTATCGAGCTCGGATAGAATCCTCGATCTCCCTAGTAGCCTCCTCATCTGAATGATGCTGCCATCCGACTTTAACCAGTCGGATAGTCTTGTTCCGCAACTGACGCTCTTTCCGGTCTAGAATCCGTACCGGAATCTCCTCATAAGTGACGTCAGGCTGAATAGGAACTGAAACATTTGTCAGCACATATGTCGGTTCTGGTATGTATCCCCTCAACATAGATACATGGAATACGTCGTGAAAGCCTGCCAGGGATGGTGGTAGTGTCAGACGATAAGCTACTGTTGGGTTTTTCGGGCCACGAAAATCGCTTTTCGCATCGCGGAAACCCCGAATCACCCAAAGCCGTAGATACGTGCAAGGAAAACCGAACGAAAATTACGAGTACGAGTTTTAAATATCTAGATCTACTCCAAGATCTATGTGTTAAGAAGTATACCTTGAAGCGTGCCCTATCGCGTTCCCGCTCGTCCAAGGAATTGTCAGATCTCTAGACCGTCAAGCGTCGGTCCTCTAGAAGTATCCACACGGACACGTAGGTGGAGAAAACCTCACATAAAGGTGTGCTAGCACCTTGGTAAGATTCGGCCAAGCAAGGAGGAGAGGGAGAGCTTGAGAGGAAGAAGGAAGAAGATACACCCTTGAATGAAAAATGAATTCTCATTCAAACCAAAAGTGGCCGGCCACTTCCCATAGTGTAACCCCCCATTAAATGCAATTAATGTGAAGTTATTAAGAAAATGGCTTTGTAACTTCCATGAGGTGGCACCCATGATGATGTGGAGTAACATCATTGGTCCACTTCAATTCCAACTCACCAATGAGGTGGCATAAAGTCAAGTCTAACTTGACTTTTCATCTTCCTCTCAAATCAAGTCAAACTTGACCAAATCTCTTCCATGGTTAATCTAATCTAACCATTTGATTCAAGCCAACTTAATATAATGAATCTAATTCACTAAATTAAATTGATCTAATGAGTCATAATCTAAATTAGACTCATTGTATACATGAATCAACTTGAGTCTAACTCAATTAGCCCAATTTAGATTACTCTTAATCCAATTGGATCCATCAAATGAATCAAGTCCTCTTGGTTCATCATATGAACCTAATCTCCATCTAATTGTCCTAAGTGTGTGACCCTATAGGTTCTTGTAATGTTGGCAATGCCCTAAACCCATTTAGGAGCATAAGTAATGAGTGGTATCTAGCAACACATCATTACTCCCCAAGTTACAAGAATGTCGAGATCCAACATCACCTTGTGACTACTAATTGTGACTCCTCACAATATATGACAAGTGTCCTTCTATCCTAGACATCTAGATTGATCAATGTGAGGCATAGACCGTGTCATCCTCTAACCAATCTAAATCTTGAACTCCAAGTAGACTCACTAAATCAAATGAGCTCAATATCCCATATTGACTCATTTGGGCATGGCCATGCACTTCGTGGTCTCACTCTATCAAGAATACTGATGTCTCTCCCGTCATATAGGAGGGATAGATCCCATCTACATCACTCACATCTCTCTGCATAATTTGTTATATACCCAGTAATCGCCTTTATAGTCCACCCAGTTACGGGTGACGTTTGACGAAACCAAAGTACATAACTCCTTATGTAGGGATCAGTGGTGACTTCAGGTCTAAGGACTAGTAGTCATACTAATAGACACATGAGAAAGTATATGACACTCATATAACGATCCATGATACTTTCTCATGGCGGGTCATTCATTATACATTCTCTAATGTATACCCATGTGTCAACTTGATATCTCTATATCCATGACTTGTGAGATCAAGTCACCGAGTTGACCTACATGCTAGTCTTATTGCGTTAACATTGTCCCTGAATGTTAATACTCGACTAGGAATGATTAAGAGTAGTGTTCCCTATATCATCTCACTATCGGTTCAACTAACCGATTGATATAGATGAGAATCATCTACTCAAGGACATTATTATACTTAGTTTATTTGGCACCAATACAAGTAAATATAATAACCAAAATCCAAATGCCTTTATTTATATACAAGAATATGATACAATGAGTCCATACAATCATCAAATGATTGGCTCTAGGGCTCTAACTAACAATCTCCCACTAGCACTAGTGCCAATCAGTATAGGCTCTAAGGCCTAATGACCTAGTGTGACCATCATGCTTTCTCTGTGCCAAAGCCTTGGTCAAGGGATCTGCGATGTTAACCCCTGTAGGTACTCTGCAAATCTTCACATCTCCTCTATCGATAATCTCTCGAATGAGATGGAAGCGCTGTAGTATGTGCTTGGTCCGCTGGTGTGAGCGAGGTTCCTTCGTCTGTACTATAGCTCCATTGTTGTCACAATAGAGCTTAACTGGGTCAGCGATGCTAGGAACCACCTCAAGTTCAGTGATGAACTTGCGGATCCAAACTGCCTCCTTTGCTGCCTCTGATGCAGCAATATACTCGGCTTCTGTTATAGAATCAGCTACTGTATCCTGCTTCGAACTCTTCCAGCTGACAGCACCACCATTAATGCAAAATACGAACCCCGACTGCGATCTATAGTCATCCTGGTCGGTCTGGAAGCTAGCATCACTGTAACCCTTTACAGCTAGCTCATCATTGCCTCCATATATTAAGAAATATTCTTTAGTCCTTAAGTACTTAAGAATATTCTTAACCGCTATCCAGTGACTTTCACCTGGATCTGACTGGTATCTGCTCGTCATGCTCAAAGCATACGAGACATCAGGTCGAGTACATAGCATGGCGTACATGATTGATCCTATGGCTGAGGCATAAGGGATCTGATCCATGCGATCTCTCTCCTCTCTAGAAGAGGGACCTTGAGTCTTCGAAAGACTCACGCCATGTGACATCGACATAAATCCCTTCTTGGAGTTCTGCATGGCAAACCGAAGGAGTACCTTGTCAATGTATGTACTCTGAATTAGGCCAAGCAATCTCTTAGATCTATCTCTATAGATCTGTATCCCTAGAATGCGGGATGCCTCACCTAAGTCCTTCATTGAGAAGCAACTCCCTAGCCAGGTCTTGATAGACTGAAGCATAGGGATGTCCTTCCCAATGAGTAGTATGTCATCCACATACAATATGAGGAAGACAACTATATCCCCTACAACCTTCTTGTAGACACAAGGCTCATCTTCGTTCTTGATGAGACCAAACTGTTTGATTGCATCATCGAATCGAAGATTCCAGCTACGAGAAGCTTGCTTTAGTCCATAAATGGACCTATGCAGCTTGCATACTCTGCTAGTATGTTGTGGATCTACAAAACCCTCAGGTTGTGTCATGTACACATCCTCGAGTAGGTTTCCATTCAGAAATGCGGTTTTGACATCCATCTGCCATATCTCATAGTCATGGTAGGCTGCAATAGCAAGCATGATCCGAATGGACTTACACATCGCTACTGGAGAAAAGGTTTCATCATAGTCAATACCATGAATTTGCTTGAAACCTTTAGCTACCAAGCGACCCTTATAGATAAGTCCATCCATGTCAGTCTTTCTCTTAAAGACCCACTTACACCCAATGGATTTTACCCCTTCAGGTGGATCAACCAAAGTCCATACTTGGTTGGTGTACATGGATTCCATTTCGGATCTCATGGCCTCTAGCCATTTCTCGGAATCTGGTCTCATCACAGCTTCTTGATAGGTGGTGGGCTCATCCTCTATGAGCACAATGTCATCATGGTCAGACAAGAGAAATGAGTATCTCTCAGGCTGACGACGTACCCTATCAGACCTGCGAAGAGGTATGTCTACTTGAACCGGTTGTTGTTCCTCAACTCCTTGTGGAACAACATCATCCACAACACTTTGTGGTTCCAGTTCAATTTCCATCGAGGCATCAGTGCTATTGTTCGCATCTTGAAATTCTTCAAGATCGAACGTGCTCCCACTAGTCTTTCTAGAAACAAAGTCCCTTTCTAGAAAGACCCCAGTCTTTGCCACAACTACCTTGTGCTGACTGGGGATGTAGAAATAATATCCCTTAGTTTCCATGGGATATCCAATAAAGTAGCACTTGTCGGATTTAGGTCCTAACTTGTCTGAGACTTGACGTCGAACGTAAGCCTCACAATCCCAAATCCTCATGAAAGACACCTGGGCATCTCTCCCAGTCCATATCCTATATGGTGTCTTTATCATGGCCTTGGATGGGACTCGGTTGAGTATAAAAGCTGCCGTGTCTAGAGCATAACCCTAGAGGTATGTTGGAAGATCTGTGTGACTCATCATAGATCGTACTATATCTAATAGGGTACGATTCCTCCTTTCGGATACACCATTCCACTGTGGTGTTCCAGGAGGAGTGAGTTGGGATAGAATCCCACACTCAGCTAGGTAGTCACGAAACTCATGGCTAAGGTATTCTCCACCTTGATCGGATTGAAGTATCTTAATACTCTTGCCAAGCTGGTTATGTACTTCATTCTTGAATTCTTTGAACTTTTCAAAGGATTCAGACTTATGTGTCATCAAGTACACATAACCATATCTACTGAAATCATCAGTAAATGTGATGAAGTACCTATAACCGCCTCTAGCCGCAACATTGAAAGGGCCAAATACATCACTATATATGAGTCCTAACAAATCAGTTGCTCTCTCGCTGTGCCCACTAAAGGGAGTCTTGGTCATCTTGCCTCGTAGGCATTTTTCGCATATCTCATATGATTCAAAATCAAATGAGTCCAACAAACCATCCTTATGGAGTTGGGATAAGCGCTTGTCATTTATATGACCTAAGCGACAGTGCCAAAGGTAGGTTTGGTTCATATCATTAGACTTGAACCTCTTGGTATTTACGTTATAGATAGGGCTTTCAAGGTCTAGAATATAAAGTCCGTTTATCAGAGGTGCACTACAATAGAACATATCGTTTAAGTAGACGGAACAACATTTGTTCTTTATAGTAAACGAGAAACCTTTCTTGTTCAAACAAGAAACTGATATAATGTTCTTAGTTAATGCAGGCACATAACAACAATCGACTAACTCTAGTACAAGCCCAGAGGGCAGAGATAAACAGTAAGTCCCTACAGCAACAGCAGCAACCCGTGCTCCATTGTCTACTCGTAGGTCCACCTCTCCCTTTGTCAATGCCCTACTATTTCTCAGCGCCTGCACATCAGTACAAATGTGAGAAGCACATCCAGTATCTAATACCCATGATGTAGAAATAGATAGATTGACTTCTATAACATATATACCTGAAGTGGAAGTCTCACTTCACTTCTTCTTAAGATCCTCCAAGTATACCTTGCAGTTCCTCTTCTAGTGGCCGGTCTGACCGCAGTGGAAACAGGTAGCATTCTTGGTGACCCCTCCTTTAGGCTTCAGTGCCTTGCCTTTGCCCTTGGCTTGGGACTTTCCCTTGCCTTTGGGCTTGCCTTTGCCCTTATGCTTCTGGACCATCAGAATGGGCTTAACCTTCTTAAGGTTAACCTCAGCAGTTCGTAACATACTAAGGAGCTCGGGCAGTGGCTTGTCAATCTCGTTCATGTTATAGTTCAGAACGAATTGACTATAGCTATCCGGCAAGCATTGCAAGATTAAGTCAGTGGCCAGCTCTTGGCCAAGTGGGAACCCCAGTCTTTGTAGGTTCTCTATGTACCCAATCATCTTGAGTACATAAGGACCTACGGGAGCCCCGTCTGACATCTTGCACTGAAACAGTGCCTTAGAGATCTCAAATCTCTCATGCCTCGCTTGTCCCTGATATAGTTGGTGAAGATGCTCAACCATATCGTATGCGCCCATCAACTCGTGTTGCTTCTGAAGCTCAGAGTTCATGGTCGCGAGCATTAGACAGGACACATCTAATGCGTCGTCTTGATGCTTCTTGTAAGCATCTTTGTCAGCTCGCGGGGCATTGGCAGGAGGAGCCTCCGGAATTGGCTGCTCCAGAATGTACAGTTTACGTTCCTGGGTGAGAACTATTCTCAAGTTCCTGTACCAGTCCAGGAAATTCACTCCGTTGAGCTTGTCCTTCTCAAGGACAGATCGCAGGAAGAAGGAATTCGTGTTCGACGTCATGGTTATCTACAACAGAAAATTTGCAGAAATAAATATCATATTCTTTTAAAATCATTTAATTAGGCCTTTAACTAAATGATGCTCCCACTAAATACTATAATTCTTGTGGGACAAGATCCACATCATACTAACCCTTGAGTTAGCTTTGGCTAATACGCCGAAGGCTTAGTATGATCGGTAGGTAACGATTACCAATTACATCTCTATGCAACTCTTGTTTATAGGATCAAGATCCATATTTATATTAAAACTCGAGTTAGCTTTGGCTAATACGCCCGAGAGTTAATATAAACATGATTTTGTCCTACCTTTCCCACTATTGGAAGAATGCCTATAGTTGACTCGATCCAACCGAGTAACTAGGAATACTCAATCTAATTGAGTTTGTATTCACCCATGCGTTAGTAGGCGGGACCAAGATTGTCCCTCCGTACCCTACCAAGATAATATGTATTGCTCTGCTTTGGCAGATTCAACAATACATGTGATCGAGCTAGTGATAGGTATCACGGCACGGTTAGGCATTTGAGTTGAGTCGATTGAGATCTAATCTAATCGAAAAAGGATGCATCTTATGCACGACTTAGATCTAATCTAATCACAAGGGTGCATCATGTGCACGACTTAGATCTAATCTAATCGTAAGGCACTAATTAATTAACTACTTATTAAATATGCATCACATACACAAGCAATTAATTAATCTATTTGTGATTTAGTCATGGCCCTACTACGATCTTCTCAAGCCAATGTGAAGATCGACTGGTCAACCTAGGGTCAACAGTTTCTCCAAGCTCCTCCCTTTGACCACCTTGTGTTGCTCGTGCCCGCCTCGGAACTCCGTCTCGTGTGGACCCTCCACCGCTCCAATTTTTACATTACAATTTGAAACTCGAGTTACATTCGAGTCTAAATCTAATTTACAACAAGAATATAAGAGAAGGTGTGACACGCAGGTCACGAATATAATACAACACTCACAAACACATAACGGCACGCAGACCGTATTATGAATTACAACACAATCCAATCACATTGGGTTTTGGGCCATGACTATCACAAAATTAATATATAATTCAAAATTATATATTTGTCATAATTTTCTGTAATTTTAAAATTAATTTTTACAATTTTTACGAGTAAAATTTCCCGGTGGACCCGTTTAGTGGTTTCGGGCGCAATCGCGGAACGGATCCCCTTGCGGGGCCAGGGGCAGTGCCCCTACCCGCAATCTCACCATCGCGAGGGTTCCTTTGCGATCCAACAGCGCCTAAACCCGCTGTCCCAAAACGATTTGGGCCGAGACATTGCCGTTTCGGAAAAATCTTCCCAGCGGGTTCGTTTTAGCGATTTCGGGTGCAATTATGGAGCAAATCCCCTTGCGGGGTTAGGGGCAGTACCCCTACCCGCGATCTAACCATCGCGAATTGCTCCTAAGCGATCTAATGGCACCCAAGCCCGCTGTCCCAAAAATGTTTGGGGCGAAACGAAGCCGTTTTGGAAAAATCTTTCCGGTAGCCAAAGCCTACAAGTGCCGAGACACTTGTGCTTCGCTTCTACGGAAAAATTACCCATAAAAAACTATAAAAACTTAAATTTACAGAAAATCACAGAATCTTTTATTTTTCAAAAAAAAAAAACTAAACTCGTACAAGCCTTGCACGTGGCTCTGATACCACTGTTGGGTTTTTCGGGCCACGAAAACCGCTTTTTGCGTCGCGGAAACCCCGAATCACCCAAAGCCGTAGATCCGTGCAAGGAAAACCGAACGAAAATTACGAGTACGAGTTTTAAATATCTAGAACTACTCCTAGATCTATGTGTTAAGAAGTACACCTTGAAGCGTGCCCTATCGCGTTCCCGCTCGTCCAAGGAATTGCCGGATCTCTAGACCGTCAAGCGTCGGTCCTCTAGAAGTATCCACACGGACACGTAGGTGGAGAAAACCTCACACAAAGGTGTGCTAGCACCTTGGTAAGATTCGCCCAAGCAAGGAGGAGAGGGAGAGCTTGAGAGGAAGAAGGAAGAAGATACACCCTTGAATGAAAAATGAATTCTCATTCAAACCAAAAGTGGCCGGCCACTTCCCATAGTATAACCCCCCATTAAATGCAATTAATGTGAAGTTATTAAGAAAATGGCTTTGTAACTTCCATGAGGTGGCACCCATGATGATGTGGAGTAACATCATTGGTCCACTTCAATGCCAACTCACCAATGAGGTGGCATAAAGTCAAGTCTAACTTGACTTTTCATCTTCCTCTCAAATCAAGTCAAACTTGACCAAATCTCTTCCATGGATGATCTAATCTAACCATTTGATTCAAGCCAACTTAATATAATGAATCTAATTCATTAAATTAAATTGATCTAATGAGTCATAATCTAAATTAGACTCATTGAATACATGAATCAACTTGAGTCTAACTCAATTAGCCCAATTTAGATTACTCTTAATCCAATTGGATCCATCAAATGAATCAAGGCCTCTTGGTTCATCATATGAACCTAATCTCTATCTAATTGTCCTAAGTGTGTGACCCTATAGGTTCTTGTAACATTGGCAATGCCCTAAACCGATTTAGGAGCATAAGTAATGAGCGGTATCTAGCAACACATCATTACTACCCAAGTTACAAGAATGTCGAGATCCAACATCACCTTGTGACTACTAATTGTGACTCCTCACAATATATGACAAGTGTCCTTCTATCCTAGAAATCTAGATTGATCAATGTGAGGCATAGACCGTGTCATCCTCTAACCAATATAAATCTTGAACTCCAAGTAGACTCACTAAATCAAATGAGCTCAATATCCCATATTGACTCATTTGAGCATGGCCATGCACTTCGTGGTCTCACTCTATTAAGAATACCGATGTCTCTCCCGTCATATAGGAGGGATAGATCTCATCTACATCACTCACATCCCTCTGCATAATTTGTTATATACCCAGTAATCGCCTTTATAGTCCACCCTGTTACGGGTGACGTTTGACGAAACCAAAGTACATAACTCCTTATGTAGGGATCAATGGTGACTTCAGGTCTAAGGACTAGTAGTCATACTAATAGCTACATGAGAAAGTATATGACACTCATATAACGATCCATGATACTTTCTCATGGCGGGTCATTCAGTATACATTCTCTAATGTATACCCATGTGTCAACTTGATATCTCTATATCCATGACTTGTGAGATCAAGTCATCGAATTGACCTACATGCTAGTCTTATTGTATTAACATTGTCCCTGAATGTTAATACTCGACTAGGAATGATTAAGAGTAGTGTTCCCTATATCATCTCACTATCGATTCAACTAACCGATTGATATAGGTGAGAACCATCTACTCAAGGACAATATTATACTTGGTTTATTTGGCACCAATACAAGTAAGTATAATAACCAAAATCCAAATGCCTTTATTAATATACAAGAATATGATACAATGAGTCCATACAATCATCAAATGATTGGCTCTAGGGCTCTAACTAACAGCTACTGCGCCAATCCTCTCCAAGATCTGGAAAGGTCCAATGTATCGCGGAGCTAACTTATCTCTAAGGCTAAATCTCTTCATCCCTTTCGTGAATGAGACCCGTAGAACATGGTCATCTGTAAAGAACTAGAGGGGTCTACGTCCCCGATCCGCATAACTCTTCTGGCGGTCCTGCTCCTCGGACATCCTCCGTCTGATAGTACGGATCAACTCTGCCTCATGCTGATTTCTACAATGTCCCAACAACTGTCCTCCCTAACCTCATCCCAGAGGGTGGGTGTCCGACCAGGACTAGCATACAACGCTTCAAACGATGTCATCCAGATAGCCGAATGTAAACCATTGTTGTAGGCGAACTCTACCAATGGCAAGTGGTCCTCCCAACTGCCTATAAAAATCCAATACACATATCCTCCGCAAGTCCTCTAGAGTCTGAATGGTCCGCTCTGACTGTACATCTGTCTGTGGATGGAAACTGGACTAAGTGCCCAAGGCCTGCTGCAGACTCTTCTAGAATTGAGACGTGAACCGGGGTCTCTATCCGAAATAATAGTCAAAGGGAGACCACGTGATCTGATGATCTCTCGACAAAACAGATCTACCAATCGATCCAGGAAATCAGCCTTCCGGATCGCTAATGAGTGCGCGGATGTGGTTAATCGATCAACGATTACCCAAATCACGTCATGGTCTCGTCGTGTCCTTGGCAAACCACCACAAAGTTCATGGTAATGTGTTCCCATTTCCACTCGGAAATAGAAATCCGTTGAAGTAATCCGACAGGTCTCTAGTGTTCAACCTTCGCCTGCTGACAAACAAGACATCTAGCTACAAAATCCGCAATGTCTTTCTTCATTCCGTTCCACCAATAGGAATGCCTCAAACCTCGGTACATACGGGTGTCACTGGAGTGGATCGTAAATCAAGAGCGATGAGCCTTCTGAAGTAGCTCCTACAAATTCGGGTGAGACTGAGGTACGCATAATCTGCCTCGAAAGTATATAATACCCTCCTCATCTCGTGTAAACTCGATCTGCTGCCCAGAAGCTATCTGACTGCTAATAAACTGCAAATGCTAATCACCAGCCTGAGCCTCTCGGATCCTCGTCCTGATCGACGACTGAGCAACCATGGTAACAAGAATACCCTGATCTGTATGTCCTTACCCCTCAAGACCCAAATCGGAGGAACCTTAAATCAAGTCTGTGACCACAACTCGGTGGCAAGCTAAAGTCCCTCCAGACTTCCTGCTAAGCGCATCGGCAACCACGTTAGCTCTCCCCGAGTGGTAGCTAATGGTACAATCAAAATCCTTCAGGAACTCCATCCATCTCCTCTGTCGGAGATTAAGTTCCTTCTAAATAAACAGATATTAGAGACTCTTATGGTCAGTGAGAATCTCAAATGTAACGCCATATAACTAATGTCGCCAAATCTTCATGGCAAAAATAATGACGACTTGCTCCAGATCATGTAGGGTAGTTCTTCTCATGCTCCTTCAACCGACGAGAAGCGTAAGAGACTACCATATCGTGCTGCATCAGAACAATGCTCAACCCTGAATAGATGCGTCGGTGTAGAGGACATATCCGTCCTCTCCAAAAGGTAAAACCAAGAATCGGAGCCGACACTAGTCTCCGCTTTAGCTCCTAGAAGCTGGTCTCTCAATCCTCAGTCCAAGTGAACTTCACGCCTTTCCTGGTCAGGCGTGTAAGTAGCATAGCAATCCGTGAGAAACCCTCAACGTATTTCCAGAAATATCTAGCCTAACAAAGGAAGTTGCGAACCTCTTCTATAGACTCCGTCTACTCCCAATGCTAACAACCTCTATCTCCTGTGGAACCACGGTATACACCTACTGGTGACCATGTGTCTCAAACATCTCACAGAAGACAACCAAAATACGCACTACTGATCTTCACATCTAGACGTTTCTATCGAAACATCTCTAGAACTATGCAAAGATGATGTGCGTGACTCACCGTGGATCCGAAATAGATCACAACACCGTCAACAAAGACAATGGAAACCGATACAAACATCCTGGGAATACCAAAATCATCAAGTCTCTGAAAACCTCTAAGGCTTCCCAAACCCTAATGGTAAAATCATGACACAAAATGTCCGTATCACAGACATTTCTAACCATAAGATCCCTGACAATAAGTCTGAAATATGATCACCAACGATATAAATCATCTAAGCATAGATCCTCCAGTGTGAGAGCAACGCTCCATCACAGAAAATACCACATATGTGGGAGCAATGCTCTACCACAAGAAATCCTCAGTATGTAGGAGTAACACTCCACTACAAATAATCCATAACATGTATCTGCAATAGATATGGGAGCAATGCTCCATACAAGCAATCCGAAATATGTATATGTGGGAGCTCCGCTCCACCACAAATAATCCATAAGTGTCCAAGGCACCTAACTATCCAACTAGAGGCTGCACGAGATCACTTAACCACATATCACTGTGGGCAGCCAAAGGTATAACAACCTAGTAAACAAATCGAATCCATAGTCAACTCTATCATCATCCTAGTGGATCGGTCACCCACTAATAGGAGAATTTGTTGACAGGGTAATACAACCAATGACATAATGCATACACTCCACATCTTGCATTCAACATAAGTAGAATCATCATGCTGCTACCAACAATACACCTGGCACACTTGCTCACACAACATATGTATGATCGACATAATCCTCCAATTTATACACACCACACATACTCATAACATAGCTATAATTCATCGTGATACCTCCAACAATGCATACCGAACCCGTGTGCATATATCAACATAGGTATAATCAACAATACACCTCAACAACACTCACATGACATATATACACCTATGCCAAGAGTATAATCAACGTAATACTTCCAACAAAGCCTAATAGACACAAGTGCATCCAAAAATCAAATATAATCAATAAAATACCTCGAATAAACAATCAGGCACGTATGCCTAACCACTGGGGTATAATCTGCTAGACACCCACAATAATCATAACTGGACAAGTATACACCACATAGATATACCTAATCAACATATTTAATCCAATCAACCTGACATTCCCTATTTTACCTTCTATGTTATCCAAATCTGACACAATACTCAACCATTTTCATCCAGCCCTGACATTGATGAAAAAAAATTGGTTACATTTAACACTTCAATCAAATTTATATCCTCAATATCTAAAACCATTACTAATCATTCATATGGAGTTATATGATCAAAAATTTTGCCAGGATTCACAAACCAATCCAATCATAATCAATCGGATATCATGTTCTATACATGTATCCACTCAGCAGACCCAGAAAAATTTTCAACTATGACAACCAAAGGCAGCACAACAAAAATCCTACCAGTTCATTGATCCATAATCCATACAGAACTATCCGAAGGGATCCATCTTCATAGACACCAGAGCAAGTAACAACTTGACCCCCAAATAAATTGTCAAATAACTAAATCAGTTCATGGGTCAATTCAACACTAATTACATCAACTCAAACTAGAAAATGCCAGCCCACATAATATCATATGTATAAATGTGTACGACCCAAAAGAAAAAGTTAGAATTCAAGATCATCAAGACACTCTCATTTTTATCCTCAAAAATATCGGCCCACATAATATCAGATGAATAAATCTCTACTCCCCATGAGAGCAAGTTAGCATTCAAAACATCAAATCATTATTTATCCACATAGTCCAATATCAGAGGAAGCAAATATAAATCTTATCATCCTGTTAACTAACCACAACTAACCAGATTTATTAAAATCTCATAGGCACACTCAACCGTAAACTCTCTATCACCCGATTTATAATCTAATCATCAACTATAATCATCAAACCTGTGAATATCATACATGACACTCACTATGTCACCATCAACGACAACCCAAATAATAGATCACCAAAATAGTTATCCACTAATAGAGCATCAAAACAAATATCTAGTAATAGATCATCAGACAACCACATAACATTTACTCTCATAAATCATTAGAAATCAACATATCACAATATCTGATCTCACAATATCCCTCAACCTCAAACCATTCTCAACAATGATCAAACATGATAACTCCCCAAATGACCAATTTTCATCGTATCGGGTACCCTAATATCCAAAGATATGAGTATAAAAACTCTACTGGCTAAGTCAACAGGAATATGTAGGTATCATCCATTACCCAGCTAACAATAGCAGAGGCTGGTACGTGCCTCCATCTCCTACTAGTAGTAACAGAAGCTAAAACTATTGATGGTATGATATGAAAAATCACCAGAGACTATAATCCTTGATCTCTATTAAGGTTAACCATGCTCAATGGCTAACCCATCACATGTAATATGTGTTACAACAACCAAACAGGTACTAAACAAAGAATGCTAATACATGATATAAACTATAAAATTAAACATCATACCTATATGCCGTCTGGAGATGTTCCATCGTTGTCCAGTCCCCAACTTCTGACCTCAAAATTTCGAACATGAAAATCACCGGAAATCAATATAAATCTGACACGGAAATCCATAACATATACATAATGGAAAATCCGTGCAATCCAAAATAACTACCCAGTTTGACTCGCAAACTTGGGCCAACCCAAATATCCAGAACACCAAGCAGGTAACATAACCCGCTCTGATACCAATAAATTGGTATCAGTTAAATCTCAAAAATCCGTAACACGAAAAACAACAAGTATCGCCAAACTTGGCGCTTTGATACCAAATAAATTGGTATCAGGTTATCCAAAATATCCAAAATACGAAAACAAAGGATCGTAAATCTGCGCTCTGATACCACTAAATTGTCACGCCTCGGAGGAGTCCCTGTCCGAGGAAATTTCGACAGCATCTCCCCTGTACGGCTGACAATCTGAAACTTTTCTACATCCTCATATACCTCAGCCACAAGCGGCTGGAATAATAAAAATAATAAAATACAACACACAGACATTCCATGCAGTATAATAAGCAATAAACAAAATAGAAATACCAAGATTCGAAAATAACCCTAAGCTCAAATCCGACAAACTCACCTCTTCTGCCGTCCAGGCAAGCATGTAGTAAAACATATCGAACAAAAATCCATCGACATCACAAAATCCATACCATGTCTATACCATCAACCTGAACAAGTTTAGCATAATCTAAGTATGAAAACCAAAAGACCAACAATATCTTTGAGATCTGCAGGGACTAGCAATTGGAACTCTTTCCTAATAGCATCCACCTGGAAAAAAATAACAACAATGGAGGCGGGGTGAGTCCAACACTCAGCAGGTACAACTGATATGCAACTGAAGTAACAGGAGAAAAATTGTACTAACCAGGACCTGGGTATAAGGAAAAACAGTTCGAGTGGCATAGAAATCCTGTATGCATGTCAAACATAGGTGTCCAAATAATATACAACATATATATGCAGCAAGCACAAACACAAGCAATAAATGCATCATGCATATGATGCCAATGATGCGTCCTGGTCACCCCTAACGTCAGTCGATCATCTCACACACAATAGTGAGGCTGAGTGGGTAGGGCTGTGACAACCGTGCACTCTGTCATCACTACTCCTGATGAGTGACCGAGTGGAAGGGATGCTGTCGGAGTACACCTATCCTCCTACCCCAAATCATAAATGGGGGAGTGCAATGCTCTCATCTCCCGGTACACAATGACGGGGAGGAATCCCTGCCGGCTAACACATTGCATCACGCTACCCATGAGCGGACCAACGGAGCCAAACAAGGTCCCTGCTGCAACACCCAATGCCTGAATCGACCACTAACCCATGAGTGGTGGTGTGTCCAGATCCATGTAACTGGCGATGTGCTCAACAATAATGGAGCGGACTATCGCACAGCATGCAATCATGCAAATGGTGCATGGCACTAACCACAAAATATCCTGAACTAATCCATATATATATAAAAGTGCACCATAGGTCAAGGAATCAAATCAAAGGTACACGGAAGGTATAAAACCTAGGTCCTGAACATGGTGAAGCATGGTATATCACTACCCCTATAAACATGTATCAACAGGTAAGGAATACATGAGATGCAAAACAAGCAATCAACCAACCATGTAACAGGTATCGGGTAGTGATTAACCGAAACAAATAAGAGAACATAATTATTGCTACTTGTTAAATTCACTACTATGCATATCAAAGACATAAAGTCAAAAGTACCCGCCTCCAATCGAATAGTCCAATCTGGTCCACATACGACGTTGAGATGCTCGTCTCGCGTCAAAATCCTGTGGCCTCAAACATAATGTCTAGTTTAGTTAATTTATCATACAACCATTAGCCAAGCTAATTCTAATCCATCGACCAACTAGGGTTAGCTTCATTAACCATAATTACACCTTTAGATTTATTTCTAAACTTAAGTTAACAACTTTTGCTAACACAACTAGCTATCATCGACAACGAAGATCAAAAACCTAGTATCTTACCTTGATTTCCAAGCAACTGCTGGATGGAATTACTGCCGGATCAGGCTGTCGGCTATTGCAAACCAATGGAAGTTGCTGGATCAAAGAACACCCCAAATCAACACCATGTAAATACTAAATGCCCAAATCAAAATCTAGGGCAGAGCACCTACCTACCAGTTCGCGTCGAAGCAACCGAATACCCTCTGAAATCACATATCATAACCTAGGGCACGACTGGGATGCACACACTGTGCTGGCAGTAGCGCTAGGGCACAAGGGAAGATCGGCACTGCTCGGGGCTGTGGCTGGCGGTAAGAGGAGAGGAGATGGGTCGGCAGCAGTGCTAGGTCAGGGCGCTAAGGCACAAGATGTACCTCTGCATTAGGCGACGGCCCGCGTTGGCTGTGGTGATCGGTGGCACTGAAAAGGGCAGAGAAAGGTCTCTGCTCGGCTGTGCTCGCGCGCCGCCGGCATTTGGACAGAGAGGAGGAAGGGGGTCCCAGTGTGCGGCGAGGAAGATCGGCGGTGATGGCTTGCGGCTCGCTAGGGTACAATAGAAGAGGGTCGGCGTCGGCAGAGGAGAAGAAGAAGAAGAGGTTGTGCACGCTCGGGAAGGAAGAAGAGGTAATGGCCGAGGCTTATACGCGAGGGAGGGAGAAGGAAAATGGCTCGGCGGTTAGGGCTCGAAGGAGGGCGTCGGGCGCGCGGGGGAGGAAGAAACGACAAAGAGGGAAATAAAGAAGAAAAAAAAGAAAAAAGAAAAAGGAAATATAAAATAAACATTTCCTCGCTTAAATGGGTAGCCTAAGCAGACTTTTCCCGGCCCCGTTCTTATCCCCGTTAACTCGTCCGTACAAGCTCCGAAAAATTCCCGAAAAATTTCCAAAAATTCCGAAAACTTCCCTTATTATTATCCGTCATTTTCCGGTATTTTACATATAATGTCATGTAGATAGAATATATACATGATGTAGATGAGGCCAAACCCCTTACATAATATTAAAACCTACACCTTCCATTAATATGGTAAGAACCCGAGTTTAAGTTCTTGTTTGAGTTATCGGCCAAAATCAAGCTCAAGCTCAACTTGAAATTTAATTTGTTCAAACCATGGAGATGCAATCTCATGATTAATGGGTTGGTTTTAAACTTGAAGTGTTGATTTATTGTACCAAAGTCATGATCAATATGGATAGAGGTGAAGTTGGATGATATGCATGTGATGTATACTTGTTAATGTGTTAACTATCCAATGTTTATGTAAAAATAAATTAGTTGCTAGCATAATGTGACAGTTGCATATAGCAATATGCAATTGGTAAATTTGTTACCTACTGCTATAGCTAAGAATGACTTGTTGGCCAAAGTCAAGGTTGTTCTCATCTGTGGTGGATATCAACCCACTTGGAGAAAACCTATCATCTCTCAAATTCAAAATAAAGGTATTTAAATTTGATAAATATGTGGACTTTTATTACATATAAATTGTTTACATAAATAAAATCATGTCTTTAATATATTCTCATTTTTGTATTTTTAGATTAATCATTTAATTATGACTTCTATTAATCTGCGTTTAATTTTAGACTCAAATAAACTGACTAATGTAGACTTTTTAAGTTTGAGAAGCTAGTTTATGTCCTTGATGAGCCTCTTCCCATAAGTCTTGATGGAATTGCAACTGCGAACCAATTGTTGGCCCATTAAAACTATAAAAATGATTTTGTACATACAAGTTGCATCATGCTAGTTGCTATGACTCCTGAACTACAAAAAGAGCATGAGCATTTGGATGCTAATGATGTTGTCTATCATCTTCGTGAGTTGTTTGATGAGCAAGTTAGATCTGAAAGGTTCAAGGTCTTCAAACTTATCTTTTGCTCAAAGATGTAGGAGGATTCATCTGTAGTACAATTTGTACTAAAGATGAACGGGTACATAAAGTATTTAGCATCACTCAATTTTATGATGGATCATGAATTAAATATTGACTTAATTCTACGTAGTTTGTTGAAAAATCATTCATAATTTGTGATGAACTATCGGATGAACAATTTAGAATCAACCATCCTTGAGATGATTAATATGCTCAAGACTATGGAACCTTCTGTTAAAGGTGAACGGAAAACTATGATGTTAGTATACTCCTCCAAGAAAGGTTCTAAGAGGAAACCAAAACATCAAGCTAAGGGGAAGAGAAAAATGGCCAAGTTTTAGAACCAGCACAAAAGGGTTCATGTCATCATTGTGGCAAGATGGGACACTAGCGAAGAAACTACAAGATTTATTTTGAGTTTGCGAAGAAGAATAAGGTATCTGATACCCCATCCTCTTCAGGTATTTTCATTATTGATTTTCATACTATTTCCTCAGACACTTGGATATTGGATACTGAGTGTGACTCACATATATGTAATGACATATAGGGGCTAAGGAATAGTGGAAGACTCGTCGAGGGAGAATTGAGTCTGCGAGTTGGGAATGGAGGAAAGGTTGTTGCAGTCACCATCAGAGCATACTTGTTAAAGCTTCTTAGTGTACTTATATTACAACTGGATAATTGTTATTTTATTTCTGCATTAATAAAGAACATTGTTTCTATTTCTTGATTAAATAGAAAAGGTTTCCACTTATTGGATGCTACTCGGAATTCTGTTCTGCTTCCCCTGTACAAAAATTTATACAAGCACAGACCTTTCCTAACAACCCATGTGTTCCTCATAAGTTAAACTTGAATTGGAAACGGAACTTAACATTTTTACTTCAAGTTCAACTCATGTGTTCTTCACTAGTTAAAACATGGATTGCAAACGATACTTAACATTATTAATCCAAGTTCATCCCATGTTACAGAAGTTGATTAAATATCTATTTCAAGGATTGGCTTCCAAGTTAAACATAGCGAGGCACTTGGCCTTCTTGGGTATGTGATCATCCACCACTTCCTAGACAAAGCCTTTCAAAGAAATTGGATATTTAAACTTCTTACAATAACCCTAGGTTTAGCTACAAACATCTCAATAGAAGCACAAGATCTAAACACTAAATCAAAACACAAAAAATGAAACACGAAATCACTAGCCTCTTGTATTGGTATTTCAGGATCCATACAAAGAAAAATTGGTTTCACTGCAGAATTAAGAACTAGTTATACCTTTCTTTGTAAACAAAGACCTCTTGATCTTCTGCTGTATTCCTCTCCTCCTCTTGGACATCGTGTGGGCGATGATTTACCAAGATGAAATCCATCCAAACAACTTCTTCTCCTCCAAGAAATTCGGCCACCAAGGGAAACCAAAATAGGAAACTTCCTTCTCTTCTTCTTCCTCTCCAAGTAACCGGCCACAAGAAGATGTTACTTGATGTGCTTCCAGCCCTAAGGAAGAAAACAAGGTGAAGAGGCCTCCTCCTTCTTCTTCTTCTCCACCAAACAACCGACCACCAAGGATGAAGAGAGGTGTCGCCGACCTCAAGGGAGAAAGGGAGAAAAAGGGTCGACCACCAATGAATAGAAGAGGAGACTTAGGTTGGGTGTTACCCCTTAAGGCACTATCTACCTCTCTTTTATAATCCTTGGTCATGGCAAAAAAAGTAATTTTAATAATAATTAAAATCTCTCTCTTTTAAATTTCCTATTGTGATGGTTACAAAAGGAAAGTTTTAAAATTAATCTCTCTCTTTTAAACATTATAGATGACTACAAAAAAAGAAAAGATTAAAATTAAAACTTTTCTTTTAAATCATGGTTACAAAAAAGGAAAATTTTATCAAAATTAAAATATCTCTTTTAAACACTACAAATAAGGATAGATTTTAATAAAATTAAAATCTCTCATTTAATCCTTTGTAGATAGCTATAAAAGGAAATATTTTAAAATTTAAAACTCTCTTTTAAAACCATGTGGATGACTATAAAAGGAAAGATTTTAATAAAAATAAAATCCCTTTTAATCCTAGTGGTTGTCCCCTAGCTTGGGCACCAAGCCATGCTTTGGCCAACCACTTCTTGGGCTCTAAGCTAATGCTTGGTCGACCCCTTTACACCATGCAAGGATGTGTCCGACCCATTACTTGGGTAAGAAGTAGACTTGGTGGATATAAGGCTTTATAGAGGCTACAACAGGGACTGAGAGGAGGAATTGGTTTTGGTCTCCCGATGAGATTGAGCTTCTTGTGTTCGACCCGAACACCCAACTCAAGTTCATCAATAATAACTCATACCACTAAAGAGTTATTATTGAACTACCACACCAATCTCGTATTACATTATGGGCTCCTTCTTATCATGAGTGCATTAATCTCCCTATATTTAAGATATCGAAAGCCTATTAATTAAACGAGTTACTAACAAATCAATTAATTAATATCTAGTTCCAAGAGTAGTACCACTCAACTTCATTATCATGTCAGACTAAGTCCACCTGCAGGGTTTACATGAAAATCCTTATGAGCTCGTCAAGGGGACATCATCAACCTAGATAACTAGGACACAGTTTCCTTCTATAATCAACAACACACCATATAAATAATATTATTTCCCAACTTATCAGGCCTATTGATTTAACGAATAAATCTCACCAATTGATAAATTAAAGAAATAAATACTAAGTATATGTTCTTGTTATTATATCGGGATTAAGATTATGTACATCCATAATAACAGAGGTTATATTCATTTATGCAGTCAGTATAAAAGGAACAACCTTAAAAGGTTCTCAATACACATATAGTGTACTAGTGTAAATTTATAGTCAAGATAAACTAATACCAAATTACACTACAACCATTCCAATGGTTTGTCTCAAGCCATCTTGGTTGTGAGCTATTATTTATAATTTATAAGGAACGAATAACATGATCTTCTGTGTGACACCACACACCATGTTATCTACAATATAAATTTAATGGACAACTACATTTAACATAAATGTAGATATTTGACCAATGTGATTCTTAATACAAAATAAATGTTCATTTAATAAATGTTTATACAAAATATAGGCTTTTAGTATACATCCTAACAACCTCCCACTTATACTAAAAGACTATGCTACCATACATCTGATTCTCATCCCTTCAACATGCCTATCAAAAGCTCTTGTCGGAAGGACCTTAGTGAAAGGATCTGGCAGGTTATCTTCTGATGTAATCTTAGCGACAACAACTTCTCCTCACTTTATTATGTCTTGTATCAGGTGGTACTTACGCTCAATGTGTTTACTAGCCTTATGAGCTCGTGGTTCCTTCGAGTTTGCTATTGCACCACTATTATTACAATAAATTGTGATAACTTTGGGCAAACCTGGAATCACATCTAAGTCCATTAAAAAGTTTCTGAGCCATACATCTTCTTTGGATGCCTTAGAGGTTGCCACATACTCAGCTTCCATGGTGGAGTCCGAAACGTATTTATGCTTAACACTCCTCCATGTAATGACTCCACATCCCAAAGTAAACACATAATCTGAATCCGTGTAACCCACAGGGAGTAAATCATATGTCTGGTAAACTAGCATATAATCTCTAGTCCTTCTCAGGTACTTTCATATATGTTTTACTGTAGGCCAATGTCCCTGTCCTGGATTACTTTGATATCTACTAACCATGCCCACGGCAAAACAGATATCTGGTCTCATACATAGCATTGCATACATTAGGCTTCCTACAGTCGATGCATAAGGAACTGCCTTCATGCCCTCTATCTTCTTTTATGTTTTAGAACACATCTCTTTAGATAAAGGTACTTCATACCGAAAAGGTAGAAAACCTTTCTTGTAGTTATGCATGCTAAAACAAGCTAGGATAGTATCGATGTATGAAGCTTGGGATAAGCACAACATTTTTTTTTGTGATCCCTTATTACTTTCATCCCAAGAATATGTCCATATTCTCCCAAGTCCTTCATATCAAACTATTTGGACAACCATACCCTTATGTCTAACAATATTTTAACATTGTTGCCAATGAGCAAAATGTCATCTACGTATAGTATAAGAAATACCATCACATTTCTGTCACTCTTCTTGTATACACAAGACTCATCCGAACACTAAATGAATCCATAAGACTAGATCACTTCATTAAACCGGATGTTCCAAGATCTTGAAGCTTGCTTCAGTCCATAAATAGATCAATTGAGCTTACATACAAGATGCTCTTTTCCCTTTGTAATGAATCCCTCTGGTTGCTTCATATGGATGTTTTCTTCAAGACTTTCATTAAGGAAAGTTGTCTTGACATCCATTTTCCAAACTCATAATCCATATGAGCAGTAATAGATAAAAGAATCTAGATAGACTTAAACATGGCTACCGGCAAAAAGGTTTTCTCATAATTGATTCCCTCTTTCTGAGTATACCCTTTTGCAACAAGCCTTGCTTTGAAGGTTTCCACCTTCACGTCTGCCCCTCCTTTTCTTTTGTAGACCCATTTACACCCAATGGGTTTTACACTATTTAGTGGTTCTACAAGCTCCCAGACTTGATTAGAATACATAGATTCTATTTCAGAGTTCATTGCACTTTGCCAAGATGTTGCATCTTTATCTTGGAGTGCTTCATCATATGTACAGGGATCAGGTTCAAGTTTACCAGAGATCAAGTCCGAAGACACTCCCAAAAACATGAATCTACCAGGAAGTCCATGCCCAATATAATATCATAATCTTACATATCAAGCACTATCAGGTCATAGTAGAGTTCTCTGTCTGCGATCCTGATGGGTGTGGCTCGCAGCATATGAGTGGATGGCATCACCTCTCCTGAAGGTAAAGTTGTTAAAAACTTGCAATCTAAGACTTGGGATGGCATGCCTATCTTTTTTATGAAAGGTGTCGAGATAAACGAGTGTGTTGCCCCAGTGTCAAATAATACAGTAGCATGCTGACTGAAAATAAATATCTGACCTGTGACAGCAGTAGAAGCATTCGCCACTTCTTCCTTGGTGAGGGAGAAAATTCTGGCATTCGTCGTCACTGCGGAGCTTCCAATCTCCCTTGACTTATCTGAGGGCCTTCTAATGCAGCTTGCATCAGGTGTAACTGAGGGGGAACACCTCTGTTTTGGACATGCTGTGGAGGGGGTGTCTGAATCTGAGTAGGACAGTTCCGAACCATATGCCCTTCCATTCCACAATTGTAGCACCTATTTGTGCCTATACGGCATATTCCCGGGTGCTTCTTCCTGCAGGTGGTACACTGAGGAAACATGAGTTGCTTGCTTGCTGGTCCACCCTTGGAGTCAGTCCATTGCTTCCTCTTGCCACTGTGGTTTGCTTTCCAGTTGGTTCGGGTATTCTGAGATTTCTGTCCTCCCGGATGAGTTTGACTCTTGCCATTACTCAGTGCCTTCTGATAGTGTTCCGTGATCAGAGCACTGCTGATTAATTCTTCGGCGGTCTGCGGTCTATTAACTCCGCCGGCCACGTTCAGGGCTATCTCAGGTTTGAGCATCTTTAGCATAAGTCTAACCCTTTCTCTCTCAGTGCTGACCAACTCTGGACATAAGCGTGCTAAACAGTTGAATTTCTTGACAGCTTCATTAACTGACAGATCGCCTTGTCGGAACTTGGTAAACTCGTCATAATGCTTGTTTGTCACTCTCATATGGAAGAATTCTTCGAAAAATTCCGTCTCAAAGTCTGTCCATCTCATCTGATTTATTTGTCGTTTTGCTTTGACTCGGTCCCACCACATTCTGGCATCGCCCGTAAGGCAGTACGATACACATTTGACTTTCTCATACTCAGGCCAATCCAATAACTCCACTATGCTCTCCACAGTCTTGAACCAGGCCTGCGCATCCCATGGTTCACAGTTCCCAGAGAAAGCTTCCGGCTTAAGCCTCTGCCACTGAATCAGATAGGCTTCCTGTCGGACCACTGGAACAGGGACTACCGGTAGTACTGGTGTTCGAGGTACTGGTACAGCTGCAGGTATTACTGGCACTACGTTCTGTTGTCCTGGCAGGGTAGTAGGATTCCCTTGTTGATTCAGCAGAGCAGTGATCATCTGTTGTTGTTCCGTAACCTGATGCTGGAGCTCGGTAACTACATGCATCAGATCAGGTGGAGGTACTATCTCATCTGCTCTGGTATTACGTCTTCTAGACATCCTTATCTTCATTAATGACAATAGAGCTAGCGTATGTTATTATTATTTCTAACCAGACTAACGTAAGGTTATCATCATTTCTAACTATTTTTAAGGTTGTTTTGTTATCATCCCTAACCTACCATCATGCAACCTAAACTAAAACTGTGACTTAAAAGAATAAAGTAAGCATGCATACTACTAAAGCATCGTAAAAATAAACTAAGCATAAGCATCATAAAAAGAAATATACTAAGCATAGAAATTCTTACTTGGAGCGGCAGGATGTAGGCTTGATGTGTGTGTAGTGGAAGGTAAACTTGGCTCTGATACCAACCTGTAACGCCTATGCGTAGGGATGTGAGTGATGTAGATGAGATCTATCCGTCCTATATGACGGGAGTGACATCGATATTCTTGATAGAGTGAGACCACTAAGTGCATGGTCATACACAAATGAGTCAATATGAGATGTTGAGCTCATTTGATTGAGTGAGTCTACTTGGGATTCAAGAATTAGATTGATTAGAGGATGAGACGTTCTATGCCTCACATTGATCAATCTAGATGTCAAGGATAGAAGGACACTTGTCATATATTGTGAAGAGTCACAATTAGTAGTCACAAGGTGATGTTGGATCTCAACATTCTTGTAACTTGGGTAGTAATGATGTGTTGCAAGATATCGCTCATTACTTATGCTTCTAAAAGAGTTTAGGAGCATTGCCAACATTACAAGAACCTTTAGGGTCACACACAAAGGGCAATTAGATGGAGATTAGGTTCATTTGATGAACCTAAAAGATTAGGTTCATGTGATGAACCAAATTGGATTAAGAGTAATCCAATTAGGCTAATTGAGTTGGACTCAATTTGATTCATGTGTTAGATGAGTCTAATTTGGACTTAGACTCATGGAGTCAATTTAATTCAATGAATACAGATTCATTAAATTAAAATTGACTTGAACCAATGGTTAGATTAGATCAACTAAGGGAGAGAAGTGGTCAAGTTTGACTTGACTTGAGAGGAAGATGAAGGGCCAAGTTTGACTTGACCATTTGCCACCTCATTGGTGAGTTGGCGAAGAGTGGGCCAATGATGATGCTCCACATCATCATGGTTGATTAAGTGGGATACCATCTCATGGGAGTTACCAAGAGTTGTGACTCTTGGCATTCCATGGAGGTAATAATCCCTCTTAATGTGGTCGGCCACATAAATTCAAGTGTAAGTTTCATTTTTTGTTGAAACCTCCTTCTTCTTCCTCAAGCTCTCAACCTATCTCCCTCTCGTCCTCTTTGGCTTAACATTTCAAAGGTGCTAGCACACCTTTTTGTTAGGTTTTTCCATCTCTTGCTTGTGTGGATACACATAGAGGAGCATCTACTTTGATACTCTCGAGATCCGGCAAACCTTGGACGAGCGAGATTAAGCGAAAGGCTACGCATCAAGGGTAAATTCTTATCTTATAGATCTAAAGTAGATCTAGGCTTAGTAAACTCGTACGTGAAAGTTTTTACGAAAATTTAATCTTCGCACGGATTCGGTGGCATGGGAATTTCGGGGTTTCTGCAACACAAAAAGCGGTTTTTGCGGCCCGAAAAACCCAACATAACTAATTAATTGTTTATGCTTCAAATTAATTAGTTTGTGTTCTTTGTATGGATCCTGAAATACCAATAGAAGAGGGTATCATTTTTAGGTTTTTGATTTCATGTTTTAATTTCATGTTTCCATCTTGTGGTTCTATTGAGGTCTCTTTAGTTAAATCTAGGGTTACTGTAAGAAGTTAAGTATCCATTTTCTTTGAAAGGCTTTGTCTAGGAAGTGGTGGATGATCACATACCCAAGAAGGCCAAGTGCCTCACCATGTTTAACCTTTAAGCTAATCTTTGAAATAGATGTTTAATTAACTTCTGTAATATGGTTTAAATTCTGAAGAACACATGGGTTGAACTTGGAGTAAAAATATTAAGTATCGTTTCCAATCAAAGTTTAACTTCTAAAGAGCAATTTGGATTAATAATGTTAAGCATCATTTATAATCTAAGTTTAACTTCAGTAGAGTACATGGGTAGCTAGGTAATGTTCTGTGCTTATATAAATTTTTGTACAGGAAAAATAGAACGGTGTTCCGAGTAGCAACCAACAAGAACAACACCTGTGATTCATTCTAGTTTTGTTTTGTTCTGTAATTGAGTACTTGAACTACTGTAAGAGGCTTCTTCACCTGAAGGAGATTGTTTATTGAGCTCCAACTTCCTTGGATTAACAACCTCCTCGGTTGTAATCAAGTAACCCTTTCATGCCTCTTTTCTTTCAGTCATTTATTTTATTTATGCAAGTGTTAGATTAATTAAGCCATATATTCGAGAAGGTCCTTTTTACTTGTCAAGGCTATTCAACCCCCTCTAGCAGGCCGTCAATGCTCTAACAATAACCTCCTAGTGTGTGAGTTGACATTGTTCCAGATACATCGGTATGTATGAGCCCAAGTAATTCATCAACTCGTTAATCCTTTCTAAAAAAGGTAACTTTGTCATCTTGGTTTTTAAACATGATTTGCATGCATCAAATGTATCTAATTCAAATGATTATAAAATTGCAATCTTTTGCAATTTGGACATGAGTTTCTTTCTTATATGGCCAAGGCGATAATGTCATGAGTAAGAGGTTAATTGATTATCAATTCGAGCACGTTTATTGCTCATTTTGACATTGAAAACGCAACCAGATTTATGTAGATGTCATTGCATAAAGTTACAGTTTCATAAAGAATATCATTCAAAGTTATATAACAATAATTGTTACATTAATAACCTCCTAGTGCCAGCCCCATGGATATGGAGGGAGGTACATACAGGTAGACAGGCATCAGGCGCATGGTGGGGTAAACCCCAAGTCGTCAGTTCTTGAGAATCGACCCCTGACCATTATGCTAGAGATGTCATGCGCCCACTATCTATTCTACACCCTAGTGGTGTTAGGATGTAGACTAAAAGCCTTGCTTTTTGTATGAACATTTATTTTGTAATAAGAATCACATTGGTCAAATGTCTGCATTTATGTTAAATGTAGTTATCCATTTAATTTATATTGTAGATAACATGGTGTGTCACACAGAAGATCATGTTATCAGTTCCTTATAGATTATAAATAGTAGCTCACAACCAAGATGGATTGGGATAAACTATTGGAATGGTTGTAGTGTAATTTGGTATTAGTTTATCTTGACTATAAAATTACACTAGTACACTATGTGTGTATTGAGTAGGACCATTTGAGGTTGTTCCTTTTATACTGACTACATTAAAAAACATAACCTCTGTTATTATGGATATACGTACTCTTAATCCTAATATAATAAAAAGCACATATACTTAATATTTATTTTTTAAATTTATCAATGGGTGAGATTTATTGGTTAAATCAATAGGCCCGATAAGATGGGAAATAATATTATTTATATAGTATGTTGTTGATTATAGAAGGAAACTGTGTCCTAGTTATCTAGGTTGATGATGTCCCCTTAAGGAGCTTATAAGGATTGTCATGTAAACCCTACATGTGGACTTAGTGCAACATGATAATGAAGTTGAGTGATACTACTCTTGGAGCTAGATATTAATTAAATGAGTTGTTAGTAACTCGTTTAATTAATGGGCATTCGATATCTTAAACATAGGGAGATGAATGTACTCATAATAAGAAGGAGCTCATAATGTAATATGATATTGGTACGGTAGTTCAATAATAACTCTTTAGTGGTATGAGTTACTATTAATGAACTTGAGTTGGGTGTTCGGTTCGAACATAGGAAGCTCAAGCTCATCGGGAGGCCAAAACCAATTTCTCCTCTCGGTCCCTATTGTAGCCTCTATAAAGCCTTATATCCACCAAGACTACTTCTTACCCAAGTAATGGGCTGGACACATCCTTGCTTGGTGCAAGGGGGCCAGCCAAG
Organism: Zingiber officinale; assembly: GCF_018446385.1. NCBI lineage: Eukaryota > Viridiplantae > Streptophyta > Magnoliopsida > Zingiberales > Zingiberaceae > Zingiber > Zingiber officinale. Next base: position 82,958,140 of record NC_056002.1, read on the forward strand.
CATTAGCTTGGAGCACAAGAAGTGGCTGGCCAAAGCATGGCTTGGTGCCCAAGCTAGGGGTCGACCACTAGGATTAAAAGGGATTTTATTTTTATTAAAATATTTCCTTTTATAGCCATCCACATACTTTTAAAAGAGAGTTTTAAATTTTAAAATCTTTACTTTTAAAGCTATCTACAAAGGACTAAAAGAGAGATTTTAATTTTGTTAAAATCTATTCTTATTTGTAGTGTTTAAAAGAGAGATTTTAATTTTGTAAAACATTCTTTTTTTGTAACCATGATTTAAAAGAAAAGTTTTAATTTTAATCCTTCCTTTTTTTTTAGTCATCTACAATGTTTAAAAGAGAGAGATTAATTTTAAAACTTTCCTTTTGTAACCATCACAATAGGAAATTTAAAAGAGAGAGATTTTAATTATTATTAAAATTTTCTTTTTTGCCATGACCAAGGATTATAAAAGAGAGGTAGATGGTGTCTTATGGGGTAACACACAACCTAAGTTTCCTCTTCTATTCCTTGGTGGCCGACCCTTTTTCTCCCTTTCTCCCTTGAGGTCGGCGGCATCTCTCTTCATCCTTGGTGGCCGGTTGTTTGGTGGAGAAGAAGAAGAAGAAGGAGGCCTCTTCACCTTGTTTTCTTCCTTAGGGCCGGCGACACATCAAGTGGTATCTTCTTGTGGCCGGTTGCTTGGAGAGGAAGAAGAAGAGAAGGAAGTTTCCTATTTTGGTTTCCCTGGTGGCTGAATTTCTTGGAAGAGAAGAAGTTGTTTGGGTGGATTTCATCTTGGTAGATCGTCGCCCCCACGACGTCCAAGAGGAGGAGAGGAATACAACAGAAGATCAAGAGGTTTTTGTTTACAAAGAAAGGTACAACTAGTTCTTAATTTCGCAGTGAAACTAGTTTTTCTTTGTATGGATCCTGAAATACCAACACAAGAGGCTAGTGATTTTGTGTTTCATTTTTTTTGTTTTGATGTAGTGTTTAGATATTGTGCTTCTATTGAGATCTTTATAGTTAAACCTAGGGTTACTGTAAGAAGTTTAAATATACAATTTCTTTGAAATGCTTTGTCTAGGAAGTGGTGGATGATCCCATACCCAAGAAGGTCAAGTGCCTCGCCATGTTTAACCTGGAAGCTAATCCTTGAAATAGATATTTAATCAACTTTTGTAACATGGGATGAACTTGGATTAATAATGTTAAGTATCGTTTGCAATCCAAGTTTTAACTACTGAAGAACACATGAGTTGAACTCGAAGTAAATATGTTAAGTTCCATTTCCAATTCAAGTTTAACTCATGAGGAACACATAGGTTGTTAGGAAAGGTCTGTGCTTGTACAAATTTTTGTACAGGGGAAGCAGAATGGAATTCTAAGTAGCATCCAACAATTGGTATTAGAGCTAGTTTTCTACCTCTGTGTGTTTGGTTTTCAGTTAAATTATGCACTTTTCATACATAAATTTAAGCAGGATAATAGTAGAATGTGAAAATAGATTAACTCTGTGGTTGCAGGCATCCTAGTCCCAACTATTATGTCCCTATTGTATTTGTGTGTGATTGGACCCTCAGGCATATCGAGGGTATTTTATGTGTGTGCATGATTATAATTATTAAATACAGCAGGAGCTGTATTAGTTTTTAGGATTTTACATTTTATTCGATCAGATTATATGTACATTCTCTTGTGGAATATAGGATCGATAAATGTAAAATTTTATTTTGTTGCGGCTCGTCTCCTTGCTATGCGTGGTGCTATCTTGAGGATCGGAGGCGCGGTGGAAAAGGAAGCAAGAAGGACGCAACGACATGAACCCTAGGGCCGACAATCAGGGTTGGCGATGACTAGGGTTAGCGCCATATGGAGGACAACTATAGATGAGGACATAATAGTTGAAAAATTAGTTTTCATATTTATTACCTTTTATGCAGTCTATATATGCTGCGTGTCTATGTATGTTAAAATTTCTCATTTTTAAATAACTAAGTGGGAGAGGAATTATTTAAATTTCACGGTCTCCATTACTGGTTTGTAAGTGATGCATTCAAACTTGCGCGTTGGCTCTGAGTGTCTTCCTCTACATCGGATGAGTTTGTTTGCGGATCACAAGATCAAACTTCTTTTATGGATGATTATAGGAAATTATTTAGATTTGTGTGATCTTCTCCATATGAAGGGGCACAATCCTATTTAATGGACTAAGAATCAAGTAATGATATACACTTAGGAGCATTTAATAGTATCCTCCCCATTGGAGTCATTGCTATTATTTGTGTGATCGAAGAAAAACCAAGTATAAATTTTATTTGTCAAAAAGTTAGGTTGACAAGATAATAAAATTAATAGGTAAACCTCCCTCTTACAAATGTTTGAATTTGTATATGTCCGCACTATCGTGGCATACAAAATTCACGGTGTTTTGAGATGTTGGTGAATTTAAATGATATTGTTTGAGGAATCAATATTATTTTAAATTCTTATGTTTTGACCAAATATTTTGCGATTCTTAGGATTTCAAATGACCTTCAATCACTATAAGAAAATAAGACTTCAGAAACGGATTTTTAAAACAAAAATAAAATTTGTTTCAGATTTATATAAATTAGAGATATATTTAATACAGAATTATTAATCCATTTCATTTCAGTAAATTATATATTTTTTTAAAAAATTAAGACAGAATTTAAAACAAATTTGAAATGAAATTACATATAAATTTTTATAAATAAAAATAAATATGAATTATAAACAGAATTTGAGACTATATAATTTCTGTGACAAATTTCGTTTATAAATTAATTAAAAGTTAAAACGAAAATAAAATCTATTTCAGATTTATATAAATCAGAGACAGATTTAATACAGAATTATTAATCTGTTTCATTTTAATAAATTATATATTTTTTAAAAAAATTAACACAGAATTTTAAAAAAAATTTGAAACAAAATTTCATATAAATTTTTATAAATAAAAATAAATATGAATTATAAACAGAATTTGAGACTGTATAATTTCTATGACAAATTTCATTTTATAAATTAATTAAAGGTTAAAATGAAAATAAAATCTATTTCAAATTTATATAAATCAGATACAGATTTGTTACATAATAATTAATTTGTTTAACTTTAATGAAATATAATATTTGAAGATAAATTTAAAACAAATTTTGATATGAAGCTATGTATAAATTTTTTTAAAAAAATAAATATGGATTATAAACGGAATTTGTGACCGTTTAAACATTTAATGAAAATTTTAAATGAAAATAAAATTTATTTTATATTTATATAAATCAGACACACGAAATTGTAAATATGTTCCCTTTGATAAAATATAATATATGAACAAACTTTAAGAAAGAATTTAAACCAAATTTATTATGAAATTATATATAAATTTTTATAAAAAAAATAAATATGAATTAGGTTTTCTAACCCTTTCTCCTCGTCCTAATTTGTCTTTGTCTTTGTCAGAGTAGGTACGAATTCTTTTTCCCCCGCCTCTGATTTTTTTTTCTCGTGCTTGGTGGCCATCTCATACGGCTGCAAGGTCGCTCGCAGTTGTGAGGTCGACCGTAGTTGTGAGGTCGCTCGCAACCACTTGAGGTTGTCTACAGTTACTTCTCAAGGCCACAAGATTCGCGACCTTTTCAATTATCCCCCTCATGCGACCGTGAGGTCGTCCACCCTATAGTCCCTGAATTCTTGTTATTTTTATTATTTTTTACTAATAATTGTTCAGTATTATTGTAAAATATGGTAATAAAATAATAATAATAATAATTAAATAATAAAGTTTAATTGGGGAATAATTTTAACAAAAATTTTAGGAATCTTTTATACATTTTCTAGAAATTTTTCGGAGCTCGTAAAATTGGAGGGGATGCATTTGCGGCTTGAGAAAGGCATGTTTGGAATACCTAATTTAAATAGGAGTTGATAAAAGAAATTACTTAGGATTTAATTAAAATAAACCTAGTTTCCTAATTTAATTAATCAAAATTTATAATTCCTCACCGTGCCCTATTCCTCCCTAATCGCCAAACCCTTCCTCACCTTATCTCGTCGCCGCCCCGATTCTTCCTCCTCTCTGCGTCGTTTACTCTCTGCTCTTCTTCTTCTCATCATCTTCTCCAACTGGCGCACCTTTCTCTTCTTCCCTCCTCGTCGCGGAGGTCCTCACCGCGCCGATTGTCACGAGAGCACCGCCGGCAGCAATCCTTCTATCCGTGAGCCTCACCAACACCAAGCTCCCTGGGCTATCAGGCAGCCCGATCCTCCTCTACTTTTTCCCCTTGCGTCTCTGCCCTAGATGCAGCCAGCGTCATCGCATCCGACCACAGTACTTGCAATTTTGGGCATCTAGCGTCGCCACCATCTCTTTCACCGGCTGCCACTTCTTCCTCTTCCATCTGCCACTGTCGGAGAGCTGAGTACACAGGAGAGTAGGGTTGTTCTTCGTATTAGCAGTTACGAGGGGTTACCACGCGTTGCCCCCTTCAATTGTACCGTGGCCATCCGACCAACCACAAGGAGGTATGAGATGTTGTCATCTCTATTCCTCATCCCTGTTTGACAGCCATCACAGCTTATCAACAGATTGGTATCTTCTGGATTGCAGATCCATTGCTGCGGTGACCCCATTTGTGCTTGGATTTGTGTCACTGTCGTGTATCGGTGAATTCTGAGGCGGTGAGGGTTGTTGGACAGATTTATCATCATCAGAAGAGCCACAAACTACTGATAAGGGTAATAATCTGAACCTGATCAGATTTATTGGGTTGTTTCTTTTATCATGTTGGATGTGTGGTATGTTTCTTATTGAATGCTTATTTCAAACTTGATCTCCCTTAATTAGATTGCACACACTTGGCTTTAATTGTTTCATGCACCCAACTTGTTTGATAAAATGTTCCGTAGTTAGGTTCTAATTCGTGCATGTCATGTGTTCGGTGAAATGTCTCTTTCAATAGTTAGGTTCAATCTGATGCATCTTAGTTTACTTAACTCTTACTTTGTATTGCTCTTTCAATTGTTAAGTTTTATGTCTTCATTTAAATTCAATTAGGTTAAGTTAGATTAGGTTTCTTTAATGCTCTAGGTTTTGTTCCATGCTTAGTTTTGTTAATTACTTCATTTTGACTTTTATTTCTGCAATTGTAGTTAGGTTAGACTTAGCTCTCAATTCTTGCATTGTATTTTATTCATTAGGTTTGATTTCATACTTGCTTTGCTATTTCAAATCTTAGTCTTAGAATCCAAAATCCAAACTCCCTATTTAACTTTAAAAACCCTAAGCAATAACAAATTAATCCTAAGAATTATCGTCCTATCGTTACATTCCTTGAGAGAGACAATCAGGTTTATCAATAGGTCATGCATCTTCCGGTCACGCGATGTTGCCTGCTGTCGATAGGTCGCGTGCACCTTGTGTTCATGCAATGTTTCTCGTTGCTGATAAGTCATGAGGGGATGAAACTTAGGGCATTTTCCTTTTTTGCTTTGATCCATTTTCTTTTATTTTTTTATTCACAAGAATTTCTTTTGTCATTTTCCTTTTTTTTTTGGTAACATTTGTACTCTTTGCATTCTCATTTCTATGTTTAGTGTTTATTGTATTTTAGGTTGTTACATATTGTTTCCTTATAGCCACAATGTTCTAACTAATTTGAAGATGAGATGAGGTTATCTAGAGGTAATCAAGTTATCCAAGAATGATATGTAATTATTGTAACACCCATAGGGTACTTAGCAAGATTTTATATATTTTTAGCATGAATAAAAATAGGCCTTATGTGTAAATTTGTAAAAATAATAAAAATAGAACCAAAAAGAGATGACCAAGGTTTGAACCTTGGATCTCTTACTAGATACATGTATGTGTTAACCAATAGACCAAGAGAAGATATTGTTAGAGAGAGAAGTGACAATATAGTTAAGAGTAAGAAAAGAGCTTCTTCCATTTAGAAGGAGAAGTTAGAGTTGCCTTCTTTCTCTCAAAAGAAAAGACGATTCTTGCTTCCTCTTTTCATTAAAAGGAGAAGTAAAGGAAAAGAGAAGGAAAAACCCATTTTTCCTTCCTCTTCTCATTTAGAATAAAAGGAGAAAATGAAGGAAAATCTTCATTTTGCTCCCTTCCTCCTCTCCACCGTGACCAAGAGCTCATTTCCCCACCATTGCCGAGCCCAAGCAAGAAGCTCCTCTCTAGGAAGGCTCCACAAGCAAGGTCTCTTCCCTAAGAAAATCAAGCGAGGATGTGAGTATCCCCACACTGCAGTACAAGTAGTTTTCGATTTTCTTCGTACGTAAACGTTATTGAAACCTTAGAGATTTCCTTTGCAAGTTTCGGCCAAGTTAGATTGGTGGTCATTTAGGTTAACAAGTTTACAAGCTATGCTTCATGTTGAAAATAAAAAGTCTAGAACCTCACTTTTAATGTTTCGGCCAAGATGAGTTATAGGGTTTAGGGCAAGGCTTTAAAAAAGGAAACTTATTGTTTATGCTCCTAAACTTGTTAAACTTTCTTATATGTGGATAGCTTAGGTTTTCCATGCTCCATGTTGTATAAAGTTTGGAGAAAGTTATCTTCAAGTTTCGGCCAAGGATAAGAATGCAATTTAGGGAAATATGTTGTTTATGCTTCATGTTGTTTATACTCCTTCATGATGTATGAACCCTTGTGTATTGGTAGCCTAGATTTTTATGCTTCATGTTGTATGAAAAATATGGAAACCCTAGTCACATGTTTCGGCCAAGAATAGGAATGAAGTTTAGAGTAAGATTTTTTTTATGATAACATGCTTGGTTATGCTCCTTCATGATGTTTGAACCCTTGTGTATTGGTAGCTTAGATTTTTTATGATTCATGTTGTATAAAAAAATATGAAAAGGCTAGTTGCATGTTTCAGCCAAGAGAATATAGGAGGCCTAGGGCTAAAATTTAGAGCCTAAACATGCTTGTTTATGATCATTCATGAAGTATGATACCTTGTATGTAGCTAGGTTAAGCCATTATGTCACATGTACACTAAAAGAATGGAAACCCTACTTGTAGGTTTCGGCCAAGGTAGAGTGTAAGCTTAGAGTTAAGTTTTTTTTTTCTTCTAACCTAATTATGCTTGGTTATGGATCTACATGTTGTATGATCCTTTGTATAAGATTAGATAAGTTTCCATGCTACATATTGTACAAATGAATGCTTAGAACTCACCTTAAGGTTCAGCCAAGCAATTATATGAGCTTAGAGCAAGGTCTTGAAATTTAACCATGCTTGTTTATGCTTCTTTATGATGTATGACTAATTATCTAGAGTTGGTTTAAGTTTCATGCTTTGTATGGTGGCCAAGGTTTAGAATCCATGCTAGTAAGGTTTCGGCCAAGATTGGAAGAATAGGATTGGCGAAAAGTTTTGAACCCAACTATGCATGCTTATGTTTCCTCATAATGTATGATTTCATGATATGATATGCTATGCTTCATGATATGATATACTATGCTTCATGATATGATATATGTTATGCTCCATGAAATGATACGCTATGCTCACTATATGATATGCTATGCTCATGATATGATATGCTATGCTCATGATAGGATATGTTATGCCTTATATTATGAGATAAGCTATGTTCCATGATATGATATGCTATGCTCAGGATATGATATGCTATGCTCATGATATGATATGCTATGCTTCATGATATGATATGCCATGCTTGATGTTATGAAGATAACATGTTATGCTTTATGTTATGATACAAATATGTTAGGTAAGAAGGCTTATGTAAGAAGAAAAGCCTAAGAGTTGCTTCCCTTAAGTTGGGATCAAGAGCACTCTTCATGGAATGGTAAAGAGATGCTTCCCTTAAGATGGGATCAAGAGCTCTCTTCATGATATGACAAGAAATTATGACATGTATGATAAGCTATGATATGCATGATGACATGATATGTATGACATGCTATTTTATTTTTTTTATAGCTTGTACCAAGGGTGGGCTCCATAAGCGCCCCAAGGTCGATGGTCTATGAAACATGCCTCGTAAAATGGGATGGGCTCCTTAGTACGCCCCTAGGTTGACGGACTATGAACGGACCTAGATCCCTAGTAGGTTCGGGGCTAGCTACCCTATCCTAGGGATTGCGCGCATTTATGTATGTATGTGGTACAAGCCGGGCCCTCATGATGATATTATGTTCAAGTATGTATATGATATGTTTTAAAAGAGACATGATGCATATGTGCATTCCATGATACATGTTTTAAAAAGAAAATATACATCTTGCATCTACATGCACATATTTTATGAATTATTGTTTATGTACTGTTAAGAACAGGTATGAGTTATGATACATGCTTACAGGATGTGATATGTCTCATGATATGTGCCTACATGATATGATATGTTTCATGATATGCTCACACATGCTATGCTATGCTATGTTATTCTTCTTATATGAGATGATATGTTTACGTTATGTTCCCTCATGCTATGTTATGATATGTTATGTTTCTTATATGATAAGATATGTTCTATGTTATGATTCCCCATGCTATGTTATGCTATGCTATGTTTCACATGCTATGTTGTGTTATGTGCTTTATGTTTTATGAGTAGGAAAGGAGCTCATTAAGCCTTTGGGCTTATAGTTTTATGTTCCTTGTACTGCAGATAAAGGCAAGGAATGGATGAATTAAGGGGAGCAGCAGGAAGGGCAATGATGATGTGTGTGGAAGTGGCATGGTGGATAGATCAAATTAAGTTTAAATCTATATTTGGTTAAATTGTGTATGTGCCCTCCGCATAATTTGTTACTTACCCAGTAATCGCCTTTATAGTCCTCCCAGTTACGGGTGACGTTTGACGAAGCCAAAGTATGCAACTCCTTATGTAGGGAACCATGGTGACTTCAGGTCCAAGGACTAATAGTCATACTAATAGTCACATGAGAAAGTATATGACACTCATATAACGATCCATGAAACTTTCTCATGGCGGGTCATTCAGTATACATTCTCTAATTCATACCCAAGTTTCAACTTGATATCTCCATATCCATGACTTGTGAGATCAAGTCATTGAGTTGACCTACATGCTAGTCTCGTCGCATTAACAATGTCCTTGAATGCTAATACTTGACTATGAATGATTAAGAGTAGTGTTCCCTATATCATCTCACTATCGATACAACTAACCGATTGATATAGGTAAGAACCTTCTACTCAAGGACGCTATTATACTTAGTTATTTGGCACCAATACAAGTAAGCATAAAAACCATAAACAAATGCCTTTTATAAGAATATGATACAATGAGTCCATACAACAATTATCAAATGATTGACTCTAGGGCTCTAACTAACAATCTCCCACTAGCACTAGTGCCAATCAGTATAGGCTCTAAGGCCTAATGACCTAGTGTGACCATCATGCTTTCTCTGTGCCAAAGCCTTGGTCAAGGGATCTGCGATGTTAGCCTCTGTGGGTACTCTACAAATCTTCACATCTCCTCTATCGATGATCTCTCGAATGAGATGGAAGCGCCGTAGTATGTGTTTGGTCCGCTGGTGTGAGCGAGGTTCCTTGGCCTGTGTTATTGCTCCATTGTTGTCACAATAGGGTTCTATGTGATCAGCTATGCTAGGAACCACCCCAAGCTCAGTAATGAACTTACGTATCCAAACTGCCTCCTTTGTTGCTTCTGATGCAGCAATATACTCGGCCTCTGTTGTAGAATCAACGACTATGTTCTGCTTCGAACCCTTCCAGCTCACAGCACCACCATTTATGCAAAACACGAACCCAGACTGCGATCGATAATCATCCTGGTCAATTTGAAAGCTAACATCACTGTAACCCTTTAAAGCTAGCTAGTCATCGCCTCCATATATCAAGAAATATTCTTTAGTCCTTCTCAAGTACTTAAGAATATTCTTGACTGCTATCCAGTGACTTTCACCTGGATCTGACTGGTATCTTCACGTCATGCTCAAAGCATACGAGACATCAGGACGAGTACATAGCATGGTGTACATGATAGATCCTTTGGCTGATGCATAAGGGATCTGATCCATGCAGTCTCAATCCTCTCTAGAAGAGGGACATTGAGTCTTCGAAAGACTCACACCATGTGACATCGGCAGAAATCCCTTCTTGGAATTTTGCATGGCAAACCGTAGTAGTACCTTGTCAATGTATGTACTCTGACTTAGGCCAAGCAATCTCTTAGATCTATCTCTATAGATCTGTATGCCAAGAATGCGGGATGCTTCACCTAAGTCCTTCATTGAGAAACAAGTTCCTAGCCAAGTCTTGACAGACTGCAGCAAGGGATGTCTTTCCCAATAAGTAGTATGTCATCCACATACAATATAAGGAAGACAACTGTGTTCCCTACAACCTTCTTGTAGACACAAGGTTCATCTTCATTCTTGATGAAATCAAACTATTTGATTGCATCATCGAATCGAAGATTCCAGCTCCGAGAAGCTTGCTTTAGTCCATAAATGGACATATGTAGCTTGCATACTCTGCCAGTATGCTGTGGATCTTAAAAACCCTCAAGTTATTTCATGTACACATCCTTAAGCAGGTTTCCATTCAGAAACGCGGTTTTGACATCCATATGCCAGATCTCATAATAGTGGTATGCTGCAATAGCAAGCATAATCCGAATGGACTTAAACATCGCTACTGGAGAAAAGGTTTCATCATAGTCAATACCATGAATTTACTTGAAACCTTTAGCTACCAAACGACCCTTATAAATAAGTCTATCCATGTCAGTCTTTATCTTAAAGACCCACTTACACCCAATGGGTTTGACCCCTTCAGGTGGATCAACCAAAATCCATACTTGGTTAGTGTACATGGATTCCATCTCGGATCTCATGGCCTCTAGCCATTTCTTGGAATCTGATCTCATCACAACTTCCTGATAGGAAGTAGCCTCATCCTCAATGAGCACAACGTCATCATGGTCAGACAAGAGAAATGAGTATCTCTCAAGCTGACGACGTACACTATCAGATCTGTGAAGAGGTAGGTCTACTTGAACTGGTTGTGGTTCTTCAACTCCGTGTGGAACAACATCATCGACAACACTCTATGGTTCTAGTTCAACTTCCATCGAGGCTTCAGTGCTATGGTCCATATCTTGAACTTCTTCAAGATCGAACATACTCCCACTAGTCTTTCTAGAAACAAAGTCCCTTTCTAGAAAAACCCCAGTCTTAGCCACAACTACCTTGTTTTGACTGGGAGTGTAGAAGTAATATCCCTTCATTTCCTTGGGATATCTAATGAAATAGTACTTGTTAGATTTGGGTCCAAGTTTGTCCGAGACTTGACGTCGAACATAAGCCTCACAACCCCAAATCCTCATAAAAGACACCTGGGCATCTCTCCCAGTCCATATCCTATATGGTGTTTTTATTACAGCCTTAGATGGAACTCGGTTGAGAATGAAGGCTGCTGTGTCTAGAGCATAGCCCCAAAGATACATGGGAAGATCTGTGTGACTCATTATAGACCGTACCATATCTATTAAGGTACGATTCCTCCTTTCGGATACACCATTCCACTGTGGTGTTCCAGGAGGAGTGAGTTGGGATAGGATCCCACACTCAGCTAGATAGTCACGAAACTCATGGCTAAGGTATTCTCCTCCTCGATCTGATCGAAGTATCTTAATACTCTTGCCAAGATGGTTTTATACTTCATTCTTGAATTCTTTGAACTTTTCAAAGGATTCTGACTTATGTGTCATCAGGTACGCATAACCATATCTACTGAAGTCATCAGTAAATGTAATGAAGTACCGATAACCACCTCTAGCAGTGACATTGAAAGGGCCACATACATCACTATGTATAAGAACAAACAAGTCAGTCGCTCTCTCACTGTGTCAACTAAGGGAGTCTTAGTCATCTTGCCTAGAAGGCATGACTCGCATGTCTCATATGATTCAAAATCAAATGAGTCCAGCAAACCATCTTTATGGAGCTGGGATAAGCGTTTGTCATTTATATTACCTAAGCGACAGTGCCAGAGATAGGTTTGGTTCATGTCATTTGACTTGAACCTCTTGGTACTTATGTTATAGATAGAGTTCTCAAGGTCTAGAATATAGAGTCCGTTCATCAAAGGTGCACTACAATAGAACATATCATTTAAATAAGCTGAACAACATTTGTTCTTTATTATAAATGAAAAACTTTTCTTGTCCAAACAAGAAACTGATATGATGTTCTTAGTTAAAGAAGGCACATAACAACATTAATCTAATTCTAATACAAGTCCAGAGGGCAGAGAGAGATGATAAGTTCCTACAGCAACAGCAACAACCCGTGCTCCATTGCCTACTCGTAGGTCCACCTCGCCCTTTGTCAATGCCCTGCTATTTCTCAGCGCATGCACATTAGAACAAATGTGAGAAGCACATCCTGTATCTAATACCCATGATGAAGAAATAGATAGATTGACTTCTATAACATATATACCTGAAGTGGAAGTCTCACTTCTCTTCTTTTTAAGATCTTCTAGGTAAACTTTGCAGTTCCTCTTCCAGTGCCCGGTCTGACCGCAGTGGAAGCAGGTAGCATCCTTGGCAACCCCTCCTTTGGGTTTAAGTGCCTTGCCTTTGCCCTTGGCTTGGGACTTTCCCTTGCCTTTGGTCTTGCCCTTGCCCTTATATTTCTGAACCATCAGAATAGAGTTGGGCTTAACCTTCTTAAGGTTGAACTCAGCAGTTCTCAATATGCTAAGCAACTCGGGCAGTGGCTTGTCAATTCGTTCATGTTGTAATTCATGACAAACTAACTGTAGCTCTCTGGCAAGGACTGCAAGATCAAGTCAGTGACAGCTCTTGGCCAAGGGGAAATCCAAACCTCTATAGGTTTTCTATGTACCCAATCATCTTGAGTACATATGGGCCTACGGGAATCCCATCTTGCATCTTGCACTGAAACAGTGCCCTTGAGATCTCAAATCTCTCATGCCTCGCTTGACCTTGATACAGTTGACGAAGATGTTCAACCATATCGTAAGCGCCCATTAACTCGTGTTGCTTCTGAAGCTCAGAGTTCATGGTCGCGAGCATTAGACATGACACATCTAATGCGTCATCTTGATGCTTCTTGTAAGCATCTCGGTCAGCTCGCGTGGCAGTGGCAGGAGGTGCCTCCGGAATGGGCTGCTCCAGAACGTACAGTTTATGTTCTTGTGTGAGAACGATTCTCAGGTTCCTGTACCAGTCCAGGAAATTAGCTCCGTTGAGCTTGTCCTTCTCAAGGATGGAACGCAGGGAGAAAGAGTTCATATTTGACGTCATGGTTATCTACAACAGAAAAATGCAGAAAAATAAATATCATATTCTATTAATCATCTAATTAGGCTTTTAATTAAATGATGCTCCTACTGAATTATAGAATTCATGTGGGACAAGATCCACATCATACTATGTCCTGAGTTAGCTCTGGCTAAATCGCCCAAGACTTAGTATGATTGGTAGCTAACTAATTACCAATTACATATCTATGCAACTCTTATTTATAGGATCAAGATCCGTATTTATATTAAAACTTGAGTTAGCTTTGGCTAATACGCCCAAGAGTTAATATAAACGTGATTTTGACCTATCTACCAACCATTGGAAAATGCCTATAGTTAAACTCGATCCAATTGAATTAACTTGTTACTCAATCTAATTGAGTTGTACTCACCAATGCATTGATAGGCGGGACCAAGATTGTCCCTCCGTACCCTACCAAGATAAAATGTGTTGCTCTGCTTTGGCAGATTCAACAACAACATGTGATCGAGGTAGTGATAGGTATCATGGCATGGTAGGCATTACGAGTTGACGTGATTAAGATCTAGTCTAATCGACGAGGTGTATCATATACACGATTTAGATCTAATCTAATCGTTAGGGCGCATCATGTACGTGATTTAGATTAATCTAATCGTTAAGGCGCTAATTAATTACTATTCTAGCATGCATCACATATACACACACAAGCAATTAATTAAATATTTTATGATTAGTCATGGCCCTACTACGATCTTCTCAAGCCAATGAGAAGATCGGATGGTCAACCTAAGGTCAACAGCTTCTCAAGCTCCTTCCTTTGACCACCTTATGTTGCTCGCGCCCTCCTCGTAACTCCGTATCGAGTGGACCTTCCACCGCTCCATTTTGTACATTACAAAAGTGAAACTTGAGTTACATTCGAGTCTAAACTATTTACAACAGGAATAAATAAATAGAAAGGCACGACGTGCAGGTCACATATCAAATATACAACACGCACAATCACATGATGGCACGCAGGCCGTATTATGAATTACAACACACAATATCCAATCAAATTTGGTCTTTTGGGTCATGAACATAACAAAATAATACATAATTCTAAATTATATAATTTCTATAAATTTCTTTAATTTTTCTTACAATTTTTACAATTTTTATGAGTAAAAATTCTCAGCGGTCCCGTTTAGCGATTTTTAGGCGCAATCGCGGAACGAAGCCCCTTGCGGGGTCAGGGGCAGCACCCCTACCCGCGATATAACCATCGTGAGTGTTCCTAAGCGATCCTACAACGCCTTAGTCTGTTGTCCAAAAATGATTTGGGGCGAAACCTTGTCGTTTCGGAAATATTTTCTCGGTAGTCGAAGCCTACAAGTGTCTAAACACTTGTGCTTCGCTTGTACGAGAAAATTACACATAAAATCTATAAAAATCATAAAAACACAGAAACTTACATATCTGTAGAATTTCATAAAATTCAAAATAAAACTCGTACGCACTTTGCATGTGGCTCTGATACCACTGTTGGGTTTTTAGGGCCGCAAAAACCGCTTTTTGCGTTGCGGAAACCCCGAAATTCCCATGCCACCGGATCTGTGCGAAGATTAAAATTTCGTAAAAACTTTCATGTACGAGTTTACTAAGCCTAGATCTACTTTAGATCTACAAGATAAGAATTTACCCTTGATGCGAAGCTCTTCGCTTAATCCCGCTCGTCCAAGGTTCACCGGATCTCGAGAGTATCAAAGTAGATGATCCTCTATGTGTATCCACACAAACAAGAGATGGAAAAACCTAACAAAAAGGTATGCTAGCACCTTTGAAAGGTTCGGCCATAAAGGAGGAGAGGGAGGTAGGTTGAGAGCCTGAGGAAGAAGAAGGAGGTTTCAACACAAAATGAAACTTACACTTGAATTTATGTGGGCGACCACATTAAGAGGGATTATAACCTCCATGGAATGCCAAGAGTCACAACTCTTGGTAACTCCCATGAGGTGGCATCCCACTTAAGCAACCATGATGATGTGGAGCATCATTATTGGCCCACTCTTCGCCAACTCACCAATGAGGTGGCAAATGGTCATGTCAAACTTGACCCTTCATCTTCCTCTCAAGTCAAGTCAAACTTGACCACTTCTCTCCCTTGGATGATATAATCTAACCATTGGTTCAAGTCAATTTTAATTTAATGAATCTATATTCATTGAATTAAATTGACTCAATGAGTCTAAGTCCAAATTAGACTCATCTAACACATGAACCAAATTGAGTCCAACTCAATTAGCCTAATTTGGATTACTCTTAATCCAATTTGGTTCATCACATGAACCTAATCCTTTAGGTTCATCAAATGAACCTAATCTCCATATAATTGCCCTTTGTGTGTGACCCTATAGGTTCTTGTAAAATTGGCAATGCTCCTAAACTCTTTTAGAAGCATAACTAATGAGCAGTATCTAGCAGCACATCATTATTACCCAAGTAACAAGAATGTTGAGATCCAACATCACCTTGTGACTACTAATTGTGACTCTTCACAATATATGACAAGTGTCTTTCTATCCTTGACATCTAGATTTATCAATGTGAGGCATAGAAATTGTCATCCTCTAATCAATCTAAATCTTGAATCCCAAGTAGACTCACTCAATCAAATGAGCTCAACATCTCATATTGACTCATTTGGGCATGGCCATGCACTTAGTCATCTCACTCTATCAAGAAAATCGATGTCACTCCCGTCATATAGGAGGGATAGATCCTATCTATATCACTCACATCCCTCCACATAATTTGTTACATACCCGGTAATCGCCTTTATAGTCCACCCAGTTACGAGTGGCATTTGACGAAGCCAAATTATGCAACTCCTTATGTAGGGAACCATGGTGACTTCAGGTCCAAGGACTAATAGTCATACTATTAGCCACATGAGAAAGTATATGACACTCATATAACGATCCATGATACTTTTTCATGGCGGGTCATTCAGTATACATTCTCTAATGCATACTCATGTGTCAACTTGATATCTCCATATCCATGACTTGTGAGATCAAGTCATCAAGTTGACCTACATGCTAGTCTCGTTGCATTAACATTGTCCTTGAATGCTAATATTTGACTAGGAATGATTAAAAGTAGTGTTCCATATATCATCTCACTATCGATTCAACTAACCGATTGATATAGGTAAGAACCTTCTATTCAAGGACGCTATTATACTTAGTTATTTGGCACCAATACAAGTAAGCATAAAAACCATAAACAAATGCCTTTTATAAGAATATGATACAATGAGTCCATACAACAATTATCAAATGATTGACTCTAGGGCTCTAACTAACAAGTGATACCTTTCTTTGTAAACAAATATCTCTTGATTTTCTGTTGTATTCCTCTCCTCCTCTTGGATGTCGTGTGAGCGACGATCTACCAAGACAACTCCACCCAAACCACTTCTTTATCTCCTAGAAAATCGAGCCTCCAAGGGATGCCAAAATAGGAAATTTTCTTCTCTTCTTCTCTTCCAAGTAACCGACCACCTTCTTCTTCCTTTCCGTTATACCTCCGGCCATAATGGGATTTAAGATGAGCTCCAAGAAAGGCCGCCGACCCTAGGTTATGGAAGCAAACCCACTGACCCTAGCTTGGATGGAATCCTTTTGTGCCGCTGGTTGTAGAAGGAAGATGAGTATTGTAGCCGGTCCTTAAGGAAGGACATGAGGGAAGGGTCGGCCACCAAGGGATTAGGAAGAGAGGGAACTTTGGTTGTATTGTTTTATGAGGCACCCTCTCCTTCTCTTTTATAATCCTTGCTAATGGCAAAAAAGGAAAGTTTTAAACATAATTAAAACTTCCTTATTTGTGACCTCCCATTAAAAAGAGAATTTTAACAACAATTAAAATCTCTCTTTTCTAAATTTCCTATTGTACATGGTAATAAAGGAAAGTTTTAAAATTAATCTTTCACTTTTAAAACATGTAGACAACTACAAAAAGGAAAGATTAATTAAAACTTCTCTTTTTAAATCATGGTTACAAAAAATGAAAGTTTTATCAAAAATTAAAATCTCTCTTTTAAATATTATAGATAACTACAAATAAGGAAATATTTTAACAAAATTAAAATCTCTCTTTAATCTTTTGTAGATAGCTATAAAAGGAAAGATTTTAAAATTTTAAAACTCTCTTTTAAAACTATGAGGATGACTATAAAAGGAAATTTTAAAATTAAAATTTATCTTTTAAATCCCTTCATGAATGGCTACAAAAGGAAATATTTTTACAAAAAATAAAATCTCCCGTTAGTTCTAATGGTGTGGCCGACCCCATGCTTGGACACCAAGCATGGCTTGGTCGGCCACCTCTTGGGCTCCAAGCTAATGCTTGATTGGCCCCCTTTGCTCCAAGCAAGGATGTTGCCGGCTCATTACTTGGGTAAGAAGTGGGCTTGGTGGATACAAGGCTTTATAGAGGCTACAACAGGGACCGAGAGGAGAAATTGGTTTTGGTCTCCCAATGAGCTTGAGCTTCCTATGTTCACCCTAAATACCCAACTCAAGTTCATCAATAATAACTTATACCACTAAAGAGTTATTATTGAACTACAGCACCAATCCTAAATTACATTATGGGCTCCTTCTTATCATGAGTGCGTTAATCTCCCTGTATTTAAGATATCAAATGTCCACTAATTAAATGAGTTGCTGACAACTAACTTAATTAATATCTAGCTCCAAGAGTAGTACCACTCAACCTTATTGTCATGTCGGACTAAGTCCACCTGCAGGGTTTACATGACAATCTTTATGAGCTCCTCAAGGGGACATCATCAACCTAGATTACTAGGACATAATTTCCATCTATAATCAACAACACACCATATAAATAATATCATTTCCCAACTTATTGAGCCTATTGATTTAACAAACTAAATCTCATCTATTGATAAATTAAAGAAATAAATAGTAAATATATGTGCTTGTTATTATATCGAGATTAAGAGTACACATATCTATAATAACAGAGGTTTCGTTCTTTTATGCAATCAGTAAAAAAGGAACAACCTCAAATGGTCCTGCTCAATACACACATAGTGTACAAGTGTAATTTTATAGTCAAGATAAACTTGTACCAAATTAGACTACAACTATTCCAATGGTTTGCCCAATCCATCTTGGTTGTGAGCTACTATTTATAATTTTTAAGGAACTGATAACATGATCTTCTGTGTGACACCACACACCATGTTATCTACAATATAAATTAAATGGACAACTACATTTAAATAAATGTAGATATTCGACCAATGTGATTCTTATTATAAAATAAATGTTTATTCAATAAATGTTCATACAAAAGCTAGGTTTTTAATATATATCTTAATATTCACTACAACAAAAACTGCAAACGACAACGGATATTATCCGTTGTCGTAGGGTCAAAAAACCGTTGTAACTGAGGGTGTTGTAGAATGTATTGCCCTACGACAACGGTTTTGAATCCGTTGTCTTTGTAGACATTTGACAACGGTTTTTATCCGTTGTTGTTTATATGCCCAAAATTTGGCTACGAAGGATACGACAACGTTTTAAAACCGTTGTGGTAGATAATTTCAACAACAGAAATAAACCGTTGTTGTAGACATTTTTTACAACAGATATAAACTGTCGTGGTAGATAATATTTGACACTTTTTGTTTTTTTTACAACAGTTTTAATATATTTTACAACGGATAAAACCATTGTCTTTTATCACTTTTTACAAAAAAATTTCGTTGTGGTTTACCTAGTTTTTACAACATTTTTAACTGTTGTCTTTAATGTTCATTAATACCAAACAACCAATCCTATTTTACTATAAGCAAACCACCAATACAAAACTAAATATTTACTACATTAAATCCAAAATAAACATCCATATATAATTCATCTTGTAGCCACATATAAAAAAATATACAAAATGAGTTGTTACTCATCAAAATACACATGTTTTCCATTACTCTCCATATACATTAAATCACATGTTTTCCATTTGCTGTTCTCCATATGGCTTTTAATTTACAAATTAGCAAGGCAAGCTACATCCTAACAAAGCTCACTTCTTGCATCAAAAAAACTCATGCCTCACGAATTGCCCGACCTACAAGAGAAAATTTAACAAAACATATCAAATTCCAGAATTCCAAAAGGAGAATGTAATTAACCAATCTGTAGTGCATAGAAGGCAAAAACAAACCAAATGAAGGAAACAAAAAGAGGTGTTTATTAGAGAATAACAGTACATGGAATCTACTAGGAGCAGTGATACCTAGCTTAACATAGTTTATTAAATAATTAGCACTGCATGCAACTAACATTATTTAAGTGAACTATCATCCAAGATCAATAGAATCCATGCAAAGCACATTACATCCATTAACATCTTGTAACAAAATATTCATATAATTTTCTGTGCCATTTTCCAGACTACATTACCTTTGTGACCTGGTAGGCACAATATGCTTTTCCATTTTGCAAGTAACAAGTTGCCAGGAGCTGCAATTTGATCAGCAATAAATAGACCCATCACAAAAGCATAAGTGAAAGTAAAAAAAACATGGGTTTAAAATCTTCCAATTAAAACTTGAACCAAAAGAATTGAATCAGCATAATGAGTTATGGTAGGGTGAATTGTTTGTAGAGCTAAAACAATTCCACAAATTCCTCAAAATAGAAATCACATACACACAGCTTTAATAATTACATAGGACACCTAAAAGAACCAAAGTGTCAATCAAATAAGTGTAGATTAAGAGCTATAACATTCACTACATTCCAGCTGGAAAAATAACAATGTTATATTTGCTTCTATATCAATGAGAAGATTGTTGTTTACTATAGAAAAATAATATTCACTATAGAAAAGATTGTTGTTTATATTTGCTTCTGTATCAATGAGGTTTGCCAGATGCAAATTTAACATTCACTGTTCTTTCACCTAACCTTCCTTTAGGATCTGATCCAATAACATTGAAATATCTGTCAACATAGAGAGATTAGATCGTGCTCTAAGCAGGCTAGCCAGTCTTAAATTATCATCAGAGAATGAGACCTTAAGATCATGACTGCCATGTCCGATCTCTTTGAGAAGTCCAAAATAATATCCTCCGCCATCTTTTTGGCCTTCCCATATGGGTTGATAGGATGTTGTATCGCACATGGCGTGATAAACATAACCAAGTTCATGAGTGCGACAATATTAGTAAATATTGGAAAAAGAAATTCTTCGAGAAAGTAGGCATGGTTTCTCACCTGATGAGTTACTTTTGTAATAGGCATTTTTTTCAGTTCCCCATAAGTAACACATGTACTTGAGTAAATAAGAGTTTTAACACCATGTGCTGCCATGGCTTCCAGAATTACCAAAGTATTTGATGTGATATTATGATAGTACCTATGGGCAAGCATAACGATGTGCTTGATGCAATGGACTATGCACCAAAGCAGTGTAACCGCTGATGAAGTGATACATTGTTTGCGGTAAAGTAAGTTTGCTAGCTGGTGGAAGCACGCCAAAAGCATCACATGCCAAGAGGATGACATTCTTAGGGTGCAGACCAACACACGGTATCTTCGCATTAGGAATATACTCAATTGGATATGAAGCTCGAGTGTTCTCTGCAACATCAACAATTCCATTGAACTAGATTCCCTTTCACACAATACCAATTCACTCAAGAAGTTTGTTTCATCTTGTTAATCACCTGTAATAGAGTTATCAGAGTAGTCTACTTCCCTAGTGTGTTCATCGAAAACGATGTTTTCCAACACTGCAAGAAATTTGCAAACATTAGGACAAAAAAATATGAATGGTTCCAGTTCAAAGTGCATGTCGAGTTTGATAGGGCACTTGCCGGTTCCAAATTTCATGGCATTCCAAATGTCAGGTTCCTTCTCCTTTGTTAGGTTGATACATTTTGCATAGCAACCTCCTTCAATGTTTGGAATACCATTTTCACTCCAGCAATGCTCATCATCGCCAATAAGAAGCCTGTTGTGGTATGTAGACAGAGTAGTTTTCCCTGTGCCTAAAACAACAAAGCAAAAGTCATAAGAACAATGAAGCCATATGGTGAAAACACTACAGTGTAACATAATTCTACACATTTACACATGGAATGCTTCTAGTTAAGTTGCAAAGGGCAGTATAGTAACCATGCAATGGGCAGGTGATGCGCCAGAATCTCGTCGAACCAACACTTACCTGATAGTCCAAAGAAGAGGGCAACATCACCATATTTGCCCATATTGTTGCTAGAGTGCAGGGAGAGAATGTTTCTTTTAGGCATTAGATAGTGCATCACACCGAACAAACCCTTCTTCATCTCCCCGGCATACTGTGTGCCAAGGATGACCATTTCTTTCCTATCAAGATTAAGATCAATGCTGGTGGAGGTAGTCATGTAGTGTGTTTATCGATTACATGGAAACTAGCCAACATTATAAATTGTGAAGTTCGGAGTACTGAAATCCTCCAGTTCTTCAGGCGTAGTACGGATGCACATGCGATCCTTCCGATTATTTCATGCAAAAGAGAGTTTTTCTTCTTCTAGTTTACATGTTTTGGATATCTGAATCCTCTAGATATGCAGAATTATGCCAAGTGTAGAAGTTGATCTACGAATTGTATTTACATATGAAATTTAGCAGACATTTGGGTTCATAGAAGCCAATACTCTTGCATGGATGATTAGATATTTCAACTTATTTGGGTATCTTTTTTCCCTAGACCAGAAAATTAAGGAAACTTTATTTACATCTAAAATTCTAGCGTTTCCAACCTACTTGATTATAAATTGTTAATGAAGCCTAAATAACTAAATAAAAGCATTTTGAAAAGCAAAAAAAAAAAGAACTCTTCACAAACAGTAGACTTATACAAGCATTTGATACAATCAGAGAATTTATAGTGTAAAACAATTATAATAAACAAAAGAGTATAAAGTCGGAATTCAACATATCTAAATTAAAAACCTAAAATAGAATGATCTTACCAGGTAAATATTTCTCTAGAAGCTTCCACTCAAGCTGAATCCTTTTTGCCCAATTTTTTGAAGGCTGTCAATAAAAAGAGATTAGGAAATTATCATCATTTGTTGCCACATCCCTGCCCTACTGCCAGGCTATACTTCTGTATCAATCTCATCTCCATTATTTATGAAATCGATCATATAACACCGACCGTGGTGGGTAGATTCAGATAACCATATCAATGGAAATTATCATCCCTAAGAGTGATGACACTTACCTTAATTTCCCGACAAGACGGAACACCATCGAGATGCTCTGGGATGCTGAAATAGTGATCCGAGTGTTCTTTAACAGTATCAAATTTCTTAAATGATTTATACTTCACATCGAACTCATCTTCAACAATGATCTTCTTGTTCTTTTTTGGCTCTTCGGCATCAAGAGGATTCTTCAACCGAGGTTCAGGTGCTTCAAGGATTCTTGTTCTCAAGAATTGTTTCCTTTTAGGTTTAGAAAAATCGACAAGGAATCTGGATGTTTCTGATGTGCGTAGATTATATACTCTTTTATGCATGTTTTTACGCACATTTACATATTTTGAGCATGCTTGATCTATGCATTTTTATACTTCCAGCTCCTTTTAGCATATTTACTCTTTTGGTTCGGAGATCTGCTTTTTGTGCATTTTCTGTACACAGGAGTCGATTTGGTGAAGAATCTACATCTTTGGGCATGCATTGGAGGAAGCAAAGGGAGAAAGCACCGGGCCGTGTACCTCACACGGCCCTGCACTGGTATGGAGCTCGGGCCGTGTGGAGTTTGGCACCAACAGAGGAGGAAGATGACATGGCAGTGTGAACCTCGCACGGCCGTGTCAAGATTTGAAGCCTACCAGAGAAGAAGCCTTACATGGCCGTGTGGATCTACACGGCCGTGTGAGATTTCCAGAGACCAAGCAGGCTGTGGCCGTGTGCACCACACGGCCGTGTAGCATTTCCAGAGAGCAGAAGGGTTCTGGCCGTGTGGAGACACACGGCCGTGCAGCTTTGGCAGAGAGGGAACTGGACATGGCCGTGTGAATCTCACACGGCCGTGTCACGGGGTCGTGTGGCGCCCGATTCCCTCCTCTATTTAAACCCTTCTTCATGAATTGAAAGGGGATCTCTCCCCCTTTGGGAGAAAGCAAGATTTGGTGGTTTCCTTCCATTCTTGGGAGGATTTCTGGGCGATTCTAAAGGAGATCTCGACGATTTCGACTCCGGAGCGAGGTTTGAATCCGAAGACGAGGCTTCTTCGTAGATAAGTTTTCTCTTTCCCCCTCTTCTTGATTTCTTGGATTGGGGATTTAAGAAATGCTTGTAATCTCTATTTCTTCGGGTTTTCTTCCTCGATTCATGGAGTAGATCTTGTATTCTAGGATTAAGGGAGTATTTGTATGATGGATTGATGTATTCTCTTATGGATTTGCCATTTTCTTGTTTCAATGACATTGTCTTGCTTGTATCAATTAGATCTTGAATGATTAATAATGATTTGTGCTTAATTCTCATTCTTGATTGATTGTTTGGATTTCTTGTGGACTTTGTAAAGATAAACTCTCACTCGATCATCCGAGGGATCCACGTGACAGGTGCAAGCCCGTGTAAGGACGTTTGAGAGATAATCTTGAAGAGGAAATGGGAATATTCAAGCGAGTAGGATGGATCTTGTGATTAGTTTCTTGTATCTTGATAGATTAATAAGTTGTGAGCTTCTATGTTGATATCCGAGGAAGGCATAGTAATAGGTGCGCTTCTGTGTAAGGACAACGTAGGTTCATGTCTAATTAATCCTATTTAGATACATTTCTCTGTCCGTAGCCGTTTGTCTATTGCAAGAGAGAACCGGCAACTTTCTACATGTTTGGCAATTGAGGGATAAGAATTGGTGAACCATTTACATTCAAGAAATCTTACAAAGAAACCGAAATTCCTAGAATCTCCCTTTAGCATAATCCAAATCACTAAACTCTTGTTTGTTGATCTTTAAGATTAGATTTGTTTACCTTTACTTTGCTTTTGAAACGATTAGATAGTTGCTTAGCTAATTCGCATTGAGACATTTCTAGTGCTTATTCCAGTCCCTGTGGATACGATAATCTTTTATATTACTTGCGACATTTTCGTACACTTGCGGAGAGCGAACAAGTTTTTGGCGCCGTTGCCGGGGACTGCGCTATAACATTAGGAATTATCAATTGTGTTAGACTAAACATAACATTTGTTTTCCTTTCATATTGCATAGTTATAACTAATTGTTAGAATTATGTTTTCAAAAGTTTTTCCTTTCTTGAATAACATTCTTGACAATTCTTTTTGTTGTAATTCTAATTCTAACTTTGCATTCTTGATTTCTAGTACTCTAATCTAACTTTTCTCTGTTTTCTCTTTTGATCTTGTTTCTTTCTTCTTTTCTTTTGTAAAAATATCTTGCAAATTTTTAGCAGATGAATTATTCTAGACATTTTTCTTTTTCGTTTTATCTTTTCTTTCTTGTTTTCATTATGCACTTTCTTTCTTGCAATTTAAATTCTGCATTCGCTTTCTTGCTTTTCATATTGCATTTTATTTCTTGTTTTTGATTCTTGATAATTTTCTTTTTCTTCTTGAATATCCATGAGCACTAACATGTCAAGCAGGACCATGAGAAATTTTTCTACACCCTTTTCTGCAAGATTTTTATCTCCCATTGTGCAACCTCAAATTGAAGTAGAAAGTTTCCAACTAGACCCAGAGATAATTTTCATGATACAAGGTCACAAATTTGGAGGAGAAGTATCAGAAAGTCCTTATCTGCATCTTGAAACATTTTTAGAGATTTGTGATTTGGTGAAATGTGAAGGAGTATCAACAAATGCAGTTCGATTGATGACATTTCCTTTCAGTATCAAGGATAAAGCAAGAACTTGGCTATATTCTCTCTGTCCTCAAAGCATCACAAGTTGGGAACAATTGGAGAAGCAATTTCTGAATCATTTTTTCCCTCCAAGTAGAACGGTGTATATGAGGAATTGCATAACAAATTTTTCTCAGGCATATGGAGAATCATTATTTGAAGCATGGGATAGATTCAAGAGTCTTCAAAGATAGTGCCCTCATCATGGTTTTGAAAAATGGTTGATTTTGCACATATTCTATGGGGGAATTTCTTTCTCAGACAAGACTTTATTGGATTCATCAGCTGGAGGTTCTTTTATGGACAAAAGTGTAGATGAAGCTTATTCGTTAATTGATCAAGTGACATTGAACCTCCATGAATGGTCGAACAAAAGTTGGATGGAATTTCCCTCAGATATTCAAGAAGTGCAAGCCATAAATGTAAGAGAGCCTGTCAAACAAAATGAAATTCAACCACCTAAAAATGTTGAAATTCACAAGTCACAGAGTGAGGAGTTCAAACATTTGGGGGCAAAGCTTGATAGTATTGTTTCAAAATGGTTTAAAGAAGATCCCCTTCCTACACAGTCAAGATCCAATGAAAAGTGTGATGATGTGGGGTTGAGAAGTGGCAAAAATCATGAAGAACTTCTGAAGAATGACATGTTTAGAATTGAGGAGAAGAATAATAGAAGATCACAAGAACTCAATTCCATTTATCTAGGAAGTTCCCAAAGGCCAGAAGTACCTTTCCCTCAACGATTAATCACACCAACATTAGATAAGCAAGTTGGACCTCCTCCAAAAGCTCAAAGGGAATTTGGGAAAAAGGAGTTCAGTCTTTCCCAGGACCTTCACTAAGGGTTCCTTTTCCACAAAGGTTAGTGGGGGTCAATGAAAATAAAGACTTCGGCAAATCCTGTGACACTAATATGGTTGAGTGTAGATTTTTGAATATATATGAAGATGAAGATTTTTCAGATGAGGATTTTATTGATAATGTAGTGGTAAATAAGTTTTCAGATCTATCTCAAAATTTTATAAGGTGTTATAGTGACATCGAATTTTCAGATGATGAATGTGATGTGGTAGATCAACTTAAAACTGCAAGTGAAGTTATTGATCCTCTTGTTATTGATTCTCCTATTGAGGACATAGATGTTGGTTTATTTTTTGATGTATGTGTTGATGATGATGATATGGAAGAATGTGTAGGGAGCTGTGTTGTGGAAGCAGCATCTCAAGGATCACCACCTTTGTCAAGACAACCCTTAGAGGTTTTAAGAATTGATCATGTTGTGGAACAATGTGTAGGGACTTATACAGAGATAGTAGAGTCTCGAGAATCACCATCATTGATATCATCAACACCTAAGCTAGAGCCAGAACCATCATTTGATTCAGAGGAAGTCACATCTACATGTCTAGAAATTCCAGGTATTTCTCAACAAAGTAAGGTTAGTATTTCTTGTGATCTTTTGGAAAACTTTATGGAGGTACCTATAATTGACTTTGTTGGATGTGATTCGGTTTTTATTACTTATTCATCTTATCTTGATATGGATCTAGCTCTATACTATATAACATGCTTGTGGGAGATTTGTTTTTCTTTTGGATGTGCAGATTTCACATGGGCCAATAATTGGAAGCTCAATCTGAACCGTCTTCGACCACCTGAAAAAATTTCCAAGAAGACGAAGATGGAGAGAGCGTTACTTCAATTTTTAATGCCAATGTTTAAAGCTCTCTCCATAATAAGAACCCTTGGTAAGAAGGTTCTAAAATATCTTACCCCTCCAAGAGCAAGATTTAGATGAATCTAATGAGGTGGTCGAGCTAATGACCTTAAACAAGCGCTTCTTGGGAGGCAACCCAAGTTCATTTTCCTTGTTTTCATTCATGTCTTTAGTTCTTTCTAGTTTCATTTCTGAACATGTATCCTCTACTTAATTTTTCTTGTCTATCTTATTTTTGTAGAATTCAAAGTTGTGGAGGAATGTGAGTATTAGATGGAGGAGTATCTTTAAAAAAAAACATGAATGTCAACCATTTGGAGCTCATCACTTGGTAACTTCTCTTAAAATCTCCTCCACATTGTTTTTAGTTTTCATTGGGACAATGAAAAATTTAAGTCTGGGGGCATGCAGTAGATGCATTTGATTTGCTTTGTTTGTTTTTGTTTTTGCTTATGTTTTGTATTTTGTTTTGATTTTTTGTGGCATACATCTTGAGAACATCAAATCTTCACTTATATGCTTTCTTGGATTCAAGTGAAATGTTAGCACGATTATTGTCTTGATTAATGATGTTCGAATAATGCTAGTAGTAAACTTTGTGTAGTTTTTTTTTCTATCTTGGGAAGCATTAATAAGCTAAGAATCTTATGGTGATGAGTTTTAGTTTTGGTTCAACCTTAAGGATTTTATCTTCACTACACTTGTGCTTGATGCTTGAATAGTTGATGTCATTGAAATAGTCATGATTCATCTTGTTTGTTTAGTACTTGGTTTCCATGGTGATTTCTCAACTTTCATTTTGGTTACTGGATGAGGCTCAAATCATTAAAGCTCATTTGGAAAAATCAAAATATCCCAACATGTGTGCTAAAAGTACATTTGTGAATAAGTTTTGCACAATGCAAACACTTATAAAAAAAAAAAAAGAGAAAGGGATATAAAAAACAGTTGTCATGAGTGGAATCTAGCAAGTCACCCCTTTGAGACCGAGTTAGGTTACTGGGGAAATGACTGCTTAGCTTCCCTTGAGATTGAGCACACCTTTGAGACCTTGGGTTAGTTGAGAAATATGAACCAAGTGAATGGTGAGTAAGTACCTATCACTGGTTACTTGTCTTTCACAGGAAACATTAGGAATTCAAATTTGATGACGACTTGACTAGGACATGGATTGAAACTTGAAGGGTGTTGAGTTACTTTTACACTGCGCACAAGATTCTTATGCTTGAACCACACTTTACTTGTTTCCATGATCATGCTTGTTAATGAAACTTTTTGATAGAGTTAGGAAAGTGCACTGGGTTTTATGAATGTGTTGTAGAACATATGAATTTAGACTGCAGCATTTTACTTGAGGACAAGCAAAGGTTTAAGTCTGGGGGTGTGATGTGCGTAGATTATATACTCTTTTATGCATGTTTTTATGCACATTTACATATTTTGAGCATGCTTGATCTATGCATTTTTATACTTCCACCTTTCCTTTTAGCATATTTACTCTTTTGGTTCGGAGATCTGCTTTTTGTGCATTTTCTATACACAGGAGTCGATTTGGTGAAGAATCCACATCTTTGGGCATGCATTGGAGGAAGCAAAGGGAGAAAGCACCGGGCCGTGTACCTCATCGGGCCGTGTGGAGTTTGGCACCAACAGAAGAGGAAGATGACATGGTCGTGTGAACCTCGCACGGCCGTGTCAAGATTTGAAGCCTACCAGAGCAGAAGCCTTACATGGCCGTGTGGATCTACACGGCCATGTGAGATTTCCAGAGACCAAGGAGGCTGTGGCCGTGTGCACCACATGGCCGTGTGAGATTTCCAGAGACCAAGCAGGCTATGGCCGTGTGCACCACACGGCCGTGTAGCATTTCCAGAGAGCAGAAGGGTTCTGGCCGTGTGGAGACACACGGCCGTGCAGCTTAGGCAGAGAGGGAACTGGACATGGCCGTGTGGCGCCCGATTCCCTCCTCTATTTAAACCCTTCTTCATGAATTGAAAGAGGATCTCTCCCCCTTTGGGAGAAAGCAAGATTTGGTGGTCTCCTTCCATTCTTGGGAGGATTTCTGGGCGATTCTAAAGGAGATCTCGATGATTTCGACTCCGGAGCGAGGTTTGAATCTGAAGACGAGGCTTCTTCGTAGATAAGTTTTCTCTTTCCCCCTCTTCTTGATTTCTTGGATTGGGGATTTAAGAAATGCTTGTAATCTCTATTTCTTCGGGTTTTCTTCCTGATTCATGGAGTAGATATGGTATTCTAGGATTAAGGGAGTATTTGTATGATGGATTGATGTATTCTCTTATGGATTTGCCATTTTCTTGTTTCAATGACATTGTCTTGCTTGTATCAATTAGATCTTGAATGATTAATAATGATTTGTGCTTAATTCTCATTCTTGATTGATTGTTTGGATTTCTTGTGGACTTTGTAAAGATAAACTCTCACTCGATCATCCGAGGGATCCACGTGACAGGTGCAAGCCCGTGTAAGGACGTTTGAGAGATAATCTTGAAGAGGAAATGGGAATATTCAAGAGAGTAGAATAGATCTTGTGATTAGTTTCTTGTATCTTGATAGATTAATAAGTTGTGGGCTTCTATGTTGATATCCGAGGAAGGCATAGTAATAGGTGCGCTTCTGTGTAAGGACAACGTAGGTTCATGTCTAATTAATCCTATTTAGATGCATTTCTCAGTCCTTAGCCGGTTGTCAATTGCAAGAGAGAACCGGCAACTTTCTACATGTTTGGCAATTGAGGGATAAGAATTGGTGAACCATTTACATTCAAGAAATCCTACAAAGAAACCGAAATTCGTAGAATCTCCCTTTAGCATAATCCAAATCACTAAACTCTTGTTTGTTGATCTTTAAGATTAGATTTGTTTACCTTTACTTTGCTTTTGAAACGATTGGATAGTTGCTTAGCTAATTCGCATTGAGACATTTCTAGTGCTTATTCCAGTCCCTGTGGATACGATAATCTTTTATATTACTTGCGACATTTCCGTACACTTGCGGAGAGCGAACAGTTTCCCCCTTTTTTTATTATTGAGAAAGAGATATTTGTTTGGAGATTAAATATTGACCTAATGGATTGGAGCTGGAGCTTCTGGCGCTCCTCCTCTGAGATGGTGGCGAAGGCAGCGTTGCCCTGCTGCGCGCCTTCCTTGATGGGGGTGGTCGGCGCCAACCTCTTCTTCTGCAGGGAGTGCAGTTCATCAATGGTCTTTGCCTTCACCAGCGGCGCGCTGTCGTCATGGCAGATCCCGTTCTCTGGTTTCTCCCTCCCGTGCGTCTGGATCTTCAGTAGCCCATTGGAGAACGCTGCCACTCACCAGGAAATGAGAAGGAGCACAACGTTGTATGAGGAGAGGGAAAGATAAATGGCTTAGGTTTGGGAACGTGAAAACACAGCGCCGAAAAGAAAACAGCGAGGGAAAGGAAAACAGCGAAGGGGGGAAATCACCAAATTCAATTACAACGATTTTTTCAAAACTGTTGTCGTAGCCGCTAAAAACGCGGATAAAGACAACGGTTTATAAAACTGTTGTAAAAAGTGTTGTCGTTTTAAAAAAAATCGCTCAATGACAACAGTTTTGCTAAAACCGTTGTCTTTTATATTTAATGGGGAGTGCCAAAACCGTTGTCTTTGAGCAAATACGCAACGCTTTCTCTTAAAACCGTTGTCGTAGGGGTGTTGTCGTTTGCAGTTTTTGTTGTAGTGAGTTCTGAATCTCTTGGACCAAGGTTATATTTATAACCCTGGTCGGGATGTTTAGAAGGGTTCCAGGTGCCTAGAATGAGATAAAATTCTATTCCCGGCGCAACGGTTAAACAGTACGTCAATTTAGGTAAAGTTTGGATTCCGAGCGCCCAGAAGGGTTCCGGGCGTCGGGATAGTCCGGATGGGCTGACTTGGTGCAAGCGCCTGGACCAGGAAAGTCAACATAGTTATCTTTTTTTATCCGAGTTTTCCACTCTGATTCCGCTTGTCTCAGTTCGGGTCTTCCACTTTGGCTCCACTTTCTTAGGTGATTTCGACCATTCGAAGTAGGGATCACCCATCTTCTGGCCTTCTCGAGCAACCTTCGGCTCCGGCTTTTTGTCCCTCGAAAACGCCGCGCATCTCCTTCTCGTCAGCCCGTGTACTCTTACACAGTATCTCATCCCTTAGACACATCGAGCCCATTGTCTCTCTCCCGTGCCTTCCTTCTCTCTAGCTGCGTCTTTTGTTCGACTTCTTGTGCTCCTAAGTTCTTGCACACTTAGACATATGGTTAAACCCAACAATACCTAACCAAACTTGTTTGATCACATCAAAACTACATTGAGGTTCCAACAATCTCTTCCTTTCTGATATGAGCGATCTAAGTTAAATTAGGATAAACCAACATAAGGTAAAAGTAATAAATTTGCTATTATGTGCAAAAAGTAAAAAATTTAAAGCTACCTCTCCCTAGATTTAATTTTTCCTTCCTTCTCCCCCTTTGATCACATAAAAAAATGGGGTCCCTCAAAAGTCTAAGGGAAAATAATTTTGAGTTGATAAAGTTTTAAAAAACTTTGTGGTAGATAATTTTTAAAAACTTTAAGTTTTGCAAAAAAAAATTCTACGTTAAAAAAATACAAAAAAAGAATGTTTAAGTAATTTTGACAACTATTTAAAGTATTATTAATCACAAGTAAATGTTTTATGAGTTAGTTAATTAAATATTTTATTTCATTAATTGACTTCCAGACTGTAGTGAGGCACTAGGCCTTCTTGGTTATTGGAGCAACAATCACTTTATAGACAAAGCCTCTTAAGGAAATCAAACATTTAATCTACTCTCTGAAAGCTCTAAATTTAAATATCTAATTCAAAAGAACTAATTAAGCATATTTAGTTTGGGTTCTAAGTTCCTTAAGCTCCTAATCTTATCATGGCCGAACCCTAGCATGTCTCATTCTAGGTTACAAGCAGCATGGAAGTGTTGAACCTTAAGCCAATATCTTATACATTTCATGAGGAACAACATAAGCACATTTGTTTTAAATTTCAAACTTCCTAGACCCATTAAATTGTAGTGGCCGAACCATACCTATCATGGAACTAGGTTTTTAGTGGCATAAGAGCATGGAAAACACAACTACATTTCATAGCATGCATCACAAGACATCATAAGCATATATAAGTTGGGTTCTAAATTTTCTCTAGGCCTTTAAACTTGTAGTGGCCGAAACACATCAAGCATGGGACTAAGTTTCTAGTGGCATAAGAGCATGGAAACCACATCTACATTTCATAGTACTTATCACAAGAAACATCATGAACATATATAAGTTGGTTTCAAAATTTCTCTAGACCTTTACACTAGTATTGGCCGAAACCTATCAAGCATGAAACTAAGTTTCTAGTGGCATAAGTGCATGGAACCACAACTACATTTCATAGTACTTAACACAAGAAACATCATGAACATATGTAAGTTGGGTTTAAGTTTTCCTAGGCCTTTAATCCAAAGGTGGCCGAAACATGTGAGCTTGGTTTTGTTTTTCATATGGCCTAAAAGCATGGAAACCCTACCCAATTCTCATGGCATCATAACATGAGTAAACTTAGTTAAAAATCTACACATCCTAGCTTTAAAACTTAGTGTGGCCGAAAGTTACATGTAACCAAAATTCTATGTAACAAGCAACCATAAAAACATCAACTAGTTTCATATCATTTATCAAGAAGGTCATGAGCCTCCTAGCCTTGGTTTAAACTTTCCTAGACTTCAAATCTCATCATAACCAAATCTTCATAAGCATGAAATAAGATTCATAACTAACATACAATCATGGCATAACATTTTAGCTTCATGTCTTGTCTTAAGAGAAATCTTAGCATGCTTAGTTTTAGGTTTAAAACTCTCCTAGGCCTTTACTTCTTCCATGGCCGAATATTCATGAGCATGGAAATGGAGTTTCAAACAACATACAAGTAAGAGAAAAAGTTAACAACCTCATTATCATAGGGTACATAACACAAGAATAAGGAAACATGCTTAGTTTGAGTCATAAACTTACCTAGTCTTCTTGTTCATGCTTGGCCGAGAGTCTAAGGCTTATGGATCTAAGTTTTCATTATTTATTCTAGTGTGGAAACCTTAGATTAACCTCATACATAAAAATACATGTCACAAAGAAAAATAATGAGCATATCTAGTTACAAATTTCTTAGGCTCTTCTTCTTGTTTTGGCCGAATTTTTCATAAAGCAAGTCCTAGGTTTTTAAGCGATCTATCTTCATGGAAAACCATATAAACTATTGTACCACAGGTGAGGGGAAGCTTACCTAGTGTTCACTTGTAAATCTTTAAAGAATTGGTACCCTTGGTGAAGAGGAAGAAGGGAGCTTCTTCTTCTAGCACTCCTTTTGATTTCTCTTGCTTGGAAGGGTACACCTTGAAGGCTCCTTCTTGTAGTTTAGTTTTCTCTTAGGGAGAAACCTAAACTTGGCTTGTGGAAATGAGGGAGGAGGCTTCTAGTTTCCGCAAGGGTGAGGGAGAAGGAAAAAAAAATGAAATCCTTTAGTTCCTTTCCTTTTTATGCTAAGTGGGTGGAAGTTACAAAGATGAACTTTGCTTCCTTTCCTCCTTAATTCATGCATGTATCTTTCTAATGAGAATATGCCCTCATTCTTTCCCCTTAACTCTTTTCTTCATTGTTCTCTTAAACTCCACGAAAATAGAGAAGAAAAAGGAAGAAAGATAACTTGTCTTTTGCTACTCCTTTTTCTTAACCAAGAGGTAAACAAGGGGAAGAAAGTTATTTGATTTTCTCTTGTTCCCTCACTTAATTATATCTTTACTTTTAACTACAATTTCCATCATTTCTCATTCACATGTTATTCATTATCCTAGTGGTTATCATACATAATTTGTTTCTATCCTTTGTGAGAGGTTCAAGGTTCAAACCTTCACCTCTTCTTTTATTTCTCTTATTTCTTTTTCTTTTTGATTCTTCTAACCTTTATGCTCTAAAGAAACTAACACTCATATACTTATCTTATAATTTTGTGGGTGTTACAGAGCCCTCTCTCTTTTTCTTGGTGTGGCCAGCCCTCTCCCCTCTCCTTTTCCTCTTCTTAGGCCAGGTGGCACCTTCCTTCTTCTCTTCTTTTCTTATTTCTAAGGTCGGCATCCATATTCCTTGGTGGCCAAAAATTGAAGGAAAAAGGAGAAGACTCTACATAGGTGGCCGATTACTTGAAGGAGAAGAAGAAGGAGAAGAAAGGAAGAAAGTTTCCTATTTTGGCATCCCTTGGTGGCTCAAGAGTCTTGGAGGAAAAGAAGGAGCTTGGGTGGATTTCATCGTGGTAGATCATCGTCCACACGACATCCAAGAGGAGGAGAGGAATTCAACAAAAGATCAAGAGGTCTATAAGCTACAAAGAAAGGTATAAGTAGTTATGTGTTTCCGCATCATAACTTGTTCATGTTCTTTGTATAGATCTTAAAAAATTAAACACATGAGGCTATCAATTTTATGTTATCATTTTTGTTATCAATTTTGTGTTTCGATTTCATGTTTCGATAATGTGTTTCTATTGAAGTCTCTATAGTTAAACCTAGTTTACTGTATGAAGTTAAATATCCGATTTCTTTGTGAGGCATTGTCTAAGAAGTGGTGGATGATCCCATACCCAAGAAGGCCTAGTGCCTCGCCATGTTTAACCTGGTAGCTGATCATTGAAATAGATATTTGATAGCTTCTGTAATATGGTTTAACTTAGGAAGATCACATCGGTTAAACTTGGAGTAAAAATGTTAAGTATCGTCTCCAATCCAAGTTTAACTTCTGAAGGACAATTTTGATTAATAATGTTAAGTATCTTTTGCAATCCAAATTTAACTTCAGTCGAGCACATGGTAGCTAGGATAGTTCTATGCTTGTACAAATTTTTGTATTGGGGAACTAGGACTGTATTCCGAGTAGCAACCAACATATTAGACAGTAGAACTGTCTTGATATCAACTTGGAAACTTTCCCGATTTCTTCAGTTGGATCAACGACCTTAGGTTGTTCCTTTCAGGAACACGACCTCACTGTCGCTCCTCCAGTTGCATCCCTCAACTTACCTGCGAAACATTGATCCTCCAAACCTGTTTGGACTTTGTGTGCTTAGTGTCTGATCGCATGATCGACTAAGACCTTTCCTGCAATACTATATTAGCCAACAACAATAATAATGCAGAATACAATGGTAAACCTAAATCTAGATTTACCGAGATCCACTGGTCCGGTCAACCACGCATGGTCGATTGGAAACCATTCGATTAACCTTGCTTGGATTTTACTCCTCCAAGACTTCTCGTTACCTAAGGTTATCTCCCCCTAGGTTTTTCACCACTCGTCTTCACTCACCAAGACTCAGTATTCGGCTACCCAGGGTGTTGGGAATAGGTTGCTAAACACCAAACGCGCAGCAAAAAAATCTATTTCCTCCAGAAGATCCATGCGAAGGGAAACATAATCTTATACTAAGTTAGATCCAAAGACATGATAGAGTTATACCTTTAAAGCATGCTCATGATCTCCCGATAGCTCGGATCACAGCACGATCAATTGTTTGCGCCTCTATGGTATCCACACGAACAAGCCTTGTCTTTGATTGTCTCACAAACAAAGCAAGATGGTGAAGAAAAACACACAAGGTTGTGCTAGCAACCTCAATGGTGTGTTCGGCCAAGCAAGGAAAGGAGGAAGAAGAAGAAGTAAAGAGACCTTTCACCTTCTCAAGTGATGAAAATCTAATGAAAAATATCATCCAAATGATATTTATAACCATCCTATGGTATACCAAGAGTCTCCACCCTTTCATATTCTAATCCAATGACTCAAAATCAACTATTCAATCCAATGGTTGAATTTTGACCATTCAACTTTCCTTGTAAACTCAAGTTCACCCAATGAGTCTAACCCATTGATTCCCATGCAATTGAACTCAATCCAACAATTGGATCCCTTTGAGTCTAACTCAATGAGTCAAATTCGGATTACACTTAATCCAATGATTCATCACATAAACCTATCTCCATATTCACTTGTTCTTTGTGTGTGACCCTATAGGCTCTTGTAACGTTGGCAATGTACCCAAATCAATATTTGTGATACATAAACAATGAGTGGCATCTAGCAAGGCATCATTGCTACTCAAGTGACGAGAAAGTCGAGATCCGACCTAACCTGTCCGCGGCTATCATCATGTATGACTTGGTCCCTCTATCCTTGATATCTAGATTGATCAATGAGGCATAGACCATGTCATCCTCTTATCAATCTTTGTGTTTCTTGATCTCCAAGTAGACACACTTATTAAATAAGCTCAATATCTCATATTGACTTATTTACGCATGGTCATGCTTTCTTGTGTCCTACTAATCAAGGGGCCCACAGATATCACTTCCGTCATATGGAAGGGATAGATCCCATCTACATCACTCACATCCCTCCGCATAATTCATTGCATACCCAGTGATCGACTTTATAGTCTACCCTATTACGGGTGATGTTTGACGATACCAAAGTATAAAACTCCTTATGTAGGGAAACTTAGTGACTTCAGGTCTAAGGATTATTCATACCAATAGTCACATGAGAATGTTTATGACACTCATATGACAATCCATGAAACATTCTCATGGTGGGTCATTCAGTATATATTCTCTAATATATACCCATGTGTCAACCTGATATCTCATATCTATGACTTGTGAGATCAAGTCATCCGTTGACCTATATGCTAGTCTCAATGCATTAATATTGTCCTTATATATTAATGCTCGACTAGAAATGTTCTCTACAATATCCTACTATCAATCAACCAATTGATATACTGTAGATAAAAACCTACTACCCAAGGATATTATTATATTTATTCAATCGGCACTGAAATGCAATAAATATAATAACCAACTTTGCCTTTTATTAATAATGATATATGATATAAAATAAGCCCTTTACAATCATCTTATAATTGGTACTAGGGCTAATACTAACACAGGGATCAGGTCCTCCAGACCTATCCACCTGGCTTCCACGATCTACCGAGATTTCCCTTGCCTTAGTATTCGGCTACCCAGGGATCAAATCCTCCAAACCTATCCACCTAGCTTCCACGATATATCGAGATTTTCCTTGCCTCAGTATTCGGATATCCAGGGATCAGGTCCTCCAGACCTATTCACCTGGCTTCCACAATATACCGAGATTTCCCTTGCCTAGCCTACAACTAGGACTTTCCAAGACTCAGTTGACTTCTCACCCTTGCCTAGCCATGACTAGGACTTCCCTTAATCAAGCTCTATCACATAATAACATATAAATAGAAATAGAGATTACGCCCGATGCTCTACTTCCTTGTGGAGATTTGCTTCTCCTTTCAAGGTGATACCCTAAATGTCCGTTTAATGGGGCAGCCCTATCACGACGCCCCGCGGTAATACAATCTAGGGTATCCCCCCTACAGGATTAACAAGACTACACAACCATTTGATGAAATATGCAAAAGATATATATAAGTATTCACACACACACATCATCAAACATGAACAAGGCATCAACAAGTCATTGAATAGAATCATGGCAAATCTACATAGTTTTACATCATCGATCACATCACATATACTCCCTAGTCCTAGATCTGGAGATCTACTCCATTGCTAATGAAAAACAAACACAAAACATAAAATAAAGCATACTTACAACCCTAGAATCGAGAAGAAGGGGAAGAAGAGATGCTTGCCGATGATTCCGATGTCTTAGGGATGCCTCCTTGCTCCGGAGATGGACAGATCGTGAAGGAATGGAGGAGAATTGGGCTCTAGGGTTTCCCCCTAAGGGGAGAACCCTTCCCCAAGGAGAGGGACGAAGTTCTAAACCCAAGATGTTTGAAAAGGGGAGAAAATCCCCTTTTATAGAGCAGGGGGTGGCCTCCTCACGGCCTGTGACACGGTCGTGTGGCGTTCACACGGCCGTGTGCATCTTCTTCTCGGCTAAGGTGACACGGACGTGTAGATTCACACGACCATAGCTGCTTCAACACTGGATGGCTTACACGGGCGTGTAGCTCACACGGCCGTGTGCTTCTTTTGCTTTGTCAAGGTTACTCGACCGTGTGGATTCACACGACCGTGGCCTTCTTCTCCTCTACAATAGTCACACGTGTTGGACCCCGTGGTTGTTTTGATGTGATCAACCAAGTTGGTTAGGTCCTGCTTTGTGTTTGATCCCTGTGTCTGAGTGTGCAGGAGCTTAGGAGCGCAGGAAGTCGAGCGAAAGACGCAGCTAGAGAGAAGGACGACATGGGAAGGGTGCCGACGGGCTCGATGCGCCCGAAGGACGAGAGAGCTGCGGAAGAGTACACCAGTGGGTGAGAAGAATGTGCGTGGCGTTCGAGGGACGTTAAGCCGAGGAGGAAGGTTGCTCGAGGAGAAAGTCGGGAATTGGGTTCCGGTGAGCCCAATTCCGGTTGGCCATAATCACCCAAAAGAATCGAGCTTTGGAAGCAAAAGAAAAAGAGCAGCTAGAGTCACTGCACTGATGGAGGCACCTTCATTAGGCATTAAAGGTGCCTTCACCTTGAAGGCGCCTTCAATGCTAGTTGAAGGCACCTCAGACGTGGCCAAACTGGCAGTTTAGCTTTCGGATAAAGTTTTATCCACACACTCGTTGGAGGCGCCTCGGACCCCTATTGGAGGCGCCTTAGACCTTCGAGATAGATTTTCCAGAGGCTATATAAAGGCCCCTGGAGCTAGGAATTAACAATCAATTCTGCATTCAACTCTGTAATCAATTCCTAGCTACTTGTGAGCTTTCTTAGTGTGTAAAAAGGCTTCTCCGCCTACAGTAAAGGAGACTTTCTTAGTGCGCTCTTTTCACCGCCTTGAATTAACAACCTTCTTGGTTGTAACCAAGTTAATCGCTGTCTCCCTTTTTCCTTTTTGTTTTATTCTTATTATAGTTGCTTTTTATTTTGAGTTGAAAATTCTGAGGAGGGTATATTTTATTTTTTTTCAGGCAATTCACCCCCTCTTGTCGGCCTTCGCTGCACCTATAATTAGTATCAGAGTCAGACTGTCTCAGAAGGACTAACCGCCGACTAAAGCACTACGATCAAGATGATAGCCGGAGCGAATATTCATCTCCCGAAGTTCGACAGAGACTTCACGACATGAAAACGCCGGATGGAGGTATTTTTTAAAATCGACTTCGATATTTTACTAACTATAAATATGATTTTGAAGTTCCGAAAGACAAAGAAGAGCCTCAGTGGAGCAAGAAGGAACAAGCCAAGTTTGTCGCCAATAGAAAGGCAGAGTTCCACCTGCTTAGCGTCCTGCCACCACAAGAGGTAAGTCGAATCGGAAGCTACGACTCCGCGAAAGACCTCTGGGAAAAATTCCTGGAGCTTCACGAAGATACATCCAAAGCGAAGCTTGCAAGACGCGATATCCTCAGGACTCAACTTACGAACATCCGGATAAACCAAGGCGAGAAGGTAGCGCAACTCCAAGCAAGGATTAAGGAGCTAATCACTCAATTAAGCAACCTTCGAGAAGATGCAACGAACCGGGACTCGATCCGGTACACGCTCAACACCTTCCCCAGAACTCCTGAGTGGGCCTCCTTAGTAGATGTGTACTACATCTCTAAGGACTTCGAGGTAAGTACTTTAGAAAATTTGTTTTCTACTTTTGAACTTCACAAATTTCGGATTGCAGAGCCCATTGAAGTGGAGAAAGCAAGGCAGAAACTTACCTTAAAAGCAAAAACAAACAATTCTAACTTCGATGCCTCGATCGACCAATCAGAAGCGGCATTACTAGTAAAGCGTTTCAATAAGTTTTTTAATTCTAATAAATTTAGATCGCAGACAAAGAGGCATGAGTGAAAGAGAAGAATGGTTCATTGGTTCAACTGTAATGAAGAAGTGCACATCAAAGATGACTACCCAAAATTGAAGAAAAAGGGAAGAGTAAAGGAAAAGCGACAATCTTCCTCCAAACAGAAGAACCTGAAGGCCACTTGGTCAGATTCGTCTTCTTCTGAATCAGACGTCGAAGCCTTCTTAGGGTTAGCGCTAATGGCTAACCATCAGCTGGAAGAAGAGTCAAACTCAGAGATGAGCCTAGATGAAGGGGGAGGAACATAAGAGGAAGAAAACTATGATGAAGGGGGAGCATCACCAAGTCAGGTATGTTAGGTGCGCAATCTAACCCCTACTCAATCGTTTTAGTTTATCAAGTCTCTTTCTAAAGATTTATTTAAATTAGAAAAAGAAAATGCTGACTTAAATAGAATCTAAGATAAATTGAAATAAAAAATATGACAATTTAAAATTAGAAATTGAAAAATTAAAATCTGATGCATGTTTAAAAACAAATGTTTTTCAAAAATCAAAACTTAAAATTTATAGAAAATTAAACTGGTATGTTAAACATCATCAAGGTCAACTTAGAAAAATTCCCAAGAACTATGTGCCCCCTAAGTGTCTGATTAATCCAATAGGAAGGAACCTCTATTGGCTTTCAAAATCGATGCTAAATTAAATTTTTTTAAAAATTACGGCTTTCAGAAGAAAAATTAAATGTTAAAGTTTCTTTATGAGCCATTGTCTAAGGAAGTGGTTGTTGCGCCAATAACCAAGAAGGCCTAGTGCCTCGCCACGACCTGGAAGCTGAAATATTGAAATAAAATATTTAATTAACTTTCTGAAAAAGTATTAAAACTATAATTAAATAATGTTGTGAAAGTTTTTCAAACATTTTTGGAAAATTCTAAAAATTCATTTTTACTTAGAAATTATTTTGGAAAAATTCTATAAATTCAGTTTACTTAAAAAAAAACTTCTGGAAAACTCTAAAAATTCATTTTTACTTAGAAGTTTTTTTCATCTTGCTTAGAAATTTTTCTAACTTAAAATTTTGCTGTGATCAAAGGGGGAGAAAAAAGGTACAAGTTTAGGGGGAGAGAATTTTTTTAGAATTTTTTTTCTCTAAGTTTTAAAAATACTGTTTGAAAAATTCTGTTTAAACTCTTAATTAAATAGTTTCAATTGTATTTATTGCAAATTTATGCTTAACATGTTAGTTTAGTAATTTTCATTAAAATTAATGTTTGTTAATTTTTACCCTAACTTGAACTTGGGTTGATGCACATCAAAAGGGGGAGATTGTTGGACCCCGTGGTTGTTTTGATGTGATCAACTAAGTTGGTTAGGTCCTGCTTTGTGTTTGATCCCTGTGTCTGAGTGTGTAGGGGCTTAGGAGCGCAGGAAGTCGAGCGGAAGACGCAGCTAGCGAGAAGGACGGCACGGGAAGGGAGCCGACGGGCTCGGTGCATCCGAATGACTAGAGAGCTGCAGAAGAGTATACCGATGGGCGAGAAGAACGTGTGCGACATTTGAGGGACGTTAAGCTAGGGAGGAAGGCTGCTCGAGGAGAAGGTTGGGAATTGGGTTCGGGTGAGCCCTATTCCGGTTGACCGCAATCACCTAAAAGAACGGAGCTTCGAAAGCAAAAGAAAAAGAGCAGCTGGAGTCACTGCACTGATGGAGGAGCATTCATTAGGTATTGAAGGTGCCTTCACCTTGAAGGCGCCTTTAATGCTAGTTGAAGGTGCCTCGGACCTGGCCAAACTGGTCGTTTAGCTTTCGGATAAAGTTTTATCCACACACTCGTTGGAGGCGCCTTCAATGTGATACCCTAAATGTCCGTTTAATGGGGCTGCCCTGTCACGACGCCCCACGGTAATACAATCTAGGGTATCCCCCCTACGGGATTAACAAGACTACACAACCATTTGATGAAATATGCAAAAGATATATATAAGTATTCACACACACACATCATCAAACATGAACAAGGCATCAACAAGTCATTGAATAGAATCATGGCAATTCTACATAGTTTTACATCATCCATCACATCACATATACTCCCTAGTCCTAGATCTGGAGATCTACTCCATTGCTAAGGAAAAACAAACCCAAAACATAAAATAAAGCATACTTACAACCCTAGAATCGAGAAGAAGGGGAAGAAGAGA
Source organism: Zingiber officinale (assembly GCF_018446385.1). Lineage (NCBI taxonomy): Eukaryota > Viridiplantae > Streptophyta > Magnoliopsida > Zingiberales > Zingiberaceae > Zingiber > Zingiber officinale. The sequence goes on from NC_056002.1 coordinate 83,000,198, forward strand.
TGCTTGCCGATGATTCCCATGTCTTAGGGATGCCTTCTTGCTCCAGAAATGGACAGATCATGAAGGAATGGAGGAGAATGGAGCTCTAGGGCTTCCCCCTAAGGGGAGAACCCTTCCCCAAGGAGCGGGGCGAAGTTCCAAACCCAAGATGTTTGAAAAGGAGAGAAAAATCCCATTTTATAGAGCAGGGGGTGGCTTCCACACGGCCTATGACACAGCCGTGTGGCGTTCACACGGCTGTGTGCATCTTCTTCTCGACTAAGGTGACACGACCGTGTAGATTAACACAGTCGTGTGTTGCTTCAACACTGGATGGCTTACACGGGCGTGTAGCTCACACGGCCGTGTGCTTCTTTTGCTTTGTCAAGGTTTCACGGTCGTGTGGATTCACATGACCGTGGCCTTCTTCTCCTATGCAATAGTAACACGTGTTGGACCCCGTGGTTATTTTGATGTGATCAACCAAGTTGGTTAGGTCCTGATTTGTGTTTGATCCCTGTGTCTGAGTGTGCAAGGGCTTAGGAGCGTAGGAAGTCGAGCGGAAGACGGAGCTAGCGTGAAGAACGACACAGGAAGGGAGCCGACGGGCTCGGTGCGTCCGAAAGACGAGAGAGCTATGGAAGAGTACACCGGTGGGCTAGAAGAACGTGCGCGGCGTTCGAGGGATGTTAAGCTAGGGAGGAAGGTTGCTTGAGGAGAAGGCCGAGAATTCAGTTCGGGTGAGCCCTATTGCGGTTGGCCGCAATCACCCAAAGGAACGGAGCTTCGGAAGCAAAAGAAAAAGAGCAGCTGGAGTCACTGCAATGATGGAGGCGCCTTCATCTTGAAGGCGCCTTCAATGCCAGTTGAAGGCACCTCGGACCTGGCCAATCTGGCCATTTAGCTTTCGGATATAGTTTTATCCACACACTCGTTGGAGGCACCTTGGACCCCTATTGGAGGCGCCTTAGACCTTCGAGATAGATTTTCCAGAGGCTATATAAAGGCGCTTGGAGCTTGGAATTAACAATTAATTCTGCATTCAACTCTGTAATAAATTCCTAGCAGCTAGTGAGCTTTCTCAGTGTGTAAAAAGGCTTCTCCACCTACAGTAAAGGAGACTTTATTAGTGCACTTTTTTCACCGCCTAGGATTAACAACCTTCTTGGTTATAACCAAGTTAATCGTTGTCTCCCTTTTTCTTTTTCTATTTTATTCTTATTATAGTTGCTTTTATTTTGAGTTGAAATTTCCAAGGAGGGTATACTTTATTTTTTTCAGGAAATTCACCCCCCTCTTGTCAGCCTCTGCTGCACCTACAACATGGTCGTGACCTTCTCCGCTACTGGAAACTTAGCACAGTCGTGCCATTTGGCATGGCCTTGCCTTGCTCTGTATTTGGAATGTTAACATGGCTGTGTGGGTCACATGGCTTTGGTCCTCCTTGCCTCTGGAACATTGGCACGGTCGTGCCATTTGGCACAACCAAAGCATGATAATGGCAACTTGACCATGTGGCATACACGACCCAAGCTAGATTTCCTCCGGAGTTGCTCCTGTGTGTAATTTAGCTCCATTTTCACTCCAAATGGCGTCCTAACAATAAAAACAAGCAAAGAGCAGATTTCCAAACATAATATAATTAAAGTATGATATTCTAATGAAATAGGGTACAATAAACATAAATTATGCTCATGAAATACAAGTAGATGTGCGTCAAAGTATGTATAAAAGTGTATATAATCTACTCACATCATACCCCTGGACTTAAACCTTTCCTTGTCCTCAAGCAAAAACTACATCTAAACTCATGTGGTTAAATAGTGCATCATAATCTCTAGCAAGTCAATCTAATTCTATCAAATAATTTTATTGGTGAGCAAGATACAAAAGTAGTTTGAGTATGACCTAAGTAGTAGTCCTCCGTGCTCAGTGCAATAGTGGCCTATGTTCATCAAGTTTCAATCCCTAAGCCTAGTCAAGTCGTCATAGAACCGTATTCCTTATGCTCCCAGTGATAGACACTACCTATCACACACTTGGTTCATCCGGCTCAATCTACCCATGGTCTCAAAGGCATGCTCGATATCAAGAGAAACATAGTAGTTATTTCCCTAGTAACCTAACTCGGTCTCAAAGGGGTAACTCGCTAGTTTCCACCCACGACAACTATTTTTTATAACCCTTATTCATTTTGTTTACTTTTTCTTTTCACTTTTTTTTTCCATTTTTTTCTAAGTGTTTGCAAGGTGCAACACTTAACACACATGCACATAAATGCAAATGTTGGGATATTTTGATTTTTCTAAATGAGTTTACATGATTCGAGCCTCATCCAATAACCAAAATGTAGTTTGAGAAATGACCATAGAAACACTAGTACTAATCAAATTCTATGAATCATGACTATTTTCAGAGTTATCAACAATCAAAACTAGGCAAAGTGTATAGAGGTCATAAAACAAGGTCAATACTTAAACTCTTACAGTAAAACATTGCTCACTTCATGCTATCATAGATAGAAAAAGATAGATCACTAAACATACTAGCACTAAAAGTAACACATAAACCATATAAAATCTAGAATAAACATGCTAGTATTTTGCAATAAGGAATAAACAATCATGATATGATGAGTGATGCAACTAGCAAAAAATTTATTATGTAAAAAGAAATAAGCAAAAACTAAACTAAACTAAATGCATCTAATGCATCCCCCCAGACTTAAACTTTTCATTGTCCCAATGAAAACTAAAAATAATGTAGAGGAGATTAAAAGTAAGTGAAGTTACCAAATGATTCGTGCCAAATGCCCATGTCATTAACTTCTCCATCATGTAGTTACACTCCTCCTAATCTTTGAGTCCTATAAAAGAAGATTGACAACAAAAATTAAGTAGAGGATATATGTTTATTATAAAGAAAGAAATGAAACTAGAAAGAACTAAAGACATAGATGAAATCAAGGAAAATGAACTTGGGTTGCCTCCCAAGAAGCACTTGTTTAAGGTCATTAGCTCGACCACCTCATTAGATTTAAAGAAATCGCGATCTTGGAGGGGAAAGATATTTTAGAACCCTTCTACCAGGGGCTCTTTTATGGAGAGAGCTTTCAATATTGGAGTTAAAAAATGAAGTATTGCTCTCTCCATCTTCGTCTTCTTTGAAATTTTTTCAGGTGGTCAAAGACGGTTCAGATTGAGCTTCCAAATATCGACCTCATGAAAATCTGCACACTGAGATGAAATACAAATCTCCCATATACATGTTAAATAAGATAGAACCAAAACCATATTAAGATAAGTAGAATAAGAAATAAAAACTGAATCACATCCAACAAAGTCAAATATAGGTACCTCTATAAAATTTTCTAAAAGATCACAAGAAGTACCAACCTTACTTTGCAGAGAGATACCTGAAGGTTCCAAATATGTGGATGTGACTTCCTCTGAATCAAATGATGGTTCTGGCTCTGGCTTAGCTGTTGGTCCTACCAAAGGTGATGATTCTATAGACTCTGCCAACTCTGCATAAGTCCTTATACATTGGTTCACATCATGTTCAATCTTTGCAATTCTCATAATCTCTAAGGGTTGTTGTAACACCCATAGGATCCCTAGAAATTGTACATGAATTTATGCATGATTAAATAGGTTTCATGTGGATTCTTCTTTTAAAAAATAGAATAAAAAGAACCAAAAAGAGGCATGACCAAGGATTGAACCTTGGACCTCTTGATAAGTGGTTTCATGTTATAACCAGTAGGCCCAGCAGGGGTGTGCTGATATAAAAAGAGGGAAATTATGGTTAAAGGTAAGGAAAGTGAAGGCTCTCTTCACTAAGAAGGAGAAGTCCAAGTTTTCTTCCTCTTCTTACAATGAAAAGAGAGTTTTACTTCTTCCCTTCATTTAGAATGAGTAAAAGAAAAGGGAAGGAAAAGTTCATTTTTCGTTCGTCCTTTCATTTGGAATAAAAGGAGAAAAGGAAAGAGAAAATTTCATTTTCTTCTCTTCCTCCTCCCTCTTCCTCTCCGCCGAAACCCAAGACCCTTCTTCCTCACTGATATGGGTTAGGTGTCATGGGTCCCCTATAAGGAAGGGAAAGGAGATAGTCGAACGAAGAAGGAAGGCCAGTATCGGCCGGGATACGCCTTCAGGAAGGAGGTAAGTCTATATCGACCGAAATATGCTTCCCAGGAGGAAGATCTATATACCTCAAAGGAGGTAGGCTAATATCGGTCGGGATATGCCTCAATAAGAGGTAAGTCTATATCGAACGAAATATGCTTCCCAGGAGGAAGATCTATATACCTCAAAGGAGGTAGGCTAATATCGGTCGGGATATGCCTTCAAGGGGGGAAGATCCATATCACTTGGCATAAACCTCAAAGGAGGTAGGCTAATATCGGCTGGGTTATACCTCAATAAGAGGTAAGTCTATATCGACCGAAATATGCTTCCCAGGAGGAAGATCTATATACCTCAAAGGAGGTAGGCTAATATCGGCCGGGATATGCCTCAATAAGAGGTAAGTCTATATCGAACGAAATATGCTTCCCAGGAGGAAGATCTATATACCTCAAAGGAGGTAGGCTAATATCGGCCGGGATATTCCTTTAAGGGGGAAAGATCCATATCACTTGGCGTAAACCTCAATGGAGGTAGGCTAATATCGACCGTGACATACCTCAATAAGAGGTAAGTCTATATCGACCGAAATATGCTTCCCATGAGGAAGATCTATATACCTCAGAGGAGGTAAGCTAATATCGGTCGGGACATACCTCAATAAGAGGTAAGACTATATCGATCGAAATATGCTTCCCAGGAGGAAGATCTATATACCTCAAAGGAGGATGGCTAATAACGGCCGGGATATGCCTTCAAGGGGGAAAGATCCATATCACTTGGCATAAACCTCAAAGGAAGTAGGCTAATATCGGCCGGGAGATACTCCTGAAGCATGTAGAATAGTATCGACCGAGACATGCCGTGAAGAAGAAAGGTTAATATCAGCCAGGTCGACCAACACCTTGGAAAAATACCTGATAAAATATGGCCTACTGCTAGTTTGGATAATTAACATAGAAGGGCGTGGATAGAAGCCTCATGAGGAAGGATAGAGATAAATATTTCAAATAAGATAATTAATGAGGATATTTGCAATATGTAACCACATGATAGGTGTTATATATTTCGGTGGGAAATGTTCTTTTAGATTATTTTGCAGGTGCTAAACGACAAAGGAGGTACATCTGGGGTACAAGAAAGATTCCTTAAAAGTCATTTATCACAAGTACGCAGCTTACGTCATCTCAAAACAAACTCTAACAAACCGGGGTCCACTTTATGACTACGGAGGTTATATGAAGTGGTATAAAAAGGGGAATCCTCTCCATTGGCAAGGTAAGTTCACAACATCGCGCACACTCATAACCCTAATTTTCTCAACTACTGTTCATCTTTTTCCTCCTTCCACATCGAGAGAGAGAGATCACTGACTTGAGCGTCGAAGAGCCTAGCCAGGGATTCCCACCCCGGTCTTAGGTCACTGACGATAGTGTTGGTTGGTCTCGTGTGCGCAGGAAGTCTTGGAAGCTTCAGATCTGGGCTTTTTCTCTTCAGATTTGGATTTCTTCTTTGTCATCGGGTCTTCGTGCGAGGAGGACTTTCGGTGACTCTATTTTTCCCGATCCACTTTGAGTTTCTCGGATCGGTATTCTGCGGACATTATTCTTCATCGGTGCGGTGGGTTTCCTTCTTCCGGATCTCCGTCCTGCCCAGCTTCTCAGACAGGATCAAATTTGGCGCCGTCTGTGGGAAATTCACCTGAATCTAAGACTACAGGATGGAAGAAGCTGGAAAATTAAACCTACTCACTATCATTCGTGAGGATTTGGATTTCCTCATCAATTCTCACGTTCAGAAAGCCTTACAACAGCAGCAACAATAATTTCTATCCCACACCGGAGCTACCCTACCAACAGCTCATAATCCAGTAATATCGACTACCGAGCATTGGAAAGGAAAGGAGCTGGAAGAAGAAGAACATACGTATTTCCCTCCAGCTGATGTTTCTCCGACAAGGCGTCCACAAGCCTTTCTTCGCACTCCCATGGATCAAGGGGGCAGAAGGCTCGTGTTCCAAGAGTCCTCTGGTGAAGCACCAGATAGAGAAAAGCGTACGATCAAAATGATAACTAGTGATAGCTCACCAAAGAAAGTCATCTCCCCATTCTCTCAAAGTGTACTAGATGATCCGCTTCCTAAGCGGTATCAAAATCTTCAGATCAGAGAATACACTATAACAACAGATCCAGAAGATCATCTGCTGAAATTCAAGAACGTAGCATTATTACAACAATTCTCTGACGGGATGAAGTGTCGGATGTTTCTCACTACCCTCGGAGGAGCTGCACAGCGCTGGTTCAAGAGATTGCAGAGAAGTCTATTCAGAAATTTAAGGATTTTAAGAAAGTCTTTCTACACCATTTCTCTAGCAACAAAAGGTATCATAAGACTCCTTGGAGCCTGTTTTCAATTAAGCAAGCATCTAAAGAGTCCATCTGAGCATAGATCAAAAGGTTTAATCAGGTAGCTATTGATGTACCAAATGCTACCACTGAAATATTAGTTAGCGCATTCTCTCAAGGTTTAAATGATAATGATTTCTTTAAAGATCTAGTAAGGAATCCTCCTGTTAATTTTGATTCCTTGATTGAGCGTGCCACCGAGTTCATTAATGTGGAAGAAGCTCAAGCTGCACGTAGAAAGGAGGGTGTTACCTCTTCTCCTACCCAAGTTAAGGAGAAAGCTCCGACCCCTGTACCTCCACCAAGAGGGCCTAGAATAACTCATCCACCCCATCGACAACCAGAGTATCGTCCACAAGCTGTACAACATGTAGAAATACAGCCAGAGGCACCAAGGAGATGGTGCACTTATCATAAAACTAGCAGTCATTATATTGAAGATTGTTTTGTTTTAAGAAATAAACGGGCTAATAGGGAGCGTTATCAGAGGCAGAACTATTATCGACAGCAGTACCCCAGGCAGCAAAGTCCACTCAAACTGGAATATCGCCCGGTCGAGCCGCGGCAGGAGGCAATACCAGTCCCGGCCGGTACTAGCCAAGTGTCAGAGAAAGCACCCTCTGAAGCTGTGACGACTCGGCAGGAAGAAAATAGGAGCAATGCTGCTCAGGGCAATATCAATATGATTGCGGATGGACCCATTGATGGGGATTCTAATAGAGCCAGAAAAGCACACTCTCGAAGACTGGAAATTCATGCCGTGAGATGTAGCATGGAACGAGCGGCCGGTCCCGAAATAAGTTTTGGTCCTAGAGATCTCGAGGGTGTAGAAATACCCCATGATGATGCCCTGATTATCAAATCTGTGTTAGCCAACTACGCCATTGCTCGTACCTTCATAGACACGGGCAGTTCTGTCAATATTATATTCAAGAAGGCTTTCGATCAACTGTAAATTGATCCGAGTGAACTTCAACAGATCGTTACTTCTCTATATGGATTCACAGGCAACGAAGTACAACAGTTAGGCCAAATAAAGTTGGTCATATCTCTGGGAGAAGAGCCTCTGATGAGAACAAGAAGATCTTATTTCATGGTAGTAGATGCTCCATCATCTTATAACGTGATACTGGGTCGACCCGCCTTAAACGAGTTTAGGGCGGTCGTTTCTACTTTTTGTCAGAAGATTAAATTTCCTGTGGATGACCAAGTCGGGGAGGTGCGAGGTGATCAGAAGACAGCCCGAAAATGTTATGTGGAAATAATTCGAACTGAAGCTAACACCGCCCGAAAGATTCAAAGAATGGAGGTTAATGCCATTCGGGAGAAGCAGCCCGTCCTGGTTTATGAAGAGAAGGAAGAAGTTCATATCCAGGTCGGTCGGCCTGAAGCTACTACATATATCGCGACTGATCTTGATCAAGCTCTGAAAGCTGAATTGGTGCAATGCCTGAAGAAGAATAATGATGTATTTGCCTGGACGCCCAAAGAAGTCTCGGGCGTTTCTCCTACAGTCATGGAGCATTCCTTGCATGTCTTCCCAGATGCCTGCTCGGTCATGCAAAGAAAAAGGAGTTTTAGTGCGAAACAAAACCAGATCATCAAAGAAGAAATAACTAAACTTATGGAAGCCGGTTACATCAGGGAAGTACAATTTCCAAGTTGGCTAGCTAATGTGGTGTTAGTCTCTAAGCCTGGAAACAAATGGCGAGTATGCATTGATTTCCGGGATCTCAATAGAGCTTCCCCAAAAGACTATTATCCATTACCCAGGATCGATCAATTGGTAGACTCCACTGCGAGATGCGAATACATCTCTATGCTAGACGCTTATCAGGGCTATCATCAGGTCCCCTTAGCTAAAGAAGATCAAGAAAAGGTCAGTTTTATAACATCTGAAGGTGCTTATTGTTATAATGTTATGGCTTTTGGACTAAAAAATGTAGGAGCAACCTATCAAAGGCTTATGAATAAGGTCTTCCAGAAGCAGATTGGTAGAAATATGGAAGTATATGTTGATGACATCTTAATTAAGTCTCTTCAAGCTGTTTATCTATGTAGGGACGTAGAAGAGACCTGCAAGACATTGAGACAATATGGTCTCAAGTTAAATCTGAGCAAATGTTTATTCGGCGCGAAAGGAGGAAAATTCTTGGGATATATGGTGTCCGAATGAGGGATAGAAGCCAACCCGAGCAAGGTCAAGGCACTTCAGAACATGGAGCCGCCACGTAACATGAGAGAAGCTCAAAGATTGACCGGTCGGATTACAGCCTTGTCTAGGTTTTTTCCAGGTCGGTCGATCGCAGTTTTCATTTCTTTAAAATACTTAGAAAAGCCAATAAATTTCAGTGGAATGAGGAATGTGATAAGGCTTTCCAAGAATTGAAAGAGTATTTGTCTACTCTCCCTGTATTAGCTAAGCCTATAGTAGGAGAGACTCTGTGGGTATATTTGTCGGCTAATGAAAATGATGTAGGCTCTGTATTAGTCAAAAAAGAAGGAAAAGAGCAACAACCTGTATATTTTTCTAGCCATTTATTAAAAGGAGCTGAGTGTAGATATACTACACTAGAAAAGTTGGCTTATGCACTAGTCTTGACCGCTCGGAGGTTGCGCCCATATTTCTTATCACATGAAATTATTGTATTAACCAACAGTACTCTTGGACGGGTGTTACTCAATCCAGAGGCATCAGGTCAGCTATCAAAGCACAAGCTCTGGCAGACTTCATTATAGAAGTTCAAGGCCCTGAGGAAGAAAACATTTGGAAAGTTTATGTAGATGGCTCCTCAACTAGACAAGGCAGTGGAATTGGTGTTCTTCTTATATCTCCAAGGGAAGACAGACATCAGCTCTCCATCAGATTGAATTACAGAGCTACCAACAATGAAGCAGAATATGAAGCCCTGATAGAAGGATTGCAGGCCGCTCGGCATATAGGGGGGCGGTTCGAGTCCTTATCTATTATGATTCTCTGTTAGTAGCTCAACAACTATCAGGTAAGTTTGAAATTAATAATGATAGACTCCGGTTATGTGCTGAAGCGTTCGATAAGTTGAAATCTCAGTTTCAAGAAGTAAATATACAAAAGGTTCCTCGATCTGAAAATCAGGTAGTAGATGAATTGGCTAAGTTGACTTCTGCTATAGTGCCATGGAGTCTAGATCGGCCCGTAGAACAAACTCTATTAATATCTTGTATTGAAAGATAGACTGAAGCAGAAATTCAGGGTGATTGGAGGGCTCAAATCATATTGTATTTACAGCAAGGTATTCTTCCAAGTAATACAGAACAGACAAGGGTATTTAAGAAGAGAGCTGCTCAATACACTATGGTAGGAGAACATTTATATAAAAGAGCTTTTTCTAGACCTTTACTCAAATGTATTGGTAGAGAAGACATACAGTTTATCCTACAGGAAGTCCATCAAGGCTCATGTGGTAGTCATATAAGGGGAAGATCGTTAGCCTGAAAAATCTTATTAGCAGGATATTTTTGGCCTACTCTACACGCAGATGGAACTTGTATTTCTTGTCAAAAACATCAAAATATCTCACATCATCCTACACAGTTATTGAGAACTTCTATAGTTTCATGTCCCTTTGATCAATGGGGCATGGACATAGTAGGTCCATTTCCTATGGCAGCTGCACAGAGAAGGTTCTTATTGGTAGCGGTGGATTATTTTTCTAAATGGGTGGAGGCAGAACCACTTGCTCGGATTACTGAAGATGCAGTTATTAAATTTTTATGGAAAAATATAATCTGCAGATTTGGCATTCCTCATAAATTAGTCTCTGATAATGTAAGGCAATTCCAAGGGGATAGGATCTTAGACTGGTGCAACAGTTACGGCATTACTCAGGCCTTCACTTCTGTAGCTTATCCGCAAAGTAATGGTCAAGCAGAAGTAACCAATAGGGAAATCATAAGAGGTTTAAAGAACAAACTGGATCATGTCGGAGGTAGCTGGGTAGATGAATTACCCAGCGTTCTTTGGGCATATCGTACTACGCCTCGAGAAGCTACAGGAATCACTCCCTTTCAATTAGTTTATGGAGGAGAAGCAATAATTCCCATCGAGGTGGGAGTAGAATCTGACAGAAGACAATTATATGATGGGGACAATGAAGGTCGACGACTCATGGAGCAAGACTTGATAGAGGAGATTAGAGATAAAGCCGCCACTCGCCTGACATCATATCGACAACGGATTAGACAAAACTATAACAAAATAGTCATCCCCAAATTTTTCCAAGTAGGAGACTTGGTTTGGAAGCGAATTAAACCTGTCGGAGATGTCAGTAAGTTGGCACCACAATGGGGAGGACCTTACAAGGTGGTAGAAAAACTAACATCAGGTTCATATTATTTCCAAGATACTGAAGGGAGAATTCTAGAGCATCCCTGGAGTACAAATCACTTACAGCCTTATCGAACCTAACTACATCATACTACTCAAGAATGTGTCTGGAGAAACAAATCACAATTATTTGAAGTCCTCGGTGACTGAGGACAAGTATACCCACAGTTTATGTACTTTACTTCTTTTAATAAAAGCCAAGCAAGACAAATACCGCCACGGAAATAAGTATGGTTCATACAGATTGATAAATATCGAGAGGACTTTCATTATCTATTTCAAGCAATTTTACAGGGGAGGAATCCTAAAGCCTATTCAGCTCCCCTCAAGAACCCAAAAACTTTAAAAACTGCCACAAGGTTAGTACAAACATCATATTTTTACATAGAATGAAGTCGATTAGGAAATCTCATGAAATAACTCGGACGGGTCTTCATGGGAGGAACCGGAGACTTTAAACAATCAGAGAACATAGTCGATCGGGAAATCTCATGAAGTAACTCGGACGGGTCTTCATGGGAGGAACCAGAGACTTTAAACCATCACAGAACATAGTCGATCGGGAAATCTCATGAAGTAACTTGGACGGGTCTTCATGGGAGGAACCGGAGACTTTAAACCATCACAGAACAAAGTCGATCGGGAAATCTCATCAAGTAACTCGGACGGGTCTTTATGGGAGGAACCGGAGACTTTAAACTATCACAGAACATAGTCGATCGGGAAATCTCATGAAGTAACTCGGACGGGTCTTCATGGGAGGAACCGGAGACTTTAAACCATCACAGAACATAGTCGATCGGGAAATCTCATGAAGTAACTCGGAAGGGTCTTCATGGGAGGAACCGAAGACTTTAAACTATCACAGAACATAGTCGATCGGGAAATCTCATGAAATAACTCGGACGGGTCTTCATGGGAGGAACCGGAGACTTTAAACTATCATAGAACATAGTCGATCGGGAAATCTCATGAAGTAACTCGGACGGGTCTTCATGGGAGGAACCGGAGAATTTAAAACATCACAGAACATAGTCGATTGGGAAATCTCATGAAGTAACTCGGACGGGTCATCATGGGGGGAACCGAAAACTTTAAACTATCACAGAACATAGTCGATCGGGAAATCTCATGAAGTAACTCGGACGGGTCTTCATGGGAGGAACCGGAGACTTTAAACCAACACAGAACATAATCGATCGGGAAATCTCATGAAGTAACTCGGACGGGTCTTCATGGGAGGAACCGGAGACTTTAAACTATCACAGAACATAATCTATCATGAAATCTCATGAAGTAACTAAGACGGGTCTTCATGGGAGGAACCAGAGACTTTAAACTATCACAGAACATAAATCGATCGGGAAATCTCATGAAGTTACTCAGATGGGTCTTCATTGGAGGAACCGGAGACTTTAAACTATCACAGAACATAGTCGATCGGGAAATCTCAAGAAGTAACTCGGACGGGTCTTCATGGGAGGAATCGGAGACTTTAAACCATCACAGAACATAATCGATCAGGAAATCTCATGAAGTAACTCGGACGGGTCTTCATGGGAGGAACCGGAGACTTTAAACCATCACAGAACATAGTCGATCGGGAAATCTCATGAAGTAACTCGGACGGGTCTTCATGGGAGGAACCGGAGACTTTAAACTATCACAAAACATAATCGATCGGGAAATCTCATGAAGTAACTCAGACGGGTCTTTATGGGAGGAACCGGAGACTTTAAACCATCACGGAACAAAAGTCGATCAAGAAATCTCATGATTTCAAAGCCTAATCAACTGCGGGTATACGGACATGAAGCTAGGATTCAAAAGGGGATTCTAGGCATATGATGCATTATTCATCTGGAAGCTCATCTATATGAAAGTCTTTACTTAAAAATCATCTGGGATATTATACTCAGCTCAAAGCTCAAGAGTTTTATACAATTCTTTATCCGATATCAGCCGAGATTATTCATTCTTTTGGAAATATTGAGCACACTGGATGTTATCTACGAAAGGATTCATCAAGACAAGACTTAACTTCAAAAGATGAGCAAGGAATTCTAAAATAAAGCTTATATTTAATGTTCAGAGGCATTTCAAGAGAGGCATTCTCAAATCATCACAATAGAAAAATAGGTAAGTATTAAAAATTTCCTATACAGCACGGTCATTTAATTGCCAAACTTTGGTTATACTTCTTTTTATTGCTAGTTCTGCACTTACAAGCCTTTTATGAATAGTTTCTTTAAACATCTAGAAAAGGACCCTTCAAATCTACGGGTAGTTCTTCGTTAAGCCTACGACGATTTATGAAAGAAAGGAGGGGGGTTCCTTGGGTAAATAGCCACCCTCTCGTAACTGTTGAAGAACTCCCGATACAGAATGATTTAAAGCACCTACTATCCTACGAACGAATTCTCGAGCAAACGATGGAGATTTTAAGTAAGCCAGTCGCCACTCCTCCCATCCACTCTTCTCTTGCTCCTTATAGCTTTGGAAATCAGCCTGCAGTTTTGTGTTTTGATCTTTCAAAGCATCCTTTTCTGATTTAAGTTGTTCGAATTCATTCTGGAGCAGTGACAATTCAACATCTTGAGCTTTCCTTTGCTCTTGTTCCTGTAGGATAGTGAAATCGTGAGAGGCTAGGTCTTGAGCTTGGTCATAAAGACAAGCATTATGAAGTTTCTCTACTTTCTCTAAAATAAGACTTTTATGAAAAGCATCTGAAAGAGCTTTCTCTTTTAAAGCAATCTCCAGTCGGAGACCAGAATGTAATCGATCCACCTGTAATTCCAAAGTTCTTCTTGCAATCTCTTTATTTTTCAATAATTGCTGGCACTCCTCCAATTCTTGTTTCAAGGTCCCCAATTGTTGATCTTGTAGGGCCACTTTCTCTTACAACTGAGCCAAGTCGCTATTAGAAGAAGGAGAAGTAGCCCTCAATGTTTCCAGTTGAGTTTTTAATTTTTGGTTCTCCTGATCCTTAGACGTAAGTAGCTGGTCGATGTGTAGACTCGAGGCAAGGAACTAAACAAATCGATAATATAGTTAGGAATGAAGATACGAAGTTGACAACATACAACTAGAAATACTTACAGCTACTGCCTGATGACTGTGGCAATCAGCTCGATGTGGAAGGCTAAGGCCTCTTAATTGTTCTTGACCTTGTAGCCAAGATTCGGCTAATAGGCCATGTAGTTGCAACGAGCCATAGATAGATGAGTAAGAGGATCGTCCCAATTGAGAGGGTAGACCCACAGCCTGTTTAAATAAATGTCGGGGAATGGAGGAAACAGGAGGTAGAGAAGAAGAAGAAGACGCAATGGGAGGAAAAGAAATAGTAGAAACAAAAGGAGCAGAAGAAGAAGTAGATGGAATAGGTGGCAGTACAGGGGAAGTTGATTCAGTCATGGGAACACTAATGGCTGAAAGAATAGCACTTGGAGAAGATCTCCTGCAAGGGGTTTATTTTGCTCGATGCCCAGAAGCCAAGGGAGGCAGGGCTTGTAATACCCACTAAGCTTGTAAGATAAATATATGAATGTGGGATTTTGCCTTAGAAAAATAATAGGAAGTGAGTTGAACCAAAAAGGAAATAAAAAGAAATAAAAATAGGGAGAGGTCAAGGATTGAACCTTGAACCTCTTATATTATATTTCATAGAATTAATGGGTAATAACCAGTTGGGATAGGAATAATATGTTGATAGCAAAGGAGGGAAACTCATGATAAAGGTAAGAGTAAAAGCTAACCAAAAGGAAACAAGTAAAGAGCAAGAGAAAGGCAACTTGCCTTCCTCCCTTCCTCTCCCTCTTCCTCTTAGATCTTGCCAAAATTTTAAAGAGGAGTTAAGGGGATTCATACCCCCTTATTTCACCATGAATGATGAGGATAAATAAATAAATAAAAATAAAAATAAAATAGAAAAAAAAAAAAGCTAAAGGAGAAGGAAAGCAAAAACTAAGTTTGCTACCTCTTCCCCCTTAACATAAAAGAGAATATGTAAAGGGAAAATTCTATTTTCTCTCATTTCTCTCACTCATCCTCTCCCTCACCGAAACCACAGTCCCCTCTCCTCCACCTTCAGCCCCAAAGCCAAATTTTTCCCTAAGAAAAGCCTAAGATACAAGGAGGACTTAGCAAAGGAATCAAGGGAAAGGAACTAGAAGAAGAGGCTACTTCTTCTTCACCATACCTTAGATCCACAAGAGAAAAAGGAGGTAAGCTTCCCCTCACCTGTGGTACAAGGATTTTATGTGTTTTTCGGATTTTATGAAGATCTTAAAACCTAGAAACAAGTTTGAGAAAATTCGGCTAAGAAGAGCTTTCAAAAAAAAAAAAATCTAGTGATGTTTAACTAGTCTTCACTACATGATAGATTTTCTATGCCATGGAAAAGGGTTCTTCTTCATGTTTTTATACCTATATGATGCTTGATCCGAGAAGTACTTAACCCTAGAATTTCGGACCTACAAGGTTGCGCGCAATATGTAAGTGGTACATAGCCGGGATCCCCCTTATGTTGAGAGTATTTTCAAGTATATATGTAAAAGAAAATGGTTTTAAAGATCATGAGACATACACATGTTTTTTTTTTGGATACATGTTTTCCAAAATCATATTGCATACACCTTATGATTATGCTATGTTTCATGTTATGCTCTTGATTATGATATGCCATGAAGAAGTATGATTATGTTATGTTCATGCTATACCTTATAGACATGTTTCGGCCATGGATTTGTTAATGCTTGATATATAGATTTCGACCATGGATATGATGATGCCTTGATGTACATGTTTCGGCCATAGTATGATGCTTTGATATACATGTTTCGGCCATGCTTTGATATACCATGATACTTGTTGTTATGCCATGTCTAGCTATGTTTTATGCAATGCACTATGTATATGTTTCGGCCATGATGATGCTTGATATGCTATGACTAGTTGTGATTATATTATGATGCATGATATGCTTGAATAGAATGCTATGTTATGCCATGATTAGTTGAGATTATGACTTGTTGATGCATTCTTGATTATGTGCTGATTGTTGGTTTTAGTGAGTAGGAAAGGAACTTACTGAGCCATGAGTGCTCATAGCTTACTTTTCTTGTACCACAGATAAAGGAAAAAGCTGGATGAGTTAGAGGAGCAGCAGGAGGGGCAATGAAGATGTGTGTGGTAGTGGCTTGGCAACCAAATAAATAAGAACCTGCTTAAAGCTTCTTTAAAGAACTATGCATTGGTATTTTATGACTTGTGATACCTAAACATGTGTGGCTTGACATTATGGTTCCACTGGATTTGATGTTATGATTTTGATGCCATGTGATAGTATAGTTCAAAAGAAATTTAAAAGAAAAGTTTTTATTAAAACTATGAAAATTATTTTAAGTCTTCCGCTGTTTTAAAAAGAAAAATTTATACGTAGAGTATCGTAGCCCCGTCCCTTAGGGTAGCAGGGAGGGCGGGCGTTACAGGTTGGTATCAGAGCCAAAGTTTATTGCCAGCTCACTACACACACATCAAGCCTCTTACCTGCCGCTCCAAGTAAGAATGTTTATGCTTAAGTTACTTGTTATATGCTTATGCTTTATTTTCTTTCTTTTTATATTGCCTATGCTTTATTTCTTTACTACATTGCTTATGCTTTATTTCTTTATGTTACATTGTTTGTCATTATATTCCTTATTTTTCCTTATGTTGTTTATGCTTTAATTTAATGTTTTACTTGCTTATGTTTGATGCTTTATTCTATGCTTTTAGTTATAATTTAGATTAGGATTACATATTGGTAGGTTAGGAATAATACCAGAACAAATAGATAGAAACAAAAACAATAGGTTAGATTGGCTAAAACAATAACCACTTACACTAGTCTGGTTGTCCGTATTTAGATAAAACATGGTTAGGACACGCAAAGCCCGAATCGGAGGAACAGTGACTCCACCAGATCTGACACAGGTAGTCGCAGACCTCCAGCATCAGATAGCAGAGCAACAGCAGCTGATCACTACCTTGATGGGTCAGCAAGGCAACCCAGTTACCCCACCGGTGAATCCACTACCTGTGGTACCTACAGCCGCACCAGTGCCCCCGGCAGCCCCTACTCCGATGGCCCGACAAGAGGCCTATCTACTTCAGTGGCAAAGGCTTATGCCGGAAGCATTCTCGGGAAACTGTGAACCATGGGATGCGCAAGCCTGGCTCAAAACCGTGGAGAACATAATGGAACTACTGGATTGGCCTGAACACGAGAAGGTCAAATGCGCGTCGTTCTGTCTTACCGGAGATGCCCGGATGTGGTGGGACAGAGTAAAGGCGAAAAGGCAAGTAAACCAAATGCAGTGGACAGATTTTGAGATAGAGTTCTTAGAAGAATTTTTCCATATGCAAGTGACCAACAAGCACTATGACGAGTTCACTGAGTTCCGGCAAGGTGATCTGTCGGTTAACGAAGCCGTTAAGAGGTTCAACAGCCTAGCCCGACTGTGCCCAGAACTGGTCCGAACCGAAAAAGAAAGGGTCCGGTTAATGTTAAAGATGCTCCGACCCGAGATAGCTCTGAACGTACCCGAGGAACTAGTCAGCAGCGCCCTGATTACCGAGCACTATCAGGAAGCAATGAATAAGGGCAAGAACCAAGCACTGACCGGAGGACAAAAATCGCACAGTACCAGAACTGACTGGAAAGGAAACTCAAGTGGCAAGAGGAAACAGTGGAATAAAACAAAAGGTGGTCCGGCCAATAAGCAGATTAAGTACCCTCAGTGTGCCACATGTGGGAAGATGCATTCTGGAGTATGTCGCCTGAGCACCAGAAAGTGCTACAATTGCGGAAAGGAAGGTCATTTAATAAGAGATTGCCCTACTCAGTCTCAGGCACTACCTTCGCAGAACTTCTAGAACAGGAGTGCCCCCGCACAGCTTCACCAGATGCAAGCTGCCATAGAAGGGACTTCAATCAACCAAGGAAGATTGGAGGCCCCTCCCACTATGACCAATGCCAGAGTCTATTCCCTCGCTCAGGATGACGTGGCGAACACCTCTACTATCGTCACAGGTCAGATATCTAATTTCAGTTAGTATGCTAGAATTTTATTCAGTGCTGAAAGCGAACTAATAAGGGAATCCATCGAGAAACTGAAACATGTTTCATATCCATTAGTTGAAACCATGTCCGGACGACTCTCTACCCTCACCATAACACCGACGTTATTTGAGAACATGTTAGAGAAGCAAACCAGAGACCTGGCGGATTATTACAACCTGTCCAAATTCCAGAATGGAAATGGGAAGAAATCTCCATGGATTTCATTTCAGGTTTACCCAAGACGACAAACGGGTATGATGCTATATGGGTGATCGTGGACAGACTGACGAAGTCTGCACACTTCTTGGCGATCAAGATGACTTATTCAACTGAACAACTAGCTCAACTATATGTTACGGAAATCGTCAGATTACATGGTATCCCTAAGACCATTATTTCTGATAGAGACGGACGTTTTGTCTCGCACTTTTGGGAGTACGTTCAGAAGGCCCTCGGCATGAAGTTGTTGTTTAGCACAGCCTTCCACCCACAGACTGATGGGCAGACTGAAAGAGTAAATCAGATATTGAAAGATATGTTAAGAGCTTGTGCCCTGGACTTCAAAGGGAGCTGGTGCCGATATTTATACCTGGCAGAATTCGCCTACAATAATAGCTACCAAGCTACTATTGGAATGGCACCTTACGAAGCTCTATATGGGAGGAAGTGTAGATCTCCTATATGTTGGTATGAAAGTGGTGAAAAGAAGGAAATGGGGCTCCGAACGGAACTTATTGATGACACCACCCGAGCTATACAAAAGATCCGTCAACGAATAGAAACTGCTCAGAGTCGGCAGAAGAATTACCCCGATAAACGGCGTAGGCCGCTAGAATTCAACATCGGAGACTTGGTATTCCTTAAAGTATCCCCCATGAAAGGGATAATGAGGTTCGGAAAGAGGAGCAAGTTAAGCCCATGATATGTAGGACCGTACCGGATTTTAGAGAGAGTGGGCCAAGTCGCATATAGACTGGAACTACCGCCAGACATGGCAGCCATTCACAATGTGTTCCATGTATCGATGCTCAAGAAGTGTACTCTCAGCACAGATCAAGTAATTGAGCCGCAGTCGGTACAGGTTCAGGAGGACTTAAGTTACGAAAGTAAACCCATCCAGATTCTGGACTGAGAAATCAAGAGGTTAAGGAACAAAGAAATACCCTTAGTAAAAGTCTTGTGGTGGAATCAACGATTTAAAGAAGCCACCTGGGAACGCGAGGACGATATGAAACAAAAGTACCCGGAGCTATTTTAAAGTTCGAGGACGAACTTTTTATGAGGTACGGGGTACTGTAATACCCACTAAGCTTGTAAGATAAATATATGAATGTGGGATTTTGCCTTAGAAAAATAATAAGAAGTGAGTTGAACCAAAAAGGAAATAAAAAGAAATAAAAATAGGGAGAGGTCAAGGATTGAACCTTGAACCTCTTATATTATATTTCATAGAATTAATGGGTAATAACTAGTTGGGAAAGGAATAATATGTTGATAGCAAAGGAGGGAAACTCATGATAAAGGTAAGAGTAAAAGCTAACCAAAAGGAAACAAGTAAAGAGCAAGAGAAAGGCAACTTGCCTTCCTCCCTTCCTCTCCCTCTTCCTCTTAGATCTTGCCGAAATTTTAAAGAGGAGTTAAGGGGATTCATACCCCCTTATTTCACCATGAATGATGAGGATAAATAAATAAATAAAAATAAAAATAAAATAGAAAAAAAAAAGCTAAGGGAGAAGGAAAGCAAAAACTAAGTTTGCTACCTCTTCCCCCTTAACATAAAAGAGAATATGTAAAGGGAAAATTCTATTTTCTCTCATTTCTCTCATTCATCCTCTCCCTCACCGAAACCACAGTCCCCTCTCCTCCACCTTCAGCCCCAAAGCCAAATTTTTCCCTAAGAAAAGCCTAAGATACAAGGAGGACTTAGCAAAGGAATCAAGGGAAAGGAACTAGAAGAAGAGGCTACTTCTTCTTCACCATACCTTAGATCCACAAGAGAAAAAGGATGTAAGCTTCCCCTCACCTGTGGTACAAGGCTTTTATGTGTTTTTAGGATTTTATGAAGATCTTAAAACCTAGAAACAAGTTTGAGAAAATTCGGCTAAGAAGAGCTTTCAAAAAAAAAAAAAATCTAGTGATGTTTAACTAGTCTTCACTACATGATAGATTTTCTATGCCATGGAAAAGGGTTCTTCTTCATGTTTTTATACCTATATGATGCTTGATCTGAGAAGTACTTAACCCTAGAATTTCGGCCAAAAATATTTTTAAGAGGCTAGGGAAATTTATTGTTTTACCCAACTAGTACAAGGTTCTTCCTATGAAATATTAAGGATCATGTATTAGTTTTCTTGCTTAGAAGATATTTGAACTAAAAGAAAACCCACTCATATGTTTCGGCCAAGAAAGGGTTTAGGGTTAGGAAGACCCTTAAATTTTAAATAAACATGCTCATGTGATAGAATACAAATATCTTAAAAGAGTTGTATGTTTGAATATTGCTAGAACTTCATGAACTCTTTCTTAGGGTTTTCGGCCATGATGAGATGGATAGCTTAGAAAAGCTTAAACAAAACTTTAATATGCTCAAGACCTCTGTGATGTTTAGATATGAAAGTTGTCTAATGCCCTCATGCTTAATTAGGGTGTAGAAAAATTGGTTATATGACATATGACATGTATGATCACAAGAGTCCAAGTTTGTTCATGAACCAAAATTATATATATGTTTCTTAGTAAATTTTACCATGAAATTTACTTAGGTTTTTCATGCTTTAGGCCACTTAAAAACCTAGCTAAAGAATGGTAGGTTTCGGCCATGAGAAAAAAAAATAAAAGAAAAAGAGAAAAAGAAACCTAGAAAGCCTAAGACACAATTCATATGTATGCTCATTATGCTTGTCTTTACACATGCTATGAAACTTGTATGACTTCATATGTTTTTATGTTACTTGAAGCAATTTTAAACACTGATGAGTTTCTACCAAGTAGGATTTAAATGACCTAGAGGCCCTAGAATTTAAACCAAAGGTGTTAAAATGCTTCTTATGAAAATATGATAACCTATTGATTGTGTCACATGCTTGTATGATTTTTCCATGACCTAAATGGACCATTGTAAGTCTCGGCCATGAAGGTTTAGATGCCCTAGAAACCCTAGGACTTAAATTAAATATGCTCATGTCACTCTACAAGAAATATGATAAGTAGAAAGCCAAGGTTCAATTGCTATATGTTGCTTTATGACCTAAAATGATGCTAGGGTATGTTTCGGCCATAA
Source organism: Zingiber officinale (assembly GCF_018446385.1). Classification (NCBI taxonomy): domain Eukaryota; kingdom Viridiplantae; phylum Streptophyta; class Magnoliopsida; order Zingiberales; family Zingiberaceae; genus Zingiber; species Zingiber officinale. The sequence continues at coordinate 83,021,457 of NC_056002.1, forward strand.
CTATTGGATGATGCCTTATATGAATTTATACATAATGTTAGTCCAAGTTCACATGCTTGTATGCTTGTTTGTAGCCCTAATGAGAACTTGTTAAATTTCGGCCATGACATATGTTAAGGGCTTGAAGAACTTAGGAACTAATTCAAATGTGTCAAATGTGTTTACCTTGTTCCTTGGTAAAAATGTTATAAATATGATTTAAAGTTGTCCATGCTTTTATGTCATATGGAACCTTGTTTTACACCTTAAGGTTTCGGCCATATGAAATTAGGGACTTGAGGAACTTAGAAACTAAGTTAATCATGTTTATAATGCTTCCTATGAAAATGTTATGATGATAATTTAGGTGTCACATGCTTGGATGTTGTGTTTAACCTAAATTGAGCTCTAAAGGGTTTTGGCCACAAGGGTTTAGGAAGCTTAAAACCAAGATAAACATGATACCATGTTTCCTATGATAGGATAATCACAAGATACACCCTTATGCTTAATATGTATGCTTGTGATTTATGACTTATGATATGATATGCATGCTTTTATGATATGATATGCTTTGTGCTTAAATTATGCATGCTTATGTTATGATGTGTGGTTAAATTATGCATGCTTGATGCTATGTTTAGTACTTAAAATATGCATGCTTTCATGATATGATATGTGGTTAAATCATGCATGCTTGATGATATGCTTTATGCTTAAGATATGCATGTTTTTATGATCTATGCCTAAGTGATGCATATTGTTATGACATGATGTATGCCTAAGTGATGCATACCTTTATGATATGATGTATGCCTAAGTGATGCATACCTTTATGACATGATGTATGCCTAAGTGATGCATACCTTTATGATATGATGTATGCCTAAGTGATGCATACTTTTATGACATGATGTATGCCTAAGTGATGCATACTTTTATGATATGATGTGTGCCTAAGTGATGCATGCTTTTATGATACATGATATGTATGACATGTATTTTACTTTATATGTGAGTGGCTTGTACCAAGCGTGGGCTCCATAAGCGCCCCGGGGACTAAGGACCTCGTTAGGGATGGGCTCCTAAGTGCCCCTAGGACTAAGGGCCTAGTATGTTTGCCTCGTAGGGTTCAAGACTTGCTACCTCGGACCTACAAGGTTGCGCGCAATATGTAAGTGGTACATAGCCGGGATCCCCCTTATGTTGAGATTATTTTCAAGTATATATGTAAAAGAAAATGGTTTTAAAGATCATGAGACATACACATGTTTTTTTTTCGGATACATGTTTTCCAAAATCATATTGCATACACCTTATGATTATGCTATGTTTCATGTTATGCTCTTGATTATGATATTCCATGAAGAAGTATGATTATGTTATGTTCATGCTATACATTATAGACATGTTTCGGCCATGGATTTGTTAATGCTTGATATATAGATTTCGGCCATCGATATGATGATGCCTTGATGTACATGTTTCGGCCATAGTATGATGCTTTGATATACATGTTTCGGCCATGCTTTGATATACCATGATACTTGTTGTTATGCCATGTCTAGCTATGTTTTATGCAATGCACTATGTATATGTTTCGGCCATTATGATGCTTGATATACTATGACTAGTTGTGATTATATTATGATGCATGATATGCTTGAATAGAATGCTATGTTATGCCATGATTAGTTGAGATTATGACTTGTTGATGCATTCTTGATTATGTGATGATTGTTGGTTTTAGTGAGTAGGAAAGGAACTTACTGAGCCATAAGTGCTCATAGCTTACTTTCCTTGTACCACATATAAAGGAAAAAGCTGGATGAGTTAGAGGAGCAGCAGGAGGGGCAACGAAGATGTGTGTGGCAGTGGCTAGGCAACCAAATAAATAAGAACCTGCTTAAAGTTTCTTTAAATAACTATGCATTGGTATTTTATGACTTGTGATACCTAAACATGTGTGGCTTGACATTATGGTTCCACTGGATTTGATGTTATGATTTTGATGTCATGTGATAGTATAGTTCAAAAGAAATTTAAAAGAAAAGTTTTTATTAAAACAATGAAAATTATTTTAAGTCTTCTGCTGTTTTAAAAAGAAAAATTTATACGTGGAGTATCGTAGCCCCGTCCCTTAGGGTAGCAGGGAGGGCGGGCATTACAGGGCTAATGTGAAAGGTGTAGAATACACAGAAGGGATAACGACTACCTCAGAAGCAGAAGCAGAAGGAGATGAAATAATAGAAGAAGAGGGGATGAGTAGACCGGGTCTCATCATCCTAAGAAAAGGATTAGAGATAATATGGGTAGGAGTTATCGGTGCCTTACCTCTCTCGAGAGAAATGAGCGCTGGGACAAGAGGAGCTTGCACAAAAGTACCAAAGAAATCGCCAAAGGGAGAATCCTTAGTAAGATTTGGCTTTTTAACTAAGGTAACAAAAGGCTCTTCTTCTTCCTCTTCCATGGCCGCGACAACCCCCGCTTGTCGTTCTTCTTCAGACAGTAAACCTAAGGTGGAGGAATTAAGATGGGATCGGCGGGCACGCAACCATTCTTCCCCAAGATTATTGACAAAGGACTTAGTTATAACAGGATTCTTCTACATAAAGGCTGGAAGAAGAGCATCAGCTGAAATACAGGAAATAAACACCATTATAAAAGAGACATACTAATCAGTAAATGTGAAATGAAATGGTCATGCATACCAAAAGAGCTATCCAAAGGAGTGTCAATGTTGCCTATCCCAAAGGGAAACATCAAACCCTCCACAATTAGATGCAGCAAGCTGAATTTTGCTCCCCTCAGTTTAGATAGGGCAAGAGCAACAGAAGGATCGTTAAGAAGATTCTGAGTGTTAGGAAGTGGAGGCAGATCATATATCCATTGAATAGGAAACGGAGGAGGAGAAGGGAGACGCATATAGAAAAACGTGTGATACCATTTCCCCTGAGGAGGAATTCGGTTGAACAAAATGGCCTTAGGACGAGATTGGAATTTGAAAACACCAACATCTACCCGACGAGGGACAAGAAAGTGATGAAAAAGACGGGGAGACAAGGGAAAATCCAACAGTTTGGATACCCCGATAAAGCCCATGAGGATAGAAAAGGATTGAGGGACGAACTGATTTAGTGGAATATTAAAATAAAGACTAACGTCACAGAAGAAAGAGTGAAGAGGAAATCGAAAACCTTGTAGAACTTGATCTCGGAAGATAGATACACACCCTAAAGGAGGAAGATGCGGACCCTCATGAGGAGCAGGACGAGTTATATAAGAAGGAAAACCATAGGTCGCCTGCAAATCCACTTCTTCTGTATCTATGAGGTTGGAAGAGCATGAGAGAAACCATGCAGGAGGAGAAGCCGCCATAGAGAGACGATCAAAGAAAGAGGAATCAAGGAAGAGGACGAGAGATGGAGGAAAGCGGAAGAAAACTTCGTAAAACCCGTGTTTTTCTTTCGGCCCTGTGCTAAAACCCCCAAATAGAAACAACATAAGAGAAGAAGAAAAGAAAAAATATTTAGAAATTCCAACCATCATAAATGAGTGATAAAATCAAAAGAAAGAGGTAAGGTTAAGTAATCTTCCTCGGAAAATGTGCAAAGTTTCCTTAGAAACAATTCTTGAGAAAGCTTCGAGGATATAAAGAAAAATTAATCCAGTAATTCTAGGTTCAGGTTATAGGTGTAATAAAATAAGGAGAAGTTAAGCGCGAGGTAGCAGACAGGACTTAGTTAGAGATTACTGGATACGGTCCGTAAATACGAAGCGGGCGGTTCTGATGGATCGGCCGAGACAAAGAGCACCCTAGTATGTCGACCAAAAGGTTATCATAATGAATCAAATAATATGCACTATGATAAAACTATATGAGACTCGATTAATACGTGAAAAGGACATATGAAGACATAGGGGTAAACCGATCAAGTAAAATAAATCGACCAATATTAGGGACATCATGATAGAACTGTGTCAAATCAGACGAGACATAACTAAGCTATGAAATATCGGGCGATATTTATCAATCTTGATATATACCGTCCGGTCATGAGGAAAAGACGTGACAATCTGTTGGGAAAGTTTGTATGGTGACAAACTAAGCAACATTGTACACATTTATGTAAAATAGATAACTATCATGAGAAAGAGTAAGATTAACAACAAAAAGGGAATAATCAGCGTTACGTGAGATCGTCATTACAGAGTTTCAGCCCTCCTCTTTACAAGAATTTGAATTTAAGTCAAAGTCAGCTTAGGGTACAGATCAGGGGGTTTGTTCTCAATAAGTCTGCGACAGTTTAGGAAATTAGGAGGAGGGACACGAGCTAAGTAGCTCTCCTCTTGTAACTGGTGAACCGCCTCTTTCGCTCCCGCAGTAAAGGCTGACAAGATGGACTTCACGATCGACCTGTTGATTTCGGGAGATTCAATCATGGCAGTGGCCCGCTCCCTGTAACGAGTATCTTCATTATCCCGGTAAACAACAAAAGCCATTTGGGAAATCTTCAATTCATCTTCTTTGGCAGAAACCTCGGCCTTAACTAAGTTAAGGGAGGTGTTTAAGGAAGTTATTTCATCTTCCTTCAGCTGTAAGGATTTGAGTTTTTCAGTCAATTTTACCTCATAATTATCCTTTAGTTCACCAAGTTTGGAAGTCAATTCTTGGTTAAGGTCCATAACCGATTTAAATTGTGCTTGAAGACTTTCAATTTGCGCTTCGAGTTGTTTCTTTGCAGCAATAGAAAATGCAGCAAAAGATAACTCAGCAACCTCTTGTCTTAGCTTGTCATTTTCAGACTTCAACCTCTTGTTCTCAGTGTATAAGTTGTGCATCAGTCGAGAAAAACCCATATTTTCCAGTCATCGTTGAAAGTATAATAAAAAGCCATAAGATAATAGTTGAGAAATAGAAAGCAGACGTTAGTAAGCACACTTGTTTCTCCTTATGAGAGAAGCGATCAACTGCCTCAGGAATAGAGAGCTCTTCAAAAAGGGGACGAACTTCATCCCAAGCTCTAGCAAAAGAACCCCCTAGTAATATGGGAAGAACAGGAATGGTAGAAGGACCAGCAGAGAAGGAGGAAGTAGGAATGGATGGGGGGGCAAAGACTAAATAAGAAGAAGGTGAGGAAGGTAAAGACCCAGAAGTCGAAATAGATAGGGGAAAAGTGAAAGATACATCACCAGAAGCACTGGCATTAGAGAAGGGTGAGGCAGGAAAATTAAGGGAAGGATAGAGTTCCGCCAACGTCGGCTCATCAGAAGGAAGGTCAGCCGAAGCAAAACCTTCTAAAACTAGCTCGTCAATAGGGAGGATGAGTCTCCTTTTTGATGGAGGAACTCTAGTAAGTTTGCGCCCTGGGCGTTTACCCTTACAAAGTTCAGTTATCGATATACCAGAGCTATCAGGAGACGTGAAGCTCAATGAGGGGAAGAGGGGCAGATGAGGAGACAGCGGCAGCCGCTGGTGAAGTAACAGCGAGTAAAGAATTGGCAAGGATCTCTGCAGAAGGACCTTCAGGAGCTTCAAGAGCTTCAAGAACCCCCAAAGAACTGGGTACTTCAGCTAAAGGGGTTGGTTCTTCGATTGAAGGAGGAGGAACAATAGCAGCCAGAAGTTCGGCTTCTTTTGCGCGAATGACATCCTCTTCCAGACGTAATTCTTCATTAATCAGAGCGTCATAAAAGCTCTCCACTGCATAGAAAAGAGAATAGTTTAGTTAGTTAAAAGAGAGAAGAAAGAAACAAGGTGTTACCTAAAGGAACTCGAGTATCAAGTTTGACGGGGCTTAAGCCAAACAGGTATAAGAGATCAACCCGTAGCCACTTAAGGATAGAAAGTCGATGACTTAACAATTTCTCACAATAAATAGGGAAAGAAGGATGAAAATGAAACTCCTTGATGTCGGGCAAAGGGGGCAAGAAAGATTTCCAAGCATGAGACCAAGGAATGAGTCCTGGAAACTTTAAGAAGAAAAAATGGGATTTCCAAGCTTTGAGGGACGAGGGCATATCCCCAAAAAGAACCATTTTAGTCCATGAATAAAACAGGAAGACACCAGGTTCTGAATATTTGGGATAAGAGAACATGAAAAAAATTTTGAGGAGTAGGAGGAATATCCTGCAAGCGAAACAGTATGTAAGTACCACACAGATAACGTAATGTGTTGGGGGCAAATTATTGTAAAGGAATATCAAAATACTGGCTTATTTCAATCAAGAAAGGAGGAATATGAAACCTTAAACCTCCTATCAACTGATCCTTAAAAAAGGTTACGCAATTATCAGGGGGATGATGAGGATGATCAGTTGATTTTGGGATTATGATGTCGTATTCCCGGGGAATTTCACACTGACGACGGATAGCTAGCCTCGCATTTTTATCAAAGGAAGAAGACATATGGACATACCAAGGAGCAATTGCTTCCTTAGCCATGGACAAAAGTATAGGCTAGTGAAGCAATAGATTACTTACTGAAGACAAGAAAGGAGATCGTCGAGAAACGGTGAGCACGGGGTTTGGTTGAAGACGACAACAAGAAAAGAACTCTAGAGAAGAAAAAAGAAGGGACAAAGTTTAAAAGGAGACGAAGGGTTTAGGGTTTGAAAAGCACACAACTGTCGTCAAATCAAAACACTTTTATCTCAGACGCTGGGGATCGCAAGAGAAAGGCAAGAGGCTTACGTGATGTGGCGGTCAGAAAAAGTATGTGTCATACCATCATAAAAAACATTTATATTGGATGTGATGAATCAGATCACGCTGGGGTTGGTAACACCTCGGGGTACGCTTCTAACATTCTCTCACCCAAAGAAGAGCCAATCACCAGCTAAAAAGCTTCAAAAGAAGATGTGATTAACTGGACATGATAAAGTGAAAAGGACTGATTTTTTGACTAATTCCAAGATAAGAACAAAAACATTTAAGAATGGAGATTTTGGCGAATAACAGATTTTGAATTAACGACCTTATAAAATGCAAACTAATATTGATCAAAATAATTGTATATTGGTCGGAATAACTTTGGTTATGCTAGGTAGATATAATATTGATTTCAATTAACGAAACAATATTGGCTGGCATAATATTAGCTATAATATAGAAGTATTCCAATAGTTAAGATAACCTCAGCCATGAAAAATGACACGTAGGATATACAGAGGGGTAATGAATACAACATCACATTTATTCTTGTAAATTACAGAGGGATTCAATAGAACCACTTAATTCAATACAAAGGTTTGTTTTTACACTTAGAATCTGATCAAGTACATAACATTACATTTCCCCTCAGAACGGTAAACCTCAGATAGATAACAAAATTTATAAACACAAGCTCTTAAAACGCTTAGAAAATTTCAGTCCCACTGGATTCAAACTTACCATGGAGCAGAGATGGAAATATCTTACTTCGCCCAGGCTTCTCAAGGCACATAAGTGGCAATATTCTGCCTGGGACGAAGAAAGCAACAAAGTAGAAAGACTCAAGGGCAAGGGGAAGGAGAAAAATCTAGTCAGACCATGATGGAAAAGTAAATGTAAAAACCACTTCCCCTCTCGAGCCCTAGAGCTCTGCAAGTAAAGCAACCAAGCTCAGCCCAGGGGTAACATGTGCAGTGCCCTTCTCACAACATCCATGGGCTATTGAGCCGGCTTCCCATAAGTTGTGAAAATCCCTCTGAAGTCCCTCGAGCCTTCAGAAACTGAGCACCTTTGGATGAAAAGTCTAGACTATGAAGCTTCATCTCTTAATACGATCCCTTGAACCCTAGAGGTAGCCGGAGCAAAAATCCCAATAAACTCACATATAGATCTCACCTTGTCCGACAAGAGTCTCCCCCAAAGAGGAGGATACAAGACCATAACCTTAGCAAGGAAAGTTAGCAAGGAGGGAAAAAGAACTAAGGTGGGTGATAAACGAAGACAAGGGTGTAACCCTATTTAAAGGATCAAAAGACTTAAGGAATCACTGTACTAAGGTTCACGGGATAATCATGCTTAGTTTCATCAGATAGTCGTACACAAAATCTGTGAGGTCATTTCAATATCTGGAGCAGAGTCACGGGTAGGAAAAGACAAAATCAGACTTGTGTCTAGTCAGTCGTCTACACCTCCATCGACTAGACTTGAAGGGAGGGCTAGTGATATGGGTTAGGTGTCATGGGTCCCCCGATAAGGAAGGGAAAGGAGATAGTCGAACGAAGAAGGAAGGCCAGTATCGGCCGGGATACACCTTCAGGAAGGAGGTAAGTCTATATCGACCGAAATATGCTTCCCAGGAGGAAGATCTATATATCTCAAAGGAGGTAGGCTAATATCGGTCGGGATATGCCTCAATAAGAGGTAAGTCTATATCGAACGAAATATGCTTCCCAGGAGGAAGATCTATATACCTCAAAGGAGGTAGGCTAATATCGGCCGGGATATGCCTTCAAGGGGGAAATATCCATATCACTTAGCGTAAACCTCAAAGGAGGTAGGCTAATATCGGCCGGGTCATACCTCAATAAGAGGTAAGTCTATATCGACCGAAATATGCATCCCAGGAGGAAGATCTATATACCTCAAAGGAGGTAGGCTAATATCGGTCGGGATATGCCTCAATAAGAGGTAAGTCTATATCGAACGAAATATGCTTCCCAGGAGGAAGATCTATATACCTCATAGGAGGTAGGTTAATATCGGCCGGGATATGCCTTCAAGGACGAAAGATCCATATCACTTGGCGTAAACCTCAAAGGAGGTAGGCTAATATCGACCGGGACATACCTCAATAAGAGGTAAGTCTATATCGACCGAAATATGCTTCCCAGGAGGAAGATCTATATACCTCAGAGGTAGTAGGCTAATATCGGCCGGGACATACCTCAATAAGAGGTAAGACTATATCGACCGAAATATGCTTCCCAGGAGGAAGATCTATATACCTCAAAGGAGGTAGGCTAATAACGGTCGGGATATGCCTTCAAGGGGGAAAGATCCATATCACTTGGCATAAATCTCAAAGGAAGTAGGCTAATATCGGCCGGAAGATACTCTTGAAGCATGTAGAATAGTATCGACCGAGACATGCCCTGAAGAAGAAAGGTTAATATCAGCCAGGTCGACCAACACCTTGGAAAAATACCTGATAAAATATGGCCTATTGCTAGTTAGGATAATTAACATAGAAGGGCGTGGATAGAAGCCTCATGAGGAAGGATAGAGATAAATATTTCAAATAAGATAATTAATGAGGATATTTGCAATATGTAACCACATGACAGGTGTTATATATTTCGGTGGGAAATGTGCTTTTAGATTATTTTGCAGGTGCTAAACGACAAAGGAGGTACATCTGGGGTAAAAGAAAGATTCCTTAAAAGTCATTTATCATAAGTACGCAGCTTACATCATCTCATAACAAACTCTAACAAACCGGGGTCCACGTCATGACTACGGAGGTTATACGAAGCGGTATAAAAAGGGGAATCCTCTCCGTTGGCAAGGTAAGTTCACAACATCGCGCACACTCATAACCCTAATTTTCTCAACTACTGTTCATCTTTTTCCTCCTTCTTCCACATCGAGAGAGAGAGAGATCACAGACTTGAGCGTCGGAGGGCCTAGCTAGGGATTCCCACCCCGGTCTTAGGTCACTGATGGTAGTGTTGGTTGGTCTCGTGTGCGCAGGAAGTCTAGGATGCTTCGGATCTGGGCTTTTTCTCTTCAGATTTGGATTTCTTCTTTGTCATCGGGTCTTCGTGTGAGGAGGACTTTCGGTGACTCTATTTTTCCCGATCCGCTTTGGGTTTCTCGGATCGGTATTCTACGGACATTATTCTTCATCGGTGCGGTGGGTTTCCTTCTTCCGGATCTCCATCCTGCCCAGCTTCTCAGACAGGATCACTCACCATTACCGAACCATGCAAAGGAGTTTCTCTCTAGGAAAAGCTTCACAACCAGGGTTACTTCTCTTAGAGAATTAAGCGAGAGAAGTAAGTATCCCCTCACCTGCAGTACAATAGTTTTCGTACGCTTTATGTTTAAAGGTTGTTGAAAAAAAACATAGGGATTTCCTTGCAAGTTTCGGCCAAGATAAGGAGTTGTGGTCACTTATGGTTGTCAAGTTTACAATTTATGCTTCATGTTGTAACCAAAAGTCTAGAAACTCACTCTTGAGGTTTCGGCCAAAATGGAACGTAAGGTTTAGATCAAAGTGTTGAAACCTAAACATGCTTGTTTATGCTCCTTCATGATACATGATTTATTACATGTTGTTAGTTAAGTTTTCATGCTACATGTTGTATAAACAAAACCTAGAACCTTACCTTAGGTTTCGGCCAAGATGGAACATAAGGTTTAGAGCAAAGTATTGAAACCTAAACATGCTTGTTTATGCTCCTTCATGATACATGATTTATTACATGTTGTTAGTTAAGTTTTCATGCTACATGTTGTATAAACAAAACCTAGAACCTTACCTTAGGTTTCGTCCAAGATGGAACATAAGGTTTAGAGCAAAGTATTGAAACCTAAACATGCTTGTTTATGCTCCTTCATGATACATGATTTATTACACGTTGTTAGTTAAGTTTTCATGCTACATGTTGTATAAACAAAACCTAGAACCTCACCATAGGTTTCGGCCAAGATGGAACATAAGGTTTAGAGCAAAGTATTGAAACCTAAACATGCTTGTTTTTGCTCCTTCATGATACATGACCTATTCCATGTTGTTAGTTAAGTTTTCATGCTACATGTTGTATAAACAAAACCTAGAACCTTACCTTAGGTTTCGGCCAAGATGGAACATAAGGTTTAGAGCAAAGTATTGAAACCTAAACATGCTTGTTTATGCTCCTTCATGATATATGATTTATTACATGTTGTTAGTTAAGTTTTCATGCTACATGTTGTATAAACAAAACCTAGAACCTTACCTTAGGTTTCGGCCAAGATGGAACATAAGGTTTAGAGCAAAGTATTGAAACCTAAACATGCTTGTTTATGCTCCTTCATGATACATGATCTATTACATGTTGTTAGTTACGTTTTCATACTACATGATGTATAAACAAAACCTAGAGTCTTACCTTAGGTTTCGGCCAAGGATGAACACAAGGTCTAGGGCAAGTTTTTGAAATCTAACTATGCTTGTTTTATGCTTCCTCATGATGTATGATTTTCTATACAATGTTAGATTGAATTTCCATGTCTTAAGTTGCATGAAAAACCTAGAAACCTTACCTTTAGGTTTCAGCCAAGGTTGAATTAGAGGCTTAGAGAGAGTTGTAGACCTAAACTTTACTTGCTCTATGCTTCCTTATGATGTATGATTTCCTATGCAATGTTAGGTTAAATTTCCATGGCTTATGTCGCATGAAAAACCTAGAATTACCACCTTGAGGTTTTGGCCATGGTTGAACATTAGAGTTAGAACCTCACTTATGGTTACCAAAGGACTCACTTGCTATGCTATGTAGGTTGCCAAAGTTTCATGCTTTAAATTGATTAAAGGAAAATTTTAAAACATGCTTTCATGTTTCGGCCAAGATAAGAAGAATGAGGTTAAGAAGCTACCTAGGGTTCCTAAGGTCTTACATGCTATGATTAATGATTATGAAGACTTAGGTAGTTGATTTCATGTATCCATGTTGTTTGAAAATCTATGATGTATGTTTATATGTTTCGGCCAAGCATGATTTAGGGCTTGTAAGAAGTTTCAAAAACCTTAATCATGTGTGATGTTGACTCTTATGATATGAGATGAATTTTTATGTCACCATGTTAATTGATATGTCCACTTCATGTCATCATGTTATGTTTTTATGAGATGCTATATAATGTGCACTTCATGTTATCATGTTATTTTTTTATGATATACTATATGTTATGTGCACTTGGTGCCATCATGCTATGTTTATGCAAGGCTTATGTAAGATGAAAAACCCTAAGAGATGCTTCCCTTAAGTTGGGATCAAGAGCACTCTTCATGATATGACAAAAACATGAAATGTTATGATATGACAAGAACATGATATGTTATGATATGACAAGATATGACATGCTATTTTACTTTGTATGGCTTGTACCAAGGGTGGACTCCACAAGCGCCCCTAGGTCGATGGTCTATGAAACGGGCCTAGTAATAGGGATGGGCTCCTAAGTGCCCCTAGGTCGATGGTCTATGAAACGGGCCTAGTTCCTAGTAGGTTCAAGATTAGCTACCTTGTATCTATTTAGGATGCGCGTATTTATGTATGTATGTGGTACAAGCCGGGCCCTCATGTTGAGATTATGTTTAAGTATATATATGATATATGTTTTCAAAAGGACATCTTGCATATACTCATTTCATGATACATGTTTTCAAAAGAACATCTTGCATCTACTAGTTCATGTTATATGTTTTCCTTTATGCTTCTTAAAGATGCTCTTGAAATATGTCTATGATGCTTATATGATCTTGTTACTACTTTATGTTTATGCTCTCACATGATATGATATGATTTTATGTTTATGCACTCACATGATATGTATGACATGACTTTATGTTTATGCACTCACATGTTATGTTATGATTTACCACTTTATGTTCATGCATGATTCATGATTTTTTGTGAGTAGGAAAGGGGCTTACTAAGCCTATGGGCTTATAGTTTTTATGTTTCCTTGTACTGCAGAAAAAGGAAAGGAATGGCTAAACTAAGAGGAGCAGCAAGAAGGGCAAGAGTGTGTGTGGCAATGGCACGGTGGAAGAAAACTACTATATGTTTTTAAGTTCTAAGTTTGCATATGAACCATGCGTTATCTTTATGCTTTGATAGTACTTTAACAAGAATGGATAGTTATGCACTTATGTTCTTCATGTTTCCTGCTAGTATGCTTATAATATCATGAATTATGTTTCAAGTAGTTGGTATTAATTAAGTTGTATGCATGAATACTAGTAAGTCTACATGTTCAGTATGATAAGCATGATGATTAGTGTAGAAAAAAAATTAAATAACTGTTTCCGCTGCCATGATTTTATATGTATGCACGTATGTAAGTAAGTAACCCCGTCCCTCCTTAAGCAGTGGGAGGGCGGGCGTTATAGTTTGGTATTAGAGCAGGTCTGCCTTTCCACTACACACACACATCAAGCCTACATCCTGCCATTCCATGTAAGAATTTCTATGCCTACGCTATTTTTTTTATGTATGATAAGGAATGCTTTAATTTAAGTATGCATGTCTACTCCATTTTTTTAATTATGATAAGTTACAGTTTTAGTTTAAGTATGCATAATGGTAGATTAGGAATAATAATAACTTATGCTAGCCTTGTTGTCATTCATGAAGATAAGCATGGCTAGAAGACGCAATACTAGAGCTGATGAGACAGTACCTCCACCTGATCTGATGCATGTAGTCATTGAACTTCAGCGTCAGGTCACAGAACAGCAGCAAATAATAAATATTCTGATGAATCAACAAGGGAACCCTACTACCCCACCAGGGAATCAGAATACGATGTCAGTCATACCTGTGGCTGCACCAGTGCCACCGGCACCTGCACCACCGGTAGGCCCAGCCCTAGTGATTCGCCAGGAGGCGTATCTGATTCAGTGGCAGAGGCTGAAGCCGGAAGCTTTCTCCGGTAACTGTGAGCCATGGGACACCCAAGCCTGGTTCAAGACTATGGAGAGCATAGTGGAGCTATTGGACTGGCCTGAACATGAGAAAGTCAAGTGTGTATCGTTCTATCTTACGGGCGATGCCAGAATGTGGTGGGACCGAATTAAAGCAAAAAGATAAGTAAACCAAATGAGATGGACGGACTTCGCGACTAAATTCTTCGAGGAATTCTTCCACATGCGTGTGACAAACAAGCACTACGACGAGTTCACCGAGTTCCGACATGGTGACCTCTCAGTTAATGAAGCTGTGAAGAGATTCAACCATCTAGCGCACCTATGCCTAGAGTTGGTCAGCACAGAAAGAGAAAGGGTCAGACTTATGATGAAGATGCTCAGACCCGAGATAGCTCTGAATGTGGCTGGTGGAGTTAATAGACCGTAGACTGCCAAAGAGCTAATCAACAGTGCCCTGATCACCGAACACTACTTGAAGGCGCTGAACGAGGGCAAAAGTCAAGCCCAGCCGGGAGGACAGAAATCTCAAAACACCAAAGCCAACTGGAAAGGAAACCACAATGGTATGAGAAAGAAATGGAACGACTCTAAGGGTGGTCCAGCAAGCAAGCAACCTACGTTCCCTCAGTGTACCACATGTAGGAAGAAGCATCCGAGAAAATGTCGTATGGGCACAAATAAGTGCTACAACTGTGGATTGGAAGGACATATGGCCAGAAACTGTCCTACCCAGAGTCAGACACCTCCTCAGCAGTATGTCCAGAACAGAGGTGCTCCCCCATAGCTACACCTGATACAGGCTGCGATAGAAGGTCCTCAGATAAGCCAAGGGAGATTGGAGGCCCCGCCAATTACGACGAATGCCAGAATTTTCTCCCTCACCAAGGAAGATGTGGCGAATGCTTCTACCATTGTCACAGGTCAGATATTTATTTTCAGTCAGCATGCTACTGTATTATTTGATACTAGGGCAACACACTCGTTGGTCTCTACCCTGTTCATAAGAAAGATAGACATGCCACCCCAAGCCTTAGATTGCAAGTTCTTAACGACCCTACCGTCGGGAGAAGTAATGCCATCTACTCATATGTTGCGAGCCGCGCCCATCAGAATTGCAGACAGAGAACTCTACTGTGATCTGATAGTGCTTGACATGCAGGATTATGATATTATATTGGGCATGAATTTCCTAAGCAAGTATGGTGCTTCGATAGAGTGCCGTAAGAGAAAAGTGGTCTTCCGGCCAGAAACAGAACCGACGTTCGAATTTATTGAAGAGACAAGGAAAGAAATTAAGAAATTCTTTTCAGCCTTAAAGGCACGGAAGATGTTGGACAATGGATGCACTGGGTTTCTAGCACATGTGGTTGATACAAGTCAAGCAGAGGAACTGAAGCTGGAAGATGTCAAAGTTGTATGGAATTACCCAGAGGTATTCCCGATGACCTAGAGTTGCGAAAGAAGATACTGGAAGAAGCCCATGCAACACCTTATGCGATGTATCCTGGATCCACCAAGATGTACCAATACCTGAAAAAGAAATTCTGGTGGTTCGGTATGAAAAGAGACGTGGCTCAGTATGTTAGTACCTGTCTGACCTGCCAGAGGGTTAAAGCAGAACACTAGAGACTTGAAGGAGTACTGCAGCCAATCCAAATTCCGGAATGGAAATGGGAAGATATCTCTATGGACTTTATTTTAGGATTACCCAAAACAACAAACGGCTACGACGCTATATGGGTAATCGTGGACAGATTAACAAAATCTGCCCACTTCCTAGCAATCAAGATGACCTATTCGATTGAGCAACTGGCTCAATTATATGTCAAGGAAATTATTAGATTACATGGGATTCCTAAGACCATTATTTCTGATAGAGATGGTCGCTTTATTTCACATTTTTGGGAATGTGTTCAAAAGGCTCTTGGCACAAAGCTATTGTTTAGTACTACCTTCCACCCTCAAACCGACGGACAAACAGAAAGGGTGAACCAAGTATTAGAAGATATGTTACGAGCTTGCGCCTTAGACTTCAAGGGGAGCTGGTGCCGATATCTATGCTTAGCGGAATTCGCCTACAACAATAGTTACCAAGCTACTATTGGAATGGCGCCTTACGAGGCTTTGTACAGGAGGAAATGTAGATCCCCTATATGTTGGTACGAAGGCGGTGAAAAGAAGGAGATGGGATTCCAAATAGATTTCATTGACAACACCACCCGTGCTATACAGAACATCCGTCAAAAAATAGAAACCGCTCAGAGTCGACAGAAGAATTATGAAGATAAGCGATGAAGGCCGTTGGAATTTAGTGTCGGGGATTCGGTATTTCTCAAGGTAGCTCCCATGAAAGGAGTAATGAGGTTCGGAAAGAAGGGAAAGCTGATTCTGCGCTACGTGGGACCATATCAGTTCAGAAAAGGGTCGGCAAGGTAGCTTATGAGATAGAGCTGCCTCAAGAGATGTCAGCTATCCACAACGTGTTCCACGTTTCGATGCTAAAGAAATGTATTCTGAGTACAGACCAAGTGATCGAGCCACAGACAGTACAAGTTCAAGAGGACCTAAGTTATGAAAGCCGACCGGTTCAGATATTAGACCGAGATGTCAAAAGACTAAGGAACAAAGAGGTACCCTTAGTAAAAGTCCTGTGGCAAAAGCAATGGTTCGAAGAAGCAACTTGGGAACGCGAAGACGATATGAAGCAAAAGTACCCGGAGCTATTTTAAGTTCGAGGATGAACTTTTATAAGGTATGGGGGACTGTAACACCCATAGGATCCCTAGAAATTTTACATGAATTTATGCATGATTAAATAGGTTTCATGTGGATTCTTCTTTAAAAAAATAAAATAAAAAGAACCAAAAAGAGGCATGACCAAGGATTGAACCTTAGACCTCTTGATAAGTGGTTTCATGTTATAACCAGTAGCCCCATCAAGGGTGTGCTGATATGAAAAGAGGGAAATTATGGTTAAAGGTAAGGAAAGTGAAGGCTCTCTTCACTAAGAAGGAGAAGTCCAAGTTTCCTTCCTCTTCTTACAATGAAAAGAGAGTTTTACTTCCTCCCTTCATTTAGAATGAGTAAAAGAAAAGGGAAAGAAAAGTTCATTTTTCTTTCGTTCTTTCATTTGGAATAAAAGGAGAAAAGGAAAGAGAAAATTTCATTTTCTTCTCTTCCTCCTCCCTCCTCCTCTCCGCCGAAACCCAAGACCCTTCTTCCTCACCATTGCCGAACCAAGTAGAGTTTCTCTCTAGGAAAAGCTTCACAACCAAGGTTACTTCTCTTAGAGAATTAAGCGAGAGAAGTAAGTATCCCCTCACCTGCACTACAATAGTTTTCGTACGCTTTATGTTTAAAGGTTGTTGAAAAAAAAACTTAGGGATTTCCTTGCAAATTTCGGCCAAGATAAGGAGTTGTGGTCACTTATGGTTGTCAAGTTTACAATTTATGCTTCATGTTGTAACACAATGTCTAGAACCTCACTCTTGTG
This sequence comes from Zingiber officinale, assembly GCF_018446385.1. NCBI lineage: Eukaryota > Viridiplantae > Streptophyta > Magnoliopsida > Zingiberales > Zingiberaceae > Zingiber > Zingiber officinale. Next base: position 83,038,557 of record NC_056002.1, read on the forward strand.
GTTTCGGCCAAAATGGAACATAAGGTTTAGATCAAAGTGTTGAAACCTAAACATGTTTGTTTATGCTCCTTCATGATACATGATTTATTACATGTTGTTAGTTAAGTTTTCATGCTACATGTTGTATAAACAAAATCTAGAACCTTACCTTAGGTTTCGGCCAAGATGGAACATAAGGTTTAGAGAAAAGTATTGAAACCTAAACATGCTTTTTTATGCTCCTTCATGATACATGATTTATTACATGTTGTTAGTTAAGTTTTCATGCTACATGTTGTATAAACAAAACCTAGAACCTTACCTTAGGTTTCGGCCAAGATGGAACATAAGGTTTAGAGCAAAGTATTGAAACCTAAACATGCTTGTTTTTGCTCCTTCATGATACATGATTTATTACATGTTGTTAGTTAAGTTTTTATGCTACATGTTGTATAAACAAAACCTAGAACCTCACCTTAGGTTTTGGCCAAGATGGAACATAAGGTTTAGAGAAAAGTATTGAAACCTAAACATGCTTGTTTATGCTCGTTCATGATACATGACCTATTACATGTTGTTAGTTAAGTTTTCATGCTACATGTTGTATAAACAAAACCTAGAACCTTACCTTAGGTTTCGGCCAAGATGGAACATAAGGTTTAGAGCAAAGTATTGAAACCTAAACATGCTTGTTTATGCTCCTTCATGATACATGATTTATTACATGTTGTTAGTTAAGTTTTCATGCTACATGTTGTATAAACAAAACCTAGAACCTTACCTTAGGTTTCGGCCAAGATGGAACATAAGGTTTAGAGCAAAGTATTGAAACCTAAATATGCTTGTTTATGCTCCTTCATGATACATGATCTATTACATGTTGTTAGTTAAGTTTTCATACTACATGATGTATAAACAAAACCTAGAGTCGTACCTTAGGTTTCGGCCAAGGATGAACACAACGTCTAGGGCAAGGTTTTGAAATCTAACAATGCTTGTTTTATGCTTCCTCAAGATGTATGATTTTCTATACAATGTTAGATTGAATTTGCATGTCTGAAGTTGCATGAAAAACCTAGAAACCTTACCTTTAGGTTTTGGGCAAGGTTGAATTAGTGGCTTAGAGAGAGTTGTAGACCTAAACTATACTTGCTCTATGCTTCCTCATGATGTATGATTTCCTATGCAATGTTAGGTTAAATTTCCATGGCTTATGTTGCATGAAAAACCTTGAAATACCACCTCGAGGTTTCGGCCAAGGTTGAACATTAGAGTTAGAACCTCACTTATGGTTACCAAAGGACTCACTTGCTATGCTATGTAGGTTGCCAAAGTTTCATGCTTTAAATTGATTAAAGGAAAAATTTAAAACATGCTTTCATATTTTGGCCAAGATAAGAAGAATGAGGTTAAGAAGCTACCTAGGGTTCCTAAGGTCTTACATGCTATGATTAATGATTATGAAGACTTAGTTAGTTGATTTCATGTATCCATATTGTTTGAAAATCTATGATGTATGTTTATATGTTTCGGTCAAGCATGATTTAGGGCTTGTAAGATGTTTCAAAAACTTTAATCATGTATGATTTTGACTCTTATGATATGATATGAATTTTTATGTCACCATGTTAATTGATATGTGCACTTCATGTTATCATGTTATGTTTTTATGAGATGCTATATAATGTACACTTCATGTTATCATGTTATGTTTTTATGATATACTATATGTTATGTGCACTTGGTGCCATCATGCTATGCTTATGCAAGGCTTATGTAAGATGAAAAAGCCTAAGAGATGCTTCCCTTAAGTTGGGATCAAGAGCACTCTTCATGATATGACAAGAACATGAAATGTTATGATATGACAAGAACATGATATGTTATGATATGACAAGTATATGACATGTTATTTTACTTTGTATGGCTTATACCAAGGGTGGGCTCAATAACCGCCCCTAGGTGGATGGTCTATGAAACGGGCCTAGTAAAAGGGATGGGCTCCTAAGTGCCCCTAGGTCGATGGTCTATGAAACGGGCCTAGTTCGTAGTAGGTTCAAGACTAGCTATCTTGGATCTATTTAAGATGCGCGCATTTATGTATGTATGTGGTACAAGTCGGGCCCTCATATTGAGATTATGTTTAAGTATGTATATGATATATGTTTTCAAAAGGACATCTTGCATATACTCATTTCATGATACATGTTTTCCAAAGAACATCTTGCATCTACAAGTTCATGTTATATGTTTTCCTTTATGCTTCTTAAAGATGCTCTTGAAATATGTCTATGATGCTTATATGATCATGTTACTACTTTATGTTTATGCTCTCACATGATATGATATGACTTTATGTTTATGCTCTCACATGATATGATATGACTTTATGTTTATGCACTCACATGATATGATATGACTTTATGTTATGCTCTCACATGTTATGTTATGATTTACCACTTTATGTTCATGCATGATTCATGGTTTTTGTGAGTAGGAAAGGAACTTACTAAGCCTATGGGCTTATAGTTTTTATGTTTCCTTGTACTGCAGAAAAAGGAAAGGAATAGCTAAACTAAGAGGAGTAGCAGGAAGGGCAAGAGTGTGTGTGGCAGTGGCACGGTGGAATAAAACTGCTATATGTTTTTAAGCTCTAAGTTTGCATATGAACCATGTGTTATCTTTATGCTTTGATAGTACTTTAAATAGTATGGATAGTTATTCACTTATGTGTTTCATGTTTCTTGCTAGTATGCTTATGATATCATGAATTATGTTTCAAGTAGTTGGTATTAATTAAGTTGTATGCATGAATACTAGTAAGTCTACATGTTCAGTATGATAAGCATGATGATTAGTGTAGAAAAACAAATTAAATAACTGTTTCGGTTGCCATGATTTTATATGTATGCACGTATGTAAGTAAGTAACCCCGTCCCTCCTTAAGCAGTGGGAGGGCGGGCGTTACAGTTGTGTCGACAAAGGAGGTGATTGCCTTTCCACTACACACACACTTCATTCCTACATCCTTCCACATACATCATAAAATAAACCAACATCAATATCCTCATTCGGAGAATCAATTATAAGAGGATCAATAACCTCACTTGTAGTTTTAAGTTGATCTACCACATCATGTTCATCATCTGAAAACTCAATTTCATCATAACATCCTGTAAATCTAGAAGGTAGATCTGAAAGCTTGGTATCCACTGCATTATCAATAAAATCCTCATCTGAAGAGTCTTCATCTTTATATACATTAGGAAATCTGCACTCAACCGTATTTGGATCACAGAATTTTGCCAAGATCTTTATCTTTATTGACCTTTACTAGCCTTTGTGGAAAAGGAACCCTTAGTGAAGGTCTTGGGAAAGGAACTTCCTTTTTCCCATATTCCCTTTGAGCTTATGGTGGAGGTCCAACTTGCTTATCTAGTGTTGATGTGATTAATCGTTGAGGGAAGGGTACTTGTGGCAATTGGGAGCTTTCTGAAGTAATGGAACTGAGTTCTTGAGATCTTCTATTGTTCTTCTCCTCAATTCTAAACATGTCCTTCTTCCGAAGTCCTTCATGATTCTTGCCACTTCTCAACTTAAGATCATTATTATTTACACTAGATCTTGTCTGTGTAGGAGGAAGGTCTTCTTTGAACCATTTTGAAACTATGCTTTCAATCTTTGCCCCCAAATGTTTGAACTCCTCATTCTGTGACTTGTGAATTTCAACATGCTTGGGTGGTTGAATTGCAATTTGTTTGACAGACTCTCTTGCATTTATGGCTTGTACTTCTTGAATTTTTGAAGGAGATTCCATCCAACTTTTGTTCGACCATTCATGGAGGTTCAATGTCACTTGATCAATTAACGTATATGCTTCATCTACACTCTTGTCCATAAAAGAACCTCCAGCTAATGAATCTAATAAACACTTATCTGAGAAAGAAATTTCCCTATAGAATATGTGCAGGGTTAGCCATTTCTCAAAACCATGATGAGGGCACTGTCTTTGTAGACTCTTGAATCTGTATCATGCTTCAAACAATGATTCTCCATATGCCTGAGCAAAATTTATGATGCAATTCCTCATATAAATTGTTCTACTTGGAGAGAAAAAATGATCCAGAAATTACTTTTCCAATTGTTTTCAACTTGTGATGCTTTGAGGACGGAGGGAATATAACCAAGTCCTTGCTTTATCCTTGATACTGAAAGAAAATGCTATCAATCGAACTGCATCTGCTGACGCTCCTTCACAATTCAACATATCACAAAATTCTAGGAATGCCTCAAGGTGAAGATAATGACTTTTTGATACTTCTCCTCCAAATTTGTGACCTTGTATCATGAAAATTAACTCCGGGTCAAGTTGGAAACTTTTTGGTTCAATATGAGGCTGCTGTTGGTTGTTACACCTGGATTTCGTTCTGTTCTCCTGTACAAAAATTTGTACAAGCATAGAATTTAACCTAGCTACCCATGTGCTCTACTGAAGTTAAACTTGGATTGCAGATGATGATTAACATTATTAACCCAAGTTGCTCTTCAGAAATTAAACTTGGATTAGAAACTATACTTAACATTTTTACTCCAAGTTTAACCGATGTGATCATCCTAAGTTAAACCATATTACAGAAGATGATTAAACATATATTTCAAAGATCAGCTTCCAGGTTATACATGGTGAGGCACTAAGCCTTCTTGGGTATGAGATCATCCGCCACTTCTTAGACAAAGCCTTTCAAATAAATTCGATGTTTAAACTTCTTAAAGTAACCCTAGGTTTAACTATAGAGACCACAATAGAAACACAAGAATGAAACGCAAAATCGAAATACAAAATCGATAGCACATAATCGATACATAAAATTGCTACCCTCTTGTGTTGGTGTTTCAGAATCCATGTAAAGAAAACTAACTAATTAATTTGAAGTGGAAACCATTAATTAGTTATACCTTTCTTTGTAGCTAAAGACCTCTTGATCTTCTATTGTATTCCTCTCCTTCTCTTGGACGTCGTGTGGGCGACAATTTACCAAGATGAAATCCACCCGAACCACTTCTTCTCCTTCAAGACTCTTGAGCCACCAAGGGATGCCAAAATAGGAAATTTCCTTCTTCTTCTTCTCCTCCAAGCAACCGACCACCAAGTGTTACTCCTCTTCTTCTTCTTCCTCTCCAAGAAACCGGCCACAATGATTTTCCAATCCTTGTTGCCATTGGCCCTAACGAAACAATAGAGGAGACAAAGAGAAAGGTGCCGCAACCCTTATGGAAAAGAAAACAAAGAAAGAAGAAGAAAGGAGAGGGTCGACCACAAGGAAGAGAGGAGAAGAGGCAAGGCTTAGGTTGTGTATCTCATGAGCCAACCTCGCATTCTCTTTTATAATCCTTAGTCATGGCAAAAAAGGAAAGTTTCAAACATAATTAAAACTTCCTTATTCGTGGCCTCCCATTAAAACGGAAATTTTAACAACAATTAAAATATCTCTTTTCAAAATTTCCTATTGTACATGGCAATAAAGGAAAGTTTTAAAATTAATCTCTCTCTTTTAAAATATGTAGATAACTACAAAAAGGAAAGATTAATTAAAACTTCTCTTTTTAAATCATGGTTACAAAAAGGAAAGTTTTATCAAAAATTAAAATATCTCTTTTAAACATTATAGATAACTACAAATAAGGAAAGATTTTAACAAAATTAAAATCTCTCTTTAATATTTTGTAGATAGCTATAAAAGGAAATATTTTAAAATTTTAAAACTTTCTTTTAAAACCATGAGAATGACTATAAAAGGGAATTTTAAAATTAAAATTTCTCTTTTATATTCCTTCATGAATGGCTACAAATGGAAAGATTTTAACAAAATAAAATCTCCCTTTAATCCTAGTGGTGTGGCCAACCCCATGCTTAGGCACCAAGCATGGTTTTGGCCGGGCACCTCTTGGGCTCCAAGTTGATGCTTGGCCGACCCCCTTGCGCCAAGCAAGGATGTATCGGGCACATTACTTGGGTATGAAGTGGACTATGTGGATGCAAGCTTTTATAGAGGCTACAATAGGGACCGAGAGGAGGAATTGGTTTCGGTCTCCCGATGAGGTTGAGTTTCCTTTGTTCGCCTCAAACACCGAACTCAAGTTCATCAATAATAACTCATACCACTAAAGAATTATTATTGAAATACCACACCAATCTCATATTACATTATGTGCTCCTTCTTATTATGAGTGTGTTAATCTCCCTGTGTTAAAGATATCGAATGCCCATTAATCAAATGAGTTACTGTCACTCACTTAATTAACAACTAGCTCCAAGAGTAGTACCACTCAACTTCATTGTCATGCCGGACTAGGTCCACCTGCAGGGTTTACATGACAATCCTTATGAGCTCCTCAAGGAGACATCATCAACCTATATTACTAGGACACAGTTTCCTTCTAAAATCAACAACACACTATATAAATAATATTATTTTCCAACTTATCGGGCCTATTGATCTAGCTGAATAAATCTCACATATTGATAAATTAAAGAAATAAATACTAAGTGTATGTGCTTGTTATTATATCGGGATTAAAAGCACACACTTCCATAATAACAGAGGTCTTGTTCTTTTATGCAGTCAGTATATAAAAGAACAACCTCAAATGGTCTGCTCAATACACTCATAGTGTATTTTTATAGTTAAGATAAACTAATACAAAATTACACTACAACCATTTCGTTGGTTTATCCCAATCCATTTTGGTTGTGAGCTACTATTTATAATATATTAGGAACTGATAACATGATATTCTGTGTGACACCACACACCATGTTATCTACAATATCAATTAAATGGACAACTATATTTAATCATAAATGAAGATATTTGACCAATATGATTCTTATTTCAAAATATAAATTTTTATACAAAAAGCTAGGCTTTTAGTATACATCCTAACAATCTCCCACTTATACTAAAAGACTATGCTGCCATACATCTATTTCTCATCCCCTCAACATGACCATCAAAATCTCTCGCCGAAAAGGCCTTAATGAAAGGATCTGCCAAGTTATCATCGGATGCAATCTTGGCGACATCAACTTCTCTTTGTTTTACGATGTCTCGTATCGGGTGGTACTTGCTCTCAATGTATTTACTGGCCTTATGGGCTCATGGTTCCTTCAAGTTTGCTACTGCACCATTATTATCATGATAAATTATGATAATTTTGGGTAAACCAGGAATCACATCTAAGTCCATCAAGAAGTTTCAGAGCCATACAAGTTCTTTGGCTGCCTCAGAGGCTGCCACATACTCAGCTCCTATGGTGGAGTCCGAAATACATTTCTGCTTAATACTCCTCCATGTTTTGGCTTCACCTCCCAAAGTAAACACATACCCTGATGTAGACTTACTATTGTCCATATCTGATTGGAAGTCAGAATCTGTGTAACCTACAGGGAGCAAATCATCTGCCTGGTAAACCAGCATATAATCTCTAGTTCTTCTCAGGTACTTCAATATATGCTTTATGATAGTCCAATGTCCTTGTCCTGTATTACTTTGATATCTGCTAACCATGCCAACGGCAAAACAGATATCTGGTCTCATATATAACATCGCATACATTAGGCTCCCTACAGCTGAAGCATGAGGAACTGCTTTCATTTCCTCTATCTCCTTTGATGTCTTAGGACACATATCTTTAGATAAAGGTACTCTATGCTGGAAAGATAGAAAACCTTTCTTGGAGTTTTGCATGCTAAAACGAGCTAGGATAGTATTGATGTATGAAGTTTGGGATAAGGACAATATCCTTTTCTTGCGATCCCTTATTACTTTGATCCCAAGAACATGTCCACATTCTCTCAAGTCCTTCATATCAAAACACTTGGACAACCATACCCTTACTTCTGACAACATTTTGACATTGCTCTCAATGAGCAAAATATCATCTACGTATAGTACAAGAAATACCACCACATTTTCGTCACGCTTCTTATATACACAAGACTCATCCGACACACTAAATGAATCCATAAGACTGGATAACTTCATTAAATCGTATGTTCCAAGATCTCGAAGCTTGCTTTAGTCCATAGACCGATTGAGCTTACATACAAGATGCTCTTTGCCCTTCGCAATGAATCCCTCTGGTTGCTTCATATGGATGTTTTCTTCAAGACTTCTAATAAGGAAAGCTGTCTTGACATCTATTTGCCAAATCTCATAATCCATATGAGCAACAATAGATAAATGAATCCGGATAGACTTAAGTATGACTACCGGCGAAAATGTTTCCTCATAATCGATTCCCTCTTTCTGTGTATACCCTTTTTGCAACAAGTCTTGCTTTGAAAGTTTTCACCTTTCCGTCTATCCCTCTTCTTCTTTTGTAGACTCATTTATACGTAATGGCTTTTACACCATTTGGTGGTTCTACAAGCTCTCATACCTGATTAGAATATATAGATTCTATTTCAGAGTTCATTGTTCTTTGCCAAGATGCTGCATCTTTATCTTAGAGTGCTTCATCATATGTGCAGGGATCAGGTTCATATTCACTAGGGATCATATTCATGTTCAGGTTGCCGAACAACCCTCCCACTATGACGTGGCACTGCTTGTAATTGTGCATCATTTGTGACACGTGTTGCAGTATCTTGTGGTATCTCATCTTGTACTGTTGGTATTAGATTAGACGTGTCCTCTCTTACTTCTTCAAGAATAATTTTACTCATGGGCTTGTGGTTCATTACATAGTTCTCTTCTAAAAATCGGGCATTGGTTCTAACAATGACCTTATGATCTTTAGGACTATAAAACAAACCACCTTTCATTCCTTTAGGATATCCCACAAACAAGCGGACTTCTGTACGTGATTCTAACTTATCAGCATCTCCCTTCAGCACATGTGCTGGACTTCCCCAAATTGGAACATGTCTCAGACTAGGCTTACACCCATTCCACAGTTCTGTGGGAGTAGAGGATACTGGTTTAGAAGGTACTAAGTTCAGAATGTACGCTGTCGTTTCCAAAGCATATCCCCAAAATGAATTTGGTAATTCAGAATAACTCATCATTGATCTAACCATTTCCATAAGAGTCCTATTCCTTCATTCCGCCACACTATTCTGTTGGGGTGTACTAGGTGCAAACAATTGGGATGAAATCCCAACCTCTGATAAGTAATTCCTAAACTCTCCTGAGAGGTACTCACCATCACGATCAGACCGTAGTGTCTTGATACTTTTACCATGACATTTCTCCACATTAGCCTTGTACTCTTTGAACTTATCAAAGTACTCAGACTTGCGGCACATCAAGTAAAAGTACCCGTATCTCAAATAGTCGTCTATAAAAGAGATGAAATATTTGAAATCACCTCTTACCTAGATAGTCATAGGTTTACAAAAATTAGAATGAACCAATTCCAACACATCTTTGGCTCTATACCCCTTAGCCTTAAAAGGTCTCTTGGTCATTTTTCCTTCCAAGCAAGACTCGCAGGTTGGAAAGTTTTCCACCACCAATTAACCCAAAAGTCCATCGGCTATTAACCTTTGAATCCTACTTAAGTTAATATGACCTAGCCTTAGATGCCAAAGATATGTTTGGTTCATATCTGAACGTTGCTTTCTCTTATTTGAATTAGAAGATGTGTTATTAATTTTCATTTATTGCATCATGGGAGTTATTGGATTTAGAGTATAAATTGGCAACCAATGTACAAGAACAGATAACTTCCTTTTTTTCTTGATAATAACTTTGTCATCAAAAGAGACAGTATATCCATCCTTAAATAGTTTAGAAACTGAAATCAAGTTCTTTCTAAAACTTGGTACATTAAGAAAATTTCTCAAAATCAATATTTTATTCTTATCAAAAGATAAATAAACATCTCCCACTACAACAGCCGCCACTTTCGTAGCATTGCCCATGTAGATGGTGATTCCCCCTTCATGTAGTCGTCGAGTTTCCTAGAACCCCTGCAATGAATTGCAGACATGATCAGTAGCTCCTGTATCTACACACCAGGTACTGGTAGATAACACCACTAAATATGTTTTAACAACTAATGAATAGGATACACATTTATTGTTCTTAATTTTGCGAGGACAGTCTACTTTTGTTTCCAATTAATATAATTGGGACTTGTAAGTGTATTCTCTAATATAACAGCTATGGGATTGATAAACATTTGAAATCCTAAGAATCACAAAATATTTGGTCAATACCTTAAAATAATATTGATTCCTCAATATCATTTAAATTCACCAACACCTCAAAATACCATGAATTTTGTATGTCACGTTAGTGTAGACGTATACAAACTCAAACATTTGTAACAGAAGATTTTACCCATTAATTTTATTATCTTGTCAACCTAACTTTATGACAAATATAATTAATAGTTGGTCTGTCTTCGATCAAACATTTGGTCAAAACCTTAGAATTTAAAATAATATTGATTCCTCAAACAATATTATTTAAATTCACTAACACCTCAAAACACCATGAATTTTTTATGCCACGATAGTGTGGACGTATACAAATTCAAACATTTGTAAGAGGAGGTTTTACCCATTAATTATCTTATCAAGCTATCTTTATGAAAAATAAAATTACCTCAAACACCGTTAATTTTGTATGCCACGATAGTGTGGACATATGCAAATTCAAACATTTGTAAGAGGGGGGTTTACCCATTAATTTTATTATCTTGTTAACCTAGCTTTCTGACAAATTAATAGTTGGTTTTTCTTTGATCACACAAATAATAGTAGTAACTCCGATGGGGAAGATACTATTAAATGTGCCTAAGTGTATACCATTACTTGATACTTAGTCCATTAAATAGGATTGTGCCCCTTCAGATGGAGAAGATCACACTCTCCTAAATAATTTCCTATAATCATCCATTAAGGAAGTTTGATTTAGTGATCCGCAAACAAACTCATCCGATGTGGAGGAAGGCACTCAGAGCCAACGCGCAAGTTTGAATGCATCACTTACAAACCAGTAATGGAGACCATGGAATTTAAATAATTCCTCTCCCACTTAGTTATTTTGAAATGAGGAATTTTAACACACACACAAGCACATAAACACAGCACACACATCACAGAATAAAAGCAATAAATATGAAAACTAATTTCCCAACTATTATGGCATCATCCAATGTTGTCCTCCGTATGCCACCAACCCTAGCCGCCGCCAAAGGGTTTACGTCATCGCGTCCATCATGCTTTCGTTTTCCGCTACGCCTCCAGCGCTCAAATAGCACCACGCCTTACAAGGATATGATTTGCGACAAAAATAAAATTTTTACATTTATCGATCCTATATTCCACGAAGGAATGTACATGTAATCTAGATTGAATAGAATGTAAAATCCTAAAACTAATACAGCTCATGCTGTTTTAATAATTACAATCATGCACACATATAAAATGTCCTCGACATGTCCGAGGGTCCAATCACACACAATCACAATAGTCCATAATAGTTAGAGTCTGCAATCACAGAGTTAATCTATTTGCACATTCTACTATTATCCTGCCTAAATTTATGTATGAAAAGTGCAAAATTAACTTAAAACCAAACACCCAGTGGCAAAAACCTAGCTCTGATACCAATTGTTGGTTGTTACACCTAGATTCCATTCTATTCCCCTGTACAAAAATTTGTACAAGCACATAACTCAGCCTAGCTACCAATGTACTCTACTAAAGTTAAACTTGGATTATAAACGATGCTTAACATTATTAACCCATGTTGCTCTTCAGAAGTTAAACTTGGATTGGAAATGATACTTAACATTTTTACTCCAAGTTTAACCAATGTGATCTTCCTAAGTTAAACCATATTACAAAAGATGATTAAACATATATTTCAAAGATTGGCTTCCAAGTTAAACATGCGAGGCACTAGGCCTTCTTGGGTATGGGATCATCCACCACTTCCTAGACAAAGTCTTTAAAAGAAATTCGATGTTCAAACTTCTTACAGTAACCCTAGGCTTAACTATAGACCATAATAGAAACACAAGATCGAAACGTAAAATTGAAAAACAAAATCGATAGCACATAATCGATACATAAAATCGCTAGCCTCCTGTGTTGGTGTTTCAGAATCCATGCAAAGAAAACAAACTAATTAATTCGAAGCGAAAACCATTAATTAGTTATAACTTTTTTTGTAGCTAAAGACCTCTTGATCTTCTGTTGTATTCCTCTCCTTCTCTTGGACGTCATGTGGGCAACGATCTATCAAGATGAAATCTGTTGGAGTGTATACTGAAAGCCTAAGCTTTGTAAACATTCATTATGAATAAAGAATCACATTTGGTCAAATTGTCTACATTTAGTTGTAGTTGTTCAATTAATTTATACTGTAGATAACATAGTATGTGGTGCCACATGCAGAAGATGATGTTATCAGTACCTTATAAATTATAAACAGTAGCTCACTACCAAAATGAAAAGGAACAAACCATTAGAAGGTCGTAGTGTAATTAGGTATCAGTTTATCTTGACTGTATAATTACACTAGTACCCTTAGAGTGTATTGAGTAGGACCATTTGAGGTCGTTCTTTTATACTGATTTTATAAAGAAACAAAGACCTCGGTTATTATGGAAGTGTGTGCACTTAATCCTGATATAATAACAAGCACATATATTTGATATTTATTTCTTTAATTTATCAATGGATGAGATTTAGTTCGATGAATCAATAAGCCCGATAAGTTGGGAAATGGTATCACTTATAGTGTGTGTTGTTGATTATAGAAGGAAACTGTGTCCTAGAGATACTAGGTTGATAATGTCCCCAAGAGGAGCTCATAAGGATTGTCATGTTAAACCCTGCAGGTGGACTTAGTCCGACATGACGATAAGGTTGAGTGGTACTACTCTTGTACTAAGATATTAATTAAATGAGTTGTCAGTAACTCACTTAATTAGTGGACATTCGATATCTTAAACACAGGGAGACTAACACACTCATAATAAGAAGGAGCCCAAAAATGTAATTTGGAATTGGTGCGGTAGTTCAATAATAGTTCTCTAGTGGAATGAATTATTATTGATAAAATTAAGTTGTGTGTTCGGGGCGAACACGGGATGCTTAATTTTATCGGGAGACCAAAACCAATTCCTCCTCTCGGTCCCTATCGTAGCCTCTTATTTATAGAGTACTATACTCACCTATACCCACCTTCTATACTCACCAATAGGGGGCCGGCCAAGCTAGCTTGGGAACCAAGCTAGGGCCGGCCTAGGTATAAGATTGGGTGGCCGGCCCTAGCTTGAACCCAAGCTAGTGGGGGCCGGCCAAATTAAATTAAAAAAGGAATTTATTTTAATTTTTATTATGTGGAAAAATAATTTATTAAAGAGAATTAAAATTAAAATATCTCTCTTGTAAAAGATCTATAAAAGATTAAAGAAAGAGATTAGATCTCTTTTCTTATTTGTAGATTGGTGAGATATTTTATTTTCTCTTTAAAATTATCCACATGTTGATAAAATTAAAATTATAGAAATTTCTTTTTATCAACCATGAAGAGATTTTTAAAGAGAAATTTTAATTTTTAAAAATTTCCGGAAACAAATTAGGAAGTTTTAATTGTTGATTAAAACTTGTCTAATTTACCTCTTTTGATGTGGCCGGCCATTAGAGATTAATTGGGGAAATTTTATTTTATTTTTCTCAATTAAATCATGTCAAGGGAATTAAGGAAATTTTATTGTAATTAAATTTCCTAATTTGCCTAGGCCAAGGAATACAAAAGAAGGGGTGAGGGTGCCTTCATGAGATACAACCTCTATTATTTTCTCTCCCTCTTTTATTCCTTGAAGGGCCGGCCATCCTCTTTCTCTCTTCCTCTTTGTGGTGGCCGAAACTCTCAAAGGCTTGGAGCTCTTGTGGCGGCTGGATACTACTTAGAGAAGAAGAAGAAGAAGAAGAAGAGAAAGCTAGCATCTCTTGGAGCTTGGTTGGTGTTTTGTTCTTCATCCTTGGTAAAGCTTTTTGTGGCCGAACCTAGCTAGGAGGAGAAGAAGGTGGTTGGTGGTTTCTCATCTCGGAAGATCGTTGCCCACACAATGTCCGAGGTTAGAAGAGGAATACGGTAGAAGATCAAGAGGTCTTTCTAAAAGGTATAACTAGTAGTTTTTCCTTTTCCGCATCATACTAGTTATTTATGGAATTAATACCAAATACAAGAGGCTTACGATTCTAGAATTTAGAATATGTTTTTTGATGTTGTGTTCTTTTGTTTTATTTTTCCTTGTGATTTGATTGTTCTTTTCGGTTAACCTAAAGTTATTTTAGGAAATTAAATATTAGCTTTCTATAAAAGGTTTTGTCTAGTCGGTGGTGGTTGCTCCCATATCCAAGAAGGCCATGTGCCTCGCCACGTCAGTACTGGGAACCAATTATGGAAATTAATATTTAATGGAATTAATAACTTAAGGTGATTTGGGTCGAACGTGTTAAGTTCCGCAGGAGATCCAAGCCTAAACCTAAAAGAACAAATAGATTAAGTTTTGGATCAAACGTGTTAAGTTCCGCAGGCAATCCAAAATTTAATTTAAAAGAACACATGGTAGCTAGGAAAGGGTTCAGACCTTTGTACAAAATTTTTGTACAGTGGAACCTCTAGGTTTTCCGAGTAGCAACCAACAAAATCCACCCGAACCACTTCTTCTCCTTCAAGACACTCGAGCCACCAAGGGATGCAAAAATAGGAAATTTCCTTCTTCTTCTTCTCCTCCAAGCAACCGGCCACCAAGTGCTACTCCTCTTCTTCTTCCTCCTCTCCAAGCAACCGACCACAATGATTTTCCAATCCTTGATACTGCCAGCCATAAGGAAGCAAAAGAGGAGACAAGGAGAAAGGTGCCGCCGCCCCTTATGGAAAAGAAAACAAAGAAAGAAGAAGAACGGAGAGGTTCGGCCACAAGAAGAGAGGAGAAGAGGCCAGGGTTAGGTTGTGTATCTCATGAGGCAACCTCTCCTTCTCTTTTATAATCCTTGGTTATGACAAAAAAGGAAAGTTTCAAACATAATTAAAACTTCCTTATTCGTGACCTCCCATTAAAAAAGAAATTTTAACAACAATTAAAATCATCTCTTTTCTAAATTTCCTATTGTACATAGCAATAAAGGAAAGTTTTAAAATTAATCTCTCTCTTTTAAAACATGTAGACAACTACAAAAAGGAAAGATTAATTAAAACTTCTCTTTTTAAATCATGATTACAAAAAAGAAAGTTTTATCAAAAATTAAAATCTCTCTTTTAAACATTATAGATAACTACAAATAAGGAAAGTTTTAACAAAATTAAAATCCCTCTTTAATATTTTGTAGATTGCCATAAAAGGAAATATTTTAAAATTTTAAAACTCTCTTTTAAAACCATGAGAATGACTATAAAAGGGAATTTTAAAATTAAAATTTCTCTTTTAAATCCCTTCATGAATGGCTACAAAAGGAAAGATTTTAACAAAATAAAATATCCCTTTAATCCTAGTGGTATGGCCGGCCCCATGCTTGGACACCAAGCATGGTTTTGGCCGGCCACCTCTTGGGCTCCAAGTTGATGCTTGGCCGACCACCTTGCTCCAAGCAAGGATGTGTCCGGCCCATTACTTGGGTAAGAAGTGGACTAGGTGGATACAAGGCTTTATAGAGGCTACAATAGGGACCAAGAGGAGGAATTAGATTTGGTCTTCCGATGAGTTTGAGCTTCCTGTGTTCGCCCCGAACTCCCAACTCAAGTTCATCAATAATAACTAATACCACTAAAAATTATTATTGAACTACAGTACCAATCCCATATTACATTATGGGCTCCTTCTTATTATGAGTGTGTTAATCTCCCTATGTTAAAGATATCGAATGTTCATTAATCAAATGAGTTACTGTCACTCACTTAATTAACAATTAGCTCCAAGAGTAGTACCACTCAACTTCATTGTCATGTCGGACGAGGTCCACCTACAGGGTTTACATGATAATCCTTATGAGCTACTCAAGGGGACATCATCAATCTAGATTACTAGGACACAATTTCCTTCTATAATCAATAACACACCATATAAATAATATTATTTCCCAACTTATCGGGCCTATTGATCCAACTGAATAAATCTCACCCATTGATAAATTAAAGAAATAAATACTAAGTATATGTGCTTGTTATTATATCGGGATTAAGAGCACACACTTCCATAATAACAGAGGTCTTGTTATTTTATGCAGTCAGTATAAAAGAACAACATCAAATGGTCCTGCTCAATACACTCATAGTGTATTAGTGTATTTTTATAGTCAAGATAAACTAATATCAAATTACTCTACAACTATTCTAATGGTTTGTCCCAATCCATTTTGGTTGTGAGCTACTATTTATAATTTATAAGGAACTGATAACATGATCTTCTGTGTGACACCATACACCATGTTATCTACAATATAAATTAAATGGACAACTACATTTAATCATAAAAGCAAATATTTAATCAATGTGATTCTTATTTCAAAATATAAATGTTTATACAAAAAGCTAGGCTTTTAGTATACATCCTAACAACTGCACAATGGGGGATAAAAATCTTGCAGAAATGGGTGCAGAGAAATCTCTTAAAGACCTGCTTGACATGTTAGTGCTCATGGTATCTAAAAAAAATTATAAGGGAAAATTAAGAATGCAGAATTAAAGACAAGAAATAAAATGCATAATGAAAACAAGAAAGAAAATGCAAAAAGAAAAAGAAAATGTTTAGAATAACTCATTTGTTAATCAACTAATGTTAATCGAAAACAGTCCCTAGTAATGACGTCAAAAACTTGTTACGTCATCGTAAGTATACGGTTACATCGTCAATAATATAAAAGATTATCGTATCCACAGAGACAGTTGATTAAGCACTAGTTAACTTCGCACGATGAATTATCTAGACAAACGTAGAAAAAAAAGAGAGTAAGAGAAAGAGAGGAGAGGGGTTGAGCTAATAGGATGGAGGATGATAGATTCTAGGATTTCAGTTTCCTTGTAATGCTAGGCAATGTTACATAGATTGCTTAGTTTCTATTTTCTATGTTCATGCTCTTGTAGGAAGTTAGATTCATTATCGACTCTCCCCTAGAGTGGATAAGTCGGCATGATCTCCTACTCCTTGTCCTATGCTACTAAATGGAAGTTACTCCTATGAAGTCCGTTTAATAGGGCATCCCTGTCACGACGCCCCGTGGTCATACAACGCAGAAACACACTAACACTTAATAACATAGAAATAGAAATAGAAATAGAGATTATGTCCGATCCCCTACTTCCTTGTGGAGATTTGTTTCTCCTTTCAAGGTGATACCCTAAATGTCCCTTTAATGGGGCAGCCCAGTCACTACGCCCTACGGCAATACAATCTAGGGTATCCCCCCTACGGGATTAACAAGACTACACAACCATTTGATGAAATATGCAAAAGATATATATAAGCATTCACACATACACACATCATCAACCATGAACAAGGCATCAACAAGTTATTGAATAGAATCATGGAAAATCTACATAGTTTTACATCATCCATCACATCACATATACACCCTAGTCCTAGATCTAGAGATCTACTCCATTGCTAAGGAAAAACAAACCCAAAACATAAAATAAAGCATACTTACTGTAAAGGATCGACGGCTGGCTAGAAGGGGGGTTGGATAGCTAGGTCACCCCCAAATTGCGTTTCTTCTCTTACAAGTTAGTGCGCAAGTGGAAATACAACTAACTAATGAAAACAATAAAGAAAGAATACCAAATCGCTAACAAGCTCGATGTAACGTGGTTCAAAGATTATTTGCTCCTACTCCACGACGTGTCCTTGAGGTGGACGACCCCTTGATCCTTCGATGGATCAATCCCTGGCAATCTCCGGTTAGAGCTTTCTCCTTCTCGGTGGAGTACAACCTTTCACAAAGCTCTCTTCCTCTTACAAGATGAAGACTTAGATTAGGAGGAAGAGAATGACTTGGAACCTTTGGACAATTGCTTAGGAGTTATTCAACAAGCATGAGTAACCTCTTTCAAGCCCCAAAGCTTCCTATAAATAAGAGGAGAGAGTTGATCATCATATCAACTCATCTTGGCACCAGTCGATTGGAAAAGCCATCAATCGATTGGTGCTACCGTTGGAGGTAGCCAACGGCTACTTTGCAGCACCAATGGTCATTTACCAGTCGACTGCTAAAACTAGCAGTCGATTAGTAGCTGTTTGCTGAGCGAATAGAATGTTTTTGTTCGCAGCCAGTCGACTGCTAAAATATGCAGTCAACTGGTGCAGTCGACTGCTAAAACATGCAGTCGACTGCTAAAACATGCAGTCGACTGGTGCAATTGACTGCTAAAAGTTGCAACCGACTAGACTGCACCTTGTTACACACTCACACTCATCCTCTCCGGAGTCACCCTTGAAGTCCTCTTCCTCGGCCTTCGTCTCTCAGATGTACCCGAGCCCGCGGCTCCGTTGCCTTGAAGTTCGCTTCCCTCGGCTCCACTCCGTTGCTCCTCATCCAACGATCCCTCGGATGTCTTCCGTACCATCCTTCACCGACTCAAGGAGCTGAGCCCTAGGACGAGCTTCCCAAGCTTAGCTGCACAAAGCTTCTCATGTGTGTTTCACCAAGTCTTGCAAGACTCAAGCACACATATCAAAGACATATAAAAGTCTAACTTAAACTCTTTGACACACATAACAAAACCATGATCAGACTGATTATGCATAGGTTGATTGCACCAACAATCTCCCCCTTTTTGATGTGTGGCAATATGTTTAAGTTAGGCATAAATAGCAACATGAAAATTAAAAACAATATGTAAACATGAAGAATAATACCCAAGCTCCCCCTTAACATATGCTCTCAACCTTAATTTTCAAGTTTTGCACATAGTTAGGTTTCTCACTTAAACCTTCCCATTTCTCCCCCTTTGACACCATCAAAAATCGTACCAAACAAGTACATATACCAAGATATCAAGATGGACATAAAAATACCCAAAACCAACTATTGACAGTGCTAGAAAATAGGTACCAGTCGACTGCCATCTGTTGCAGTCGACTGGCACATTACCAATCTGAATTTCAACCTTCTGAAGCCAACTTCATAAATGCATAAAAAATTATAGAAATTTTGAAAAATTATGAAATTTTGAACACATATTTCTTATAATGTTATTTAACAAGGAAAAATACATTTCCATGAATATTCATCATATTTTTGAAGTTTTGATAAAAACTCAAATACCTTGAAAAATCACTCAAGTTTGTATCAATTTGAACCTTAGTTTTACAATCATATGTTTCAACATAACTATAATACAGTAAATAAAACATAGAATTATTTTCAAAATATTTTAAAATATCCAACTATGATCTATGGGCAAGATTTTCAATAATTAAACATTTGCTTTCCCCATAGTTGGCCTATGATCACTAAAAATTGATACCTTTCATAACTTATCAAAATGCCATAAGCATATGTGAATTATTTGTATCATCCTAATATCTCACATTTATGGTTAGAAAATAATGCAAATCATTGTGAGATAAAGGTAACCTCTACTTAGCCCTTTTGATCATGAATTTCTATCAAGGCTAAGTGCTCCCCCTTAAGGTCTCAAGTCAACCATTTTTCAAGGATTTGAATTATGATTTCCATGGTTAACTTGACCTAAACTCCTCTAACCCTTGAGGATTGATTTTGGCACCCAATAGAAATTCTTTCTAATTGGGTTAATCAAATATTCTTTGGGGATCCATCTTCTATCTATGGTCTTTGTTTTTGATTGTCCCCTAGCAAGTAGACAATGGTAGGTCTTTTCATTATTGGGTTTATTGTATCCTAACCCATTTTTCTTAAACTTGCCCTTTGGCTCACAATTATCATGTTTAGGGTTTTGGATCCAATTTCAAATTTCCTAAGGGCATTTGTAAGGTATTCTACCTTTTCCATTAAGGCCTTATTTTCTTCTTCTAAACATGAATCATTGTCCTTAGAACACATGGATTCTAATTTTTCCTTAAGCATGAAAATATCATTTTTCATAGATTTGTTCTTTCTTTTTGCCTTAAACAAATCATCATTTGTACTTGTAATAATTTTAATTAAAACATGGGGAGGAAGATTATGTACCTCACTTACCGAAAAGTCCGAATCCAAAGTTTGACCTCCCCCTTCACTTGAGCTCCCTTCTTCATCTTAACTTGAACTCCTTCCTTCTTCTCTTTCAGATAAGGTGGAGGCAACATCATCAATTCCCATTAGAGCAAAATGGGACACATGATGCTCTTCTTCCTCCGATGACGATGGATCATCCCATGTTGCTTTTAGATTGTGAGCCTTCTTCCCCTTTTCTTTTGTCTTCTTCTCCTCCTTCTTTTTTCCTTCCTTCTTCTTCAAGAGAGGGCAATCATCTCTTATGTGTCCTTCTCTTTGGCAATTGTCGCAAATGATCTTCCTTGTCCTACTTTTGCTTCTTGAATTTTTCCAAGCATGGGATTTGTTAGTAGAAAAGGATTTAAATGCTTTTCTCATCTTCCTTACCATATATGCCTCTTGATCGCTATCCATTGAGGCACTTGACTCCTCGGAATCGGAAGATGATTGAGATGGAGCTTTCTTCTTCTTCCCCTTTCCCTTGTTTGCCACAAGGGCTACTCCTTTTGATCTTTCTCCATCAAGCCCTTCAACTCATGTCTCATGAAGCTCCATAGTTGAAAAGAATTCATCTAGACAGCTCTTCTCTAGGTCCTTTGAAATGTAGAATGAGTCTACAATGGAGCTCCATGTCGAGGTTCTTGGGAAAGCATTGATGCCTTTCATTATGATGTCTTGGTTTGTAAGTGTCTCACCTACACTTGTTAGTCCATTTAAGATTTCCTTAATTCTAGAATGTATAATTGATACCTTTTCTCCTTTTTCAAGCTTAATATTGGTGAGTTGAGTTCGAAGGAGGTCTCTTCTTGCCAATTTCGCTTCCGATGTCCCTTCATGAAGCTCCACTAGCTTTTCCCATAACTCCTTGGCACTTGAGTAGGTTCCAACCCTTGTTACTTCTTGTTGGGGAAGGACATTTAGTAGATGATGTATGGCTTTAGAATTCGCTAAATGTTCACCCCTTTGCTTCTTGCTCCACCTTGTTTTCTCAAGTATCTTATTGCCTTGATCCCTAGGCACTTCGAAACCATTTTCCATGATTAGAATTATGTCAAAATTGGTTTCAAAAAATACCTCCATTCTCTTCTTCCACCAAGAGAAGTCTCCTTCGAATTTGGGTGGATGAATGTTGGAGCCGGCCATTTTAATGAAGTGCTCTTCTTGGCGATTAGTCCATTGAAGAGCGTCCTTTCTCTGATACCACTTGTAAAGGATCGATGGCTTGCTAAAAGGGGGGTTGGATAGCTAGGTCAACCCCAAATCGCATTTCTTCTCCTACAAGTTAGTGTACAAGTAGAAATACAACTAACTAATGAAAAAAATAAAGAAAGAATACCAAATCGCTAACAAGATCGATGCAACGTGGTTCGAAGATTGCTTGCTCCTACTCCACAACGTATCCTTGAGGTGGACAAACCCTTAATCCTTTGGTGGATCAATCCCCAGCAATCTCCGGCTAGAGCTTTCTCCTTCTAGATGGAGTACAACCTCTCACAAAGCTCTCTTCCTCTTATAAGTCGAAGACTTAGATTAGGAGGAAGAGAATGGCTTGGAAGCTTTGGACAATTGCTTAGGAGTTATTCAACAAGCATGAGTAACCTCCTTCAAGCCTCAAAGCTTCCTACAAATAAGAGGAGAGAGTTGATCATCATATCAACTCATCTCGGCACCAGTCGACTGGCAAAACCATCAGTCGACTGGTGATAACGTTGGAGGTAGCCAATGACTACTTTGCAGCACCAACGGTCTGCTAGCGGTCATTTACCAGTCAACTGCTAAAACTAGCAGTCGATTAGTAGCTGTTTGCTGAGCGAACAGAATGTTTCTATTCGTAGCCAGTCAACTACTAAAACATGCAGTCGACTGGTGCAGTCGAATGCTAAAACATGCAGTCGATTGGTGCAATTGACTGCTAAAAGTTGCAACCGACTGGACTGCACCTTTTAACACACTCACACTCATCCTCTCCGATGTCGCCCTTGAAGTCCTCTTCCTTGGCCTTCGTCCCTTAGATGTACTCGAGCCCGCGGCTCTTCTTCATGTCATCCTTCATGTTGCCTTGAAGTTCGCTTCCCTCGGCTCCACTCCGTTGCTCCTCGTCTGACAGTCCCTTGGATGTCTTCCATACCATCCTTCACCGACTTAAGGATCTGAGCCCTAGGATGAGCTTCCCAAGCTTTGCTGCACCAAGCTTCTCATGTGTGTTTCACCAAGTCCTGCAAGACTCAAGCACATATATCAAAGACATATGAAAGCCTAACTTAAACTCTTTGACACACACATCAAAACCATGATCATACCGATCAAGCATAGGTCGATTGTACCAACACTTACAACCCTAGAATCGAGAAGAAGGGGAAGAAGAGATGCTTGGCGATGATTCCGATGTCTCAGGGATACCTCCTTGCTCCGGAGATGGACGGATCGTGAAGGAATAGAGGAGAATGAAGCTCTATGGTTTCCTCCTAAGGGGAGAACCCTTCCCCAAGGAGAGGGACGAAGTCCCAAACCCAAGATGTTTGAAAAGGGGAGAAAATCTACTTTTATAGAGTAGGGCGTGGCCTCCACAAGGCCTATGACACGACCGTGTGGCCTTCACATGGCTGTGTGCATCTTCTTCTCGTCTAAGGTGACATGATCGTGTAGATTCACACGGTCGTGTGTTGCTTCAACACTGGATGGCTTACACGGTCGTGTAGCTCACACGGTCATGTGCTTCTTTTGCTTTATCAAGGTTACACGGCCATGTAGATTCACACGGTCGTGGCCTTCTTCTCCTTTGCCATAGTCACACAATCGTGAGCTTCTCTGCTACTGGAAACTTAGCACAGTCGTGCCATTTGGCATGGCCTTGCCTTGCTCTGCCTCTGGACTGTTGACACAGTCATGTGGGTCACACGGCCTTGGTCCTCCTTGCCTCTGGAACATTGGCACGGCCATGCCATTTGGCACGACCAAAGCATGATAATGGCAACACGACCGTGTGGCATAGACGACCCAAACTAGATTTCATCCGGAGTTGCTCCTGTGTGTAATTTTGCTCCATTTTTTTCTCCAAATTGCATCCTAACAATAAAAATAAGCAAAGAGCAAATCTCCAAATAGAATATAATGGAAGTATGACATTCTAATGAAATAGGGTGCAATAAACATAGATTATGCTCATGAAATACAAGTAGATATGCGTCAAAGTTTGCAAAAAAGTGTATATAATCTATACACATCAATCACCTCACAGATTCCATAGGCAACAACTTTGAATTCTGCTTCAGTACTTCTTTTGGCTTCCACATTTTGTTTTTTTTTTACTTCGCCATGTAACTAGGTTCCCACCAATAAATGAACACTAGCCTGATATTGATCTCCTGTTTGTAACACTCCTTGCCCAGTCTGCATTTGTGTATACTTTGACTTGAAGATATCTATGTTTCTTGAATAATAAACCTCTTTCTGGAGTTCCTTTCAATATCTCAATATCCTATAGACAACATCAAAATGTTCTTTTCTTGTTGAGTGTATGAATTGACTTACCATGCTAACTGCGAAAGTGATATCAAGCCATGTATCGGACAAGTAAATCAATTTTCCTATGAGTATTTGATATAGTTCCCAGTCCTTCACTTCTTCAGCCTTAGCATCTTGTAACTTCAAGTTAGGCTCAATCAGAGTCTCAACCATTTAACACCAAGCAAACCTATTTCTCCAAGAAGATCAAGAATATATTTTCTTTGATTAAGAAATATACCTTCTTTGGAACTTGCAAATTCCATTCCAAGGAAATACTTGAGGATTCCAAGATCCTTAATTTGAAACTCTTTTATGAGTCTCTTTTTTAGAGATGCTAATTCTATTTCATCATCGCCAGTTAAGATAATGACATCAACATGAATAATCAAAATATCAACTTTACCCTTTTTTGAATGTTCATAAAATATTGTGTAATTTGCTTGGCTCTGCAAGAAGCCATAACTGATAACAGCCTTTACAAAGCATTCAAACCACACTCTTGGTGAATGTTTGAGTCCATATATTGTCTTGGTTAATTTGCATACTTTTTCACTACCAAGTCTCTTCTCAAATCCTAACAGTAGGCTCATGTACACCTCCGCTTCTAGATCACCATTGAGAAATATGTTTTCAATGTCAAGTTGATGTAGAGACCAATCTGAATTTACTATAAGAGATAATAGGACTCTAATAGAGTTTGTCTTAGCAACTAGAGTAAAAGTCTCTTGATAGTTAATCCCATAAGTCTGAGTAAAGTCTTTAGCCACTAGTCTAGTCTTATATCTTTCAATGCTTCCATCAATTTTATATTTTATCGTAAACATCCAACTAGTTTGTTGCCTTTGGTTATATCAACTATCTCCCCAGTGTCACTTCTCGTTAACGCATTTATCTCTTCTATGGATGCTAAGTTCCAACTTGAATCATCCTAAGCTTCCTATATATGTTCCTTGGAACAAACAAGTGTGAAATCCTAGAAGTTAAAGCTTTATGGTTTTTTTTATAGTCTTTGATAGGAAAGATAATGTACAATAGGATGATTAGTGCAATTTTGGATACCTTTTTTAATTTCTATAGGAACATCTGGATCAGGAATACTAGGTGAATAATTAGAAACAATGGGAGGAATCAAAACTAGACATGAGATAGGGTTACCTGAAATTTTGGTTCTAGAGCTCGAATTTTCATACTGGTGTTGTGCAAGCTTGATATTCAAGTCTTTATTTCTCAAATGAAATCTCTTCCTAGTATAAACCTAAAGCTCATAACTCAGA
Organism: Zingiber officinale; assembly: GCF_018446385.1. Lineage (NCBI taxonomy): Eukaryota > Viridiplantae > Streptophyta > Magnoliopsida > Zingiberales > Zingiberaceae > Zingiber > Zingiber officinale. Next base: position 83,063,526 of record NC_056002.1, read on the forward strand.
TAACAGTGATTAGTTTGTAGTATTTTTCCCCCTGATCGTTAGTTTCTGATACTAGGCACTAGAAGTAAGTGACTATTTTCAATATTGTCTGGAAAAATGATATTGGAAAGTTGGGTAGAAATGTCCCCAAATTGTCTTTTACTTCACTTGTCACCCCTTAAGAGAATTTTTGGTAAAATAGGATTTTGTTCCTAAAAATGACATATCCATGTTAACATAAAAATTTTTTATTTGAGGATTGAAACACTTATGCCCCTTTTTATTAGACGAATAATTCAAGAATACACATTTTATAGCACATAGTTCTAGTTTAAAACGAAATTGACATAGAACATGAACATAGATAGTACTTCCAAAAACTTTGATAGATAAATTAGAAAATAATCTTATTTCAGGAAAAAAATTAAGATAATCAAGAGGTGTTTTGTATTCCAACACTTTAGTAGACATCCTGTTTATCAAATAAGAAACTATTAAAATTACTTCACCTCATAAATACTTAGGAATATGCATATAAAGCATTATGACATGTGCTACTTCAAGTAAATATTTATTTTTTCATTCTACAATATTATTTTATTGAGGGGTATCCTGACAAGTAGATTGATGAAAAATGACTTTTTCATTTAAAAAATAACCCAAATGCTCATTAAAATATTTTGATCCATTGTCAGAATGTAAAATATAAATTTTAGTTTAAAATTGATTTTCAATCAGAGTATAAAAATTTTTGAACAAATTTCTCACTTAAATTTTTTATTCATTAGATAAATCCAACATAAATGTGTATGGTCATCAATAAATGTTATAAATCATTTTTTCTAGAAAAAGTAGTAATTTTAGATAAGCCCCAAACATCACTATGAATCAAATAAAAAAATTTGGAGGCTTGATAAATCTTTGTCAAATAAGTTGAACAATGAAATTTTGTAAAAAATTTCACAATGTAAAGAAGAACAATCAATGCCTTTAAACAATTCTAGAAATAAGTTTTTAAGATAAAGAAAACTAGGATGCCTTAGTCTATAGTGCCATAGTATTATTTTTCTCAAACTGAATTTGAACTGATACTGTTAAAGCTTTAGCTTTTTTATTACTAATAGATATTTCATCCAAGTAGTAAAGACCTTCAATCATCCTAGTATACTCAATTATCATCCCCGAGTTTTGGCCTTGAATTTCACAATGTGATTCAAGAAATATAATATGACAATTAAAATCTTTAGATAGTTTACTAATAAACAAAAGGTTGCAGGCTAATTTAGGAACATGAAGAACAGAATTGAGATTAATTTTCTCGATTAGTTTAATAAGTCCTTTTCCTGCAATAAGTGAACACTATCGTCGACAATTCTAATTTTCTCATTTCTAGAAAAAGAAAAATAAGTATTAAATAAGTGAGAGCAACTAGACATGTGATTTGAGGCTCTAAGGTAGATCCGCTATCTTAGCGGCCCCCCTAGTTCCGGCCCCACGGATATGGAGGGAGGTTCATGCAGGTACACAGGCCATAGGCGCATGGCGGGGTAAACCCCAGGTCGTCAGTTCCTGAGAATCGACCCCTGACCATTACGCTAGAGATACCATGCACCCACCGTCTGTGCTACACCCTGGGGGCCATGTGATTTGAGGCTCTAGAATTTATGATTCATGGAGAGGAATTTAAATAAGAAAGAGCTTTAGGATTGCTACCTGTTTGTGCCAAAGAAACACTAGGAATATAAGATTAGAAGTTGGATTTTATCAGCTTCAAGAATTGATCAATCTACTCTTTATTTAAGGGACCTAAGTCAACTTCATTAAAAGTAGGAATTCCATGATTCTTCTCTCCTTAACAAATTTCCCCTTACTTTAAAGTCAATTCAAAAACCTAAGATTTGTTACCTAGGTCAAAATGCATCTGACTAACATTATCCCACAACTCTTTTACAGCAGGATAACACATGTAATTAGTACTTATATCCTCTTCCATGGAGTTGACTAGCCATGTCATAACCATGAAATTTTCAGCATCCATGTGGCATGCAATGGATCATTAACAGCAAAAGTCTTATTGTCACATGTGATATAACCAAATTTTCCTTGCCCATGGATATAAATTCAGATAGATTACGACCATCGGAGGAAGTTGCCACCATTCATACAGATGGTGGTAATTTAGACTGAATGAGAGTTTGAATGGTGTTGTAGGTCTCAGAGGATTTTACTGTGATAGTGGCAAGGATTGTAGTGGTTTTGGATATGATTTCTGACAGGGCTACTATAATTTTATTACTGCTATATTTTTCTTCTTCTTGCTCTAATACCAAGACAGAAAATATGAGGAAAATAATTATTTCCATTTAACTATAATAGGTACAAGACTATCCTTTTATAGATAGAATTTACAATAGAAAAAGATACTAATGAAAATGAAACTAAATAAAGCTAATATTTAACGGACTATGCTTTCCTATTTTTTTCTGATTTGTATATCCTTTATAATATATATTTACATAAAAATGATCCGAATATTTATAAAATTATGATTAAATTAAGGTCTTTAATGACAAAATTTTCAATAAATACATACGTAGCTTGAGAATAGGAGAATCCATGGACTTCAAATATGTGATAGGAATGATGTCTCTTTAATACATCCACAATATATATTCCATTGCTTGTGCTTACTTCAAATTTAGTGATAGAACATAGATAAATAGCATAGCGAAGGACCCAATTGTAGTACTAGAAGAGAGGAGTACTGCCACAAATTGTGTCATTCTTGCGGACAATTTCTCCCCAACTTGTCTACATATTTCTCCTAATTTACTCAATCATGCTGCAAATAGGTGATTCACATGTGGGTTTTTAGGATTGCTTTCATGAAATAGTATCCATTTACGGCTTGGAAAGAAAGCATTTGCTCATTTCTTCTTTTCTACTCTGCATACCTAGTGATATCTCTCTTCATGGTACAACCTCATGTTTTCTATACACGTTGTAAATAAATTCAATGCATGCTATTGTTGTGTTCCATGGCAACTTGGTTGCTTCTCTCTCTACAATCAACAAGAAAATAACCAGTGTCAATTAGGTACTATCTCTTTTACTGCATAAAGTATACCAGAATTATGATCACTTATAATTGTGAACACTAATAATTCTATATAATCAAGATATCAAATACTAAAGCACCAAGAAGACATTCTAGACATGTGATCGCTAATATAAAATCAGCCGTATGATCAACTTCAACATGGTCAGTATTATGTTGTACTAGTGTTAATGATCTTTAATATGAGAAATACAATAAAACCTAGAAAATATTAGCATCTCATTGATCTCGTCTGGAATCTAAGTCAGACGGAGGTTGTTAGGATGTATACTAAAAGCTAACTTTTTGTATGAACATTTATTTTAAAATAAGAATCACATTGGTCAAATGTCTGTGTTTATATAATAAATACAGTTGCCCATTTAATTTATATTGTAGATAACATGGTGTGTGGTGTCACATAGAAGATCATGTTATCAGTTCCTTATAAATCATAAATAGTAGCTCACAACTAAGATGGAATGAGACAAACCATTGGACGGAGGTCGGCTATGCTGTCATTGCCGTTGACGGAAATCGACGGAGATGTTCCACAAGGACAAGGCTGCACAGGCAAGCTCCATGGGATACTGACAGGGAGTGGTGACGGGGGTCCAGAAGCGGGAGTTCCCTGCGCACACTCGCAAAGCCCCTCCTCACGTTAAGGACCAAGAATCAGGGAAAAAGTCCCTGGAGTAGGCCCTCCGACGCTCAAGTTAGGTACTTTTTCCCCATAAGAATAGTAAAATTCCAGAAGGTAAAAGACAGATGCGAAAGTGAGAGAGCGTACCTGCATAAGGGAGAGGATCCCCCTTTTTATATGACAATGCGTACTTCTGGTCTCTGCCAAATGTCAGGGAATGTCGGGTGTTAGACCTTATCTGGGAGTAAGTGCCATGTGGCATCCTATCATAGGTTACAAGAAGGTTCTTCTGGTAATGAGTCATGGACCATTGGAATATACCTTGGGGCACAGTGGTTATTCTCTGATAGGTGGTTGTGATTCTCTGACTTAATTATCGTGTAGTGACGTACCGTCTTGCAGGGAGAAGCTTCGACTGACCGATCTATCCTGACCAATATGTCCTGACCTGTAAGCCCTGGTCTGTGAATTCTGCCATGCATAGCCTGACTCGGAAGTCTCAGTCTGTAAATACTGACTTGTAAATCTTGTCTTGCATAGCCTGACATGGAAGTATCATTCTGTAAATCCTGACATGTAAATCCTGCCCTGCAGAGCCTGGCTTGGGAGTTTCCCCTCTTCAGCGATAATGGTTCGTTCCCCCTCTTCCTAATTCTTGATGTTACTTTCCCGGCTTTTTGACCAGAGCACATCAACCGGTGCACCCATTCGACCTCCCGTCCGAACATTCAAAGTAAACTCCTGATTGTTGGTTGCTACTCGGAAAACCTAGAGGTTCCACTGTACAAAAAGTTTGTACAAAGGTCTGAACCTTTTCCTAGCTACCATGTGTTCTTTTAAATTAAATTTTGGATCGCCTGCGGAACTTAACACGTTTGATCCAAAACTTAATATATTTGTTCTTTTAGGTTTTAACTTGGATCTCCTGCGGAACTTAACACGTTCGACCCAAGTCACTTTAAGTTATTAATTTCATTAAATATTAATTTCCATAATTGGTTCCCAGTACTGACGTGGCGAGGCACATGGCCTTCTTGGATATGGGAGCAACCACCACCGACTAGACAAAACCTTTTATGGAAAGCTAATATTTAATTTCCTAAAATAACTTTAGGTTAACCGAAAAGAACAATCAAATCACAAGGAAAAGAAAAACAAAAGAACACTATATCAAAAACAAATTCGAAACTCTAGAATCGTATGCCTCTTGTATTTAGTATTATTTCCAAAAATAACTAGTATGATGCGGAAAGAAAAAATACTAGTTATACCTTTTAGAAAAACCTCTTGATCTTCTACCGTATTCCTCTTCTAACCTCAGACGTTGTGTGGGCAACGATCTTCCGAGATGAGAAACCACCAAAGCACCTTCTCCTTTCTTCAAATTTCGGCCAAGCACAAAGCTTCCAAAAGATGAAGATCTTTTCCACCAACCAAGCTCCAAGGGATGTAGGCTTTCTCTCCTTCTTCCTCAAGCTAGATCCGGCCACCAATTAAAACTCTATAAGCAAGAAGAGGTTCGGCCACAAAGAGAAGAAGAAGAGAAGAAGGAAGAGCCGGCCACACTACCAAGGAAAAGAGGAAGAAAAATAGAATAGAGTCGTTCACCTTGAAGCCTCCTCTACCCCCTCTTTTATAATTCTTGGTCTTGGCAAATAAGGAAAATTTAATAAAAATTTCCTTAATTCTTTTTCCATTGAAAAGAAAAATTATTTAATTAAAAATAATTTCCTTTTTCAAATACAATGGCCGGCCACCTCAAGCCCCAAATCAAGGAAAGTTTTAATTAAAACAAGAATTAAAACTTCCTAATTTGTGTCCAGAAATTTATAAAACTTTCTCCAATAATTTAATCCCTTCATGATTGGTTTATAAAAAGGAAATTTAATAAATTAAAATCTTTCTTTTAAACATGTGGATAAAAAGAAAGTTATCTCTAAAAATTAAAATCTCTTTTAATCTACAAATAAGGAAAGATATCAAGTCTTTTCTTAATCTTTTGTAGAAACTAATAAAAGAGAATTATTAATTTTTAAACTTTCTTTTAAATCATGAACATGGTTAAAAAGGAAAGTTTTCTTAAAATTTAAAATCCTCCTTTAATCAACAAATAAGGAAAGATTTCAAATCTTAAACTCTCTTTTAAACATGTAGATGATTTACAAATAAAGAAAGTTTTTACCAAAAATTAAAACCATCCTTTTAAACTACAAATAAGGAAAGAGATTAATCTCTTCTCTTAATCTTTTGTAGAAAGCCATAAAAGGAAATTTTTAATTTTTAAACTCTCTTTTAAAATCATGATATCCACATAAGAAATAATTTTAATAAAAATCCTTTTTAATATTCTAGTGGCCGGCCACCTAAGCTTGGGACCCAAGCTTTGGCCGGCCACCTACATGGCTCATCCACTTGGTCTTGGCCGGCCCTACCTTGGGTTCCAAGCTAGCTTGGCCGGCCCCATTGGATGAGTAAGAAGGTGGGTATGTGGTGGGTATAAATCTCTATATACTAGAGGCTACGATAGGGACCGAGAGGAGAAATTGGTTTTGGTCTCCCGATAAAATTAAGCATCCCGTACTCGCCCCGAACACACAACTTAATTTTATCAATAATAATTCATTCCACTAGAGAACTATTATTGATCTACCGCACCAATCCCAAATTACATTTTGGGCTCCTTCTTATTTTGAGTGTGTTAGTCTGTGAGATCTCAAAAAATTTAAATAAATAGGGTTATTTCATAAATAGCCTTATAGAATTTTTTCGATATTTTTAGGAATTTTCTACGAATTTTTCGGAGCTCGTATGATGGGTTTTGAGGGGATCAATTTCGGGTTCGGATAAAGCCTGTTTGGGATAACCGTTTAAGTGAGGAAATGTTTTTAAATATAATTCCATTTCTTTTCTTATTTCTTTTCTTCCCAAACGCCGATCCACCCATGTCTTCTTCCCCTTTCTCCTCTCCTTCCCCGATCCCGCGCCCAATCCCATTCTCTTCTCCGACGCCGACAAAGCCACCAGGGGAATTGATCGCTGGCGGCTGAGCACCTTCTTCCACCACCGTCCACCAGATCTGGGAGGGGGTTTGTTGGTTCAGCGCCGCTAGATCGAGCCGTGCCATCGCCGATCGCCGGCGTGAAGGAGCAATTAGGGTTCCACGGGTAAGTGACCGATCCTTCCTCTTTCCTGTTCTTTGATTTGTGCCCTAGATTCGATTCTTCTTCTTCTCTTGACCCTTGCGGACCCGTGCCCTAGATCGCCGGGAGCCATTCCCCGATCTCTTCTCTGTTCACCGATACCCTATTCTTGATCCTCATCTTCTTGTGGTTGATTAGGTTTCGGTTGAAGAGGATGGGATCAATGGTAGCTGTCGGCAGAGACAAGTAGGGTGGAATCCGGTGAGGAGAAATTCCAAGGAGGTCTTGATGAGGCGTTCTTGAGCTGCTGGGCACAGGCTAGAAGGATGGTTAATTAATCAACTAACTCCCTGCTTGACCTCTTGTTGTGATCGTCTTCCGGTTCTGGACTAGGAGGAAAGCATCTGATCAGTGGGCCTCCTCCCTGTTGTTGATTGAGGTCCCGGTTAGAGGTGAGTTCTCGTTAAAATTAGGTATTGCTGGATTAGGGTTCTCCATTTATTGTTGATCTGTGATCTTTGCTTGATTCCTTTTTGGCCCGGTGGATGCAGTAGGTTGTTGTTCTGTGGTGTTCTTGATTCAGTTCACTTGGTCCAGCAATACTCCAACCAACAGCTCCCCTAGTTCCAGCAGATTACCTTGTATTCTAGTGGTTGAATTGAGGTACGTGTATAGGTAGTTGATACTTGTTGTATTAGATTTGATTTAGTTGTTATGTGTAGGTATTTGATCTTGGTTGTAGATCATAGTATAATTTTGATTTCGTGATCATATGTAGGTTTTACTAGAGGTTGTAATTAGTGGTCGATTGTGATTAGATATGTTTTGCTTAGATTAAATTAATGAAATGATTAGGGTTAAGACAATTATCCCTAGTCAACTATTGGATTTAATCTAAGTTTGGATTTCTAATCTAATTGGTGATTAGGGATTAGGTAACTAACCCTAATTGACCGTTAGATTAATTAGGTAGGTTGTGATTGTGTTTGATTAGGGTTTTTCCCTAATTTAGTTTTAGAAATCTTATTTAGCTATTTCATTTGGATTTAGCTAAATAATATATATATATATATATTGTTTGACACAGGACTCTGATTCGAGGCAGACGTTCGACCTTGGATTGCTTGATTGTACCTTCTATTTGAGGCGGGTACCCTTTGACTTATCTTTTGATACTGTCTTATGATATGTGCACTTTATATATAATTACTAGTGATTGGTAGATTTATCACTTCCTTGGTTATAGTTTATTCGATACTTGTAGGCGGTTACTAGTGATTGGTAGTTTTAGTACTTCCCCTGGTTTTAGTTTAGTTGATACATGATACATGGTTCTACTGTTAGCTGCTATACCTTAGTATGCTTTTCTTTCTGGCTATGTTATCTGTGTTCATAGAGATAGAGGTATTTATTGTGCTTCCCTCTATACTAGATTAGTTGATAGATATATTGGATATGTGATATTGGATTCATGTGGTTTATTATCCTTGTTATATATGTGTTTATCTTTTTGGCACCTACACATATGGAAGAGGATATGATCAGGTATGACATACTGTAGCCGCATGCACCATATTACATGATTGCATGCTGGGCGATTGACGATTCCTTTATTGTTGAGCTCGTCGGGCGGACCCGCACACAACGTGTTCACTGCATGGGTAGTGGCACAACACTCAGGGTGTGTAGGGTAGAATGCCCGGTAGTGCTCCGCTAGGACGCTCATGGGTAGCGTGACAGGAGCGTGGTAGCACTCATTGCGTCGGGAGATGAGGCGTTCGCCCTCACTATGTTTGGGGTAGGAGGATAGGTGTACTCGGACACCGACAAGATCCCGTCCACTCGGTCACTCATCGGGAGCAGTGACAGCCCTACCCACTCGGTCTCGCCATTGCATGTGAGACGGCTGAGCATGGCAGTAGGGGTGACCAGGACATGTCATTTGCATCATATGCACAGATTGCGTTATTTGTGATTGATGCATTTTGGTGCTTGCATATGATTGACATGCATACAGGTTATATGCTTTTGCTCTGACTATTTTTATCTGTGTATGTTCACAGTCAGTTGCACAAGCCTCGCAGGTGAGTACAGTTTATTTCAGTTATGCATTTTCTTACTATTCTTGCTATAGACTGTACTTTATGTCTATTGCTGGTTATTACAGTTTATTTCAGCTATGCATATCTGTTATACCGTTAGGAAACTATACTATAGATCCTATGGTTTAGGAGACTGTACCTTAGGATATTGCTAGTAGTTATATGTTGTTGTACATATCGATTGGATTACCTGCTGAGTTCTTTGAACTCACCCCGTTGTTACTATTTTTTTTCAGGTTGAGGCCGTCAGGAGAGATTCCAGTCGCTAGCCCCCTTGTCGCGGGGATTTCTAGATATCGTTTTCTGTATTCACTCTTATCCGTATACTTGTGATGTAGGTTTGTATTGTGGACTTTATAACGAACATTTGGGTTTGTTACTTTGTTTTCCGTTGCGAATATTTCATTACTTCGTGGATTTCGTTTCTTCGTTGTAGTGGAGTAGGATGTTTACGTATATCTTCGTTGATTTCTATATCATCTTTTCCTTATATAACTGCGTGGATTGTTCATATTATATCTGTGTAGAATTGTTGAATATAACTGCGTGGATTGTTTACTATTTGTGTGTATTGTTCCGGCCGAGTGTGGCCGAGGTAGAGATATATGTATACTGAGATTCATATTGTCCGCCATACAGGGGAGATGCTGCCGAAATTTCTTCTGGCAGAGACTACCTGGGGCGTGACATAGTCTCCCTGTGTTTAAGATAACAAATGCCCACTAATTAAGTAAGTTACTGACAACTCACTTAATTAATATCTAGCTCCAAGAGTAGTACCACTCAACTTCATTGTCATGTCGGACTAAGTCCACCTACAGGGTTTAACATGACAATCCTTATGAGCTCCTCTTGGGGACATTCTCAACCTAGATTACTAGGACACAGTTTCCTTCTATAATCAACAACACACACTATAAGTGATATCATTTCCCAACTTATCGGGCTTATTGATTTATCGAACTAAATCTCACCCATTGATAAATTAAAGAAATACATATCAAATATATGTGCTTGTTATTATATTAGGATTAAGAGCACACACTTCCATAATAACTGAGGTCTTTGTTCCTTTATAAAGTCAGTATAAAAGAAACGACCTCAAATGGTCCTACTCAATACACTCTAAGTGTACTAGTGTAATTATATAGTTAAGATAAACTAATACCTAATTACACTATGACCTTCCAATGGTTTGTTTCTTTCCATCTTGGTCGTGAGCTACTGTTTATAATTTATAAGGAACCGATAACATGATCTTCTGTGTGTGACACCACACATCATGTTATCTACAATATAAATTAATTGAACAATTACATTTATCACAAATGTAGACATTTGACCAATGTGATTTTTATTTCTAGATAAATGTTTTATACCGAAAGCTAGGCTGCCATATCTGCTGCCATACATCTGATTCCCATGCCTTTTAAAAAGCTCTTGCCTTAAGGACCTTAGGTTATCATCTGATGCAATCTAGGCGGCAACAACTTCTCCTCGTTATACAATTTCTCGTATTGGGTAGTACTTGCGCTCTATTGTGTTTACTTGCCTTATAGACTCATGGTTTCTTCGAGTTTGCTACTGCACCATTATTATTACAATAAATTGTAATAATATTTGGACAAATTAGAAATCATATCTAAGTCTATCTTGAGGTTATTAAGTCATTCAGCTTTTATGGCTACCTCAGAGGCTTGCCATATACTCAGCTTCTATGGTGGAGTCCAGAAAAACACCTATGCTTATCACTCTTCCATAGTTATGACTTTTCCTCCTAAAGTAAACACAAAACCCCGAAGTTAACTTATTATTGTTCCTATCCGATTAGAAGTCAAAATCCATGCAACCCACAAGAACCAAATTAACTGCCTTGTGAGCTAGCATATAATCTCTAGTGCCTCTAAGGTACTTCAATATATGCTTTACTGCAGTCCACTGTCCTTGTTCAGGGTTACTTTGATCGGTAAAACCGATTTCTGATCTCGTGCATAGCATACATTAGGCTTCCGACAGCCGAAGCATAAAGAACTGTCTTTATTTCCTTTATCTCCTTTGATGTCTACAGAGACATATCTTTAGATAAAGTTACTCCATCCTGAAAAGGTAAGAAATCTTTCTTGGAGTTTTGCATGCTTAAAACGAGCAAGGATTTTTCCAATGTATGAAGCTTGGGATAAGTAAAATATTCTTTTCTTGCGATCCCTTATTACTTTGATCTCAAGAATATATATACATTCTCCCAAGTCCTTTATATCGAATTATTTGGACAACCATACCCCTACTTCTGACAACATTTTGATATTGTTTCCAACTACCAAAAATGTTATCTACGTATAGTACAAGAAATACCACCACGTTTCCATCACACCTTTTGTATACACAAGACTTATCCGTTTACTCAATAAATCCATAGGTCTGGATTACTTTGATAAACCGGATATTCCAAGACCTTGAAGCTTTGCCTCAGTCCATAGACTGACTGAGCTTGCACACAAGATGCTCTTAGCCCTTTGCAATGAACCCTTCTGGTTTCTTTATATGGATGCTTTCATCAATACTTCCATTAAGGAATGCTGTCTTGACATCCACTTGCCAAATAGATAAAAGAATCCGGATAGACTTAAGCATGGCTACCAGTGAAAAAGTTTCCTTTTTCATCAAGCCTTGCTTTGAAAGTTACTACCTTCCTTTCTATCCCTCTTTTCCTATTATAGACCTTTTAACACCCAAAGGCTTTTACACCATTTGGTGGTTCTACAAGCTTCCAGATTTTATTAGAATAGATATATTCTAATTCTGTTATTCATTACTCTTTGCCAAGATGTTGCATCTTTATCTTGGAGTGTTTCGTCATATGTCCGGAGATCAGGTTCATGTCCTCCAGGGATCGAGTCCAAAAACTCTCCCAAAACATGAATCTTTTTAGGTTGCCTAACAACCCTCCCACTACGACAAGACACTTTTTGCAATTGTGTATCATTTGTGATATGTGTTGCAGTTTTTTTGTGGTATTTCATCTTGTACAGTTGGTACTAGATTAGACATGCCTTTTATTATTTCCTTAAGAACAAATTTTCTTATGGGCACATGGTTTATTACATAGTCCTTTTCTAAAAATCGGTCATTGATGCTAACAATGACCTTCTGATTTTTAAGACTATAAACCTACTTTCATTTCACTAGGATAACCCACAAACAAGTGAATTCCTGTCCAACTTATCATTGTCTCTCTTCTGCATATGTGCTGGACTACCCGAATCTGAATATGTTTCGAAATAGGCTTACGCCTATTCAGCATTTCTATATGAGTAGAGAGTTCTGACTTTAGAAGGTACTATATTCACTCCCGTTTCCAGAGTATATCCTTAAAATGATTTTGATAATATTCTTAATAACTTATCAATCTACTTATTTCCATAAGAGTCCTATACCTTCCTTTTCCTACACCATTCTGTTGGGGTGTACCAGGTGCAGTTAGTTGGGATTGAATCCCTACTTCTGTTAAATGACTCCTAAATTCTCCCAAGAGGTACTTGCCACTACGATCTTACCGTAGTGTCTTGATACTTTTACTTTGTCGTTTCTCCACATCATCTTCGTACTCTTTGAACTAATCAAAGCACTTAGACTTGCGGCACATCAAGTAAATATATCCGTATCTCAAATAGTTGTCTATAAAATAGATGAAATATTTGAAACAACCCCTTGCCTGGATGCTCATAGGATCACACAAATCAGAATGAACCAATTCCAATATATCTTTGATTCCATACCCCTTAGACTTAAAAGCTTCTTGGTTATTTTTCCTTCAGATTTCCACTACTAATGAACCCAAAAGTTCATCAGCTACCAATGAATCCTACTCAAGTTAATATAACCTAGCCTTAGATGCCAAAGTTATAATTGGTTCATTTTCGAAGGTTACTTTCTCTTAAAGTTAGAAGATGTGTTACTAATTTCCATTTGTTGCATCGTGAGAGTTATTGGATTTATAAATTGCCAACCAACGTACCAGAACAGATAACTTCCCTCTTTTCCTTAATAACAACTTTGTTATTAAAAGAGGCAGAATATCAAGTTCTTTGAATAGTTTAGAAACTGAAAACTAGTTCTTTCTAAACTTGGTACGTAAATACAATTACTCAAAAATCCATGTTTTATTTTTATCAAAAGATAAACATCTCCCACTGCCACAGCTACCATTTTTACAGTAGTGTCCATGTAGACGGTGTTTTAATTTTCATTTAGTTGCCGGGTTTCTTGGAACCCTGCAATGATTAATGGCATCTGTATCTACACTCCAGGTTCTGGTAGATAACACCACTAAGCATGTTTCAACTAATAAATTAAATACACATATATTGTTCTTAGTTCTAAGAAGACAGTCTACCTTAATGTCCAAGTCCTATTTCAATCATTACAATTGGGATTACTAAGTCTTTTCTATAGTATGACTACTAGGGAATTGACAAACGTTTTAAATCCTAAGAATCACAAAAATATTTGGTCAAGATCAACTCCTTAAAAATCCCCATGAATTTTGTATGCCACGATAGTGTGGATGTATACAAAATCGAAGAGGAGATTTTATTCATTAATTTTATTATCTCGTCAACTTTACTTTATGATGAAATAAAATTAATAGTTGATCTGTCTTTGATCAAATATTTGGTCAAAAACTTTTGAATAAAAAAATATTGATTCCTCAAACAATATTATTTAAATTCTCCAACACCTCAAACACCGTGAATTTTGCATGTCATGTTAGTGTGGACGTATACAAATTCAACATTTGTAAAAGGAGGGTTTTAACCTATTAATTTTATTATCTTGTTAACCTAACTTTTTGACAAATAAAATTAATAGTTGGTATCATTTGGTCACACAAATAATAGCAGTGACTCCGATGGGGAGGATACTATTAGATGTGTCTAGGTGTATACCATTACTTAACACTAAGTCCATTAATAAGATTTTGTCCCTTCCGTTGGGGAAGATCACACGCTCTTAATTAACTTCCTATAGTCATCCAAAAATGGAAGTCTGTTCTAGTGATCCACAAACAAGCTCATCCGTTATGGAGGAAGGCACTCAGAGCCAACGCGCAAGCTTTTTTGCATCACTTACAAACCAGTAATGGAGACCATGAGATTTACTTAAAAATCCCTCTCCCACTTAGTTATTTATAAATGAGGAATTTTAACTATGCTAGCCTACTAAACTTGTAAACTAACATGCACACACAGTACAATATAAAAGCAATAAATAGAAAAATCTAATTTTCAACTATTATGACTTTTATTTCTAGTTGTCCTCCGTGTGTTGTCATCCCAAGCTGCTGCCATAGCTGTCGCATCCATCTTGCTCCTAGTTCCACTGCGCCTCTGGTCCTTAGAAGGTTCCACGTTTTGCAAGATTCGATCCGCGACATAAATAGAATTTTACATTTTGATCCTATATTCCTCGAAGGAATGTACATGTAAACTAGATCGAACATAAAATAAAATTTACATCCATCAATCCTATATTCCATAAAAGGAATGTACATGTAACTAGATCAAAAAATAAAATCCTAATAAAACTAAATACAGCTCCTGCTGTATTTTATAATACAATCATGCACACACAATAAAATGCCCTTGACATGTCCAAAGGTCCAATCACACACATAATAACTATAAGCCATAATAGTTGGATCCTGCATCCACAAAGTTAGCACATCCTACTATTAACCTACCTAAATTATGTATGACATGTGCATAATTAAACTAATACCAAATACACAGAGGCAAAAACCCTAGCTCTAATACCAATTGTTGGTTGCTACTTGGAAAACCTAGAGGTTACACTGTACAAAAATTTTGTACAAAGGTCTAAACCTTTTCCTAGCTACCATGTGTTCTTTTAAATTAAATTTTGGATCGCCTGCGGAACTTAACACGTTTGATCCAAAACTTAATCTATTTGTTCTTTTAGGTTTTGACTTGGATCCCTGCGGAACTTAACACATCCGACCCAAGTCACCTTAAGTTATTAATTCCATTAAATATTAATTTCCATAATTGGTTCCCAGTACTGACGTGGCGAGGCACATGTCCTTCTTGGATATGGGAGCAACCACCACCGACTAGACAAAACCTTTTATGAAAAGCTAATATTTAATTTCCTAAAATAGCTTTAGGTTAACCGAAAAGAACAATCAAATCACAAGGAAAAGAAAAACAAAAGAACACTATATCGAAAACAAATTCGAAACTCTAGAATCGTATGCCTCTTGTATTTAGTATTATTTCCAAAAATAACTAGTATGATGCGGAAAGAAAAAAATACTAGTTATACCTTTTAGAAAAACCTCTTGATCTTCTACCGTATTCCTCTTCTAACGTCGGACGTTGTGTGGGCAACGATCTTCCGAGATGAGAAACCACCAAAGCACCTTCTCCTTTCTTCAAATTTCGGCCAAGCACAAAGCTTCCAAAACATGAAGATCTTTTCCACCAACCAAGCTCCAAGGGATGTAGGCTTTCTCTCCTTCTTCCTCAAGCTAGATCCGGCCACCAATTAAAATTCTATAAGCATGAAGAGGTTCGGCCACAAAGAGAAGAAGAAGAGAAGAAGGAAGGGTCGGCCACACCACTAAGGAAAAGAGGAAGAAAAATAGAATAGAGTCGTTCACCTTGAAGCCTCCTCTACCCCCTCTTTTATAATCCTTGGTCTTGGCAAATAAGGAAAATTTAATAAAAATTTCCTTAATTCTTTTTCCATTGAAAAGAAAAATTATTTAATTAAAAATAATTTTCTTTTTCAAATACAATGGCCGGCCACCTCAAGCCCCAAATCAAGGAAAGTTTTAATTAAAACAAGAATTAAAACTTCCTAATTTGTTTCCGGAAATTTATAAAAATTTCTCCAATAATTTAATCCCTTCATGATTGGTTTATAAAAAGGAAATTTAATAAATTAAAATCTTTCTTTTAAACATGTGGATAAAAAGAAAGTTATCTCTAAAAATTAAAATCTCTTTTAATCTACAAATAAGGAAAGATATCAAGTCTTTTCTTAATCTTTTGTAGAAACTAATAAAAGAGAATTATTAATTTTTAAACTTTCTTTTAAATCATGAACATGGTTAAAAAGGAAAGTTTTCTTAAAATTTAAAATCCTCCTTTAATCAACAAATAAGGAAAGATTTCAAATCTTAAACTCTCTTTTAAACATGTAGATGATTTACAAATAAAGAAAATTTTTACCAAAAATTAAAACCATCCTTTTAAACTACAAATAAGGAAAGAGATTAATCTCTTCTCTTAATCTTTTGTATAAAGCTATAAAAGGAAATTTTTAATTTTTAAACTCTCTTTAAAATCATGATATCCACATGAAATAATTTTAATAAAACTCCTTTTAATATTCTGTCGGCCACCCAAGCTTGGGACCCAAGCTTTGGTACACCTCATATTCATCCACTTTGGTCTTGGCGGCGCTTGGGTTCCAAGCTAGCTTGCTAGCCCCATTTGAGGAAGAAGGTGGTATGCGGGGTATAAATCTCTATATACTAGAGGCTACGATAGGGAGACTGAGAGGAGAAATGGTTTTGGTCTCCGATAAAATTAAGCATCCCGTCCTGCTCCCCGAACACACTTAACTATTTTATCAATAATAATTCATTCCACTAGAGAACTATTGATTATCACGACATCCCAAATTACATTGGGCTCCTTCTTATTATGTGTGTTAGTCTCTCCGTGTTTAAGATAACAATGTCCACTAATTAAGTAATGACAACTCACTTAATTAATATCTAGCTCCAAGAGTAGTACCACTCAACTTCATTGTCATGTCGTGACTAAGTCCACCTGCAGGGGTTTTAACGACAATCCTTATGAGCTCCTCTTGGGGACATTCTCAACCAAGATTACTAGGACACAGTTTCCTTCTATAATCAACAACACACACTATAAGTGATATCATTTCCCAACTTATCAGGCTTATTGATTTATCGAACTAAATCTCACCCATTGATAAATTAAAGAAATAAATATTAAATATATGTGCTTGTTATTATATTAGGATTAAGAGCACACACTTTCATAATAACTGAGGTCTTTGTTCTTTCATAAATTCAGTATAAAAGGAACGACCTCAAATGGTCCTACTCATTACACTCTAAGTGTACTAGTGTAATTATTTCGTTAAGATAAACTAATACCTAATTACACTATGACCTTCCAATGGTTTGTTCCCTTCCATCTTGGTCGTGAGCTACTGTTTATAATTTATAAGGTACTGATAACATGATCTTCTGTGTGTGACACCACACACCATGTTATCTACAATATAAATTAATTGAACAACTACATTTATCACAAATGTAGACATTTGACCAATGTGATTCTTATTTCTAGATAAATGTTTTATACCAAAAGCTAGGCTTTTAGTATACATTCTGACACTGATCTGGGCCTTTTGCCTAAGTAACCTATCTTAGTTTCTGGACTGGAACTCCGTACCTAGTATTAGCTAGATCCCGACTATTGGACGTTATTGGAGATCCATACGAAGGGACACAGATTCCCCTTCGTTACTCTCTTTGCTGCAAACACCAAGGAGACGAAGGGGCGTCCTTTCCCCTTCTTCTTCCTTAGCCTTCTTATAAGAGGCGTCCAAGGCAATCAGAAAAGGAACGACGACTGGTGTTGCGAAGGTGATAAGAGAAGACCACTGCCAAGTTGTGAGGTGTTTTGGTCGAGCAAAGGGAGAACATCCAGGGGCTCGGATTTGGCTCGTGAATTTTGAAGCGCTTTCCGGTTGCTCCGTGATCGTGCTTCCGACAGCGGCAACCTCTTCATCGATCGGCGGTTCTTCAGCGACATTTCTTCGGGAGATCCATGTGAGTGGTTATCGCTTTATTTAATTGTTGTTTTATGCTCTCAAAACTACCAACATTGGTATCAGAGCATGCATAGTTTTGAAAGTATGGAAATCGACGTGAAAAAGCTCGTGTTTTTCTTCTTCTGTCGCGAAGAAGACGATACTATTCATCAATCAATTAACCAATCGATTCAATTGGATTGAATCGATTAAAATTGTATTCCAATCGATTCAAAATCACGGGATGAACAGTGCTTTTGACGAAGCACAGTGAGATGAAGAAACTGCTTCAATCAATTAAAGAATCGATTGAAGAGAAGAAAAAGTGGAATGAACAGTGTTTTTACGAAGCACTTTAAAAAATAAAAAAAACACATGCACTTGAATCAATTCAAGTTTACAGTTTATATATTTAATTGATTTAATTCCAAA
The DNA here is from genome assembly GCF_018446385.1 of Zingiber officinale. NCBI lineage: Eukaryota > Viridiplantae > Streptophyta > Magnoliopsida > Zingiberales > Zingiberaceae > Zingiber > Zingiber officinale. Next base: position 83,081,793 of record NC_056002.1, read on the forward strand.
GTTTGAATCGATTAAAGATGAAGGAAAAACCGGCATGAACAGTAGTTATTTTAACTAACACAGTGCATGCAAAAAAAATTTTCTCCTTCACGTATATATAAATAGTGAACAGTGGATGTTTAAAAGTTTAATTAAATATATTTATTAATTAATTAAATACATATAGATATGTATTATTATTTAATAAATAAATATTTAATTAATTTATGGTTCAATTTACTATAAATGGAATCAGACCAACTTGGTCGATCAAACCCAGGTCTGGTTTAAATTATTAAATAATTTAAGTAGACCAAATTGATTCAATGATATCAAGATCTAGTTCAAATTATTTGTTGGTTTAAGCAGTTCAGTTTATTATTGAATCAATTAGGGTGATCTTGATTACAGAAGTTGGGTTGATCAAATATGACCGGATTAGTTCTGTTGTGTCAGATTTGATCATAAACATTAGATTTGTTCTAATGAGTTAGACTTAATCCAATAGGCAATTGGATGAATCAAACAGACCTAAGTTTGATCAATAAGTCTGAGATTGACTCAAATGGGCTTAAACAATAACAGAACATAGGTCCAATTAGATTAGTTCTGATGAGGACAAAAGACTAAGTTTAACATTCGGACTCCTAACTGACCGGTCTAATGGGTCAGTCGACTTAAAATCCTGAAAATCGAGAAGATTTGTTTTTCTTGATTTATAATGATGGTATGCCTGTATAAATTGAATTAAACTAGTTTTGTACTGGTTAGTCGATTTTGTACTGACTTAATCAATTTTTCCAGATGGCACGTGTTGGATGCTACTCTGAAAACCTAATGGTTCCACTGTACAAAAATTTTATACAAAGGTCTGAACCTTTTCCTAGCTACCATGTGTTCTTTTAAATTAAACTTGGATCGCCAGCGGAACTTAACACGTTTGATCCAAAGTTTAATCTATTTGTTCTTTTAGGTTTAGACTCGGATCTCCTGCGGAACTTAATACGTTCGATCCAAATCACCAAGGTTATTAATTTCATTAAATATTAGTTTCCAAAATTGGCTCCCAGTACTGACGTGGCGAGGCACATGGCCTTCTTGGATATGGGAACAACCACCACCGACTAGACAAAGCCTTTTAGGGAAAGTTAATATTTAATTTCCTTAAATAACTTTTGGTCAACCGAAAAGAACAATCAAATCACAAGGAAAATAAAAAATAAAAGAACACAACATCGAAAACAAATTTGAAATACTAGAATCGGGTGCCTCTTGTATTTGGTATTATTTCCAAAAATAACTATTATGATGCGGAAAGGAAAAATACTAGTTATACATTTTAGAAAGACCTCTTGATCTTCTACCGTATTCCTCTTCTAACCTCGGACGTTGTGTGGGCAACGATCTTCCAAGATGAGGACCACCTAGCATCTTCTTCTTCTTCCTTCAAGTTTCGGCCAAGCAACAAAATCCAAGGATGAAGAACTTTTTCCACCAACTATGCTCCAAGGGATGCAAGCTTTCTCTCCTTCTTCTTCTTCTTCTCCAAGTAGTATCCGGCCACAAAAAAAAACTCCAAGCAAGGAAGATTTTCGGCCACCACAAAGAGGAAGAGAGGGAGAGAGGATGGCCGGCCACACCAAGGAAGAAAAGAGGGAGAAGAATAATTGAGGTTGTGTCTCATGAAGGCACCCCAACCCCCTCTTTTATATTCCTTAGTTTTGGTAAATAAGGAAATTTAATTACAATAAAATTTCTTTAACTTTCTTTGATAACAATTAAGTAAGAAAAATTAAATAAAATTTCCTAATCAATTGTATATGGTCGGCCACCTCATGGAGAGCAAACAAGATAATTTTTAATTAACAATTAAAAATTCCTTATTTGTCTTCGGAAATTTTAAAAAATAAAATTTCCCTTTAAAATCCCTCATGGTTGATAAAAAGAAATTTCTATAATTTTAATTTTTCAACATGTGAATAATTTACAAAGAGAAAAAATAAAATATCTTTCCTCTCTACAAATAAGGAAAGAGATCTAATCTCTTTTCTAAATCTTTTGTAGAAGAGATATTTTAATTTTATTCTCTCCAATAAATTATATCTTCCACATAAGAAAATTTTAAAATTAAAATTCTTTTAAATTTAATGGGGGCCGGCCACCTAAGCTTGGGTTCAAGCTAGGGCCGACCACCCATGAACCAAGGCTTGGCCGGCCCTAGCTTGAACCACAAGCTAGCTTGGCCGGCCCCTGCATCATGGGTACAAAGGTGGGTATAGGTGGGTATAGTACTCTATAAATAAGAGGCTACGATAGGGACCGAGAGGAGGAATTGGTTTTGGTCTCCCGATAAAATTTAACATCCCGTGTTCGCCCCGAACACACAACTTAATTTTATCAATAATAATTTATTCCACTAGAAAACTATTATTGAACTACCGCACCAATCCCAAATTATATTTTTGGGCTCCTTCTTATTATGAGTGTGTTAGTCTCCATGTGTTCAAGATGTCGAATGTCCACTAATTAAGTGAGTTACTGACAACTCATTTAATTAATATCTTAATCCAAGAATAGTACCACTCAACCTTATCGTCATGTTGGACTAAGTCCACCTACAGGGTTTAACATGACAATCCTTATGAGCTCATCTTGGGGGCATTATCAACCAAGATACTAGGACACAGTTTCCTCCTATAATCAACAACACACACTATAAGTGATATCATTTCCCAACTTATCTGGCTTATTGATTTATCTAACTAAATCTCACCCATTGATAAATTAAAGAAATAAATATCAAATATATTTGCTTGTTATTATATTAGAATTAAGAGCACACACTTCCATAATAACTGAGGCCTTTGTTTCTTTATAAAGTCAGTATAAAAGAAACGACCTCTAATGGTCCTACTCAATACACTCTAAGTGTACTAGTGTAATAATTTAGTTAAGATAAACTAATTCCTAATTACACTACGACCTACCAATGGTTTGTTCCTTTCCCTTTTGGTCGTGAGCTACTGTTTATAATTTATAAGGTACTGATAACATTATCTTCTGTATGTGACACCACATACTATGTTATCTACAATATAAATTAATTGAATAACTACAAACAAATGTAGATAATTTGACCAAATGTGATTCTTTATTCATAATAAATGTTTACAAAAGCTTAGGCTTTCAGTATACACTCTAACAATCTCCCACTTATACTAATGACTAAGCTGCCATATTTCTGCCATACATATGATTCCCATTCCCTCCACATGGCGAACAAAAGCTTTTACCGGAAGGGCCTTAGTGAAAGGATCTGCCAGGTTATCTGCTGATGCAATCTTGGCGATGACAACTTCTCCTCGCTTTACGATATCTCGTATCAGGTGGTACTTGCGCTCTATATGTTTACTTGCCTTATGGGCTCGTGGTTCCTTCGAGTTTGCAACTGCACCGCTATTATCATAATAAATTGTGATGATTTTGAATAAACCAGGAATCACATCTAAGTCCATTAGAAAGTTCCTGAGTCATACTGCTTCTTTAGCTGCCTCAGAGGCTGCTACATACTCAGCTTCCATGGTTGAGTCTGAAACGCATTTCTGCTTAACACTCCTCCATGGAATGGCTCCACCTCCTAAAGTAAACACATAGCCTGATGTAGACTTACTGTTGTCCTTTGGAAATTGGAATCTGTGTAACCCACAGGGAGAAAATCATCCGCTTGGTAAACTAGCATATAATCTCTAGTTCTTCTCGTACTTTAATATATGCTTTACCACATTCCAATGTCCTTGTCCAGATTACTCGATATCTGCTAACCATGCCCACAGTAAAACCTGGACTCGTATATAGCATTGCATACATTAGGCTTCCTACAACCAAGCATAAGGACCTTCATGTCCTCTATCTTCTTTGATGTATTCGAGACATCTCTTTAGATAGAACTACTCCATGCTTAAAAGGTAAGAAACCTTTGGAATCCCGCATGCTAAAACGAGCAAGGATTGTATCAATATATGAAGCTTAGGATGACACAATATTCTTTTCTTGCGATCCCTTATAACTTTGATCCCAAGAATGTGTGCACAATCTCCTAAGTCCTTCATATCAAATTGTTTTGACAACCATACCCTTACATCCGATAATACCTTGACATTGTTGCCAATTAACAAAATATCATCTACGATAGTACAAAAATACCACGCTTCCGCTACACTTTTGTATACACAAGACTCATCCGGACACCGAATAAATCCATATGACTGGATTACTTCATTAAACCGAGGTTCTAAAACCTTGAAGCTTGCTTTAGTCCATAAATGGACCGATTGAGCTTGCACACTAGATGCTCTTTGCCTTTTCAATAAACCCCTGGTTGCTTCATATGGATGTTCTTTTCAAGACTTCCATTAAGGAAAGTCGTCTTGACATCCATTTGCCAAATCTCATAATCCATATGAGAAGAATGGATAGATTTAAACATGGCCACCGGTGAAAAGGTCTCCTCATAGTCGATTCCCTCTTTCCCCTTTCGCAACAAGCCAAGCTTTGAAGGTTTTACCTTCGTCTGTCCTCTTTTCCTTTGTAGATCCACTTGCATCCAACGGCTTTTACACCATGTGGTGGTTCTTCCCAGCCCTTATTAGAGTACATAGACTCTATTTCGAATTCATTGCCTTTTGCCAAGATGTCGCATCTATATCTTGGAGTGCTTCATTATTCAGGTTCATGTTTACCCGGATCAAGTCCGAAGACTCTCCTAAAAACATGAATCTTTCAGTCGCCTTACAACCATCCCATTACGATGAGGCACTGTCTGGTTGCAGTCTCTTGTGGTACTTCATCTTGTACTGTTGGTACTGAAGTAGACGTGTCCTCTCTAAGTTCTTCTAAAACAACTTTGCTACTGGGCTTGTGATCCATTATATATTCTTCTTCTAAAAAATGGGCATTGGTGCTAACAATGACCTTATGATCTTTAGGACTATAAAATAAACCACCTTTCGTTCCTCTGGGATACCCTACAAACACTTCCAGACGAGATTCTATCTTATCAAGATCTTGTTTCAGACATGTGTTGGACTACCCCAAACCGAATATGTCTTAGACGGGCTTTTGCCCATTCCATAGTGGGAGTAGAAACCGATTTAGAAGATACTATGTTCAATGTACATCGTTGTTTCAGAGCGTATCCCCAAAACGAATTTGTAATTCTAAATAACTCATCATCGATCTAACCATTTCCATAAGAGTCCTATTCCTTCGCTCGCCACACCATTCTATTGGGGTGTACCAGGCCTCTGATATGTAATTCCTAAACTCTCCTAAGAGGTATTCGCCACCACGATCAGACCGTAGTGTCTTGATACTTTTCCCTAGTCGTTTCTCCACATCAGCCTTGTACTCTTTGAACTTATCAAAGCACTCGGACTTGCGGCGCATTAGGTAAATGTATCCGTATCTTGAATAATCGTCTATAAATGAGACAAAATATTCAAAATCACCTCTTGCCTGGAAAGACATAGGATCACACAAATCAGAATGAACCAATTCTAACACTTCTTTGGCTTTATACCCCTTGGCCTTAAAAGGCCTCTTGGTCATTTTACCTTCCAAGCAAGATTCACAAGTCGGAAAATTTTCCAACTCTAATGAACCCAGAAGTCCATCGGCTATAAGCCTCTGAATCCTACTTAAGTTAATATGACCAAGCCTTAGATGCCAAAGATATGCTTGGTTCATTTCCGAAGGTTCTTTTCTCTTATTTGAGTTAGAAGATGAGTTATAAATTTTCATGTTTTGCTTTGTGGGAGAAATTGGATTTAAAATATACAAATTGTCAACTAATGCACCAGAACAGATAATCACTTTATTTCTCTTAATAACTACATCATTACTAAAAGAAACTGAATATCCATCCAAAAATAATTTAGAAACTAAAATTAAATTCTTTCTAAAACTGGGTACATAAAGACAATTTCTTAAAACCAAATTTCTATTCCTATTAAAAGATAAGTAGACGTCTCCCACTGCAACAACCGCCACCTTAGTAGCATTGCCCATGTAGATGGTAATCTCTCCTTCAGTTAGTCGTCGGGTTTCCTGGAACCCCTGCAAGACAATAGCTCCCGTATCTACACACCAGGTGCTGGTAGATACCACCGCTAAACATGTTTCAACAACTAGAGCATGAGATATACCTTTGTTGTTCGATTCCTACGAGGACAGTCTGCATTGCAGATGAAGCACTTGCCCTTCGGCTTCTTCATTCCAGCTTTAGGTCCTGTACTCTGAGATTTATTCACTTTCTTTACTGAACCAACTTGTTTCTTCTTCTTCTTTCCTTTCGATTTAGAAGTAGAACCATTTTCAGTATAGTGAATATGAGAATTATGACGAAACAATCCTTCTGCTGTCAGTAGTTCCACCAATGAATATACCCTTTTGTTCATATTATAATTCAGGCGAAATTGCTCAAAACTTCTAGGTAGTGTTTGGAGGATCATATCGATCTGGGTTTCCCCATCAATTTCTCCTCCAAAGATCTGTATTTCGTTAAAATAAGCCATCATCTTTAGGATATGATCCCTCACAGGAGTACCCTCTTGCATGGTGGCTGTCATTATCTTTCTCATAACTTCTTGTCTAGAAGCCCGATCCTGATGACCAAAGAGTTCCTTGAGATTGTTCATAATATCATAAGCTGTTGGTAAATCTTGATGCTGATGTTGCAATACATTTGACATTGAAGCCAAAATGTAACACTGTGCCATCTCATCTGCCTTTACCCATTTCTTATGATATTCAATCTCCTCTTGGGTAGATTCACCAGTGGGTGCATCAGGACAAGGTTCAGTCAGTACAAACTTTTAGCTTTCAGCAGTAAGAACAATGTCAAGGTTCCTTTTCCAATCTATGTAGTTGGGACCAGTAAGTCTATTCTGTTGTAGTATAATGGACAGTGGGTTGAAAGTCATCCTAAGAATCACAAATAACTTTTGGTCAGAACTCTAAATTTAGAATAATATTGATTCCTCAAACAATACTATTTTAAATTAACCAACACCTTAAAACACCATGAATTTTGTATGCCACAATAGTGTGGACATATACAAATTCAACATTTGTAAAAGGAGGGTTTTAACCCATTAATTTTATTATCTTTCAACCTAACTTTTTGACAAATAAAATTAATAGTTGGTATCCTTTGGTCACACAAATAATAGTAGTGACTCCGATGGGGAGGATACTATTAGATGTGCCTAAGTGTATACCATTACTTGACACTAAGTCCATTAATAAGATTGTGCCCCTTTCGATGGGGAAGATCACACGCTCTTAATTAACTTCCTATAGTCATCCCAAATGGAAGTTTGTTATAGTGATCCACAAACAAGCTCATCCGATATGGAGGAAGGCACTCAAAGCCAACGCGCTAGCTTGTTTGCATCACTTACAAACCAGTAATGGAGACCATGGAATTTATTTAAAATCCCTCTCCCACTTAGTTATTTATAAATGAGGAATTTTAACTATGCTAGCCTACTAAACATGTATACTAACATACACACACAGCACAATATAAAAGCAATAAATAGAAAATCTAATTTTCAACTATTATGGCTTTTATCTATGGTTGTCCTCCGTGTGTTGTCATCACAAGCTGCAGCCATATTTGGCCACCGCCACCGGGTCTTGCTGTCGATCCATCTTGCTCCTTGTTCCGCTGCACCTCTGGTCCTTAAAAGGTTCCACGCCTTGCAAGATTTGATCCGCGACACAAATAGAATTTTACATTTTTCGATCCTCTATTCCTCGAAGGAATGTACATGTAAACTAGATCGAACATAAAATAAAAATTTACATCCATCGATCCTATATTCCATAAAAGGAATGTACATGTAACTAGATCAAAAATAAAATCCTAATAACACTAAATACAGCTCCTGTTGTATTATACAATACTATCATGCACACACATATAAATGCCCTTGACATGTCCAAGGGTCCAATCACACACATAATAACTAAAAGCCATAATAGTTGGATCCAGCATCCACAAAGTTAGCACATCCTACTATTAACCTGCCTAAATTATGTATGACAAGTGCATAATTAAACTAATACCAAATACACAGAGGCAAAACCCTAGCTCTGATACCAATTGTTGGTTGCTACTCGGAAAACCTAATGGTTCCACTGTACAAAAATTTTGTACAAAGGTCTGAACCTTTTCCTAGCTACCATGTGTTCTTTTAAATTAAACTTGGATCGCCTGCGGAACTTAACACGTTTGATCCAAAGTTTAATTTATTTTCTTTTAGGTTTAGACTCGGATCTCCTGCGGAACTTAACACGTTCGATCCAAATCACCTAAGTTATTAATTTCATTAAATATTAGTTTCCAAAATTGGCTCCCAGTACTGACGTGGTGAGGCACATGACCTTCTTGGATATGGGAACAACCACCACCGACTAGACAAAGCCTTTTAAGGAATGTTAATATTTAATTTCCTTAAATAACTTTAGGTCAACCGAAAAGAACAATCAAATCACAAGGAAAAGAAAAAACAAAAGAACACAACATCGAAAACAAATTCGAAATACTAGAATCGTATGTCTATTGTATTTGGTATTATTTCCAAAAATAACTAGTATGATGCGGAAAGGAAAAATACTAGTTATACCTATTAGAAAGACCTCTTGATCTTCTACCGTAATCCCTTTCTAACCTCGGACGTTGTGTGGGCAACGATCTTCCAAGATGAGGACCACCTAGCAACTTCTTCATCTTCCTTCAAGTTTCGGCCAAGCACCAAAATCCCAGGATGAAGAACTTTTTCCACCAACTATTCTCCAAGGGATGCAAGCTTTCTCTCCTTCTTCTTCTTCTTCTCCAAGTAGTATCCGGCCACACAAAAAAACTCCAAGCAAGGAAGAGTTTCGGCCACCACAAAGAGGAAGAGAGGGAGAGAGGATGGCCGGCCACACCAAGGAAGAAAAGAGGGAGAAGAATAATAGAGGTTGTGCCTCATGAAGGTACCCCAACCCCCTCATTTATATTCCTTAGTTTTGGTAAATAAGGAAATTTAATTACAATAAAATTTCCTTAACTTTCTTTGATAACAATTAATTAAGAAAAACTAAATAAAATTTCCTAATCAATTGTATATAGTCGGCCACCTCATGGAGAGCAAACAAGACAATTTTTAATCAACAATTAAAAATTCCTTATTTGTCTTCGGAAATTTTAAAAAATAAACTTTTTCTTTAAAATTCCTTCATGGTTGATAAAAATAAATTTCTATAATTTTAATTTTTCAACATGTGAATAATTTACAAAGAGAAAAAATAAAATATCTTTCCTCTCTACAAATAAGGAAAGAGATCTAATCTCTTTTCTTAATCTTTTGTATAAAAGATATTTAAATTTTATTCTCTCCAATAAATTATATCTTCCACATAAGAAAATTTTAAAATTAAAATTCTTTTAAATTTAATGGGGGCCAGCCACCTAAGCTTGGGTTCAAACTAGGGTCGGCCACCCATGAACCAAGGCTTGGCCGGCCCTAGCTTGAACCACAAGCTAGCTTGGCCGGCCCCTACATCATGGGTACGAAGGTGGGTATAGGTGGGTATAGTACTCTATAAATAAGAGGCTACGATAGGGACCGAGAGGAGGAATTGGTTTTGGTCTCCCGATAAAATTAAGCATCCCGTGTTCGCCCCGAACACACAACTTAATTTTATCAATAATAATTCATTCCACTAGAGAACTATTATTGAACTACCGCACCAATCCCAAATTACATTTTTGGGCTCCTTCTTATTATGCGTGTGTTAGTCTCCCTGTGTTTAAGATGTCGAATATCCACTAATTAAGTGAGTTACTGACAACTCATTTAATTAATATCTTAATCCAAGAATAGTACCACTCAACCTTATCGTCATGTTGGACTAAGTCCACCTGCAGGGTCTAACATGACAATCCTTATGAGCTCATCTTGGGGACATTATCAACCTAAATACTAGGACATAGTTTCCTTCTATAATCAACAACACACACTATAAGTGATATCATTTCCCAACTTATCGGGCTTATTGATTTATCGATCTAAATCTCACCCATTGATAAATTAAAGAAATAAATATCAAATATATGTGCTTGTTATTATATTAGGATTAAGAGCACACACTTCCATAATAATTGAGGTCTTTGTTTCTTTATAAAGTCAGTATAAAAGAAATGACCTCTAATGGTCCTACTCAATACACTCTAAGTGTACTAGTGTAATTATTTAGTTAAGATAAACTAATTCCTAATTACACTACGACCTACCAATGGTTTGTTCCTTTCCATTTTGGTCGTGAGCTACTGTTTATAATTTATAAGGTACTGATAACATTATCTTCTGTATGTGACACTACATACTATGTTATCTACAATATAAATTAATTGAACAACTACAAACAAATGTAGATAGTTTGACCAAATGTGATTTTTTATTCATAATAAATGTTTACAAAAGCTTAGGCTTTCAGTATACACTCTAACAATCTCCCACTTATACTAATGACTAAGCTGCCATATCTTCTTCCATACATCAGATTCTCATTCCCTCCACATGCCGATCAAAAGCTTTTACCGGAAGGGCCTTAGTGAAAGGATCTGCCAGGTTATCTACTTATGCAATCTTGGCGATGACAACTTCTCCTCGCTTCACGATATCTCGTATCAGGTGGTACTTGCGCTCTATATTTTTCCTTGCCTTTTGGGCTCGTGGTTCCTTCGAGTTTGTAACTGCACCGCTATTATCACAATAAATTTTGATGATTTTGGGCAAACCAGAAATCACAGCTAAGTCCATTAGAAAGTTCCTGAGCCATACTGCTTCTTTAGCTGCATCAGAGGCTGCTACATACTCAGCTTCCATGGTTGAGTCTGAAACGCATTTCTGCTTAACACTCCTCCATGCAATGGCTCCACCTCCTAAAGTAAACACATAGCCTGATGTAGACTTACTGTTGTCCCTATCTGATTGGAAATCTGAATCCGTGTAACCCACAGGGAGCAAATCGTCTGCTTGGTAAACTAGCATATAATCTCTAGTTCTTCTCAGGTACTTTAATATATGCTTTACCGTAGTCCAATATCCTTGTCCAAGAATACTCTGATATCTGCTAACCATTCCCACGACAAAACAGATATCAGGTCTCGTACATAGCATTGCATACATTAAGCTTCCTATAGCCGAAGCATAAGGAACTGCTCTCATGTCCTCTATCTCCTTTGCTGTCTTCGGAGACATCTCTTTAAATAGAACTACTCCATGCCTAAAAGGTAAGAAACCTTTCTTGGAATCATGCATGCTAAAACTAGCAAGAGTTGTATCTATATATGAAGCTTGGGATAGACACAATATTCTTTTCTTGCGATCCCTTAAAACTTTGATCCCAAGAATGTGTCCACAATCTCCTAAGTCCTTCATATCAAATTGTTTGGACAAACATACCCTTACATCCAATAATACCTTGACATTGTTGCCAATTAACAAAATATCATCTACGTATAGTACAAGAAATACCACCACGTTTCCGTTACACTTCTTGTACACACAAGACTCATCCGGACACTGAATAAATCTATATGACTAGATTACTTCATTAAACCGGATGTTCCAAGACCTTGAAGTTTGCTTTAGTCCATAAATGGACCGATTGAGCTTGCACACTAGATGCTCTTTACCTTTTTCAATAAATTCTTCTGGTTGCTTCATATGGATGTTCTCTTCAAGACTTCCATTAAGGAAAGCTGTCTTAACATCCATTTGCCAAATCTCATTATTCATATGAGTAGCAATGGATAAGAGTATCTGAATAGACTTAAGCATGGCTACCGGCGAAAAGGTCTCCTCATAGTCGATTCTCTCTTTCTGAGTGTACCCTTTCGCAACAAGCCTAGCTTTGAAGGTTCCTACCTTCCCGTCTGTCCCCCTTTTCCTTTTGTAGATCCACTTGCATCCAACGGCTTTTACACCATCAGGTGGTTCTACAAGCTCCCAGATATTATTAGAGTACATAGACTCTATTTCAGAATTCATTGCCTTTTGCCAAGATGTTGCATCTATATCTTGGAGTTCTTCGTCATATGTTCGGGGATCAGGTTCATATTTACCCGGGATCAAGTCCGAAGACTCTCCTAAAAACATGAATCTTTCAGGCTGCCTTACAACCCTCCCACTACGACGAGGCACTGTCTATGGTTGTATATCATGTGTGACACGTGTTGCAGTCTCTTGTGGTACTTCATCTTGTACTGTTGGTACTGAAATAGACGTGTCCTCTCTAAGTTCTTCTAAAACAACTTTGCTGTTGGGCTTGTGATCCATTATATAGTCTTCTTCTAAAAACTGGGCATTGGTGCTAACAATGACCTTATGATCTTTAGGACTATAAAATAAACCACCTTTCGTTCCTCTGGGATACCCTACAAACACGCGAACTTCTGTACGAGATTCTAACTTATCAGCATCTGGTTTCAGCACATGTGCTAGACTACTCCAAATCCGAATATGTCTTAGACTGGGCTTTCGCCCATTCCACAATTCTGTGGGAGTAGAAGAAACTGATTTAGAAGGTACTAAGTTCAGAATGTACACTGCTGTTTCCAGAGCGTATCCCCAAAACGAATTTGGTAATTCTAAATAACTCATCATCGATCTAACCATTTCCATAAGAGTCCTATTCCTTCGTTCTGCCACACCATTCTGTTGGGGTGTACCAGGTGCAGACAGTTAGGATTGAATCCCGGTCTCTGATTAGTAATTCCTAAACTCTCCTAAGAGGTATTCGCCACCACGATCAGACCGTAGTGTCTTGATATTTTTCCCTAGTCGTTTCTCCACATCAGCCTTGTACTCTTTGAACTTATCAAATCACTCGGACTTGCGGCGCATTAGGTAAATATATCTGTATTTTGAATAATCGTCTATAAAAGAGACAAAATATTCAAAACTACCTCTTGCCTGGACAGACATAGGATCACACAAATCAGAATGAACCAATTCTAACACTTCTTTGGCTCTATACCCCTTGGCCTTAAAAGGCCTCTTGGTCATTTTACCTTCCAAGCAAGATTCACAAGTCGAAAAATTTTCCAACTCTAATGAACCAGAAGTCCATCGGCTATAAGCCTCTGAATCCTACTTAAGTTAAAATGACCAAGCCTTAGATGCCAAAGATATGCTTGGTTCATTCCCGAAGGTTCTTTTCTCTTATTTGAGTTAGAAGATGAGTTATAAATTTCCATGTTTTGCTTTGTGGGAGAAATTGGATTTAAAATACACAAATTGTCAACTAATGCACCAGAACAGATAATCACTTTATTTCTCTTAATAACTACATCATTACTAAAAAAAACTGAATATCCATCCAAAAACAGTTTAGAAACTGAAATTAAATTCTTTCTAAAACTGGGAACGTAAAGACAATTTCTTAAAACCAAATTTCTATTCCTATTAAAAGATAAGTAGACGTCTCCCACCACAACAGCCGCCACCTTAGTAGCATTACCCATGTGGACGGTAATCTCTCCTTCAGTTAGTCGTCGGGTTTCCTGGTGTTAGGTTTTTCGGGCAGCGAAAACCGCTTTTCGCGTCGCAGAAACCCCGAATCACCCAAAGCCGTAGATCCATGCAAGGAAAATCGAACGAAAATTACGAGTTCAAGTTTTTTAAATATCTAGATCTACTCCTAGATCTATGTGTTAAGAAGTATACCTTGAAGCGTGCCCTTTCGCGTTCCCGCTCGTCCAAGGAATTGCCGGATCTCTAGACCGTCAAGCGTCGGTCCTCTAGAAGTATCCACACGGACACGTAGGTGGAGAAAACCTCACACAAAGGTGTGCTAACACCTTGGTAAGATTCGGCCAAGCAAGGAGGAGAGGGAGAGGGAGAGCTTCAAGAGGAAGAAGGAAGAATAATGCACACTTGAATGAAAAAATGAATGAAATCAATTCATCCCCATTCAAAATGTGGCCGGCCACTATCTTCATGTGTAACTCCCCATTAAATGCAATTAATGTGAAGTTATTAAGAAAATGGCTTTGTAACTTCCATGAGGTGGCACCCATGATGATGTGGAGTAACATCATTGGTCCACTTCAATGCCAACTCACCAATGAGGTGGCATAAAGTCAAGTCAAACTTGACTTTTAATCTTCCTCTCAAGTCAAGTCAAACTTGACCAAATCTCTTCCATGGTTGATCGAATCCAACCATTTGATTCAAGCCAACTTAATATAATGAATCTAATTCATTTAATTAAATTGATTCAATGAGTCAAAATCTAAATTAGACTCATTGAACACATGAATCAACTTGAGTCCAACTCAATTAGCCCAATTAGGATTACTTTTAATCTAATTTGATTCATCAAATGAATCTAATCCTCTTGGTTCATCACATGAACCAAATCTCCATCTAATTGTCCTTAGTGTGTGACCCTATAGGTTCTTGTAATGTTGGCAATGCCCTAAACCCATTTAGGAGCATAAGTAATGAGCAGTATCTAGCAACACATCATTACTACCCAAGTTACAAGAATGTCGAGATCCGACATCACCTTGTGACTACTAATTGTGACTCTTCACAATATATGACAAGGGTCCTTCTATCCTAGACATCTATATTGATCAATATGAGGCATAGACCGTGTCATCCTCTAATCAATCTAAATCTTGAACTCCTAGTAGACACACTAAATTAAATGAGCTCAATATCCTATATTGACTCATTTGGGCATGGCCATGCACTTCGTGGTCTCACTCTATCAATAATACCGATGTCACTCCTGTCATATAGGAGGGATAGATCCCATCTACATCACTCACATCCCTCCGCATAATTTGTTACATACCCAGTAATCTCCTTTATAGTCCACCCAGTTACCGGTGACGTTTGACGAAACTAAATTACATAACTCCTTATGTAGGGATCTATGGTGACTTCAGGTCTAAGGACTAGTAGTCATACTAATAGCCACATGAGAAAGTATATGACACTCATATAACGATCCATGATACTTTCTCATGGCGGGTCATTCAGTATACATTCTCTAATGTATACCCATGTGTCAACTTGATATCTCTATATCCATGACTTGTGAGATCAAGTCATCGAGTTGACCTACATTCTAGTCTTATTGCATTAACATTGTCCTTGAATGTTAATACTCGACTAGGAATGATTAAGAGTAGTGTTCCCTATATCATCTCACTATCGGTTCAACTAACCGATTGATATAGGTGAGAACCATCTACTCAAGGACATTATTATACTTAGTTTATTTGGCACCAATACAAGTAAGTATAATAACCAAAATCCAAATGCCTTTATTAATATACAAGAATATGATACAATGAGTCCATACAATCATCAAATGATTGGCTCTAGGGCTCTAACTAACAATCTCCCACTAGCACTTGTGCCAATCAGTATAGGCTCTAAGGCCTAATGACCTAGTGTGACCATCATGCTTTCTCTGTGCCAAAGCCTTGGTCAAGGAATCTGCGATGTTAGCCTCTGTAGGTACTCTGCAAATCTTCACATCTCCTCTATCGATAATCTCTCGAATGAGATGGAAGCGCCGTAGTATGTGCTTGGTCCGCTGGTGTGAGCGAGGTTCCTTCGCCTGTGCTATATCTCCATTGTTGTCACAATAGAGCTCAACTGGTCGATGCTAGAACCACCCCAAGTTCGTGATGAACTTGCGATCTAATGCCTCCTTTCCCTCGATGCAGCAATATACTGACATTGTAGAATCACTCGATCCTCGCTTGAACTCTTCGACAAACACCACCATTAATGCAAAATACGAACCCCGACTGCGATCTATAGTCATCCTGTCGGTCTGGAAGCTAGCATCACTGTAACCCTTTACAGCTAGCTCATCATTGCCTCCATATATCAAGAAATATTCTTTAGTCCTTCTTAAGTACTTAAGAATATTCTTGACCGCTATCCAGTGACTTTCACCTGGATCTGACTGGTATCTGCTTGTCATGCTCAAAGCATACGAGACATCAGGTCGAGTACATAGCATGGCGTACATGATCGATCCTATGGCTGAGGCATAAGGGATCTGATCCATGCGGTCTCTCTCCTCTCTAGAAGAGGGACCTTGAGTCTTCGAAAGACTCACGCCATGTGACATCAGTAGAAATCCCTTCTTGGAGTTCTGCATGGCAAACCGAAGGAGTACCTTGTCAATATATGTACTTTGACTTAGGCCAAGCAATCTCTTAGATCTATCTCTATAGATCTGTATCCCTAGAATGCAGGATGTCTCACCTAAGTCCTTCATTGAGAAGCAACTCCCTAGCCAGGTCTTGACAGACTGAAGCATAGGGATGTCCTTCCCAATGAGTAGTATGTCATCCACATACAATATGAGGAAGACAACAATATCCCCTACAACCTTCTTGTAGACACAAGGTTCATCTTCGTTCTTGATGAAACCAAACTGTTTGATTGCATCATCGAATTGAAGATTCCAGCTCCGAGAAGCTTGCTTTAGTCCATAAATGGACCTATGCAGCTTGCATACTCTACTAGTATGCTGTGGATCTACAAAACCCTCAGGTTGTGTCATGTACACATCCTCGAGAAGGTTTCCATTCAGAAAAGCGGTTTTGACATCCATCTGTCATATCTCTTAGTCATGGCAGGCTGCAATAGCAAGCATGATCCGAATGGACTTAAACATCGCTACTGGAGAAAAGGTTTCATCATAGTCAATACCATGAATCTGCTTGAAACCTTTAGCTACCAAGCGGCCCTTATAGATAAGTCCATCCATGTCAGTCTTTCTCATAAAGACCCACTTGCACCCAATGGGTTTTACCCCTTCAGGTGGATCAACCAAAGTCCATACTTGGTTGGTGTACATGGATTCCATTTCGGATCTCATGGCTTCTAGCCATTTCTCAGAATCTGGTCTCATCACAGCTTCCTGATAGGTGGTAGGCTCATCCTCTATGAGCACAATGTCATCATGGTCAGACAAGAGAAATGAGTATCTCTCAGGCTGACGACGTACCCTATCAGACCTGCGAAGAGGTATGTCTACTTGAACCGGTTGTTGTTCCTCAACTCCTTGTGGAACAACATCATCCACACACTTTGTGGTTCCAGTTCAATTTCCATCGAGGCATCAGTGCTATTGTTCACATCTTGAACTTCTTCAAGATCGAACGCGCTCCCACTAGTCTTTCTAGAAACAAAGTCCCTTTCTAGAAAGACCCCAGTCTTTGCCACAACTACCTTGTGCTGACTAGGAATGTAGAAGTAATATCCCTTAGTTTTCTTGGGATATCCGATGAAATAGCACTTGTCGGATTTGGGTCCTAATTTGTCTGAGACTTGACGTCGTACGTAAGCCTCACAGCCCCAAATCCTCATGAAAGACACCTGCGCATCTCTCCCAGTCCATATCCAATATGGTGTCTTTATCACGGCCTTGGATGGAACTCGGTTGAGAATGAAAGTTGTCGTGTCTAGAACATATCCCCATAGATATGTCGGAAGATCTGTGTGACTCATCATAGATCGTACCATATCTAATAAGGTACGATTCCTCCTTTCGGATACACCATTCCACTGTGGTGTTCCAGGAGGAGTGAGTTGAGATAAAATCCCACACTCAGCTAAGTAGTCACGAAACTCATGGCTTAAGTATTCACCACCTCGATCTGATCGAAGTACCTTAATACTCTTGCCAAGCTGGTTCTGTACTTCATTCTTGATTTCTTTGAACTTTTCAAAGGATTCAGATTTATGTGTCATCAAATACACATAACCATATCTACTAAAGTCATCAGTAAATGTGATGAAGTACCTATAACCGCCTCTAGCAGCGACATTGAAAGGGCCACATACATCACTATGTATGAGTCCTAACAAATCGGTCGCTCTCTCACTGTGCCCACTAAAGGGAGTCTTGGTCATCTTGCCTCGTAGGCATGACTCGCATACCTCATATGATTCAAAATCAAATGAGTCCAGCATACCATCCTTATGGAGCTGGGATAAGCGCTTGTCATTTATATGACCTAAGCGACAGTGCTAGAGGTAGGTTTGGTTCAGGTCATTTGACTTGAACTTCTTGGTATTTATGTTATAAATAGGGCTCTCAAGATCTAGAATGTAGAGTCCGTTTATCAGAGGTGCACTACAATAGAACATATCGTTTAAATAGACAGAACAACATTTGTTCTTTATTATAAACGAGAATCCTTTCTTGTCCAAACAAGAAACTGATATAATGTTCTTAGTCAATGCAGGCACATAACAACAATCGTCTAACTCTAGTATAAGCCCAAAGGGCAGAGATAGAAAATAAGTCCCTACAGTAACAGCAGCAACCCGTGCTCCATTGCCTACTCGTAGGTCTATCTCGCCCTTTGTCAATGCTCTGCTATTTCTCAGTGCTTGTACATTAGTATAAATGTGCGAAGCACATCCGGTATCTAATACTCACGACGAAGAAATAGAGAGGTTGACTTCTATAACATTTATACCTGAAGTAGAAATCTTATTTCTCTTCTTGTTAAGATCTTCCAGGTATCCTGTGAAGTTCCTCTTCCAGTGCCCTGCTTGTCCTTGATATAGTTGACGAAGATGTTCAACCATATCGTAAGCACACATCAACTCATGTTGCTTCTGAAGCTCAGAGTTCATGGTTGCGAGCATTAGACAGGACACATCTAATGTGTCATCTTGATGCTTCTTGTAAGCATCCCGGTCAGCTCGCGTGGCAGTGGCAGGAGGAGCCTCCGGAATGGGCTGCTCCAGAACGTACAGTTTACGTTCCTGAGTGAGAACTATTCTCAGGTTCCTGTACCAGTCCAGGAAATTTGCTCCGTTGAGCTTGTCCTTCTTAAGGACAGATCGCAGAGAGAAAGTGTTCGTATTCGACGTCATGAATATTCTACAACAGAAATAAATGTAGAAATAAATATCATATTCTTTTAAAATCATTTAATTAGGCCTTTAATTAAATGATGCTCCCACTGAATTCTATAATTCTTGTAGGACAAGATCCACATCATACTAACCCTTGAGTTAGCTTTGGCTAATACGCCCAAGGCTTAGTATGATCGGTAGGTAACGATTACCAATTACATCTCTATGCAACTCTTGTTTATAAAATCAATATCCGTATTTATATTAAAACTCGAGTTAGCTTTGGCTAATACGCCCGAGTGTTAATATAGATGTGATTTTGACCTATCTTTTCCAACCGTTGGAAGAATACCTATAGTTGACTCGATCTAACCGAGCAACTAGGAATACTCAATCTAATTGAGTTTGTATTCACTCATGCGTTGATAGGCGGGACCAAGATTGTCCCTCCGTACCCTACCAAGATAATATGTATTGCTCTGCTTTGGCAGATTCAACAATACATGTGATCGAGGTAGTGATAGGTATCACGACACGGTTAGGCATTTAGAGTTGGTTTGATCGAGATCTAATCTAATTGAAAAGGATGCATCTTGTGCACGACTTAGATCTAATCTAATCACAAGGGTGCATCATGTGCACGACTTAGATCTAATCTAATCGTAAGGCACTAATTAATTAATTACTTATTAAACATACATCATATACATAAGCAATTAACTAATTAATCTATTTGTGATTTAGTCATGGCCCTACTATGATCCTCTCAAGCCAATGAGAAGATCGAATGGCCAACCTAGGGTCAACAGCTTCTCCAAGCTCCTCCCTTTGACCACCTTGTGTTGCTCGTGCTCGCCTCGGAACTCCGTCTCGTGTGGACCCTCCACCGCTCCAATTTGTACATTACAATTTGAAACTCGAGTTACATTCGAGTCTAAATCTAATTTACAACCAGAATATATGAGAAAGGCACGACGCGCAGGTCGCGAAAAATAAAAACATACAACACGCGCAAACACATAACGACATGCAGGCCGTATTATGAATTACAACACAATCCAATCATATTGGGTTCTTGGGCCATGACTATCACAAAATTAATATATAATTCAAAATTATATATTTTTTCATAATTTTCTATAATTTTAAAATTAATTTTTTTACAATTTTTACAAGTAAAATTTCCCGGCGGCCCCGTTTAGCGGTTTCGGGCGCAATCGCGGAACGGATCCCCTTGCGGGGCCAGGGGCAGCGCCCCTACTCGTGATCTAACCATCGCGAGGGTTCCTTTGCGATCCAACAGCGTCCAAACTCGTTGTCCCAAAATGATTTGGGTCGATACATTGCCGTTTCGGAAAAATCTTCCCGGCAGGTTCGTTTTTAGCGATTTCGGGTGCAATCGCGGAGCAAATCCCCTTGCGGGCTTAGGGGCAGTACCCCTACCCACGATCTAACCATCGTAAGTTGCTCCTTTGCGATCTAATGGCACCCAAGCCCGCTGTCCCAAACAGATTTGGGACAAAACGAAGCCGTTTAAGGAAAAACTTCCCGGTAGCCGAAGCCTACAAGTGCCGAGATACTTGTGCTTCACTTCTACAGAAAAATTACCCATAAAAACATAAAAAACTAAATTTTTACAGAAAATCACAGAAGGTTTAGTTTTCATAAAACAAAAAATTAAACTCGTACAAGCCTTGCACGTGGCTCTGATACCACTGTTATGTTTTTCGGGCCACAAAAACCGCTTTTCGCGTCGCGGAACCCCCGAATCACCCAAAGCCGTAGATCCGTGCAAGGAAAACCGAACGAAAATTACGAGTACGAGTTTTTTAAATATCTAGATCTACTCCTAGATATATGTGTTAAGAAGTATACCTTGAAGCGTGCCCTTTCGCGTTCCCGCTCGTCCAAGGAATTGCCGGATCTCTAGACCGTCAAGCGTCGGTCATCTAGAAGTATCCACACGTACACGTAGGTGGAGAAAACCTCACACAAAGGTGTGCTAGCACCTTGGTAAGATTCGGCCAAGCAAGGAGGAGAGGGAGAGGGAGAGCTTCAAGAGGAAGAAGGAAGAATAATGCACACTTGAATGAAAAAATGAATGAAATCAATTCAGCCCCATTCAAAATGTGGCCGGCCACTATCTTCATGTGTAACTCCCCATTAAATGCAATTAATGTGAAGTTATTAAGAAAATGGCTTTGTAACTTCCATGAGGTGGCACCCATGATGATGTGGAGTAACATCATTGGTCCACTTCAATGCCAACTCACCAATGAGGTGGCATAAAGTCAAGTCAAACTTGACTTTTAATCTTCCTCTCAAGTCAAGTCAAACTTGACCAAATCTCTTCCATGGTTGATCGAATCCAACCATTTGATTTAAGCCATCTTAATATAATGAATCTAATTCATTTAATTAAATTGATTCAATGAGTCAAAATCTAAATTAGACTCATTGAACACATGAATCAACTTGAGTCCAACTCAATTAGCCCAATTAGGATTACTTTTAATCCAATTTGATTCATCAAATGAATCTAATCCTCTAGGTTCATCATATGAACCAAATCTCCATCTAATTGTCCTTAGTGTGTGACCCTATAGGTTCTTGTAACGTTGGCAATGCCCTAAACCCATTTAGGAGCATAAGTAATGAGCGGTATCTAGCAACACATCATTACTACCCAAGTTACAAGAATGTCGAGAACCGACATCACCTTGTGACTACTAATTGTGACTCTTCACAATATATGACAAGTGTCCTTCTATCCTAGACATCTATATTGATCAATATGAGGCATAGACTGTGTCATCCTCTAATCAATCTAAATCTTGAACTCCAAGTAGACACACTAAATCAAATGAGCTCAATATCCTATATTGACTCATTTGGGCATGGCCATGCACTTCGTGGTCTCACTCTATCAAGAATACTGATGTCACTCCCGTCATATAGGAGGGATAGATCCCATCTACATCACTCACATCCCTCCGCATAATTTGTTATATACCCAGTAATCGCCTTTATAGTCCACCAGTTACCGGTGACGTTTGACGAAACTAAAGTACATAACTCCTTATGTAGGGATCTATGGTGACTTCAGGTCTAAGGACTAGTAGTCATACTAATGGCCACATGAGAAAGTATATGACACTCATATAACGATCCATGATACTTTCTCATGGCGGGTCATTCAGTATACATTCTCTAATGTATACCCATGTGTCAACTTGATATCTCTATATCCATGACTTGTGAGATCAAGTCATCGAGTTGACCTACATGCTAGTCTTATTGCATTAACATTGTCCCTAAATGTTAATAATCGACTAGGAATGATTAAGAGTAGTGTTCCCTATATCATCTCACTATCGGTTCAACTAACCGATTGATATAGGTGAGAACCATCTACTCAAGGACATTATTATACTTAGTTTATTTGGCACCAATACAAGTAAGTATAATAACCAAAATCCAAATGCCTTTATAAATATACAAGAATATGATACAATGAGTCCATACAATCATCAAATGATTGGCTCTAGGGCTCTAACTAACACATGGAACCCCTGCAAGGAATTGCAGACATGATCAGTGGCTCCCGTATCTACACACCAGGTGCTGGTAGATAACACCGCTAAACATGTTTCAACAACTAGAGCATGAGATATACCTTTGTTGTTCTGATTCCTACGAGGACAGTCCGCCTTCCAATGCCCTGACTGCTTGTAGATGAAGAACTTGCCCTTCGGCTTCATCATTCCAGCTTTAGGTCCTGTACTCTGAGATTTATTCACTTTCTTTGCTGAACCAACTTGTTTCTTCTTCTTCTTTCCTTTCGGTTTAGAAGTAGAACCATTTTCAGTATAGTGAATATGAGAATTGTGACGAAACAATCCTTCTGCTGCCTGAAGTTCTGTCAGTAGTTCCACCAATGAATATACCCTTTTGTTCATATTGTAATTCAGGCGAAATTGCTCAAAACTTCTAGGTAATATCGATCTGGGTTTCCCCATCAATTTCTCATCCAAGGATCTGTATTTCGTTAAAATAAGCCATCATCTTTAGGATATGATCCCTCACAGGAGTACCCTCTTGCATGGTGGCTGTCATTATCTTTCTCATGGCTTCTTGTCTAGAAGCCCGATCCTGATGACCAAAGAGTTCCTTGAGATTGTTCATAATATCATAAGCTGTTGGTAAATCTTGATGTTGATGTTATAATACATTTGACATTGAAGCCAAAATGTAACACCGTGTCATCTCATCTGCCTTTACCCATTTCTTATGATATTCAATCTCCTCTTGGGTAGATTCACCAGTGGGTGCATCAGGACAAGGCTCAGTCAGTACAAACTTATAGCTTTCAACAGTAAGAAAAATGTTCAGGTTCCTTTTCCAATCTATGTAGTTGGGACCAGTAAGTCTATTCTGTTGTAGTATGATGGACAGTGGGTTGAAAGTCATCCTAAGAATCAAAAATAACTTTTGTTCAGAACTCTAAATTTAGAATAATATTGATTCCTCAAACAATACTATTTTAAATTAACCAACACCTCAAAACACCGTGAATTTTGTATGCCACGATAGTGTGAACGTATACAAATTTAACATTTGTAAAAGGAGGGTTTTAACCCATTAATTTTATTATCTTGTAAACCGAACTTTTTGACAAATAAAATTAATAGTTGGTATCCTTTAGTCACACAAATAATAGCAGTGACTCCGATGGGGAGGATACTATTAGTTGTGCCTAAGTGTATACCATTACTTGACACTAAGTCCATTAATAAGATTGTGCCCCTTTCGATGGGGAAGATCACACGCTCTTAATTAACTTCCTATAGTCATCCCAAATGAAAGTTTGTTCTAGTGATCCACAAAGAAGCTCATCCGATATGGAGGAAGACACTCAGAGCCAACGCGCAAGCTTGTTTGCATCACTTACAAACCAGTAATGGAGACCATAGAATTTATTTAAAATCCCTCTCCCACTTAGTTATTTATAAATGAGGAATTTTAACTATGCTAGCCTACTAAACATGTATACTAACATACACACACAGCACAATATAAAAGCAATAAATAGAAAATCTAATTTTCAACTATTATGGCTTTTATCTATGGTTGTCCTCCGTGTGTTGTCATCCCAAGCTGCTGCCATATTTGGCCACCGCCACCGGGTCTTGCTGTCGCATCCATCTTGCTCCTTGTTCCGCTGCACCTCTAGTCCTTAAAAGGTTCCACGACTTGCAAGATTTGATCCACGACACAAATAGAATTTTACATTTTTCGATCCTATATTCCTCGAAGGAATGTACATGTAAACTAGATCGAACATAAAATAAAAATTTACATCCATCGATCCTATATTCCATAAAAGGAATGTACATGTAACTACATCAAAAATAAAAGCCTAATAAAACTAAATACAGCTCCTGCTGTATTTTACAATACAATCATGGACACACATATAAATGCTCTTGACATGTCCAAGGGTCCAATCACACACATAATAACTAAAAGTCATAATAGTTGGATCCTGCATCCATAAAGTTAGCACATCCTACTATTAACCTGCCTAAATTATGTATGACATGTGTATAATTAAACTAATACCAAATACACAGAGGCAAAACCCTAGCTCTGATACCAATTGTTGGTTGCTACTCGGAAAACCTAATGGTTACACTGTACAAACATTTTGTACAAAGGTCTGAACCTTTTCCTAGCTACCATGTGTTCTTTTAAATTAAACTTGGATCGCCTGTGGAACTTAACACAATTGATCCAAAGTTTAATCTATTTGTTCTTTTAGGTTTAGACTCGGATCTCTTGCGGAACTTAACACGTTCGATCGAAATCACCTAGGTTATTAAATTCATTAAATATTAGTTTCCAAAATTGGCTCCCAGTACTGACGTGGCGAGGCACATGACCTTCTTGGATATGGGAACAACCACCACCGACTAAACAAAGTCTTTTAAGGAAAGTTAATATTTAATTTCCTTAAATAACTTTAAGTCAACCGAAAAGAACAATCAAATCACAAGGAAAAGAAAAAACAAAAGAACACAACATCGAAAACAAATTTAAAATACTAGAATCCTATGCCTCTTGTATTTGGTATTATTTCCAAAAATAACTAGTATGATGCGGAAAGGAAAAATACTAGTTATACCTTTTAGAAAGACCTCTTGATCTTCTACCGTATTCCTCTTCTAACCTCGGACGTTGTGTGGGCAACGATCCTCTAAGATGAGGACCACCTAGCACCTTCTTCTTCTTCCTTCAAGTTTCGACCAAGCACCAAAATCCAAGGATGAAGAACTTTTTCCACCAACTATGCTCCAAGGGATGCAAGCTTTCTCTCCTTCTTCTTCTTCTTCTCCAAGTAGTATCCGGCCAAAAAAAAAAACTCCAAGCAAGGAAGAGTTTCGGCCACCACAAAGAGGAAGAGAGGGAGAGAGGATGGCCGGCCACACCAAGGAAGAAAAGAGGGAGAAGAATAATAGAGGTTGTGTCTCATGAAGGCACCCCAACCCCCTCTTTTATATTCCTTAATTTTGGTAAATAAGGAAATTTAATTACAATAAAATTTTCTTAACTTTCTTTGATAACAATTAATTAAGAAAAATTAAATAAAACTTCCTAATCAATTGTATATGGCCGGCCACCATATGGAGAGCAAACAAGATAATTTTTAATCAACAATTAAAAATTCTTTATTTGTCTTTGGAAATTTTAAAAAATAAAATTTCCCTTTAAAATCCCTTCATGGTTGATAAAAAGAAATTTCCATAATTTTAATTTTTCAATATGTGAATAATTTATAAAGGGAAAAAATAAAATATCTTTCCTCTCTACAAATAAGGAAAGAGATTTAATCTCTTTTCTTAATCTTTTGTAGAAGAGATATTTTAATTTTATTCTCTTTAATAAATTATATCTTCCACATAAGAAAATTTTTAAATTAAAAATCTTTTAAATATAATGGGGGCCGGCCACCTAAGCTTGGGTTCAAGCTAGGGCCGGCCACCCATGAACCAAGGCTTGGCCGGCCCCTACATCATGGGTACAAAGGTGGGTATAGGTGGGTATAGTACTCTATAAATAAGAGGCTATGATAGGGATCGAGAGGAGGAATTGGTTTTGGTCTCCCGATAAAATTAAGCATCCCGTGTTCGCCCCGAACACACAGCTTAATTTTATCAATAATAATTCATTCCACTAGAGAACTATTATTGAACTACCGCACCAATCCCAAATTATATTTTTGGGCTCCTTCTTATTATGAGTGTGTTAGTCTCCCTGTGTTTAAGATGTCGAATGTCCACTAATTAAGTGAGTTACTGACATTTAATTAATATCTTAATCCAAGAATAGTACCACTCAACCTTATCGTCTTGTTGGACTAAGTCCACCTGCAGGGTTTAACATGACAATCCTTATAAGCTGATCTTGGGGACATTATCAACCTAGATACTAGGACACAGTTTCCATATATAATCAACAACAGACACTATAAGTGATATCATTTCCCAACTTATCGGGCTTATTGATTTATCAAACTAAATCTCACCCATTGATAAATTAAAGAAATAAATATCAAATATATGTGCTTGTTATTATATTAGGATTAAGAGCACACACTTCCATAATAACTGAGGTCTTTGTTTCTTTATAAAGTCAGTATAAAAGAAACGACCTCTAATGATCCTACTCAATACACTCTATGTGTACTAGTGTAATTATTTAGTTAAGATAAACTAATTCCTAATTACACTACGACCTACCAATGGTTTGTTCTTTTCCATTTTGGTCGTGAGCTACTATTTATAATTTATAAGGTACTGATAACATTATCTTCCGTATGTGACACCACATACTATGTTATCTACAATATAAATTAATTGAACAACTACAAACAAATATAGATAATTTGACCAAATGTAATTCTTTATTCATAATAAATGTTTACAAAAGCTTAGGCTTTCAGTATACACTCTAACAGCACGAACGATTACCACATTGACTCGTCGCGAAGTGCGGCGAAACCAGCTCCGAGAGAAGATTCAGGAGATAGAGTATAAGTTTGCTTATGGAGTCGATGGACATGTTAGACGACTGAATAGACTATTTTGGAAACTTGAGCAAGAAGAGTTTCCAGTCCTGGACAGTTATAGGATCTGGGCATTGATGCATTTATTGCCAGAGTATCTTAGGATAATAGCAGACTATGTATGGGGGCATCATGAAGGACGCGTCACATATTTAGTACTGTGTAAGGAACTACTTCACCATATGGGTGAAGAAGAGCCTGAAGAATCTGAAGAGGACCAGGAGATGCTCGAGGAAGAACAGTGTTAGCTCATCTGAGGCTGCCCCATCTGAGGTTATCCCAAATGAGTCCAGGTTAATAGGGATAATATTGACTGCTATACTAGTGTTTGTCCTAGTGGGAGCAGTGTTGACTTTCTAGTCTATTAGTGTTCTGTTTACTATCGTTATGTACGAACAGTGTTAGCTCATCTAGTTTTGAGTCATGTAATAATTTCTGTCGTTTTGTACAAACAGAATTAAATAATGAAAAGTTAAGTTATATATTAACTAACTTGGAAATGATTTGTAACGACCCGCCTTCTACTAACTAAGTTGTAAGGCTGATCGTCACATTATGTTGTGCTAACTAATCCATGACCATCATTAAGTCTAATTGCGGAAGCTGTACTAATAAAAATTTTTACTAAACTATTATCATTTCTTGGTTCTACATGTGCTAAGGGGTGTAATCTAAGCTATTCATGTCATTATTACCTCCCCTTACGGTCAAGGAACTTAACTAAGGGTTTCTAGCTAATATCAGGCCTCCCAATCGATCCACGGATCGATTGGAATGGTCGAATCGATCCGAAGATCGATTCAGAGGGCTACTGTATCCGGGACGTGGGTTGGATCGATCCAGTGATCGATCCAGCACGCTACTGTGCTCGGGGCAATATTCTGGATCGATCGACTGATCGATCCAGACTGGCCAATCGATCCAGTGATCGATCCCAGAGCCTTCTGTTCGCGACAGAACTTGCTGGATGGATCAGCTGATCGATCCAGAGGCCTACTATTCGCGAGTCCAATTGCCCAGTTGATCCTTCAATTGATTGGAAACTCTCGAATCGATCAGCTGATCGATTCGAGTTTCTGATTTCGTGCCAAAGGCATGATTTAAGCACTTGTTCGTGCCAAAGTTACTTATAACTATTCTAAACCAAATACAAAACATTCTAACATCGTAAAATAGTGTTCTAACATGATAGAATGCATGATTAACTAGTTCATAACATTTAACTTACTAAGTTGCAAAATAACCAAAACGCTAAAAAGTTCTAATGCTTAAACAAGCTTGCTGAAATTCCCTAAGATCTTTATTCCAAGTTCCTGCCCACATGCATCTTCGTAGCATTGCCCTCCAGCCTCCGCTAGTCCATCTTTCCTTTACCTTTATCTGCAGTATAAGGAAAAGAAAGTATCTGTAAGCTTTCGCTTAGTAAGAAACCATCTACCTCACTAAAACATGCATACGATGAGTTCATGCTTTTGAAAGATGCTGATTGAAAACTTGATAGAGAATGCTAGGCATGGCATACTATCTTACAAAACATAGAAATCAAAACTGGTCATGGCAATAACTGAAGTATTAATAAGAAAGGACTAAACTGAAACATAGCTGAGTTAAACTAAAGCTGAGCTAGAACTGATTTAGAATATAATCACATGGCTGATTGTGAGTTTGGAAAACTATTATCATAATAGGTTAAAATACATAATCATGCTACTAATGGGCCCGACAACTGTACATGCTATACGCGCATCCTTGACTAGACCCGGGGTTGCAAATCCTGAGTTTAGTAAGGTTTACTAGGTTATCTAAACCTAGGGACCGACTATGGGAGCCCAGCCCAAGGACATCTAGTCCCGTACAGTGCCCCTACTGAAAGTAAAATACTGGATCATAGCTAACTAATTTATCTTGCTTTTACTAGGTTATCTGAACCTAGAGGCGACTGTGGGAGCCCACCCATTGGACCGTAGTCCCATATATGTTGTAGCAAGACTAACTAAGCTATTTTAAATGCTTCTATCGCATTTACTGAGCTATTAAAAATGCATACTGTGGCATTTTACTGAGCTAAGCATTTTATCGAACACTTAGTGTGCTCCAACTCTCCCCTCTATTAGGGAGACCACCTCTAGGCATCCGACAACATCTAGAATCTCCAACTGAAAGGAGAAAACATGTCTGGCACATCTAGAGGCGCTCAACTAGATCCCTAATTCTGCGAGGAGGGTCAAATACACCCTATGCGTCGAAAAATCTACATATAGCTAATTTAAAAGCATTCT
Organism: Zingiber officinale; assembly: GCF_018446385.1. Taxonomy (NCBI): domain Eukaryota; kingdom Viridiplantae; phylum Streptophyta; class Magnoliopsida; order Zingiberales; family Zingiberaceae; genus Zingiber; species Zingiber officinale. The sequence continues at coordinate 83,111,141 of NC_056002.1, forward strand.
ATCGTACGAAAAGCTACTTATACTACAGGTGAGGGGTTTCTTACCTCCTGTTCAGATTTTCTTACGATTCTAATCGTTAGATTTCCGGAGGAGACGATCCTTTCGACGATCTTCTCGCGTCTAAGCGTTCCTCTCGCGGAGGGGAGCGTCCACGTGTCGAAGTCGTCGCCGAAATTTGCCCTTGGAACCCTTGGGACAGAACCCTTGCTTGTTCTTGTGGTTGGCGCCGAGAGAAGGAGAGGAGAAGGGAGGGTTGCGGCGTGGCTAGGGAGAGGAAAAGAGAAGTTGCCGATTAAAATCCTATCTCCCCACTTATTAATTCCTATTTATATTAAGGGATTAATTCCCCCAACTCTAATTTAAATAAAATTATTTCCCTTTCCTTTCAGCACGGCCCTGCTGGGTTCATCCGGTTACTAAAGCTATCTATAAGTCGTAGGACCCAATAGGTCTCGGGTTCAATTCCCGCATAGGCCATTTTCGTTTTCTATTTATTTTTGCTACTTCCGCTACTCTAAAAATTCCATAAAAATATTCTAAAATCCCAGAAAAATTATAGAATATTTCTAAAATAGTTTTGAGAATTTTCGGGCGTTACATGATTAGTTCATTTCATGACATGATTAGTTCATGTGAATATGATTTATTCATATATCCATATGATTAGTTCATATGAAAAATGATTAGTTCATTTAATAATGATTCGTTCATTAGATGAGATATGTGTAATATGATTGATCAGTGTTGATTAGATTAGAACATACAAATGATGAGTGGAAAAAATGTTATCACTTGATTTTATAAACTAACTTTAATTTACACTGAGTCAATAAATAGTTGCACATATATGAATTACACTGAAATGATAAATAATTTATTTATTTATGTAGATCATGGCAACTAAAAACATCATAGCTGAACTCAATAAGGGTGAGAAATTATATAGGGATAACTACAAAATCTGGCACCTCAAGATACAATACGTTCTTAAGGAACAAGAAGTTCTAGAGGCTGTAAATCAATTCATAGAGGAACCGGTTGATGGTTCTACAATACAGCACAGACGTGACCTTGATGCCTATAAGGCATGGAAAAGGAAGGACTCCATTGCTAAGGGTATATTGATTAGTTCAATGGTGGATGACCTGGTATTTTAATATGAGCCATTACCATCGGCTCATGCTGTCTGGGTAGCCCTTAGAGAGAAGTACAGTGGAGTTAGTCTAAGTAAGCTCTGTCAGCTAACTATTAAGTTTGATAGATGTAAAAAGCGCTCGAATATTACCATGGCCCAACATCTCAAGGAGATGGGTAACATGATTCAAGAGCTTAAGACTGCTGGTTATGCATTGACCGATGAACAACAGGTTCAGGCAGTCATTCGTTCCCTTCCTGATTGTTGGGAAACAATGAAATAGAATCTGACTCATAGTGAGAGTATCAAGACTTTCACTGATGCCTCATGCCATGTGGAACTTGAGGCAGAGAGAGTTAAATCCGCAAGGATTTTTGGTCAAGCTTTTGTAGCTGAAGGTTCTGGTTCCAAGAATAAGAACAAATGATTCAGGAAAGGAAATGGGAAAGGAAAGGAGGCTAAGGCTGTTGCTGCGAAAAATCATATCAAGAAGAAAGGAAAGAAATATGGACAAAAACCTAAGAGCAGGTTGACTTGCTTCAACTGTGGCAAGAAGGGCCATTTTGCTCGGGATTGTACTGAGCTTAAAAAGGTAGATCCATTTTTGTCTTCTTTCCACGAGCAATATGTTGCAAGTACAGTGTTGTTAGCTGATTCGTATCCTTTGTGGATTATAGATTTAGGAGCAACGAACCACGTAGCTCGTGATCGAGCTACATATGTGGAGTACCGTCGGGTACCAGCTGGCAACAAATGGATATATATAGGAAACAATGCAAGAATTGAAGTCAAAGGAATTGACACTTGCAAGCTCAACCTACGTGGTGGAGGCACCTTGTTTCTACATGATATCCTGTACACTCCTGAGATTTGACAGAATCTGGTTTCCGTTATTTGTCTTCTTGATTTAGGTTACAATGTAAATTTTTATAGCCATTGTGTGGAACTTCGAATTAACTCTGTGTTAATTAGGTATGATTTTGTGACAAATGGTTTTATGGTTCTTGATGTAGAACCAAATAAAAACGATGATTGTTTTTCAAACATTGCTCTTATTAGTAATGCTGATGTTAATGATGAAATTTAGCATGCTAGATTGGGACATATAGGACAAGAACGAATGAATAGATTAGCTAAAGAGGGCCTATTAGGCACTCATGCTAAGATTAACTTGTCTATATGTGAGCATTGTCTTGCGGGAAAGACGACTAGAAAATCATTTGGTAAGGCTATTAGGGTTGAATCACCATTGCAATTAATTCATTCGGATATTTGTGGTCCAATGAATATGAAGGCTAGAAATAAGAGTTCTTATTTCATTATATTTATCGATGACTTCACACGTTTTGGTCATGTGTATTTGATTTCTCACAAATCTGAAGTATTGGATTGCTTTATTCATTACTTGAACGAAGTTGAGAATCAATTGGAACGTAAGGTTAAAACCTTGCGCACTGACCGTGGAGGATAATATTTGTCTGATCAGTTCAAGACAATGTGTAATGAGAAAGGGATTATTAGACAGCTAACTATCCCTGGAACTCGACAGCAAAATGGGGTTGCTGAAAGAAGAAATATGACTTTTCTTGAAATGGTTAGGTCTATGATGGCGCAGGCTAATTTGCCAATCTCCTATTGGGGAGATGCATTATTAGTTGCGACCTATATACTTAACAAATTACCTTCAAAATCAGTTCCATCTACCCCTCATGAACGTTGGACAGGCAGAAAGGCGGATTTGAGTAATCTGAGACCTTGGGGGTCAGCTGCCTACGTTCATGATAAGACTCACGAAAATGGAAAATTAGGACCCGGAGGTAAGAAGTGTATCTTTATAAGGTACTCTAAGACTTCTAAGGGTTATGTTTATATTGATGAGCGACAAGATGGAACCATCTTTGAAATAGAGTCAAGAGATGCTACTTTTCTTGAAACTGAGTTCCCAACATGAGGTGAAGTTGATAATACAATTCCTCTATATGAGATAGAGGAGGAGGATAATGTTCCTTTATCAACAGATCAAAAGATGCCTGAATCTAGTCAACCGAGTGGGAGTAATTTGCCACTGAATGAGTCAGTTTCTCAACAGTCTAATCTTCGAAGAAGTAGTCATTAGATTATTTCTCGGAGAAGGTTTGATATTGAGAATGAGGCATTGATGGTTCTCCCAGTTGATGATGAGGAACCTCGAACAGTTGAGGAATCTTTGAGCAGCTCAGTTAGCAAAGAATGGAAAGTTGCAATGGATGAAGAAATGGAGTCAATAAGAAAGAATCAAGTTTGGGATTTAGTCGATCTTCCTCCAGGCCGAAGGACTATTGGGAATAAGCGGATTCTCAAAATAAAGATGAAAGCAGATGGATCGATTAATCGATACAAAGCTCGATTGGTTGCAAAAGGATATACCCAATGGAGGGTATTGACTTTGAAGAAACATTCTCCCTAGTTGTGAAGTTTGTGTCAATACGTGTCATCCTAACTATAGTAGCATAATATGACATGGAATTACATCAGATGGATGTAAAAACAACTTTCCTTAATGGTAATCTTGACGAAGAAATCTATATGGTACAACCAGAAGGTTTGTTGCTGAAGGCCAAGAGAAAAGAGTATGTAGACTTTGGAAGTCTATATACGGGCTAAAGCAAGCGTCAAGACAATGGAACATAAGATTTAATGAAGTAATATTGTCTTATGGTTTCGAAATGGTCAATGAGGATCATTGTGTTTACCTAAGAAAGGAAAAATAAAAGTTTGTCATTTTATCATTATATGTTGATGATATGCTAATAGTTGGAAATGACATAAAGTGTGTGATATAAGTCAAAAGTTGGCTTTCATCACAATTTGACATAATAGATATGGGAGAAGCAGAGTACATCTTAGGAGTGAAGATCATTAGAGATCGATCAAAGAAACTTTTGGGTTTGTCTCAAGAAGCTTATATCACTAAGATGTTGTAACACTTCAATATGTCAGATTACAATGTTGAACAGACATCTATAGCGAAAGGTACTGTCTTGAGCAAAAGTATCTATCCCAAGACTCCTGAGGAAATAGCCGAAATGAAGAAGAAACCATATGGCAGTGTTATTGGTAGTTTGATGTACACTATGTTGTGCACTCGTCCCAATATAAGCTATGTTGTTGGCTTAGTTAGTCATTTCCAGTCAAACACAGGATCGAGACACTGGAAAGCGGTGATGAGGATATTCAGATATCTTAAAGGAATAGCTGATTATTGCCTCTGTTTCCAAGGATCAGATATGAGCATAAGTGGCTACTCAGATGCAGATTGGGCAAGGGACCTTGATGATAGAAAATCCACATCCGGCTATGTCTTCTTGCTGAATGATGGCGTCATCTCAGGGAACAGCAAGAAGCAGGCTTGTGTAGCCTTGTCGACAATGGAAGCTGAGTATGTGGATTGTGCAGCGGTTGTGCAAGAGGTGGTCTGGCTAAGAAGGTTCCTGAAGCATCTGAGAATTGCTGAGGACAGTGGGAGTCCTGTTACAGTGTACTGTGACAATCAAGCTGCAATAGCTTTTTCCAAGGATCCCAAATATCACAGTAAAGGCAAGCATATAGAAATTAAATATAATTTTGTAAGGGATATTGTTAACAAGAAAAAGGTGATTCTTGAGTACATCCCTACATGAAATATGCTTGTTGATCCTTTTACTAAGTCATTGACTAAAGAGACATTTCATGACCATGTGAAGTCTTTGGGACTTCGAAGAATGTAACTAATTGTAAAGATATTTTGATAAATGAAAAATGTCATGATCTATTTAATATATATGTCTTGGTTATATTCGAATAAAAGTCTCGATAAGCAGGTTGGCAGATTGGGATTGGTCCACTCACATGGACAATCATCTCTATTTGTTAAGTACAAATAGAGGTAAGACCGTTGCTTATGACACAGCTTATGTAGCTGTGAATAGAGACATACCCATAAGTTAAGGTCGCCTTGATCTTTGTGTTAAGATGAGATCATTTGTGTAATGATTATAGTAAATGCACATACCATTTACTGAATCTGCTTGAGATCAGATAAGAATTCATATGTTGAACTCAGGATTAGACATTGGATTGTCTAAATCACAATCTGTACGATGTTAAATTTTGGAAAAAACATGCGCTCTTTTTGGTAAAGAGAATAGCATCGTAGCATGTGATTCATACCACATGTGATATGGCGACAAGAAGGGTAGTAGGAGAATGGATCCCTGCTTCTCTACTATGTGAGACCCTTGAGATTATAAGTTAATCTCGATTTTACCCTAAGTGACTATTTAGCTATCTACTTGAAGTTTTAATCAGTGTCTGCTACTTTAGCATGTTTCCTATTAGCTATGGATGATTTGGTCTATGGAACATAACTAGGAAAGCGACTGATTAGAATGAATGGATTCTAACTAAAAAGGAAAATTAAGATTGATTTACATCTGTGACATTTATTCACTAGTACGGGTTACATTTTTAGTTCAGTACATAAAATGTAATTGTGAATAATTTGTTTGATTGGAGATGTTGAACATGCTCTTGACATATGGTCAATATGAGAGATTAGAGATGCTCATGATGATGTAAATAATTTAATCTGGGGTAAAGGCAAGTCATTTATGTCTTTGATTCGTTCTATGGATATTTATGTCTCTGATTTGTTCTATGAGCAGCTAAGTAAGGTGTGACAATCTTCTTAGCAATTGAATGCTCACTGTGCTTGCTGTCGTACGAACCATTTTGCCTAATGTATGGAATGGATGTTCTGATCTAGTCTTCGTGACTTGATCCTCATAAAGTCTATGTGACTTATTTGGTCTTTGTGACTAAATTTTACTCTAGTTTTCGTGACTTGATCCTCTAAAGTCTATGTGACTTATTTGGTCTTTGAGACTAAATTTTGCTCTAATGTTCATGACTTGATCCTCATAAAGTTTACGTGACTTATTTAGTCTTTGTGACTAATTTCGCTCTAGTATTCGTGACATGATCACCTTGTAGTCTATGTGACCATATGGATTCACTTGGACAAGTGGGAGATATTGGACGTTATTGGAGATCCATACGAAGGGGCACAGATTCCCCTTCGTTACTCTCTTTGCTGCAAACGCCAAGGAGACGAAGGGGCATCCTTTCCCCTTTGTCTTCCTTAGCCTTCTTATAAGAGGTGTCCAAGGCAATCAGAAAAGGAACGATGACTGGTGATGCGAAGGTGATCAGAGAAGAGCACTGCCAAGTTGTGAGGTGTTTTGGTCGAGCAAAGGGAGAACATCCAGGTGCTGGGATTTGGCTAGTGAATTTTGAAGCGCTTTCCGGTTGCTCCGTGATCGTTCTTCCAACAGCGACAACCTCTTCGTCGACCGGCGGTTCTTCAGCAACGTTTCTTCGGGAGATCCATGTGAGTGGTTACCGCTTTATTTAATTGTTGTTTCATGCTCTCAAAACATCCAACACCGACCCCCTTGATTCACCACCACGTCCCCTTGACTCCTGACTGTCACGTCCCCTTGACTCCTGACTGCCACACCCCCTTGACTCCTGACTGCCACGCCCCTTGACTCATGACTGCCACGTCCCTTTGACCAGGTCCTACCTTTATGCGCTGTATCATCATCATCTATAGGAGTTTTCACCATATCAACCAATTCCTACCACCAATTAGTTTCCTAATTGACACTAATCAGTGATACTAATTGATACGGATATAATAGGGGGGCGGGGGCGGGGGTAGAGAAGAAATAAGGGGAAAGAAGGAGGGTATTTAGGTCTTTTCACCAACTAGGGCTTTAAGTGGGTAATACTGTAGAATGCAAAGAGGGGTCTCGGCTTCATTCGTGCGTCGCCACCAAGCCGCCAACTTCTCCTTCCTCCTCACGCTTCTCGCCGGAGACGACACCATCGCCCGCCGCCACACCTCCTCTCCTCCTCTCCCTGCTTACACGCGTCGTCACCTTCTCCTCTCTCTCTCTGCTCCTCACGTCGCCACCGCCGGAAAGGCCGGTGCTCCTCTCTCCCCATCCGCCTTGCGACGCCGGTGATGACCGACCACCGTTCCTCTCCCGCTCCTCCTCCCGTAGTCGCCGTGAACCGAAAGGAAAGGGGTTGTTTTTGGTTCGTACTCGCCGTCGCCAGGAGGAACCCACAGAATCGGACCTTCTTCCTCACATGTATGACGTCGTCGCCGGAGCCGAGACCGGCCACCACCTCTTCCCCTCTCCCTCTCCTCACCGTGCGACCACTTCTCCTCCTCACGATGCGGGTCACGGAACTGCCTCTTCTTCTTCATCGTCACCAGCCCCCGGCCTCGCCGCCTCCACTCCTCCCTCAACGCCGCCGTTCCTCCTCTTCCTCCTTGCGACGTCGGCCGATAGCCACCATCAACCACCCCTCTCACCTGCAGCATACTCCAACGAGCCACCTCTCGCCAGCGACACACTCCGACGAGCCCAGGCTACGCCCGTCGGGACAGATGGCCCTCTCGCCGCCTTCGTTGCTCGTTGGATTACCTTTGCTGCTCGCTGGACCACCCACGCCACGCGCACAGTGCACATCCGCCGCCCGATCCAAGACTTCGCGGATGGCATAGCTGCTGTCATGCTCCGAGCAGCACTGTCGTATAGTTTCGACGTCGATCCGGTATCCGATCCATGCTGCTATGCGCTGTCGACACTGATCGGGCCTTTGAGCCATCGTCGTAGGTCGGCCTTCTGCGGTTGTTATGTTTCGGTTTGTGTGCTTATGTGGTATTCTTGTCTGCGTACTGATGTTGTATACCGGCTTGTGTGTTGTCTCGTGTGCCAGTCTGTGTACTCATCCCGTGTCCCGGCCTGCGTGCCGACCTCGTGTCTAGGTCTGTGTGTTGATCTCGTGTCTCGGCCTGTGTGCCGATCTCGTTTCCTGGCCTGTGTGCCGATCTAGGAACCCGGTTTGTCTGCCGATCTCATTTCCCAACCTGTGTGCCGACCTAGTGTCCCGGTCTGTTTGTTGATCTTGTATCCTGGTCTGCGTGCCGGTGCCTTATCCCGGTCTGTGTACCGATGCTTTATCCCGACCTGTAGCTCGCCTTTCGAGCCCGTGCCGCGTTCAGCTCCTCGTCGTCAGATCCAGCTCCTCAGCCTAATCATAGTCATCTACTCTTCCGGGTCGTGACAACTCGAGCCGCGTCTCATCCGAGGGCACCCCCCTGGGCCAGGGCACATTTTCCGTATTCGTTTCCTTATTTATTTCATTATTATATTATTAGCCGATTACTCATATATTCGTTGGATCCGCCTCAAGTCTCGAGGTACCGGGGGCCGGGTCAATCCGGTCGCTGGTTGCAGGTAGTGTTGATCAGAGGACTTCTGAAGAGTCGATCAACATGGGAGCCATCTCAGCACACCCCCCCTCCGGGACGTCGCGATTCGGTCAACATTTCATCCACCTCACCCGACGGTCCATCCGACTCAGCTTCCAGACCGGATCAAATTTGGCGTCGTCTGTGGGAATCTCCATCACCTGTTCTGGAACATGAAGATGGATGACGTTGGAGAGGTTCTCTGCTATTATCACAATCTTGGAGGATCTCGACGCGTATATTATCTTCTATCCTCGCTCCACCGGTATTCGAGAGTCGAGGGATCGAGTGGAGCTTCAGCTGGCTGACAGGTTAGTTTTTCCATTATATATTTTTTCCCTGACTCCACGGGTATTCGGGAGTTACAGGATCGCCGGTTGACACGGCTCCCAGATCTGGTACGCTACAAGCTCTGCTCCCTTTTTACGATTATAGGAACTGCTATAGTTCTCTGATAAGAAAGTAAGATCCTAGTTCCTTGATCAAAGACTAGGGCCTTCGATTTTTGATCGGATACTAGGGGCCCAGCTCCCGACACATACACATGGGACACAGCTCCCCACTCATACACTTGGGACACAGCTCCCCGCTCATGCACTAGGGACACAGCTCCCCGATCATTGACTTGTAGTACGATTTCCCGATCAGGATCCAAGGGCCTCGCTCTTTGTTTACTGGCTAGAGGCCTTACTCTCTAATCGGGGATCAAGGGCCCAGCTCCCCGATGATTAGGGTCTGCATCCTCTTACTGCTACAGGCTCTGCACCCTTCGCTATGAGGCTCTACATCCTTTTACTACTACTGTCTCTGCACCCTTTACCATGAGATTCAACATTCTTTTACTGCTATAGGCACTCTATTATTATTATATGCTCTGCATCTTCCACCTATTTTGCATCCTCTGACATCTGCAGGCTTTACTACCTATATCCGCGGTGTTCTGCTTCCTTATATGGTTATGGACTCTGCTCCCTCATATGGCTACGAGCTTCAATCCCTTGGACGGTCAAGGCTCAGGTTATTCTTCTCCCTAACTCCGCGGACATTTGGGAGTCAAGGGATCGACACTATTTCTCTTACTAGCTGTACGGGCATTGGAGATTTGAGTCAGCCGGTTGACATCACTTCACCATCAGGTATGATAAAGGCTCTGTCCTCTCATATTGCTATGGGCTCCGTTTCTATGCATTTCAAGTCTTATCCTCCCCTGGTCGGGGTCGAGTTACTGCCACTGGTCTCGAACCAGAGTATCACCATCGGTCTAGGATCGGAGTATCGCTAATGATCTCCAGGTCGGACTTCTAAACCAATTCTCAGTCGGATTCCTAGATCAATTCCTAGTCAGACCTCCAGATCAATTCCGGGTTAGACCTCCAGATTAGTGCCTGGCCAGATCTCTAGTTCAATGCCTGGTCAGACTTTCAGATTGCTTCTTTGTCAGGCCTTTAGATTATTTTTTAGTCAGGTCTCCAGATCAATTTCTGGTCAGATTTCCATATCAATTCCTGATCAGGTCTCCAGATCAAGTCCTGGTCAGACATTCAAATCAATTCTTGGCTAGGTCTCCAGATTAAGTACTAGTCAGGCCTCCGGATCATCTCCCGGTCGGGATTCCAAACTCTCACCCCAGTGTGAGTTATAAGTGAGCATTGCTCTCACGCGCAACCCCCCAATGACTTTCCCGGTCGGCTGTCCCAGACTCTCGCGCTAGTGCGAGTTCTAAGTGAGCTATGCTCTCACGCCCAACAACCGAGCTACTCGGTCGGCTATCCCAGACTCTCGCCCAGTGCGAGTTATAAGTGAGCTTTGCTCTCACGCCCAATGACCGAGCTGCTCGGTCGGCTGTCTCACACTCTCGCCCCAGTGTGAGTTATAAGTGAGCATGCTCTCACGCCCAACGACCTCTCGGTCGGCGCTCTTCACACACTCGCAACTCTGCCCGACACTCATCATACTCATCGCTCCACTGGCCGCTCTGCCCGGCACCCATCCCACTTGCTTCACTAGTCGCTCTGCTGGGCAATTATCATTCGCGTTTCGCTGTTGCCCGGTCGACGTTCACCGCCCCACTCGCCGCTCTGCCTGGCACTAAGCTCCCACGTTCCGCTCACCGCTGTTGCTCGGTCGACATTCATCGCTTCACTCGCCGCTCTGCTCGACTCTCATCGTGCACGCTTCACAGCTCTGCTCGGCACTCATCGTGCACGCTTCGCCGCTCTGTTTGGCACTCGCTCGGTCGCGCTCTCGACTTTGCGCGTCTATCCTTCTCTTCATTGCCAGGTCGTAATTTATTGTCACTCGGTCGACACTCGCTCGGTCGGCACTCGCTCGGTCGACACTCGCTCGGTCGGTGCTCGCTCGGTCAGCACTCACTCGATCGGCATGTTCCCGGTCGCACTTACGGCTTTTACTCATCCTGGTCACGATTTATTTGGACGACATTTTCTCGGTCGTGCATTCAACATCGCTAGTCCATCGCCTTTTGTCTCGCTCAGCAATCGCTCGATCGCTCTGCTCGGCCTCGTCCGAGCGTCTTCGCGATATCACTCGGTCTCCCTCAGCATCTGATCGATCGTTTGCTTGTCGTGCGTTTTGAATTATTTCTCGTCGCTCGCTCGATTCTGCTTGAGTCACATGCTTAACATTAGCACAGCTACTCGTTCGACGTTATATGACAGACCTGTGATATGACTCTGCATTCAGTAGCGATTTTGTTTTTTGTTCGGTTGGGTCTAGTCAGTCGGACTTGCGCCTCCTTCGACTAGACTTGAGGGGGAGGATTGTGATACGGATATGATAGGGGGGGTAGAGAAGAAATAAGGGGAAAGAAGGAGGGTATTTAGGTCTTTTCGCTAACTAGGGCTTTAAGTGGGGAATACTGTAGCATGCAAAGTGGGGTCTCGGCTTCGTTCGTGCGCCACCAACTTCTCCTTCCTCCTCATGCTTCTCACCGGAGACGACGCCATCGCCGGTCGCCACACCACTTCTCCTCCTCTCCCTGCTTACACGCGTCGTCACCTTCTCCTCTCTGACTCTGCTCCTCACGTCGCCACCGCCGGAAAGGCCGGTGCTCCTCTCTCCCCATCCGCCTCGCGACGCCGGCGACGACCGACCACCGTTCCTCTCCGCTCCTCCTCCCGTAGTCGCCGTGAACCAAAAGGAAAGGGGTTGTTTTTGGTTCGTGCTCGCCGTCGCCAGGAGGAACCCACAAAATTGGACCTTCTTCCTCACATGTACGACGCCGTCGCCGGAGCCGAGACCGGCCACCACCTCTTCCCCTCTCCCTCTCCTCACCGTGCGGCCACTTCTCCTCCTCGCGATGCGGGTCACAGAACTGCCTCTTCTTCTTCATCGTCACCAGCCACCGGCCTCGCCGCCTCCTCTCCTCCCTTGTCGCCGCCGTTCCTCCTCTTCCTCCTTGCGACGTCGGGCGACAGCCACCATCAACCACCCTTCTCACCTACAGCATACTCCAACGAGCCACCTCTCGCCAGCGACACACTCCGACGAGCCCAGGCTACGCCCGTCGGGATAGATGGCCCTCTCGCCGCCTTCGCTGCTCGTCGGATTGCCTTTGCTGCTCGCTGGACCACCCACGCCACGCGCACAATGCACATTCGTCGCCCGATCCATGGCTTCGCGGACGGCATAGCTGCTATCATGCTCCGAGCAGCACTGTCGTACAGTTTTGACGTCGATCCGGTATCTGATCCATGCTGCTATACGCTGTCGACACTGATCGAGCCTTTGAGCCATCGTCGTAGGTCGGCCTTCGTGCGGTTGTTATGTTTCGGTTTGTGTGCTTATGTAGTATTCTTGTCTGTGTACTGATGTTGTATACCGGCCGGTGTGTTGTCTCGTGTGTCGGTCAGTGTACTCATCCCGTGTCCCGGCCTGCATGCCGACCTCGTGTCTAGGTCTGTGTGTTGATCTCGTGTCTCGGCCTGTGTGCCGATCTCGTTTCCCGGCCTACGTGCCGATCTAGTGTCCCGGTCTGTCTGTCGATCTCGTTTCCCAACCTGTGTGCCGACCTAGTGTCCCGGTCTGCGTGCCGGTGCTTTATCCCGACCTGCAGCTCGCCTTTCGAGCCTGTGCCGCGTTCAGCTCCTCGTCGTCAGATCCAGCTCTTCAGCCTGATCACAGTCATCTACTCTTCCGGGTCGCGACAACTGGAGCTGCGCCCTCGGTGCGTCCCATCCGAGGGCGCCCCCCTGGGCTAGGGTACGTTTTCCGTATTCGTTTCCTTATTTATTTCATTATTATATTATTATCCGGTTACTTATATATTCGTTGGATCTGCCTCGAGTCTCGAGGTACCGGGCGCCGGGTCAATCCGGTCGCTGGCTGCAGGTAGCGTTGACCAGAGAACTTCTGAAGACTCGGTCAACATGGGAGCCATCTCAGCACACCCCCCTCTGGGACGTCGCGATTCGGTTAACATTTGATCCACCTCATCCGACGGTCCATCCGACTCAGCTTCCAGACCGGATCACTAATTTACCACCATTTAGATTGAGTTTGCCTAAACCATTTGTTGCAATTGTCCGCATACAATTTATCATTCATCACCATGAAAGAATATGGTATACAAAATCCATGGATGCAATTGAGTTCCAACTAGTTTTTAAAAGAACAAGTGACTAATTCAACATCGGAAAAGGTCTACAACCAGTTCATTTATAATCAAAGCTAGTGTATCTTCCTCAATGTTTTTACTCAGCTCAATTCTCCCTGTCATTAACTCAAGCCAGTCTAAGTTTGTTGGTCGCTGGATTTCTTGCTTTGTAAGCTCAACCGGGCTCTTACTGTCCATATGCTGCCATCTTATGATCTTCTCCTCAACCAACTCTGCCAATCTTCTTTTGCTCAAATATTGGTATCTAACAAAGCCTTCGTAACTTTTATGACAGAAATAATCGTAGAGTGAATCCAAAGATTCTACCATGCAGTCTAAAAGAAGTTGCCCCTGTAGATTCTCCCGTTGAACCAGCATAGTAGCCACATTGCATTTTGCTCTCCCTTGCATTCCATTTCTAACTTCTTCTTGTGCTTCATCAGGGTAGTTATTCTGCTTAAATAGTTTGCTGCCAGTAATTGCAGAAAGCTTGCTACTGTGGAGTCTATTGATGTCAACTAAGGTTTCTGAGTCATCAGTTTCTGCATTCCTTTCTTCCATTTTGGTGCAGTTCTCTGGCGAGTGGCACTCCATATGCTTGTATCCTAGATTAACAACTCATGCAAATTAAGTTATCAAGGTACCTGAATTTATGAAGGCTACATGATAGCTAAGCGACTATAAAAACCACAGCAAAGTAGTATTATAATTACAGTTAGTCGTTATTTTAGCATTTGATGGATGCATTTACTAAGTCAAAACAAGAACATGATTATGAAAGCAACAAGTTCACCTGATAGGCAATTGTGGTTCAGGCAGCAGCAACTATCACTCGAGGTTGAAGCTTCCACATACGACACATCAGTTTCACCGTCACAAGAGATAGAATTTACACGAGTTCTAGATTTTGCATTTTCCTGAAGAAATGATGAGCCAATGATGCATCTCAGCGACAGGATTTAAATGATCTTTCCCTAAAAAACACAGATTATGGATATTCTGAATATAACTTTGTTGTAGTAATAGCTATCAACAAGGAAAGAACACATTCATTAATATGATACAAAATAAACAAAAAGAAACTAGAAAGAAAGAGTCGTCAGAAGCTTAGATTACAGTTTCTGGTATACAATTTTTCAATCCTTTTTGCACTTGTTTAGTTGATAATCGAAACTTATTACGAGAGATTTGCAAAACTATGAACATTCAACCATGGAATTCTCTTTTGTTTGGCAGTTTGTGATTGCTTTGTAAACAACCATTGCACCGACTGCAAATTCTAAAGGTCTAATTAAATGCTGGACCTCACATTGAGTAACAACATAAGAATAACTTGCCTGAATATTTTCATTTATGTTTGCAGTCTGTTCATCAGTGAAGGTCTGGTGAGAAAAGTCCAAGTAACCAGAGGAACACAAGTAATTCTTTTCAAAAGAGGAAGTTCTGCCCAGTATTGACAGTGAATTGATTCCCGGAAAACAATCATCTGTCTGAAAATTGTAGTTCTGCTCAAAATCTTGGAGATGGGAGAGTTTATCCCTTAGATCAACAAGCAGTGAATCTTTTGGAGAAGTGCCACTAATGACTTTATTAAAGCACTTGTTCCTCTCAACCATGTTCAGTTGGCATGTAGATCTTGTAACATGTCTTCTTCCTGAACTAAAAGACAGAAAAATTCTTTGTTTCTCTTTTTTACTTCCATTAATGGACTTTTTATCTTCAATCGACTCGTTTCTTGTGATACTCTGCTCCTTGGGATGGCTAACAATGGATCGTGCAAATTTTTTACGCATTGGCAACTCCTTTGTGATTCTCTTTTGGCTCAAGAAATCTCCACCAGAGAGTTCATCACATGCAATGTGATGGTTACTGGCAGGTCTCCTTCTGGCTATCATCTTATCCTTGTCCAATTCCATGCTCCATGTTTTTGTTTCATTTCCCCTCCCTGTTCTAGTTCTTCCCATCACAAGTGTCCTATTTCCCGAGCTTTTGCTTGAAGCACCAGCAATCACATTAGCCTCACTATCTGAAGAATAATTTTCAATCCCTGATGCCAACTGATTTTTTCTTAAAGTTAGATTCTCAGGATTCCTGTATCTACCGTGACCATTTCTTGTATTGAAACTTCTTTCTCTGTTGCAAGCATTTTGATTTTTCTTGCATCCCTGCATGACTCCCCTTCCTAAACTCTCTTCCCTCACTTCAAAATTTAATGATGATGATGACGATGAACCTCTATACTCATGATCAAGTTCTTCAGGGCACTTGCCATTTACTCTCAAATTCATGACTTCCACTAAACTCCCACAGTTTGCGCAAGAACCAACATGGAGATCATGACTTGAGGGCATATCTGATCCACCTGCAATTTTCACCGAGCTATCAAAGTTGGTGATGCCAAATTTAGAAGCGTTCCTGAACTGCAAACCGGGTTCCAAGATCCTTGTAGCAACCTCCCTCAACCGTGCTTTCCTTCTCCTTGGTGATCTCCTTTGACTCTGAATTACTGACGCCACCCTGTGCTGCTCTTCCAAACTCATTTCCAACCGGAACGTATCTTTTCCTAGAGATCGTCGATTCTTCAACAATCTCGTGGTCTTGGGCTGCGTCTTAGACTTTGAACAAACCTTTCGGCTCTCCGCTTGCTTGTTCTCATGGTGAACATTGGGCATCGATTCCAGTCCCATCAGTCGGGCTATCATGGTTGGAGCGCACATTTCCTTCGCAGAGGAATCTTGGTAAGAGCATGAACCTCCACGACTCTCTTGGGATACCTTGGGATTGATTACAAAAAGCTACTAAAGCCATGCCAAATATCATAAGCCAAAAAAATTGATAACAACAAACTCTGAGTACCGGTAATTGCTTGGCAATGGCGAACTTATCTTGCCCACCAAGCCTCTTCAATGCCCTCTTTGCAGCATTAACTGAGAAAGAAGGAAAAAACTAACACAAGAATGAAAGAGAAAAAAAATAGCTAGCTGCGATATCACAAGAGCGTTAACCTGGAGGCAGAAGCTTCCTGGAGAATTGCTTCTTCTTCTTCCAGTCAAATAGATGGAGGAAGATGCCAATGCATCCTCCTGGCTTCCTCGTTGGCTCCTTCTCTATGATCGCGAGGGTTGAACCTGAACAAGTATCCCTCATTCTTCAAAATCTTAAAACAGTGCCTTCTTCAGTCGCTTCATTAGCGCAAGCTTGGAGAAGAGACTTTACTTAAAAAGTTTTTATTTTTTTTCTGTTGTCCATCGTTGGTAAGAATGTGTGCATGAGAGAGTCATTACTGGCGAAAGCTGCGGTATAGTGGAAAACGTAAGCCTAGGCTCTGCATTGGCATCTTTGTCAGGCCTGCGTCCACCTTTGTGGCTTTGTTCATGTGGCTAAGCGTACCGGCAAAAGACCGACAATGACAAGTAATAGAAATAGTGACTTGTGACAGGACACATCAGTTGTAGACGCAGCAACGAAAGGTCACTCTGGACGTGCCCTCTCTGTGACTTGTTGGATGTTTGCTAGTGTCGGTGTGTTGCCGAAGAAGACTTTGGGCAGATTCTCGCAGAGAAGGAACACTAAAAGAAAAGGGTTGAGTAAAAGAATGAGTTGAGAAAAAGAACTCGAGAAAATACGGAGGTTTGTTTGTTCTTTGCATTCAGGAATTTGTTATTTCAGACCATTTTGATTAGGCTGGTATTTCTATCCTTGTTCGTGGTCGGTCGATTGTATAATTTTCTATCGCCTACCGGTTATATCCGAGAAGTACAGACGATTATCATAAATAATTTGAGTGCCGCATACGTTCATTTACATTGTATGAGAATCAAATCATAATTATTTGTGAAAGTCTGTACAAATTTCAAAGCTTGAAATATATAAACTGAACTATCATTTCCAAATGTACATTTATGTTTAATTCTTTAGATCTTAATTTGAACAGAAATGCGTGAATAGTGCGTACTGTTCTTGTTTGATCTTAGTGAGCCAATTGTTCTTGGCTTTTTCTGTATTCAAACATGCAACTAATTGGATTCAGATTAAATTAAGTTGGAACTTAACGTGGCAAAAGGACATTTGTTTGCTTCTAATATTTTCAGTGTCTCGTTAATCTGTCCCTAGATTAACACGGTGAAGATAAATTATAGATAACTACTAATAATTAGTACAGTGATCAAGACATAGAGAAAAACATGCTCGGACGTACCGAGCTAGTAAGTTGAAACTTAATATACCTTGGAATCCTGGGGATCAACCATTTAGGAATAACGCCACCTGACCGGGCACACACCCAACTAGGCACATATTTGAGTATCCGCACAGGAATATATAGAGTTGAAGTGGTTCGGCAACATATCACTCAGAGAATATTCCTATTCAAAAATATCTCTGAAAGATTGTACAAGATCTCAACCATGCACTCACTTTGGCAACATCATTTAAAAATTACATAAGACTTTAATCGTGCACTAACTTTGAGAACATCTCCATTGGAGAACATCTCTAAGAAGATTACATAAAACCTCAATCGTGTACTCACTTTGGGAATATTCTCATTCGAAAATATCTCTGAAAAATCATAGAGGACTTCTATCAAGCACTCATTTTGGGAGCATTCCCATTCGAGAATATCTCCAGAAATATCACATAGGATTTTAGCTGTGTACTCACTATAAGAACATCTTTGTTTGGGAACATCTTCGAAAAGATCACAAAGGACCGTAGTCGTGCACTCAACTTGGGAGCATCCTAGACCAAGAATATCCCTATAACGTATCACACCATGTTACACTATAGGAGCATCTCAGATGAGGAACATCCTCAACATGGTGTGCTTAAGCCACAAGGAACATCCCTGCTT
The DNA here is from genome assembly GCF_018446385.1 of Zingiber officinale. Taxonomy (NCBI): domain Eukaryota; kingdom Viridiplantae; phylum Streptophyta; class Magnoliopsida; order Zingiberales; family Zingiberaceae; genus Zingiber; species Zingiber officinale. Next base: position 83,129,088 of record NC_056002.1, read on the forward strand.
GAGAATATCCATGTATGTAACAGATCTATGACATTTTTTATTATGATTTTGATTAACGATTTATATATTAAAATCATACGGGGTCCTAGGGGCAACGCCCTAAGGATTTATGATTTGTCGAATGAAATCAGATTGTAACACGCATTCATATTTAATATGAAGATGCCACAATAAATACATTTTGATTAACACAAACTATTTCATTCCAGACAAATTAAAATAACACACGTCAAAGTCACCCATGAATCATTCTGAGCAAATCATAATAAACATATGCTCATTTATTTATATCAAATATAAAACAAGACGTAGAAGACATTCGCAAGTGGACTTGATACCATTGTTGGGATCTATAGTAAAAAAACAAATTAAAAACGTAACAAAAATTTATCCCTCCATAGATACATGCGAATGCAAAACTACTCTTACAACTACTCTAGTGAATAGGATTATTACCTTTAATGCGTGAACATGTCATGCCTCAAGGGTATACTTGCCCCCCAAACTCGACGATACCCCCTAGTGACAATATAGAAAATAATTGATATCAAATCATTTAAAGACAACATAATAAGCTAAGAATAATAATGCGTGTATGTATACATGTACATATGAACACACCTAAAAACTGATACAGAAAGAAAACTGTAAACACAAGCAGTAAAAAATAAACTAAGCAACTCAAAAGGAAATCCAAACGAGTGGGACTGGCAGCTAGGACCTCAGAGCGACACAACACGTCATTTATCTACTAAGTTGAAAATCAAAGAAAAAAAAGGGATAGTGAATACAACAACTCAATGGATATAAAAAAATAGTGCATGATACTATATATAGGGAGATCAAAGGAAGCAGTCTCAGATAAAATACTTACTATAAAAATAAGAGTGCTAATAAAATCAACTGTTAACAAAAACCTACCTCACTGTCCGCTAGAGAATACTCTATCACAGATGGTCCTATGGACAGACAGGATGAGGTAGCTTTCTAGCTTCTCAGCACTAATTACGGGAGAACGCTCTTGTTAGAGTGTATACTAAAAATCTAATTTTTTGTATAAACATTTTAGAATCACATTGGTCAAATGTCTATATTTATGCAAAGTGTAGTTATCCATTTAATTTATATTGTAGACAGTATGATGTGAGGAGACACACAGAAGATCATGTTATCAGATCCTTATAAATTATAAATAGTAGCTCACAAACAAGATGGAATGGACAAACCATTGGAGTTGTTGTAGTGTAATTTGGTATTAGTTTATCTAGACTATAAAATTACACTAGTACTCTATGAGTGTATTGAGCAGGACCATTTGAGATAGTTTCTTTTTATACTGACTATATAAAAGAATAAAACCTCTGTTATTATGGAAGTGTATGCTCTTAATCATGATATAATAACAAACACGTATATTTAATATTTATTTCTTTGATTTATCAAAGGGTGTGATTTAACTCGTTAAATCAATAGGCCCGATAAGTTGGAAAATGATATTATTTATATGGTGTGTTATTGATTATAGAATGAAATTGTGTCCTAGTAATTTAGGTTGATGATGTCTCCTTAAGGATCGCTCATAAGGATTGTCATATAAACCCTGCAGGTGGACCTAGTTCGACACGACAATGAAGTTGAGTGGTACTACTCTTGGAGCAAGATATTAATTAAGTGAGTTGTCAATAACTCATTTAATTAGTGGGCATTCTATATCTTAAACACAGGGAGATTAATGCACTCATAATAAGAAGGAACCCATGATGTAATTTGAGATTTGTGTGGTAGTTCAATAATAACTCTTTAGTGGTATGAGTAATTATTGATGAACTTGAGTTGTGTAACCCCTGTCCCTCCTGCTAGTAGGGCGGGGTTACTTTACTACTTGCGGAAACATACATGCATATTAAAATTTCTTTCTAAAGTAAAACAGCGGAAGTATCATGAAGTCATGCGGAACATTAACATAAATAAACTTAGTTCATGTCAACATAAAAAAAATAACATAAGCAGGTCTTTTATTTGTCTTAGCCGAGCCACCACCACACACATCTTTTGCCTCTCCTGTGGCTCCCCTAGTTCATCCATTCTTTGCCTTTATCTGCGGTACAAGGAAAGTAAGCTATAAGCACATAGGCTTAGTAAGATCCTTTCCTACTTACAAAAACCATATATCATAGCATAATCACATAAGCATATAACAATGGAAACATAATCATCTAACATAATATTGTGAAAACATAGCATCATAACATATCATTTCATAAAGAACATCATGCTATATCATATCATAAATCATAAGAGCATCATGTCATATAAATCATAAGGGCATAGTATATCATAAAGAAATATCATGATGTATCATATCATCAATAAAAAAAACATCATATCATATAAATCATAAAAGTATATCATATCATAAATCATAAGAGCATCATGTCATATAAATCATAAGGGCATAGCATATCATATCATAAATCATATCATGCAAGATGTCTTTTAAAACATGTGTCATGTCATATGCAAGATGTCTTTAAATATATCATATAGTACTTGAATATAATATCATCATGAGGGCCCGTCTTGTACCACATACATACATAAATACGTGCAATCCCTAGGACAGGGTAGCTAGCCACGAACCTACTAGGGAACTAGGTCCGTACTACGACCGTCGACCTAGGGGCGTACTAAGGAGCCCATCCATTTTTACTAGACCCGTTCATAGTCCGTCGGCCTAGGGGCGCTTATGAAGCCCACCCTTGGTACAAGCCATACAAAGTAAAATAGCATATCATGGTTCATGTCATAACATAGCATATCATATCTTGTCATATCATGAAAAGTGCTCTTAGTCCCCAAGGGGAAGCAACTCTTAGGCCTTCACTTGTCATATCATAGAGAGTGCTCTTAATCCCAACAAATAGGGAAGCAACTCATAGGCCTTTACTTATCATATCATAAAGCATGCATACTTGAGCACATAGCACATCATAAGAGACATTATCATGCATGGATCATAAGCATACATAAATGAGCATATTACTTATCATCTTATAAAGCAAGCATACTTGAGCATATAGCACATCATAAGAGACATTATCATGCATGGTTCATAGGTATAAATGAACACATCACCTATCATAGAAAAACATAATCATGCATGGAATCATTAAATAACATCTCTTAATTCATAACATAGCATGTGAGGCACATTTAGGCTTCTAATCCCATCATGGCCGAAAGTTCAAGAGTATGAACTTAAACTCTAAACAACATACAAGCATAAGAATCTCATGTTAACTTCATATCATATCATAAGGAAAGTCATAAGCATGTTAACCCAATTTTTAAGCTTTCCTAGGTCTTGATCCTTATCATGGCCGAAAGTTCATGAAGAAGGGAATTAAGCTCTAATAACATACAAGCATAAGAATCTCATGTTAACTTCATATCATATTATAAGGAAAGTCATAAGCATGTTAATCCAATTTTTAAGCTTTCCTAGGTCTTGATCCTTATCATGGCTGAAAGTTCATGAAGTAGGAAAATAAACTCTAAACGACATACAAGCATAAATATCAAGCTAACTTCATATCATATCATATCATAAGGATAGTCATAAGCATGTTAATCCAATTTTTAAGCGTCCCTTGGTCTCTAATTCTTTCATGGCCGAAAGTCCATGAAGAAGGGAATTAAGCTCTAACAACATACAAGCATAAGAATCTCATGTTAACTTCATATCATATTATAAGGAAGGTCATAAACATGTTAATCCAATTTTTTAAGATTTCCTAGGTCTTGATCCTTATCATGGCCGAAAGTTCATGAAGTAGGAAAATAAACTCTAAACAACATACAAGCATAAATATCAAGCTAACTTCATATCATATCATAAGGAAAGTCATAAGCATGTTAATCCAATTTTTAAGCTTCCCTAGTTCTCTAATTCTTTCATGGCCGAAAGTCCATGAAGAAGGGAATTAAGCTCTAACAACATACAAGCATAAGAATCTCATGTTAACTTCATATCATATTATAAGGAAGGTTATAAGCATGTTAATCCAATTTTTTAAGCTTTCCTAGGTCTTGATCCTTATCATGGCCGAAAGTTCATGAAGTAGGAAAATAAACTCTAAACAACATACAAGCATAAATATCAAGCTAACTTCACATCATATCATAAGGGAATTCATGAGCATGCTAGATTTAATTTTAAGCTTTCTTGGGCCCTAAATTTGATCATGGCCGAAGGTTCATGAAGAAGAAAATCAAGCTCTAAATAACATACAAGCATGAATATCTAGCTAACTTCATATCATATCATAAGGGGATTCATGAGCATGCTAGGTTTAATTTTTAAGCTTCCTTGGACCCTAAAATTGATCATGGCCGAAACCCTAATTCCCTAAAGTGGCATGTATTTAGGTTCCAAAAATCATACAAGTGTGAAAAACGTTAAGTACTCTTCATAATATATTAATAAGCAAGTCATGATCATGGTAGACTAAATTTTTAACCTCTCTTAGTCAATTTCTCTATCATGGACGAACACTTTATGAGCATAGATTTAGGTTTAAAGCAACATACAAGCATAAAAACACCAAACTATTCTCTTATCATAGGGTACATATCATAAAGACATAGTGAGCATATTTAGTTTAGGTCTTAAGCCTTTCTAATCTTTATTCACACTTGGCCGAAAGTTCAAGAGCATGGATCTAAGTTTTAGGTAAGCATACAAGCATAAGAAACATTCACTAACTCCTATACTAGGGTACATATCATAAGAACATAGTGAGCATGCTTAGTTGGTCTTAAACTTTATCTAAAACCTTTTTTCAAGTTTTTTTGGCCGAAATTTGCAACAAGTGATCCTAGGTTTTTTTTTAAGCATTCTAACCTTATGGAAAACACATAAACAACTTGTACCACAGGTGAGGGAATACTTACAACTTGTTGCTTGTTTTTCCTAAGGAAGATGGTACCCTTGTTAAGAGGAAGAAGAAACTTCTCTTCTTAGTTTTCTCCTTTCTTCTCTTGCTTGTAAGGAGTAGATCTTGAGGACTCCTTCTTGTGAATTTGTTTTTCTTAGCAAGAAGAAACTTAGCTTGGATTTTCGGAAATGAGAGAGGAAGAGGTTTAGGTCTCGGTGGAGAAGGAAGAAGGAGAAGGAAGGAGGAGGAAGAAGAAGAAGGAAGAATTAACCAACTTTCTTTCCCTTTTATTCTCTCATTCCTATTTATTCCTAATGAGAATGAACATGTCCCCATTCATCCCCTTAACTCCTCTATCTCCTCACTCTCTTAATTCCCATGAAAATAGAGAAGAAGGAAGAAAGACAACTTGTCTTTTGCTTGCTTCTTTTCTTAACCAAGAGGAAGAGGAGGAAAGCTACTTGCTTTTCTCTTATTCCTTTACTTAATTATATTCTTACTTTTAACTACTATTTTCATTCTTTTGTATTCATATATTATTCATTACTCTAGTGGTTATCATACACCAATTTAACTCTATCATTTGTGGGAGGTTAAAGGTTCAAACCTTAACCTCTCTTTCTTTTTATTCATTTTGGTTTCTAGTTCCATTTCTCTTCTTTTTTTTTCTTTTATTCTAAAAGAAAAAATACCCATAGGTATAGCTTATCATTTCGTGGGTGTTACAAGTTGGGTGTTCAGGGCGAACATAGGAAGCTCAAGCTCATCGGGAGACTAAAACTAATTTTTTCTCTCAGTCCCTGTTGTGGCCTCTATAAAACCTTGTATCCACTAAGTCTACTTCTTATCCAAGTAATGGGCTGGACACAACCTTGCTTGGAGCAAGGGGGCCGGCCAAGTATAGGCTTGGCCCAAGTAGTGGCCGACCAAACCATGCTTGGTGTCCAAGCATGGGGCCGGCCACATAGGATTAAAGGAGATTTTAATTTTGTTAAAATTTTTTCTTTTATATCCATTCATGAAAGGAATTTAAAAGATAAATTTTATTTTTAAAATTTCCTGTTATAGTTATCCTCATGGTTTTAAAAAAGAGTTTTAGATTTTAAAATCTTTCCTTTTATAACTATCTATAAAAGATTAAAGAGAGATTTTAATTTTGTTAAAATCTTTCCTTATTTGTAGTTGTATATAATGTTTAAAAGAAAGATTTTAATTTTTGATAAAACTTTCCTTTTATGTAACCATGATTTTAAAAAGAGATGTTTTAATTAATCTTTTCTTTTTTGTAGTTGTCTACATGTTTTAAAATAGAGAGATTAATTTTAAAACTTTCCTTTATTGCCATGTACAATAGGAAATTTAAAAAGAGAGATTTTAATTATTATTAAAATTTTCTCTTTTAAAGAGAGGTCACAAATAAGGAAGTTTTAATTATGTTTAAAACTTTCCTTTTTGTAAACATCATGGTTTAAAAGGAAACTTTAATTTTTGTTGTAAAATTTTTTCCTTTTTAGTATATAATGATGTGGCCGACCATAAGAAGATTAAAAGGAAATTTTAATTAAACTTTCCTTTTTTACCAAGACCAAAGATTATAAAAGAGGGGGAGAGGGTGCCTCATGAACATGACAACCTATTCTTATTCCGTCTCTATTTCCTTGGTGGTCGGCCATGCTCCTTTCCTTTCTTCTTTCTTGTGGCCGGCGGCACCACTTTTATTTTGTCTCCTCTTTTGCTTCCTTAAGGCCGGTCGCATCAAGGGTTGCTATATCCTTGTGGCCGGTTGCTTAGAGAGGAAGAAGAAGTAGAAGAGAAGCACTTGGTGGCCAGTTGCTTGAAGGAGAAGAAGAAAAAGGAAATTTCCTATTTTGGCATCCTTTGATGGCTCATGAGTCTTGGAGAAGAAGAAGTGGTTCCGGTGGAATTTACCTTGGTAAATCGTCGCCCACACGACGTCTAAGAGGAGGTGAGGAATACAATAGAAGATCAAGAGATCTTTAGCTACAAAGAAAGGTATAACTAGTAGTCTTATTCCGCATCATACTAGTTCATGATTCTTTGTATAGATCTTGAAAAACCAAACACAAGAGGTTATCAATTTTAATTATCATTTTTGTTATCAATATTCGTTTCGATTTCATGTTTCGATAATATGTTTCTATTGAGTGCTCTGTAGTTAAACCTAGTTTACTGTGAAAAGTTTAAATATCCGATTTCTTTGAAAATCTTTGTCTAGGCAGTGGTGGATGATCCCATACCCAAGAAGGTCTAGTGCCTCGCCACGTTTGACCTGGAAGCCGATCCTTGAATTAGATATTTGATCAACTTCTGTAATATGATTTAACTTAGGAAGATCACATCAGTTGAACTTTAAGTAAGAATATTAAGTTTCGTTCCTAATTCAAGTTTAACTTCTAAAGGAAAAATTTGGATTAATAATGTTAAGCATCATTTGCAATCCAAATTTAACTTTAGTAGAACACATGGGTAGCTAGGATAATTCTATGCTTGTACAAATTTTTGTGCAGGGGAACTAGGAGGGTATTGTGAGTAGAAACCAACAGTTCTACCATAAATAGTTCCATGGACAATAGGGATATGTAAATAGTCACTATTTATGAGAGGACGTTCTGCCACGGATGGTCCCATGGGTAGACAAGATTTAAAGTGGTCACTGTCTGTGGGAGAACATTCTCCCACGGATGGTCCCATGGGTAGACATATATATCATGATCACTAATGATTCTCTCAATCACGAATGGAAGACAATGGTTAATAAAATATACTAACGGTTATTGATGACTCTCTTAACCACGAATGGGAGACAATGGTCGACAAGATATACTAACAGTCATTGATAACTCTCTCAACCATGAATGAGAGAAAATGGTCGTCAAGATATAACAATGTAATGATAAGCAAAAAATGAATAATCCGATACAATATAATCCACTATAACCACACATCGGTCTAACCTCAGTAGAGTATAGGTATGAGCCTAAAAAATAAACAAAGGTCTAGTATGATACTCAATATCTTACACTATGATATAATCTTACTAATGCATAGGCATAAGCCTAAAGAACGACAAAGAGTCTAGTAAGATACTCAGCTATCTAGTTACGGACTATGTGTGACAGCTCAATACCAATATCTGGTCTATTGGGATATTCAAATGCATAGGAATGCAATAAATAACAAGTCTATGAACATGTATCTAACTACAA